>NC_064926.1:4604375-6000000 GCF_023897955.1 Schistocerca gregaria
ATCGTTCACAGGAAGACCAGTAGTAGTTTCCGATGCACATCTGGAGCCATTCTGTAATCTGTTGACCATCAGAGTGTTGATGAAACACAGAAATTGCTTTGGGATTGGATACAACAGTCACCATGCGCACTTTCCTAAATGGGAGTAATGTCTCAAACACTTTATGCTTTGATCGTTCCCTGGAAGACCAGTAGTAGTTTCCGATGCACATCTGGAGGCATTCTATAATCTGTGGACTATCAGAGTGTTTATGAAACACAGCAATTGCATCGGGATTGAATACAACAGTCACCATGCGCACTTCCTCCATGGGAGTAATGTCTCAAACAGTCTACGCTTTGATCGTTCCCTGGAAAACCAGTAGTAGTTTCCGATGCACATCCGGAGGCATTCTGTAATCTGTGGACTATCAGAGTGTTAATGAAACACAAAATTGCATCGGGATTGAATACAACAGTCACCAGGCGCTCTTTCCTCCATGGGAGTAATGTCTCAAACAGTCTACGATTTGATCGTTCCCTGGAAGACCAGTAGTAGTTTCCGATGCACATCGGGAGGCATTCTGTAATCTGAGGACTGTCTGAGTGTTGATGAAACACAGAAATTGCATCGGGATTGAATACAACAGTCGCCATGCGCACTTTCCTCCATGTGAGGAATGGCTCAAACAGTCTACGCTATGATCGTTCCCTGGAAGACCAGTAGTAGTTTCCGATGCACATCTGGAGGCATTCTGTAATCTGTGGACTATCAGAGTGTTGATGAAAGACAGAAATTGCATCGGGATTGAATACAACAGTCACCAGGCGCTCTTTCCTCCTTGGGAGTAATGTCTCAAACAGTCTACGCTATGATCGTTCCCTGGAAGACCAGTAGTAGTTTCCGATGCACATGTGGGGGCATTCTGTAATCTGCGGACTATCAGGGTGTTGATGAAACCTAAATTGCATCGGGATTGAATACAACAGTCACCATGCGCACTTTCCTCCATGGGAGTAATGTCTCAAACAGTCTACGCTTTGATCGTTTCCTGGAAGACCAGTAGCAGTTTCCGATGCACATGTGGAGGCATTCTGTAATCTGTGGACTATCAGAGTGTTGATAAAAGACAGAAATTGCATCGGGATTGAATACAACAGTCACCAGGCGCTCTTTCCTCCTTGGGAGTAATGTCTCAAACAGTCTACGCTATGATCGTTCCCTGGAAGACCAGTAGTAGTTTCCGATGCACATGTGGGGGCATTCTGTAATCTGCGGACTATCAGGGTGTTGATGAAACCTAAATTGCATCGGGATTGAATACAACAGTCACCATGCGCACTTTCCTCCATGGGAGTAATGACTCAAACAGTCTACGCTTTGATCGTTCCCTCGAAGACCAGTAGTAGTTTCCGATGCACATCTGGAGGCATTCTGAAATCTGTGGACTATCAGAGTGTTGATGAAACACAGTAATTGGATCATGATTGAATACAACAGTCACCATGCGCACTTTCCTCCATGGGCGTAATATCTCAAACAGTGTACGCTTTGATCGTTCCCTGGAAGACCAGTAGTAGTTTCCGATGCACATCTGGAGGCATTCTGTAATCTGTGGACTATCAGAGTGTTGATGAAACCAAAACTTCATCGGGATTGAATACAACAGTCACCATGCGCACTTCCCTCCATGGGAGTAATGTCTCAAACAGTCTACGCTTTGATCGTTCCCTCGAAGACCAGTAGTAGTTTCCGATGCACATCTGGAGGCATTCTGTAATCTGTGGACTATCAGAGTGTTGATGAAACACAGTAATTGCATCATGATTGAATACAACAGTCACCATGCGCACTTTCCTCCATGGGAGTAATGTCTCAAACAGTCTACGCTTTGATCGTTCCCTGGAAGACCAGTAGTAGTTTCCAATGCACATCTGGAGGCATTCTGTAATCTGTGGACTATCAGAGTGTTGATGAATCACAGGAATTGCATCGGGATTGAATACAACAGTCTCCAGGCGCTCTTTCCTCCATGGGAGTAATGTCTCAAACAGTCTACGCTTTGATCGTTCCCTGGAAGACCAGTAGTATTTTCCGATGCACATCAGGAGGCATTCTGTAATCTGTGGACCTTCAAAGTGTTGATGAAACACAGAAATTGCATCGGGATTGAATACAACAGTCACCATGCGCACTTTCCTCCATGGGAGTAATGCCTCAAACAGTCTACGCTTTGATCGTTCCCTGGAATACCTGTAGTAGTTTCCGATGCACATCAGGAGGCATTCTGTAATCTGTGGACCTTCAAAGTGTTGATGAAACACAGAAATTGCCTCGGAATTGAATACAACAGTTACCATGCGCACTTTCCTCCATGGGAGTAATGTCAAACAGTTTAAGCATTGATCGTTCCCTGGAAGCCCAGTAGTAGTTTCCGATGCACATCTGGAGGCATTCTGTAATCCGTGGACACTCAGAGTGTTGATGAAACACAGAAATTGCATCCGGATTGAATACAGCAGTCAAAATGCGCACTTTCCTCCATGGGAGTAATATTTCAACCAGTCTGCGCTTTGATCGTTCCCAGGTAGACCAGTAGTAGTTTCCGATGCACATCTGGAGCCATTCTGTAATCTGTGGACTATCAGAATGTTGATGAAACACAGAAATTGCTTTTGGATTGGATACATCAGACACCATGCGCACTTTCCTCCTTGGGAGTAATGTCTCAAACAGTTTACGCTTTCATCGTTCCCTGGAAGACCAGTAGTAGTTTCCGATGCACATCTGGAGGCATTCTGTGATCTGTGAAGTATCAGAGTGTTGATGAAACACAGAAATTGCATCGGGATTGAATACAACATTCACCATGCGCACTTACCTCCATAGGAGTAATGTCTCTAACAGTCTACGCTTTGATCGTTTCCTGGAAGACCAGTAGTAGTTTCCGATGCACATCTGGAGGCATTCTGTGATTTGTGGACTATCAGAGTGTTGATGAAATACAGAAATTGCATCGGGATTGTATACATAGTCACCAGGCGCTCTTTCCTCCATGGGAGTATTGTCTCAAACAGTCTACGATTTGATCGTTCCCAGGAAGACCAGTAGTAGTTTCCGATGCACATCTGGAGCCATTCTGTAATCTGTTGACCATCAGAGTGTTGATGAAACACAGAAATTGCTTTGGGATTAGATACAACAGTCACCATGCGCACTTTCCTAAATGGGAGTAATGTCTCAAACAGTTTACGCTTTGATCGTTCCCTGGAAGACCAGCAGTAGTTTCCGATGCACATCTGGAGGCATTCTGTAATCTGTACACTATCAGTGTGTTGATGAAACACAGAAATTGCATCGGTATTGAATACAACAGTCACATTGCGCACTTTCCTCCAAGGGAGTAATGTCTCAAACAGCCTACGCTTTTATCGTTCCCTCGCAGACCAGTAGTAGTTTCCGATGCACATCTGGAGGCATTCTGTAATCTGTGGACTATACGAGTGTTGATGAAACACAGAAATTGCTCCGGGATTGGATACAACAGTCACGATGCGCACTTACCTCCATAGGAGTAATGTCTCAAACAGTCTACGCTTTGATCGTTCCCTGGAAGACCAGTAGTAGTTTCCGATGCACATCTGGACGCATTCTGTAATTTGTGGACTATCTGAGCGTTGATGAAACACAGAAATTGCATCGGGATTGAATACAACAGTCACCATGCTCACTTTCCTCCATGGGAGTAATGTCTCAAACAGTCTACGGTTTAATCGTTCCCTGGAAGACCAGTAGTAGTTTCCGATGCACATCTGGAGGCATTCTGTAATCTTTGGACTATCAGAGTGTTGATGAAACACAGAAATTGCTTTGGGATTGAATACAACAGTCACCATGCGCACTTTCCTCCATGGGAGTAATATCTCATACAGTCTACACTTTGATCGTTCCCTCGACGACCAGCAGTAGTTTCCGATGCACATCTGGAGGCATTCTGTAATTTGCGGACTATCAGAGTGTTGATGAAACACAGAAATTGCATCGGGATTGAATACAACAGTCACCATGCGCACTTACCTCCATGAGAGTAATGTCTCAAACAGTCTACGCTCTGATCGTTTCCTGGAAGACCAGTTGTAGTTTCTGATGCACATCTGGAGGCATTCTGTAATCTGAGGACTATCAGAGTGTTGATGAAACCAAAACTGCATCGGGATTGAATACAACAGTCACCATGCCCACTTTCCTAGATGGGAGTAATGTCTCAAACAGTCTACGCTTTGATCGTTCCCAGGAAGACCAGTAGTAGTTTGCGATGCACATCTGGACCCATTCTGTAATCTGTTGACTATCAGAGTGTTGATGAAACACAGAAATTGCTTTGGGATTGGATACAACAGTTACCATGCGCACTTTCCTCCATGGGAGTAATGTCTCAAACAGTCTACGCTTTGATCGTTCCCTGGAAGACCAGTAGTAGTTTCCGATACACATCTGGAGGCATTCTGTAATCTGTGGACTATCAGAGTGTTGATGAAACACAGAAATTACATCGGGATTGAATACAACAGTCACGATGCGCACTTACCTCCATAGGAGTAATGTCTCAAACAGTCTACGCTTTGATCGTTTCCTGGAAGACCAGTAGTAGTTTCCGATGCACATCTGGAGGCATTCTGTAATCTGTGGACTATCAGAGTGTTGATGAAACACAGAAATTGCATCAAGATTGAATACAACAGTCACCATGCGCACTTTCCTCCATGGGAGTAATGTCTCAAACAGTATACGCTTTGATCATTCCCTGGAAGACCATTAGTAGTTTCCGTTGCACATCTGGAGGCATTCTGTGATCTATGGACTATCAGAGTGTTGATGAAACACAGAAATTGCATCGGGATTGAATACAACAGTCACCATGCGCAATTTCCTCCATGGGAGTAATGTCTCAAACTGTCTACGCTTTGATCGTTCCCTCGAAGACCAGTAGTAGTTTCCAATACCCATCTGGAGGCATTCTGTATTCTGCGGACTATCTGAGTGTTGAAGAAACACAGATATTGCATCGGGATTGAATACAACAGTCACCATGCGCAACTTTCCTCCATGGGAGTAATGTCTCAAACGGTCTACGCTTTGATCGTTCCCTGGAAGACCAGTAGTAGTTTCCCATGCACATCTGGAGGCATTCTGTAATCTGTGGACTATCTGAGTGTTGATGAAACACAGAAATTGCATAAGGGTTGAATACAACAGTCACCATGCGCACTTTCCTCCATGGGTGTAATGTCTCAAACAGTTTACGCTTTGATCGTTCCCTGCAAGACCAGTAGTAGTTTCCGATGCAAATCTGGAGGCATTCTGTAATCTGTGGACTATCAGAGTGTTGATGAAACACAGAAATTGCATCGTGATTGAATACAACAGTCACCATGCGCACTTTCCTCCATGGGAGTAATGTCTCAAACAGTCTACGCTTTGATCGTTCCCTCGAAGACCAGTAGTAGTTTCCGATGCCCATCTGGAGGCATTCTGTAATCTGCGGACTATCTGAGTGTTGATGATGCACAGAAATTGCATCAGGATTGAAAACAACAGTCACCATGAGCAACTTTCCTCCATGGGAGTAATGTCTCAAACGGTCTACGCTTTGATCGTTTCCTGGAGGACAAGTAGTAGATTCCCATGCACATCTGGAGGCATTCTGTAATCTGTGGACTATCAGAGTGTTGATGAAACACAGAAATTGCATCGTGATTGAATACAACAGTCACCATGCGCACTTTCCTCCATGGGAGTAATGTCTCAAACAGTCTACGCTTTGATCGTTCCCTCGAAGACCAGTAGTAGTTTCCGATGCCCATCTGGAGGCATTCTGTAATCTGCGGACTATCTGAGTGTTGATGATGCACAGAAATTGCATCAGGATTGAAAACAACAGTCACCATGAGCAACTTTCCTCCATGGGAGTAATGTCTCAAACGGTCTACGCTTCGATCGTTCCCTGGAAGACCAGTAGTAGTTTCCGATGCACATCTGGAGGCATTCTGTGATCTGTGGACTATCAGAGGGTTGATGAAACACAGAAATTGCTTCGGGATTGAATACAACAGTCTGCATGCTCACTTTCCTCCATGGGAGTAATATCTCATACAGTCTACACTTTGATCGTTCCCTCGAAGACCAGTAGCAGTTTCCGATGCACATCTGGAGGCATTCTGTAATTTGCGGACTATCAGTGTGTTGATGAAACACAGAAATTGCATCGGGATTGAATACAACAGTCACCATGCGTACTTACCTCCATGAGAGTAATGTCTCAAACAGTCTACGCTCTGATCGTTTCCTGGAAGACCAGTTGTAGTTTCTGATGCACATCTGGAGGCATTCTGTAATCTGAGGACTATCAGAGTGTTGATGAAACCAAAACTGCATCGGGATTGAATACAACAGTCACCATGCCCACTTTCCTAGATGGGAGTAATGTCTCAAACAGTCTACGCTTTGATCGTTCCCAGGAAGACCAGTAGTAGTTTGCGATGCACATCTGGACCCATTCTGTAATCTGTTGACTATCAGAGTGTTGATGAAACACAGAAATTGCTTTGGGATTGGATACAACAGTTACCATGCGCAATTTCCTCCATGGGAGTAATGTCTCAAACAGTTTACGCTTTGATCGTTCCCTGGAAGACCAGTAGTAGTTTCCGATGCACATCTGGAGGCATTCTGTAATCTGTGGACTATCAGAGTGTTGATGAAACACAGAAATTGCATCGGGATTGAATACAACAGTCACGATGCGCACTTACCTCCATAGGAGTAATGTCTCAAACAGTTTACGCTTTGATCGTTTCCTGGAAGACCAGTAGTAGTTTCCGATGCACATCTGGAGGCATTCTGTAATCTGTGGACTATCAGAGTGTTGATGAAACACAGATATTGCATCGGGATTGAATACAACAGTCACCATGCGCACTTTCCTCCATGGGAGTAATGTCTCAAACAGTATACGCTTTGATCATTCCCTGGAAGACCATTAGTAGTTTCCGTTGCACATCTGGAGGCATTCTGTAATCTATGGACTATCAGAGTGTTGATGAAACACAGAAATTGCATCGGGATTGAATACAACAGTCACCATGCGCAATTTCCTCCATGGGAGTAATGTCTCAAACTGTGTACGCTTTGATCGTTCCCTCGAAGACCAGTAGTAGTTTCCAATACCCATCTGGAGGCATTCTGTATTCTGCGGACTGTCTGAGTGTTGAAGAAACACAGATATTTCATCGGGATTGAATACAACAGTCACCATGCGCAACTTTCCTCAATGGGAGTAATGTCTCAAACGGTGTACGCTTTGATCGTTCCCTGGAAGACCAGTAGTAGTTTCCCATGCACATCTGGAGGCATTCTGTAATTTGTGGACTATCTGAGTGTTGATGAAACACAGAAATTGCATCGGGATTGAATACAACAGTCACCATGCGCACTTTCCTCCATGGGAGTAATGTCTCAAACAGTTTACGCTTTGATCGTTCCCTGCAAGACCAGTAGTAGTTTCCGATGCACATCTGGAGGCATTCTGTAATCTGTGGACTATCAGAGTGTTGATGAAACACAGAAATTGCATCGTGATTGAATACAACAGTAACCATGCGCACTTTCCTCCATGGGAGTAATGTCTCAAACAGTCTACGCTTTGATCGTTCCCTCGAAGACCAGTAGTAGTTTCCGATGCCCATCTGGAGGCATTCTGTAATCTGCGGACTATCTGAGTGTTGATGATGCACAGAAATTGCATCAGGATTGAAAACAACAGTCAACATACGCAACTTTCCTCCATGGGAGTAATGTCTCAAACGGTCTACGCTTTGATCGTTTCCTGGAGGACAAGTAGTAGATTCCCATGCACATCTGGAGGCATTCTGTAATCTGTGGACTATCTGAGTGTTGATGAAACACAGAAATTGCATCGGGATTGAATACAACAGTCTGCATGCGCACTTTCCTCCATGGGAGTAATGTCTCATACAGTCCACGCTTTGATCGTTCCCTCGAAGACCAGTAGTAGTTTCCGATGCACATCTGGAGGCATTCTGTAATTTGCGGACTATCAGAGTGTTGTTGAAACACAGAAATTGCATCGGGATTGAATACAACAGTCACGATGCGCACTTACCTCCATAGGAGTAATGTCTCAAACAGTTTACGCTTTGATCGTTTCCTGGAGGACCAGTAGTAGTTTCCGATGCACATCTGGAGGCATTCTGTAATCTGTGGACTATCAGAGTGTTGATGAAACACAGAAATTGCATCGGGATTGAATACAACAGTCACCATGCGCACTTTCCTCCATGGAAGTAATGTCTCAAACAGTCTACGCTTCGATCGTTCCCTGGAAGACCAGTAGTAGTTTCCGATGCACATCTGGAGGCATTCTGTGATCTGTGGACTATCAGAGGGTTGATGAAACACAGAAATTGCTTCGGGATTGAATACAACAGTCTGCATGCTCACTTTCCTCCATGGGAGTAATATCTCATACAGTCTACACTTTGATCGTTCCCTCGAAGACCAGTAGCAGTTTCCGATGCACATCTGGAGGCATTCTGTAATTTGCGGACTATCAGTGTGTTGATGAAACACAGAAATTGCATCGGGATTGAATACAAGAGTCACCATGCGTACTTACCTCCATGAGAGTAATGTCTCAAACAGTCTACGCTCTGATCGTTTCCTGGAAGACCAGTTGTAGTTTCTGATGCACATCTGGAGGCATTCTGTAATCTGAGGACTATCAGAGTGTTGATGAAACCAAAACTGCATCGGGATTGAATACAACAGTCACCATGCCCACTTTCCTAGATGGGAGTAATGTCTCAAACAGTCTACGCTTTGATCGTTCCCAGGAAGACCAGTAGTAGTTTGCGATGCACATCTGGACCCATTCTGTAATCTGTTGACTATCAGAGTGTTGATGAAACACAGAAATTGCTTTGGGATTGGATACAACAGTTACCATGCGCAATTTCCTCCATGGGAGTAATGTCTCAAACAGTTTACGCTTTGATCGTTCCCTGGAAGACCAGTAGTAGTTTCCGATGCACATCTGGAGGCATTCTGTAATCTGTGGACTATCAGAGTGTTGATGAAACACAGAAATTGCATCGGGATTGAATACAACAGTCACCATGCGCAATTTCCTCCATGGGAAAAATGTCTCAAACAGTCTACGCTTTGATCGTTCCCTCGAAGACCAGTAGTAGTTTCCGATACCCATCTGGAGGCATTCTGTAATCTGCGAACTATCTGAGTGTTGATGAAACACAGAAATTGCATCGGGATTGAATACAACAGTCACCATGCGCACTTTCCTCCATGGGAGTAATGTCTCAAACAGTCTACGCTTTGATCGTTCCCTGGAAGACCAGTAGTAGTTTCCGATACACATCTGGAGGCATTCTGTAATCTGTGGACTATCAGAGTGTTGATGAAACACAGAAATTGCATCGGGATTGAATACAACAGTCACGATGCGCACTTACCTCCATAGGAGTAATGTCTCAAACAGTCTACGCTTTGATCGTTTCCTGGAAGACCAGTAGTAGTTTCCGATGCACATCTGGAGGCATTCTGTAATCTGTGGACTATCAGAGTGTTGATGAAACACAGATATTGCATCGGGATTGAATACAACAGTCACCATGCGCACTTTCCTCCATGGGAGTAATGTCTCAAACAGTATACGCTTTGATCATTCCCTGGAAGACCATTAGTAGTTTCCGTTGCACATCTGGAGGCATTCTGTAATCTATGGACTATCAGAGTGTTGATGAAACACAGAAATTGCATCGGGATTGAATACAACAGTCACCATGCGCAATTTCCTCCATGGGAGTAATGTCTCAAACTGTGTACGCTTTGATCGTTCCCTCGAAGACCAGTAGTAGTTTCCAATACCCATCTGGAGGCATTCTGTATTCTGCGGACTGTCTGAGTGTTGAAGAAACACAGATATTTCATCGGGATTGAATACAACAGTCACCATGCGCAACTTTCCTCAATGGGAGTAATGTCTCAAACGGTGTACGCTTTGATCGTTCCCTGGAAGACCAGTAGTAGTTTCCCATGCACATCTGGAGGCATTCTGTAATTTGTGGACTATCTGAGTGTTGATGAAACACAGAAATTGCATCGGGATTGAATACAACAGTCACCATGCGCACTTTCCTCCATGGGAGTAATGTCTCAAACAGTTTACGCTTTGATCGTTCCCTGCAAGACCAGTAGTAGTTTCCGATGCACATCTGGAGGCATTCTGTAATCTGTGGACTATCAGAGTGTTGATGAAACACAGAAATTGCATCGTGATTGAATACAACAGTAACCATGCGCACTTTCCTCCATGGGAGTAATGTCTCAAACAGTCTACGCTTTGATCGTTCCCTCGAAGACCAGTAGTAGTTTCCGATGCCCATCTGGAGGCATTCTGTAATCTGCGGACTATCTGAGTGTTGATGATGCACAGAAATTGCATCAGGATTGAAAACAACAGTCACCATACGCAACTTTCCTCCATGGGAGTAATGTCTCAAACGGTCTACGCTTTGATCGTTTCCTGGAGGACAAGTAGTAGATTCCCATGCACATCTGGAGGCATTCTGTAATCTGTGGACTATCTGAGTGTTGATGAAACACAGAAATTGCATCGGGATTGAATACAACAGTCTGCATGCGCACTTTCCTCCATGGGAGTAATGTCTCATACAGTCCACGCTTTGATCGTTCCCTCGAAGACCAGTAGTAGTTTCCGATGCACATCTGGAGGCATTCTGTAATTTGCGGACTATCAGAGTGTTGTTGAAACACAGAAATTGCATCGGGATTGAATACAACAGTCACGATGCGCACTTACCTCCATAGGAGTAATGTCTCAAACAGTTTACGCTTTGATCGTTTCCTGGAGGACCAGTAGTAGTTTCCGATGCACATCTGGAGGCATTCTGTAATCTGTGGACTATCAGAGTGTTGATGAAACACAGAAATTGCATCGGGATTGAATACAACAGTCACCATGCGCACTTTCCTCCATGGGAGTAATGTCTCAAACAGTATACGCTTTGATCATTCCCTGGAAGACCATAATAGTTTCCGTTGCCCATCTGGAGGCATTCTGTAATCTATGGACTATCAGAGTGTTGATGAAACACAGAAATTGAATCGGGATTGAATACAACAGTCACCATGCGCAATTTCCTCCATGGGAGTAATGTCTCAAACTGTCTACGCTTTGATCGTTCCCTCGAAGACCAGTAGTAGTTTCCAATACCCATCTGGAGGCATTCTGTATTCTGCGGACTATCTGAGTGTTGAAGAAACACAGATATCGCATCGGGATTGAATACATCAGTCACCATGCGCAACTTTCCTCCATGGGAGTAATGTCTCAAACGGTGTACGCTTTGATCGTTCCCTGGAAGACCAGTAGTAGTTTCCCATGGACATCTGGAGGCATTCTGTAATCTGTGGACTATCTGAGTGTTGATGAAACACAGAAATTGCATCGGGATTGAATACAACAGTCACCATGCGCACTTTCCTCCATGGGAGTAATGTCTCAAACAGTTTACGCTTTGATCGTTCCCTGCAAGACCAGTAGTAGTTTCCGATGCACATCTGGAAGCATTCTGTAATCTGTGGACTATCAGAGTGTTGATGAAACACAGAAATTGCATCGTGATTGAATACAACAGTAACCATGCGCACTTTCCTCCATGGGAGTAATGTCTCAAACAGTCTACGCTTTGATCGTTCCCTCGAAGACCAGTAGTAGTTTCCGATGCCCATCTGGAGGCATTCTGTAATATGCGGGACTATCTGAGTGTTGATGATGCACAGAAATTGCATCAGGATTGAAAACAACAGTCACCATGCGCAACTTTCCTCCATGGGAGTAATGTCTCAAACGGTCTACGCTTTGATCGTTTCCTGGAGGACAAGTAGTAGATTCCCATGCACATCTGGAGGCATTCTGTAATCTGTGGACTATCTGAGTGTTGATGAAACACAGAAATTGCATCGGGATTGAATATAACAGTCACCATGCGCACTTTCCTCCATGGGAGAAATGTCTCAAACAGTCTACGCTTCGATCGTTCCCTGGAAGACCAGTAGTAGTTTCCGATGCACATCTGGAGGCATTCTGTGATCTGTGGACTATCAGAGGGTTGATGAAACACAGAAATTGCTTCGGGATTGAATACAACAGTCTGCATGCGCACTTTCCTCCATGGGAGTAATGTCTCATACAGTCCACGCTTTGATCGTTCCCTCGAAGACCAGTAGTAGTTTCCGGTGCACATCTGGAGGCATTCTGTAATTTGCGGACTATCAGAGTGTTGTTGAAACACAGAAATTGCATCGGGATTGAATACAACAGTCACGATGCGCACTTACCTCCATAGGAGTAATGTCTCAAACAGTTTACGCTTTGATCGTTTCCTGGAAGACCAGTAGTAGTTTCCGATGCACATCTGGAGGCATTCTGTAATCTGTGGACTATCAGAGTGTTGATGAAACACAGTAATTGCATCGGGATTGAATACAACAGTCACCATGCGCACTTTCCGCCATGGGAGTAATGTGTCAAACAGTCTACGCTTTGATCGTTCCCTGGAAGACCAGTAGTAGTTTCCCATGCACATCTGGAGGCATTCTGCGATCTGTGGACTATCAGATTGTTGATGAAACACAGAAATTGCAGCGGGATTGAATACAACAGTCTGCATGCGCACTATTCTCCATGGGAGTAATGTCTCTCACAGTCTACGCTTTGATCGTTCCCTCGACGACCAGTAGTAGTTTCCGATGCACATCTGGAGGCATTCTGTAATTTGCGGACTATCAGAGTGTTGATGAAACACAGTAATTGCATCGGGATTGAATACAACAGTCACCATGCGCACTTTCCGCCATGGGAGTAATGTGTCAAACAGTCTACGCTTTGATCGTTCCCTGGAAGACCAGTAGTAGTTTCCGATGCACATCTGGAGGCATTCTGTAATCTGTGGACTATCAGAGTGTTGATGAAACACAGAAATTGCATCGGGATTGAATACAACCGTCTGCATACGCACTTTCCGCCATGGAAGTAATGTGTCAAACAGTCTACGCTTTGATCGTTCCCTGGAATACCAGTAGTAGTTTTCGATGCACATCTGGAGGCATTCTGTAATCCGTGGACTATCAGAGGGTTGATGAAAAACAGAAATTGCTTCGGGATTGAATACAACAGTCTGCATGCGCACTTTCCTGCATGGGAGTAATGTCTCATACAGACTACGCTTTGATCGTTAACTCGAAGACCAGTAGTAGTTTCCGATGCACATCTGGAGGCATTCTGTAATTTGCGGACTATCAGAGTGTTGATGAAACACAGAAATTGCATCGGGATTGAATACAACAGGCAACATTCGCACTTACCTCCATGAGAGTAATGTCTCAAACAGTCTACGCTCTGATCGTTTCATGGAAGACCAGTTGTAGTTTCCGATGCACATCTGGAGGCATTCTGTAATCTGTGGACTATCAGAGTGTTGATGAAACACGGATATTGCTTTGGGATTGGATACAACAGTCACCATGCGCAATTTCCTAAATGGGAGTAATGTCTCAAACAATTTATGCTTTGATCGTTCCCTGGAAGACCAGTAGTCGTTTCCGATGCACATCTGGAGGCATTCTGTAATCTGTAGACTATCAGAGTGTTGATGAAACACAGCAATTGAATCGGGATTGTAAACAACAGTCACGATGCGCACTTCCCTCCATGGGAGTAATTTCTCAAACAGTCTACGCTTTGGTCGTTCCCTCGAAGACCAGTAGTAGTTTCCGATGCACATCTCGAGGCATTCTGTAATCTGCGGACTATCTGAGTGTTGATGAAACACAGAAATTGCATCGGGATTGAATACAACAGTCACCAAGCACACTTTCCTCCATGGGAGTAATGTCTCAAACAGTCTACGCTTTGATCGTTACCTGGAAGAACAGTAGTAGTTTCCGATGCACATCTGGAGGCATTCTGTAATCTGCGGACTATCTGAGTGTTGATGAAACACAGAAATTGCATCGGGATTGAATACAACAGTCACCAAGCACACTTTCCTCCATGGGAGTAATGTCTCAAACAGTCTACGCTTTGATCGTTACCTGGAAGAACAGTAGTAGTTTCCGATGCACATCTGGAGGCATTCTGTAATCTGTGGACTATATGAGTGTTGATAAAACACAGAAATTGCATCGGGATTGAATACAACAGTCACCATGCGCACTTCCTCCATGGGAGTAATGTCTCAAACAGTCTACGCTTTGATCGTTCCCTGGAAGACCAGTAGTAGTTTCCGATGCACATCCGGAGGCATTCTGTAATCTGTGGACTATCAGAGTGTTGATGAAACACAAAATTGCATCGGGATTGAATACAACAGTCACCAGGCGCTCTTTCCTCCATGGGAGTAATGTCTCAAACAGTCTACGCTTTGATCGTTCCCTGGAAGACTAGTAGTAGTTTCCGATGCACATCGGGAGGCATTCTATAATCTGTGGACTATCACAGTGTTGATGAAACCAAAATTTCATCGGGATTGAATACAACAGTCACCATGCGCACTTCCCTCCATGGGAGTAATGTCTCAAGCAGTCTACGCTTTGATCGTTCCCTCGAAGTCCAGTAGTAGTATCCGATCCACATCTGGAGGCATTCTGTAATCTGTGGACTATCACAGTGTTGATGAAACACAGTAATTGCATCATGATTGAATACAACAGTCACCATGCGCACTTTCCACCATGGGAGTAATGTCTCAAACAGTCTACGCTTTGATCGTTCCCTGGAAGACCTGTAGTAGTTTCCAATGCACATCTGGAGGCATTCTGTAATCTGTGGACTATCAGAGTGTTGATGAAACACAGTAATTGCATCGGGATTGAATAAAACGGTCACCATGCGCACTTTCCTCCATGGGAGTAATGTCTCAAACAGTCTAGCTTTGATCGTTCCCTGGAAGACCAGTAGTAGTTTCCGATGCACATCTGGAGGCATTCTGTAATCTGTGGACTATCAGAGTGTTGATGAAAGACAGAAATTGCATCGGGATTGAATACAACAGTCACCAGGCGCTCTATCCTCCTTGGGGGTAATGTCTCAAACAGTCTACGCTTTGATCGTTCCCTGGAAGACCAGTGGTAGTTTCCGATGCACATCAGGAGGCATTCTGTAATCTGTGGACCTTCAAATTGTTGATGAAACACAGAAATTGCCTCGGGATTGAATACAACAGTTACCATGCGCACTTTCCTCCATGGGAGTAATGTCAAACAGTTTAAGCTTTGATCGTTCCCTGGAAGACCAGTAGTAGATTCCGATGCACATCTGGAGGCATTCTGTAATCTGCGGACTATCTGAGTGTTGATGAAACACAGAAATTGCTTCGGGATTGGATACAACAGTCACCATGCGCACTTTACTCCATGGGAGTAATGTCTCAAACAGTTTACGCTTTGATCGTTCCCCAGAAGACCAGTAGTAGTTACCGATGTCCATCTGGAGGCATTCTGTAATCTTTTGACTATCAGAGTGTTGATGAAACACAGAAATTGCATCGGGATTGAATACAACAGTCACCAGGCGCACTTACCTCCATGGGAGTAATGTCTCAAACAGTCTACGCTTTGATCGTTTCCTGGAAGACCAGTAGTAGTTTCCGATGCACATGTGGAGGCATTCTGTAATCTGCGGACTATCAGGGTGTTGATGAAACCTAAATTGCATCGGGATTGAATACAACAGTCACCATGCGCACTTTCCTCCATGGGAGTAATGTCTCAAACAGTCTACACTTTGATCGTTCCCTGGAAGACCAGTAGTAGTTTCCGATGCACATCTTGACGCACTCTGTAATCTGTGGACTATCTGAGCGTTGATGAAACACAGAAATTTATCGGTATTGAATACAACAGTCACCATGCGCACATTCCTCCATGGGAGTAATGTCTCAAACAGTCTACGCTTTGATCGTTCCCTCGAAGACCAGTAGTAGTTTCCGATGCGTATCTGCAGGCATTCTGAAATCTGTGGACTATCAGAGTGTTGATGAAACACAGTAATTGGATCATGATTGAATACAACAGTCACCATGCGCACTTTCCTCCATGGGCGTAATATCTCAAACAGTGTACGCTTTGATCGTTCCCTGGAAGACCAGTAGTAGTTTCCGATGCACATCTGGAGGCATTCTGTAATCTGTGGACTATCAGAGTGTTGATGAAACACAGAAATTGCATCGGGATTGCATACAACAGTCACCATGCGTACTTTCCTCCATAGGAGTAATGTCTCAAACAGTCTACGCTTTGATCTGTCCCTGGAAGACCAGTAGTAGTTTCCGATGCACATCTGGAGGCATTCTGTAATCTGTGGACTATGTGAATGTTGATGAAACACAGAAATTGCATCGGGATTGAATATAACATTCACCTTGCGCACTTTTCTCAATGGGAGTTATGTCTCACACAGTCTACGCTTTGATCGTTCCCTGGAAGACCAGTAGTAGTTTCCGATGCACATCTGGAGGCATTCTGTAATCTGTGGACTATCAGAGTGTTGATGAAATACAGAAACTGCGTCGGGATTGAATACAAAAGTCACCAGGCGCCCTTTCCTCCATGGGAGTAATGTCTCAAACAGTCTACGCTTTGATCGTTCCCAGGAAGACCAGTAGTAGTTTCCGATGAACATCTGGAGCCATTCTGTAACCTGTTGACCATCAGAGTGTTGATGAAACACAGAAATTGCTTTGGGATTGGATACAACACTCACCATGCGCACTTGCCTCCATGGGGGTAATGTCTCAAACAGTTTACGCTTTGATCGTTCCCTGGAAGACCAGTAGTAGTTTCGATGCACATCTGGAGGCATTCTGTAATCTTTTTACTATCAGTGTGTTGATGAAACACAGAAATTGCATTGGGATTGAATACAACAGTCACCATGCGCACTTTCCTCCTAGGGAGTAATGTCTCAAACAGCCTACGCTTTGATCGTTCCCTCGCAGACCAGTAGTAGTTTCCGATGCACATCTGGAGGCATTCTGTAATCTGTGGACTATCCGAGTGTTGATGAAACACAGAAATAGCTTCGCGATTGGATACAACAGTCACCATGCGCACTTTCCTCCATGGGAGTAATGTCTCAAACAGTTTACGCTTTGATCGTTCCCCAGTAGACCAGTAGTAGTTACCGATGTCCATCTGGAGGCATTCTGTAATCTTTGCACTATCAGAGTGTTGATGAAACACAGAAATTGCATCGGGATTGAATACAACCGTTACCATGCGCACTTACCTCCATGGGAGTAATGTCTCAAACAGTCTACGCTTTGATCGTTTCCTGGAAGACCAGTAGTAGTTTCCGATGCACATGTGGAGGCATTCTGTAATCTGCGGACTATCAGGGTGTTGATGAAACCTAAATTGCATCGGGATTGAATACAACAGTCACTATGCGCACTTTCCTCCATGGGAGTAATGTCTCAAACAGTCTACGCTTTAATCGTTCCCTGGAAGACCAGTAGTAGTTTCCGATGCACATCTGGAGGCATTCTGAAATCTGTGGACTATCAGGGTGTTGATGAAACACAGTAATTGGATCATGTTTGAATACAACAGTCACCATGCGCACTTTCCTCCATGGGCGTAATATCTCAAACAGTGTACGCTTTGATCGTTCCCTGGAAGACCAGTAGTAGTTTCCGATGCACATCTGGAGGCATTCTGTAATCTGTGGACTACCAGAGTGTTAATGAAACCAAAACTGCATCGGGATTGAATACAACAGTCACCATGCCAACTTTCCTAGATGGGAGTAATGTGTCAAACAGTCTACGCTTTGATCGTTCCCAGGAAGACCAGTAGTAGTTTCCGATGCACATCTGGAGCCAATCTGTAATCTGTTGACTATCAGAGTGTTGATGAAACACAGAAATTGCATCGGGATTGAATACAACAGTCACCATGCGCAATTTCCTCCATGGGAGTAATGTCTCAAACAGTCTACGCTTTGATCGTTCCCTCGAAGACCAGTAGTAGTTTCCGATACCCATCTGGAGGCATTCTGTAATCTGCGGACTATCTGACTGTTGATGAAACACATAAATTGCATCGGGATTGAATACAACAGTCACCATGCGCACTTTCCTCCATGGGAGTAATGTCTCAAACAGTTTACGGTTTGATCGTTCCCTGGATGACCAGTAGTAGTTTCCGATACACATCTGGAGGCATTCTGTAATCTGTGGACTATCATAGTGTTGATGAAACACAGAAATTGCATCGGGATTGAATACAACAATCACGATGCGCACTTACCTCCATAGGAGTAATGTCTCAAACAGTCTACGCTTTGATCGTTACCTGGAAGAACAGTAGTAGTTTCCGATGCACATCTGGAGGCATTCTGTAATCTGTGGACTATATGAGTGTTGATAAAACACAGAAATTGCATCGGGATTGAATACAACAGTCACCATGCGCACTTCCTCCATGGGAGTAATGTCTCAAACAGTCTACGCTTTGATCGTTCCTTGAAAGACCGGTAGTAGTTTCCGATGCACATCCGGAGGCATTCTGTAATCTGTGGACTATCAGAGTGTTGATGAAACACAAAATTGAATCGGGATTGAATACAACAGTCACCAGGCGCTCTTTCCTCCATGGGAGTAATGTCTCAAACAGTCTACGCTTTGATCGTTCCCTGGAAGACTAGTAGTAGTTTCCGATGCACATCGGGAGGCATTCTATAATCTGTGGACTATCACAGTGTTGATGAAACCTAAATTTCATTGGGATTGAATACAACAGTCACCATGCGCACTTCCCTCCATGGGAGTAATGTCTCAAACAGTCTACGCTTTGATCGTTCCCTCGTAGTCCAGTAGTAGTATCCGATGCACATCTGGAGGCATTCTGTAATCTGTGGACTATTAGAGTGTTGATGAAAGACAGAAATTGCATCGGGATTGAATACAACAGTCACCAGGCGCTCTATCCTCCTTGGGAGTAATGTCTCAAACAGTCTACGCTTTGATCGTTCCCTGGAAGACCAGTGGTAGTTTCCGATGCACATCAGGAGGCATTCTGTAATCTGTGGACCTTCAAATTGTTGATGAAACACAGAAATTGCCTCGGGATTGAATACAACAGTTACCATGCGCACTTTCCTCCATGGGAGTAATGTCAAACAGTTTAAGCTTTGATCGTTCCCTGGAAGACCAGTAGTAGTTTCCGATGCACATCTGGAGGCATTCTGTAATCTGCGGACTATCTGAGTGTTGATGAAACACAGAAATTGCTTCGGGATTGGATACAACAGTCACCATGCGCACTTTACTCCATGGGAGTAATGTCTCAAACAGTTTACGCTTTGATCGTTCCCCAGAAGACCAGTAGTAGTTACCGATGTCCATCTGGAGGCATTCTGCAATCTTTTGACTATCAGAGTGTTGATGAAACACAGAAATTGCATCGGGATTGAATACAACAGTCACCAGGCGCACTTACCTCCATGGGAGTAATGTCTCAAACAGTCTACGCTTTGATCGTTTCCTGGAAGACCAGTAGTAGTTTGCGATGCACATGTGGAGGCATTCTGTAATCTGCGGACTATCAGGGTGTTGATGAAACCTAAACTGCATCGGGATTGAATACAACAGTCACCATGCGCACTTTTCTCCATGGGAGTAATGTCTCAAACAGTCTACACTTTGATCGTTCCCTGGAAGACCAGTAGTAGTTTCCGATGCACATCTGGAGGCATTCTGTAATCTGTGGACTATCAGAGTGTTGATGAAATACAGAAACTGCGTCGGGATTGAATACAAAAGTCACCAGGCGCCCTTTCCTCCATGGGAGTAATGTGTCAAACAGTCTACGCTTTGATCGTTCCCAGGAAGACCAGTAGTAGTTTCCGATGAACATCTGGAGCCATTCTGTAACCTGTTGACCATCAGAGTGTTGATGAAACACAGAAATTGCTTTGGGATTGGATACAACAGTCACCATGCGCACTTGCCTCCATGGGGGTAATGTCTCAAACAGTTTACGCTTTGATCGTTCCCTGGAAGACCAGTAGTAGTTTCGATGCACATCTGGAGGCATTCTGTAATCTTTTTACTATCAGTGTGTTGATGAAACACAGTAATTGGATCATGATTGAATACGACAGTCACCATGCGCACTTTCCTCCATGGGCGTAATATCTCAAACAGTGTACGCTTTGATCGTTCCCTGGAAGACCAGTAGTAGTTTCCGATGCACATCTGGAGGCATTCTGTAATCTGTGGACTATCAGAGTGTTGATGAAACACAGAAATTGCATCGGGATTGCATACAACAGTCACCATGCGTACTTTCCTCCATAGGAGTAATGTCTCAAACAGTCTACGCTTTGATCTGTCCCTGGAAGAATAGTAGTAGTTTCCGATGCACATCTGGAGGCATTCTGTAATCTGTGGACTATGTGAATGTTGATGAAACACAGAAATTGCATCGGGATTGAATATAACATTCACCTTGCGCACTTTTCTCAATGGGAGTTATGTCTCACACAGTCTACGCTTTGATCGTTCCCTGGAAGACCAGTAGTAGTTTCCGATGCACATCTGGAGGCATTCTGTAATCTGTGGACTATCAGAGTGTTGATGAAATACAGAAACTGCGTCGGGATTGAATACAAAAGTCACCAGGCGCCCTTTCCTCCATGGGAGTAATGTGTCAAACAGTCTACGCTTTGATCGTTCCCAGGAAGACCAGTAGTAGTTTCCGATGTAAATCTGGAGCCATTCTGTAACCTGTTGACCATCAGAGTGTTGATGAAACACAGAAATTGCTTTGGGATTGGATACAACAGTCACCATGCGCACTTGCCTCCATGGGGGTAATGTCTCAAACAGTTTACGCTTTGATCGTTCCCTGGAAGACCAGTAGTAGTTTCGATGCACATCTGGAGGCATTCTGTAATCTTTTTACTATCAGTGTGTTGATGAAACACAGAAATTGCATTGGGATTGAATACAACAGTCACCATGCGCACTTTCCTCCTAGGGAGTAATGTCTCAAACAGCCTACGCTTTGATCGTTCCCTCGCAGACCAGTAGTAGTTTCCGATGCACATCTGGAGGCATTCTGTAATCTGTGGACTATCCGAGTGTTGAAGAAACACAGAAATTGCTTCGGGATTGGATACAACAGTCACCATGCGCACTTTCCTACATGGGAGTAATGTCTCAAACAGTTTACGCTTTGATCGTTCCCCAGTAGACCAGTAGTAGTTACCGATGTCCATCTGGAGGCATTCTGTAATCTTTGCACTATCAGAGTGTTGATGAAACACAGAAATTGCATCGGGATTGAATACAACCGTTACCATGTGCACTTACCTCCATGGGAGTAATGTCTCAAACAGTCTACGCTTTGATCGTTTCCTGGAAGACCAGTAGTAGTTTCCGATGCACATGTGGAGGCATTCTGTAATCTGCGGACTATCAGGGTGTTGATGAAACCTAAATTGCATCGGGATTGAATACAACAGTCACCATGCGCACTTTCCTCCATGGGAGTAATGTCTCAAACAGTCTACGCTTTAATCGTTCCCTGGAAGACCAGTAGTAGTTTCCGATGCACATCTGGAGGCATTCTGAAATCTGTGGACTATCAGGGTGTTGATGAAACACAGTAATTGGATCATGTTTGAATACAACAGTCACCATGCGCACTTTCCTCCATGGGCGTAATATCTCAAACAGTGTACGCTTTGATCGTTCCCTGGAAGACCAGTAGTAGTTTCCGATGCACATCTGGAGGCATTCTGTAATCTGTGGACTACCAGAGTGTTAATGAAACCAAAACTGCATCGGGATTGAATACAACAGTCACCATGCCCACTTTCCTAGATGGGAGTAATGTGTCAAACAGTCTACGCTTTGATCGTTCCCAGGAAGACCAGTAGTAGTTTCCGATGCACATCTGGAGCCAATCTGTAATCTGTTGACTATCAGAGTGTTGATGAAACACAGAAATTGCTTTGGGATGGATACAACAGTCACCATGCGTAATTTCCTCCATGGGAGTAATGTCTCAAACAGTTTACGCTTTGATCGTTCCCTGGAAAACCAGTAGTAGTTTCCGATGCACATCTGGAGGCATTCTGTAATCTGTGGACTATCAGAGTGTTGATGAAACACAGAAATTGCATCGGGATTGAATACAACAGTCACCATGCGCAATTTCCTCCATGGGAGTAATGTCTCAAACAGTCTACGCTTTGATCGTTCCCTCGAAGACCAGTAGTAGTTTCCGATACCCATCTGGAGGCATTCTGTAATCTGCGGACTATCTGAGTGTTGATGAAACACATAAATTGCATCGGGATTGAATACAACAGTCACCATGCGCACTTTCCTCCATGGGAGTAATGTCTCAAACAGTTTACGCTTTGATCGTTCCCTGGATGACCAGTAGTAGTTTCCGATACACATCTGGAGGCATTCTGTAATCTGTGGACTATCATTGTGTTGATGAAACACAGAAATTGCATCGGGATTGAATACAACAATCACGATGCGCACTTACCTCCATAGGAGTAATGTCTCAAACAGTCTACGCTTTGATCGTTTCCTGGAAGACCAGTAGTAGTATCCGATGCACATCTGGAGTCATTCTGTAATCTGTGGACTATTTGAGTGTTGATGAAACACAGAAGTTGCATCGGGTTTGAATACAACAGTCACCATGCGCACTTTCCTCCATGGGAGTAATGTCTCAAACAGTCTACGCTTTGATGATTCCCTGGAAGACCAGTAGTGATTTCCGATGTACATCTGGAGGCATTCTGTAATCTGTGGACTATCAGAGTGTCTAAAAATACACAGATATTGCATCGGGATTGAATACGACAGTCACCATGCGCACTTTCCTCCATGGGAGTAATGTCTCAAACAGTCTACGCTTTGATCGTTCCCTGGAAGACCAGTAGTAGTATCCGATGCACATCTGGAGGCATTCTGTAATCTGTGGACTATTAGAGTGTTGATGAAACACAGAAGTTGCATCGGGATTGAATACAACAGTCTCCATGCCCAGTTTATTCCATGGGAGTAATGTCTCAAACAATCTACGCTTTGATCATTCCCTGGAAGACCATTAGTAGTTTTCGTTGCACATCTGGTGGCATTCTGTAATCTGTGGACTATCAGAGTGTTGATGAAACACAGAAATTGCATCGGGATTGAATACAACAGTCACCATGCGCAATTTCCTCCATGGGAGTAATGTCTCAAACAGTCTACGCTTTGATCGTTCCCTCGAAGACCAGTAGTAGTTTCCGATACCCATCTGGAGGCATTCTGTATTCTGCGGACTATCTGAGTGTTGATGAAACACAGAAATTGCATCGGGATTGAATACAACAGTCACCATGCGCAACATTCCTCCATGGGAGTAATGTCTCAAACGGTCTACGCTTTGATCGTTTCCTGGAAGACCAGTAGTAGATTCCCATGCACATCTGGAGGCATTCTGTAATCTGTGGACTACCTGAGTGTTGATGAAACACAGAAATTGCATCGGGATTGAATACAACAGTCACCATGCGCAATTTCCTCCATGGGAGTAATGTCTCAAACAGTCTACGCTTTGATCGTTCCCTTGAAGACCAGTAGTAGTTTCCGATACCCATCTGGAGGCATTCTGTAATTTGCGGACTATCTGAGTGTTGATGAAACACAGAAATTGCATCAGGATTAAAAACAACAGTCACCATGCGCAACTCTCCTCCATGGGATTAATGTCTCAAACGGTCTACGCTTTTATCGTTTCCTGGAAGACCAGTAGTAGATTCCCATGCACATCTGGAGGCAATATGTAATCTGTGGACTATCTGAGTGTTGATGAAACACAGAAATTGCATCGGGATTGAATATAACAGTCACCATGCGCACTTTCCTCCATGGGAGTAATGTCTCAAACAGTCTACGCTTTGATCGTTCCCTGGAAGACCAGTAGTAGTTTCCGATGCACATCTGGAGTCATTCTGTGATCTGTGGACTATCAGATTGTTAATGAAACACAGAAATTGCATCTGGATTGAATACAACAGTCTGCAGGCGCACTTTTCTCCATGGGAGTAATGTCTCACACAGTCTACGCCTTGATCGTTCCCTCGAAGACCAGTAGTAGTTTCCGATGCACATCTGGAGGCATTCTGTAATTTGCGGACTATCAGAGTGTTGATGAAACACAGAAATTGCATCGGTATTGAATACAACAGTCACCATGCGTACTTTCCTCCATAGAAGTAATGTCTCAAACAGTCTACGCTTTGATCAGTCCCTGGAAGACCAGTAGTAGTTTCCGATGCACATCTGGAGGCATTCTGTAATCTGTGGACTATCAGAGTGTTGATAAAATATAGAAATTGCATAGGGATTGAATACAACAGTCACCAGGCGCTCTTTCCTCCATGGGAGTAATGTCTCAAACAGTCTACGCTTTGATCGTTCCCAGGAAGACCAGTTGTAGTTTCCGATGCACATCTGGAGCCATTCTGTAATCTGTTGCCCAACAGAGTGTTGATGAAACACAGATATTGCTGTGGGATTGGATACAACGGTCACCATGCGCACATTCCTCCATGGGAGTAATGTCTCAAACAGTCTACGCTTTGATCGTTTCCTGGAAGACCAGTAGTAGTTTCCGATGCACATGTGGAGGCATTCTGTAATCTGCGGACTATCAGGGTGTTGATGAAACCTAAATTGCATCGGGATTGAATACAACAGTCACCATG
Source organism: Schistocerca gregaria (assembly GCF_023897955.1). Taxonomy (NCBI): domain Eukaryota; kingdom Metazoa; phylum Arthropoda; class Insecta; order Orthoptera; family Acrididae; genus Schistocerca; species Schistocerca gregaria. Next base: position 4,629,259 of record NC_064926.1, read on the forward strand.
CGCACTTTCCTCCATGGGAGTAATGTCTCAAACAGTCTACGCTTTAATCGTTCCCTGGAAGACCTGTAGTAGTTTCCGATGCACATCTGGACGCATTCTGTAATCTGTGGACTATCTGAGCGTTGATGAAACACAGAAATTGCATCGGGATTGAATACAACAGTCACCATGCTCACTTTCCTCCATGGGAGTAATGTCTCAAACAGTCTACGCATTGATCATTCCCTGGAAGACCAGTAGTGGTTTCCGATGTACATCTGAAGGCATTCTGTAATCTGTGGACTATCAGAGTGTTTAAAAATACACAGAACTTGCATCGGGATTGAATACAACAGTCACCATGCGCACTTTCCTCCATGGGAGTAATGTCTCCAACAGTCTACGCTTTGATCGTTCCCTGGAAGACCAGTAGTAGTATCCGATGCCCATCTGGAGGCATTCTGTAATCTGTGGACTATCTGAGCGTTGATGAAACACAGAAATTGCATCGGGATTGAACACAACAGTCACCATGCCCAGATTCCTCCATGGGAGTCATGTCTCAAACAGTCTACGCTTTGATCATTCCCTGGAAGACCATTTGTAGTTTTCGTTGCACATCTGGAGGCATTCTGTAATCTGTGGACTATCTGAATGTTGATGAAACACAGAAATTCTATCGGGATTGAATACAACAGTCACCATGCGCACTTTCCTCCATGGGAGGAATGTCTCAAACAGTTTACGCTTTGATCGTTCCCTGGAAGATCATTAGTAGTTTTCGTTGCACATCTGGAGGCATTCTGTAATCTGTGGACTATCAGAGTGTTGATGAAACACAGAAATTGCATCGGGATTGAATACAACAGTCACCATGCGCAATTTCCTCCATGGGAGTAATGTCTCAAACAGTCTACGCTTTGATCGTTCCCTCGAAGACCAGTAGTAGTTTCCGATACCCATCTGGAGGCATTCTGTATTCTGCGGACTATCTGAGTGTTGATGAAACACAGAAATTCTATCGGGATTGAATACAACAGTCACCATGCGCAACTTTCCTCCATGGGAGTAATGTCTCAAACGGTCTACGCTTTGATCGTTCCCTGGAAGACCAGTAGTAGTTTCCCATGCACATCTGGAGGCATTCTGTAATCTGTGGACTACCTGAGTGTTGATGAAACACAGAAATTGCATCGGGATTGTATACAACAGTCACCATGCGCACTTTCCTCCATGGGAGGAATGTCTCAAACAGTTTACGCTTTGATCGTTCCCTGCAAGACCAGTAGTAGTGTCCGATGCACATCTGGAGGCATTCTGTAATCTGTGGACTATCAGAGTGTTGATGAAACACAGAAATTGCATCGGGATTGAATACAACAGCCACCATGCGGACTTTCCTCCATGGGAGTAATGTCTCAAACAGTCTACGCTTTGATTGTTCCCTCGAAGACCAGTAGTAGTTTCCGATGCCCATCTGGAGGCATTCTGTAATCTGCGGACTATCTGAGTGTTGATGAAACACAGAAATTGCATCAGGATTGAAAACAACAGTCACCATGCGCAACTATCCTCCATGGGAGTAATGTCTCAAACGGTCTACGCTTTGATCGTTTCCTGGAAGACCAGTAGTAGATTCCCATGCACATCTGGAGGCATTCTGTAATCTGTGGACTATCTGAGTGTTGATGAAACACAGAAATTGCATCGGGATTGAATATAACAGTCACCATGCGCCCTTTCCTGCATGGGAGTAATGTCTCAAACAGTCTACGCTTTGATCGTTCCCTGGAAGACCAGTAGTAGTTTCCGATGCGCATCTGGAGGCATTCTGTGATCTGTGGACTATCAGATTGTTGATGAAACACAGAAATTGCATCTGGATTGAATACAACAGTCTGCATGCGCACTTTTCTCCATGGGAGTAATGTCTCACACAGTCTACGATTTGATCTTTCCCAGGAAGACCAGTAGTAGTTTCCGATTAACATCTGGAGCCATTCTGTAATCTGTTGACCATCAGAGTGTTGATGAAACACAGAAATTGCTTTGGGATTGGATACAACAGTCACCATGCGCACTTTCCTCCATGGGGGTAATGTCTCAAACAGTTTACGCTTTGATCGATCCCTGGAAGACCAGTAGTAGTTTCCGATGCACATCTGGAGGCATTCTGTAATCTTTTTACTATCAGTGTGTTGATGAAACACAGAAATTGCATCGGGATTGAATACAACAGTCACCATGCGCACTTTCCTCCTAGGGAGTAATGTCTCAAACAGCCTACGCTTTGATCGTTCCCTCGCAGACCAGTAGTAGTTTCCGATGCACATGTGGAGGCATTCTGTAATCTGCGGACTATCAGGGTGTTGATGAAACCTAAATTGCATCGGGATTGAATACAACAGTCACCAGGCGCACTTTCCTCCATGGGAGTAATGTCTCAAACAGTCTACGCTTTAATCGTTCTCTGGAAGACCAGTAGTAGTTTCCGATGCACATCTGGAGGCATTCTGAAATCTGTGGACTATCAGAGTGTTGATGAAACACAGTAATTGGATCATGATTGAATACAACAGTCACCATGCGCACTTTCCTCCATGGGCGTAATATCTCAAACAGTGTACGCTTTGATCGTTCCCTGGAAGACCAGTAGTAGTTTCCGATGCACATCTGGAGGCATTCTGTAATCTGTGGACTATCAGAGTGTTGATGAAACCAAAACTGCATCGGGTTTGAATACAACAGTCACCATGCCCACTTTCCTAGATGGGAGTAATGTGTCAAACAGTCTACGCTTTGATCTTTCCCAGGAAGACCAGTAGTAATTTCCGATGCACATCTGGAGCCATTCTGTAATCTGCTGACTATCAGAGTGTTGATGAAACACAGAAATTGCCTTGGGATTGGATACAACAGTCACCATGCGCAATTTCCTCCATGGGAGTAATGTCTCAAACAGTTTACGCTTTGATCGTTCCCTGGAAGACCAGTAGTAGTTTCCGATGCACATCTGGAGGCATTCTGTAATCTGTGGACTATCAGAGTGTTGATGAAACACAGAAATTGCATCGGGTTTGAATACAACATTAACCATGCGCAATTTCCTCCATGGGAGTAATGTCTCAAACAGTCTACGCTTTGATCGTTCCCTAGAAGACCGGTAGTAGTTTCCGATACCCATCTGGAGGCATTCTGTAATCTGCGGGCTATCTGAATGTTGATGAAACACAGAAGTTGCATCGGGATTGAATACAACAGTCACAATGCCCAGTTTCCTCCATGGGAGTAATGTCTCAAACAGTCTACGCTTTGATCATTTCCTGGAAAACCATTAGTAGTTTTCGTTGCACATCTGGTGGCATTCTGTAATCTTTGGACTATCAGAGTGTTGATGAAACACAGAAATTGCATCGGGATTGAATACAACAGTCACCATGCGCAATTTCCTCCATGGGAGTAATGTCTCACACAGTCTACGCTTTGATCGTTCTCTCGAAGACCAGTAGTAGTTTCCGATACCCATCTGGAGGCATTCTGTATTCTGCGGACTATCTGAGTGTTGATGAAACACAGAAATTGCATCGGGATTGAATACAACAGTCACCATGCGCAACTTTCCTCCATGGGAGTAATGTCTCAAACGGTCTACGCTTTGATCGTTCCTGGAAGACCAGTAGTAGTTTCCCATGCACATCTGGAGGCATTCTGTAATCTGTGGACTACCTGAGTGTTGATGAAACACAGAAATTGCATCGGGATTGAATACAACAGTCACCATGCGCAATTTCCTCCATGGGAGTAATGTCTCAAACAGTCTACGGTTTGATCGTTCCCTCGAAGACCAGTAGTAGTTTCCGATACCCATCTGGAGGCATTCTGTAATCTGCGGACTATCTGAGTGTTGATGAAACACAGAAATTGCATCAGGATTGAAAACAACAGTCACCATGCGCAACTATGCTCCATGGGAGTAATGTCTCAAACGGTCTACGCTTTGATCGTTTCCTGGAAGACCAGTAGTAGGTTCCCATGCACATCTGAGGGCATTCTGCAATCTGTGGACTATCTGAGTGTTGATGAAACACCGACATTGCATCGGGTTTGAATATAACAGTCACCATGCGCACTTTCCTCCATGGGAGTAATGTCTCAAACAGTCTACGCTTTGATCGGTCCCTGGAAGACCAGTAGTAGTTTTCGTTGCACATCTGGAGGCATTCTGTAATCTGTGGACTATCAGAGTGTTGATGAAACACAGAAATTGCATCGGGATTGAATACAACAGTCACCATGCGCAATTTCCTCCATGGGAGTAATGTCTCAAACAGTCTACGCTTTGATCGTTCCCTCGAAGACCAGTAGTAGTTTCCGATACCCATCTGGAGGCATTCTGTATTCTGCGGACTATCTGAGTGTTGATGAAACACAGAAATTCTATCGGGACTGAATACAACAGTCACCATGCGCAACTTTCCTATATGGGAGTAATGTCTCAAACGGTCTACGCTTTGATCGTTCCCTGGAAGACCAGTAGTAGTTTCCCATGCACATCTGGAGGCATTCTGTAATCTGTGGACTACCTGAGTGTTGATGAAACACGGAAATTGCATCGGGATTGTATACAACAGTCACCATGCGCACTTTCCTCCATGGGAGTAATGTCTCAAACAGTTTACGCTTTGATCGTTCCCTGCAAGACCAGTAGTAGTGTCCGATGCACATCTGGAGGCATTCTGTAATCTGTGGACTATCAGAGTGTTGATGAAACACAGAAATTGCATCGGGATTGAATACAACAGCCACCATGCGGACTTTCCTCCATGGGAGTAATGTCTCACACAGTCTACGCTTTGATCGTTACCAGGAAGACCAGTAGTAGTTTCCGATGAACATCTGGAGCCATTCTGTAATCTGTTGACCATCAGAGTGTTGATGAAACACAGAAATTGCTTTGGGATTGAATACAACAGTCACCAGGCGCACTTTCCTCCATGGGAGTAATGTCTCAAACAGTCTACGCTTTAATCGTTCCCTGGAAGACCAGTAGTAGTTTCCGATGCACATCTGGAGGCATTCTGAAATCTGTGGACTATCAGAGTGTTGATGAAACACAGTAATTGGATCATGATTGATTTCAACAGTCACCATGCGCACTTTCCTCCATGGGCGTAATATCTCAAACAGTGTACGCTTTGATCGTTCCCTGGAAGACCAGTAGTAGTTTCCGATGCACATCTGGAGGCATTCTGTAATCTGTGGACTATCAGAGTGTTGATGAAACCAAAACTGCATCGGGATTGAATACAACAGTCACCATGCCCACTTTCCTAGATGGGAGTAATGTGTCAAACAGTCTACGCTTTGATCTTTCCCAGGAAGACCAGTAGTAATTTCCGATGCACATCTGGAGCCATTCTGTAATCTGTTGACTATCAGAGTGTTGATGAAACACAGAAATTGCCTTGGGATTGGATACAACAGTCACCATGCGCAATTTCCTCCATGGGAGTAATGTCTCAAACAGTTTACGCTTTGATCGTTCCCTGGAAGACCAGTAGTAGTTTCCGATGCACATCTGGAGGCATTCTGTAATCTGTGGACTATCAGAGTGTTGATGAAACACAGAAATTGCATCGGGTTTGAATACAACATTAACCATGCGCAATTTCCTCCATGGGAGTAATGTCTCAAACAGTCTACGCTTTGATCGTTCCCTAGAAGACCGGTAGTAGTTTCCGATACCCATATGGAGGCATTCTGTAATCTGCGGGCTATCTGAATGTTGATGAAACACAGAAGTTGCATCGGGATTGAATACAACAGTCACCATGCCCAGTTTCCTCCATGGGAGTAAAGTCTCAAACAGTCTACGCTTTGATCATTTCCTGGAAAACCATTAGTAGTTTTCGTTGCACATCTGGTGGCATTCTGTAATCTTTGGACTATCAGAGTGTTGATGAAACACAGAAATTGCATCGGGATTGAATACAACAGTCACCATGCGCAATTTCCTCCATGGGAGTAATGTCTCACACAGTCTACGCTTTGATCGTTCTCTCGAAGACCAGTAGTAGTTTCCGATACCCATCTGGAGGCATTCTGTAGTCTGCGGACTATCTGAGTGTTGATGAAACACAGAAATTGCATCGGGATTGAATACAACAGTCACCATGCGCAACTTTCCTCCATGGGAGTAATGTCTCAAACGGTCTACGCTTTGATCGTTCCTGGAAGACCAGTAGTAGTTTCCCATGCACATCTGGAGGCATTCTGTAATCTGTGGACTACCTGAGTGTTGATGAAACACAGAAATTGCATCGGGATTGAATACAACAGTCACCATGCGCAATTTCCTCCATGGGAGTAATGTCTCAAACAGTCTACGCTTTGATCGTTCCCTCGAAGACCAGTAGTAGTTTCCGATACCCATCTGGAGGCATTCTGTATTCTGCGGACTATCTGAGTGTTGATGAAACACAGAAATTCTATCGGGACTGAATACAACAGTCACCATGCGCAACTTTCCTATATGGGAGTAATGTCTCAAACGGTCTACGCTTTGATCGTTCCCTGGAAGACCAGTAGTAGTTTCCCATGCACATCTGGAGGCATTCTGTAATCTGTGGACTACCTGAGTGTTGATGAAACACGGAAATTGCATCGGGATTGTATACAACAGTCACCATGCGCACTTTCCTCCATGGGAGTAATGTCTCAAACAGTTTACGCTTTGATCGTTCCCTGCAAGACCAGTAGTAGTGTCCGATGCACATCTGGAGGCATTCTGTAATCTGTGGACTATCAGAGTGTTGATGAAACACAGAAATTGCATCGGGATTGAATACAACAGCCACCATGCGGACTTTCCTCCATGGGAGTAATGTCTCACACAGTCTACGCTTTGATCGTACCAGGAAGACCAGTAGTAGTTTCCGATGAACATCTGGAGCCATTCTGTAATCTGTTGACCATCAGAGTGTTGATGAAACACAGAAATTGCTTTGGGATTGAATACAACAGTCACCAGGCGCACTTTCCTCCATGGGAGTAATGTCTCAAACAGTCTACGCTTTAATCGTTCCCTGGAAGACCAGTAGTAGTTTCCGATGCACATCTGGAGGCATTCTGAAATCTGTGGACTATCAGAGTGTTGATGAAACACAGTAATTGGATCATGATTGATTTCAAAAGTCACCATGCGCACTTTCCTCCATGGGCGTAATATCTCAAACAGTGTACGCTTTGATCGTTCCCTGGAAGACCAGTAGTAGTTTCCGATGCACATCTGGAGGCATTCTGTAATCTGTGGACTATCAGAGTGTTGATGAAACCAAAACTGCATCGGGATTGAATACAACAGTCACCATGCCCACTTTCCTAGATGGGAGTAATGTGTCAAACAGTCTACGCTTTGATCTTTCCCAGGAAGACCAGTAGTAATTTCCGATGCACATCTGGAGCCATTCTGTAATCTGTTGACTATCAGAGTGTTGATGAAACACAGAAATTGCCTTGGGATTGGATACAACAGTCACCATGCGCAATTTCCTCCATGGGAGTAATGTCTCAAACAGTTTACGCTTTGATCGTTCCCTGGAAGACCAGTAGTAGTTTCCGATGCACATCTGGAGGCATTCTGTAATCTGTGGACTATCAGAGTGTTGATGAAACACAGAAATTGCATCGGGTTTGAATACAACATTAACCATGCGCAATTTCCTCCATGGGAGTAATGTCTCAAACAGTCTACGCTTTGATCGTTCCCTAGAAGACCGGTAGTAGTTTCCGATACCCATATGGAGGCATTCTGTAATCTGCGGGCTATCTGAATGTTGATGAAACACAGAAGTTGCATCGGGATTGAATACAACAGTCACCATGCCCAGTTTCCTCCATGGGAGTAAAGTCTCAAACAGTCTACGCTTTGATCATTTCCTGGAAAACCATTAGTTGTTTTCGTTGCACATCTGGTGGCATTCTGTAATCTTTGGACTATCAGAGTGTTGATGAAACACAGAAATTGCATCGGGATTGAATACAACAGTCACCATGCGCAATTTCCTCCATGGGAGTAATGTCTCACACAGTCTACGCTTTGATCGTTCTCTCGAAGACCAGTAGTAGTTTCCGATACCCATCTGGAGGCATTCTGTAGTCTGCGGACTATCTGAGTGTTGATGAAACACAGAAATTGCATCGGGATTGAATACAACAGTCACCATGCGCAACTTTCCTCCATGGGAGTAATGTCTCAAACGATCTACGCTTTGATCGTTCCTGGAAGACCAGTAGTAGTTTCCCATGCACATCTGGAGGCATTCTGTAATCTGTGGACTACCTGAGTGTTGATGAAACACAGAAATTGCATCGGGATTGAATACAACAGTCACCATGCGCAATTTCCTCCATGGGAGTAATGTCTCACACAGTCTACGCTTTGATCGTTCTCTCGAAGACCAGTAGTAGTTTCCGATACCCATCTGGAGGCATTCTGTATTCTGCGGACTATCTGAGTGTTGATGAAACACAGAAATTGCATCGGGATTGAATACAACAGTCACCATGCGCAACTATCCTCCATGGGAGTAATGTCTCAAACGGTCTACGCTTTGATCGTTTCCTGGAAGACCAGTAGTAGGTTCCCATGCACATCTGGAGGCATTCTGCAATCTGTGGACTATCTGAGTGTTGATGAAACACCGACATTGCATCGGGTTTGAATATAACAGTCACCATGCGCACTTTCCTCCATGGGAGTAATGTCTCAAACAGTCTACGCTTTGATCGGTCCCTGGAAGACCAGTAGTAGTTTTCGTTGCACATCTGGAGGCATTCTGTAATCTGTGGACTATCAGAGTGTTGATGAAACACAGAAATTGCATCGGGATTGAATACAACAGTCACCATGCGCAATTTCCTCCATGGGAGTAATGTCTCAAACAGTCTACGATTTGATCGTTCCCTCGAAGACCAGTAGTAGTTTCCGATACCCATCTGGAGGCATTCTGTATTCTGCGGACTATCTGAGTGTTGATGAAACACAGAAATTCTATCGGGACTGAATACAACAGTCACCATGCGCAACTTTCCTATATGGGAGTAATGTCTCAAACGGTCTACGCTTTGATCGTTCCCTGGAAGACCAGTAGTAGTTTCCCATGCACATGTGGAGGCATTCTGTAATCTGTGGACTACCTGAGTGTTGATGAAACACGGAAATTGCATCGGGATTGTATACAACAGTCACCATGCGCACTTTCCTCCATGGGAGTAATGTCTCAAACAGTTTACGCTTTGATCGTTCCCTGCAAGACCAGTAGTAGTGTCCGATGCACATCTGGAGGCATTCTGTAATCTGTGGACTATCAGAGTGTTGATGAAACACAGAAATTGCATCGGGATTGAATACAACAGTCACCATGCGGACTTTCCTCCATGGGAGTAATGTCTCACACAGTCTACGCTTTGATCGTTACCAGGAAGACCAGTAGTAGTTTCCGATGAACATCTGGAGCCATTCTGTAATCTGTTGACCATCAGAGTGTTGATGAAACACAGAAATTGCTTTGGGATTGGATACAACAGTCACCATGCGCACTTTCCTCCATGGGGGTAATGTCTCAAACAGTTTACGCTTTGATCGTTCCCTGGAAAACCAGTAGTAGTTTCCGATGCACATCTGGAGGCATTCTGTAATCTTTTTACTATCAGTGTGTTGATGAAACAGAAATTGCATCGGGATTGAATACAACAGTCACCATGCGCACTTTCCTCCTAGGGAGTAATGTTTCAAACAGCCTACGCTTTGATCGTTCCCTCGCAGACCAGTAGTAGTTTCCGATGCACATCTGGAGGCATTCTGTAATCTGTGGACTATCCGAGTGTTGATGAAACACAGAAATTGCTTCGGGATTGGATACAACAGTCACCATGCGCACTTTCCTCCATGGGAGTAATGTCCAAACAGTTTTCGCTTTGATCGTTCCCCAGAAGAACAGTAGTAGTTACCGATGTCCATCTGGATGCATTCTGTAATCTTTGGACTATCAGAGTGTTCATGAAACACAGAAATTGCATCGGGATTGAATACAACAGTCACCATGCGCACTTACCTCCATGGGAGTAATGTCTCAAACAGTCTACGCTTTGTTCGTTTCCTGGAAGACCAGTAGTAGTTTCCGATGCACATGTGGAGGCATTCTGTAATCAGCGGACTATCAGGGTGTTGATGAAACCTAAATTGCATCGGGATTGAATACAACAGTCACCAGGCGCACTTTCCTCCATGGGAGTAATGTCTCAAACAGTCTACGCTTTAATCGTTCCCTGGAAGACCAGTAGTAGTTTCCGATGCACATCTGGAGGCATTCTGAAATCTGTGGACTATCAGAGTGTTGATGAAACACAGTAATTGGATCATGATTGAATACAACAGTCACCATGCGCACTTTCCTCCATGGGCGTAATATCTCAAACAGTGTACGATTTGATCGTTCCCTGGAAGACCAGTAGTAGTTTCCGATGCACATCTGGAGGCATTCTGTAATCTGTGGACTATCAGAGTGTTGATGAAACCAAAACTGCATTGGGATTGAATACAACAGTCACCATGCCCACTTTCCTAGATGGGAGTAATGTGTCAAACAGTCTACGCTTTGATCTTTCCCAGGAAGACCAGTAGTAGTTTCCGATGCACATCTGGAGCCATTCTGTAATCTGGTGACTATCAGAGTGTTGATGAAACACAGAAATTGCTTTGGGATTGGATACAACAGTCACCATGCGCAATTTCCTCCATGGGAGTAATGTCTCAAACGGTCTACGCTTTGATCGTTTCCTGGAAGACCAGTAGTAGGTTCCCATGCACATCTGGAGGCATTCTGTAATCTGTGGACTATCTGAGTGTTGATGAAACACCGACATTGCATCGGGTTTGAATATAACAGTCACCATGCGCACTTTCCTCCATGGGAGTAATGTCTCAAACAGTCTACGCTTTGATCGGTCCCTGGAAGACCAGTAGTAGTTTTCGTTGCACATCTGGAGGCATTCTGTAATCTGTGGACTATCAGAGTGTTGATGAAACACAGAAATTGCATCGGGATTGAATACAACAGACACCATGCGCAATTTCCTCCATGGGAGTAATGTCTCACACAGTCTACGCTTTGATCGTTCTCTCGAAGACCAGTAGTAGTTTCCGATACCCATCTGGAGGCATTCTGTATTCTGCGGACTATCTGAGTGTTGATGAAACACAGAAATTGCATCGGGATTGAATACAACAGTCACCATGCACAACTTTCCTCCATGGGAGTAATGTCTCAAACGGTCTACGCTTTGATCGTTCCTGGAAGACCAGTAGTAGTTTCCCATGCACATCTGGAGGCATTCTGTAATCTGTGGACTACCTGAGTGTTGATGAAACACAGAAATTGCATCGGGATTGAATACAACAGTCACCATGCGCAATTTCCTCCATGGGAGTAATGTCTCAAACGGTCTACGCTTTGATCGTTTCCTGGAAGACCAGTAGTAGATTCCCATGCACATCTGGAGGCATTCTGTAATCTGTGGACTATCTGAGTGTTGATGAAACACAGTAATTGCATCGGGTTTGAATATAACAGTCACCATGCGCACTTCCCTCCATGGGAGTAATGTCTCAAACAGTCTACGCTTTGATCGTTCCCTGATAGACCAGTAGTAGTTTCCGATTCACATCTGGAGGCATTCTGTGATCTGTGGACTATCAGATTGTTGATGAAACACAGAAATTGCATCTGGATAGAATACAACAGTCTGCATGCGCACTTTTCTCCATGGGAGTAATGTCTCAAACAGTCTACGCTTTGATCGTTCCCTCGAAGACCAGTAGTAGTTTCCGATGCACATCTGGAGGCATTCTGTAATTTGCGGACTATCAGAGTGTTGATGAAACACAGAAATTGCATCGGGATTGAATACAACAGTCACCATGCGTACTTTCCTCCATAGAAGTAATGTCTCAAACAGTCTACGCTTTGATCAGTCCCTGGAAGACCAGTAGTAGTTTCCGATGCACATCTGGAGGCATTCTGTAATCTGTGGACTACAGAGTGTTGATGAAATACAGAAATTGCATAGGGATTGAATACAACAGTCACCAGGCGCTCTTTCCTCCATGGGAGTAATGTCTCAAACAGTCTACGCTTTGATCGTTTCCTGGAAGACCAGTAGTAGTTTCCGATGCACATGTGGAGGCATTCTGTAATCTGTGGACTATCTGAGCGTTGATGAAACACAGAAATTGCATCGGGATTGAATACAACAGTCACCATGCTCACTTTCCTCCATGGGAGTAATGTCTCAAACAGTCTACGCTTTGATCATTCCCTGGAAGACCAGTAGTGGTTTCCGATGTACATCTGGAGGCTTTCTGTAATCTGTGGACTATCAGAGTGTTAAAAAATACACAGAAATTGCATCGGGATTGAATACAACAGTCACCATGCGCACTTTCCTCCATGGGAGTAATGTCTCAAACAGTCTACGCTTTAATCGTTCCCTGGAGGACCAGTAGTAGTTTCCGATGCACATCTGGACGCATTCTGTAATCTGTGGACTATCTGAGCGTTGATGAAACACAGAAATTGCATCGGGATTGAATACAACAGTCACCATGCTCACTTTCCTCCATGGGAGTAATGTCTCAAACGGTCTACGCTTTGATCGTTTCCTGGAAGACCAGTAGTAGGTTCCCATGCACATCTGGAGGCATTCTGTAATCTGTGGACTATCTGAGTGTTGATGAAACACCGACATTGCATCGGGTTTGAATATAACAGTCACCAAGCGCACTTTCCTCCATGGGAGTAATGTCTCAAACAGTCTACGCTTTGATCGGTCCCTGGAAGACCAGTAGTAGTTTTCGTTGCACATCTGGAGGCATTCTGTAATCTGTGGACTATCAGAGTGTTGATGAAACACAGAAATTGCATCGGGATTGAATACAACAGTCACCATGCGCAATTTCCTCCATGGGAGTAATGTCTCAAACAGTCTACGCTTTGATCGTTCCCTCGAAGACCAGTAGTAGTTTCCGATACCCATATGGAGGCATTCTGTATTCTGCGGACTATCTGAGTGTTGATGAAACACAGAAATTCTATCGGGACTGAATACAACAGTCACCATGCGCAACTTTCCTATATGGGAGTAATGTCTCAAACGGTCTACGCTTTGATCGTTCCCTGGAAGACCAGTAGTAGTTTCCCATGCACATCTGGAGGCATTCTGTAATCTGTGGACTACCTGAGTGTTGATGAAACACAGAAATTGCATCGGGATTGTATACAACAGTCACCATGCGCACTTTCCTCCATGGGAGTAATGTCTCAAACAGTTTACGCTTTGATCGTTCCCTGCAAGACCAGTAGTAGTGTCCGATGCACATCTGGAGGCATTCTGTAATCTGTGGACTATCAGAGTGTTGATGAAACACAGAAATTGCATCGGGATTGAATACAACAGCCACCATGCGGACTTTCCTCCATGGGAGTAATGTCTCACACAGTCTACGCTTTGATCGTTCCCAGGAAGACCAGTAGTAGTTTCCGATGAACATCTGGAGCCATTCTGTAATCTGTTGACCATCAGAGTGTTGATGAAACACAGAAATTGCTTTGGGATTGGATACAACAGTCACCATGCGCACTTTCCTCCATGGGGGTAATGTCTCAAACAGTTTACGCTTTGATCGTTCCCTGGAAAACCAGTAGTAGTTTCCGATGCACATCTGGAGGCATTCTGTAATCTTTTTACTATCAGTGTGTTGATGAAACAGAAATTGCATCGGGATTGAATACAACAGTCACCATGCGCACTTTCCTCCTAGGGAGTAATGTTTCAAACAGCCTACGCCTTGATCGTTCCCTCGCAGACCAGTAGTAGTTTCCGATGCACATCTGGAGGCATTCTGTAATCTGTGGACTATCCGAGTGTTGATGAAACACAGAAATTGCTTCGGGATTGGATACAACAGTCACCATGCGCACTTTCCTCCATGGGAGTAATGTCCAAACAGTTTTCGCTTTGATCGTTCCCCAGAAGACCAGTAGTAGTTACCGATGTCCATCTGGATGCATTCTGTAATCTTTGGACTATCAGAGTGTTCATGAAACACAGAAATTGCATCGGGATTGAATACAACAGTCACCATGCGCACTTACCTCCATGGGAGTAATGTCTCAAACAGTCTACGCTTTGTTCGTTTCCTGGAAGACCAGTAGTAGTTTCCGATGCACATGTGGAGGCATTCTGTAATCTGCGGACTATCAGGGTGTTGATGAAACCTAAATTGCATCGGGATTGAATACAACAGTCACCAGGCGCACTTTCCTCCATGGGAGTAATGTCTCAAACAGTCTACGCTTTAATCGTTCCCTGGAAGACCAGTAGTAGTTTCCGATGCACATCTGGAGGCATTCTGAAATCTGTGGACTATCAGAGTGTTGATGAAACACAGTAACTGGATCACGATTGAATACAACAGTCACCATGCGCACTTTCCTCCATGGGCGTAATATCTCAAACAGTGTACGATTTGATCGTTCCCTGGAAGACCAGTAGTAGTTTCCGATGCACATCTGGAGGCATTCTGTAATCTGTGGACTATCAGAGTGTTGATGAAACCAAAACTGCATCGGGATTGAATACAACAGTCACCATGCCCACTTTCCTAGATGGGAGTAATGTGTCAAACAGTCTACGCTTTGATCTTTCCCAGGAAGACCAGTAGTAGTTTCCGATGCACATCTGGAGCCATTCTGTAATCTGGTGACTATCAGAGTGTTGATGAAACACAGAAATTGCTTTGGGATTGGATACAACAGTCACCATGCGCAATTTCCTCCATGGGAGTAATGTCTCAAAGAGTTTACGCTTTGATCGTTCCCTGGAAGACCAGTAGTAGTTTCCGATGCACGTCTGGAGGCATTCTGTAATCTGTGGACTATCAGAGTGTTGATGAAACACAGAAATTGCATCGGGTTTGAATACAACAGTAACCATGCGCAATTTCCTCCATGGGAGTAATGTCTCAAACAGTCTACGCTTTGATCGTTCCCTGATAGACCAGTAGTAGTTTCCGATTCACATCTGGAGGCATTCTGTGATCTGTGGACTATCAGATTGTTGATGAAACACAGAAATTGCATCTGGATAGAATACAACAGTCTGCATGCGCACTTTTCTCCATGGGAGTAATGTCTCAAACAGTCTACGCTTTGATCGTTCCCTCGAAGACCAGTAGTAGTTTCCGATGCACATCTGGAGGCATTCTGTAATTTGCGGACTATCAGAGTGTTGATGAAACACAGAAATTGCATCGGGATTGAATACAACAGTCACCATGCGTACTTTCGTCCATAGAAGTAATGTCTCAAACAGTCTACGCTTTGATCAGTCCCTGGAAGACCAGTAGTAGTTTCCGATGCACATCTGGAGGCATTCTGTAATCTGTGGACCACAGAGTGTTGATGAAATACAGAAATTGCATAGGGATTGAATACAACAGTCACCAGGCGCTCTTTCCTCCATGGGAGTAATGTCTCAAACAGTCTACGCTTTGATCGTTTCCTGGAAGACCAGTAGTAGTTTCCGATGCACATGTGGAGGCATTCTGTAATCTGTGGACTATCTGAGCGTTGATGAAACACAGAAATTGCATCGGGATTGAATACAACAGTCACCATGCTCACTTTCCTCCATGGGAGTAATGTCTCAAACAGTCTACGCTTTGATCATTCCCTGGAAGACCAGTAGTGGTTTCCGATGTACATCTGGAGGCTTTCTGTAATCTGTGGACTATCAGAGTGTTAAAAAATACACAGAAATTGCATCGGGATTGAATACAACAGTCACCATGCGCACTTTCCTCCATGGGAGTAATGTCTCAAACAGTCTACGCTTTAATCGTTCCCTGGAGGACCAGTAGTAGTTTCCGATGCACATCTGGACGCATTCTGTAATCTGTGGACTATCTGAGCGTTGATGAAACACAGAAATTGCATCGGGATTGAATACAACAGTCACCATGCTCACTTTCCTCCATGGGAGTAATGTCTCAAACAGTCTACGCTTTGATCATTCCCTGGAAGACCAGTAGTGGTTTCCGATGTACATCTGGAGGCATTCTGTAATCTGTGGACTATTAGAGTGTTGATGAAACACAGAAGTTGCATCGGGATTGAATACAACAGTCACCATGCCCAGTTTCCTCCATGGGAGTAATGTCTCAAACGGTCTACGCTTTGATCGTTTCCTGGAAGACCAGTAGTAGGTTCCCATGCACATCTGGAGGCATTCTGTAATCTGTGGACTATCTGAGTGTTGATGAAACACCGACATTGCATCGGGTTTGAATATAACAGTCACCATGCGCACTTTCCTCCATGGGAGTAATGTCTCAAACAGTCTACGCTTTGATCGGTCCCTGGAAGACCAGTAGTAGTTTTCGTTGCACATCTGGAGGCATTCTGTAATCTGTGGACTATCAGAGTGTTGATGAAACACAGAAATTGCATCGGGATTGAATACAACAGACACCATGCGCAATTTCCTCCATGGGAGTAATGTCTCACACAGTCTACGCTTTGATCGTTCTCTCGAAGACCAGTAGTAGTTTCCGATACCCATCTGGAGGCATTCTGTATTCTGCGGACTATCTGAGTGTTGATGAAACACAGAAATTGCATCGGGATTGAATACAACAGTCACCATGCACAACTTTCCTCCATGGGAGTAATGTCTCAAACGGTCTACGCTTTGATCGTTCCTGGAAGACCAGTAGTAGTTTCCCATGCACATCTGGAGGCATTCTGTAATCTGTGGACTACCTGAGTGTTGATGAAACACAGAAATTGCATCGGGATTGAATACAACAGTCACCATGCGCAATTTCCTCCATGGGAGTAATGTCTCAAACGGTCTACGCTTTGATCGTTTCCTGGAAGACCAGTAGTAGATTCCCATGCACATCTGGAGGCATTCTGTAATCTGTGGACTATCTGAGTGTTGATGAAACACAGTAATTGCATCGGGTTTGAATATAACAGTCACCATGCGCACTTCCCTCCATGGGAGTAATGTCTCAAACAGTCTACGCTTTGATCGTTCCCTGATAGACCAGTAGTAGTTTCCGATTCACATCTGGAGGCATTCTGTGATCTGTGGACTATCAGATTGTTGATGAAACACAGAAATTGCATCTGGATAGAATACAACAGTCTGCATGCGGACTTTTCTCCATGGGAGTAATGTCTCAAACAGTCTACGCTTTGATCGTTCCCTCGAAGACCAGTAGTAGTTTCCGATGCACATCTGGAGGCATTCTGTAATTTGCGGACTATCAGAGTGTTGATGAAACACAGAAATTGCATCGGGATTGAATACAACAGTCACCATGCGTACTTTCGTCCATAGAAGTAATGTCTCAAACAGTCTACGCTTTGATCAGTCCCTGGAAGACCAGTAGTAGTTTCCGATGCACATCTGGAGGCATTCTGTAATCTGTGGACTACAGAGTGTTGATGAAATACAGAAATTGCATAGGGATTGAATACAACAGTCACCAGGCGCTCTTTCCTCCATGGGAGTAATGTCTCAAACAGTCTACGCTTTGATCGTTTCCTGGAAGACCAGTAGTAGTTTCCGATGCACATCTGGAGGCATTCTGTAATCTGTGGACTATCTGAGCGTTGATGAAACACAGAAATTGCATCGGGATTGAATACAACAGTCACCATGCTCACTTTCCTCCATGGGAGTAATGTCTCAAACAGTCTACGCTTTGATCATTCCCTGGAAGACCAGTAGTGGTTTCCGATGTACATCTGGAGGCTTTCTGTAATCTGTGGACTATCAGAGTGTTAAAAAATACACAGAAATTGCATCGGGATTGAATACAACAGTCACCATGCGCACTTTCCTCCATGGGAGTAATGTCTCAAACAGTCTACGCTTTAATCGTTCCCTGGAGGACCAGTAGTAGTTTCCGATGCACATCTGGACGCTTTCTGTAATCTGTGGACTATCTGAGCGTTGATGAAACACAGAAATTGCATCGGGATTGAATACAACAGTCACCATGCTCACTTTCCTCCATGGGAGTAATGTCTCAAACAGTCTACGCTTTGATCATTCCCTGGAAGACCAGTAGTGGTTTCCGATGTACATCTGGAGGCATTCTGTAATCTGTGGACTATCTGAGTGTTTAAAAATACACAGAAATTGCATCGGGATTGAATACAACAGTCACCATGCGCACTTTCCTCCATGGGAGTAATGTCTCAAACAGTCTACGCTTTGATCGTTCCCTGGAAGACCAGTAGTAGTATCCGATGCACATCTGGAGGCATTCTGTAATCTGTGGACTATTAGAGTGTTGATGAAACACAGAAGTTGCATCGGGATTGAATACAACAGTCACCATGCCCAGTTTCCTCCATGGGAGTAATGTCTCAAACGGTCTACGCTTTGATCGTTTCCTGGAAGACCAGTAGTAGGTTCCCATGCACATCTGGAGGCATTCTGTAATCTGTGGACTATCTGAGTGTTGATGAAACACCGACATTGCATCGGGTTTGAATATAACAGTCACCATGCGCACTTTCCTCCATGGGAGTAATGTCTCAAACAGTCTACGCTTTGATCGGTCCCTGGAAGACCAGTAGTAGTTTTCGTTGCACATCTGGAGGCATTCTGTAATCTGTGGACTATCAGAGTGTTGATGAAACACAGAAATTGCATCGGGATTGAATACAACAGTCACCATGCGCAATTTCCTCCATGGGAGTAATGTCTCAAACAGTCTACGCTTTGATCGTTCCCTCGAAGACCAGTAGTAGTTTCCGATACCCATCTGGAGGCATTCTGTATTCTGCGGACTATCTGAGTGTTGATGAAACACAGAAATTCTATCGGGACTGAATACAACAGTCACCATGCGCAACTTTCCTATATGGGAGTAATGTCTCAAACGGTCTACGCTTTGATCGTTCCCTGGAAGACCAGTAGTAGTTTCCCATGCACATCTGGAGGCATTCTGTAATCTGTGGACTACCTGAGTGTTGATGAAACACAGAAATTGCATCGGGATTGTATACAACAGTCACCATGCGCACTTTCCTCCATGGGAGTAATGTCTCAAACAGTTTACGCTTTGATCGTTCCCTGCAAGACCAGTAGTAGTGTCCGATGCACATCTGGAGGCATTCTGTAATCTGTGGACTATCAGAGTGTTGATGAAACACAGAAATTGCATCGGGATTGAATACAACAGCCACCATGCGGACTTTCCTCCATGGGAGTAATGTCTCACACAGTCTACGCTTTGATCGTTCCCAGGAAGACCAGTAGTAGTTTCCGATGAACATCTGGAGCCATTCTGTAATCTGTTGACCATCAGAGTGTTGATGAAACACAGAAATTGCTTTGGGATTGGATACAACAGTCACCATGCGCACTTTCCTCCATGGGGGTAATGTCTCAAACAGTTTACGCTTTGATCGTTCCCTGGAAAACCAGTAGTAGTTTCCGATGCACATCTGGAGGCATTCTGTAATCTTTTTACTATCAGTGTGTTGATGAAACAGAAATTGCATCGGGATTGAATACAACAGTCACCATGCGCACTTTCCTCCTAGGGAGTAATGTTTCAAACAGCCTACGCCTTGATCGTTCCCTCGCAGACCAGTAGTAGTTTCCGATGCACATCTGGAGGCATTCTGTAATCTGTGGACTATCCGAGTGTTGATGAAACACAGAAATTGCTTCGGGATTGGATACAACAGTCACCATGCGCACTTTCCTCCATGGGAGTAATGTCCAAACAGTTTTCGCTTTGATCGTTCCCCAGAAGACCAGTAGTAGTTACCGATGTCCATCTGGTTGCATTCTGTAATCTTTGGACTATCAGAGTGTTCATGAAACACAGAAATTGCATCGGGATTGAATACAACAGTCACCATGCGCACTTACCTCCATGGGAGTAATGTCTCAAACAGTCTACGCTTTGTTCGTTTCCTGGAAGACCAGTAGTAGTTTCCGATGCACATGTGGAGGCATTCTGTAATCTGCGGACTATCAGGGTGTTGATGAAACCTAAATTGCATCGGGATTGAATACAACAGTCACCAGGCGCACTTTCCTCCATGGGAGTAATGTCTCAAACAGTCTACGCTTTAATCGTTCCCTGGAAGACCAGTAGTAGTTTCCGATGCACATCTGGAGGCATTCTGAAATCTGTGGACTATCAGAGTGTTGATGAAACACAGTAACTGGATCACGATTGAATACAACAGTCACCATGCGCACTTTCCTCCATGGGCGTAATATCTCAAACAGTGTACGATTTGATCGTTCCCTGGAAGACCAGTAGTAGTTTCCGATGCACCTCTGGAGGCATTCTGTAATCTGTGGACTATCAGAGTGTTGATGAAACCAAAACTGCATCGGGATTGAATACAACAGTCACCATGCCCACTTTCCTAGATGGGAGTAATGTGTCAAACAGTCTACGCTTTGATCTTTCCCAGGAAGACCAGTAGTAGTTTCCGATGCACATCTGGAGCCATTCTGTAATCTGGTGACTATCAGAGTGTTGATGAAACACAGAAATTGCTTTGGGATTGGATACAACAGTCACCATGCGCAATTTCCTCCATGGGAGTAATGTCTCAAAGAGTTTACGCTTTGATCGTTCCCTGGAAGACCAGTAGTAGTTTCCGATGCACGTCTGGAGGCATTCTGTAATCTGTGGACTATCAGAGTGTTGATGAAACACAGAAATTGCATCGGGTTTGAATACAACAGTAACCATGCGCAATTTCCTCCATGGGAGTAATGTCTCAAACAGTCTACGCTTTGATCGTTCCCTAGAAGACCGGTAGTAGTTTCCGATACCCATCTGGAGGCATTCTGTAATCTGCGGACTATCTGAGTGTTGATGAAACACAGAAGTTGCATCGGGATTGCATACAACAGTCACCATGCCCAGTTTCCTAAATGGGAGTAATGTCTCAAACAGTCTACGCTTTGATCATTCCCTGGAAGACCATTAGTAGTTTTCGTTGTACATCTGGTGGCATTCTGTAATCTTTGGACTATCAGAGTGTTGATGAAACACAGAAATTGCATCGGGATTGAATACAACAGTCATCATGCGCAATTTCCTCCATGGGAGTAATGTCTCACACAGTCTACGCTTTGATCGTTCTCTCGAAGACCAGTAGTAGTTTCCGATACCCATCTGGAGGCATTCTGTATTCTGCGGACTATCTGAGTGTTGATGAAACACAGAAATTGCATCGGGATTGAATACAACAGTCACCATGCACAACTTTCGTCCATGGGAGTAATGTCTCAAACGGTCTACGCTTTGATCGTTCCTGGAAGACCAGTAGTAGTTTCCCATGCACATCTGGAGGCATTCTGTAATCTGTGGACTACCTGAGTGTTGATGAAACACAGAAATTGCATCGGGATTGAATACAACAGTCACCATGCGCTATTTCCTCCATGGGAGTAATGTCTCAAAAAGTCTACGGTTTGATCGTTCCCTCGAAGACCAGTAGTAGTTTCCGATACCCATCTGGAGGCATTCTGTAATCTGCGGACTATCTGAGTGTTGATGAAACACAGAAATTGCATCAGGATTGAAAACAACAGTCACCATGCGCAACTATCCTCCATGGGAGTAATGTCTCAAACGGTCTACGCTTTGATAGTTTCCTGGAAGACCAGTAGTAGATTCCCATGCACATCTGGAGGCATTCTGTAATCTGTGGACTATCTGAGTGTTGATGAAACACAGAAATTGCATCGGGTTTGAATATAACAGTCACCATGCGCACTTTCCTCCATGGGAGTAATGTCTCAAACAGTCTACGCTTTGATCGTTCCCTGATAGACCAGTAGTAGTTTCCGATGCACATCTGGAGGCATTCTGTGATCTGTGGACTATCAGATTGTTGATGAAACACAGAAATTGCATCTGGATAGAATACAACAGTCTGCATGCGCACTTTTCTCCATGGGAGTAATGTCTCAAACAGCCTACGCTTTGATCGTTCCCTCGAAGACCAGTAGTAGTTTCCGATGCACATCTGGAGGCATTCTGTAATTTGCGGACTATCAGAGTGTTGATGAAACACAGAAATTGCATCGGGATTGAATACAACAGTCACCATGCGTACTTTCGTCCATAGAAGTAATGTCTCAAACAGTCTACGCTTTGATCAGTCCCTGGAAGACCAGTAGTAGTTTCCGATGCACATCTGGAGGCATTCTGTAATCTGTGGACTATCAGAGTGTTGATGAAATACAGAAATTGCATAGGGATTGAATACAACAGTCACCAGGCGCTCTTTCCTCCATGGGAGTAATGTCTCAAACAGTCTACGCTTTGATCGTTCCCAGGAAGACCAGTAGTAGTTTCCGATGCACATCTGGAGCCATTCTGTAATCTGTTGACCATCAGAGTGTTGATGAAACACAGATATTGCTTTGGGATTGGATACAACGGTCACCATGCGCACTTTCCTCCATGGGAGTAATGTCTCAAACAGTCTACGCTTTGATCGTTTCCTGGAAGACCAGTAGTAGTTTCCGATGCACATGTGGAGGCATTCTGTAATCTGTGGACTATCTGAGCGTTGATGAAACACAGAAATTGCATCGGGATTGAATACAACAGTCACCATGCTCACTTTCCTCCATGGGAGTAATGTCTCAAACAGTCTACGCTTTGATCATTCCCTGGAAGACCAGTAGTGGTTTCCGATGTACATCTGGAGGCTTTCTGTAATCTGTGGACTATCAGAGTGTTTAAAAATACACAGAAATTGCATCGGGATTGAATACAACAGTCACCATGCGCACTTTCCTCCATGGGAGTAATGTCTCAAACAGTCTACGCTTTAATCGTTCTCTGGAGGACCAGTAGTAGTTTCCGATTCACATCTGGACGCATTCTGTAATCTGTGGACTATCTGAGCGTTGATGAAACACAGAAATTGCATCGGGATTGAATACAACAGTCACCATGCTCACTTTCCTCCATGGGAGTAATGTCTCAAACAGTCTACGCTTTGATCATTCCCTGGAAGACCAGTAGTGGTTTCCGATGTACATCTGGAGGCATTCTGTAATCTGTGGACTATCAGAGTGTTTAAAAATACACAGAAATTGCATCGGGATTGAATACAACAGTCACCATGCGCACTTTCCTCCATGGGAGTAATGTCTCAAACAGTCTACGCTTTGATCGTTCCCTGGAAGACCAGTAGTAGTATCCGATGCACATCTGGAGGCATTCTGTAATCTGTGGACTATTAGAGTGTTGATGAAACACAGAAGTTGCATCGGGATTGAATACAACAGTCACCATGCCCAGTTTCCTCCATGGGAGTAATGTCTCAAACGGTCTACGCTTTGATCGTTCCCTGGAAGACCAGTAGTAGTTTCCCATGCACATCTGCAGGCATTCTGTAATCTGTGGACTACCTGAGTGTTGATGAAACACAGAAATTGCATCGGGATTGTATACAACAGTCACCATGTGCACTTTCCTCCATGGGAGTAATGTCTCAAACAGTTTACGCTTTGATCGTTCCCTGCAAGACCAGTAGTAGTGTCCGATGCACATCTGGAGGCATTCTGTAATCTGTGGACTATCAGAGTGTTGATGAAACACAGAAAGTGCATCGGGATTGAATACAACAGCCACCATGCGCACTTTCCTCCATGGGAGTAATGTCTCAAACAGTCTACGCTTTGATTGTTCCCTCGAATACCAGTAGTAGTTTCCGATGCCCATCTGGAGGCATTCTGTAATCTGCGGACTATCTGAGTGTTGATGAAACACAGAAATTGCATCAGGATTGAAAACAACAGTCACCATGCGCAACTATCCTCCATAAGAGTAATAACTCAAACGGTCTACGCTTTGATCGTTTCCTGGAAGACCAGTAGTAGATTCCCATGCACATCTAGAGGCATTCTGTAATCTGTGGACTATCTGAGTGTTGATGAAACATAGAAATTGCATCTCGATTGAATACAACAGTCTGCATGCGCACTTTTCTCGATGGGAGTAATGTCTCACACAGTCTACGCTTTGATCGTTAACTCGAAGACCAGTAGTAGTTTCCGATGTACATCTGGAGGCATTCTGTAATTTGCGGACTATCAGAGTGTTGATGAAACACAGAAATTGCATCGGGATTGAATACAACAGTCACCATGCGTACTTTCCTCCATAGGAGTATTGTCTCAAACAGTCTACGCTTTGATCAGTCAATGGAAGACCAGTAGTAGTTTCCGATGCACATCTGGAGGCATTCTGTAATCTGTGGACTATCAGAGTATTGATGAAATACAGAAAATGCATAGGGATTGAATACAACAGTCACCAGGCGCTCTTTCCTCCATGGGAGTAATGTCTCAAACAGTCTACCCTTTGATCGTTCCCAGGAAGACCAGTAGTAGTTTCCGATGCACATCTGGAGCCATTCTGTAATCTGTTGACCATCAAAGTGTTGATGAAACACAGAAATTGCTTTGGGATTGGATACAACGGTCACCATGCGCACTTTCCTCCATGGGAGTAATGTCTCAAACAGTTTACGCTTTGATCGTTCCCTGGAAGACCAGTAGTAGTTTCCGATGCACATCTGGAGGCATTCTGTAATCTGTAGACTATCAGTGTTTTGATGAAACACAGAAATTGCATCGGGATTGAATATAACAGTCACCATGCGCACATTCCTCCAAGGGAGTAATGTCTCAAACAGCCTACGCTTTGATCGTTCCCTTGCAGACCAGTAGTAGTTTCCGATGCACATCTGGAGGCATTCTGTAATCTGTGGACTATCCGAGTTTTGATGAATCACAGAAATTGCTTCGGGATTGGATACAACAGTCACCATGCGCACTTTCCTCCATGGGAGTAATGTCTCAAACAGTTTACGCTTTGATCGTTCCCCAGAGGACCAGTAGTACTTACCGATGTCCATCTGGAGGCATTCTGTAATCTTTGGACTATCAGAGTGTTGATGAAACA
Source organism: Schistocerca gregaria (assembly GCF_023897955.1). NCBI lineage: Eukaryota > Metazoa > Arthropoda > Insecta > Orthoptera > Acrididae > Schistocerca > Schistocerca gregaria. The sequence goes on from NC_064926.1 coordinate 4,654,343, forward strand.
CAGAAATTACATCGGGATTGAATACAACAGTCACCATGCGCACTTACCTCCATGGGAGTAATGTCTCAAACAGTCTACGCTTTGATCGTTTCCTGGAAGACCAGTAGTAGTTTCCGATGCACATGTGGAGGCATTCTGTAATCTGCGGACTATCAGGGTGTTGATGAAACCTAAATTGCATCGGGATTGAATACAACAGTCACCATGCGCCCTTTCCTCCATGGGAGTAATGTCTCAAACAGTCTACGCTTTAATCGTTCCCTGGAAGACCAGTAGTAGTTTCCGATGCACATCTGGACGCATTCTGTATTCTGTGGACTATCTGAGCGTTGATGAAACACAGAAATTGCATCGGGATTGAATACAACAGTCACCATGCGCACTTTCCTCCATGGGAGTAATGTCTCAAACAGTCTACCCTTTGATCGTTCCCTCGAAGACCAGTAGTAGTTTCCGATGCCCATCTGGAGGCATTCAGTAATCTGCGGACTATCTGAGTGTTGATGAAACACAGAAATTGCATCAGGATTGAAAACAACAGGCAACATGCGCAACTGTCCTCCATGGGAGTAATGTCTCAAACGGTCTACGCTTTGATCGTTTCCTGCAAGACCAGTAGTAGTATCCGATGCACATCTGGAGTCATTCTGTAATCTGTGGACTATTAGAGTGTTGATGAAACACAGAAGTTGCATCGGGTTTGAATACAACAGTCACCATGCGCACTTTCCTCCATGGGAGTAATGTCTCAAACAGTCTACGCTTTGATCATTCCCTGGAAGACCAGTAGTGGTTTCCGATGTACATCTGGAGGCATTCTGTAATCTGTGGACTATCAGAGTGTTTAAAAATACACAGAAATTGCATCGGGATTGAACACAACAGTCACCATGCGCACTTTCCTCCATGGGAGTAATGTCTCAAACAGTCTACGCTTTGATCGTTCCCTGGAAGACCAGTAGTAGTATCCGATGCACATCTGGAGGCATTCTGTAATCTGTGGACTATTAGAGTGTTGATGAAACACAGAAGTTGCATCGGGATTGAATACAACAGTCACCATGCCCAGTTTCCTCCATGGGAGTAATGTCTCAAACAGTCTACGCTTTGATCATTCCCTGGAAGACTATTAGTAGTTTCCGTTGGACATGTTGAGGCATTCTGTAATCTGTGGACTATCAGAGTGTTGATGAAACACAGAAATTGCATCGGGATTGAATACAACATTCTCAATGCGCAATTTCCTCCATGGGAGTAATGTCTCAAACAGTCTACGCTTTGATAGTTCCCTCGAAGACCAGTAGTAGTATCCGATGCACATCTGGAGGCATTCTGTAATCTGTGGACTATCTGAGTGTTAATGAAACACAAAAATTGCATCGGGATTGAATACAACAGTCCCCATGCGCACTTTCCTCCATGGGAGAAATGTCTCAAACAGTCTACACTTTGATCGTTCCCTCGAAGACCAGTAGTAGTTTCCGATGCCCATCTGGAGGCATTCTGTAATCTGCGGACTATCTGAGTGTTGATGAAACACAGAAATTGCATCAGGATTGAAAACAACACACACCATGCGCAACTTTCCTCCATGGGAGTAATGTCTCAAAAAGTCTACGCTTTGATCGTTTCCTGGAAGGCCAGTAGTAGTTTCCGATGCACATCTGGAGGCATTCTGTGATCTGTGGACTATCAGATTGTTGTTGAAACACAGAAATTGAATCGGGATTGAATACAACAGTCTGCATGCGCACTTTTCTCCATGGGAGTAATGTCTCACACAGTCTACGCTTTGATCGTTCCCTCGAAGTACAATAGTAGTTTCCGATGCACATCTGGAGGCATTCTGTAATTTGCGGACTATCAGAGTCTTGATGAAACACAGTAATTGCATCGGGATTGAATACAACAGTCACCATGCGCACTTTCCGCCATGGGAGTAATGTGTCAAACAGTCTACGCTATGATCGTTCCCTGGAAGACCAGTAGTAGTTTCCGATGCACATCTGGAGGCATTGTGTAATCTGTGGACTATCAGAGTGTTGATGAAACACAGAAATTGCATCGGGATTGAATACAACAGTCTGCATGCGCACTTTCCTCCATGGGAGTAATGTCTCAAACAGTCTACGCTTTGATCGTTCCCTCGAAGACCAGTAGTAGTTTCCGATGCACATCTGGAGGCCTTCTGTAATTTGCGGACTATCAGAGTGTTGATGAAACACAGTAATTGCATCGGGATTGAATACAACAGTCACCATGCGAACTTTCCGCCGTGGGAGTAATGTGTGAAACAGTCTACGTTTTGATCGTGCCCTGGAAGACCAGTAGTAGTTTCCGATGCACATCTGGAGGCATTCTGTAATCTGTGGACTATCAGAGTGTTGATGAAACACAGAAATTGCTTCGGGATTGAATACAACAGTCACCAAGCACACTTTCCTCCATGGGAGTAATGTCTCAAACAGTCTACGCTTTGATCGTTCCCTGGAAGAACAGTAGTAGTTTCCGATGCACATCTGGAGGCATTCTGTAATCTGTGGACTATCAGAGTGTTGATGAAACACAGAAATTGCATAGGGATTGAATACAACAGTCACCATGTGCACTTCCTCCATGGGAGTAATGTCTCAAACGGTCTACGCTTTGATCATTCCCTGGAAGACCAGTAGTAGTTTCCGATGCACATCCGGAGGCATTCTGTAATCTGTGGACTATCAGAGTGTTGATGAAACACAAAATTGCATCGGGATTGAATACAACAGTCACCAGGCGCTCTTTCCTCCATGGGAGTAATGTCTCAAACAGTCTACGCTTTGATCGTTCCCTGGAAGACCAGTAGTAGTTTCCGATGCACATCTGGAGGCATTCTATAATCTGTGGACAATCAGAGTGTTGATGAAACACAGAAATTGCATCTGGATAGAATACAACAGTCTGCATGCGCACTTTTCTCCATGGGAGTAATGTCTCAAACAGCCTACGCTTTGATCGTTCCCTCGAAGACCAGTAGTAGTTTCCGATGCACATCTGGAGGCATTCTGTAATTTGCGGACTATCAGAGTGTTGATGAAACACAGAAATTGCATCGGGATTGAATACAACAGTCACCATGCGTACTTTCGTCCATAGAAGTAATGTCTCAAACAGTCTACGCTTTGATCAGTCCCTGGAAGACCAGTAGTAGTTTCCGATGCACATCTGGAGGCATTCTGTAATCTGTGGACTATCAGAGTGTTGATGAAATACAGAAATTGCATAGGGATTGAATACAACAGTCACCAGGCGCTCTTTCCTCCATGGGAGTAATGTCTCAAACAGTCTACGATTTGATCGTTCCCAGGAAGACCAGTAGTAGTTTCCGATGCACATCTGGAGCCATTCTGTAATCTGTTGACCATCAGAGTGTTGATGAAACACAGATATTGCTTTGGGATTGGATACAACGGTCACCATGCGCACTTTCCTCCATGGGAGTAATGTCTCAAACAGTCTACGCTTTGATCGTTTCCTGGAAGACCAGTAGTAGTTTCCGATGCACATGTGGAGGCATTCTGTAATCTGTGGACTATCTGAGCGTTGATGAAACACAGAAATTGCATCGGGATTGAATACAACAGTCACCATGCTCACTTTCCTCCATGGGAGTAATGTCTCAAACAGTCTACGCTTTGATCATTCCCTGGAAGACCAGTAGTGGTTTCCGATGTACATCTGGAGGCTTTCTGTAATCTGTGGACTATCAGAGTGTTTAAAAATACACAGAAATTGCATCGGGATTGAATACAACAGTCACCATGCGCACTTTCCTCCATGGGAGTAATGTCTCAAACAGTCTACGCTTTAATCGTTCCCTGGAGGACCAGTAGTAGTTTACGATTCACATCTGGACGCATTCTGTAATCTGTGGACTATCTGAGCGTTGATGAAACACAGAAATTGCATCGGGATTGAATACAACAGTCACCATGCTCACTTTCCTCCATGGGAGTAATGTCTCAAACAGTCTACGCTTTGATCATTCCCTGGAAGACCAGTAGTGGTTTCCGATGTACATCTGGAGGCATTCTGTAATCTGTGGACTATCAGAGTGTTTAAAAATACACAGAAATTGCATCGGGATTGAATACAACAGTCACCATGTGCACTTTCCTCCATGGGAGTAATGTCTCAAACAGTTTACGCTTTGATCGTTCCCTGCAAGACCGGTAGTAGTGTCCGATGCACATCTGGAGGCATTCTGTAATCTGTGGACTATCAGAGTGTTGATGAAACACAGAAAGTGCATCGGGATTGAATACAACAGCCACCATGCGCACTTTCCTCCATGGGAGTAATGTCTCAAACAGTCTACGCTTTGATTGTTCCCTCGAATACCAGTAGTAGTTTCCGATGCCCATCTGGAGGCATTCTGTAATCTGCGGACTATCTGAGTGTTGATGAAACACAGAAATTGCATCAGGATTGAAAACAACAGTCACCATGCGCAACTATCCTCCATAAGAGTAATAACTCAAACGGTCTACGCTTTGATCGTTTCCTGGAAGACCAGTAGTAGATTCCCATGCACATCTAGAGGCATTCTGTAATCTGTGGACTATCTGAGTGTTGATGAAACATAGAAATTGCATCTCGATTGAATACAACAGTCTGCATGCGCACTTTTCTCGATGGGAGTAATGTCTCACACAGTCTACGCTTTGATCGTTAACTCGAAGACCAGTAGTAGTTTCCGATGTACATCTGGAGGCATTCTGTAATTTGCGGACTATCAGAGTGTTGATGAAACACAGAAATTGCATCGGGATTGAATACAACAGTCACCATGCGTACTTTCCTCCATAGGAGTATTGTCTCAAACAGTCTACGCTTTGATCAGTCAATGGAAGACCAGTAGTAGTTTCCGATGCACATCTGGAGGCATTCTGTAATCTGTGGACTATCAGAGTATTGATGAAATACAGAAAATGCATAGGGATTGAATACAACAGTCACCAGGCGCTCTTTCCTCCATGGGAGTAATGTCTCAAACAGTCTACCCTTTGATCGTTCCCAGGAAGACCAGTAGTGGTTTCCGATGCACATCTGAAGCCATTCTGTAATCTGTTGACCATCAAAGTGTTGATGAAACACAGAAATTGCTTTGGGATTGGATACAACGGTCACCATGCGCACTTTCCTCCATGGGAGTAATGTCTCAAACAGTTTACGCTTTGATCGTTCCCTGGAAGACCAGTAGTAGTTTCCGATGCACATCTGGAGGCATTCTGTAATCTGTAGACTATCAGTGTTTTGATGAAACACAGAAATTGCATCGGGATTGAATATAACAGTCACCATGCGCATATTCCTCCAAGGGAGTAATGTCTCAAACAGCCTACGCTTTGATCGTTCCCTTGCAGACCAGTAGTAGTTTCCGATGCACATCTGGAGGCATTCTGTAATCTGTGGACTATCCGAGTTTTGATGAATCACAGAAATTGCTTCGGGATTGGATACAACAGTCACCATGCGCACTTTCCTCCATGGGAGTAATGTCTCAAACAGTTTACGCTTTGATCGTTCCCCAGAGGACCAGTAGTACTTACCGATGTCCATCTGGAGGCATTCTGTAATCTTTGGACTATCAGAGTGTTGATGAAACACAGAAATTACATCGGGATTGAATACAACAGTCACCATGCGCACTTACCTCCATGGGAGTAATGTCTCAAACAGTCTACGCTTTAATCGTTCCCTGGAAGACCAGTAGTAGTTTCCGATGCACATCTGGACGCATTCTGTAATCTGTGGACTATCTGAGCGTTGATGAAACACAGAAATTGCATCGGGATTGAATACAACAGTCACCATGCGCACTTTCCTCCATGGGAGTAATGTCTCAAACAGTCTACCCTTTGATCGTTCCCTCGAAGACCAGTAGTAGTTTCCGATGCCCATCTGGAGGCATTCAGTAATCTGCGGACTATCTGAGTGTTGATGAAACACAGAAATTGCATCAGGATTGAAAACAACAGGCAACATGCGCAACTGTCCTCCATGGGAGTAATGTCTCAAACGGTCTACGCTTTGATCGTTTCCTGGAAGACCAGTAGTAGTATCCGATGCACATCTGGAGTCATTCTGTAATCTGTGGACTATTAGAGTGTTGATGAAACACAGAAGTTGCATCGGGTTTGAATACAACAGTCACCATGCGCACTTTCCTCCATGGGAGTAATGTCTCAAACAGTCTACGCTTTGATCATTCCCTGGAAGACCAGTAGTGGTTTCCGATGTACATCTGGAGGCATTCTGTAATCTGTGGACTATCAGAGTGTTTAAAAATACACAGAAATTGCATCGGGATTGAACACAACAGTCACCATGCGCACTTTCCTCCATGGGAGTAATGTCTCAAACAGTCTACGCTTTGATCGTTCCCTGGAAGACCAGTAGTAGTATCCGATGCACATCTGGAGGCATTCTGTAATCTGTGGACTATTAGAGTGTTGATGAAACACAGAAGTTGCATCGGGATTGAATACAACAGTCACCATGCCCAGTTTCCTCCATGGGAGTAATGTCTCAAACAGTCTACGCTTTGATCATTCCCTGGAAGACTATTAGTAGTTTCCGTTGGACATGTTGAGGCATTCTGTAATCTGTGGACTATCAGAGTGTTGATGAAACACAGAAATTGCATCGGGATTGAATACAACATTCACAATGCGCAATTTCCTCCATGGGAGTAATGTCTCAAACAGTCTACGCTTTGATAGTTCCCTCGAAGACCAGTAGTAGTTTCCGATACCCATCTGGAGGCATTCTGTATTCTGCGGACTATCTGAGTGTTGATGAAACACAGAAATTGCATCGGAATTGAATACAACAGTCACCATGCGCAACTTTCCTAGATGGGAGTAATGTCTCAAACGGTCTACGCTTTGATCGTTCAATGGAAGACCAGTGGTAGTTTCCCATGCACATCTGGAGGCATTCTGTAATCTGTGGACTATCTGAGTGTTAATGAAACACAGAAATTGCATCGGGATTGAATACAACAGTCCCCATGCGCACTTTCCTCCATGGGAGAAATGTCTCAAACAGTCTACACTTTGATCGTTCCCTCGAAGACCAGTAGTAGTTTCCGATGCCCATCTGGAGGCATTCTGTAATCTGCGGACTATCTGAGTGTTGATGAAACACAGAAATTGCATCAGGATTGAAAACAACAGTCACCATGCGCAACTTTCCTCCATGGGAGTAATGTCTCAAAAAGTCTACGCTTTGATCGTTTCCTGGAAGGCCAGTAGTAGTTTCCGATGCACATCTGGAGGCATTCTGTGATCTGTGGACTATCAGATTGTTGTTGAAACACAGAAATTGAATCGGGATTGAATACAACAGTCTGCATGCGCACTTTTCTCCATGGGAGTAATGTCTCACACAGTATACGCTTTGATCGTTCCATCGAAGAACAGTAGTAGTTTCCGATGCACATCTGGAGGCATTCTGTAATTTGCGGACTATCAGAGTCTTGATGAAACACAGTAATTGCATCGGGATTGAATACAACAGTCACCATGCGCACTTTCCGCCATGGGAGTAATGTGTCAAACAGTCTACGCTATGATCGTTCCCTGGAAGACCAGTAGTAGTTTCCGATGCACATCTGGAGGCATTGTGTAATCTGTGGTCTATCAGAGTGTTGATGAAACACAGAAATTGCATCGGGATTGAATACAACAGTCTGCATGCGCACTTTCCTCCATGGGAGTAATGTCTCAAACAGTCTACGCTTTGATCGTTCCCTCGAAGACCAGTAGTAGTTTCCGATGCACATCTGGAGGCCTTCTGTAATTTGCGGACTATCAGAGTGTTGATGAAACACAGTAATTGCATCGGGATTGAATACAACAGTCACCATGCGAACTTTCCGCCGTGGGAGTAATGTGTGAAACAGTCTACGTTTTGATCGTGCCCTGGAAGACCAGTAGTAGTTTCCGATGCACATCTGGAGGCATTCTGTAATCTGTGGACTATCAGAGTGTTGATGAAACACAGAAATTGCTTCAGGATTGAATACAACAGTCACCAAGCACACTTTCCTCCATGGGAGTAATGTCTCAAACAGTCTACGCTTTGATCGTTCCCTGGAAGAACAGTAGTAGTTTCCGATGCACATCTGGAGGCATTCTGTAATCTGTGGACTATCAGAGTGTTGATGAAACACAGAAATTGCATAGGGATTGAATACAACAGTCACCATGTGCACTTCCTCCATGGGAGTAATGTCTCAAACGGTCTACGCTTTGATCATTCCCTGGAAGACCAGTAGTAGTTTCCGATGCACATCCGGAGGCATTCTGTAATCTGTGGACTATCAGAGTGTTGATGAAACACAAAATTGCATCGGGATTGAATACAACAGTCACCAGGCGCTCTTTCCTCCATGGGAGTAATGTCTCAAACAGTCTACGCTTTGATCGTTCCCTGGAAGACCAGTAGTAGTTTCCGATGCACATCTGGAGGCATTCTATAATCTGTGGACTATCAGAGTGTTGATGAAACCAAAATTTCATCGGGATTGAATACAACAGTCACCATGCGCACTTCCCTCCATGGGAGTAATGTCTCAAATAGTCTACGCTTTGATCGTTCCCTCGAAGACCAGTAGTAGTTTCCGATGCACATCTGGAGGCATTCTGTAATCTGTGGACTATCAGAGTGTTGATGAAACACAGTAATTGCATCATGATTGAATACAACAGTCACCATGCGCACTTTCCTCCATGGGAGTAATGTCTCAAACAGTCTACGCTTTGATCGTTCCCTGGAAGACCAGTAGTATTTTCCAATGCACATCTGAAGGCATTCTGTAATCTGTGGACCATCAGAGTGATGATGAAACACAGGAATTGCATCGGGATTGAATAAAACGGTCACCATGCGCACTTTCCTCCATCTGAGTAATGTCTCAAACAGTCTACGCTTTGATCGTTCCCTGGAAGACCAGTAGTAGTTTCCGATGCACATCTGGAGGCATTCTGTAATCTGAGGACTATCAGAGTGTTGATGAAATACAGAAATTGCATCGGGATTGAATACAACAGTCACCATTCACTCTTTCCTCCATGGGAGTAATGCCTCAAACAGTCTACGCTTTGATCGTTCCCAGGAAGACCAGTAGTAGTTTCCGATGCACATCTGGAGCCATTCTGTAATCTGTTGACTATCAGAGTGTTGATGAAACACAGAAATTGCTTTGGGATTGCATACAACAGTCACCATGCGCACTTTCTTCCATGGGAGTAATGTCTCAAACAGTTTACGCTTTGATCGTTCTCTGGAAGACCAGTAGTAGTTTCCGATGCACATCTGGAGGCATTCTGTAATCTGTAGACTATCAGTGTGTTGATGAAACACACAAATTGCATCGGGATTGAATACAACAGTCACCATGCGCACTTTCCCCCATGGGAGTAATGTCTCAAACAGTTTACGCTTTAATCGTTCCCCAGAAGACCAGTAGTAGTTACCGATGTCCATCTGGAGGCATTCTGTAATCTTTTTACTATCAGAGTGTTGATGAAACACAGAAATTGCATCGGGATTGAATACAACAGTCACCATGCGCACTTACCTCCATGGAGGTAATGTCTCAAACAGTCTACGCTTTGATCGTTTCCTGGAAGACCAGTAGTAGTTTCCGATGCACATGTGGAGGCATTCTGTAATCTGCGGACTATCAGGGTGTTGATGAAACCTAAATTGCATCGGGATTGAATACAACAGTCACCATGCGCACTTTCCTCAATGGGAGTAATGTCTCAAATAATCTACGCTTTGATCGTTCCCTGGAAGACCAGTAGTAGTTTCCGATGCACATCTGGACGCATTCTGTAATCTGTGGACTATCTGAGCGTTGATGAAACACAGAAATTGCATCGGGATTGGATACAACAGTCACCATGCGCACTTTCCTCATTGGCGTAATGTCTCAAACAGTGTACGCTTTGATCGTTCCCTGGAAGACCAGTAGTAGTTTCCGATGCAAATCTGGAGGCATTCTATAATCTGTGGACTATCAGAGTGTTGATGAAACACAGAAATTGCATCGGGATTGAATACAACAGTCACCATGCGTACTTTTCTCCATAGGAGTAATGTCTCAAACAGTCTACGCTTTGATCAGTCCCTGGATGACCAGTAGTAGTTTCCGATGCACATCTGGAGGCATTCTGTAATCTGTGGACTATGTGAATGTTGATGAAACACAGAAATTGCATCGGGATTGAATACAACATTCACCTTGCGCACTTTCCACAATGGGAGTAATGTCTCACACAATCTACGCCTTGATCGTTCCCTGGAAGACCAGTAGTAGTTTCCGATGCACATCTGGAGCCATTCTGTAATCTGTGGACTATCAGAGTGTTGATGAAATACAGGAATTCCATCGGGATTGAATACAACAGTCACCAGGCGCCCTTTCCTCCATTGGAGTAATGTCTCAAACGGTCTTCGCTTTGATCGTTCCCTGGAAGACCAGTAGTAGTTTCCGATGCACATCAGGATATATTCTGTAATCTGTGGACCTTCAAAGTGTTGATGAAACACAGAAATTGCATCGGGATTGAATACCACAGTCACCATGCGCACTTTCCTCCATGGAAGTAATATTTCAAACAGTCTACTCTTTGATCGTTCCCCGGTAGACCAGTAGTAGTATCCGATGCATATCTGGAGCCATTCTGTAATCTGTGGACTATCAGAGTGTTGATGAAACACAGAAATTGCATCGGGATTGAATACAACAGTCACCATGCGTACTTTCCTCCATGGTAGTAATGTCCCAAACAGTCTACGCTTTGATCGTTCCCTGGAAGACCAGTAGTAGTTTCCGATGCACATCCGGAGGCATTCTGTAATCTGTGGACTATCAGAGTGTTGATGAAACACAAAATTGCATCGGGATTGAATACAACAGTCACCAGGCGCTCTTTCCTCCATGGGAGTAATGTCTCAAACAGTCTACGCTTTGATCGTTCCCTGGAAGACCAGTAGTAGTTTCCGATGCACATCTGGAGGCATTCTATAATCTGTGGACTATCAGAGTGTTGATGAAACCAAAATTTCATCGGGATTGAATACAACAGTCACCATGCGCACTTCCCTCCATGGGAGTAATGTCTCAAATAGTCTACGCTTTGATCGTTCCCTCGAAGACCAGTAGTAGTTTCCGATGCACATCTGGAGGCATTCTGTAATCTGTGGACTATCAGAGTGTTGATGAAACATAGTAATTGCATCATGATTGAATACAACAGTCACCATGCGCACTTTCCTCCATGGGAGTAATGTCTCAAACAGTCTACGCTTTGATCGTTCCCTGGAAGACCAGGAGTAGTTTCCAATGCACATCTGGAGGCATTCTGTAATCTGTGGACTATCAGAGTGATGATGAAACACAGGAATTGCATCGGGATTGAATAAAACGGTCACCATGCGCACTGTCCTTCATGGGAGTAATGTCTCAAACAGTCTACGCTTTGATCGTTCCCTGGAAAACCAGTAGTAGTTTCCGATGCACATCTGGAGGCATTCTGTAATCTGAGGACTATCAGAGTGTTGATGAAATACAGAAATTGCATCGGGATTGAATACAACAGTCACCATTCGCTCTTTCCTCCATGGGAGTAATGTCTCAAACAGTCTACGCTTTGATCGTTCCCAGGAAGACCAGTAGTAGTTTCCATGCACATCTGGAGCCATTCTGTAATCTGTTGACTATCAGAGTGTTGATGAAACACAGAAACTGCTTTGGGATTGCATACAACAGTCACCATGCGCACTTTCTTCCATGGGAGTAATGTCTCAAACAGTTTACGCTTTGATCGTTCTCTGGAAGACCAGTAGTAGTTTCCGATGCACATCTGGAGGCATTCTGTAATCTGTAGACTATCAGTGTGTTGATGAAACACACAAATTGCATCGGGATTGAATACAACAGTCACCATGCGCACTTTCCCCCATGGGAGTAATGTCTCAAACAGTTTACGCTTTAATCGTTCCCCAGAAGACCAGTAGTAGTTACCGATGTCCATCTGGAGGCATTCTGTAATCTTTTTACTATCAGAGTGTTGATGAAACACAGAAATTGCATCGGGATTGAATACAACAGTCACCATGCGCACTTACCTCCATGGAGGTAATGTCTCAAACAGTCTACGCTTTGATCGTTTCCTGGAAGACCAGTAGTAGTTTCCGATGCACATGTGGAGGCATTCTGTAATCTGCATACTATCAGGGTGCTGATGAAACCTAAATTGCATCGGGATTGAATACAACAGTCACCATGCGCACTTTCCTCCATGGGAGTAATGTCTCAAACAATCTACGCTTTCATCGTTCCCTGGAAGACCAGTAGTAAATTCCGATGCACATCTGGACGCATTCTGTAATCTGTGGACTATCTGATCGTTGATGAAACACAGAAATTGCATCGGGATTGGATACAACAGTCACCATGCGCACTTTCCTCATTGGCGTAATGTCTCAAACAGTGTACGCTTTGATCGTTCCCTGGAAGACCAGTAGTAGTTTCCGATGCAAATCTGGAGGCATTCTGTAATCTGTGGACTATCAGATTGTTGAAGAAATACAGAAATTCCATCGGGATTGAATACAACAGTCACCAGGCGCTCATTCCTCCATTGGAGTAATGTCTCAAACGGTCTTCGCTTTGATCGTTCCCTGGAAGACCAGTAGTAGTTTCCGATGCACATCAGGATATATTCTGTAATCTGTGGACCTTCAAAGTGTTGATGAAACACAGAAATTGCATCGGGATTGAATACCACAGTCACCATGCGCACTTTCCTCCATGGAAGTAATATTTCAATCAGTCTACTCTTTGATCGTTCCCAGATAGACCAGTAGTAGTATCCGATGCATATCTGGAGCCATTCTGTAATCTGTGGACTATCAGAGTGTTGATGAAACACAGAAATTGCATCGGGATTGAATACAACAGTCACCATGCGTACTTTCCTCCATGGGAGTAATGTCTCAAACAGTCTACGCTTTGATCGTTCCCTGGAAGACCAGTAGTAGTTTCCGATGCACATCTGGAGGCATTCTGTAATCCGTGGACTATCAGAGTGTTGATGAAACACAAAATTGCATCGGGATTGAATACAACAGTCACCAGGCGCTCTTTCCTCCATGGGAGTAATGTCTCAAACAGTCTACGCTTTGATCGTTCCCTGGAAGACCAGTAGTAGTTTCCGATGCACATCTGGAGGCGTTCTATAATCTGTGGACTATCAGAGTGTTGATGAAACCAAAATTTCATCGGGATTGAATACAACAGTCACCATGCGCACTTCCCTCCATGGGAGTAATGTCTCAAATAGTCTACGCTTTGATCGTTCCCTCGAAGACCAGTAGTAGTTTCCGATGCACATCTGGAGGCATTCTGTAATCTGTGGACTATCAGAGTGTTGATGAAACACAGTAATTGCATCATGATTGAATACAACAGTCACCATGCGCACTTTCCTCCATGGGAGTAATGTCTCAAACAGTCTACGCTTTGATCGTTCCCTGGAAGACCAGTAGTAGTTTCCAATGCACATCTGGAGGCATTCTGTAATCTGTGGACTATCAGAGTGATGATGAAACACAGGAATTGCATCGGGATTGAATAAAACGGTCACCATGCGCACTTTCCTCCATGGGAGTAGTGTCTCAAACAGTCTACGCTTTGATCGTTTCCTGGTGGACCAGTAGTAGTTTCCGATGCACATCTGGAGGCATTCTGTAATCTGAGGACTATCAGAGTGTTGATGAAATACAGAAATTGCATCGGGATTGAATACAACAGTCACCATTCGCTCTTTCCTCCATGGGAGTAATGTCTCAAACAGTCTACGCTTTGATCGTTCCCAGGAAGACCAGTAGTAGTTCCCGATACACATCTGGAGCCATTCTGTAATCTGTAGACTATCAGAGTGTTGATGAAACACAGAAATTGCATCGGGATGGAATACAACAGTCACCATGTGCACTTACCTCCATGGAGGTAATGTCTCAAACAGTCTACGCTTTGATCGTTTCCTGGAAGACCAGTAGTAGTTTCCGATGCACATGTGGAGGCATTCTGAAATCTGTGGACTATCAGAGTGTTGATGAAACACAGTAATTGGATCATGATTGAATACAACAGTCACGATGCGCACTTTCCTCATTGGCGTAATGTCTCAAACAGTGTACGCTTTGATCGTTCCCTGGAAGACCAGTAGTAGTTTCCGATGCACATCTGGAGGCATTCTGTGATCTGTGGACTATCAGAGTGTTGATGAAACACAGAAATTGCATCGGGATTGAATACAACAGTCACCATGCGCACTTAACTCCACGGGAGTATTGTCTCAATTATTCTACGTTTTGATCGTTTCCTGGAAGACCAGTAGTAGTATCCGATGCACATCTGGAGGCATTCTGTAGTCTGCGGACTATCAGAGTGTTGATGAAACACAGAAATTGCATCGGGATTGAATACAACAGTCACCATGCGTACTTTTCTCCATAGGAGTAATGTCTCAAACAGTCTACGCTTTGATCAGTCCCTGGATGACCAGTAGTAGATTCCGATGCACATCTGGAGGCATTCTGTAATCTGTGGACTATGTGAATGTTGATGAAACACAGAAATTGCATCGGGATTGAATACAACATTCACCTTGCGCACTTTCCACAATGGGAGTAATGTCTCACACAGTCTACGCCTTGATCGTTCCCTGGAAGACCAGTAGTAGTTTCCGATGCACATCTGGAGCCATTCTGTAATCTGTGGACTATCAGAGTGTTGATGAAATACAGGAATTCCATCGGGATTGAATACAACAGTCACCAGGCGCCCTTTCCTCCATTGGAGTAATGTCTCAAACGGTCTTCGCTTTGATCGTTCCCTGGAAGACCAGTAGTAGTTTCCGATGCACATCAGGATATATTCTGTAATCTGTGGACCTTCAAAGTGTTGATGAAACACAGAAATTGCATCGGGATTGAATACCGCAGTCACCATGCGCACTTTCCTCCATGGAAGTAAGGAATATTTCAAACAGTCTACTCTTTGATCGTTCCCCGGTAGACCAGTAGTAGTATCCGATGCATATCTGGAGCCATTCTGTAATCTGTGGACTATCAGAGTGTTGATGAAACACAGAAATTGCATCGGGATTGAATACAACAGTCACCATGCGTACTTTCCTCCATGGTAGTAATGTCTCAAACAGTCTACGCTTTGATCGTTCCCTGGAAGACCAGTAGTAGTTTCCGATGCACATCCGGAGGCATTCTGTAATCTGTGGACGATCAGAGTGTTGGTGAAACACAAAATTGCATCGGGATTGAATACAACAGTCACCAGGCGCTCTTTCCTCCATGGGAGTAATGTCTCAAACAGTCTACGCTTTGATCGTTCCCTGGAAGACCAGTAGTAGTTTCCGATGCACATCTGGAGGCATTCTATAATCTGTGGACTATCAGAGTGTTGATGAAACCAAAATTTCATCGGGATTGAATACAACAGTCACCATGCGCACTTCCCTCCATGGGAGTAATGTCTCAAATAGTCTACGCTTTGATCGTTCCCTCGAAGACCAGTAGTAGTTTCCGATGCACATCTGGAGGCATTCTGTAATCTGTGGACTATCAGAGTGTTGATGAAACATAGTAATTGCATCATGATTGAATACAACAGTCACCATGCGCACTTTCCTCCATGGGAGTAATGTCTCAAACAGTCTACGCTTTGATCGTTCCCATGAAGACCAGGAGTAGTTTCCAATGCACATCTGGAGGCATTCTGTAATCTGTGGACTATCAGAGTGATGATGAAACACAGGAATTGCATCGGGATTGAATAAAACGGTCACCATGCGCACTGCCCTTCATGGGAGTAATGTCTCAAACAGTCTACGCTTTGATCGTTCCCTGGAAGACCAGTAGTAGTTTCCGATGCACATCTGGAGGCATTCTGTAATCTGAGGACTATCAGAGTGTTGATGAAATACAGAAATTGCATCGGGATTGAATACAACAGTCACCATTCGCTCTTTCCTCCATGGGAGTAATGTCTCAAACAGTCTACGCTTTGATCGTTCCCAGGAAGACCAGTAGTAGTTTCCGATGCACATCTGGAGCCATTCTGTAATCTGTTGACCATCAGAGTGTTGATGAAACACAGATATTGCTTTGGGATTGGATACAACAGTCACCATGCGCACTTTCCTCCATGGGAGTAATGTCTCAAACAGTTTACGCTTTGATCGTTCTCTGGAAGACCAGTAGTAGTTTCCGATGCACATCTGGAGGCATTCTGTAATCTGTAGACTATCAGTGTGTTGATGAAACAGAGAAATTGCATCGGGATTGAATACAACAGTCACCATGCGCACTTTCCCCCATGGGAGTAATGTCTCAAACAGTTTACGCTTTGATCGTTCCCCAGAAGACCAGTAGTAGTTACTAATGTCCATCTGGAGGCATTTTGTAATCTTTTTACTATCAGAGTGATGATGAAACACAGAAATTGCATCGGGATTGAATACAACAGTCACCATGCGCACTTACCTCCATGGAGGTAATGTCTCAAACAGTTTACGCTTTAATCGTTCCCCAGAAGACCAGTAGTAGTTACCGATGTCCATCTGGAGGCATTCTGTAATCTTTTTACTATCAGAGTGTTGATGAAACACAGAAATTGCATCGGGATTGAATACAACAGTCACCATGCGCACTTACCTCCATGGAGGTAATGTCTCAAACAGTCTACGCTTTGATTGTTTCCTGAAAGACCAGTAGTAGTTTCCGATGCACATGTGGAGGCATTCTGTAATCTGCGGACTATCAGGGTGTTGATGAAACCTAAATTGCATCGGGATTGAATACAACAGTCACCATGCGCACTTTCCTCAATGGGAGTAATGTCTCAAACAATCTACGCTTTGATCGTTCCCTGGAAGACCAGTAGTAGTTTCCGATGCACATCTGGACGCATTCTGTAATCTGTGGACTATCTGAGCGTTGATGAAACACAGAAATTGCATCGGGATTGGATACAACAGTCACCATGCGCACTTTCCTCCATGGGAGTAATGTCTCTAACAGTCTACGCTTTGATCGTTCCCTCGAAGACCAGTAGTAGTTTCCGATGCACATTTGGAGGCATTCTGAAATCTGTGGACTATCAGAGTGTTGATGAAACACAGTAATTGGATCATGATTGAATACAACAGTCACCATGCGCACTTTCCTCATTGGCGTAATGTCTCAAACAGTGTACGCTTTGATCGTTCCCTGGAAGACCAGTAGTAGTTTCCGATGCAAATCTGGAGGCATTCTGTAATCTGTGGACTATCAGAGTGTTGATGAAACACAGAAATTGCATCGGGATTGAATACAACAGTCACCATGCGCACTTTCCTCCATGGGAGTAATGTCTCAAACAGTCTACGCTTTGATCGTTCCCTGGAAGACCAGGAGTAGTTTCCAATGCACATCTGGAGGCATTCTGTAATCTGTGGACTATCAGAGTGATGATGAAACACAGGAATTGCATCGGGATTGAATAAAACGGTCACCATGCGCACTGTCCTTCATGGGAGTAATGTCTCAAACAGTCTACGCTTTGATCGTTCCCTGGAAGACCAGTAGTAGTTTCCGATGCACATCTGGAGGCATTCTGTAATCTGAGGACTATCAGAGTGTTGATGAAATACAGAAATTGCATCGGGATTGAATACAACAGTCACCATTCGCTCTTTCCTCCATGGGAGTAATGTCTCAAACAGTCTACGCTTTGATCGTTCCCAGGAAGACCAGTAGTAGTTTCCGATGCTCAACTGGAGTCATTCTGTAATCTGTTGACCATCAGAGTGTTGATGAAACACAGAAATTGCTTTGGGATTGGATACAACAGGCACCATGCGCACTTTCCTCCATGGGAGTAATGTCTCAAACAGTTTACGCTTTGATCGTTCCCAGGAAGACCAGTAGTAGTTTCCGATGCACATCTGGAGGCATTCTGTAATCTGTGGACTATCAGTGTGTTGATGAAACAGAGAAATTGCATCGGGATTGAATACAACAGTCACCATGCGCACTTTCCCCCATGGGAGTAATGTCTCAAACAGTTTACGCTTTGATCGTTCCCCAGAAGACCAGTAGTAGTTACCAATGTCCATCTGGAGGCATTTTGTAATCTTTTTACTATCAGAGTGATGATGAAACACAGAAATTACATCGGGATTGAATACAACAGTCACCATGCGCACTTACCTCCATGGAGGTAAAGTCTCAAACAGTCTACGCTTTGATCGTTTCCTGGAAGACCAGTAGTAGTTTCCGATGCACATGTGGAGGCATTCTGTAATCTGCATACTATCAGGGTGCTGATGAAACCTAAATTGCATCGGGATTGAATACAACAGTCACCATGCGCACTTTCCTCCATGGGAGTAATGTCTCAAACAATCTACGCTTTCATCGTTCCCTGGAAGACCAGTAGTAAATTCCGATGCACATCTGGACGCATTCTGTAATCTGTGGACTATCTGATCGTTGATGAAACACAGAAATTGCATCGGGATTGGATACAACAGTCACCATGCGCACTTTCCTCATTGGCGTAATGTCTCAAACAGTGTACGCTTTGATCGTTCCCTGGAAGACCAGTAGTAGTTTCCGATGCAAATCTGGAGGCATTCTGTAATCTGTGGACTATCAGATTGTTGAAGAAATACAGAAATTCCATCGGGATTGAATACAACAGTCACCAGGCGCTCATTCCTCCATTGGAGTAATGTCTCAAACGGTCTTCGCTTTGATCGTTCCCTGGAAGACCAGTAGTAGTTTCCGATGCACATCAGGATATATTCTGTAATCTGTGGACCTTCAAAGTGTTGATGAAACACAGAAATTGCATCGGGATTGAATACCACAGTCACCATGCGCACTTTCCTCCATGGAAGTAATATTTCAATCAGTCTACTCTTTGATCGTTCCCAGATAGACCAGTAGTAGTATCCGATGCATATCTGGAGCCATTCTGTAATCTGTGGACTATCAGAGTGTTGATGAAACACAGAAATTGCATCGGGATTGAATACAACAGTCACCATGCGTACTTTCCTCCATGGGAGTAATGTCTCAAACAGTCTACGCTTTGATCGTTCCCTGGAAGACCAGTAGTAGTTTCCGATGCACATCTGGAGGCATTCTGTAATCCGTGGACTATCAGAGTGTTGATGAAACACAAAATTGCATCGGGATTGAATACAACAGTCACCAGGCGCTCTTTCCTCCATGGGAGTAATGTCTCAAACAGTCTACGCTTTGATCGTTCCCTGGAAGACCAGTAGTAGTTTCCGATGCACATCTGGAGGCGTTCTATAATCTGTGGACTATCAGAGTGTTGATGAAACCAAAATTTCATCGGGATTGAATACAACAGTCACCATGCGCACTTCCCTCCATGGGAGTAATGTCTCAAATAGTCTACGCTTTGATCGTTCCCTCGAAGACCAGTAGTAGTTTCCGATGCACATCTGGAGGCATTCTGTAATCTGTGGACTATCAGAGTGTTGATGAAACACAGTAATTGCATCATGATTGAATACAACAGTCACCATGCGCACTTTCCTCCATGGGAGTAATGTCTCAAACAGTCTACGCTTTGATCGTTCCCTGGAAGACCAGTAGTAGTTTCCAATGCACATCTGGAGGCATTCTGTAATCTGTGGACTATCAGAGTGATGATGAAACACAGGAATTGCATCGGGATTGAATAAAACGGTCACCATGCGCACTTTCCTCCATGGGAGTAGTGTCTCAAACAGTCTACGCTTTGATCGTTTCCTGGTGGACCAGTAGTAGTTTCCGATGCACATCTGGAGGCATTCTGTAATCTGAGGACTATCAGAGTGTTGATGAAATACAGAAATTGCATCGGGATTGAATACAACAGTCACCATTCGCTCTTTCCTCCATGGGAGTAATGTCTCAAACAGTCTACGCTTTGATCGTTCCCAGGAAGACCAGTAGTAGTTCCCGATACACATCTGGAGCCATTCTGTAATCTGTAGACTATCAGAGTGTTGATGAAACACAGAAATTGCATCGGGATGGAATACAACAGTCACCATGTGCACTTACCTCCATGGAGGTAATGTCTCAAACAGTCTACGCTTTGATCGTTTCCTGGAAGACCAGTAGTAGTTTCCGATGCACATGTGGAGGCATTCTGAAATCTGTGGACTATCAGAGTGTTGATGAAACACAGTAATTGGATCATGATTGAATACAACAGTCACGATGCGCACTTTCCTCATTGGCGTAATGTCTCAAACAGTGTACGCTTTGATCGTTCCCTGGAAGACCAGTAGTAGTTTCCGATGCACATCTGGAGGCATTCTGTGATCTGTGGACTATCAGAGTGTTGATGAAACACAGAAATTGCATCGGGATTGAATACAACAGTCACCATGCGCACTTAACTCCACGGGAGTATTGTCTCAATTATTCTACGTTTTGATCGTTTCCTGGAAGACCAGTAGTAGTATCCGATGCACATCTGGAGGCATTCTGTAGTCTGCGGACTATCAGAGTGTTGATGAAAAAAAAATTGAATCGGGATTGAATACAAGAGTCACCATGCGCACTTTCCTCCATGGGAGTAATGTCTCAAACAATCTACGCTTTCATCGTTCCCTGGAAGACCAGTAGTAAATTCCGATGCACATCTGGACGCATTCTGTAATCTGTGGACTATCTGAGCGTTGATGAAACACAGAAATTGCATCGGGATTGGATACAACAGTCACCATGCGCACTTTCCTCATTGGCGTAATGTCTCAAACAGTGTACGCTTTGATCGTTCCCTGGAAGACCAGTAGTAGTTTCCGATGCAAATCTGGAGGCATTCTGTAATCTGTGGACTATCAGAGTGTTGATGAAATACAGAAATTCCATCGGGATTGAATACAACAGTCACCAGGCGCTCTTTCCTCCATTGGAGTAATGTCTCAAACGGTCTTCGCTTTGATCGTTCCCTGGAAGACCAGTAGTAGTTTCCGATGCACATCAGGATATATTCTGTAATCTGTGGACCTTCAAAGTGTTGATGACACACAGAAATTGCATCGGGATTGAATACCACAGTCACCATGCGCACTTTCCTCCATGGAAGTAATATTTCAATCAGTCTACTCTTTGATCGTTCCCAGATAGACCAGTAGTAGTATCCGATGCATATCTGGAGCCATTCTGTAATCTGTGGACTATCAGAGTGTTGATGAAACACAGAAATTGCATCGGGATTGAATACAACAGTCACCATGCGTACTTTCCTCCATGGGAGTAATGTCTCAAACAGTCTACGCTTTGATCGTTCCCTGGAAGACCAGTAGTAGTTTCCGATGCACATCTGGAGGCATTCTGTAATCCGTGGACTATCAGAGTGTTGATGAAACACAAAATTGCATCGGGATTGAATACAACTGTCACCAGGCGCTCTTTCCTCCATGGGAGTAATGTCTCAAACAGTCTACGCTTTGATCGTTCCCTGGAAGACCAGTAGTAGTTTCCGATGCACATCTGGAGGCGTTCTATAATCTGTGGACTATCAGAGTGTTGATGAAACCAAAATTTCATCGGGATTGAATACAACAGTCACCATGCGCACTTCCCTCCATGGGAGTAATGTCTCAAATAGTGTACGCTTTGATCGTTCCCTCGAAGACCAGTAGTAGTTTCCGATGCACATCTGGAGGCATTCTGTAATCTGTGGACTATCAGAGTGTTGATGAAACACAGTAATTGCATCATGATTGAATACAACAGTCACCATGCGCACTTTCCTCCATGGGAGTAATGTCTCAAACAGTCTACGCTTTGATCGTTCCCTGGAAGACCAGTAGTAGTTTCCAATGCACATCTGGAGGCATTCTGTAATCTGTGGACTATCAGAGTGATGATGAAACACAGGAATTGCATCGGGATTGAATAAAACGGTCATCATGCGCACTTTCCTCCATGGGAGTAATGTCTCAAACAGTCTACGCTTTGATCGTTCCCTGGTGGACCAGTAGTAGTTTCCGATGCACATCTGGAGGCATTCTGTAATCTGAGGACTATCAGAGTGTTGATGAAATACAGAAATTGCATCGGGATTGAATACAACAGTCACCATTCGCTCTTTCCTCCATGGGAGTAATGTCTCAAACAGTCTACGCTTTGATCGTTCCCAGGAAGACCAGTAGTAGTTCCCGATGCACAACTTGAGCCATTCTGTAATCTGTAGACTATCAGAGTGTTGATGAAACACAGTAATTGGATCATGATTGAATACAACAGTCACGATGCGCACTTTCCTCATTGGCGTAATGTCTCAAACAGTGTACGATTTGATCGTTCCCTGGAAGACCAGTAGTAGTTTCCGATGCAAATCTGGAGGCATTCTGCAATCTGTGGACTATCAAAGTGTTGATGAAACACAGAAATTGGATCGGGATTGAATACAACAGTCACCATGCGTACTTTCCTCCATAGGAGTAATGTCTCAAACAGTCTACGCTTTGATCAGTCCCTGGAAGACCTGTAGTAGTTTCCGATGCACATCTGGAGGCATTCTGTAATCTGTGGACTATGTGAATGTTGATGAAACACAGAAATTGCATCGGGATTGAATACAACATTCACCTTGCGCACTTTCCTCAATGGTAGTAATGTCTCACACAGTCTACGCTTTGATCGTTCCCTGGAAGACCAGTAGTAGTTTCCGATGCACATCTGGAGGCATTCTGTAATCTGTGGACTATCAGAGTGTTGATGAAATACAGAAATTCCATCGGGATTGAATACAACTGTCACCAGGCGCTCTTTCCTCCATTGGAGTAATGTCTCAAACGGTCTTCGCTTTGATCGTTCCCTGGAAGACCAGTAGTAGTGTCCGATGCACATCAGGATATATTCTGTAATCTGTGGACCTTCAAAGTGTTGATGAAACACAGAAATTGCATCGGGATTGAATACCACAGTCACCATGCGCACTTTCCTCCATGGAAGTAATATTTCAAACAGTCTACTCTTTGATCGTTCCCAGGTAGACCAGTAGTAGTATCCGATGCATATCTGGAGCCCTTCTGTAATCTGTGGACTATCAGAGTGTTGATGAAACACAGAAATTGCTTAGGGATTGGATACAAGAGTCACCATGCGCACTTTCCTCCATGGGCGTAAAGTCTCAAACGGTTTACGCTTTCATCGTTCCCTGGAAGACCAGTAGTAGTTTCCGATGCACATCTGGAGGCATTCTGTGATCTGTGGACTATCAGAGTGTTGATGAAACACAGAAATTGCATCGGGATTGAATACAACAGTCACCATGCGCACTTAACTCCACGGGAGTATTGTCTCAATTATTCTACGCTTTGATCGTTTCCTGGAAGACCAGTAGTAGTATCCGATGCACATCTGGAGGCATTCTGTAGTCTGCGGACTATCAGAGTGTTGATGAAACCAAAATTGAATCGGGATTGAATACAACAGTCACCATGCGCACTTTCCTCCATGGAAGTAATGTCTCAAACTGTCTACGCTTTGATTGTTCCGTGGAAGACCAGCAGTAGTTTCCGATGCACATCTGGAGGCATTCTGTAATCTGTGGACTATCAGAGTGTTGATGAAACACAGAAATTGCTTAGGGATTTGATACAACATTCAACATGCGCACTTTCCTCCATGGGAATAATGTCTCAAACAGTCAACGCTTTGATCGTTCCCTCGAAGACCAGTAGTAGTTTCCGATGCACATCTGGAGGCATTCTGTAATCTGTGGACTATCAGAGTGTTGATGAAATACAGAAATTGCATTGGGATTGAATACAGCAGTCACCAGGCGCTCTTTCCTCCATGGGAGTAATGTCTCAAACAGTCTACACTTTGATCGTTCCCAGGAAGACCAGTAGTAGTTTACGATTCACATCTGGAGCTATTCTGTAATCTGTTGACCATCAGAGTGTTGATGAAACACAGAAATTGCTTTGGGATTGGATACAACAGTCACCATGCGCACTTTCCTCCATGGGAGTAATGTCTCAAACAATCTACGCTTTCATCGTTCCCTGGAAGACCAGTAGTAAATTCCGATGCACATCTGGACGCATTCTGTAATCTGTGGACTATCTGAGCGTTGATGAAACACAGAAATTGCATCGGGATTGGATACAACAGTCACCATGCGCACTTTCCTCATTGGCGTAATGTCTCAAACAGTGTACGCTTTGATCGTTCCCTGGAAGACCAGTAGTAGTTTCCGATGCAAATCTGGAGGCATTCTGTAATCTGTGGACTATCAGAGTGTTGATGAAATACAGAAATTCCATCGGGATTGAATACAACAGTCACCAGGCGCTCTTTCCTCCATTGGAGTAATGTCTCAAACGGTCTTCGCTTTGATCGTTCCCTGGAAGACCAGTAGTAGTTTCCGATGCACATCAGGATATATTCTGTAATCTGTGGACCTTCAAAGTGTTGATGAAACACAGAAATTGCATCGGGATTGAATACCACAGTCACCATGCGCACTTTCCTCCATGGAAGTAATATTTCAAACAGTCTACTCTTTGATCGTTCCCAGGTAGACCAGTAGTAGTATCCGATGCATATCTGGAGCCATTCTGTAATCTGTGGACTATCAGAGTGTTGATGAAACACAGAAATTGCTTAGGGATTTGATACAACATTCAACATGCGCACTTTCCTCCATGGGAATAATGTCTCAAACAGTCAACGCTTTGATCGTTCCCTCGAAGACCAGTAGTAGTTTCCGATGCACATCTGGAGGCATTCTGTAATCTGTGGACTATCAGAGTGTTGATGAAATACAGAAATTGCATTGGGATTGAATACAGCAGTCACCAGGCGCTCTTTCCTCCATGGGAGTAATGTCTCAAACAGTCTACACTTTGATCGTTCCCAGGAAGACCAGTAGTAGTTTCCGATTCACATCTGGAGCTATTCTGTAATCTGTTGACCATCAGAGTGTTGATGAAACACAGAAATTGCTTTGGGATTGGATACAACAGTCACCATGCGCACTTTCCTCCATGGGAGTTATGTCTCAAACCGTCTACGCTTTGATCGTTCCCTCGAAGACCAGTAGTAGTTTCCGATGCACATCTGGAGGCATTCTGAAATCTGTGGACTATCAGAGTGTTGATGAAACACAGTAAAGGGATCATGATTGAATACAACAGTCACGATGCGCACTTTCCTCATTGGCGTAATGTCTCAAACAGTGTACGCTTTGATCGTTCCCTGGAAGACCAGTAGTAGTTTCCGATGCAAATCTGGAGGCATTCTGCAATCTGTGGACTATCAGAGTGTTGATGAAACACAGAAAATGGATCGGGATTGAATACAACAGTCACCATGCGTACTTTCCTCCATAGGAGTAATGTCTCAAACAGTCTACGCTTTGATCAGTCCCTGGAAGACCAGTAGTAGTTTCCGATGCACATCTGGAGGCAATCTGTAATCTGTGGACTATGTGAATGTTGATGAAACACAGAAATTGCATCGGGATTGAATACAACATTCACCTTGCGCACTTTCCTCAATGGTAGTAATGTCTCACACAGTCTACGCTTTGATCGTTCCCTGGATGACCAGTAGTAGTTTCCGATGCACATCTGGAGGCATTCTTTAATCTGTGGACAATCAGAGTGTTGATGAAATACAGAAATTCCATCGGGATTGAATACAACTGTCACCAGGCGCTCTTTCCTCCATTGGAGTAATGTCTCAAACGGTCTTCGCTTTGATCGTTCCCTGGAAGACCAGTAGTAGTTTCCGATGCACATCAGGATATATTCTGTAATCTGTGGACCTTCAAAGTGGTGATGAAACACAGAAATTGCATCGGGATTGAATACAACAGTCACCATGCGCACTTAACTCCACGGGAGTATTGTCTCAATTATTCTACGCTTTGATCGTTTCCTGGAAGACCAGTAGTAGTATCCGATGCACATCTGGAGGCATTCTGTAGTCTGCGGACTATCAGAGTGTTGATGAAACCTAAATTGCATCGGGATTGAATACCACATTCACCATGCGCACTTTCCTCCATGGAAGTAATATTTCAAACAGTCTACTCTTTGATCGTTCCCAGGTAGACCAGTAGTAGTATCCGATGCATATCTGGAGCCATTCTGTAATCTGTGGACTATCAGAGTGTTGATGAAACACAGAAATTGCTTAGGGATTGGATACAAGAGTCACCATGCGCACTTTCCTCCATGGGAGTAAAGTCTCAAACGGTTTACGCTTTCATCGTTCCTTGGAAGACCAGTAGTAGTTTCCGATGCACATCTGGAGGCATTCTGTGATCTGTGGACTATCAGAGTGTTGATGAAACACAGAAATTGCATCGGGATTGAATACAACAGTCACCATGCGCACTTAACTCCACGGGAGTATTGTCTCAATTATTCTACGCTTTGATCGTTTCCTGGAAGACCAGTAGTAGTATCCGATGCACATCTGGAGGCATTCTGTAGTCTGCGGACTATCAGAGTGTTGATGAAACCTAAATTGCATCGGGATTGAATACAACAGTCACCATGCGCACTTTCCTCCATGGAAGTAATGTCTCAAACAGTCTACGCTTTGATCGTTCCCAGGAAGACCAGTAGTAGTTTCCGATTCACATCTGGAGCTATTCTGTAATCTGTTGACCATCAGAGTGTTGATGAAACACAGAAATTACTTTGGGATTGGATACAACAGTCACCATGCGCACTTCCTCCATGGGAGTAATGTCTCAAACAGTTTACGCTTTGATCGTTCCCTCTAAGACCAGGAGCAGTTTCCGATGCATATCTGGAGGCATTCTGTAATCTGTAGACTATCAGTGTGTTGATGAAACACAGAAATTGCATCGGGATTGAATACAACAGTCACCATGCGCACTTTCCTCCAAGGGAGTAATGTCTCAAACAGTCTACGCTTTGATCGTCCCCTCGCAGACCAGTAGTAGTTTCCGATGCACATCTGGAGGGATTCTGTAATCTGTGGACTATCAGAGTGATGATGAAACACAGAAATTGCATTGGGATTGAATACAACAGTCACCAGGCGCTCTTTCCTCCATGGGAGTAATGTCTCAAACAGTCTACGCTTAGCTCGTTCCCTGGAAGACCAGTAGTAGTTTCCGAAGCACATCTGGAGGCATTCTGTAATCTGTGGACTATCAAAGTGTTGATGAAACCAAAATTGCATCGGGATTGAATACAACAGTCACCAGGCGCACTTTCCTCCATGGGAGTAATGTCTCAAACAGTCTACGATTTGATCGTTCCCAGGAAGACCAGTAGTAGAATCAGATGCACATCTGGAGCTATTCTGTAATCTGTGGACTATCCGAGTGTTGATGAAACACAGAAATTGCTTCGGGATTGGATACAACAGTCACCATGCGCACTTTCCTCCATGGGAGTAATGTCTCAAACTGTTTACGCTTTGATCGTTCCCCAGAAGACCAGTAGTAGTTACCGATGTCCATCTGGAGGCATTCTGTAATCTTTTTACTATCAGAGTGTTGATGAAACACAGAAAATGCATCGGGATTGAATACAACAGTCACCATGCGCACTTACCTCCATGGAGGTAATGTCTCAAACAGTCTACGCTTTGATCGTTTCCTGGAAGACCAGTAGTAGTTTCCGATGCACATGTGGAGGCATTCTGTAATCTGCGGACTATCATAGTGTTGATGAAACCTAAATTGCATCGGGACTGAATACAACAATCACCATGCGCACTTTCCTCCATGGGAGTATTGTCTAAAACAGTCTACGATTTGATCGTTCCCTGGAAGACCAGTAGTAGTTTCCGATGCACATCAGGATTTATTCTGTAATCTGTGGACCTTCAAAGTGTTGATGAAACAGAAAAATTGCATCGGAATTGAATACAACAGTCACCATGCGCACTTTCCTCCATGGAAGTAATATTTCAAACAGTCTACTCTTTGATCGTTCCCAGGTAGACCAGTAGTAGTATCCGATGCATATCTGGAGCCATTCTGTAATCTGTGGACTATCAGAGTGTTGATGAAACACAGAAATTGCTTAGGGATTGGATACAAGAGTCACCATGCGCACTTTCCTCCATGGGAGTAAAGTCTCAAACGGTTTACGCTTTCATCGTTCCCTGGAAGACCAGTAGTAGTTTCCGATGCACATGTGGAGGCATTCTGTGATCTGTGGACTATCAGAGTGTTGATGAAACACAGAAATTGCATCGGGATTGAATACAACAGTCACCATGCGCACTTAACTCCACGGGAGTATTGTCTCAATTATTCTACGCTTTGATCGTTTCCTGGAAGACCAGTAGTAGTATCCGATGCACATCTGGAGGCATTCTGTAGTCTGCGGACTATCAGAGTGTTGATGAAACCTAAATTGCATCGGGATTGAATACAACAGTCACCATGCGCACTTTCCTCCATGGAAGTAATGTCTCAAACAGTCTACGCTTTGATCGTTCCCAGGAAGACCAGTAGTAGTTTCCGATTCACATCTGGAGCTATTCTGTAATCTGTTGACCATCAGAGTGTTGATGAAACACA
The DNA here is from genome assembly GCF_023897955.1 of Schistocerca gregaria. Lineage (NCBI taxonomy): Eukaryota > Metazoa > Arthropoda > Insecta > Orthoptera > Acrididae > Schistocerca > Schistocerca gregaria. Next base: position 4,683,030 of record NC_064926.1, read on the forward strand.
GAAATTACTTTGGGATTGGATACAACAGTCACCATGCGCACTTCCTCCATGGGAGTAATGTCTCAAACAGTTTACGCTTTGATCGTTCCCTCTAAGACCAGGAGCAGTTTCCGATGCACATCTGGAGGCATTCTGTAATCTGTAGACTATCAGTGTGTTGATGAAACACAGAAATTGCATCGGGATTGAATACAACAGTCACCATGCGCACTTTCCTCCAAGGGAGTAATGTCTCAGACAGCCTACGCTTTGATCGTCCCCTCGCAGACCAGTAGTAGTTTCCGATGCACATCTGGAGGGATTCTGTAATCTGTGGACTATCAGAGTGATGATGAAACACAGAAATTGCATTGGGATTGAATACAACAGTCACCAGGCGCTCTTTCCACCATGGGAGTAATGTCTCAAACAGTCTACGCTTAGCTCGTTCCCTGGAAGACCAGTAGTAGTTTCCGAAGCACATCTGGAGGCATTCTGTAATCTGTGGACTATCAAAGTGTTGATGAAACCAAAATTGCATCGGGATTGAATACAACAGTCACCAGGCGCACTTTCCTACATGGGAGTAATGTCTCAAACAGTCTACGATTTGATCGTTCCCAGGAAGACCAGTAGTAGAATCAGATGCACATCTGGAGCTATTCTGTAATCTGTGGACTATCCGAGTGTTGATGAAACACAGAAATTGCTTCGGGATTGGATACAACAGTCACCATGCGCACTTTCCTCCATGGGAGTAATGTCTCAAACAGTTTACGCTTTGATCGTTCCCCAGAAGACCAGTAGTAGTTACCGATGTCCATCTGGAGGCATTCTGTAATCTTTTTACTATCAGAGTGTTGATGAAACACAGAAAATTCATCGGGATTGAATACAACAGTCACCATGCGCACTTACCTCCATGGAGGTAATGTCTCAAACAGTCTACGCTTTGATCGTTTCCTGGAAGACCAGTAGTAGTTTCCGATGCACATGTGGAGGCATTCTGTAATCTGCGGACTATCATAGTGTTGATGAAACCTAAATTGCATCGGGATTGAATACAACAATCACCATGCGCGCTTTCCTCCATGGGAGTATTGTCTAAAACAGTCTACGATTTGATCGTTCCCTGGAAGACCAGTAGTAGTTTCCGATGCACATCAGGATTTATTCTGTAATCTGTGGACCTTCAAAGTGTTGATGAAACACAAAAATTGCATCGGGATTGAATACAACAGTCACCATGCGCACTTTCCTCCATGGAAGTAGTATTTCAAACAGTCTACTCTTTGATCGTTCCCAGGTAGACCAGTAGTAGTATCCGATGCATATCTGGAGCCATTCTGTAATCTGTGGACTATCAGAGTGTTGATGAAACACAGAAATTGCTTAGGGATTGGATACAAGAGTCACCATGCGCACTTTCCTCCATGGGAGTAAAGTCTCAAACTGTTTACGCTTTGATCTTTCCCTGGAAGACCAGCAGTAGTTTCCGATGCACATCTAGAGGCTTTCTGTGAGCTGCGGACTATCAGAGTGTTGATGAAACATAGAAATTGCATCGGGATTGAATACAACCGTCACCATGCGCACTTTCCTCCATGGGAGTAATGTCTCAAACAGTCTACGCTTTGATCGTTCCCTGGAAGACCAGTAGTAGTTTCCAATGCACATCTGGAGGCATTCTATAATCTGTGGACTATCAGATTGTTGATGAAACACAGAAATTGCATCGGGATTGAATACAACAGTCGCCATGCGCACTTTCCTCCATGTGAGGAATGTCTCAAACAGTCTACGTTTTGATCGTTCCCTGGAAGCCCAGTAGTAGTTTCCGATGGACATCTGGAGGCATTCTGTAATCTGTGGACTATCAGAGTGTTGATGAAAGACAGAAATTGCATCGGGATTGAATACAACAGTCACCAGGCGCTCTTTCTTCCACGGGAGTAATGTCTCAAACAGTCTACGCTTTGATCGTTCCCTGGAAGACCAGTAGTAGTTTCCGATGCACACCAGGAGGCATTCTGTAATCTGTGGACCTTCAAAGTGTTGATGAAACACAGAAATTGCATCGGGATTGAATACAACAGTCACCATGCGCACTTTCCTCCATATGAGTAATGTCAAACTGTTTAAGCCTTGATCGTTCCCTGGAAGACCAGTAGTAGTTTCCGATGCACATCTGGAGGCATTCTGTAATCTGTGGACACTCAGTGTGTTGATGAAACACAGAAATAGCATCGGGATTGAATACAGCAGTCAAAGTGCGCACTTTAATCCATGGGAGTAATATTTCAACCAGTCTGCGCTTTGATCGTTCCCAGGTAGACCAGTAGTAGTTTCCGATGCACATCAGGAGGCATTGTGTGATATGTGGACTATCAGAGTGTTAATGAAACACAGAAATTGCATCGGGATTGAATACAACATTCACCATGCGCACTTTCCTCCATGGGAATAAAGTCTCAAACAGTCAACGCTTTGATCGTTCCCTCGAAGACCAGTAGTAGTATCCGATGCACATCTGGAGGCATTGTGTAATCTGTGGTCTATCAGAGTGATGATGAAACACAGAAATTGCATCGGGATTGAATACAACAGTCACCTGGCCCTCATTCCATTATGGGAGTAATGTCTCAAACGGTCTACGCTTTGCTCGTTCCCTGGAAGACCAGTAGTAGATTCCGATACACATCTGGAGGCATTCTGTAATCTGTGGACTATCAAAGTGTTGATGAAACCAAAATTGCATCGGGATTGAATACAACAGTCACCAGGCGCACATTCCTACATGGGAGTAAATTCTCAAACAGTCTACGCTTTGATCGTTCACAGGAAGACCACTAGTAGTTTCCGAAACACATCTGGAGCCATTCTGTAATCTGTGGTCTATCCGAGTGTTGATGAAACACAGAAATTGCTTCGGGATTGGATACAACAGTCACCATGCGCACTTTCCTCCATGGGAGTAATGTCTCAAACAGTTTACGCTTTGATCGTTCCCCAGAAGACAAGTAGTAGTTACCGATGTCCATCTGGAGGCATTCTGTAATCTTTGGACTATCAGAGTGTTGATGAAACACAGAAATTGCATCTGGATTGAATACAACAGCCACCATGCGCACTTACCTCCATGGGAGTAATGTCTCAAACAGTCTACGCTTTGATCGTTTCCTGGAAGACCAGTAGCAGTTTCCGATGCACATGTTTAGGCATTCTGTAATCTGCGGACTATCAGGGTGTTGATGAAACCTAAATTGCATCAGGATTGAATACAACAGTCACCATGCGCACTTTCCTCCATTGGAGTAATGTCTCAAACAGTCTACGCTTTGATCGTTCCCTGGAAGACCAGTAGTAGTTTCCGATGCACATCTGGACGCATTCTGTAATCTGTCGACTATCTGAGTGTTGATGAAACACAGAAATTGCATCGGGATTGAATACAACAGTCACCATGCGTACTTTCCTCCGTAGGAGTAATGTCTCAAACAGTCTACGCTTTGATCAGTCCCTGGCAGACCAGTAGTAGTTTCGATGCACATCTGGAGGCATTCTGTAATCTGTGGACTATGTGAATGTTGATGAAACACAGAATTTGCATCGGGATTGAATACAACATTCACCATGCGCACTTTCCTCAATGGGAGTAATGTCTCACACACTCTACGCTTTGATCGTTCCCTGGAGGACCAGTATTAGTTTCCGATGCACACCTGGAGGCATTCTGTAATCTGTGGTCTATCAGAGTGTTGATGAAATACAGAAATTGCATCGGGATTGAATACAACGGTCTGCATGCGCACTTTTCTCCATGGGAGTAATGTCTGAAACGGTCTTCGCTTTGATCGTTCCCTGGAAGACCAGTAGTAGTTTCCGATGCACATCAGGATTTATTCTGTAATCTGTGGACCTTCAAAGTTTTGATGAAACACAGAAATTGCATCGGGATTGAATACAACAGTCACCATGCGCACTTTCCTCCATGGAAGTAATATTTCAAACAGTCTACTCTTTGATCGTTCCCAGGTAGACCAGTAGTAGTATCCGATGCATATCTGGAGCCATTCTGTAATCTGTGGACTATCAGAGTGTTGATGAAACACAGAAATTGCTTAGGGATTGGATACAAGAGTCACCATGCGCACTCTCATCCATGGGAGTAAAGTCTCAAACAGTTTACGCATTGATCTTTCCCTGGAAGGCCAGCAGTAATTTCCGATGCATATCTGGAGGCTTTCTGTGATCAGTGGACTATCAGAATGTTGATGAAAAACAGAAATTGCATAGGGATTGAATACAACAGTCACCAGGCGCACTTTCCTCCAAGGGAGTAATGTCTCAAACAGCCTACGCTTTGATCGTCCCCTCGCAGACCAGTAGTAGTTTCCGATGCACATCTGGAGGGATTCTGTAATCTGTGGACTATCAGAGTGATGATGAAACACAGAAATTGCATTGGGATTGAATACAACAGTCACCAGGCGCTCTTTCCTCCATGGGAGTAATGTCTCAAACAGTCTACGCTTAGCTCGTTCCCTGGAAGACCAGTAGTAGTTTCCGAAGCACATCTGGAGGCATTCTGTAAACTGTGGACTATCAAAGTGTTGATGAAACCAAAATTGCATCGGGATTGAATACAACAGTCACCAGGCGCACTTTCCTACATGGGAGTAATGTCTCAAACAGTCTACGATTTGATCGTTCCCAGGAAGACCAGTAGTAGAATCAGATGCACATCTGGAGCTATTCTGTAATCTGTGGACTATCCGAGTGTTGATGAAACACAGAAATTGCTTCGGGATTGGATACAACAGTCACCATGCGCACTTTCCTCCATGGGAGTAATGTCTCAAACAGTTTACGCTTTGATCGTTCCCCAGAAGACCAGTAGTAGTTACCGATGTCCATCTGGAGGCATTCTGTAATCTTTTTACTATCAGAGTGTTGATGAAACACAGAAAATGCATCGGGATTGAATACAACAGTCACCATGCGCACTTACCTCCATGGAGGTAATGTCTCAAACAGTCTACGCTTTGATCGTTTCCTGGAAGACCAGTAGTAGTTTCCGATGCACATGTGGAGGCATTCTGTAATCTGAGGACTATCATAGTGTTGATGAAACCTAAATTGCATCGGGATTGAATACAACAATCACCATGCGCACTTTCCTCCATGGGAGTATTGTCTAAAACAGTCTACGATTTGATCGTTCCCTGGAAGACCAGTAGTAGTTTCCGATGCACATCAGGATTTATTCTGTAATCTGTGGACCTTCAAAGTTTGGATGAAACACAAAAATTGCATCGGGATTGAATACAACAGTCACCATGCGCACTTTCCTCCATGGAAGTAATATTTCAAACAGTCTACTCTTTGATCGTTCCCAGGTAGACCAGTAGAAGTATCCGATGCATATCTGGAGCCATTCTGTAATCTGTGGACTATCAGAGTGTTGATGAAACACAGAAATTGCTTAGGGATTTGATACAAGAGTCACCATGCGCACTTTCCTCCATGGGAGTAAAGTCTCAAACTGTTTACGCTTTGATCTTTCCCTGGAAGACCAGCAGTAGTTTCCGATGCACATCTAGAGGCTTTCTGTGATCTGTGGACTATCAGAGTGTTGATGAAACACAGAAATTGCATCGGGATTGAATAAAACCGTCACCATGCACACTTTCCTCCATGGGAGTAATGTCTCAAACAGTCTACGCTTTGATCGTTCCCTGGAAGACCAGTAGTAGCTTCCAATGCACATCTGGAGGCATTCTATAATCTGTGGACTATCAGATTGTTGATGAAACACAGAAATTGCATCGGGATTGAATACAACAGTCGCCATGCGCACTTTCCTCCATGTGAGGAATGTCTCAAACAGTCTACGATTTGATCGTTCCCTGGAAGCCCAGTAGTAGTTTCCGATGGACATCTGGAGGCATTCTGTAATCTGTGGACTATCAGAGTGTTGATGAAAGACAGAAATTGCATCGGGATTGAATACAACAGTCAACAGGCGCTCTTTCCTCCATGGGAGTAATGTCTCAAACAGTCTACGCTTTGATCGTTCCCTGGAAGACCAGTAGTAGTTTCCGATGCACACCAGGAGGCATTCTGTAATCTATGGACCTTCAAAGTGTTGATGAAACACAGAAATTGCATCGGGATTGAATACAACAGTCACCATGCGCACTTTCCTCCATATGAGTAATGTCAAACTGTTTAAGCTTTGATCGTTCCCTGGAAGACCAGTAGTAGTTTCCGATGCACATCTGGAGGCATTCTGTAATCTGTGGACACTCAGTGTGTTGATGAAACACAGAAATAGCATCGGGATTGAATACAGCAGTCAAAGTGCGCACTTTCCTCCATGGGAGTAATATTTCAACCAGTCTGCGCTTTGATCGTTCCCAGGTAGACCAGTAGTAGTTTCCGATGCACATCAGGAGGCATTGTGTGATATGTGGACTATCAGAGTGTTAATGAAACACAGAAATTGCATCGGGATTGAATACAACATTCACCATGCGCACTTTCCTCCATGGGAATAAAGTCTCAAACAGTTTACGCTTTGATCGTTCCCCAGAAGACAAGTAGTAGTTACCGATGTCCATCTGGAGGCATTCTGTAATCTTTGGACTATCAGAGTGTTGATGAAACACAGACATTGCATCTGGATTGAATACAACAGCCACCATGCGCACTTACCTCCATGGGAGTAATGTCTCAAACAGTCTACGCTTTGATCGTTTCCTGGAAGACCAGTAGCAGTTTCCGATGCACATGTTTAGGCATTCTGTAATCTGCGGACTATCAGGGTGTTGATGAAACCTAAATTGCATCAGGATTGAATACAACAGTCACCATGCGCACTTTCCTCCATTGGAGTAATGTCTCAAACAGTCTACGTTTTGATCGTTCCCTGGAAGACCAGTAGTAGTTTCCGATGCACATCTGGACGCATTCTGTAATCTGTCGACTATCTGAGCGTTGATGAAACACAGAAATTGCATCGGGATTGAATACAACAGTCACCATGCGTACTTTCCTGAGTAGGAGTAATGTCTCAAACAGTCTACGCTTTGATCAGTCCCTGGCAGACCAGTAGTAGTTTCGATGCACATCTGGAGGCATTCTGTAACCTGTGGACTATGTGAATGTTGATGAAACACAGAATTTGCATCGGGATTGAATACAACATTCACCATGCGCACTTTCCTCAATGGGAGTAATGTCTCACACACTCTACGCTTTGATCGTTCCCTGGAGGACCAGTATTAGTTTCCGATGCACACCTGGAGGCATTCTGTAATCTGTGGACTATCAGAGTGTTGATGAAATACAGAAATTCCATCGGGATTGAATACATGAGTCACCATTCGCCCTTTCCTCTATGGGAGTAATGTCTCAAACGGTCTTCGCTTTGATCGTTCCCTGGAAGACCAGTAGTAGTTTCCGATGCACATCAGGATTTATTCTGTAATCTGTGGACCTTCAAAGTTTTGATGAAACACAGAAATTGCATCGGGATTGAATACAACAGTCACCATGCGCACTTTCCTCCATGGAAGTAATATTTCAAACAGTCTACTCTTTGATCGTTCCCAGGTAGACCAGTAGTAGTATCCGATGCATATCTGGAGCCATCATTCTGTAATCTGTGGACTATCAGAGTGTTGATGAAACACAGAAATTGCTTAGGGATTGGATACAAGAGTCACCATGCGCACTCTCATCCATGGGAGTAAAGTCTCAAACAGTTTACGCATTGATCTTTCCCTGGAAGGCCAGCAGTAATTTCCGATGCATATCTGGAGGCTTTCTGTGATCTGTGGACTATCAGAATGTTGATGAAAAACAGAAATTGCATAGGGATTGAATACAACAGTCACCATGCGCACTTAACTCCATAGAAGTAATGTCTCAATCAGTTTACGCTTTGATCGTTTCCTGGAAGACCAGCAGTAGTATCCGATGCACATCTAAAGGCTTTCTGTAATCTGTGGACTATCTGAGTGTTGATGAAACACAGAAATTGCATCGGGATTGAATACAACAGTCACCATGCGCACGTTCCTCCACAGGAGTAATGTCTCAAACAGTCTACGCTTTGATCATTACCTGGAAGACCAGTAGTAGTTTCCGATGCACATCTTGATTCATTCTGTAATCTGTGGACTATCAGAGTGTTGATGAGACACAGAAATTGGATCGGGATTGAATACAACAGTCACCATGCGCACTTTCCTCCATGGGAGTAATGTCTCAAACAGTCTACGCTTTGATCGTTCCTTGGAAGACCAGTAGTAGTTTCCGATGCAAATCTGGAGGCATTCTGTAATCTGTGGACTATCTGAGTGTTGATGAAACACAGAAACTGCATCGGGATTGAATACAACAGTCACCATGCGCACTTTCCTCCATGGAAGTAATATTTCAAACAGTCTACTCTTTGATCGTTCCCAGGTAGACCAGTAGTAGTATCCGATGCATATCTGGAGCCATTCTGTAATCTGTGGACTATCAGAGTGTTGATGAAACACAGAAATTGCTTAGGGATTGGATACAAGAGTCACCATGCGCACTCTCATCCATGGGAGTAAAGTCTCAAACAGTTTACGCATTGATCTTTCCCTGGAAGGCCAGCAGTAATTTCCGATGCATATCTGGAGGCTTTCTGTGATCAGTGGACTATCAGAATGTTGATGAAAAACAGAAATTGCATAGGGATTGAATACAACAGTCACCAGGCGCACTTTCCTCCAAGGGAGTAATGTCTCAAACAGCCTACGCTTTGATCGTCCCCTCGCAGACCAGTAGTAGTTTCCGATGCACATCTGGAGGGATTCTGTAATCTGTGGACTATCAGAGTGATGATGAAACACAGAAATTGCATTGGGATTGAATACAACAGTCACCAGGCGCTCTTTCCTCCATGGGAGTAATGTCTCAAACAGTCTACGCTTAGCTCGTTCCCTGGAAGACCAGTAGTAGTTTCCGAAGCACATCTGGAGGCATTCTGTAAACTGTGGACTATCAAAGTGTTGATGAAACCAAAATTGCATCGGGATTGAATACAACAGTCACCAGGCGCACTTTCCTACATGGGAGTAATGTCTCAAACAGTCTACGATTTGATCGTTCCCAGGAAGACCAGTAGTAGAATCAGATGCACATCTGGAGCTATTCTGTAATCTGTGGACTATCCGAGTGTTGATGAAACACAGAAATTGCTTCGGGATTGGATACAACAGTCACCATGCGCACTTTCCTCCATGGGAGTAATGTCTCAAACAGTTTACGCTTTGATCGTTCCCCAGAAGACCAGTAGTAGTTACCGATGTCCATCTGGAGGCATTCTGTAATCTTTTTACTATCAGAGTGTTGATGAAACACAGAAAATGCATCGGGATTGAATACAACAGTCACCATGCGCACTTACCTCCATGGAGGTAATGTCTCAAACAGTCTACGCTTTGATCGTTTCCTGGAAGACCAGTAGTAGTTTCCGATGCACATGTGGAGGCATTCTGTAATCTGCGGACTATCATAGTGTTGATGAAACCTAAATTGCATCGGGATTGAATACAACAATCACCATGCGCACTTTCCTCCATGGGAGTATTGTCTAAAACAGTCTACGATTTGATCGTTCCCTGGAAGACCAGTAGTAGTTTCCGATGCACATCAGGATTTATTCTGTAATCTGTGGACCTTCAAAGTTTGGATGAAACACAAAAATTGCATCGGGATTGAATACAACAGTCACCATGCGCACTTTCCTCCATGGAAGTAATATTTCAAACAGTCTACTCTTTGATCGTTCCCAGGTAGACCAGTAGTAGTATCCGATGCATATCTGGAGCCATTCTGTAATCTGTGGACTATCAGAGTGTTGATGAAACACAGAAATTGCTTAGGGATTGGATACAAGAGTCACCATGCGCACTTTCCTCCATGGGAGTAAAGTCTCAAACTGTTTACGCTTTGATCTTTCCCTGGAAGACCAGCAGTAGTTTCCGATGCACATCTAGAGGCTTTCTGTGATCTGTGGACTATCAGAGTGTTGATGAAACACAGAAATTGCATCGGGATTGAATAAAACCGTCACCATGCACACTTTCCTCCATGGGAGTAATGTCTCAAACAGTCTACGCTTTGATCGTTCCCTGGAAGACCAGTAGTAGCTTCCAATGCACATCTGGAGGCATTCTATAATCTGTGGACTATCAGATTGTTGATGAAACACAGAAATTGCATCGGGATTGAATACAACAGTCGCCATGCGCACTTTCCTCCATGTGAGGAATGTCTCAAACAGTCTACGATTTGATCGTTCCCTGGAAGCCCAGTAGTAGTTTCCGATGGACATCTGGAGGCATTCTGTAATCTGTGGACTATCAGAGTGTTGATGAAAGACAGAAATTGCATCGGGATTGAATACAACAGTCAACAGGCGCTCTTTCCTCCATGGGAGTAATGTCTCAAACAGTCTACGCTTTGATCGTTCCCTGGAAGACCAGTAGTAGTTTCCGATGCACACCAGGAGGCATTCTGTAATCTGTGGACCTTCAAAGTGTTGATGAAACACAGAAATTGCATCGGGATTGAATACAACAGTCACCATGCGCACTTTCCTCCATATGAGTAATGTCAAACTGTTTAAGCTTTGATCGTTCCCTGGAAGACCAGTAGTAGTTTCCGATGCACATCTGGAGGCATTCTGTAATCTGTGGACACTCAGTGTGTTGATGAAACACATAAATAGCATCGGGATTGAATACAGCAGTCAAAGTGCGCACTTTCCTCCATGGGAGTAATATTTCAACCAGTCTGCGCTTTGATCGTTCCCAGGTAGACCAGTAGTAGTTTCCGATGCACATCAGGAGGCATTGTGTGATATGTGGACTATCAGAGTGTTAATGAAACACAGAAATTGCATCGGGATTGAATACAACATTCACCATGCGCACTTTCCTCCATGGGAATAAAGTCTCAAACAGTCAACGCTTTGATCGTTCCCTCGAAGACCAGTAGTAGTATCCGATGCACATCTGGAGGCATTGTGTAATCTGTGGTCTATCAGAGTGATGATGAAACACAGAAATTGCATCGGGATTGAATACAACAGTCACCAGGCGCACACTCCTACATGGGAGTAAATTCTCAAACAGTCTACGCTTTGATCGTTCACAGGAAGACCACTAGTAGTTTCCGAAACACATCTGGAGCCATTCTGTAATCTGTGGTCTATCCGAGTGTTGATGAAACACAGAAATTGCTTCGGGATTGGATACAACAGTCACCATGCGCACTTTCCTCCATGGGAGTAATGTCTCAAACAGTTTACGCTTTGATCGTTCCCCAGAAGACAAGTAGTAGTTACCGATGTCCATCTGGAGGCATTCTGTAATCTTTGGACTATCAGAGTGTTGATGAAACACAGAAATTGCATCTGGATTGAATACAACAGCCACCATGCGCACTTACCTCCATGGGAGTAATGTCTCAAACAGTCTACGCTTTGATCGTTTCCTGGAAGACCAGTAGCAGTTTCCGATGCACATGTTTAGGCATTCTGTAATCTGCGGACTATCAGGGTGTTGATGAAACCTAAATTGCATCAGGATTGAATACAACAGTCACCATGCGCACTTTCCTCCATTGGAGTAATGTCTCAAACAGTCTACGCTTTGATCGTTCCCTGGAAGACCAGTAGTAGTTTCCGATGCACATCTGGACGCATTCTGTAATCTGTCGACTATCTGAGCGTTGATGAAACACAGAAATTGCATCGGGATTGAATACAACAGTCACCATGCGTACTTTCCTGAGTAGGAGTAATGTCTCAAACAGTCTACGATTTGATCAGTCCCTGGCAGACCAGTAGTAGTTTCGATGCACATCTGGAGGCATTCTGTAATCTGTGGACTATGTGAATGTTGATGAAACACAGAATTTGCATCGGGATTGAATACAACATTCACCATGCGCACTTTCCTCAATGGGAGTAATGTCTCACACACTCTACGCTTTGATCGTTCCCTGGAGGACCAGTATTAGTTTCCGATGCACACCTGGAGGCATTCTGTAATCTGTGGACTATCAGAGTGTTGATGAAATACAGAAATTCCATCGGGATTGAATACATGAGTCACCATTCGCTCTTTCCTCTATGGGAGTAATGTCTCAAACGGTCTTCGCTTTGATCGTTCCCTGGAAGACCAGTAGTAGTTTCCGATGCACATCAGGATTTATTCTGTAATCTGTGGACCTTCAAAGTTTTGATGAAACACAGAAATTGCATCGGGATTGAATACAACAGTCACCATGCGCACTTTCCTCCATGGAAGTAATATTTCAAACAGTCTACTCTTTGATCGTTCCCAGGTAGACCAGTAGTAGTATCCGATGCATATCTGGAGCCATCATTCTGTAATCTGTGGACTATCAGAGTGTTGATGAAACACAGAAATTGCTTAGGGATTGGATACAAGAGTCACCATGCGCACTCTCATCCATGGGAGTAAAGTCTCAAACAGTTTACGCATTGATCTTTCCCTGGAAGGCCAGCAGTAATTTCCGATGCATATCTGGAGGCTTTCTGTGATCTGTGGACTATCAGAATGTTGATGAAAAACAGAAATTGCATAGGGATTGAATACAACAGTCACCATGCGCACTTAACTCCATAGAAGTAATGTCTCAATCAGTTTACGCTTTGATCGTTTCCTGGAAGACCAGCAGTAGTATCCGATGCACATCTAAAGGCTTTCTGTAATCTGTGGACTATCTGAGTGTTGATGAAACACAGAAATTGCATCGGGATTGAATACAACAGTCACCATGCGCACGTTCCTCCACAGGAGTAATGTCTCAAACAGTCTACGCTTTGATCATTACCTGGAAGACCAGTAGTAGTTTCCGATGCACATCTTGATTCATTCTGTAATCTGTGGACTATCAGAGTGTTGATGAGACACAGAAATTGGATCGGGATTGAATACAACAGTCACCATGCGCACTTTCCTCCATGGGAGTAATGTCTCAAACAGTCTACGCTTTGATCGTTCCTTGGAAGACCAGTAGTAGTTTCCGATGCAAATCTGGAGGCATTCTGTAATCTGTGGACTATCTGAGTGTTGATGAAACACAGAAACTGCATCGGGATTGAATACAACAGTCACCATGCGCACTTTCCTCCATGGGAGTAATGTCTCAAACAGTCTACGCTTTGATCGTTCCCTGGAAGACCAGTAGTAGTTTCCGATGCACATCTGGAGGCATTCTGTAATCTGTGGACTATCAGAGTTTTGATGAAATACTGAAATTGCATCGGGATTTAATACAACAGTCACCGGGCCCTCTTTCCTCCATGGGAGTAATGTCTCAAACAGTCTACGATCTGATCGTTTCCTGGAAGACCAGTAGTAGTTTCCGATGCACATCTGGAGGCATTCTGTAATCTGTGGACTTTCAGAGTTTTGATGAAATACAGAAATTGCATCGGGATTTAATACAACTGTCACCATGCGCACTTTCCTCCATGGGAGTAATGTCTCAAACAGTCTACGCTTTGATCGTTCCCTGGAAGACCAGTAGTAGTTTCCGATGCACATCTGGAGGCATTCTGTAATCTGTTTACTATCGGAGTGTTGATGAAATACAGACATTGCATCGGGATTGAATACAACAGTCACCAGGCCCTCTTTCCTTTATGGGAGAAATGTCTCAAACAGTCTACGCTTTGATCGTTCCCTGGAAGACCAGTAGTAGTTTCCGAGGCACATCAGGAGGCATTGTGTAATCTGTGGACCTTCAAAGTGTTGATGAAACACAGAAATGGCATCGGGATTGAATACAACATTCACCATGTGCACTTTCCTCCATTGGAGTAATGTCTCAGACAGTCTACGCTTTGATCTTTCCCTGGAAGACCAGTAGTAGTTTCCGATGCACATCTTGAAGCATTCTGTAATCTGTGGACTATCAGAGTGTTGTTGAAACACAGAAATGGCATCGGGATTGAATACAACAGTCACCATGCGCACTTTCCTATATGGGAGTAGTGTCTCAAACAGTCTACGCTTTGATCGTTTCCTGGAAGACCAGTAGTAGTTTCCGATGCACATCTGGAGGCATTCTATGATCTGTGGACTATCAGAGTGTTGATGAAACACAGAAATTGCATCGGGATTGAATACAACAGCCACCATGCGCACTTTCCTCAATGGGAGTAATGTCTCAAACAGTCTACGCTTTGATCTTTCAATGGAAGACCAGTAGTAGTTTCCGATGCACATCTGGAAGCATTCTGTAATCTGTGGACTATCAGAGTATTGATGAAACACAGAAATGGCATCGGGATTGAATACAACTGTCACCATGCCCACTTTCCTATATGGGAGTAATGTCTCAAACAGTCTACGCTTTGATCGTTTCCTGGAATACCAGTAGTAGTTTCCGATGCACATCTGGAGGCATTCTGTGATCTGTGGACTATCAGAGTGTTGATGAAACACAGGAATTGCATCGGGATTGAATTCAACAGCCACCATGCGCACTTACCTCCATGGGAGTAATGTGTCAATCAGTGTACGCTTTGATCGTTTCCTGGAAGACCAGTAGTAGTATCCGATGCACATCTATAGGCATTCTGTAATCTGCAGACTATCAGAGTGTCAGTAGTAGTTTCCGATGCACATCAGGAAGCATTTTGTAATCTGTGGACCTTCAAAGTGTTGATGAAACACAGAAAATGCATCGGGATTGAATACAACAGTCACCATGCGCACTTTCCTCCATGGGATTAATGTCTCAAACAGTCTACGTTTTGATTCTTCCCTGGAAGACCAGTAGTAGTTTCCGATGCACATCTGGTGGCATTCTGTAATCAGTTTACTATCGGAGTGTTGATGAAATACAGAAATTGCATCGGGATTGAATACAACAGTCACAGGCCCTCTTTCCTCCATGGGAGTAATGTCTCAAACAGTCTACGCTTTGATCGTTCCCTGGAAGACCAGTAGTAGTTTCCGATGCACATCAGGAAGCATTCTGTAATCTGTGGACCTTCAAAGTGTTGATGAAACACAGAAAATGCATCGGGATTGAATACAACAGTCACCATGCGCACTTTCCTCCATGGGATTAATGTCTCAAACAGTCTACGCTTTGATCGTTCCCTGGAAGACCAGTAGTAGTTTCCAATGCACATCTGGAGGCATTCTGTAATCTGTTTACTATCGGAGTGTTGATAAAATACAGAAATTGCATCGGGATTGAATACAACAGTCATCAGGCCCTCTTTCCTCCATGGGAGTAACGTCTCAAACAGTCTACGCTTTGATCGTTCCCTGGAAGACCAGTAGTAGTTTTCGATGCACATCTGGAGGCATTCTGTAATCTGTGGACTATCAGAGTGTTGCCGAAACACAGAAATTGCATCGGGATTGAACACAACAGTCACCATGCGCACTTTCCTCCAAGTTAGTAATGTCTCAAATAGTCTACGCTTTGATCGTTCCCTGGAAGACCAGTAGTAGCTTCCGATGCTCATCTGGAGTCATTCTGTAATCTGTGGACTGTCAGAGTGTTGATGAAACACAGTAATTGCATCGGGATTGAATACAACAGTCACCATGCGCACTTTCCTCCAACTTAGTAATGTCTCAAATAGTCTATGCTTTGATCGTTCCCTGGAAGTCCAGTAGTAGTTTCCGATGCTCATCTGGAGTCATTCTGTAATCTGTGGACTGTCAGAGTGTTGATGAAACACAGGAATTGTATCGGGATTGAATACAACAGTCACTATGCGCACTTTCCTCCATGGGAGTAATGTTTCAAACAGTCTAGTTTTTGATCGTTTCCTGGAAGACCAGTAGTAGTTCCCGATGCACATCTGGAACCATTCTGTAATCTGTGGACTATTAGATTGTTGATGAAACACATAAATTGCATCGGGATTGAATACAACAGTCACCATGCGCACTTTTCTCCATGGGAGTAGTGTCTCAAACAGCCTACGTTTGATCGTTCCCAGGAAGACCAGTCTTAGTTTCCGATGGACATCTGGAGCCATTCTGTAATCTGTGGACTATCAGAGTGTTGATGAAACACAAAAATTGCTTCGAGATTGGATACAACAGTCACCATGCCCACTTTCCTCCATGGGAGTAATGTCTCAAACAGTTTACGCTTTGATCGTTCCCTCGAAGACCAGTAGTAGTTTCCGATGCACATCTGGAGGCATTCTGTAATCTGCGGACTATCTGAGTGTTGATGAAACACAGAAATTGCATCGGGATTGAATACAAAAGTCACCATGCGCACTTTCCTCCACGGGAGTAATGTCTCAAACAGCCTAAGCTATGATCGTTCCCTGGAAGACCAGTAGTAGTTTCCGATTCACATCTGGAGGCATTCTGTAATCTGTGGACTATCAAAGTGTTGATGAAACCAAAATTGCATCGGGATTGAATACAACAGTCACCAGGCGCACTTTCCTACATGGGAGTAAATTCTCAAACAGTCTACGCTTTGATCGTTCCCAGGAAGACCAGTAGTAGTTTCCGAAACACATCTGGAGCCATTCTGTAATCTGTGGTCTATCCGAGTGTTGATGAAACACAGATATTGCTTCGGGATTGGATACAACAGTCACCATGCGCACTTTCCTCCATGGGAGTAATGTCTCAAACAGTTTACGCTTTGATCGTTCCCCAGAAGACCAGTAGTAGTTACCGATGTCCATCTGGAGGCATTCTGTACTCTTTGGACTATCAGAGTGTTGATGAAACACAGAAATTGCATCGGGATTGAATACAACAGTCACCATGCGCACTTACCTCCATGGGAGTAATGTCTCAAACAGTCTACGCTTTGATCGTTTCCTGGAAGACCAGTAGCAGTTTCCGATGCACATGTGGAGGCATTCTGTAATCTGCGGACTATCAGTGTGTTGATGAAACCTAAATTGCATCGGGATTGAATACAACAGTCACCATGCGCACTTTCCTCCGTAGGAGTAATGTCTCAAACAGTCTACGCTTTGATCAGTCCCTGGAAGACCAGTAGTAGTTTCTGATGCACATCTGGAGGCATTCTGTAATCTGTGGACTATATGAATGTTGATGAAACACAGAAATTGCATCGGGATTGAATACAACATTCACCATGCGCACTTTCCTCAATGGGAATAATGTCTCACACAGTCTACGCTTTGATCGTTCCCTGGAGGACCAGTATTAGTTTCCGATGCACATCTGGAGGCATTCTGTAATCTGAGGACTATCAGAGTGTTGATGAAACCAAAATTGCATCGGGATTGAATACAACAGTCACCATGCGCACTTTCCTCCATGGGAGTAATGTCTCAAACAGTCTACGCTTTGATTGCTCCGTGGAAGACAAGCAGTATTTTCCGATGCACATCTGGAGGCATTCTGTAATCTGTGGACTATCTGAGTGTTGATGAAACACAGAAATTGCATCGGGATTGAATACAACAGTCACTATGCGCACCTTACTCCACAGGAGTAATGTCTCAAACAGTCTACGCTTTGATCATTACCTGGAAGACCAGTAGTAGTTTCCGATGCACATCTGGATTCATTCTGTAATCTGTGGACTATCAGAGTGTTGATGAGACACAGAAATTGGATCGGGATTGAATACAACAGTCACCATGCGCACTTTCCTCCATGGGAGTAATGTCTCAAACAGTCTACGCTTTGATCGTTCCTTGGAAGACCAGTAGTAGTTTCCGATGCAAATCTGGAGGCATTCTGTAATCTGTGGACTATCTGAGTGTTGATGAAACACAGAAACTGCATCGGGATTGAATACAACAGTCACCATGCGCACTTTCCTCCATGGGAGTAATGTCTCAAACAGTCTACGCTTTGATCGTTCCCTGGAAGACCAGTAGTAGTTTCCGATGCAAATCTGGAGGCATTCTGTAATCTGTGGACTATCAGAGTGTTGATGAAACACAGAAATTGCATCGGGATTTAATACAACAGTCACCGGGCTCTCTTTCCTCCATGGGAGTAATGTCTCAAACAGTCTACGCTCTGATCGTTTCCTGGAAGACCAGTAGTAGTTTCCGATGCACATCTGGAGGCATTGTGTAATCTGTGGACCTCCAAAGTGTTGATGAAACACAGAAATGGCATCGGGATTGAATACAACAGTAACCATGCGCACTTTCCTCCATGGGAGTAATGTCTCAAACAGTCTACGCTTTGATCTTTACCTGGAAGACCAGTAGTAGTTTCCGATGCACATCTGGAAGCATTCTGTAATCTGTGGACTATCAGAGTGTTCTTGAAACACAGAAATGGCATCGGGATTGAATACAACAGTCACCATGCGCATTTTCCTATATGGGAGTAATGTCTCAAACAGTCTACGCTTTGATCGTTTCCTGGAAGACCAGTAGTAGTTTCCGATGCACATCTGGAGGCATTCTATGATCTGTGGACTATCAGAGTGTTGATGAAACACAGAAATTGCATCGGTATTGAATACAACATTCACCATGCGAACTTTCCTCAATGGGAGTAATGTCTCAAACAGTCTACGCTTTGATCTTTCAATGGAAGACCAGTAGTAGTTTCCCATGCACATCTGGAAGCATTCTGTAATCTGTGGACTATCAGAGTATTGATGAAACACAGAAACGGCATCGGGATTGAATACAACAGCCACCATGCGCACTTACCTCCATGGGAGTAATATGTCAATCAGTGTACGCTTTGATCGTTTCCTGGAAGACCAGTAGTAGTATCCGATGCACATCTGGAGGCATTCTGTAATCTGCAGACTATCAGAGTGTTGATGAAACCAAAATTGCATCGGGATTGAATACAACAGTCACCATGCACTCTTTCGTCCATGGGAGTAATGCCTCAAACAGTCTACGCTTTGATCGTTCCTGGAAGACCAGTAGTAGTTTCCGATGCACATCAGGAAGCATTCTGTAATCTGTGGACCTTCAAAGTGTTGATGAAACACAGAAAATGCATCGGGATTAAATACAACAGTCACCATGCGCACTTTCCTCCATGGGATTAATGTCTCAAACAGTCTACGCTTTGATCGTTCCCTGGAAGACCAGTAGTAGTTTCCGATGCACATCTGGAGGCATTCTGTAATCTGTTTACTATCGGAGTGTTGATGAAATACAGAAATTGCATCGGGATTGAATACAACTGTCACCAGGCCCTCTTTCCTCCATGGGAGTAATGTCTCAAACAGTCTACGCTTTGATCGTTCCCTGGAAGACCAGTAGTAGTTTCCGATGCACATCAGGAAGCATTCTGTAATCTGTGGACCTTCAAAGTGTTGATGAAACACAGAAAATGCATCGGGATTGAATACAACAGTCACCATGCGCACTTTCCTCCATGGGATTAATGTCTCAATCAGTCTACGCTTTGATCGTTCCCTGGAAGACCAGTAGTAGTTTCCGATGCACATCTGCAGGCATTCTGTAATCTGTTTACTATCGGAGTGTTGATGAAATACAGAAATTGCATCGGGATTGAATACAACAGTCACCAGGCCCTCTTTCCTCCATGGGAGTAATGTCTCAAACAGTCTACGCTTTCATCGTTCCCTGGATGACCAGTAGTAGTTTTCGATGCACACCTGGAGGCATTCTGTAATCTGTGGACTATCAGAGTGTTGCCGAAACACAGAAATTGCATCGGGATTGAATACAACAGTCACCATACGCACTTTCCTCCAAGTTAGTAATGTCTCAAATAGTCTGCGCTTTGATCGTTCCCTGGAAGACCAGTAGTAGTTTCCGATGCTCATCTGGGGTCATTCTGTAATCTGTGGACTGTCAGAGTGTTGATGAAACACAGGAATTGCATCGGGATTGAATACAACAGTCACCATGCGCACTTTCCTCCAACTTAGTAATGTCTTAAATAGTCTACGCTTTGAACGTTCCCTGGAAGACCAGTAGTAGTTTCCGATGCTCATCTGGAGTCATTCTGTAATCTGTGGACTGTCAGAGTGTTGATGAAACACAGGAATTGCATCGGGATTGAATACAACAGTCACTATGCGCACTTTCCTCCATGGGAGTAATGTCTCAAACAGTCTAGTCTTTGATCGTTTCCTGGAAGACCAGTAGTAGTTTCCGATGCACATCTGGAGCCATTCTGTAACCTGTGGACTATCAGATTGTTGATGAAACACATAAATTGCATCGGGATTGAATACAACAGTCACCATGCGCACTTTTCTCCATGGGAGTAGTGTCTCAAACAGCCTACTCTTTGATCGTTCCCAGGAAGACCAGTCTTAGTTTCCGATGCACATCTGGAGCCATTCTGTAATCTGTGGACTATCAGAGTGTTGATGAAACACAAAAATTGCTTCGAGATTGGATACAACAGTCACCATGCCCACTTTCCTCCATGGGAGTAATGTCTCAAACAGTTTACGCTTTGATCGTTCCCTGGAAGACCAGTAGTAGTTTCCGATGCACATCTGGAGGCATTCTGTAATCTGTGGACTATCAGATTGCTGATGAAACACAGAAATTGCATCGGGATTGAATACAACAGTCACTATGCGCACCTTACTCCACAGGAGTAATGTCTCAAACAGTCTACGCTTTGATCATTACCTGGAAGACCAGCAGTAGTATCCGATGCACATCTGGAGGCTTTCGATAATCTGCGAACTATCAGAGTGTTGATGAAACCAAAATTGCATCGGGATTGAATACACCAGTCACCATGCGCACTTTCCTCCATGGGAGTAATGTCTCAAACAGTCTACGCTTTGATTGCTCCGTGGAAGACAAGCAGTAGTTTCCTATGCACATCTGGAGGCATTCTGTAATCTGTGGACTATCTGAGTGTTGATGAAACACAGAAATTGCATCGGGATTGAATACAACAGTCACTATGCGCACCTTACTCCACAGGAGTAATGTCTCAAACAGTCTACGCTTTGATCATTACCTGGAAGACCAGTAGTAGTTTCCGATGCACATCTGGATTCATTCTGTAATCTGTGGACTATCAGAGTGTTGATGAGACACAGAAATTGGATCGGGATTGAATACAACAGTCACCATGCGCACTTTCCTCCATGGGAGTAATGTCTCAAACAGTCTACGCTTTGATCGTTCCTTGGAAGACCAGTAGTAGTTTCCGATGCAAATCTGGAGGCATTCTGTAATCTGTGGACTATCTGAGTGTTGATGAAACACAGAAACTGCATCGGGATTGAATACAACAGTCACCATGCGCACTTTCCTCCATGGGAGTAATGTCTCAAACAGTCTACGCTTTGATCGTTCCCTGGATGACCTGTAGTAGTTTCCGATGCAAATCTGGAGGCATTCTGTAATCTGTGGACTATCAGAGTGTTGATGAAACACAGAAATTGCATCGGGATTTAATACAACAGTCACCGGGCTCTCTTTCCTCCATGGGAGTAATGTCTCAAACAGTCTACGCTCTGATCGTTTCCTGGAAGACCAGTAGTAGTTTCCGATGCACGTCTCGCGGCATTGTGTAATCTGTGGACCTTCAAAGTGTTGATGAAACACAGAAATGGCATCGGGATTGAATACAACAGTCACCATGCGCACTTTCCTCCATGGGAGTAATGTCTCAAACAGTCTACGCTTTGATCTTTAGCTGGAAGACCAGTAGTAGTTTCCGATGCACATCTGGAAGCATTCTGTAATCTGTGGACTATCAGAGTGTTCTTGAAACACAGAAATGGCATCGGGATTGAATACAACAGTCACCATGCGCATTTTCCTCCATGGGAGTAATGTCTCAAACAGTCTACGCTTTGATCGTTCCCTGGAAGACCAGTAGTAGTTTCCGATGCACATCAGGAAGCATTCTGTAATCTGTGGACCTTCAAAGTGTTGATGAAACACAGAAAATGCATCGGGATTGAATACAACAGTCACCATGCGAACTTTCCTCCATGGGATTAATGTCTCAATCAGTCTACGCTTTGATCGTTCCCTGGAAGACCAGATGTAGTTTCCGATGCACATCTGCAGGCATTCTGTAATCTGTTTACTATCGGAGTGTTGATGAAATACAGAAATTGCATCGGGATTGAATACAACAGTCACCAGGCCCTCTTTCCTCCATGGGAGTAATGTCTCAAACAGTCTACGCTTTGATCGATCCCTGGATGACCAGTAGTAGTTTTCGATGCACACCTGGAGGCATTCTGTAATCTGTGGACTATCAGAGTGTTGCCGAAACACAGAAATTGCATCGGGATTGAATACAACAGTCACCATACGCACTTTCCTCCAAGTTAGTAATGTCTCAAATAGTCTGCGCTTTGATCGTTCCCTGGAAGACCAGTAGTAGTTTCCGATGCTCATCTGGGGTCATTCTGTAATCTGTGGACTGTCAGAGTGTTGATGAAACACAGGAATTGCATCGGGATTGAATACAACAGTCACCATGCGCACTTTCCTCCAACTTAGTAATGTCTTAAATAGTCTACGCTTTGAACGTTCCCTGGAAGACCAGTAGTAGTTTCCGATGCTCATCTGGAGTCATTCTGTAATCTGTGGACTGTCAGAGTGTTGATGAAACACAGGAATTGCATCGGGATTGAATACAACAGTCACTATGCGCACTTTCCTCCATGGGAGTAATGTCTCAAACAGTCTAGTCTTTGATCGTTTCCTGGAAGACCAGTAGTAGTTTCCGATGCACATCTGGAGCCATTCTGTAACCTGTGGACTATCAGATTGTTGATGAAACACATAAATTGCATCGGGATTGAATACAACAGTCACCATGCGCACTTTTCTCCATGGGAGTAGTGTCTCAAACAGCCTACGCTTTGATCGTTCCCAGGAAGACCAGTCTTAGTTTCCGATGCACATCTGGAGCCATTCTGTAATCTGTGGACTATCAGAGTGTTGATGAAACACAAAAATTGCTTCGAGATTGGATACAACAGTCACCATGCCCACTTTCCTCCATGGGAGTAATGTCTCAAACAGTTTACGCTTTGATCGTTCCCTGGAAGACCAGTAGTAGTTTCCGATGCACATCTGGAGGCATTCTGTAATCTGTGGACTATCAGATTGCTGATGAAACACAGAAATTGCATCGGGATTGAATACAACAGTCACCATGCGCACTTTCCTCCATGGGAGTAGTGTCTCAAACAGCCTACGCTTTGGTCGTTCCCAGGATGACCAGTAAAAGTTTCCGATGCACATCTGGAGGCATTCTGTAATCTGTGGACTATCAGAGTGTTGATGAAAACAAAATTGCATCGGGATTGAATACAACAGTCACCATGCGCACTTTCCTCCATGGGAGTAATGTCTCAAGCAGTCTACGCTTTGATCGTTCCCAGGAAGACCAGTAGTAGTTTCCGATGCTCATCTGGAGCCGTTCTGTAATCTGTTGACTATCAGAGTGTGAACGAAACACTGAAATTGATTCTGGATTGGAAACAACAGTCACCATGGGCACTTTCCTCCATTAGAGTAATGTCACAAACAGTTTACGCTTTGATCGTTCCCTGGAAGACCAGTAGTAGTTTCCGATGCATATCCTGAGGCATTCTGTAATCTGTGGACTATCAGAGTGTTGATGAAACACAAAAATTGCTTCGAGATTGGATACAACAGTCACCATGCCCACTTTCCTCCATGGGAGTAATGTCTCAAACAGTTTACGCTTTGATCGTTCCCTGGAAGACCAGTAGTAGTTTCCGATGCACATCTGGAGGCATTCTGTAATCTGTGGACTATCAGATTGCTGATGAAACACAGAAATTGCATCGAGATTGAATACAACAGTCACGATGCGCACTTACCTCCATAGGAGTAATGTCCCAAACAGTCTACGCTTTGATCGTTTCCTGGAAGACCAGTAGTAGTTTCCGATGCACATCTGGAGGCATTCTGTAATCTGTGGACTACGAGAGTGTTGATGAAACACACAAAATGCATCGGGATTTAATACAACAGTCACCATGCGCACTTTCCTCTATGGGAGTAATTTGTCAAAGACTCTACGCTTTGATCGCTTCCTGGAAGACCAGTAGTAGTTTCCGATGCACACCTGGAGGAATTCTGTAATCTGTGGACTACGAGAGTGTTGATGAAACACACAAAATGCATCGGGATTTAATACAACAGTCACCATGCGCACTTTCCTCTATGGGAGAAATGTGTCAAAGACTCTACGCCTTGATCGCTTCCTGGAAGACCAGTAGTAGTTTCCGATGCCCATCTGGAGGCATTCTGTAATCTGTGGACTATCATAGTCTTGATGAAACACAGAAATTGCATCGGGATTGAATGCAACAGTCACGATGCGCACTTACCTCCATAGGAGTAATGTCCCAAACAGTCTACGCTTTGATCGTTTCCTGGAAGACCAGTAGTAGTTTCCGATGCACATCTGGAGGCATTCTGTAATCTGTGGACTACGAGAGTGTTGATGAAACACACAAAATGCATCGGGATTTAATACAACAGTCACCATGCGCACTTTCCTCTATGGGAGTAATGTGTCAAAGACTCTACGCTTTGATCGCTTCCTGGAAGACCAGTAGTAGTTTCCGATGCACATCTGGAGGAATTCTGTAATCTGTGGACTACGAGAGTGTTGATGAAACACACAAAATGCATCGGGATTTAATACAACAGTCACCATGCGCACTTTCCTCTATGGGAGAAATGTGTCAAAGACTCTACGCTTTGATCGCTTCCTGGAAGACCAGTAGTAGTTTCCGATGCTCATCTGGAGTCATTCTGTAATCTGTGGACTGTAAGAGTGTTGTTGAAACACAGGAATTGCATCGGGATTGAATACAACAGTCACCATGCGCACTTTCCTCCAACTTAGTAATGACTTAAATAGCCTACGCTTTGATCGTTCCCTGGAAGACCAGTAGTAGTTTCCGATGCTCATCTGGAGTCATTCTGTAATCTGTGGACTGTCAGAGTGTTGATGAAACACAGGAATTGCATCGGGATTGAATACAACAGTCACTATGCGCACTTTCCTCCATGGGAGTAATGTCTCAAACAGTCTAGTCTTTGATCGTTTCCTGGAAGACCAGTAGTAGTTTCCGATGCACATCTGGAGCCATTCTGTAATCTGTGGACTATCAGATTGTTGATGAAACACATAAATTGCATCGGGATTGAATACAACAGTCACCATGCGCACTTTTCTCCATGGGAGTAGTGTCTCAAACAGCCTACGCTTTGATCGTTCCCAGGAAGACCAGTCTTAGTTTCCGATGCACATCTGGAGCCATTCTGTAATCTGTGGACTATAAGAGTGTTGATGAAACACAAAAATTGCTTCGAGATTGGATACAACAGTCACCATGCCCACTTTCCTCCTTGGGAGTAATGTCTCAAGCAGTTTACGCTTTGATCGTTCCCTGGAAGACCAGTAGTAGTTTCCGATGCACATCTGGAGGCATTCTGTAATCTGTGGACTATCAGATTGCTGATGAAACACAGAAATTGCATCGGGATTGAATACAACAGTCACCATGCGCACTTTCCTCCATGGGAGTAGTGTCTCAAACAGCCTACGCTTTGGTCGTTCCCAGGATGACCAGTAAAAGTTTCCGATGCACATCTGGAGGCATTCTGTAATCTGTGGACTATCAGAGTGTTGATAAAACACAGAAATTGCATCGGGATTGAATACAACAGTCACCATGCGCTCTTTCGTCCATGGGTGTAATGTCTCAATCAGTCTACGCTTTGATCGATCCCTAGAAGACCAGTAGTAGTTTACGATGCTCATCTGGAGGCATTCTGTAATCTGTGGACCTTCAAAGTATTGATGAAACACAGAAATTGCATCGGGATTGAATACAACAGTCAGCATGCGCACTTGCCTCCATGGGTGTAATGTCTCAAACAGTTTACGCTTTGATCGTTCCCTGGAATACCAGTAGTAGTTTCCGATGCATATCTGGAAGCATTCTTTAATCTGTGGACTATCAGAGTGTTGATGAAAACAAAATTGCATCGGGATTGAATACAACAGTCACCATGCGCTCTTTCCTCCATGGGAGTAATGTCTCAAGCAGTCTACGCTTTGATCGTTCCCAGGAAGACCAGTAGTAGTTTCCGATGCTCATCTGGAGCCATTCTGTAATCTGTTGACTATCAGAGTGTGAACGAAACACTGAAATTGATTCTAGATTGGAAACAACAGTCACCATGGGCACTTTCCTCCATTAGAGTAATGTCACAAACAGTTTACGCTTTGATCGTTCCCTGGAAGACCAGTAGTAGTTTCCGATGCATATCCTGAGGCATTCTGTAATCTTTGGACTATCAGAGTGATGATGAAACACAGAAATTGCATCGAGATTGAATACAACAGTCACGATGCGCACTTACCTCCATAGGAGTAATGTCCCAAACAGTCTATGCTTTGATCGTTTCCTGGAAGACCAGTAGTAGTTTCCGATGCACATCTGGAGGCATTCTGTAATCTGTGGACTACGAGAGTGTTGATGAAACACACAAAATGCATCGGGATTTAATACAACAGTCACCATGCGCACTTTCCTCTATGGGAGTAATGTGTCAAAGACTCTACGCTTTGATCGCTTCCTGGAAGACCAGTAGTAGTTTCCGATGCACACCTGGAGGAATTCTGTAATCTGTGGACTACGAGAGTGTTGATGAAACACACAAAATGCATCGGGATTTAATACAACAGTCACCATGCGCACTTTCCTCTATGGGAGAAATGTGTCAAAGACTCTACGATTTGATCGCTTCCTGGAAGACCAGTAGTAGTTTCCGATGCACATCTGGAGGCATTCTGTAATCTGTGGACTATCATAGTCTTGATGAAACACAGAAATTGCATCGGGATTGAATGCAACAGTCACCATGCGTACTTTCCTCCATGGGAGTAATGTCGCAAACAGTCTACGCTTTGATCACTCCCTGCAAGACCAGTAGTAGTTTCCGATGCACACCTGGAGTCATTCTGTAATCTGTGGACTACTAGAGTGTTGATGAAACACACAAAATGCATCGGGATTTAATACAACAGTCACCATGCGCACTTTCCTCTATGGGAGTAATGTGTCAAAGACTCTATGCTTTGATCGCTTCCTGGAAGACCAGTAGTAGTTTCCGATGCATATCTGGAGGCATTCTGTAATCTGTGGACTATCAGAGTATTGATGAAACACAGAAATGGCATCGGGATTGAATACAACAGTCACTATGCCCACTTTCCTATATGGGAGTAATGTCTCAACCAGTCTACGCTTTGATCGTTTCCTGGAATACCAGTAGTAGTTTCCGATGCACATCTGGAGGCATTCTGTGATCTGTGGACTATCAGCGTGTTGATGAAACACAGAAATTGCATCGGGATTGAATACAACAGCCACCATGCGCACTTACCCCCATGGGAGTAATGTGTCAATCAGTGTACGCTTTGATCGTTTCCTGGAAGACCAGTAGTAGTATCCGACGCACATCTGGAGGCATTCTGTAATCTGCAGACTATCAGAGTGTTGATGAAACCAAAATTGCATCGGGATTGAATACAACAGTCACCATGCACTCTTTCGTCCATGGGAGTAATGCCTCAAACAGTCTACGCTTTGATCGTTCCCTGGAAGACCAGTAGTAGTTTCCGATGCCCATCAGGAAGCATTCTGTAATCTGTGGACCTTCAAAGTGTTGATGAAACACAGAAAATGCATCGGGATTGAATACAACAGTCACCATGCGCACTTTCCTCCATGGGATTAATGTCTCAAACAGTCTACGCTTTGATCGTTCCCTGGAAGACCAGTAGTAGTTTCCGATGCACATCTGGAGGCATTCTGTAATCTGTTTACTATCGGAGTGTTGATGAAATACAGAAATTGCATCGGGATTGAATACAACAGTCACCAGGCCCTCTTTCCTCCATGGGAGTAATGTCTCAAACAGACTACGCTTTGATCGTTCCCTGGAAGACCAGTAGTAGTTTCCGATGCACATCAGGAAGCATTCTGTAATCTGTGGACCTTCAAAGTGTTGATGAAACACAGAAAATGAATCGGGATTGAATACAACAGTCACCATGCGCACTTTCCTCCATGGGATTAATGTCTCAAACAGTCTACGCTTAGATCGTTCCCTGGAAGACCAGTAGTAGTTTCCGATGCACATCTGGAGGCATTCTGTAATCTGTGGACTATCAGAGTGTTGCCGAAACACAGAAATTGCATCGGGATTGAATACAACAGTCACCATGCGTACTTTCCTCCAAGTTAGTAATGTCTCAAATAGTCTACGCTTTGATCGTTCCCTGGAAGACCAGTAGTAGTTTCCGATGCTCATCTGGAGTCATTCTGTAATCTGTGGACTGTCAGAGTGTTGATGAAACACAGGAATTGCATCGGGTTTGAATACAACAGTCACTATGCGCACTTTCCTCCATGGGAGTAATGTCTCAAACAGTCTAGCCTTTGATCGTTTCCTGGAAGACCAGTAGTAGTTTCCGATGCACATCTGGAGCCATTCTGTAATCTGTGGACTATCAGATTGTTGATGAAACTCATAAATTGCATCGGGATTGAATACAACAGTCACCATGCGCACTTTTCTCCATGGGAGTAGTGTCTCAAACAGCCTACGCTTTGGTCGTTCCCAGGATGACCAGTAAAAGTTTCCGATGCACATCTGGAGGCATTCTGTAATCTGTGGACTATCAGAGTGTTGATAAAACACAGAAATTGCATCGGGATTGAATACAACAGTCACCATGCGCTCTTTCGTCCATGGGAGAAATGTCTCAATCAGTCTACGCTTTGATCGTTCCCTAATAGACCAGTAGTAGTTTACGATGCTCATCTGGAGGCATTCTGTAATCTGTTGACTACGAGAGTGTTGATGAATCACACAAAATGCATCGGGATTTAATACAACAGTCACCATGCGCACTTTCCTCTATGGGAGTAATGTGTCAAAGACTCTACGCTTTGATCGCTTCCTGGAAGACCAGTAGTAGTTTCCGATGCACACCTGGAGGAATTCTGTATTCTGTGGACTACGAGAGTGTTGATGAAAAACACACAAAATGCATCGGGATTTAATACTACAGTCACCATGCGCACTTCCCTCTATGGGAGTAATGTGTCAAAGACTCTACGCTTTGATCGCTTCCTGGAAGACCAGTAGTAGTTTCCGATGCACATCTGGAGGCATTCTGTAATCTGTGGACTATCATAGTCTTGATGAAACACAGAAATTGCATCGGGATTGAATGCAACAGTCACCATGCGTACTTTCCTCCATGGGAGTAATGTCGCAAACAGTCTACGCTTTGATCACTCCCTTGAAGACCAGTAGTAGTTTCCGATGCACACCTGGAGGCATTCTGTAATCTGTGGACTATCAGAGTATTGATGAAACACAGAAATGGCATCGGGATTGAATACAACAGTCACTATGCCCACTTTCCTATATGGGAGTAATGTCTCAAACAGTCTTCGCTTTGATCGTTTCCTGGAAGACCAGTAGTAGTTTTCGATGCACACCTGGAGGCATTCTGTAATCTGTGGACTATCAGAGTGTTGCCGAAACACAGAAATTGCATCGGGATTGAATACAACAGTCACCATACGCACTTTCCTCCAAGTTAGTAATGTCTCAAATAGTCTGCGCTTTGATCGTTCCCTGGAAGACCAGTAGTAGTTTCCGATGCTCATCTGGGGTCATTCTGTAATCTGTGGACTGTCAGAGTGTTGATGAAACACAGGAATTGCATTGGGATTGAATACAACAGTCACCATGCGCACTTTCCTCCAACTTAGTAATGTCTTAAATAGTCTACGCTTTGATCGTTCCCTGGAAGACCAGTAGTAGTTTCCGATGCTCATCTGGAGTCATTCTGTAATCTGTGGACTGTCAGAGTGTTGATGAAACACAGGAATTGCATCGGGATTGAATACAACAGTCACTATGCGCACTTTCCTCCATGGGAGTAATGTCTCAAACAGTCTAGTCTTTGATCGTTTCCTGGAAGACCAGTAGTAGTTTCCGATGCACATCTGGAGCCATTCTGTAACCTGTGGACTATCAGATTGTTGATGAAACACATAAATTGCATCGCGATTGAATACAACAGTCACCATGCGCACTTTTCTCCATGGGAGTAGTGTCTCAAACAGCCTACGCTTTGATCGTTCCCAGGAAGACCAGTCTTAGTTTCCGATGCACATCTGGAGCCATTCTGTAATCTGTGGACTATCAGAGTGTTGATGAAACACAAAAATTGCTTCGAGATTGGATACAACAGTCACCATGCCCACTTTCCTCCATGGGAGTAATGTCTCAAACAGTTTACGCTTTGATCGTTCCCTGGAAGACCAGTAGTAGTTTCCGATGCACATCTGGAGGCATTCTGTAATCTGTGGACCTTCAAAGTATTGATGAAACACAGAAATTGCATCGGGATTGAATACAACAGTCACCATGCGCACTTTCCTCCATGGGAGTAGTGTCTCAAACAGCTTACGCTTTGGTCGTTCCCAGGATGACCAGTAAAAGTTTCCGATGCACATCTGGAGGCATCCTGTAATCTGTGGACTATCAGAGTGTTGATGAAAACAAAATTGCATCGGGATTGAATACAACAGTCACCATGCGCACTTTCCTCCATGGGAGTAATGTCTCAAGCAGTCTACGCTTTGATCGTTCCCAGGAAGACCAGTAGTAGTTTCCGATGCTCATCTGGAGCCATTCTGTAATCTGTTGACTATCAGAGTGTGAACGAAACACTGAAATTGATTCTGGAATGGAAACAACAGTCACCATGGGCACTCTCCTCCATTAGAGTAATGTCACAAACAGTTTACGCTTTGATCGTTCCCTGGAAGACCAGTAGTAGTTTCCGATGCATATCCTGAGGCATTCTGTAATCTTTGGACTATCAGAGTGATGATGAAACACAGAAATTGCATCGAGATTGAATACAACAGTCACGATGAGCACTTACCTCCATAGGAGTAATGTCCCAAACAGTCTACGCTTTGATCGTTTCCTGGAAGACCAGTAGTAGTTTCCGATGCACATCTGGAGGCATTCTGTAATCTGTGGACTACGAGAGTGTTGATGAAACACACAAAATGCATCGGGATTTAATACAACAGTCACCATGCGCACTTTCCTCTATGGGAGTAATTTGTCAAAGACTCTACGCTTTGATCGCTTCCTGGAAGACCAGTAGTAGTTTCCGATGCACACCTGGAGGAATTCTGTAATCTGTGGACTACGAGAGTGTTGATGAAACACACAAAATGCATCGGGATTTAATACAACAGTCACCATGCGCACTTTCCTCTATGGGAGAAATGTGTCAAAGACTCTACGCCTTGATCGCTTCCTGGAAGACCAGTAGTAGTTTCCGATGCACATCTGGAGGCATTCTGTAATCTGTGGACTATCATAGTCTTGATGAAACACAGAAATTGCATCGGGATTGAATGCAACAGTCACCATGCGTACTTTCCTCCATGGGAGTAATGTCGCAAACAGTCTACGCTTTGGTCACTCCCTGGAAGACCAGTAGTAGTTTCCGATGCACACCTGGAGGCATTCTGTAATCTGTGGACTACGAGAGTGTTGATGAAACACACAAAATGCATCGGGATTTAATACAACAGTCACCATGCGCACTTTCCTCTATGGGAGTAATGTGTCAAAGACTCTACGCTTTGATCGCTTCCTGGAAGACCAGTAGTAGTTTCCGATGCACATCTGGAGGCATTCTGTAATCTGTGGACTATCAGAGTGTTGCCGAAACACAGAAATTGCATCGGGATTGAATACAACAGTCACCATACGCACTTTCCTCCAAGTTAGTAATGTCTCAAATAGTCTACGCTTTGATCGTTCCCTGGAAGACCAGTAGTAGTTTCCGATGCTCATCTGGAGTCATTCTGTAATCTGTGGACTGTCAGAGTGTTGTTGAAACACAGGAATTGCATCGGGATTGAATACAACAGTCACCATGCGCACTTAACTCCATAGGAGTAATGTCTCAATCAGTTTACGCTTTGATCGTTTCCTGGAAGACCAGCAGTAGTATCCGATGCACATCTGGAGGCTTTCGATAATCTGCGAACTATCAGAGTGTTGATGAAACCAAAATTGCATCGGGATTGAATACACCAGTCACCATGCGCACTTTCCTCCATGGGAGTAATGTCTCAAACAGTCTACGCTTTGATTGCTCCGTGGAAGACAAGCAGTAGTTTCCTATGCACATCTGGAGGCATTCTGTAATCTGTGGACTATCTGAGTGTTGATGAAACACAGAAATTGCATCGGGATTGAATACAACAGTCACTATGCGCACCTTACTCCACAGGAGTAATGTCTCAAACAGTCTACGCTTTGATCATTACCTGGAAGACCAGTAGTAGTTTCCGATGCACATCTGGATTCATTCTGTAATCTGTGGACTATCAGAGTGTTGATGAGACACAGAAATTGGATCGGGATTGAATACAACAGTCACCATGCGCACTTTCCTCCATGGGAGTAATGTCTCAAACAGTCTACGCTTTGATCGTTCCTTGGAAGACCAGTAGTAGTTTCCGATGCAAATCTGGAGGCATTCTGTAATCTGTGGACTATCTGAGTGTTGATGAAACACAGAAACTGCATCGGGATTGAATACAACAGTCACCATGCGCACTTTCCTCCATGGGAGTAATGTCTCAAACAGTCTACGCTTTGATCGTTCCCTGGAAGACCAGTAGTAGTTTCCGATGCAAATCTGGAGGCATTCTGTAATCTGTGGACTATCAGAGTGTTGATGAAACACAGAAATTGCATCGGGATTTAATACAACAGTCACCGGGCTCTCTTTCCTCCATGGGAGTAATGTCTCAAACAGTCTACGCTCTGATCGTTTCCTGGAAGACCAGTAGTAGTTTCCGATGCACGTCTCGAGGCATTGTGTAATCTGTGGACCTTCAAAGTGTTGATGAAACACAGAAATGGCATCGGGATTGAATACAACAGTCACCATGCGCACTTTCCTCCATGGGAGTAATGTCTCAAACAGTCTACGCTTTGATCTTTACCTGGAAGACCAGTAGTAGTTTCCGATGCACATCTGGAAGCATTCTGTAATCTGTGGACTATCAGAGTGTTCTTGAAACACAGAAATGGCATCGGGATTGAATACAACAGTCACCATGCGCATTTTCCTATATGGGAGTAATGTCTCCAACAGTCTACGCTTTGATCGTTTCCTGGAAGACCAGTAGTAGTTTCCGATGCACATCTGGAGGCATTCTATGATCTGTGGACTATCAGAGTGTTGATGAAACACAGAAATTGCATCGGTATTGAATACAACAGCCACCATGCGAACTTTCCTCAATGGGAGTAATGTCTCAAACAGTCTACGCTTTGATCTTTCAATGGAAGACCAGTAGTAGTTTCCCATGCACATCTGGAAGCATTCTGTAATCTGTGGACTATCAGAGTATTGATGAAACACAGAAACGGCATCGGGATTGAATACAACAGCCACCATGCGCACTTACCTCCATGGGAGTAATATGTCAATCAGTGTACGCTTTGATCGTTTCCTGGAAGACCAGTAGTAGTATCCGATGCACATCTGGAGGCATTCTGTAATCTGCAGACTATCAGAGTGTTGATGAAACCAAAATTGCATCGGGATTGAATACAACAGTCACCATGCACTCTTCGTCCATGGGAGTAATGCCTCAAACAGTCTACGCTTTGATCGTTCCTGGAAGACCAGTAGTAGTTTCCGATGCACATCAGGAAGCATTCTGTAATCTGTGGACCTTCAAAGTGTTGATGAAACACAGAAAATGCATCGGGATTAAATACAACAGTCACCATGCGCACTTTCCTCCATGGGATTAATGTCTCAAACAGTCTACGCTTTGATCGTTCCCTGGAAGACCAGTAGTAGTTTCCGATGCACATCTGGAGGCATTCTGTAATCTGTTTACTATCGGAGTGTTGATGAAATACAGAAATTGCATCGGGATTGAATACAACTGTCACCAGGCCATCTTTCCTCCATGGGAGTAATGTCTCAAACAGTCTACGCTTTGATCGTTCCCTGGAAGTCCAGTATTAGTTTCCGATGCACATCAGGAAGCATTCTGTAATCTGTGGACCTTCAAAGTGTTGATGAAACACAGAAAATGCATCGGGATTGAATACAACAGTCACCATGCGCACTTTCCTCCATGGGATTAATGTCTCAATCAGTCTACGCTTTGATCGTTCCCTGGAAGACCAGATGTAGTTTCCGATGCACATCTGCAGGCATTCTGTAATCTGTTTACTATCGGAGTGTTGATGAAATACAGAAATTGCATCGGGATTGAATACAACAGTCACCAGGCCCTCTTTCCTCCATGGGAGTAAT
Organism: Schistocerca gregaria; assembly: GCF_023897955.1. Classification (NCBI taxonomy): domain Eukaryota; kingdom Metazoa; phylum Arthropoda; class Insecta; order Orthoptera; family Acrididae; genus Schistocerca; species Schistocerca gregaria. The sequence continues at coordinate 4,717,472 of NC_064926.1, forward strand.
GTCTCAAACAGTCTACGCTTTGATCGATCCCTGGATGACCAGTAGTAGTTTTCGATGCACACCTGGAGGCATTCTGTAATCTGTGGACTATCAGAGTGTTGCCGAAACACAGAAATTGCATCGGGATTGAATACAACAGTCACCATACGCACTTTCCTCCAAGTTAGTAATGTCTCAAATAGTCTGCGCTTTGATCGTTCCCTGGAAGACCAGTAGTAGTTTCCGATGCTCATCTGGGGTCATTCTGTAATCTGTGGACTGTCAGAGTGTTGATGAAACACAGGAATTGCATCGGGATTGAATACAACAGTCACCATGCGCACTTTCCTCCAACTTAGTAATGTCTTAAATAGTCTACGCTTTGAACGTTCCCTGGAAGACCAGTAGTAGTTTCCGATGCTCATCTGGAGTCATTCTGTAATCTGTGGACTGTCAGAGTGTTGATGAAACACAGGAATTGCATCGGGATTGAATACAACAGTCACTATGCGCACTTTCCTCCATGGGAGTAATGTCTCAAACAGTCTAGTCTTTGATCGTTTCCTGGAAGACCAGTAGTAGTTTCCGATGCACATCTGGAGCCATTCTGTAACCTGTGGACTATCAGATTGTTGATGAAACACATAAATTGCATCGGGATTGAATACAACAGTCACCATGCGCACTTTTCTCCATGGGAGTAGTGTCTCAAACAGCCTACGCTTTGATCGTTCCCAGGAAGACCAGTCTTAGTTTCCGATGCACATCTGGAGCCATTCTGTAATCTGTGGACTATCAGAGTGTTGATGAAACACAAAAATTGCTTCGAGATTGGATACAACAGTCACCATGCCCACTTTCCTCCATGGGAGTAATGTCTCAAACAGTTTACGCTTTGATCGTTCCCTGGAAGACCAGTAGTAGTTTCCGATGCACATCTGGAGGCATTCTGTAATCTGTGGACTATCAGATTGCTGATGAAACACAGAAATTGCATCGGGATTGAATACAACAGTCACCATGCGCACTTTCCTCCATGGGAGTAGTGTCTCAAACAGCCTACGCTTTGGTCGTTCCCAGGATGACCAGTAAAAGTTTCCGATGCACATCTGGAGGCATTCTGTAATCTGTGGACTATCAGAGTGTTGATGAAAACAAAATTGCATCGGGATTGAATACAACAGTCACCATGCGCACTTTCCTCCATGGGAGTAATGTCTCAAGCAGTCTACGCTTTGATCGTTCCCAGGAAGACCAGTAGTAGTTTCCGATGCTCATCTGGAGCCATTCTGTAATCTGTTGACTATCAGAGTGTGAACGAAACACTGAAATTGATTCTGGATTGGAAACAACAATCACCATGGGCACTTTCCTCCATTAGAGTAATGTCACAAACAGTTTACGCTTTGATCGTTCCCTGGAAGACCAGTAGTAGTTTCCGATGCATATCCTGAGGCATTCTGTAATCTGTGGACTATCAGAGTGTTGATGAAACACAAAAATTGCTTCGAGATTGGATACAACAGTCACCATGCCCACTTTCCTCCATGGGAGTAATGTCTCAAACAGTTTACGCTTTGATCGTTCCCTGGAAGACCAGTAGTAGTTTCCGATGCACATCTGGAGGCATTCTGTAATCTGTGGACTATCAGATTGCTGATGAAACACAGAAATTGCATCGAGATTGAATACAACAGTCACGATGCGCACTTACCTCCATAGGAGTAATGTCCCAAACAGTCTACGCTTTGATCGTTTCCTGGAAGACCAGTAGTAGTTTCCGATGCACATCTGGAGGCATTCTGTAATCTGTGGACTACGAGAGTGTTGATGAAACACACAAAATGCATCGGGATTTAATACAACAGTCACCATGCGCACTTTCCTCTATGGGAGTAATTTGTCAAAGACTCTACGCTTTGATCGCTTCCTGGAAGACCAGTAGTAGTTTCCGATGCACACCTGGAGGAATTCTGTAATCTGTGGACTACGAGAGTGTTGATGAAACACACAAAATGCATCGGGATTTAATACAACAGTCACCATGCGCACTTTCCTCTATGGGAGAAATGTGTCAAAGACTCTACGCCTTGATCGCTTCCTGGAAGACCAGTAGTAGTTTCCGATGCACATCTGGAGGCATTCTGTAATCTGTGGACTATCATAGTCTTGATGAAACACAGAAATTGCATCGGGATTGAATGCAACAGTCACGATGCGCACTTACCTCCATAGGAGTAATGTCCCAAACAGTCTACGCTTTGATCGTTTCCTGGAAGACCAGTAGTAGTTTCCGATGCACATCTGGAGGCATTCTGTAATCTGTGGACTACGAGAGTGTTGATGAAACACACAAAATGCATCGGGATTTAATACAACAGTCACCATGCGCACTTTCCTCTATGGGAGTAATGTGTCAAAGACTCTACGCTTTGATCGCTTCCTGGAAGTCCAGTAGTAGTTTCCGATGCACACCTGGAGGAATTCTGTAATCTGTGGACTACGAGAGTGTTGATGAAACACACAAAATGCATCGGGATTTAATACAACAGTCACCATGCGCACTTTCCTCTATGGGAGAAATGTGTCAAAGACTCTACGCTTTGATCGCTTCCTGGAAGACCAGTAGTAGTTTCCGATGCACATCTGGAGGCATTCTGTAATCTGTGGACTATCATAGTCTTGATGAAACACAGAAATTGCATCGGGATTGAATGCAACAGTCACCATGCGTACTTTCCTCCATGGGAGTAATATCGCAAACAGTCTACGCTTTGATCACTCCCTGCAAGACCAGTAGTAGTTTCCGATGCACACCTGGAGGCATTCTGTAATCTGTGGACTACGAGAGTGTTGATGAAACACACAAAATGCATCGGGATTTAATACAACAGTCACCATGCGCACTTTCCTCTATGGGAGTAATGTCTCAAATAGTCTACGCTTTGATCGTTCCCTGGAAGACCAGTAGTAGTTTCCGATGCTCATCTGGAGTCATTCTGTAATCTGTGGACTGTAAGAGTGTTGTTGAAACACAGGAATTGCATCGGGATTGAATACAACAATCACCATGCGCACTTTCCTCCAACTTAGTAATGACTTAAATAGTCTACGCTTTGATCGTTCCCTGGAAGACCAGTAGTAGTTTCCGATGCTCATCTGGAGTCATTCTGTAATCTGTGGACTGTCAGAGTGTTGATGAAACACAGGAATTGCATCGGGATTGAATACAACAGTCACTATGCGCACTTTCCTCCATGGGAGTAATGTCTCAAACAGTCTAGTCTTTGATCGTTTCCTGGAAGACCAGTGGTAGTTTCCGATGCACATCTGGAGCCATTCTGTAATCTGTGGACTATCAGATTGTTGATGAAACACATAAATTGCATCGGGATTGAATACAACAGTCACCATGCGCACTTTTCTCCATGGGAGTAGTGTCTCAAACAGCCTACGCTTTGATCGTTCCCAGGAAGACCAGTCTTAGTTTCCGATGCACATCTGGAGCCATTCTGTAATCTGTGGACTATCAGAGTGTTGATGAAACACAAAAATTGCTTCGAGATTGGATACAACAGTCACCATGCCCACTTTCCTCCTTGGGAGTAATGTCTCAAGCAGTTTACGCTTTGATCGTTCCCTGGAAGACCAGTAGTAGTTTCCGATGCACATCTGGAGGCATTCTGTAATCTGTGGACTATCAGATTGCTGATGAAACACAGAAATTGCATCGGGATTGAATACAACAGTCACCATGCGCACTTTCCTCCATGGGAGTAGTGTCTCAAACAGCCTACGCTTTGGTCGTTCCCAGGATGACCAGTAAAAGTTTCCGATGCACATCTGGAGGCATTCTGTAATCTGTGGAATATCAGAGTGTTGATAAAACACAGAAATTGCATCGGGATTGAATACAACAGTCACCATGCGCTCTTTCGTCCATGGGTGTAATGTCTCAATCAGTCTACGCTTTGATCGATCCCTAGAAGACCAGTAGTAGTTTACGATGCTCATCTGGAGGCATTCTGTAATCTGTGGACCTTCAAAGTATTGATGAAACACAGAAATTGCATCGGGATTGAATACAACAGTCAGCATGCGCACTTGCCTCCATGGGTGTAATGTCTCAAACAGTTTACGCTTTGATCGTTCCCTGGAAGACCAGTAGTAGTTTCCGATGCATATCTGGAAGCATTCTGTAATCTGTGGACTATCAGAGTGTTGATGAAAACAAAATTGCATCGGGATTGAATACAACAGTCACCATGTGCTCTTTCCTCCATGGGAGTAATGTCTCAAGCAGTCTACGCTTTGATCGTTCCCAGGAAGACCAGTAGTAGTTTCCGATGCTCATCTGGAGCCATTCTGTAATCTGTTGACTATCAGAGTGTGAACGAAACACTGAAATTGATTCTAGATTGGAAACAACAGTCACCATGGGCACTTTCCTCCATTAGAGTAATGTCACAAACAGTCTACGCTTTGATCGTTTCCTGGAAGACCAGTAGTAGTTTCCGATGCACATCTGGAGGCATTCTGTAATCTGTGGACTACGAGAGTGTTGATGAAACACACAAAATGCATCGGGATTTAATACAACAGTCACCATGCGCACTTTCCTCTATGGGAGTAATGTGTCAAAAACTCTACGCTTTGATCGCTTCCTGGAAGACCAGTAGTAGTTTCCGATGCACACCTGGAGGAATTCTGTAATCTGTGGACTACGAGAGTGTTGATGAAACACACAAAATGCATCGGGATTTAATACAACAGTCACCATGCGCACTTTCCTCTATGGGAGAAATGTGTCAAAGACTCTACGCTTTGATCGCTTCCTGGAAGACCAGTAGTAGTTTCCGATGCACATCTGGAGGCATTCTGTAATCTGTGGACTATCATAGTCTTGATGAAACACAGAAATTGCATCGGGATTGAATGCAACAGTCACCATGCGTACTTTCCTCCATGGGAGTAATGTCGCAAACAGTCTACGCTTTGATCACTCCCTGCAAGACCAGTAGTAGTTTCCGATGCACACCTGGAGTCATTCTGTAATCTGTGGACTACTAGAGTGTTGATGAAACACACAAAGTGCATCGGGATTTAATACAACAGTCACCATGCGCACTTTCCTCTATGGGAGTAATGTGTCAAAGACTCTACGCTTTGATCGCTTCCTGGAAGACCAGTAGTAGTTTCCGATGCACATCTGGAGGCATTCTGTAATCTGTGGACTATCAGAGTATTGATGAAACACAGAAATGGCATCGGGATTGAATACAACAGTCACTATGCCCATTTTCCTATATGGGAGTAATGTCTCAACCAGTCTACGCTTTGATCGTTTCCTGGAATACCAGTAGTAGTTTCCGATGCACATCTGGAGGCATTCTGTGATCTGTGGACTATCAGCGTGTTGATGAAACACAGAAATTGCATCGGGATTGAATACAACAGCCACCATGCGCACTTACCCCCATGGGAGTAATGTGTCAATCAGTGTACGCTTTGATCGTTTCCTGGAAGACCAGTAGTAGTATCCGACGCACATCTGGAGGCATTCTGTAATCTGCAGACTATCAGAGTGTTGATGAAACCAAAATTGCATCGGGATTGAATACAACAGTCACCATGCACTCTTTCGTCCATGGGAGTAATGCCTCAAACAGTCTACGCTTTGATCGTTCCCTGGAAGACCAGTAGTAGTTTCCGATGCCCATCAGGAAGCATTCTGTAATCTGTGGACCTTCAAAGTGTTGATGAAACACAGAAAATGCATCGGGATTGAATACAACAGTCACCATGCGCACTTTCCTCCATGGGATTAATGTCTCAAACAGTCTACGCTTTGATCGTTCCCTGGAAGACCAGTAGTAGTTTCCGATGCACATCTGGAGGCATTCTGTAATCTGTTTACTATCGGAGTGTTGATGAAATACAGAAATTGCATCGGGATTGAATACAACAGTCACCAGGCCCTCTTTCCTCCATGGGAGTAATGTCTCAAACAGACTACGCTTTGATCGTTCCCTGGAAGACCAGTAGTAGTTTCCGATGCACATCAGGAAGCATTCTGTAATCTGTGGACCTTCAAAGTGTTGATGAAACACAGAAAATGAATCGGGATTGAATACAACAGTCACCATGCGCACTTTCCTCCATGGGATTAATGTCTCAAACAGTCTACGCTTAGATCGTTCCCTGGAAGACCAGTAGTAGTTTCCGATGCACATCTGGAGGCATTCTGTAATCTGTGGACTATCAGAGTGTTGCCGAAACACAGAAATTGCATCGGGATTGAATACAACAGTCACCATGCGTACTTTCCTCCAAGTTAGTAATGTCTCAAATAGTCTACGCTTTGATCGTTCCCTGGAAGACCAGTAGTAGTTTCCGATGCTCATCTGGAGTCATTCTGTAATCTGTGGACTGTCAGAGTGTTGATGAAACACAGGAATTGCATCGGGTTTGAATACAACAGTCACTATGCGCACTTTCCTCCATGGGAGTAATGTCTCAAACAGTCTAGCCTTTGATCGTTTCCTGGAAGACCAGTAGTAGTTTCCGATGCACATCTGGAGCCATTCTGTAATCTGTGGACTATCAGATTGTTGATGAAACTCATAAATTGCATCGGGATTGAATACAACAGTCACCATGCGCACTTTTCTCCATGGGAGTAGTGTCTCAAACAGCCTACGCTTTGGTCGTTCCCAGGATGACCAGTAAAAGTTTCCGATGCACATCTGGAGGCATTCTGTAATCTGTGGACTATCAGAGTGTTGATAAAACACAGAAATTGCATCGGGATTGAATACAACAGTCACCATGCGCTCTTTCGTCCATGGGAGAAATGTCTCAATCAGTCTACGCTTTGATCGTTCCCTAATAGACCAGTAGTAGTTTACGATGCTCATCTGGAGGCATTCTGTAATCTGTTGACTACGAGAGTGTTGATGAATCACACAAAATGCATCGTGATTTAATACAACAGTCACCATGCGCACATTCCTCTATGGGAGTAATGTGTCAAAGACTCTACGCTTTGATCGCTTCCTGGAAGACCAGTAGTAGTTTCCGATGCACACCTGGAGGAATTCTGTATTCTGTGGACTACGAGAGTGTTGATGAAAAACACACAAAATGCATCGGGATTTAATACTACAGTCACCATGCGCACTTTCCTCTATGGGAGTAATGTGTCAAAGACTCTACGCTTTGATCGCTTCCTGGAAGACCAGTAGTAGTTTCCGTTGCACATCTGGTGGCATTCTGTAATCTGTGGACTATCATAGTCTTGATGAAACACAGAAATTGCATCGGGATCGAATGCAACAGTCACCATGCGTACTTTCCTCCATGGGAGTAATGTCGCAAACAGTCTACGCTTTGATCACTCCCTTGAAGACCAGTAGTAGTTTCCGATGCACACCTGGAGGCATTCTGTAATCTGTGGACTATCAGAGTATTGATGAAACACAGAAATGGCATCGGGATTGAATACAACAGTCACTATGCCCACTTTCCTATATGGGAGTAATGTCTCAAACAGTCTTCGCTTTGATCGTTTCCTGGAAGACCAGTAGTAGTTTTCGATGCACACCTGGAGGCATTCTGTAATCTGTGGACTATCAGAGTGTTGCCGAAACACAGAAATTGCATCGGGATTGAATACAACAGTCACCATACGCACTTTCCTCCAAGTTAGTAATGTCTCAAATAGTCTGCGCTTTGATCGTTCCCTGGAAGACCAGTAGTAGTTTCCGATGCTCATCTGGGGTCATTCTGTAATCTGTGGACTGTCAGAGTGTTGATGAAACACAGGAATTGCATCGGGATTGAATACAACAGTCACCATGCGCACTTTCCTCCAACTTAGTAATGTCTTAAATAGTCTACGCTTTGATCGTTCCCTGGAAGACCAGTAGTAGTTTCCGATGCTCATCTGGAGTCATTCTGTAATCTGTGGACTGTCAGAGTGTTGATGAAACACAGGAATTGCATCGGGATTGAATACAACAGTCACTATGCGCACTTTCCTCCATGGGAGTAATGTCTCAATCAGTCTAGTCTTTGATCGTTTCCTGGAAGACCAGTAGTAGTTTCCGATGCACATCTGGAGCCATTCTGTAACCTGTGGACTATCAGATTGTTGATGAAACACATAAATTGCATCGGGATTGAATACAACAGTCACCATGCGCACTTTTCTCCATGGGAGTAGTGTCTCAAACAGCCTACGCTTTGATCGTTCCCAGGAAGACCAGTCTTAGTTTCCGATGCACATCTGGAGCCATTCTGTAATCTGTGGACTATCAGAGTGTTGATGAAACACAAAAATTGCTTCGAGATTGGATACAACAGTCACCATGCCCACTTTCCTCCATGGGAGTAATGTCTCAAACAGTTTACGCTTTGATCGTTCCCTGGAAGACCAGTAGTAGTTTCCGATGCACATCTGGAGGCATTCTGTAATCTGTGGACCTTCAAAGTATTGATGAAACACAGAAATTGCATCGGGATTGAATACAACAGTCACCATGCGCACTTTCCTCCATGGGAGTAGTGTCTCAAACAGCCTACGCTTTGGTCGTTCCCAGGATGACCAGTAAAAGTTTCCGATGCACATCTGGAGGCATCCTGTAATCTGTGGACTATCAGAGTGTTGATGAAAACAAAATTGCATCGGGATTGAATACAACAGTCACCATGCGCACTTTCCTCCATGGGAGTAATGTCTCAAGCAGTCTACGCTTTGATCGTTCCCAGGAAGACCAGTAGTAGTTTCCGATGCTCATCTGGAGCCATTCTGTAATCTGTTGACTATCAGAGTGTGAACGAAACACTGAAATTGATTCTGGAATGGAAACAACAGTCACCATGCCCACTTTCCTCCATTAGAGTAATGTCACAAACAGTTTACGCTTTGATCGTTCCCTGGAAGACCAGTAGTAGTTTCCGATGCATATCCTGAAGCATTCTGTAATCTTTGGACTATCAGAGTGATGATGAAACACAGAAATTGCATCGAGATTGAATACAACAGTCACGATGCGCACTTACCTCCATAGGAGTAATGTCCCAAACAGTCTACGCTTTGATCGTTTCCTGGAAGACCAGTAGTACTTTCCGATGCACATCTGGAGGCATTCTGTAATCTGTGGACTACGAGAGTGTTGATGAAACACACAAAATGCATCGGGATTTAATACAACAGTCACCATGCGCACTTTCCTCTATGGGAGTAATTTGTCAAAGACTCTACGCTTTGATCGCTTCCTGGAAGACCAGTAGTAGTTTCCGATGCACACCTGGAGGAATTCTGTAATCTGTGGACTACGAGAGTGTTGATGAAACACACAAAATGCATCGGGATTTAATACAACAGTCACCATGCGCACTTTCCTCTATGGGAGAAATGAATCAAAGACTCTACGCCTTGATCGCTTCCTGGAAGACCAGTAGTAGTTTCCGATGCACATCTGGAGGCATTCTGTAATCTGTGGACTATCATAGTCTTGATGAAACACAGAAATTGCATCGGGATTGAATGCAACAGTCACCATGCGTACTTTCCTCCATGGGAGTAATGTCGCAAACAGTCTACGCTTTGGTCACTCCCTGGAAGACCAGTAGTAGTTTCCGATGCACACCTGGAGGCATTCTGTAATCTGTGGACTACGAGAGTGTTGATGAAACACACAAAATGCATCGGGATTGAATACAACAGTCACCATGCGCACTTTCCTCCAACTTAGTAATGACTTAAATAGTCTACGCTTTGATCGTTCCCTGGAAGACCATTAGTAGTTTCCGATGCTCATCTGGAGTCATTCTGTAATCTGTGGACTGTCAGAGTGTTGATGAAACACAGGAATTGCATCGGGATTGAATACAACAGTCACTATGCGCACTTTCCTCCATGGGAGTAATGTCTCAAACAGTCTAGTCTTTGATCGTTTCCTGGAAGACCAGTAGTAGTTTCCGATGCACTTCTGGAGCCATTCTGTAATCTGTGGACTATCAGATTGTTGATGAAACACATAAATTGCATCGGGATTGAATACAACAGTCACCATGCGCACTTTTCTCCATGGGAGTAGTGTCTCAAACAGCCTACGCTTTGAACGTTCCCAGGAAGACCAGTCTTAGTTTCCGATGCACATCTGGAGCCATTCTGTAATCTGTGGACTATCAGAGTGTTGATGAAACACAAAAATTGCTTCGAGATTGGATACAACAGTCACCATGCCCACTTTCCTCCTTGGGAGTAATGTCTCAAACAGTTTACGCTTTGATCGTTCCCTGGAAGACCAGTAGTAGTTTCCGATGCACATCTGGAGGCATTCTGTAATCTGTGGACTATCAGATTGCTGATGAAACACAGAAATTGCATCGGGATTGAATACAACAGTCACCATGCGCACTTTCCTCCATGGGAGTAGTGTCTCAAACAGCCTACGCTTTGGTCGTTCCCAGGATGACCAGTAAAAGTTTCCGATGCACATCTGGAGGCATTCTGTAATCTGTGGACTATCAGAGTGTTGATAAAACACAGAAATTGCATCGGGATTGAATACAACAGTCACCATGCGCTCTTTCGTCCATGGGAGTAATGTCTCAATCAGTCTACGCTTTGATCGATCCCTAGAAGACCAGTAGTAGTTTACGATGCTCATCTGGAGGCATTCTGTAATCTGTTGACCTTCAAAGTATTGATGAAACACAGAAATTGCATCGGGATTGAATACAACAGTCAGCATGCGCACTTGCCTCCATGGGTGTAATGTCTCAAACAGTTTACGCTTTGATCGTTCCCTGGAAGACCAGTAGTAGTTTCCGATGCATATCTGGAAGCATTCTGTAATCTGTGGACTATCAGAGTGTTGATGAAAACAAAATTGCATCGGGATTGAATACAACAGTCACCATGCGCACTTTCCTCCATGGGAGTAATGTCTCAAGCAGTCTACGCTTTGATCGTTCCCAGGAAGACCAGTAGTAGTTTCCGATGCTCATCTGGAGCCATTCTGTAATCTGTTGACTATCAGAGTGTGAACGAAACACTGAAATTGATTCTGGATTGGAAACAACAGTCACCATGGGCACTTTCCTCCATTAGAGTAATGTCACAAACAGTTTACGCTTTGATCGTTCCCTGGAAGACCAGTAGTAGTTTCCGATGCATATCCTGAGGCATTCTGTAATCTTTGGACTATCAGAGTGATGATGAAACACAGAAATTGCATCGAGATTGAATACAACAGTCACGATGCGCACTTACCTCCATAGGAGTAATGTCCCAAACAGTCTACGCTTTGATCGTTTCCTGGAAGACCAGTAGTAGTTTCCGATGCACATCTGGAGGCATTCTGTAATCTGTGGACTACGAGAGTGTTGATGAAACACACAAAATGCATCGGGATTTAATACAACAGTCACCATGCGCACTTTCCTCTATGGGAGTAATGTGTAAAAGACTCTACGCTTTGATCGCTTCCTGGAAGACCAGTAGTAGTTTCCGATGCACACCTGGAGGAATTCTGTAATCTGTGGACTACGAGAGTGTTGATGAAACACACAAAATGCATCGGGATTTAATACAACAGTCACCATGCGCACTTTCCTCTATGGGAGAAATGTGTCAAAGACTCTACGCTTTGATCGCTTCCTGGAAGACCAGTAGTAGTTTCCGATGCACATCTGGAGGCATTCTGTAATCTGTGGACTATCATAGTCTTGATGAAACACAGAAATTGCATCGGGATTGAATGCAACAGTCACCATGCGTACTTTCCTCCATGGGAGTAATATCGCAAACAGTCTACGCTTTGATCACTCCCTGCAAGACCAGTAGTAGTTTCCGATGCACACCTGGAGGCATTCTGTAATCTGTGGACTACGAGAGTGTTGATGAAACACACAAAATGCATCGGGATTTAATACAACAGTCACCATGCGCACTTTCCTCTATGGGAGTAATGTGTCAAAGACTCTACGCTTTGATCGCTTCCTGGAAGACCAGTAGTAGTTTCCGATGCACATCTGGAGGCATTCTGTAATCTGTGGACTATCAGAGTATTGATGAAACACTGAAATGGCATCGGGATTGAATACAACAGTCACTATGCCCACTTTCCTATATGGGAGTAATGTCTCAACCAGTCTACGCTTTGATCGTTTCCTGGAATACCAGTAGTAGTTTCCGATGCACATCTGGAGGCATTCTGTGATCTGTGGACTATCAGCGTGTTGATGAAACACAGAAATTGCATCGGGATTGAATACAACAGCCACCATGCGCACTTACCCCCATGGGAGTAATGTGTCAATCAGTGTACGCTTTGATCGTTTCCTGGAAGACCAGTAGTAGTATCCGACGCACATCTGGAGGCATTCTGTAATCTGCAGACTATCAGAGTGTTGATGAAACCAAAATTGCATCGGGATTGAATACAACAGTCACCATGCACTCTTTCGTCCATGGGAGTAATGCCTCAAACAGTCTACGCTTTGATCGTTCCCTGGAAGACCAGTAGTAGTTTCCGATGCACATCAGGAAGCATTCTGTAATCTGTGGACCTTCAAAGTGTTGATGAAACACAGAAAATGCATCGGGATTGAATACAACAGTCACCATGCGCACTTTCCTCCATGGGATTAATGTCTCAAACAGTCTACGCTTTGATCGTTCCCTGGAAGACCAGTAGTAGTTTCCGATGCACATCTGGAGGCATTCTGTAATCTGTTTACTATCGGAGTGTTGATGAAATACAGAAATTGCATCGGGATTGAATACAACAGTCACCAGGCCCTCTTTCCTCCATGGGAGTAATGTCTCAAACAGTCTACGCTTTGATCGTTCCCTGGAAGACCAGTAGTAGTTTCCGATGCACATCAGGAAGCATTCTGTAATCTGTGGACCTTCAAAGTGTTGATGAAACACAGAAAATGAATCGGGATTGAATACAACAGTCACCATGCGCACTTTCCTCCATGGGATTAATGTCTCAAACAGTCTACGCTTAGATCGTTCCCTGGAAGACCAGTAGTAGTTTCCGATGCACATCTGGAGGCATTCTGTAATCTGTGGACTATCAGAGTGTTGCCGAAACACAGAAATTGCATCGGGATTGAATACAACAGTCACCATGCGTACTTTCCTCCAAGTTAGTAATGTCTCAAATAGTCTACGCTTTGATCGTTCCCTGGAAGACCAGTAGTAGTTTCCGATGCTCCTCTGGAGTCATTCTGTAATCTGTGGACTGTCAGAGTGTTGATGAAACACAGGAATTGCATCGGGATTGAATACAACAGTCACTATGCGCACTTTCCTCCATGGGAGTAATGTCTCAAACAGTCTAGCCTTTGATCGTTTCCTGGAAGACCAGTAGTAGTTTCCGATGCACATCTGGAGCCATTCTGTAATCTGTGGACTATCAGATTGTTGATGAAACTCATAAATTGCATCGGGATTGAATACAACAGTCACCATGCGGACTTTTCTCCATGGGAGTAGTGTCTCAAACAGCCTACGCTTTGGTCGTTCCCAGGATGACCAGTAAAAGTTTCCGATGCACATCTGGAGACATTCTGTAATCTGTGGACTATCAGAGTGTTGATAAAACACAGAAATTGCATCGGGATTGAATACAACAGTCACCATGCGCTCTTTCGTCCATGGGAGAAATGTCTCAATCAGTCTACGCTTTGATCGTTCCCTAGAAGACCAGTAGTAGTTTACGATGCTCATCTGGAGGCATTCTGTAATCTGTTGACTACGAGAGTGTTGATGAATCACACAAAATGCATCGGGATTTAATACAACAGTCACCATGCGCACTTTCCTCTATGGGAGTAATGTGTCAAAGTCTCTACGCTTTGATCGCTTCCTGGAAGACCAGTAGTAGTTTCCGATGCACACCTGGAGGAATTCTGTATTCTGTGGACTACGAGAGTGTTGATGAAAAACACACAAAATGCATCGGGATTTAATACTACAGTCACCATGCGCACTTTCCTCTATGGGAGTAATGTGTCAAAGACTCTACGCTTTGATCGCTTCCTGGAAGACCAGTAGTAGTTTCCGATGCACATCTGGAGGCATTCTGTAATCTGTGGACTATCATAGTCTTGATGAAACACAGAAATTGCATCGGGATTGAATGCAACAGTCACCATGCGTACTTTCCTCCATGGGAGTAATGTCGCAAACAGTCTACGCTTTGATCACTCCCTTGAAGACCAGTAGTAGTTTCCGATGCACACCTGGAGGCATTCTGTAATCTGTGGACTATCAGAGTATTGATGAAACACAGAAATGGCATCGGGATTGAATACAACAGTCACTATGCCCACTTTCCTATATGGGAGTAATGTCTCAAACAGTCTACGCTTTGATCGTTTCCTGGAAGACCAGTAGTGGTTTCCGATGCACATCAGGAAGCATTCTGTAATCTGTGGACCTTCAAAGTGTTGATGAAACACAGAAAATGCATCGGGATTGAATACAACAGTCACCATGCGCACTTTCCTCCATGGGATTAATGTCTCAAACAGTCTTCGCTTTGATCTTTCAATGGAAGACCAGTAGTAGTTTCCGATGCACATCTGGAAGCATTCTGTAATCTGTGGAGTATCAGAGTATTGATGAAACACATAAATGGCATCGGGATTGAATACAACAGTCACAATGCCCACTTTCCTATATGGGAGTAATGTCTCAAACAGTCTACGCTTTGATCGTTTCCAGGAATACCAGTAGTAGTTTCCGATGCACATCTGGAGGCATTCTGTGAACTGTGGACTATCAGCATGTTGATGAAACACAGAAATTGCATCGGGATTGAATACAACAGCCACCATGCGCACTTACCTCCATGGGAGTAATGTGTCAATCAGTGTACGCTTTGATCGTTTCCTGGAAGACCAGTAGTAGTATCCGACGCACATCTGGAGGCATTCTGTAATCTGCAGACTATCAGAGTGTTGATGAAACCAAAATTGCATCGGGATTGAATACAATAGTCACCATGCACACTTTCGTCCATGGGAGTAATGCCTCAAACAGTCTACGCTTTGATCGTTCCCTGGAAGACCAGTAGTAGTTTCCGATGCACATCAGGAAGCATTCTGTAATCTGTGGACCTTCAAAGTGTTGATGAAACACAGAAAATGCATCGGGATTGAATACAACAGTCACCATGCGCACTTTCCTCCATGGGATTAATGTCTCAAACAGTCTACGCTTTGATCGTTCCCTGGAAGACCAGTACTAGTTTCCGATGCACATCTGGAGGCATTCTGTAATCTGCTTACTATCGGAGTGTTGATGAAATACAGAAATTGCATCGGGATTGAATACAACAGTCACCAGGCCCTCTTTCCTCCATGGGAGTAATGTCTGAAACAGTCTACGCTTTGATCGCTCCCTGGAAGACCAGTAGTAGTTTCCGATGCACATCAGGAAGCATTCTGTAATCTGTGGACCTTCAAAGTGTTGATGAAACACAGAAAATGCATCGGGATTGAATACAACAGTCACCATGCGCACTTTCCTCCATGGGATTAATATCTCAAACAGTCTACGCTTTGATCGTTCCCTGGAAGACCAGTAGTAGTTTCCGATGCACATCTGGAGGCATTCTGTAATCTGTTTACTGTCGGAGTGTTGATGAAATACAGACATTGCATCGGGATTGAATACAACAGTCACCAGGCCCTCTTTCCTCCATGGGAGTAATGCCTCAAACAGTCTACGCTTTGATCGTTCCCTGGAAGACCAGTAGTAGTTTTCGATGCACATCTGGAGGCATTCTGTAATCTGTGGACTATCAGAGTGTTGCCGAAACACAGAAATTGCATCGGGATTGAATACAACAGTCACCATGCGCACTTTCCTCCAAGTTAGTAATGTCTCAAATAGTCTACGCTTTGATCGTTCCCTGGAAGACCAGTAGTAGTTTCCGATGCTCATCTGGAGTCATTCTGTAATCTGTGGACTGTCAGAGTGTTGATGAAACACAGGAATTGCATCGGGATTGAATACAACAGTCACCATGCGCACTTTCCTCCAACTTAGTAATGTCTTAAATAGTCTAAGCTTTGATCGTTCCCTGGAAGACCAGTAGTAGTTTCCGATGCACATCTGAAGCCATTCTGTAATCTGTGGACTATCAGATTGTTAATGAAACACATAAATTGCATCGGGATTGAATACAACAGTCACCATGCGCACTTTTCTCCATGGGAGTAGTGTCTCAAACAGCCTACGCTTTGGTCGTTCCCAGGATGACCAGTAAAAGTTTCCGATGCACATCTGGAGGCATTCTGTAATCTGTGGACTATCAGAGTGTTGATAAAACACAGAAATTGCATCGGGATTGAATACAACAGTCACCATGCGCTCTTTTGTCCATGGGAGTAATGTCTCAATCAGTCTACGCTTTGATCGTTCCCTAGAAGACCAGTAGTAGTTTCCGATGCACATCTGGAAGCATTCTGTAATCTGTGGACTATCAGAGTGTTGATGAAAACAAAATTGCATCGGGATTGAATACAACAGTCACCATGCGCACTTTCCTCCATGGGAGTAATGTCTCAAGCAGTCTACGCTTTGATCGTTCCCAGGAAGACCAGTAGTAGTTTCCGAAGCTCATCTGCAGCCATTCTGTAATCTGTCGACTATCAGAGTGTGAACGAAACACTATAATTGATTCTGGATTGGAAACAACAGTCACCATGGGCACTTTCCTCCATTAGAGTAATGTCACAAACAGTTTACGCTTTGATCGTTCCCTGGAAGACCAGTAGTAGTTTCCGATGCATATCCTGAGGCATTCTGTAATCTTTGGACTATCAGAGTGATGATGAAACACAAAAATTGCATCGGGATTGAATACAACAGTCACGATGCGCACTTACCTCCATAGGAGTAATGTCCCAAACAGTCTACGCTTTGATCGTTTCCTGGAAGACCAGTAGTAGTTTCCGATGCACATCAGGAAGCATTCTGTAATCAGTGGACCTTCAAAGTGTTGATGAAACACAGAAAATGAATCGGGATTGAATACAACAGTCACCATGCGCACTTTCCTCCATGGGATTAATGTCTCAAACAGTCTACGCTTAGATCGTTCCCTGGAAGACCAGTAGTAGTTTCCGATGCACATCTGGAGGCATTCTGTAATCTGTGGACTATCAGAGTGTTGCCGAAACACAGAAATTGCATCGGGATTGAATACAACAGTCACCATGCGTACTTTCCTCCAAGTTAGTAATGTCTCAAATAGTCTACGCTTTGATCGTTCCCTGGAAGACCAGTAGTAGTTTCCGATGCTCATCTGGAGTCATTCTGTAATCTGTGGACTGTCAGAGTGTTGATGAAACACAGGAATTGCATCGGGATTGAATACAACAGTCACTATGCGCACTTTCCTCCATGGGAGTAATGTCTCAAACAGTCTAGCCTTTGATCGTTTCCTGGAAGACCAGTAGTAGTTTCCGATGCACATCTGGAGCCATTCTGTAATCTGTGGACTATCAGATTGTTGATGAAACTCATAAATTGCATCGGGATTGAATACAACAGTCACCATGCGGACTTTTCTCCATGGGAGTAGTGTCTCAAACAGCCTACGCTTTGGTCGTTCCCAGGATGACCAGTAAAAGTTTCCGATGCACATCTGGAGGCATTCTGTAATCTGTGGACTATCAGAGTGTTGATAAAACACAGAAATTGCATCGGGATTGAATACAACAGTCACCATGCGCTCTTTCGTCCATGGGAGAAATGTCTCAATCAGTCTACGCTTTGATCGTTCCCTAGAAGACCAGTAGTAGTTTACGATGCTCATCTGGAGGCATTCTGTAATCTGTTGACTACGAGAGTGTTGATGAATCACACAAAATGCATCGGGATTTAATACAACAGTCACCATGCGCACTTTCCTCTATGGGAGTAATGTGTCAAAGTCTCTACGCTTTGATCGCTTCCTGGAAGACCAGTAGTAGTTTCCGATGCACACCTGGAGGAATTCTGTATTCTGTGGACTACGAGAGTGTTGATGAAAAACACACAAAATGCATCGGGATTTAATACTACAGTCACCATGCGCACTTTCCTCTATGGGAGTAATGTGTCAAAGACTCTACGCTTTGATCGCTTCCTGGAAGACCAGTAGTAGTTTCCGATGCACATCTGGAGGCATTCTGTAATCTGTGGACTATCATAGTCTTGATGAAACACAGAAATTGCATCGGGATTGAATGCAACAGTCACCATGCGTACTTTCCTCCATGGGAGTAATGTCGCAAACAGTCTACGCTTTGATCACTCCCTTGAAGACCAGTAGTAGTTTCCGATGCACACCTGGAGGCATTCTGTAATCTGTGGACTATCAGAGTATTGATGAAACACAGAAATGGCATCGGGATTGAATACAACAGTCACTATGCCCACTTTCCTATATGGGAGTAATGTCTCAAACAGTCTACGCTTTGATCGTTTCCTGGAAGACCAGTAGTGGTTTCCGATGCACATCAGGAAGCATTCTGTAATCTGTGGACCTTCAAAGTGTTGATGAAACACAGAAAATGCATCGGGATTGAATACAACAGTCACCATGCGCACTTTCCTCCATGGGATTAATGTCTCAAACAGTCTTCGCTTTGATCTTTCAATGGAAGACCAGTAGTAGTTTCCGATGCACATCTGGAAGCATTCTGTAATCTGTGGAGTATCAGAGTATTGATGAAACACATAAATGGCATCGGGATTGAATACAACAGTCACAATGCCCACTTTCCTATATGGGAGTAATGTCTCAAACAGTCTACGCTTTGATCGTTTCCAGGAATACCAGTAGTAGTTTCCGATGCACATCTGGAGGCATTCTGTGAACTGTGGACTATCAGCATGTTGATGAAACACAGAAATTGCATCGGGATTGAATACAACAGCCACCATGCGCACTTACCTCCATGGGAGTAATGTGTCAATCAGTGTACGCTTTGATCGTTTCCTGGAAGACCAGTAGTAGTATCCGACGCACATCTGGAGGCATTCTGTAATCTGCAGACTATCAGAGTGTTGATGAAACCAAAATTGCATCGGGATTGAATACAATAGTCACCATGCACACTTTCGTCCATGGGAGTAATGCCTCAAACAGTCTACGCTTTGATCGTTCCCTGGAAGACCAGTAGTAGTTTCCGATGCACATCAGGAAGCATTCTGTAATCTGTGGACCTTCAAAGTGTTGATGAAACACAGAAAATGCATCGGGATTGAATACAACAGTCACCATGCGCACTTTCCTCCATGGGATTAATGTCTCAAACAGTCTACGCTTTGATCGTTCCCTGGAAGACCAGTACTAGTTTCCGATGCACATCTGGAGGCATTCTGTAATCTGCTTACTATCGGAGTGTTGATGAAATACAGAAATTGCATCGGGATTGAATACAACAGTCACCAGGCCCTCTTTCCTCCATGGGAGTAATGTCTGAAACAGTCTACGCTTTGATCGCTCCCTGGAAGACCAGTAGTAGTTTCCGATGCACATCAGGAAGCATTCTGTAATCTGTGGACCTTCAAAGTGTTGATGAAACACAGAAAATGCATCGGGATTGAATACAACAGTCACCATGCGCACTTTCCTCCATGGGATTAATATCTCAAACAGTCTACGCTTTGATCGTTCCCTGGAAGACCAGTAGTAGTTTCCGATGCACATCTGGAGGCATTCTGTAATCTGTTTACTGTCGGAGTGTTGATGAAATACAGACATTGCATCGGGATTGAATACAACAGTCACCAGGCCCTCTTTCCTCCATGGGAGTAATGCCTCAAACAGTCTACGCTTTGATCGTTCCCTGGAAGACCAGTAGTAGTTTTCGATGCACATCTGGAGGCATTCTGTAATCTGTGGACTATCAGAGTGTTGCCGAAACACAGAAATTGCATCGGGATTGAATACAACAGTCACCATGCGCACTTTCCTCCAAGTTAGTAATGTCTCAAATAGTCTACGCTTTGATCGTTCCCTGGAAGACCAGTAGTAGTTTCCGATGCTCATCTGGAGTCATTCTGTAATCTGTGGACTGTCAGAGTGTTGATGAAACACAGGAATTGCATCGGGATTGAATACAACAGTCACCATGCGCACTTTCCTCCAACTTAGTAATGTCTTAAATAGTCTAAGCTTTGATCGTTCCCTGGAAGACCAGTAGTAGTTTCCGATGCACATCTGAAGCCATTCTGTAATCTGTGGACTATCAGATTGTTAATGAAACACATAAATTGCATCGGGATTGAATACAACAGTCACCATGCGCACTTTTCTCCATGGGAGTAGTGTCTCAAACAGCCTACGCTTTGGTCGTTCCCAGGATGACCAGTAAAAGTTTCCGATGCACATCTGGAGGCATTCTGTAATCTGTGGACTATCAGAGTGTTGATAAAACACAGAAATTGCATCGGGATTGAATACAACAGTCACCATGCGCTCTTTTGTCCATGGGAGTAATGTCTCAATCAGTCTACGCTTTGATCGTTCCCTAGAAGACCAGTAGTAGTTTCCGATGCACATCTGGAAGCATTCTGTAATCTGTGGACTATCAGAGTGTTGATGAAAACAAAATTGCATCGGGATTGAATACAACAGTCACCATGCGCACTTTCCTCCATGGGAGTAATGTCTCAAGCAGTCTACGCTTTGATCGTTCCCAGGAAGACCAGTAGTAGTTTCCGAAGCTCATCTGCAGCCATTCTGTAATCTGTCGACTATCAGAGTGTGAACGAAACACTATAATTGATTCTGGATTGGAAACAACAGTCACCATGGGCACTTTCCTCCATTAGAGTAATGTCACAAACAGTTTACGCTTTGATCGTTCCCTGGAAGACCAGTAGTAGTTTCCGATGCATATCCTGAGGCATTCTGTAATCTTTGGACTATCAGAGTGATGATGAAACACAAAAATTGCATCGGGATTGAATACAACAGTCACGATGCGCACTTACCTCCATAGGAGTAATGTCCCAAACAGTCTACGCTTTGATCGTTTCCTGGAAGACCAGTAGTAGTTTCCGATGCACATCAGGAAGCATTCTGTAATCAGTGGACCTTCAAAGTGTTGATGAAACACAGAAAATGAATCGGGATTGAATACAACAGTCACCATGCGCACTTTCCTCCATGGGATTAATGTCTCAAACAGTCTACGCTTAGATCGTTCCCTGGAAGACCAGTAGTAGTTTCCGATGCACATCTGGAGGCATTCTGTAATCTGTGGACTATCAGAGTGTTGCCGAAACACAGAAATTGCATCGGGATTGAATACAACAGTCACCATGCGTACTTTCCTCCAAGTTAGTAATGTCTCAAATAGTCTACGCTTTGATCGTTCCCTGGAAGACCAGTAGTAGTTTCCGATGCTCATCTGGAGTCATTCTGTAATCTGTGGACTGTCAGAGTGTTGATGAAACACAGGAATTGCATCGGGATTGAATACAACAGTCACTATGCGCACTTTCCTCCATGGGAGTAATGTCTCAAACAGTCTAGCCTTTGATCGTTTCCTGGAAGACCAGTAGTAGTTTCCGATGCACATCTGGAGCCATTCTGTAATCTGTGGACTATCAGATTGTTGATGAAACTCATAAATTGCATCGGGATTGAATACAACAGTCACCATGCGCACTTTTCTCCATGGGAGTAGTGTCTCAAACAGCCTACGCTTTGGTCGTTCCCAGGATGACCAGTAAAAGTTTCCGATGCACATCTGGAGGCATTCTGTAATCTGTGGACTATCAGAGTGTTGATAAAACACAGAAATTGCATCGGGATTGAATACAACAGTCACCATGCGCTCTTTCGTCCATGGGAGAAATGTCTCAATCAGTCTACGCTTTGATCGTTCCCTAGAAGACCAGTAGTAGTTTACGATGCTCATCTGGAGGCATTCTGTAATCTGTTGACTACGAGAGTGTTGATGAATCACACAAAATGCATCGGGATTTAATACAACAGTCACCATGCGCACTTTCCTCTATGGGAGTAATGTGTCAAAGTCTCTACGCTTTGATCGCTTCCTGGAAGACCAGTAGTAGTTTCCGATGCACACCTGGAGGAATTCTGTATTCTGTGGACTACGAGAGTGTTGATGAAAAACACACAAAATGCATCGGGATTTAATACTACAGTCACCATGCGCACTTTCCTCTATGGGAGTAATGTGTCAAAGACTCTACGCTTTGATCGCTTCCTGGAAGACCAGTAGTAGTTTCCGATGCACATCTGGAGGCATTCTGTAATCTGTGGACTATCATAGTCTTGATGAAACACAGAAATTGCATCGGGATTGAATGCAACAGTCACCATGCGTACTTTCCTCCATGGGAGTAATGTCGCAAACAGTCTACGCTTTGATCACTCCCTTGAAGACCAGTAGTAGTTTCCGATGCACTCCTGGAGGCATTCTGTAATCTGTGGACTATCAGAGTATTGATGAAACACAGAAATGGCATCGGGATTGAATACAACAGTCACTATGCCCACTTTCCTATATGGGAGTAATGTCTCAAACAGTCTACGCTTTGATCGTTTCCTGGAAGACCAGTAGTGGTTTCCGATGCACATCAGGAAGCATTCTGTAATCTGTGGACCTTCAAAGTGTTGATGAAACACAGAAAATGCATCGGGATTGAATACAACAGTCACCATGCGCACTTTCCTCCATGGGATTAATGTCTCAAACAGTCTTCGCTTTGATCTTTCAATGGAAGACCAGTAGTAGTTTCCGATGCACATCTGGAAGCATTCTGTAATCTGTGGAGTATCAGAGTATTGATGAAACACATAAATGGCATCGGGATTGAATACAACAGTCACAATGCCCACTTTCCTATATGGGAGTAATGTCTCAAACAGTCTACGCTTTGATCGTTTCCTGGAAGACCAGTAGTGGTTTCCGATGCACATCAGGAAGCATTCTGTAATCTGTGGACCTTCAAAGTGTTGATGAAACACAGAAAATGCATCGGGATTGAATACAACAGTCACCATGCGCACTTTCCTCCATGGGATTAATGTCTCAAACAGTCTTCGCTTTGATCTTTCAATGGAAGACCAGTAGTAGTTTCCGATGCACATCTGGAAGCATTCTGTAATCTGTGGAGTATCAGAGTATTGATGAAACACATAAATGGCATCGGGATTGAATACAACAGTCACAATGCCCACTTTCCTATATGGGAGTAATGTCTCAAACAGTCTACGCTTTGATCGTTTCCAGGAATACCAGTAGTAGTTTCCGATGCACATCTGGAGGCATTCTGTGATCTGTGGACTATCAGCATGTTGATGAAACACAGAAATTGCATCGGGATTGAATACAACAGCCACCATGCGCACTTACCTCCATGGGAGTAATGTGTCAATCAGTGTACGCTTTGATCGTTTCCTGGAAGACCAGTAGTAGTATCCGACGCACATCTGGAGGCATTCTGTAATCTGCAGACTATCAGAGTGTTGATGAAACCAAAATTGCATCGGGATTGAATACAATAGTCACCATGCACACTTTCGTCCATGGGAGTAATGCCTCAAACAGTCTACGCTTTGATCGTTCCCTGGAAGACCAGTAGTAGTTTCCGATGCACATCAGGAAGCATTCTGTAATCTGTGGACCTTCAAAGTGTTGATGAAACACAGAAAATGCATCGGGATTGAATACAACAGTCACCATGCGCACTTTCCTCCATGGGATTAATGTCTCAAACAGTCTACGCTTTGATCGTTCCCTGGAAGACCAGTACTAGTTTCCGATGCACATCTGGAGGCATTCTGTAATCTGCTTACTATCGGAGTGTTGATGAAATACAGAAATTGCATCGGGATTGAATACAACAGTCACCAGGCCCTCTTTCCTCCATGGGAGTAATGTCTCAAACAGTCTACGCTTTGATCGCTCCCTGGAAGACCAGTAGTAGTTTCCGATGCACATCAGGAGGCATTCTGTAATCTGTGGACCTTCAAAGTGTTGATGAAACACAGAAAATGCATCGGGATTGAATACAACAGTCACCATGCGCACTTTCCTCCATGGGATTAATATCTCAAACAGTCTACGCTTTGATCGTTCCCTGGAAGACCAGTAGTAGTTTCCGATGCACATCTGGAGGCATTCTGTAATCTGTTTACTGTCGGAGTGTTGATGAAATACAGACATTGCATCGGGATTGAATACAACAGTCACCAGGCCCTCTTTCCTCCATGGGAGTAATGTCTCAAACAGTCTACGCTTTGATCGTTCCCTGGAAGACCAGTAGTAGTTTTCGATGCACATCTGGAGGCATTCTGTAATCTGTGGACTATCAGAGTGTTGCCGAAACACAGAAATTGCATCGGGATTGATTACAACAGTCACCATGCGCACTTTCCTCCAAGTTAGTAATGTCTCAAATAGTCTACGCTTTGATCGTTCCCTGGAAGACCAGTAGTAGTTTCCGATGCTCATCTGGAGTCATTCTGTAATCTGTGGACTGTCAGAGTGTTGATGAAACACAGGAATTGCATCGGGATTGAATACAACAGTCACCATGCGCACTTTCCTCCAACTTAGTAATGTCTTAAATAGTCTAAGCTTTGATCGTTCCCTGGAAGACCAGTAGTAGTTTCCGATGCACATCTGAAGCCATTCTGTAATCTGTGGACTATCAGATTGTTAATGAAACACATAAATTGCATCGGGATTGAATACAACAGTCACCATGCGCACTTTTCTCCATGGGAGTAGTGTCTCAAACAGCCTACGCTTTGGTCGTTCCCAGGATGACCAGTAAAAGTTTCCGATGCACATCTGGAGGCATTCTGTAATCTGTGGACTATCAGAGTGTTGATAAAACACAGAAATTGCATCGGGATTGAATACAACAGTCACCATGCGCACTTTCCTCCATGGGAGTAATGTCTCAAGCAGTCTACGCTTTGATCGTTCCCAGGAAGACCAGTAGTAGTTTCCGAAGCTCATCTGCAGCCATTCTGTAATCTGTCGACTATCAGAGTGTGAACGAAACACTAAAATTGATTCTGGATTGGAAACAACAGTCACCATGGGCACTTTCCTCCATTAGAGTAATGTCACAAACAGTTTACGCTTTGATCGTTCCCTGGAAGACCAGTAGTAGTTTCCGATGCATATCCTGAGGCATTCTGTAATCTTTGGACTATCAGAGTGATGATGAAACACAAAAATTGCATCGGGATTGAATACAACAGTCACGATGCGCACTTACCTCCATAGGAGTAATGTCCCAAACAGTCTACGCTTTGATCGTTTCCTGGAAGACCAGTAGTAGTTTCCGATGCACATCTGGAGGCATTCTGTAATCTGTGGACAACGAGAGTGTTAATGAAACACACAAAATGCATCGGGATTTAATACAACAGTCACCATGCGCACTTTCCTCTATGGGAGTAATGTGTCAAAGACTCTACGCTTTGATCGCTTCCTGGAAGACCAGTAGTAGTTTCCGATGCACATCTGGAGGCATTCTGTAATCTGTGGACTATCATAGTCTTGATGAAACACAGAAATTGCATCGGGATTGAATGCAACAGTCACCATGCGCACATTCCTCCAAGCTAGTAATGTCTCAAATAGTCTACGCTTTGATCGTTCCCTGGAAGACCAGTAGTAGTTTCCGATGCTCATTTGGAGTCATTCTGTAATCTGTGGACTGTCAGAGTCTTGATGAAACACAGGAATTCCATCGGGATTGAATACAACAGTCACCATGCGCACTTTCCTCCATGGGAGTAATGTCTCAAACAGTCTAGTCTTTGATCGTTTCCTGGAAGACCAGTAGTAGTTTCTGATGCACATCTGGAGGCATTCTGTAATCTGTGGACCATCTGATTGTTGATGAAACACAGAAATTGCATCGGGATTGAATACAACAGTCAATATGCGCACTTTTCTCCATGGGAGTAGTGTCTCAAACAGCCTACGCTTTGATCGTTCCCAGGATTACCAGTAGTAGTTTCCAATGCACATCTGGAGGCGTTCTGTTATCTGTGGACTATCAGAGTGTTGATGAAACACAGAAATTGCATCGGGATTGAATGCAACACTCACCATGCGCACTTACCTCCATGTGTGTAATGTCTCAAACAGTTTACGATTTGATCGTTCCCTGGAAGACCAGTAGTAGTTACCGATGCACATCTGGACGCATTGGGTAATCTGTGGACTATCAGAGTGTTGATGAAACACAGAAATTGCATCGGGATTGAATACAACAGTCACCATGCACTCTTTCGTCCATGGGAGTAATGTCTCAAGCAGTCTACGCTTTGATCGTTCCCTGGAAGACCAGTAGTAGTTTCCGATGCACATCAGGAAGCATTCTGTAATCTGTGGACCTTCAAAGTGTTGATGAAACACAGAAAATGCATCGGGATTGAATACAACAGTCACCATGCGCACTTTCCTCCATTGGATTAATGTCTCAAACAGTCTACGCTTTGATCGCTCCCTGGAAGACCAGTAGTAGTTTCCGATGCACATCTGGAGGCATTCTGTAATCTGTTTACTATCGGAGTGTTGATGAAATACAGAAATTGCATCGGGATTGAATACAACAGTCACCAGGCCCTCTTTCCTCCATGGGAGTAATGTCTCAAACAGTCTACGCTTTGATCGTTCCCTGGAAGACCAGTAGTAGTTTTCGATGCACATCTGGAGGCATTCTGTAATCTGTGGACTATCAGAGTGTTGCCGAAACACAGAAATTGCATCGGGATTGAATACAACAGTCACCATGCGCACTTTCCTCCAAGTTAGTAATGTCTCAAATATTCTCCGCTTTGATCGTTCCCTGGAAGACCAGTAGTAGTTTCCGATGCTCATCTGGAGTCATTCTGTAATCTGTGGACTGTCAGAGTGTTGATGAAACACAGGAATTGCATCGGGATTGAATACAACAGTCACCATACGCACATTCCTCCATGGGAGTAACGTCTCAAACAGTCTACGCTTTGATCGTTCCCTGGAAGACCAGTAGGAGTTTTCGAGGCACATCTGGAGGCATTCTGTAATCTGTGGACTATCAGAGTGTTGATGAAACACAGAAATTGCATCGGGATTGAATACAACAGTCACCATGCGCACATTCCTCCAATCTAGTAATGTCTCAAATAGTCTACGCTTTGATCGTTCCCTGGAAGACCAGAAGTAGTTTCCGATGCTCATCTGGAGTCATTCTGTAATCTGTGGACTGTCAGAGTCTTGATGAAACACAGGTATTCCATCGGGATTGAATACAACAGTCACCATGCGCACTTTCCTCCATGGGAGTAATGTCTCAAACAGTCTAGTCTTTGATCGTTTCCTGGAAGACCAGTAGTAGTTTCTGATGCACATCTGGAGGCATTCTGTAATCTGTGGACCATCTGATTGTTGATGAAACACAGAAATTGTATCGGGATTGAATACAACAGTCACCATGCGCACTTTTCTCCATGGAAGTAGTGTCTCAACAGCCTACGCTTTGATCGTTCCCAGGATTACCAGTAGTAGTTTCCAATGCACATCTGGAGGCGTTCTGTTATCTGTGGACTATCAGAGTGATGATGAAACACAGAAATTGCATCGGGATTGAATGCAACACTCACCATGCGCACTTACCTCCATGTGTGTAATGTCTCAAACAGTTTACGATTTGATCGTTCCCTGGACGACCAGTAGTACTTACCGATGCACATCTGGACGCATTGGGTAATCTGTGGACTATCAGAGTGTTGATGAAACACAGAAATTGCATCGGGATTGGATACAACAGTCTCCATGCGAACTTTCCTCCATGGGAGTAATGTCTCAAACAGTCTACGCTTTGATCGTTTCCTGGAAGACCAGTAGTAGTATCCGACGCACATCTGGAGGCATTCTGTAATCAGCAGACTATCAGAGTGTTGATGAAACCAAAATTGCATCGGGATTGAATACAACAGTCACCATGCACTCTTTCGTCCATGGGAGTAATGTCTCAAACAGTCTACGCTTTGATCGTTCCCTGGAAGACCAGTAGTAGTTTCCGATGCACATCAGGAAGCATTCTGTAATCTGTGGACCTTCAAAGTGTTGATGAAACACAGAAAATGCATCGGGATTCAATACAACAGTCACCATGCGCACTTTCCTCCATTGGATTAATGTCTCAAACAGTCTACGCTTTGATCGCTCCCTGGAAGACCAGTAGTAGTTTCCGATGCACATCTGGAGGCATTCTGTAATCTGTTTACTATCGGAGTGTTGATGAAATACAGAAATTGCATCGGGATTGAATACAACAGTCACCAGGCCCTCTTTCCTCCATGTGAGTAATGTCTCAAACAGTCTACGCTTTGATCGTTCCCTGGAAGACCAGTAGTAGTTTTCGATGCACATCTGGAGGCATTCTGTAATCTGTGGACTATCAGAGTGTTGCCGAAACACAGAAATTGCATCGGGATTGAATACAACAGTCACCATGCGCACTTTCCTCCAAGTTAGTAATGTCTCAAATATTCTACGCTTTGATCGTTCCCTGGAAGACCAGTAGTAGTTTCCGATGCTCATCTGGAGTCATTCTGTAATCTGTGGACTGTCAGAGTGTTGATGAAACACAGGAATTGCATCGGGATTGAATACAACAGTCACCATGCGCACTTTCCTCCAACTTAGTAATGTCTTAAATAGTCTAAGCTTTGATCGTTCCCTGGAAGACCAGTAGTAGTTTCCGATGCTCATCTGGAGTCATTCTGTAATCTGTGGATTGTCAGAGTGTTGATGAAACACAGGAATTGCATCGGGATTGAATACAACAGTCACTATGCGCACTTTCCTCCATGGGAGTAATGTCTCAAACATTCTAGCCTTTGATCGTTCCCAGGAAGACCAGTAGTAGTTTCCGATGCTCATCTGGAGCCATTCTGTAATCTGTTGACTATCAGAGTGTGAACGAAACACTGAAATTGATTCTGGATTGGAAACAACAGTCACCATGCGCACTTTCCTCCATTAGAGTAATGTCACAAACAGTTTACGCTTTGATCGTTCCCTGGAAGACCAGTAGTAGTTTCCGATGCATATCCTGAGGCATTCTGTAATCTTTGGACTATCAGAGTGATGATGAAACACAGAAATTGCATCGAGATTGAATACAACAGTCACGATGCGCACTTACCTCCATAGGTGTAATGTCCCAAACAGTCTACGCTTTGATCGTTTCCTGGAAGACCAGTAGTAGTTTCCGATGCACATCTGGAGGCATTCTGTAATCTGTGGACTACGAGAGTGTTGATGATACACACAAAATGCATCGGGATTTAATACAACAGTCACCATGCGCACTTTCCTCTATGGGAGTAATGTGTCAAAGACTCTACGCTTTGATCGCTTCCTGGAAGACCAGTAGTAGTTTCCGATGCACACCTGGAGGAATTCTGTAATCTGTGGACTACGAGAGTGTTGATGAAACACACAAAATGCATCGGGATTTAATACAACAGTCACCATGCGCACGTTCCTCTATGGGAGTAATGTGTCAAAGACTCTACGCTTTGATCGCTTCCTGGAAGACCAGTAGTAGTTTCCGATGCACATCTGGAGGCATTCTGCAATCTGTGGACTATCAGAGTGTTGATGAAACACAGATATTGCATCGGGATTGAATACAACATTCACCATGCGCACTCTCCGCTATGGGATTAATGTCTCAAACAGTCTACGCTTTGATCGTTTCCTGAAAGACCAGTAGTAGTTTCCGAACCACATCTGGAGGCATTCTGTAATCTGTGGACTATCTGAGTGTTGATGAAACACAGAAATTGCATCGGGATTGAATACAACAGTCACCATACGCACATTCCTCCATGGGAGTAACGTCTCAAACAGTCTACGCTTTGATCGTTCCCTGGAAGACCAGTAGGAGTTTTCGAGGCACATCTGGAGGCATTCTGTAATCTGTGGACTATCAGAGTGTTGATGAAACACAGAAATTGCATCGGGATTGAATACAACAGTCACCATGCGCACATTCCTCCAAGTTAGTAATGTCTCAAATAGTCTACGCTTTGATCGTTCCCTGGAAGACCAGTAGTAGTTTCCGATGCTCATCTGGAGTCATTCTGTAATCTGTGGACTGTCAGAGTCTTGATGAAACACAGGAATTCCATCGGGATTGAATACAACAGTCACCATGCGCACTTTCCTCCATGGGAGTAATGTCTCAAACAGTCTAGTCTTTGATCGTTTCCTGGAAGACCAGTAGTAGCTTCTGATGCACATCTGGAGACATTCTGTAATCTGTGGACTATCTGATTGTTGATGAAACACAGAAATTCCATCGGGATTGAATACAACAGTCACCATGCGCACTTTTCTCCATGGGAGTAGTGTCTCAAACAGCCTACGCTTTGATCGTTCCCAGGATTACCAGTAGTAGTTTCCAATGCACATCTGGAGGCATTCTGTTATCTGTGGAATATCAGAGTGTTGATGAAAAACAGAAATTGCATCGGGATTGAATACAACACTCACCATGCGCACTTACCTCCATGTGTGTAATGTCTCAAACAGTTTACGATTTGATCGTTCCCTGGAAGACCAGTAGTAGTTACCGATGCACATCTGGACGCATTGGGTAATCTGTGGACTATCAGAGTGTTGATGAAACACAGAAATTGCATCGGGATTGAATACAACAGTCTCCATGCGAACTTTCCTCCATGGGAGTAATGTCTCAAACAGTCTACGCTTTGATTGTTTCCTGGAAGACGAGTAGTAGATTCCGATGCACATCTAGAGGCATTCTGTAATCTGTGGACTATCAGAGTGTTGATGAAACATAGAAACTGCATGGGGTTTGAATACAACAGTCACCATGCGCACTTTCCTCCATGGGAGTAATGTCTCAAGCAGTCTACGCTTTGATCGTTCCCAGGAAGACCAGTAGTAGTTTCCGATGCACATCTGGAGCCATTCTGTAGTCTGCGGACTATCAGACTGTTGATGAAACCAAAATTGCATCGGGATTGAATACAACAGTCACCATGCGCACTTTCCTCCATGGGAGTAATGTCTCAAAACGTCTACGCTTTGATCGTTCCCTGGAAGACCAGTAGTAGTTTCCGATGCACATCTGGAGGCATTCTGTAATCTGTGGACTATCATAGTGTTGATGAAACACAGAAATTGCATCGGGATTGAATGCAACAGTCAGCATGCGCACTTTCCTCCATGGGTGTAATGTCTCAAACAGTTTACGCTTTGATCGTTCCCTGGACGACCAGTAGTAGTTTCCGATGGACATCTGGAAGCATTCTGTAATCTGTGGACTATCAGAGTTTTGATGAAACCAAAGTTGCATCGGTATTGAATACAATAGTCACCATGCACACTTTCATCCATGGGAGTAATGTCTCAAGCAGTCTATGCTTTGATCGTTCCCAGGAAGACCAGTAGTAGTTTCCGATGCACATCTGGTGCCATTCTGTAATCTGTTGACTATCAGAGTGTTGACGAAACACAGAAATTGCTTCGGGATTGGATACAAACGTCAACATGGGCATTTTCCTCCATGGGAGTAATGTCACAAAATGTTTACGCTTTGATCGTTCCCTGGAAGACCAGTAGTAGTTTCCGATGCACATCTTTAGGCATTTTGCAATCTGTGGACTATCAGAGTGTTGATGAAACACAGAAATAGTATCGGGATTGATTACAACAGTCACGATGCGCACTTACCTCCATAGGAGTAATGTCTCCAACAGTCTACGCTTTGATCGCTTCCTGGAAGACCTGTAGTAGTTTCCGATGCACATCTGGAGGCATTCTGTTATCTGCGGACTATCAGACTGTTGATGAAACCAAAACTGCATCGGGATTGAATACAACAGTCACCATGCGCACTTTCCTCCATGGGAGTAATGTCTCAAAACGTCAACGCTTTGATCGTTCCCTGGAAGACCAGTAGTAGTTTCCGATGCACATCTGGAGGCATTCTGTAATCTGTGGACTATCAGAGTGTTGATGATACACAGAAAATGCATCGGGATTGAATACAACAGTCACCATGCTCACTTTCCTCCGTGGGAGTAATGTCTCAATCAGTCTACGCTTCGATCGTTCCCTGGAAGACCAGTAGTAGCTTCCGAAGCACATCTGCAGGCATTCTGTAATCTGTGGACTATCTGAGTGTTGATGAAACACAGAATTTGCATCGGGATTGAATACAACAGTCACCATACGCACTTTCCTCCATTTGAGTTATGTCTCAAACAGTCAACGCTTTGATCGTTCCCTGGAAGACCAGTAGTAGTTTACGATGGACATCTGGAGGCATTCTGTAATCTGTGGACCTTCAAAGTGTTGATGAAACACAGAAATTGCATCGGGATTGAATACAACAGTCAGCATGCTCACATTCCTCCATGGGAGTAATGTCTCAAGCAGTCTACGCATTCATCGTTCCCAGGATGACCAGTAGTAGTTTCCGATGCACATCTGGAGCCATTCCGTAATATGTTGACTATCAGAGTGTTGACGAAACAAAGAAATTGCTTCGGGATTCGATACAACAGTCACCATGGGCACTTTCCTCAATGGGAGTAATGTCACAAACAGTTTACGCTTTGATCGTTCCCTGGATGACCAGTACTAATTTCCGATGCACATCTTTAGGCATTCTGCAATCTGTGGACTATCAGAGTGTTGATGAAACACAGAAATTGGATCGGGATTGAATACAACAGCCACGAAGCGCACTTACCTCCATAAGAGTAATGTCTCAGTCTACGCTTTGATCGTTTCCTGGAAGACCAGTAGTAGATACCGATGCACATCCGGTGGAATTCTGTAAACTGTGGGCTATCAGTGTGTTGATGAGACACAGAAATTGCATTGGGATTGAATACAACAGTCACCTTACGCACTTTCCTCCAAGTTAGTAATGTCACAAACAGTCTACGCTTTGATCGTTCCCTGGAAGACCAGTAGTAGATTCCGATGCTCATTTGGAGTCATTCTGTAATCTGTGGACTGTCAGAGTGTTGATGAAACACAGAAATTGCATCGGGATTGAATGCATCAGACACCATGCGCACTTTCCCCCATGGGATTAATGTCTCAAAGACCCTACGCTTTGATCGTTCCCTGGAAGACCAGTAGTAGTTTCCGATACACATCTGGAGGCAATCTGTAATCTGTGGACTATCAGAGTGTTGATGAAATACAGATATTGCATCGGGATTGAATACAACAGTCACCATGCGCACTTTCCGCCATGGGAGTAATGTCTCAAACAGTCTACGCTTTGAGCGTTCCCTGGAAGACCAGTAGTAGTTTCCGAAGCACATCTAGAGGCATTCAGTAATCTGTGGACTATCTGAGTGTTGATGAAACACAGAAATTGCATCGGGATTGAATACAACAGTCACCATGCTCACTTTCCTCCATGGGAGTAATGTCTCAAACTGTCTACGCTTTGATCGTTGCCTGGAAGACCAGTAGTAGTTTCCGATGCACATCTGGAGCCATTCTGTAGTCTGCGGACTATCAGACTGTTGATGAAACCAAAATTGCATCGGGATTGAATACAACAGTCACCATGCGCACTTTCCTCCATGGGAGTAATGTCTCAAAACGTCTACGCTTTGATCGTTCCCTGGAAGACCAGTAGTAGTTTCCGATGCACATCTGGAGGCATTCTGTAATCTGTGGACTATCATAGTGTTGATGAAACACAGAAATTGCATCGGGATTGAATGCAACAGTCAGCATGCGCACTTTCCTCCATGGGTGTAATGTCTCAAACAGTTTACGCTTTGATCGTTCCCTGGAAGACCAGTAGTAGTTTCCGATGGACATCTGGAAGCATTCTGTAATCTGTGGACTATCAGAGTTTTGATGAAACCAAAGTTGCATCGGTATTGAATACAATAGTCACCATGCGCACTTTCATCCATGGGAGTAATGTCTCAAGCAGTCTATGCTTTGATCGTTCCCAGGAAGACCAGTAGTAGTTTCCGATGCACATCTGGTGCCATTCTGTAATCTGTTGACTATCAGAGTGTTGACGAAACACAGAAATTGCTTCGGGATTGGATACAAACGTCAACATGGGCATTTTCCTCCATGGGAGTAATGTCACAAAATGTTTACGCTTTGATCGTTCCCTGGAAGACCAGTAGTAGTTTCCGATGCACATCTTTAGGCATTTTGCAATCTGTGGACTATCAGAGTGTTGATGAAACACAGAAATTGTATCGGGATTGATTACAACAGTCACGATGCGCACTTACCTCCATATTAGTAATGTCTCCAACAGTCTACGCTTTGATCGTTTCCTGGAAGACCTGTAGTAGTTTCCGATGCACATCTGGAGGCATTCTGTTATCTGCGGACTATCAGACTGTTGATGAAACCAAAACTGCATCGGGATTGAATACAACAGTCACCATGCGCACTTTCCTCCATGGGAGTAATGTCTCAAAACGTCAACGCTTTGATCGTTCCCTGGAAGACCAGTAGTAGTTTCCGATGCACATCTGGAGGCATTCTGTAATCTGTGGACTATCAGAGTGTTGATGATACACAGAAAATGCATCGGGATTGAATACAACAGTCACCATGCTCACTTTCCTCCGTGGGAGTAATGTCTCAATCAGTTTACGCTTCGATCGTTCCCTGGAAGACCAGTAGTAGCTTCCGAAGCACATCTGCAGGCATTCTGTAATCTGTGGACTATCTGAGTGTTGATGAAACACAGAAATTGGATCGGGATTGAATACAACAGCCACGAAGCGCACTTACCTCCATAAGAGTAATGTCTCAGTCTACGCTTTGATCGTTTCCTGGAAGACCAGTAGTAGATACCGATGCACATCCGGTGGAATTCTGTAAACTGTGGGCTATCAGTGTGTTGATGAGACACAGAAATTGCATTGGGATTGAATACAACAGTCACCTTACGCACTTTCCTCCAAGTTAGTAATGTCACAAACAGTCTACGCTTTGATCGTTCCCTGGAAGACCAGTAGTAGATTCCGATGCTCATTTGGAGTCATTCTGTAATCTGTGGACTGTCAGAGTGTTGATGAAACACAGAAATTGCATCGGGATTGAATGCATCAGACACCATACGCACTTTCCCCCATGGGATTAATGTCTCAAAGACTCTACGCTTTGATCGTTCCCTGGAAGACCAGTAGTAGTTTCCGATACACATCTGGAGGCAATCTGTAATCTGTGGACTATCAGAGTGTTGATGAAACACAGATATTGCATCGGGATTGAATACAACAGTCACCATGCGCACTTTCCGCCATGGGAGTAATGTCTCAAACAGTCTACGCTTTGAGCGTTCCCTGGAAGACCAGTAGTAGTTTCCGAAGCACATCTAGAGGCATTCAGTAATCTGTGGACTATCTGAGTGTTGATGAAACACAGAAATTGCATCGGGATTGAATACAAAAGTCACCATGCTCACTTTCCTCCATGGGAGTAATGTCTCAAACAGTCTACGCTTTGATCGTTCCCTGGAAGACCAGTAGTAGTTTTCGATGCACATCTGGAGGCATTTTGTAATCTGTGGATTATCAGAGTGTTGATGAAACACAGAAATTGCATCGGGATTGAATACAACATTCACCATGCGCACTTTCCTCCAAGTTAGTAATGTCTCAAATAGTCTACGCTTTGATTGTTTCCTGGAAGACGAGTAGTAGATTCCGATGCACATCTGGTTGCATTCTGTAATCTGTGGACTATTAGAGTGTTGATGAAACTTAGAAACTGCATCGGGATTGAATACAACAGTCACCAGGCGCTCTTTCCTCCATGTGAGTAATGTCTCAAAGAGTCTACGCTTTGATCGTTCCCTGGAAGACCAGTAGTAGTTTTCGATGCACATCTGGAGGCATTCTGTAATCTGTGCACTATCGGAGTGTTGATGAAACACAGAAATTGCAGCAGGATTGAATACAACAATCACGATGCGCACTTTCCTCCATGTTAGTAATGTCTCCAACAGTCTACGCGCTGATCGTTCCCTGGAAGACCAGTATTAGATTCCGATGCTCATCTGGAGTCATTCTGTAATCTGTGGACTGTCCGAGTGTTTATGAAACACAGCAATTGCATCGGGATTGAATACAAAAGTCACCATGGGCACTTTCCAAAATGGGAGTAATGTATCAAACAGTCTACGCTTTGATCGTTCCCTGGAAGACCAGTAGTAGTTTCAGATGCTCATGTGGAGGCATTCTGTAATCTGCGGACTATCAGTGTGTTGATGAAACACAGAAATTGCATCGGGATTGAATACAACAGTCACCATGCGCACTTTCCTCCATGGGAGTAATGTCTCAAACAGTCTACGCTTTGATCGTTCCCTGGTAGACCAGTAGTAGTTTCCTATGCACATCTGGAGCCATTCTTTAATCTGCGGACTATCAGAGTGTTGATGAAACACAGTAATTGCATCGGGATTGAATACAACATTCACCATGCGCACTCTCCTCCATGGGAGTAATGTCTCAAACAGTCTACGCTTTGATCGTTCCCTGGAAGACCAGTAGTAGTTTTCGATGCACATCTGGAGGCATTCTGTAATCTGTGGACTATCTGAGTGTTGATGAAACACAGAAATAGCATCGGGATTAAATACAACAATCACTATACGCACTTTCCTCCATTTGAGTAATGTCTCAAACAGTCTACGCTTTGATCGTTCCCTGGAAAACCACTAGTAATTTACGATGGACATCTGGAGGCATTCTGTAATCTGTGGACCTTCAAAGTGTTGATGAAACACAGAAATTGCATCGGGATTGAATACAACAGTCAGCATGCGCACTTTCCTCCATGGGTGTAATGTCTCAAACAGTTTACGTTTTGATCGTTCCCTGGAAGACCAGTAGTAGATTCCGATGGACATCTGGAAGCATTCTGTAATCTGCGGACTATCAGAGTTTTGATGAAACCAAAGTTGCATCGGGATTAAATACAACAGTCACCATGCGCACTTTCCTCAATGGGAGTAATGTCTCAAGCAGTCTATGCTTTGATCATCCCCAGGAAGACCAGTAGTAGTTTCCGATGCACATCTGGAGCCATTCTGTAATCTGTTGACTATCAGAGTGTTGACGAAACACAGAAATTGCTTCGGGATTGGATACAAACGTCACCATGGGCACTTTCCTCCATGGGAGTAATGTCACAAATTGTTTACGCTTTGATCGTTCCCTGGAAGACCAGTAGTAGTTTCCGATGCACATCTGGAGGCATTCTGTAATCTGTGGACTATCAGAGTGTTGATGAAACACAGAAAATGCATCGGGATTGAATACAACAGTCACCATGCTCACTTTCCTCCGTGGGAGTAATATCTCAATCAGTCTACGCTTCGATCGTTCCCTGGAAGACCAGTAGTAGTTTCCGATGCACATCTGCAGGCATTCTGTAATCTGTGAACTATCAAAGTGTTGATGAAACACGGAAATTGCATCGGGATTGAATACAACAGTCTCCATACGCACTTTCCTCCAGTTGAGTAATGTCTCAAACAGTCTACGCTTTCATCGTTCCCTGGAAGACCAGTAGCAGTTTACGATGGACATCTGGAGGCATTCTGTAATCTGTGGACCTTCAAAGTGTTGATGAAACACAGAAATTGCATCGGGATTGAATACAACAGTCAGCATGCGCACTTTCCTCCATGGGTGTAATGTCACAAACTGTTTACACTTTGATTGTTCCCTGGAAGACCAGTAGTAGTTTCCGACGCACATCTGGAAGCATTCTGTAATCTGTGGACTATCAGAGTGTTGATGAAACCAAAATTGCCTCGGGATTGAATACTACAGTCACCATGCGCACTTTCCTCCATGGGAGTAATGGCTCAAGCAGTCTACGCATTCATCGTTCCCAGGAAGACCAGTAGTAGTTTCCGATGCACATCTGGAGCCATTCTGTAATCTGTTGACTATCAGAGTGTTGACGAAACAAAGAAATTGCTTCGGGATTCGATACAACAGTCACCATGGGCACTTTCCTCCATGGGAGTAATGTCACAAACAGTTTACGCTTTGATCGTTCACTTTATGACCAGTACTATTTTCCGATGCACATCTTCAGGCAATCTGTAATCTGTGGACTATCAGAGTGTTGATGAAAAACAGAAATTGCATCGGGATTGAATACAACAGTCACGAAGCGCACTTACCACCATAAGAGTAATGTCTCAGTCTACGCTTTGATCGTTTCCTGGAAGACCAGTAGTAGATACCGATGCACATCCGGAGGAATTCTCTAATCTGTGGTCTATCAGTGTGTTGATGAAACACTGAAATTGCATAGGGATTGAATACAACAGTCACCATGCGCACATTCCTCCAAGTTAGTACGTCACAAACAGTCTACGCTTTGATCGTTCCCTGGAAGACCAGTAGTAGTTTCCGATGCACATCTGGAGGCATTCTGTAATCTGTGGACTATCAGATTGTTGATGAAACACAGAAATTGCATCGGGATTGAATACAACTGTCACCATGCGCACTTTCCTCCATGGGAGTAATGTCCCAAACATTCTACGGTTTGATCACTCCCTGGAAGACCAGTAGTAGTTTCCGATGCACATCTGGAGGCATTCTGTAATATGTGGGCTACCAGAGTGTTGATGAGACACAGGAAAGGCGTCGGGATTGAATACAACAGTCACCATGCGCACTTTCCTCCATGGGAGTAATGTCTCAAACAGTCTAGGCTTTGATAATTCCCTGGAAGACCAGTGGTAGTTTCCGATGCACATCTGGAGGCATTCTGTAATCTGTGGACCATCGGAGTGTTGATGAAACACAGAAATTGCATCAGGATTGAATACAACAGTCACGATACGCACTTTCCTCCATGTTAGTAACGTCTCCAACAGTCTACGCTTTGATCGTTCCCTGGAAGAACAGTAGAAGATTCCGATGCTCATCTGGAGTCATTCTGTAATCTGTGGACTGTCAGAGTGTTGATGAAACACAGCAATTGCATCGGGATTGAATACAACAGTCACCATGCGCACTTTCCTCCATGGGAGTAAGGTCTCAAACAGTCTACTCTTTGATCGTTCCCTGGAAGACCAGTTGTATTTTCCGATTCACATCTGGAGGCATTCTGTAATCTGTGGACTATCAGATTATTGATGAAACACAGAAATTTCATCGGGATTGATTACAACAGTCACCATGCGCACTTTCCTCCATGAGAGTAGTGTCTCAAAGAGCCTACGCTTTGATCGTTCCCAGGATTACCAGTAGTAGTTTCCGATGCACATGTGGAGGCATTCTGTAATCTGTGGACTATCAGAGTGTTGATGAAACACAGAAATTGCATCGGGATTGAATACATCAGTCACCATGCGCACTTACCTCCATGGGTGTAACGTCTCAAACAGTTTACGCTTTGATCGTTCAGTGGAAGAACAGTAGTAGTTTCCGATGCACATGTGGAGGCATTCTGTAAACTGTGGACTGTCTGAGTGTTGTTGAAACACAGAAATTGCACCGGGATTGAATACAACAGTCACCATACGCACTTTCCTCCATTTGAGTAATGTCTCAAACAGTCTACGCTTTGAACATTCCCTGGAATACCACTAGTAGTTTACGATGCTCATCTGGAAGCATTCTGTAATCTGTGTACCTCCAAAGTGTAGATGAAACACAGAAATTGCATTTGGATTGAATACAACAGTCAGCATGCGCACTTCCCTCCATGGGTTTAATGTCTCAAACAGTTTACGCTTTGATCGTTCCCTGGAAGACCAGTGGTAGTTTCCTATGCACATCTGGAAGCATTCTGTAATCTGTGGACTATCAGAGTGTTGATGAAACCAAAATTGCATAGCGATTGAATACAACAGTCACCATGCGCACTTTCCTCCATGGGAGTATTGCCTCAAACAGTTTACGCTTTGATCGTTCCTTGGAAGACCAGTAGTAGTTTCCGATGCACATCTGGAGGCATTCTGTAATCTGTGGACTATCAGAGTGTTGATGAAACACAGAAATTGCATCGGGATTGAATACAACTGTCACCATGCGCACTTTCCTCCATGGCAGTAATCTCTCAAACAGTCTCCGCTTTGATCTTTTCTTAGAAGACCAGTAGTAGTTTCCGATGCACATCTGGAGGCATTATGTAATCTGTGGACTATCTGATTGTTGATGAAACACAGAAATTGCATCGGGATTGAATACAACACTCACCATACGCACTTTCCTCCATGGGAGCAATGTCTCAAACAGTCTACGCTTTGATGGTTCCCTGGAAGACCAGTAGTAGATACCGATGCACATCTGGAGGAATTCTGTAATCTGTGGACAATCAGTGTGTTGATGAAACACAGAAATTGCATAGAGATTGAATATAACAGTCACCATGCGCACTTTCCTCCAAGTTATTAATGTCACAAACAGTCTACGCTTTGATCGTTCCCTGGAAGACCAGTAATAGTTTCCGATGTTCATGTGGAGTCATCCTGTAATCTGTGGACTGTCAGAGTGTTGATGAAACGCAGAAATTGCATCGGGATTGAATACAACAGTCACCATGCGCACTTTCCTCCATTGGAGTTATGTCTCAAACAGTCTACTCTGTGATCCTTCCCTGTAAGACCAGTAGTAGTTTCCGATGCACATCTGGAGGCATTCTGTAATCTGTGGACTATCAGATTGTTGATGAAACACAGAAATTGCATCGGGATTGAATACAACAGTCACCATGCGCACTTTCCTCCATGGGAGTAATGTCTCAAACAGTCTACGCTTTGATCACTCCCTGGAAGACCAGTAGCAGTTTCCGATGCACATCTGGAGGCATTCTGTAATCTGTGGACTACCAGAGTGTTGATGAAACACAGAAAATGCGTCGGGATGGAATACAACAGTCACCATGCGCACTTTCCTCCATGGGAGTTATGTCTCAAACAGTCTACGCTTTGATAATTCCCTAGAGGACCAGTAGTAGTTTCCGATGCACATCTGGAGGCATGCTGTAATCTGTGGACTATCAGAGTGTTGATGAAACACAGAAATTGCATCGGGATTGAATACAACAGTCACCATGCGCACTTTCCTCCATGGGAGTAATGTCTCAAACAGTCTACGCTTTGATCGTACCCTGGAAGACCAGTAGTAGTTACCGATGCACATCTGGACGTATTCGGTAATCTGTGGACTATCAGGGTGTTGATGAAACACAGAAAGTGCATCGGGATTGAATACAACAGTCACCATGCGCACTTTCCTACATGGGAGTAATGTCTCAAACAGTCTACGCTTTGATCGTTTCCTGGAAGACCAGTAGTAGTTTCCGATGCACATCTGGACGCATTCTGTA
Organism: Schistocerca gregaria; assembly: GCF_023897955.1. Taxonomy (NCBI): domain Eukaryota; kingdom Metazoa; phylum Arthropoda; class Insecta; order Orthoptera; family Acrididae; genus Schistocerca; species Schistocerca gregaria. The sequence goes on from NC_064926.1 coordinate 4,758,884, forward strand.
ATCTGTGGACTACCAGAGTGTTGATGAAACACAGAAATTGCATCGGGATTGAATACAAGAGTCACCAGGCGCTCTTTCCTCCATGGGAGTAATGTCTCACAAAGTTTACGCTTTGATCGTTCCCAAGAAGACCAGTAGTAGTTTCCGATGCACATCTGGAGGCATTCTGTAATCTGTTGACTATCAGAGTGTTGACGAAACGCAGAAATTGCTTCGGGATTGGATACAACAGTCACCAAGGGCACTTTCCTCCATGGGAGTAGTGTCTCCAACAGCCTACGCTTTGTTCGTTCCCAGGATGACCAGTAGTAGTTTCCGATGCACATCTGGAACCATTCTGTAATCTGTGGACTATCAGATTGTTGATGAAACACAGAAATTGCATCGGGATTGAATACAACAGTCACCATGCGCACTTTCCTCCACGGGAGTAGTGTCTCCAACAGCCTACGCTTTGTTCGTTCCCAGGATGACCAGTAGTAGTTTCCGATGCACATCTGGAGGCATATTGTAATCTGTGGACTATCAGAGTGTTGATGAAACAAAGAAATTGCATCGGGATTGAATACAACAGTCCCCATGCGCGCTTACCTCCATGGGAGTAATGTCTCCAGCAGTTTACACTTTGATCGCTCCCTGGAAGACCAGTAGAAGTTACCGATGCACATCTGGAGGCATTCTGTAATCTGTGGACTATCAGAGTGTTGATGAAACACAGAAATTGCATCGGGATTGAATACAACTGCCACCATGCGCACTTTCCTCCATGGGAGTGATGTCTCAAACAGTCTACGCTTTGATCGTTTATTGGAAGACCAGTAGTAGTTTCCGATGCATATCTGGACGCATTCTGGAATCTGTGGACTATCAGAGTGTTGTTGAAACACAGAAATTGCATCGGGATTGAATACAACAGTCACCGTGCGCACTTTCCTACCATGGGAGTAATGTCTCAAACTGTCTACGCTTTGATCGTTCCCAAGAAGACCAGTAGTAGTTTCCGATGCACATGTGGAGGCTTTCGGTAATCTGTTGACTATCAGAGTGTTGACGAAACACAGAAATTGCTTCGGGATTGGATACAACAGTCACCATGGGCACTTTCCTCCATGGGAGTAATGTCTAAAACAGTCTACGCTTTGATCGTTCCCTGGAAGACCAGTAGTGGTTTCCGATGCACATCTGGACGCATTCTGTAATCTGTGGACTATCAGAGTGTTGATGAAACACAGAAATTGCATCGGGATTGAATACAAGAGTCACCAGGCGCTCTTTCCTCGATGGGAGTAATGTCCCAAAGAATCTACGCTTTGATCGTTAACTGGAAGACCAGTAGTAGTTTCCGATGCACATCTGGAGGCATTCTGTAATCCGTGGACTATCAGAGTGTTGATGAAACACAGAAATTGCATCGGGATTGAATACAACAGTCACCATGAACACTTTCCTCAATGGGAGTAATGTCTAAAACAGTCTACGCTTTGATCGTTCCCTGGAAGACCAGTAGTAGTTTCCGATGCACATCTGGACGCATTCTGTAATCTGTGGACTATCAGAGTGTTGACGAAACACAGAAATTGCTTCGGGATTGGATACAACAGTCACCATGGGCACTTTCCTGCATGGGAGTAATGTCTCAAACAGTCTACACTTTGATCGTACCCTGGAAGACCAGTAGTAGTTACCGATGCTCATCTGGACGTATTCGGTAATCTGTGGACTATCAGAGTGTTGATGAAACACAGAAATTGCATCGGGATTGAATACAATAGTCACCATGCGCACTTTCCTCCATGGGAGTAATGTCTCAACAGTCTACGCTTTGATCGTTTCCTGGAAGACCAGTAGTAGTTTCCGATGCACATGTGGAGGCATTCGGTAATCTGTTGACTATCAGAGTGTTGACGAAACACAGAAATCGCTTCGGGATTGGATACAACAGTCACCATGGGCACTTTCCTCCATGGGAGTAATGTCTAAAACAGTCTACGTTTTTGATCGATCCCTGGAAGATCAGTAGTAGTTTCCGATGCACATCTGCAGCCATTCTGTAAACTGTGGACTATCAGATTGTTGATGAAACACAGAAATTGCATGGGGATTGAATACAACAGTCACCATGCGCACTTTCCTCCATGGGAGTAATGTCTCAAACAGTCTACGCTTTGATCGTTTCCTGGAATACCAGTAGTAGTTTCCGATGCACATCTGGACGCATTCTGTAGTCTGTGGACTATCAGAGTGTTGATGAAACACAGAAATTGCATCGGGATTGAATACAAGAGTCACCAGGCGCTCTTTCCTCCATGGGAGTAATGTCTCACACAGTTTACGCTTTGATCAATCCCAAGAAGACCAGTAGTAGTTTCCGATGCACATCTGGAGGCATTCTGTAATCTGTTGACTATCAGAGTGTTGACGAAACACAGAAATTGCTTCGGGATTGGATACAACAGTCACCATGGGCACTTTCCTCCATGGGATTAGTGTCTCCAACAGCCTACGCTTTGTTCATTCCCAGGATGACCAGTAGTAGTTTCCGATGCACATCTGGAACCATTCTGTAATCAGTGGACTATCAGATTGTTGATGAAACACAGAAATTGCATCGGGATTGAATACAACTGTCACCATGCGCACTTTCCTCCATGGGAGTAGTGTCTCCAAGAGCCTACGCTTTTGTTCGTTCCCAGGATGACCAGTAGAAGTTTCCGATGCACATCTGGAGGCATATTGTAATCTGTGGACTATCAGAGTCTTGATGAAACAAAGAATTTGCATCGGGATTGAATACAACAGTCACCATGCGCGCTTACCTCCATGGGTGTAATTTCTCCAACAGTTTACACTTTGATCGTTCCCTGGAAGACCAGTAGTAGTTACCGATGCACATCTGGAGGCATTCTGTAATCTGTGGACTATAAGAGTGTTGATGAAACACAGAAATTGCATCGGGATTGAATACAACTGCCACCATGCGCACTTTCCTCCATAGGAGTAATGTCTCAAACAGTCTCCGCTTTGATCTTTTCTTAGAAGACCAGTAGTAGTTTCCGATGCACATCTGGAGGCATTCTATAATCTGTGGACTATCTGAGTGTTGAGGAAACACAGAAATTGCATCGGGATTGAATACAACAGTCACCATACGCACTTTCCTCCATGGGAGCAATGTCTCAAACAGTCTACGCTTTGATGTCTCCCTGAAAGACCAGTAGTAGATACCGATGCACATCTGGACGTATTCGGTAATCTGTGGACTATCAGAGTGTTGATGAAACACAGAAATTGCATCGGGATTGAATACAACAGTCACCATGCGCACTTTCCTCCATGGTAGTAATGTCTCAAACAGTCTACGCTTTGATCGTTCCCAAGAAGACCAGTAGTAGTCTCCGATGCACATCTGGAGGCATTCTGTAATCTGTTCACTATCAGAGTGTTGACGAAACACAGAAATTGCTTCGGGATTGGATACAACAGTCACCATGGGCACTTTCCTCCATGGGAGTACTGTCTCCAACAGCCTACGCTTTGTTCGTTCCCAGGATGACCAGTAGTAGTTTCCGATGCACATCTGGAACCATTCTGTAATCTGTGGACTATCAGATTGTTGATGAGACGCAGAAATTGCATCGGGATTGAATACAACAGTCACCATGCGCACTTTCCTCCATGGGAGTAGTGTCTCCAACAGCCTACGCTTTGTTCGTTCCCAGGATGACCAGTAGTATTTTCCGATGCTCATCTGGAGTCATTCTGTAATCTGTGGACCATCAGAGTGTTGATGAAACAAAGAAATTGCATCGGGATTGAATACAACAGTCACCATGCGCGCTTAACTCCATGGGTGTAATGTCTCCAACAGTTTACACTTTAATCGTTCCCTGGAAGACCAGTAGTAGTTACCGATGCACATCTGGAGGCATTCTGTAATCTGTGGACTATCAGAGTGTTGATGAAACACAGAAATTGCATCGGGATTGAATACAACTGCCACCATGCGCACTTTCCTCCATGGGAGTAATGTCTCAAACAGTCTCCGCTTTGATCTTTTCTTAGAAGACCAGTAGTAGTTTCCGATGCACATCTGGAGGCATTCTGTATACTGTGGACTATCAGAGTGTTGATGAAACACAGAAATTGCATCGGGATTGAATACAACAGTCACCATGCGCACTTTCCTCCATGAGAGTAATGTCTCAACAGTCTACGCTTTGATCGTTTCCCGGAAGACCAGTAGTAGTCTCCGATGCACATCTGGACGCATTCTGTAACCTGTGGACGATCAGAGTGTTGATGAAACACAGAAATTGCATCGGGATTGAATACAAGAGTCACCAGGCGCTCTTTCCTCCATGGGAGTAATGTCTCAAATAGTCTACGCTTTGATCGTTAACTGGAAGACCAGTAGTAGTTTTCGATGCACATCTTGAGGCATTCTGTAATCTGTGGATTATCGGAGTGTTGATGAAACACAGAAAATGCGTCGGGATTGAATACAACAGTCACCATGCGCACTTTCCTCCATGGGAGTAATGTCTCAAACAGTCTACGCTTTGATAATTCCCTGGAAGACCAGTAGTAGTTTCCGATGCACATCTGGAGGCATTCTGTAATCTGTGGACTATCAGAGTGTTGATGAAACACAGAAATTGCATTGGGATTGAATACAACTGCCACCATGCGCACTTTCCTCCATGGGAGTAATGTCTCAAACAGTCTCCGCTTTGATCTTTTCTTAGAAGACCAGTAGTAGTTTCCGATGCACATCTGGAGGCATTCTGTAATCTGTGGACTATCTGAGTGTTGATGAAACACAGAAATTGCATCGGGATTGAATACAACAGTCACCATACGCACTTTCCTCCATGGGAGCAATGTCTCAAACAGTCTACGCTTTGATGGTTCCCTGGAAGACCAGTAGTAGGTACCGATGCACATCTGGACGTATTCGGTAATCTGTGGACTATCAGAGTGTTGATGAAACACAGAAATTGCATCGGGATTGAATACAACAGTCACCATGCGCACTTTCCTCCATGGGAGTAATGTCTCAAACAGTCTACGCTTTGATCGTTCCCAAGGAGACCAGTAGTAGTCTCCGATGCACATCTGGAGGCATTCTGTAATCTGTTGACTATCAGAGTGTTGACGAAACACAGAAATTGCTTCGGGATTGGATACAACAGTCACCATGGGCACTTTCCTCCATGGGAGTAGTGTCTCCAACAGCCTACGCTTTGTACGTTCCCAGGATGACCAGTAGTAGTTTCCGATGCACATCTGGAACCCTTCTGTAATCTGTGGACTATCAGATTGTTGATGAAACACAGAAATTTCATCGGCATTGAATACAACAGTCACCATGCGCACTTTCCTCCATGGGAGTAGTGTCTCCAACAGCCTACGCTTTGTTCGTTCCCAAGATGACCAGTAGTAGTTTCCGATGCACATCTGGAGGCATATTGTAATCTGTGGACTATCAGAGTGTTGATGAAACAAAGAAATTGCATCGGGATTGAATACAACAGTCACCATGCGCGCTTACCTCCATGGGTGTAATGTCTCAAACAGTTTACACTTTAATCGTTCCCTGGAAGACCAGTAGTTGTTACCGATGCACATCTGGAGGCATTCTGTAATCTGTGGACTATCAGAGTGTTGATGAAACACAGAAATTGCATCGGGATTGAATACAACTGCCACCATGCGCACTTTCCTCCATGGGAGTAATGTCTCAAACAGTCTCCGCTTTGATCTTTTCTTTAGAAGACCAGTAGTAGTTTCCGATGCACATCTGGAGGCATTCTGTAATCTGTGGACTATCTGAGTGTTGATGAAACACAGAAATTGCATCGGGATTGAATACAACAGTCACCATACGCACTATCCTCCATGGGAGCAATGTCTCAAACAGTCTACGCTTTGATGGTTCCCTGGAAGACCAGTAGTAGATACCGATGCACATCTGGAGGAATTCTGTAATCTGTGGACAATCAGTGTGTTGATGAAACACAGAAATTGCATAGGGATTGAATATAACAGTCACCATGCGCACTTTCCTCCAAGTTAGTAATGTCACAAACAGTCTACGCTGTGATCGTTCCCTGGAAGACCAGTAATAGTTTCCGATGCTCATGTGGAGTCATTCTGTAATCTGTGGACTGTCAGAGTGTTGATGAAACGCAGAAATTGCATCGGGATTGAATACAACAGTCACCATGCGCACTTTCCTGCATGGGAGTTATGTCTCAAACAGTCTACTCTGTGATTGTTCCCTGGAAGACCAGTAGTAGTTTCCGATTCACATCTGGAGGCATTCTGTAATCTGTGGACTATCAGATTGTTGATGAATCACAGAAAGTGCATCGGGATTGAATACAACAGTCACCATGCGCACTTTCCTCCATGGGAGTAATGTCTCAAACAGTCTACGCTTTGATCACTCCCTGGAAGACCAGTAGTAGTTTCCGATGCCCATCTGGAGTCATTCTGTAATCTGTGGACTGTCAGAGTGTTGATGAAACACAGGAATTGCATCGAGATTGAACACAACAGACACCATGCGCACTTTCCTCCATGGGAGTAATGTCTCAAACAGTCTACGTTTTCATCGTTCCCTGGAAGTCTAGTAGAAGTTTCCGATGCACATCTGGAGGCATTCTGTAATCTGTGGACGATCAGAGAGTTGATGAAACACAGAAAAAGGATCGGGATTGAATACAACAGTCACCATGCGCACTTTCCTCCATGGGAGTAATGTCTCAAACACTCTACGCTTTGATAATTCCCTGGAAGACCAGTAGTAGTTTCCGATGCACATCTGGAGGCATTCTGTAATCTGTGGACTATCAGAGTGTTGATGAAACACAGAAATTGCATCGGGATTGAATACAACTGTCACCATGAACACTTTCCTCCATGGGAGTAATGTCTCAAACAGTCTCCGCTTTGATCGTTCCCTGGAAGACCAGTGGTAGTTTCCGATGTACATCTGGAAGCATTCTGTAATCTGTGGACTATCAGAGTGTTGATGAAACCAAAATTGCATCGCGATTGAATACAACAGTCACCATGCGCACTTTCCTACCATGGGAGTAATGTCTCAAACAGTCTACGCTTTGATCGTTCCCAAGAAGACCAGTAGTAGTTTCCGATGCACATCTGGAGGCATTCTGTAATCTGTTGACTATCAGAGTGTTGACGAAACACAGAAATTGCTTCGGGATTGGATACAACAGTCACCAAGGGCACTTTCCTCCATGGGAGTAGTGTCTCCAACAGCCTACGCTTTGTTCGTTCCCAGGATGACCAGTAGTAGTTTCCGATGCTCATCTGGAGTCATTCTGTAATCTGTGGACTATCAGAGTGTTGATGAAACAAAGAAATTGCATCGGGATTGAATACAACAGTCACCATGCGCGCTTAACTCCATGGGTGTGATGTCTCCAACAGTTTACACTTTAATCGTTCCCTGGAAGACCAGTAGTAGTTACCGATGCACATCTGGAGGCATTCTGTAATCTGTGGACTATCAGAGTGTTGATGAAACACAGAAATTGCATCGGGATTGAATACAACTGCCACCATGCGCACTTTCCTCCATGGGAGTAATGTCTCAAACAGTCTCCGCTTTGATCTTTTCTTAGAAGACCAGTAGTAGTTTCCGATGCACATCTGGAGGCATTCTGTAATCTGTGGACTATCTGAGTGTTGATGAAACACAGAAATTGCATCGGGATTGAATACAACAGTCACCATACGCACTTTCCTCCATGGGAGCAATGTCTCAAACAGTCTACGCTTTGATGGTTCCCTGGAAGACCAGTAGTAGATACCGATGCACATCTCGAGGAATTCTGTAATCTGTGGACAATCAGTGTGTTGATGAAACACAGAAATTGCATAGGGATTGAATATAACAGTCACCATGCGCACTTTCCTCCAAGTTAGTAATGTCACAAACAGTCTACGCTGTGATCGTTCCCTGGAAGACCAGTAATAGTTTCCGATGCTCATGTGGAGTCATTCTGTAATCTGTGGACTGTCAGAGTGTTGATGAAACGCAGAAATTGCATCGGGATTGAATACAACAGTCACCATGCGCACTTTCCTCCATGGGAGTTATGTCTCAAACAGTCTACTCTGTGATCGTTCCCTGGAAGACCAGTAGTAGTTTCCGATGCACATCTGGAGGCATTCTGTAATCTGTGGACTATCAGAGTGTTGATGAAACACAGAAATTGCATCGGGATTGAATACAACAGTCACAATGCGCACTTTCCTCCATGAGAGTAATGTCTCAACAGTCTACGCTTTGATCGTTTCCTGGAAGACCAGTAGTAGTCTGCGATGCACATCTGGACGCATTCTGTAACCTGTGGACTATCAGAGTGTTGATGAAACACAGAAATTGCATCGGGATTGAATACAAGAGTCACCAGGCGCTCTTTCCTCCATGGGAGTAATGTCTCAAAGAGTCTACGCTTTGATCGTTAACTGGAAGACCAGTAGTAGTTTTCGATGCACATCTTGAGGCATTCTGTAATCTGTGGATTATCGGAGTGTTGATGAAACACAGAAAATGCGTCGGGATTGAATACAACAGTCACCATGCGCACTTTCCTCCATGGGGGTAATGTCTCAAACAGTCTACGCTTTGATGGTTCCCTGGAAGACCAGTAGTAGGTACCGATGCACATCTGGACGTATTCGGTAATCTGTGGACTATCAGAGTGTTGATGAAACACAGAAATTGCATCGGGATTGAATACAACAGTCACCATGCGCACTTTCCTCCATGGGAGTAATGTCTCAAACAGTCTCCGCTTTGATCTTTTCTTAGAAGACCAGTAGTAGTTTCCGATGCACATCTGGAGGCATTCTGTAATCTGTGGACTATCTGAGTGTTGATGAAACACAGAAATTGCATCGGGATTGAATACAACAGTCACCATACGCACTTTCCTCCATGGGAGCAATGTCTCAAACAGTCTACGCTTTGATGGTTCCCTGGAAGACCAGTAGTAGGTACCGATGCACATCTGGACGTATTCGGTAATCTGTGGACTATCAGAGTGTTGATGAAACACAGAAATTGCATCGGGATTGAATACAACAGTCACCATGCGCACTTTCCTCCATGGGAGTAATGTCTCAAACAGTCTACGCTTTGATCTTTCCCAAGAAGACCAGTAGTAGTCTCCGATGCACATCTGGAGGCATTCTGTAATCTGTTAACTATCAGAGTGTTGACGAAACACAGAAATTGCTTCGGGATTGGATACAACAGTCACCATGGGCACTTTCCTCCATGGGAGTAGTGTCTCCAACAGCCTACGCTTTGTTCGTTCCCAGGATGACCAGTAGTAGTTTCCGATGCACATCTGGAACCCTTCTGTAATCTGTGGACTATCAGATTGTTGATAAAACACAGAAATTGCATCGGCATTGAATACAACAGTCACCAAGGGCACTTTCCTCCATGGAAGTGTCTCCAACAGCCTACGCTTTGATCTTTTCTTAGAAGACCAGTAGTAGTTTCCGATGCACATCTGGAGGCATTCTGTAATCTGTGGACTATCTGAGTGTTGATGAAACACAGAAATTGCATCGGGATTGAATACAACAGTCACCATACGCACTTTCCTCCATGGGAGCAATGTCTCAAACAGTCTACGCTTTGATGGTTCCCTGGAAGACCAGTAGTAGATACCGATGCACATCTGGAGGAATTCTGTAATCTGTGGACAATCAGTGTGTTGATGAAACACAGAAATTGCATAGGGATTGAATATAACAGTCACCATGCGCACTTTCCTCCAAGTTAGTAATGTCACAAACAGTCTACGCTGTGATCGTTCCCTGGAAGACCAGTAATAGTTTCCGATGCTCATGTGGAGTCATTCTGTAATCTGTGGACTGTCAGAGTGTTGATGAAACACAGGAATTGCATCGAGATTGAACACAACAGTCACCATGCGCACTTTCCTCCATGGGAGTAATGTCTCAAACAGTCTACGCTTTGATAATTCCCTGGAAGACCAGTAGTAGTTTCCGATGCACGTCTGGAGGCATTCTGTAATCTGTGGACTATCAGAGTGTTGATGAAACACAGAAATTGCATCGGGATTGAATACAACTGTCACCATGAACACTTTCCTCCATGGGAGTAATGTTTCAAACAGTCTCCGCTTTGATCGATCCCTGGAAGACCAGTGGTAGTTTCCGATGTACATCTGGAAGCATTCTGTAATCTGTGGACTATCAGAGTGTTGATGAAACCAAAATTGCATCGCGATTGAATACAACAGTCACCATGCGCACTTTCCTACCATGGGAGTAATGTCTCAAACAGTCTACGCTTTGATCGTTCCCAAGAAGACCAGTAGTAGTTTCCGATGCACATCTGGAGGCATTCTGTAATCTGTTGACTATCAGAGTGTTGACGAAACACAGAAATTGCTTCGGGATTGGATACAACAGTCACCAAGGGCACTTTCCTCCATGGGAGTAGTGTCTCCAACAGAATACGCTTTGTTCGTTCCCAGGATGACCAGAAGTAGTTTCCGATGCACATCTGGAGGAATTCTGTAATCTTTGGGCTATCAGTGTGTTGATGAAACACAGAAATTGCCTCGGGATTGAATACAACAGTCACCATGCGCACTTTCCTCCATGGCTGTAATGTCTCAAAAACTACGCTTTGAACGTTCACTGGAAGACCAGTAGTAGTTTCCGATGCTCATCTGGAGGCATTTTGTAATCTGTGGACTATCAGAGTGTTGATGAAACACAAAAATTGCATCGAGATTGAACACAACAGTCACCATGCGCACTTTCCTCCATGGGAGTAATGTCTCAAACAGTCTACGCTTTCATCGTTCCCTGGAAGTCCAGTAGAAGTTTCCGATTCACATCTGGAGGTATTCTGTAATCTGTGGACGATCAGAGAGTTGATGAAACACAGAAAAAGGATCGGGATTGAATACAACAGTCACCATGCGCACTTTCCTCTATGTGAGTAAAGTCTCAAACAGTTTACACTTTGATCGTTCCTTGGAAGACCAGTAGTAGTTTCCGATGCACATCTGGAGGCATTCTGTAATCTGTAGACTATCAGAGTGTTGGTGAAACACAGAAATTGCATCGAGATTGATTACAACAGTCACCATGATCACTTTCCTCCATGGGAGTAATGTCTCAAACAGGCTACGCTTTGATCGTTCCCAGGAAGACCAGTAGTAGTTTCCGATGCACATCTGGAGGCATTCTGTAATCTGTGGACTATCAGAGTGTTGATGAACACAGATATTGCATCGGGATTGAATACAACAGTCACTATGCGCACTTTCCTCCATGGGAGTAATGTCTCAAAGAGTCTACCCTTTGATCGTTCCCTGGGAGAGCTGTAGTAGTTTCCGATACACATCTGGAGGCATTCTGTAATCTGTGGACGACCACAGAGTTGATGAAACACAGAAAATGGATCGGGATTGAATACAACAGTCACCATGCGCACTTTCCTCCATGGGAGTAATGTCTCAAACTGTTTACGCTTTGATCGTTCCTTGGAAGACCAGTAGTAGTTTCCGATGCACATCTGGAGGCAATCTGTAATCTGTAGACTATCAGAGTGTTGATGAAACAATGAAATTGCATCGAGATTGATTACAACAGTCACCATGCGCACATTCCTCCATGTGAATAATGTCTCAAATAGTCTACGCTTTGATCGTTCAATGGAAAACAAGTAGTAGTTTCCGATGCACATCTGGAGCCATTCTGTAATCTGTGGACTATCAGAGTGTTGATGAAACACAGAAATTGCATCGGGATTGAATTCAACAGTCACCATGCGCACTTTCCTCCATGGAAGTAATGTCTCAAAGAGACTAAGCTTTAATCATTCCCTGGAAGACCAGTAGTAGTTTCCGATACACATCTGGAGGCATTCTCTATTCTGTGGACTATCAGAGTGTTGATGAAACCAAAATTTCATCAGGATGGAATACAACTGTCACCATGCACACTTTCCTCCATGGGAGTAATGTCTCAAACAGTCTACGCTTTGATCGTTCCCAGGAAGACCAGTAGTAGTTTCCGATGCACATCTGGAGCCATTCTGTAATCTGTGGACTTTCAGAGTGTTGATGAACACAGATATTGCATCGGGAGTGAATACAACAGTCACCATGCGCACTTTCCTCCATGGGAGTGATGTCTCAAACAGTCTACGCTTTGGTCTTTCACTGGAAGACCAGTAGTAGTTTCCGATGCACATCTGGAGGCATTCTGTGATCTGTGGACTATCAGAGTGTTGATGAAACACAGAAATTGCACCAGGATTGAATACAACAGTCACCATGCGCACTTTCCTCCATGGGAGTAATGTCTGAAAGAGTCTACGATTTGATCGTTCCCTGGAAGACCAGTAGTAGTTTCCGATGCACTTCTGGAGGCTTTCTGTAATCTGTGGACTATCAGAGTGTTGATGAAACACAGAAATTGCATCGGGATTGGATACAACAGTCACCATGCGTACTTTCCTCCATGGGAGTAATGTCTCAAAGACTACACTTTGATCGTTCCCTGGGAGACCAGTAGTAGTTTCCGATGCACATCTGGGGGCATTCTGTAATCTGTGGGCCATCGGAGTGTTGATGAAACACAGAAATTGCATCGGGATTGAATACAACAGTTACCATGCGCAGTTTCCTCCATGGGAGTACTGTCTCAAACAGTCTACGCTTTGATCGTTTTTAGGAAGACCAGAAGTAGTTTCCGATACACATCTGGAGGCATTCTGTAATCTGCGGACTATCAGACTGTTCATGAAACTCAGAAATTGCATCGGAATTGAATACAACAGTCACCATGCGCACATTAGTTCATGCAAGTAATTCTTAAACAGACTACGATTTGATCGTTCCCTGGAAGACCAGTAGTAGTTTCCGATACATATCTGGAGGCATTCTGTAATCTGTGGACCTTCAAAGTGTTGATGAAACACAGAAATTGCATCGAGATTGAATACAACATTCACCATGCGCACTTTCCTCCATGGGAGTAATGTCTGAAACAGCTTACGCTTTGATCGTTCCCTGGAAGACCAGTAGTAGTTTCCGATGCACATCTGGAGGCATTCTGTAATCTGTGGACTATCACAGTGCTTAAGAAACACAGAAATTGCATCGGGATGAATTCAACAGTCACCATGCGCACTTTCCTCCATGGGAGTAATGTCTTAAACAGTCTCCGCTTTGATCGTTCCCTGGAAGACCAGTGGTAGTTTCCGATGTACATCTGGAAGCATTCTGTAATCTGTGGACTATCAGAGTGTTGATGAAACCAAAATTGCATCGCGATTGAATACAACAGTCACCATGCGCACTTTCCTACCATGGGAGTAATGTCTCAAACAGTCTACGCTTTGATCGTTCCCAAGAAGACCAGTAGTAGTTTCCGATGCAAATCTGGAGGCATTCTGTAATCTGTGGACGATCAGAGAGTTGATGAAAAACAGAAATTGCATCGGGATTGAATACAACAGTCACCATGCGCATTTTTCTCCATGGGAGTAATGTCTCAAAGAGTCTACGCTTTGATCGTTCCCTGGAAGACCAGTAGTAGTTTCCGATGCACATCTGGAGCCATTCTGTAATCTGTGGACTATCAGAGTGTTGATGAACACAGATATTGCATCGGGAGTGAATACAACAGTCACCATGCGCACTTTCCTCCATGGGAGTGATGTCTCAAACAGTCTACGCTTTGGTCTTTCCCTGGAAGACCATCAGTAGTTTCCGATGCACATCTGGAGGCATTCTGTATTCTGTGGACTATCAGAGTGTTGATGAACACAGATATTGCATCGGGATTGAATACAACAGTCACTATGCGCACTTTCCACCATGGGAGTAATGTCTCAAAGAGTCTACCCTTTGATCGTTCCCTGGGAGAGTTGTAGTAGTTTCCGATGCACATCTGGAGGCATTCTGTAATCTGTGGACGACCACAGAGTTGATGAAACACAGAAAATGGATCGGGATTGAATACAACAGTCACCATGCGCACTTTCCTCCATGGGAGTAATGTCTCAAACAGTTTACGCTTTGATCGTTCCTTGGAAGACCAGTAGTAGTTTCCGATGCACATCTGGAGGCAATCTGTAATCTGTAGACTATCAGAGTGTTGATGAAACAATGAAATTGCATCGAGATTGATTACAACAGTCACCATGCGCACATTCCTCCATGTGAATAATGTCTCAAATAGTCTACGCTTTGATCGTTCAATGGAAAACAAGTAGTAGTTTCCGATGCACATCTGGAGCCATTCTGTAATCTGTGGACTATCAGAGTGTTGATGAAACACAGAAATTGCATCGGGATTGAATTCAACAGTCACCATGCGCACTTTCCTCCATGGGAGTAATGTCTCAAAGAGACTAAGCTTTAATCATTCCCTGGAAGACCAGTAGTAGTTACCGATACACATCTGGAGGCATTCTCTATTCTGTGGACTATCAGAGTGTTGATGAAACCAAAATTTCATCAGGATGGAATACAACTGTCACCATGCACACTTTCCTCCATGGGAGTAATGTCTCAAACAGTCTACGCTTTGATCGTTCCCAGGAAGACCAGTAGTAGTTTCCGATGCACATCTGGAGCCATTCTGTAATCTGTGGACTTTCAGAGTGTTGATGAACACAGATATTGCATCGGGAGTGAATACAACAGTCACCATGCGCACTTTCCTCCATGGGAGTGATGTCTCAAACAGTCTACGTTTTGGTCTTTCACTGGAAGACCAGTAGTAGTTTCCGATGCACATCTGGAGGCATTCTGTGATCTGTGGACTATCAGAGTGTTGATGAAACACAGAAATTGCACCAGGATTGAATACAACAGTCACCATGCGCACTTTCCTCCATGGGAGTAATGTCTGAAAGAGTCTACGTTTTGATCGTTCCCTGGAAGACCAGTAGTAGTTTCCGATGCACTTCTGGAGGCTTTCTGTAATCTGTGGACTATCAGAGTGTTGATGAAACACAGAAATTGCATCGAGATTGAATACAACATTCACCATGCGCACTTTCCTCCATGGGAGTAATGTCTGAAACAGCTTACGCTTTGATCGTTCCCTGGAAGACCAGTAGTAGTTTCCGATGCACATCTGGAGGCATTCTGTAATCTGTGGACTATCACAGTGCTTAAGAAACACAGAAATTGCATCGGGATGAATTCAACAGTCACCATGCGCACTTTCCTCCATGGGAGTAATGTCTTAAACAGTCTCCGCTTTGATCGTTCCCTGGAAGACCAGTGGTAGTTTCCGATGTACATATGGAAGCATTCTGTAATCTGTGGACTATCAGAGTGTTGATGAAACCAAAATTGCATCGCGATTGAATACAACAGTCACCATGCGCACTTTCCTACCATGGGAGTAATGTCTCAAACAGTCTACGCTTTGATCGTTCCCTGGAAGACCAGTAGTAGATTCCAATGCACATCTGGAGGCATTCTGTAATCTGTGGACTATCAGAGTGTTGATGAAACACAGAAATTGCATCGAGATTGAATACAACATTCACAATGCGCACTTTCCTCCATGGGAGTAATGTCTGAAACAGCTTACGCTTTGATCGTTCCTTGTAGTAGTTTCCGATGCACATCTTTAGCCATTCTGTAATCTGTGGTCTATCAGAGTGTTGTTGAACACAGATATTGCATCAGGAGTGAATACAA
This sequence comes from Schistocerca gregaria, assembly GCF_023897955.1. NCBI lineage: Eukaryota > Metazoa > Arthropoda > Insecta > Orthoptera > Acrididae > Schistocerca > Schistocerca gregaria. Next base: position 4,774,642 of record NC_064926.1, read on the forward strand.
CAGTCACCATGATCAGTTTCCTCCATTGGAGTAATGTCTAAAACAGTCTACGCTTTGATCGTTCCTTGGAAGACCAGATGTAGTTTCCGATACACATCTGGAGGCATTCTGTAATCTGTGGACCATCAGAGTGTTCATGAAACACAGAAATTGCATCGAGATTGAACACAACAGTCACCATGCGCACTTTCCTCCATGGGAGTAATTCTTAAACAGTCTACGCTTTGATCGTTCCCTAAAAAGACCAGTAGCAGTTTCCGATGCACATCTGGTAGCATTCTGTAATCTGTGGACTATCAGTGTGTTGATGAAACACAGTAATTGCATGGGGATTGAATACAACAGTCACCATGCGCACTTTCCTCCATGGGAGTAATGTCTAAAACAGTCTACGCTTTCATCGCTCCCCGGAAGACCAGTAGTAGTTTCCGATGCACATCTGGAGGCATTCTGTAATCTGTGGACGATCAGAGAGTTGATGAAACACAGAAATTGCATCGGGATTGAATACAACAGTCAAAATGCGCACTTTCCTCCATGGGAGTAATGTCTCAAACAGATTACGCTTTGATCGTTCCCTGGAAGACCAGTAGTAGTTTCCAATGCACATGTGGAGGCATTCTGTAATCTGTGGACTATCAGAGTGTTGATGAAACACAGAAATTGCATCGAGATTGAACACAACAGTCACCATGCGCACTTTCCTCCATGGGAGTAATGTCTCAAACAGTCTACGCTTTTATCGTTCCCTGGAAGTACAGTAGTAGTTTCCGATGCACATCTGGAGGCATTCTGTAATCTGTGGACGATCAGAGAGTTGATGAAACACAGAAAAAGAATCGGGATTGAATACAACAGTCACCATGCGCACTTTCCTCCATGGGAGTAATGTCTCAAACAGTTTACACTTTGATCGTTCCTTGGAAGACCAGTAGTAGTTTCCGATGCACATCTGGAGCCATTCTGTAATCTGTAGACTATCAGAGTGTTGATGAAATACAGAAAATGCATCGAGATTGATTACAACAGTCACCATGATCACTTTCCTCCATGGGAGTAATGTCTCAAACAGGCTACGCTTTGATCGTTCACTGGAAAACCAGTAGTAGTTTCCGATGCACATCTGGAGGCATTCTGTAATCTGTGGACTATCGGAGCGTTGACGAAACACAGAAATTGCATCGGGATTGGATGCCACAGTCACCATGCGCACTTTCCTCTATGGGAGTAATGTCTCAAACAGTCTACGCTTTGATCGTTCCCAGGAAGACCAGTAGTAGTTTCCAATGCACATCTGGAGGCATTCTGTAATCTGCGGAATATCAGAGTGTTGATGAAACACAGAAATTGCATCGAGATTGAATACAACAGTCACCATGCGCACTTTCCTCCATGGGAGTAATGTCTCAAAGAGCTTACGCTTTGATCGTTCCTTGTAGTAGTTTCCGATGCACATCTTTAGCCATTCTGTAATCTGTGGTCTATCAGAGTGTTGTTGAACACAGATATTGCATCAGGAGTGAATACAACAGTCACCATGCTCAGTTTCCTCCATTGGAGTAATGTCTAAAACAGTCTACGCTTTGATCGTTCCTTGGAAGACCAGATGTAGTTTCCGATACACATCTGGAGGCATTCTGTAATCTGTGGACTATCAGAGTGTTCATGAAACACAGAAATTGCATCGGAAATGAATACAACAGTCACCATGCGCACTTTCCTCCATGCAAGTAATTCCTAAACAGTCAACGCTTTGATCGTTCCCTGCAAGACCAGTAGTAGTTTCCGATACATATCTGGAGGCATTCTGTAATCTGTGGACCTATAAAGTGTTGATGAAACACAGAAATTGCCTCGGGATTGAATACAACAGTCTCCATGCGTACTTTCCTCCATGGCTGTAATGTCTCAAAAACTACGCTTTGATCGTTCCCTGGAAGACCAGTAGTAGTTTCCGATGCACATCTGGAGGCATTTTGAAATCTGTGGACTATCAGAGTGTTGATGAAACACAGAAATTGCATCGAGATTGAACACAACAGTCACGATGCGCACTTTCCTCCATGGGAGTAATGTCTCAAACAGTCTACGCTTTGATCGTTCCCTGGAAGACCAGTAGCAGTTTCCGATGCACATCTGGTAGCATTCTGTAATCTGTGGACTATCAGTGTGTTGATGAAACACAGTAATTGCATGGGGATTGAATACAACAGTCACCATGCGCACTTTCCTCCATGGGAGTAATATCTAAAACAGTCTACGCTTTCATCGCTCCCCGGAAGACCAGTAGTAGTTTCCGATGCACATCTGGAGGCATTCTGTAATCTGTGGACGATCACAGAGTAGATGAAACACAGAAATTGCATCGGGATTGAATACAACAGTCACCATGCGCACTTTCCTCCATGGGAGTAATGTCTCAAACAGATTACGCTTTGATCGTTCCCTGGAATACCAGTAGTAGTTTCCAATGCACATGTGGAGGCATTCTGTAATCTGTGGACTATCAGAGTGTTGATGAAACACAGAAATTGCATCGAGATTGAACACAACAGTCACCATGCGCACTTTCCTCCATGGGAGTAATGTCTCAAACAGTCTACGCTTTCATCGTTCCCTGGAAGTACAGTAGTAGTTTCCGATGCTCATCTGGAGGCACTCTGTAATCAGTGGACGATCAGAGAGTTGATGAAACACAGAAAATGGATCGGGATTGAATACAACAGTCACCATGCGCACTTTCCTCCATGGGAGTAATGTCTCAAACAGTTTACACTTTGATCGTTCCTTGGAAGACCAGTAGTAGTTTCCGATGCACATCTGGAGGCATCCTGCAATCTGTAGACTATCAGAGTGTTGATGAAACACAGAAAATGCATCGAGATTGATTACAACAGTCACCATGATCACTTTCCTCCATGGGAGTTATGTCTCAAACAGGCTACGCTTTGATCGTTCACTGGAAAACCAGTAGTAGTTTCCGATGCACATCTGGAGGCATTCTGTAATCTGTGGACTATCGGAGCGTTGACGAAACACAGAAATTGCATCGGGATTGGATGCCACAGTCACCATGCGCACTTTCCTCTATGGGAGTAATGTCTCAAACAGTCTACGCTTTGATTGTTCCTTGGAAGACCAGATGTAGTTTCCGATACACATCTGGAGGCATTCTGTAATCTGTGGACTATCAGAGTGTTCATGAAACACAGAAATTGCATCGGAAATGAATACAACAGTCACCATGCGCACTTTCCTCCATGCAAGTAATTCTTAAACAGTCTACGCTTTGATCGTTCCCTGCAAGACCAGTAGTAGTTTCCGATACAATTGCATCGGGATTGAATACAACTGTCACCATGCACACTTTCCTCCATGGGAGTAATGTCTCAAACAGTCTACGCTTTGATCGTTCCTTGGAAGACCAGATGTAGTTTCCGATACACATCTGGAAGCATTCTGTAATCTGTGGACTATCAGAGTGTTCATGAAACACAGAAATTGCATCGGAAATGAATACAACAGTCACCATGCGCACTTTCCTCCATGCAAGTAATTCTTAAACAGTCTACGCTTTGATCGTTCCCTGCAAGACCAGTAGTAGTTTCCGATACATATCTGGAGGCATTCTGTAATCTGTGGACCTATAAAGTGTTGATGAAACACAGAAATTGCCTCGGGATTGAATACAACAGTCACCATGCGCACTTTCCTCCATGGCTGTAATGTCTCAAAAACTACGCTTTGATCGTTCCCTGGAAGACCAGTAGTAGTTTCCGATTCACATCTGGAGGCATTTTGTAATCTGTGGACTATCAGAGTGTTGATGAAACACAGAAATTGCATCGAGATTGAACACAACAGTTACCATGCGCACTTTCCTCCATGGGAGTAATGTCTCAAACAGTCTACGCTTTGAACGTTCCCTGGAAGACCAGTAGCAGTTTCCGATGCACATCTGGTAGCATTCTGTAATCTGTGGACTATCAGTGTGTTGATGAAACACAGTAATTGCATGGGGATTGAATACAACAGTCACCATGCGTACTTTCCTCCATGGGAGTAATGTCTAAAACAGTCTACGCTTTCATCGCTCCCCGGAAGACCAGTAGTAGTTTCCGATGCACATCTGGAGGCATTCTGTAATCTGTGGACGATCAGAGAGTTGATGAAACACAGAATTGCATCGGGATTGAATACAACAATCACCATGATCACTTTCCTCCATGGGAGTAATGTCTCAAACAGATTACGCTTTGATCGTTCCCTGGAAGACCTGTAGTAGTTTCCAATGCACATGTGGAGGCATTCTGTAATCTGTGGACTATCAGAGTGTTGATGAAACACAGAAATTGCATCGAGATTGAACACAAGAGTCACCATGCGCACTTTCCTCCATGGGAGTAATGTCTCAAAAAGTCTAAGCTTTCATCTTTCCCTGGAAGTACAGTAGTAGTTTCCGATGCACATCTGGAGGCATTCTGTAATCTGTGGACGATCAGAGAGTTGATGAAACACAGTAAAAGGATCGGGATTGTATACAACAGTCACCATGCGCACTTTCCTCCATGGGAGTAATGTCTCAAACAGTTTACACTTTGATCGCTCCTTGGAAGACCAGTAGTAGTTTCCGATGCACATCTGGAGGCATTCTGTAACCTGTAGACTATCAGAGTGTTGATGAAACACAGAAATTGCATCGAGGTTGATTACAACAGTCACCATGATCACTTTCCTCCATGGGAGTAATGTCTCAAACAGGCTACGCTTTGATCGTTCACTGGAAAACCAGTAGTAGTTTCCGATGCACATCTGGAGGCATTCTGTAATCTGTGGACTATCGGAGCGTTGACGAAACACAGAAATTGGATCGGGATTGGATGCCACAGTCACCATGCGCACTTTCCTCTATGGGAGTAATGTCTAAAACAGTCTACGATTTGATCGTTCCCTGGAAGACCAGTAGTAGTTTACGATGCACATCTGGAGCCATTCTGTAATCTGTGGACTATCAGAGTGTTGATGAAACACAGAAATTGCATCGGGATTGAGTACAACAGTCACCATGTGCACTTTCCTCCATTGGAGTAATGTCTCAAAGAGTCTACGCTTTGATCGTTCCCTGGAAGACCAGTAGTAGAGTCCGATGCACATCTGGAGGCATTCTGTATTCTGTGGACTATCAGAGTGTTGATGAAACCAAAATTGCATCGAGATTGAATACAACAGTCACCATGCACACTTTCCTCCATGGGAGTAATGTCTCAAACAGTCTACGCTTTGATCGTTCCCAGGAAGACCAGTAGTAGTTTCCGATGCACATCTGGAGACATTCTGTAATCTGTGGACTATCAGAGAGTTGATGAACACAGATATTGCATCAAGAGTGAATACAACAGTCACCATGCGCACTGTCCTCCATGGGAGTGATGTCTCAAACAGTCTACGCTTTGGTCTTTCCCTGGAAGACCAGTAGTAGTTTCCGATGCACATCTGGAGGCATTCTGTAATCTGTGGACTATCAGAGTGTTGAAAAAAACACAGAAATTGCATCGGGATTGAATACAACAGTCACCATGCGCACTGTCCTCCATGGGAGTAATGTCTCAAAGAGTCTACCCTTTGATCGTTCCCTGGGAGAGCAGTAGTAGTTTCCGATGCACATCTGGAGGCATTCTGTAATCTGTGGACGATCGCAGAGTTGATGAAACGCAGAAAATGGATCGGGATTGATTACAACAGTCACCATGCGCACTTTCCTCCATGGGAGTAATGTCTCAAACAGTTTACGCTTTGATCGTTCCTTGGAAGACCAGTAGTAGTTTCCGATACACATCTGGAGGCAATCTGTAATCTGTAGACTATCAGAGTGTTGATGAAACACAGAAATTGCATCGAGATTGATTACAACAGTCAGCATGCGCACTTTCCTCCAATGGAGTAATGTCTCAAACAGTCTACGCTTTGATCGTTCACTGGAAAACAAGTAGTAGTTTCCGATGCACATCTGGAGCCATTCTGTAATCTGTGGACTATCAGAGTGTTGATGAAACACAGAAATTGCATCAGGATTGAATTCAACAGTCACCATGCGCACTTTCCTCCATGGGAGTAATGTCTCAAAGAGACTAAGCTTTGATCATTCCCTGGAAGACCAGTACTAGTTTCCGATACACATCTGGAGGCATTCTGTATTCTGTGGACTATCACAGTGTTGATGAAACCAAAATTGCATCGGGATTGAATACAACTGTCACCATGCACACTTACCTCCATGGGAGTAATGTCTCAAACAGTCTACGCTTTGATCGTTCCCAGGAAGACCAGTAGTAGTTTCCGATGCACATCTGGAGCCATTCTGTAATCTGTGGACTATCAGAGTGTTGATGAACACAGATATTGCATCGGGAGTGAATACAACAGTCACCATGCGCACTTTCCTCCATGGGAGTGATGTCTCAAACTGTTTACGCTTTGGTCTTTCCCTGGAAGACCAGTAGTAGTTTCCGATGCACATCTGGAGGCATTCTGTGATCTGTGGACTATCAGAGTGTTGATGAAACACAGAAATGGCACCAGGATTGAATACAACAGTCACCATGCGCACTTTCCTCCATGGGAGTAATGTCTCAAAGTGTCTACCCTTTGATCGTTCCCTGGGAGACCAGTAGTAGTTTCCGATGCACATCTGGAGGCATTCTGTAGTCTGTGGACCATCGGAGTGTTGATGAAACACAGAAATTGCATCGGGATTGAATACAAGAGTCACAATGCCCAGTTTCCTCAATGGGAGTACTGTCACAAACAGTCTACGCTTTCATCGTTTTTAGGAAGACCAAAAGTAGTTTCCGATACACATCTGGAGGCATTCAGTAATCTGTGGACTATCAGAGTGTTTAGGAACACAGAAATTGCTTCGGGATTGAATACAACAGTCACCATGCGCCCTTTCCTTCATGTGAGTAATGTCTCAAACAGTCTACGCTTTGATCGTTCCCTGGAAGACCAGTAGTAGAGTCCGATGCACATCTGGAGGCATTCTGTATTCTGTGGACTATCAGAGTGTTGATGAAACCAAAATTGCATCGGGATTGAATACAACTGTCACCATGCACACTTTCCTCCATGGGAGTAATGTCTCAAACAGTCTACGCTTTGATCGTTCCCAGGAAGACCAGTAGTAGTTTCCAATGCACATCTGGAGGCATTCTGTAATCTGTGGACTATCAGAGTGTTGATGAAACACAGATATTTCATCGAGATTGAATACAACAGTCACCATGCGCACTTTCCTCCATGGGAGTAATGTCTCAAACAGCTTACGCTTTGATCGTTCCTTGTAGAAGTTTCCGATGCACATCTTTAGCCATTCTGTAATCGGTGGTCTATCAGAGTGTTGTTGAACACAGATATTGCATCAGGAGTGAATACAACAGTCACCATGCACAGTTTCCTCCATTGGAGTAATGTCTCAAACAGTCTACGCTTTGATCGTTCCTTGGAAGACCAGATGTAGTTTCCGATACACATCTGGAAGCATTCTGTAATCTGTGGACTATCAGAGTGTTCATGAAACACAGAAATTGCATCGGAAATGAATACAACAGTCACCATGCGCACTTTCCTCCATGCAAGTAATTCTTAAACAGTCTACGCTTTGATCGTTCCCTGCAAGACCAGTAGTAGTTTCCGATACCTATCTGGAGGCATTCTGTAATCTGTGGACCTATAAAGTGTTGATGGAACACAGAAATTGCCTCGGGATTGAATACAACAGTCACCAGGCGCACTTTCCTCCATGGCTGTAATGTCTCAAAAACTACGCTTTGATCGTTCCCTGGAAGACCAGTAGTAGTTTCCGATGCACATCTGGAGGCATTTTGTAATCTGTGGACTATCAGAGTGTTGATGAAACACAGAAATTGCATCGAGATTGAACACAACAGTCACCATGCGCACTTTCCTCCATGGGAGTAATGTCTCAAACAGTCTACGCTTTGATCGTTCCCTGGAAGACCAGTAGCAGTTTCCGATGCACATCTGGAGCCATTCTGTAATCTGTGGACTATCAGAGTGTTGATGAAACACAGAAATTGCATCGGGATTGAGTACAACAGTCACCATGTGCACTTTCCTCCATGGGAGTAATGTCTCAAAGAGTCTACGCTTTGATCGTTCCCTGGAAGACCAGTAGTAGAGTCCGATGCACATCTGGAGGCATTCTGTATTCTGTAGACTATCAGAGTGTTGATGAAAGCAGAATTGCATCGGGATTGAATACAACTGTCACCATGCACACTTTCCTCCATGGGAGTAATGTCTCAAACAGTCTACGCTTTGATCGTTCCCAGGAAGACCAGTAGTAGTTTCCGATGCACATCTGGAGCCATTCTGTAATCTGTGGACTATCAGAGCGTTGATGAACACAGATATTGCATCGGGAGTGAATACAACAGTCACCATGCGCACTTTCCTCCATGGGAGTGATGTCTCAAACAGTCTACGCTTTGGTCTTTCCCTGGAAGACGATCAGTAGTTCCCGATGCACATCTGGAGGCATTCTGTAATCTGTGGACTATCAGAGTGTTGATGAAACACAGAAATTGCATCGGGATTGAATACAACAGTCACCATGCACACTTTCCTCCATGGGAGTAATGTCTCAAACAGTCTACGCTTTGATCGTTCCCAGGAAGACCAGTAGTAGTTTCCGATGCACATCTGGAGACATTCTGTAATCTGTGGACTATCAGAGAGTTGATGAACACAGATATTGCATCAAGAGTGAATACAACAGTCACCATGCGCACTGTCCTCTATGTGAGTGATGTCTCAAACAGTCTACGCTTTGGTCTTTCCCTGGAAGACCAGTAGTAGTTTCCGATGCACATCTGGAGGCATTCTGTAATCTGTGGACTATCAGAGTGTTGAAAAAAACACAGAAAATGCATCGGGATTGAATACAACAGTCACCATGCGCACTGTCCTCCATGGGAGTAATGTCTCAAAGAGTCTACCCTATGATCGTTCCCTGGGAGAGCAGTAGTAGTTTCCGATGCACATCTGGAGGCATTCTGTAATCTGTGGACGATCGCAGAGCTGATGAAACGCAGAAAATGGATCGGGATTGATTACAACAGTCACCATGCGCACTTTCCTCCATGGGAGTAATGTCTCAAACAGTTTACGCTTTGATCGTTCCTTGGAAGACCAGTAGTAGTTTCCGATACACATCTGGAGGCATTTTGTAATCTGTGGACTATCAGAGTGTTGATGAAACACAGAAATTGCATCGAGATTGAACACAACAGTCACCATGCGCACTTTCCTCCATGGGAGTAATGTCTCAAACAGTCTACGCTTTGATCGTTCCCTGGAAGACCAGTAGCAGTTTCCGATGCACATCTGGAGCCATTCTGTAATCTGTGGACTATCAGAGTGTTGATGAAACACAGAAATTGCATCGGGATTGATTACAACAGTCACCATGCGCACTTTCCTCCATGGGAGTAATGTCTCAAAGAGACTAAGCTTTGATCATTCCCTGGAAGACCAGTACTAGTTTCCGATACACATCTGGAGGCATTCTGTATTCTGTGGACTATCACAGTGTTGATGAAACCAAAATTGCATCGGGATTGAATACAACTGTCACCATGCACACTTACCTCCATGGGAGTAATGTCTCAAACAGTCTACGCTTTGATCGTTCCCAGGAAGACCAGTAGTAGTTTCCGATGCACATCTGGAGCCATTCTGTAATCTGTGGACTATCAGAGTGTTGATGAACACAGATATTGCATCGGGAGTGAATACAACAGTCACCATGCGCACTTTCCTCCATGGGAGTGATGTCTCAAACTGTTTACGCTTTGGTCTTTCCCTGGAAGACCAGTAGTAGTTTCCGATGCACATCTGGAGGCATTCTGTGATCTGTGGACTATCAGAGTGTTGATGAAACACAGAAATGGCACCAGGATTGAATACAACAGTCACCATGCGCACTTTCCTCCATGGGAGTAATGTCTCAAAGTGTCTACCCTTTGATCGTTCCCTGGGAGACCAGTAGTAGTTTCCGATGCACATCTGGAGGCATTCTGTAGTCTGTGGACCATCGGAGTGTTGATGAAACACAGAAATTGCATCGGGATTGAATACAAGAGTCACAATGCCCAGTTTCCTCAATGGGAGTACTGTCACAAACAGTCTACGCTTTCATCGTTTTTAGGAAGACCAAAAGTAGTTTCCGATACACATCTGGAGGCATTCAGTAATCTGTGGACTATCAGAGTGTTTAGGAACACAGAAATTGCTTCGGGATTGAATACAACAGTCACCATGCGCCCTTTCCTTCATGTGAGTAATGTCTCAAACAGTCTACGCTTTGATCGTTCCCTGGAAGACCAGTAGTAGAGTCCGATGCACATCTGGCGGCATTCTGTATTCTGTGGACTATCAGAGTGTTGATGAAACCAAAATTGCATCGGGATTGAATACAACTGTCACCATGCACACTTTCCTCCATGGGAGTAATGTCTCAAACAGTCTACGCTTTGATCGTTCCCAGGAAGACCAGTAGTAGTTTCCAATGCACATCTGGAGGCATTCTGTAATCTGTGGACTATCAGAGTGTTGATGAAACACAGATATTTCATCGAGATTGAATACAACAGTCACCATGCGCACTTTCCTCCATGGGAGTAATGTCTCAAACAGCTTACGCTTTGATCGTTCCTTGTAGAAGTTTCCGATGCACATCTTTAGCCATTCTGTAATCGGTGGTCTATCAGAGTGTTGTTGAACACAGATATTGCATCAGGAGTGAATACAACAGTCACCATGCACAGTTTCCTCCATTGGAGTAATGTCTCAAACAGTCTACGCTTTGATCGTTCCTTGGAAGACCAGATGTAGTTTCCGATACACATCTGGAAGCATTCTGTAATCTGTGGACTATCAGAGTGTTCATGAAACACAGAAATTGCATCGGAAATGAATACAACAGTCACCATGCGCACTTTCCTCCATGCAAGTAATTCTCAAACAGTCTACGCTTTGATCGTTCCTTGGAAGACCAGATGTAGTTTCCGATGCACATCTGGAGCCATTCTGTAATCTGTGGACTATCAGAGCGTTGATGAACACAGATATTGCATCGGGAGTGAATACAACAGTCACCATGCGCACTTTCCTCCATGGGAGTGATGTCTCAAACAGTCTACGCTTTGGTCTTTCCCTGGAAGACGATCAGTAGTTCCCGATGCACATCTGGAGGCATTCTGTAATCTGTGGACTATCAGAGTGTTGATGAAACACAGAAATTGCATCGGGATTGAATACAACAGTCACCATGCACACTTTCCTCCATGGGAGTAATGTCTCAAACAGTCTACGCTTTGATCGTTCCCAGGAAGACCAGTAGTAGTTTCCGATGCACATCTGGAGACATTCTGTAATCTGTGGACTATCAGAGAGTTGATGAACACAGATATTGCATCAAGAGTGAATACAACAGTCACCATGCGCACTGTCCTCTATGTGAGTGATGTCTCAAACAGTCTACGCTTTGGTCTTTCCCTGGAAGACCAGTAGTAGTTTCCGATGCACATCTGGAGGCATTCTGTAATCTGTGGACTATCAGAGTGTTGAAAAAAACACAGAAAATGCATCGGGATTGAATACAACAGTCACCATGCGCACTGTCCTCCATGGGAGTAATGTCTCAAAGAGTCTACCCTATGATCGTTCCCTGGGAGAGCAGTAGTAGTTTCCGATGCACATCTGGAGGCATTCTGTAATCTGTGGACGATCGCAGAGCTGATGAAACGCAGAAAATGGATCGGGATTGATTACAACAGTCACCATGCGCACTTTCCTCCATGGGAGTAATGTCTCAAACAGTTTACGCTTTGATCGTTCCTTGGAAGACCAGTAGTAGTTTCCGATACACATCTGGAGGCAATCTGTAATCTGTAGACTATCAGAGTGTTGATGAAACACAGAAATTGCATCGAGATTGATTACAACAGTCACCATGCGCACTTTCCTCCAATGGAGTAATGTCTCAAACAGTCTACGCTTTGATCGTTCACTGGAAAACAAGTAGTAGTTTCCGATGCACATCTGGAGCCATTCTGTAATCTGTGGACTATCAGAGTGTTGATGAAACACAGAAATTGCATCGGGATTGAATTCAACAGTCACCATGCGCACTTTCCTCCATGGGAGTAATGTCTCAAAGAGACTAAGCTTTGATCATTCCCTGGAAGACCAGTACTAGTTTCCGATACACATCTGGAGGCATTCTGTATTCTGTGGACTATCAGAGTGTTGATGAAACCAAAATTGCATCGGGATTGAATACAACTGTCACCATGCACACTTTCCTCCATGGGAGTAATGTCTCAAACAGTCTACGCTTTGATCGTTCCCAGGAAGACCAGTAGTAGTTTCCGATGCACATCTGGAGCCATTCTGTAATCTGTGGTCTATCAGAGTGTTGATGAACACAGATATTGCATCGGGAGTGAATACAACAGTCACCATGCGCACTTTCCTCCATGGGAGTGATGTCTCAAACTGTCTACGCTTTGGTCTTTCCCTGGAAGACCAGTAGTAGTTTCCGATGCACATCTGGAGGCATTCTGTGATCTGTGGACTATCAGAGTGTTGATGAAACACAGAAATGGCACCAGGATTGAATACAATAGTCACCATGCGCACTTTCCTCCATGGGAGTAATGTCTCAAAGTGTCTACCCTTTGATCGTTCCCTGGGAGACCAGTAGTAGTTTCCGATCCACATCTGGAGGCATTCTGTAGTCTGTGGACCATCGGAGTGTTGATGAAACACAGAAATTGCATCGGGATTGAATACAAGAGTCACAATGCGCAGTTTCCTCAATGGGAGTACTGTCTCAAACAGTCTACGCTTTGAACGTTTTTAGGAAGACCAAAAGTAGTTTCCGATACACATCTGGAGGCATTCAGTAATCTGTGGACTATCAGAGTGTTTTGGAACAAAGAAATTGCTTCGGGATTGAATACAACAGTCACCATGCGCCCTTTCCTTCATGTGAGTAATGTCTCAAACAGTCTACGCTTTGATCGTTCCCTGGAAGACCAGTAGTAGTTTCCGATGCACATCTGGAGGCATTCTGTAATCTGTGGACTATCAGAGAGTTGATGAAACACAGAATTTGCATCGGGATTGAATTCAACAGTCACCATGCGCACTTTCCTCCTTGGGAGTAATGTCTCAAGGAGACTACGCTTTGATCGTTCCCTGGAAGACCAGTAGTAGTTTCCGATGCGCATCTGGAGGCATTCTGTAATCTGTGGACTATCAGAGTGTTGATGAAACACAGTTATCGCATCTTGATTGAACACAACAGTCACCATGCGCACTTTCCTCCATAGGAGTAATGTCTCAAACAGTCTACGCTTTGATCGTTCCCTGGAAGACCAATAGTAGTTTCCGATGCACATCTGGAGGCATTCTGTAATCTGTGGACGATCACAGAGTTGATGAAACGCAGAAAATGGATCGGGATTGAATACAACAGTCACCATGCGCACTTTCCTCCATGGGAGTGATGTCTCAAACAGTTTACGCTTTGATCGTTCCTTGGAAGACCAGTAGTACTTTCCGATACACATCTGGAGGCAATCTGTAATCTGTAGACTATCAGAGTGTTGATGAAACACAGAAATTGCATCGAGATTGATTACAACAGTCACCATGCGCACTTTCCTCCATGGGAGTAATGTCTCAAACAGTGTACGCTTTGATCGTTCACTGGAAAACAAGTAGTAGTTTCCGATGCACATCTGGAGCCATTCTGTAATTTGTGGACTATCAGAGTGTTGATGAAACACAGAAATTGCATCGGGATTGAATTCAACAGTCACCATGCGCACTTTCCTCCATGGGAGTAATGTCTCAAAGAGACTAAGCTTTGATCATTCCCTGGAAGACCAGTACTAGTTTCCGATGCACATCTGGAGGCATTCTGTAATCTGTGGACCATCGGAGTACTGATGAAACACAGAAATTGCATCGGGATTGAATACAACAGTCACCATACTCAGTTTCCTCCATGGGAGGAATGTCTCTAACAGTATACGCTTTGATCGTTCCCTGGAAGACCAGTAGTAGTTTCCGATACACACCTGGAGGCATTCTGTATTCTGTGGACTATCAGAGTGTTGATGAAACCAAAATTGCATCGGGATTGAATACAACAGTCACCATGCACACTTTCCTCCATGGGAGTAATGTCTCAAACAGTCTACGCTTTGATCGTTCCCAGGAGGACCAGTAGTAGTTTCCGATGCACATCTGGAGCCATTCTGTAATCTGTGGACTATCAGAGTGTTGATGAACACAGATATTGCATCGGGAGTGAATACAACAGTCACCATGCGCACTTTCCTCCATGGGAGTGATGTCTCAAAGAGTCTACGCTTTGATCGTTCCCTGGAAGACCAGTGGTAGTTTCCGATACACATCTGGAGGCATTCTGTAATCTGTGGACTATCAGAATGTTGATGAAACACAGAAATTGCATCGGGATTGGATACAACAGTCACCATGCGCACTTTCCTCCATGGGAGTAATGTCTCAAAGAGTACACTTTGATCGTTCCCTGGGAGACCAGTAGTAGTTTCCGATGCACATCTGGAGGCATTCTGTAATCTGTGGGCCATCGGAGTGTTGATGAAACATAGAAATTGCATCGGGATTGAATACAACAGTCACCATGCGCAGTTTCCTCCATGGGAGTACTGTCTCAAACAGTCTACGCTTTGATCGTTTTTAGGAAGACCAGAAGTAGTTTCACATACACATCTGGATGCATTCTGTAATCTGTGGACTATCACAGTGTTGATGAAACACAGAAATTGCATCGGGATTGAATTCAACAGTCACCATGCGCACTTTCCTCCATGGGAGTAATGTCTCAAAGAGACTACGCTTTGATCGTTCCCTGGAAGACCAGTAGTAGTTTCCGATGCGCATCTGGAGGCATTCTGTATTGTGTGGACTATCAGAGTGTTGATGAAATCAAAATTGCATCGGGATTGAATACAACAGTCTCCATGCGCACTATCCTCCAAGGTAGTAATGTCTCAAACAGTCTACACTTTGATCGTTCCCTGGAAGACCAGTAGTAGTTTCCGATGCACATCTGGAGGCATTCTGTAATCTGTGGACGATCAGAGAGTTGATGAAAAACAGAAATTGCATCGGGATTGAATACATCAGTCACCATGCGCACTTTCCTCCATGGGAGTAATGTCTCAAACAGTCTACGCTTTCATCGTTCCCTGGAAGACCAGTAGTAGTTTCCGATGCACATCTGGAGGCATTCTGTAATCTGTGGACAATCAGAGTGTTGATGAAACACAGTTATCGCATCGGGATTGAATACAACAGTCACCATGCGCACTTTCCTCCATAGGAGTAATGTCTCAAACAGTCTACGCTTTGATCGTTCCCTGGAAGACCAGCAGTAGTTTCCGATGCACATCTGGAGGCATTCTGTAATCTGTGGACTATCAGAGTGGTCATGAAACACAGAAATTGCATCGGAAATGAATACAACAGTCACCATGCGCACTTTCCTCCATGCGAGTAATTCTTAAACAGTCTACGCTTTGATCGTTCCCTGCAAGACCAGTAGTAGTTTCCGATACATATCTGGAGGCATTTTGTAATCTGTGGTCTATCAGAGTGTAGACGAAACACAGAAATTGCATCGAGATTGAACACAACAGTCACCATGCGCACTTTCCTCCATGGGAGTAATGTCTCAAACAGTCTACGCTTTGATCGTTCCCTGGAAGAACAGTAGCAGTTTCCGATGCACATCTGGTAGCATTCTGTAATCTGTGGCCTATCAGAGTGTTGATGAAACACAGTAATTGCATCGGGATTGAATACAACAGTCACCATGCGCATTTTCCTCCATGGGAGTAGTGTCTCACACAGTCTACGCTTTCATCGCTCCCCGGAAGACCAGTAGTAGTTTCCGATGCACATCTGGAGGCATCCTGTAATCTGTGGACGATCAGAGAGTTGATGAAACACATTAATTGCATCGGGATTGAATACAACAGTCACCATGCGCACTTTCCTCCATGGGAGTAATATCTCAAACAGATTACGCTTTGATCGTTTACTGGAAGACCAGTAGTAGTTTCCTATGCACATCTGGAGGCAGTCTGTTATCTGTGGACTATCAAAGTTTTGATGAAACACAGAAATTGCATCGAGATTGAACACAACAGTCACCATGCGCACTTTCCTCCAAGGGAGTAATGTCTCAAACTGTCTATGCTTTCATCGTTCCCTGGAAGTCCAGTAGTAGTTTCCGATGCACATCTGGAGGCATTCTGTAATCTGTGGACGATCAGAGAGTTGATGAAACACAGAAAAAGGATCGGGATTGAATACAACAGTCACCATGCGCACTTTCCTCCATGGGAGTAATGTCTCAAAGTGTCTACCCTTTGATCGTTCCCTGGGAGACCAGTAGTAGTTTCCGATGCACATCTGGAGCCATTCTGTAATCTGTGGACTTTCAGAGTGTTGATGAAACACAGAAATTGCATCGGGATTGAGTACAACAGTCACCATGTGCGCTTTCCTCCATGGGAGTAATGTCTCAAAGAGTCTACAATTTGATCGTTCCCTGGAAGACCAGTAGTAGTTTCCGATGCACATCTGAAGCCATTCTGTAATATTTGGACTATCAGAGTGTTGATGAACACAGATATTGCATCGGGAGTGAATACAACAGTCACCATGCGCACTTTCCTCCATGGGAGTGATGTCTCAAACAGTCTACGCTTTGGACTTTCCCTGGAAGACCAGTAGTAGTTTCCGATGCACATCTGGAGGCATTCTGTGATCTGTGGACTATCAGAGTGTTGATGAAACACAGAAATGGCACCAGGATTGAATACAACAGTCACCATGCGCACTTTCCTCCATGGGAGTAATGTCTCAAAGAGTCTACGCTTTGATCGTTCCCTTCAAGACCAGTAGTAGTTTCCGATGCACATCTGGAGGTATTCTGTAATCTGTGGACTATCAGAGTGTTGATGAAACACAGAAATTGCATCGGGATTGGATACAACAGTCACCATGCGCACTTTCCTCCATGGGAGTAATGTCTCAAAAAGTACACTTTGATCGTTCCCTGGGAGACCAGTAGTAGTTTCCGATGCACATCTGGAGGCATTCTGTAATCTGTGGGCCATCGGAGTGTTGATGAAACACAGAAATTGCATCAGGATTGAATACAACAGTCACCATGCTCAGTTTCCTCCATGGGAGTACTGTCTCAAACAGTCTACGCTTTGATCGTTTTTAGGAAGACCAGAAGTAGTTTCAGATACACATCTGGAGGCATTCTGTAATCTGTGGACTATCAGAGTGTTGATGAAACACAGAAATTGCATCGAGATTGAATACAACAGTCACCATGCGCACATTCCTCCATGGGTGTAATGTCTCAAACAGTCTACGCTTTCATCGTTCCCTGGAAGTCCAGTAGTAGTTTCCGATGCACATCTGGAGGCATTCTGTAATCTGTGGACGATCAGAGAGTTGATGAAACACAGAAAGTGGATCGGGATTGAATACAACAGTCACCATGCGCACTCTCCTCCATGGGAGTAATGTCTCAAACGGTCTACGCTTTGATCGTTCACTGGAAAACCAGTAGTAGTTTCCGATGCACATGTGGAGGCATTCTGTAATCTGTGGACCATCGGAGTGTTGATGATTACAGATATTGCATCGGGAGTTAATACAACAGTCACCATGCGCACTTTCCTCCATGGGAGTGATGTCTCAAACAGTCTACGCTTTGGTGTTTCCCTGGAAGACCAGTAGTAGTTTCCGATGCACATCTGGAGGCATTCTGTAATCTGTGGACAATCAGAGTGTTGATGAAACACAGAAATTGCATCGGGATTGAATACAACAGTCACCATGCGCACTTTCCTACATGGGAGTAATATCTCAAAGTGTCTACCCTTTGATCGTTCCCTGGAAGACCAGTAGTAGTTTCCGATGCACATCTGGAGGCATTCTGTAATCTGTGGACCATCGGAGTGTTGATGAAACACAGAAATTGCATCGCGATTGAAAACAAGAGTCACACTGCGCAGTTTCCTCAATGGGAGTACTGTCTCAAACGGTCTACGCTTTGATCGTTCCCTGGAAGACCAGTAGTAGTTTCCGATGCGCATCTGGAGGCATTCTGTAATCTGTGGACTATCAGAGTGTTGATGAAATCAAAATTGCATTGGCATTCAAAACAATAGTCACCATGCGCACTTTCCTCCAAGGTAGTAATGTCTCAAACAGTCTACGCTTTGATCGTTCCCTGGAAGACCAGTAGCAGTTTCCGATGCACATCTGGTAGCATTCTGTAATCTCTGGACTATCAGAGTGTTGATGACACACAGTTATCGCATCGGGATTGAATGCAACAGTCACCATGCGCACTTTCCTCCATAGGAGTAATGTCTCAAACAGTCTACGCTTCGATCGTTCCCTGGAAGACCAGTAGCAGTTTCCGATGCACATCTGGTAGCATTCTGTAAACTGTGGCCTATCAGAGTGTTGATGAAACACAGTAATTGCATCGGGATTGAATACAACAGTCACCATGTGCACTTTCCTCCATGGGAGTAGTGTCTCAAACAGTCTACGCTTTCATCGCTCCCCGGAAGACCAGTAGTAGTTTCCGATGCACATCTGGAGGCATCCTGTAATCAGTAGACGATCAGAGAGTTGATGAAACACAGAAATTGCATCGGGATTGAATACAACAGTCACCATGCGCACTTTCCTCCATGGGAGAAATGTCTGAAACAGATTACGCTTTGATCGTTCCCTGGACGACCAGTAGTAGTTTCCCATGCACATCTGGAGGCAGTCTGTAATCTGTGGTCTATCAGAGTGTTGATGAAACACAGAAATTGCATCGAGATTGAACACAACAGTCACCATGCGCACTTTCCTCCAAGGGAGTAATGTCTCAAACAGTCTATGCTTTCATCGTTCCCTGGAAGTCCAGTAGTAGTTTCCGATACATATCTGGAGGTATTCTGTAATCTGTGGACCTTCAAAGTGTTGATGAAACACAGAAATTGCATCGAGATTGATTACAACAGTCACCATGCGCACTTTCCTCCATGGGAGTAATGTCTCAAACAGTCTACGCTTTGATCGGTCCCTGGAAGACCAGTAGTAGTTTCCGATGCACATCTGGAGGCATTCTGTAATCTGTGGACTATCACAGTGTTGATGAAACACAGAAATTGCATCGGGATTGAATTCAACAGTCACCATGCGCACTTTCCTCCATGGGAGTAATGTCTAAAACAGTCTACGCATTGATTGTTCCCTGGAAGACCAGTAGTGGTTTCCGATGCACATCTGGAGGCATTCTGTATTCTGTGGACTATCAGAGTGTTGATGAAACCAAAATTGCATCGGGATTGAATACAACTGTCACCATGCACACTTTCCTCCATGGGAGTATTGTCTCAAACAGTCTACGCTTTGATCGTTCCCAGGAAGACCAGTAGTAGTTTCCGATGCACATCTGGAGATATTCTGTAATCTGTGGACTATCAGGGTGTTGATGAACACAGATATTGCATCGGGAGGGAATACAACAGTCACCATGCGCACTTTCCTCCATGGGAGTGATGTCTCAAACCGTCTACGCTTTGGTCTTTCCCTGGAAGACCAGTAGTAGTTTCCGATGCACATCTGGAGGCATTCTGTAATCTGTGGACAATCAGAGTGTTGATGAAACACAGAAATTGCATCGGGATTGAATACAACAGTCACCATGCGCACTTTCCTCCATGGGAGTAATGTCTCAAACAGTCTACGCTTTGATCGTTCCTAGGAAGACCAGTAGTAGTTTCCGATGCACATCTGAAGCCATTCTGTAATCTTTGGACTATCAGAGTGTTGATGAACACAGATATTGCATCGGGAGTGAATACAACAGTCACCATGCGCACTTTCCACCATGGGAGTGATGTCTCAAACAGTCTACGCTTTGGACTTTCCCTGGAAGACCAGTAGTAGTTTCCGATGCACATCTGGAGGCATTCTGTGATCTGTGGACTATCAGAGTGTTGATGAAACACAGAAATGGCACCAGGATTGAATACAACAGTCACCATGCGCACTTTCCTCCATGGGAGTAATGTCTCAAAGAGTCTACGCTTTGATCGTTCCCTTCAAGACCAGTAGTAGTTTCCGATGCACATCTGGAGGTATTCTGTAATCTGTGGACTATCAGAGT
Source organism: Schistocerca gregaria (assembly GCF_023897955.1). NCBI lineage: Eukaryota > Metazoa > Arthropoda > Insecta > Orthoptera > Acrididae > Schistocerca > Schistocerca gregaria. The sequence goes on from NC_064926.1 coordinate 4,794,986, forward strand.
GTTGATGAAACACAGAAATTGCATCGGGATTGGATACAACAGTCACCATGCGCACTTTCCTCCATGGGAGTAATGTCTCAAAAAGTACACTTTGACCGTTCCCTGGGAGACCAGTAGTAGTTTCCGATGCACATCTGGAGGCATTCTGTAATCTGTGGGCCATCGGAGTGTTGATGAAACACAGAAATTGCATCAGGATTGAATACAACAGTCACCATGCTCAGTTTCCTCCATGGGAGTACTGTCTCAAACAGTCTACGCTTTGATCGTTTTTAGGAAGACCAGAAGTAGTTTCAGATACACATCTGGAGGCATTCTGTAATCTGTGGACTATCAGAGTGTTGATGAAACACAGAAATTGCATCGAGATTGAATACAACAGTCACCATGCGCACATTCCTCCATGGGTGTAATGTCTCAAACAGTCTACGCTTTCATCGTTCCCTGGAAGTCCAGTAGTAGTTTCCGATGCACATCTGGAGGCATTCTGTAATCTGTGGACGATCAGAGAGTTGATGAAACACAGAAAGTGGATCGGGATTGAATACAACAGTCACCATGCGCACTCTCCTCCATGGGAGTAATGTCTCAAACGGTCTACGCTTTGATCGTTCACTGGAAAACCAGTAGTAGTTTCCGATGCACATGTGGAGGCATTCTGTAATCTGTGGACCATCGGAGTGTTGATGATTACAGATATTGCATCGGGAGTTAATACAACAGTCACCATGCGCACTTTCCTCCATGGGAGTGATGTCTCAAACAGTCTACGCTTTGGTGTTTCCCTGGAAGACCAGTAGTAGTTTCCGATGCACATCTGGAGGCATTCTGTAATCTGTGGACAATCAGAGTGTTGATGAAACACAGAAATTGCATCGGGATTGAATACAACAGTCACCATGCGCACTTTCCTACATGGGAGTAATATCTCAAAGTGTCTACCCTTTGATCGTTCCCTGGAAGACCAGTAGTAGTTTCCGATGCACATCTGGAGGCATTCTGTAATCTGTGGACCATCGGAGTGTTGATGAAACACAGAAATTGCATCGCGATTGAAAACAAGAGTCACACTGCGCAGTTTCCTCAATGGGAGTACTGTCGCAAACGGTCTACGCTTTGATCGTTCCCTGGAAGACCAGTAGTAGTTTCCGATGCGCATCTGGAGGCATTCTGTAATCTGTGGACTATCAGAGTGTTGATGAAATCAAAATTGCATTGGCATTCAAAACAATAGTCACCATGCGCACTTTCCTCCAAGGTAGTAATGTCTCAAACAGTCTACGCTTTGATCGTTCCCTGGAAGACCTGTAGCAGTTTCCGATGCACATCTGGTAGCATTCTGTAATCTCTGGACTATCAGAGTGTTGATGACACACAGTTATCGCATCGGGATTGAATGCAACAGTCACCATGCGCACTTTCCTCCATAGGAGTAATGTCTCAAACAGTCTACGCTTTGATCGTTCCCTGGAAGACCAGTAGCAGTTTCCGATGCACATCTGGTAGCATTCTGTAAACTGTGGCCTATCAGAGTGTTGATGAAACACAGTAATTGCATCGGGATTGAATACAACAGTCACCATGCGCACTTTCCTCCATGGGAGAAATGTCTGAAACAGATTACGCTTTGATCGTTCCCTGGACGACCAGTAGTAGTTTCCCATGCACATCTGGAGGCAGTCTGTAATCTGTGGTCTATCAGAGTGTTGATGAAACACAGAAATTGCATCGAGATTGAACACAACAGTCACCATGCGCACTTTCCTCCAAGGGAGTAATGTCTCAAACAGTCTATGCTTTCATCGTTCCCTGGAAGTCCAGTAGTAGTTTCCGATACATATCTGGAGGCATTCTGTAATCTGTGGACCTTCAAAGTGTTGATGAAACACAGAAATTGCATCTAGATTGATTACAACAGTCACCATGCGCACTTTCCTCCATGGGAGTAATGTCTCAAACAGTCTACGCTTTGATCGGTCCCTGGAAGACCAGTAGTAGTTTCCGATGCACATCTGGAGGCATTCTGTAATCTGTGGACCATCAGAGTGTTGATGAAACACAGAAATTGCATCTCGATTGAATACAACAGTCATCATGCGCACTTTCCTCCATGGGAGTAATGTCTCAAACAGTCCACGATTTGATCGTTCCCTGGAAGACCAGTAGTAGCTTCCGATGCACATCTGTAGCCATTCTGTAATCTGCGGACTATCAGTGTGTTGATGAAACACAGAAATTGCATCGGGAGTGAATTCAACAGTAAACATGCGTACTTTCCTCCATAAGGGTAATGTCTCAAAGAGACTACGCTTTGATCACTCCCTGGAAGACCAGTACTAGTTTCCGATGCACATCTGGAGGCATTCTGTAATCTGTGGACCATCAGAGTGTTGATGAAACACAGAAATTTCATCGGGATTGAATACAACAGTCACCATGCGCAGTTTCCTCCATGGGAGTAATGTCTCAAACAGTCTACGCTTTGATCGTTCCTGGAAGACCAGTAGTAGTATCCGATACACATCTGGAGGCATTCTGTAATGTGTGGACTATCAGAGTGTTTAGGAACACAGAAATTGCTTCGGGATTGAATACAACAGTCACCATGCGCACTTTCCTCCATGGGAGTAATGTCTCAAAGAGTCTACGCTTTGATCGTTCCCTGGAAGACCAGTAGTAGTTTCCGATACATATCTGGATCTGTGGACCTTCAAAGTGTTGAAGAAACACAGAAATTGCATCGAGATTGATTACAACCGTCACCATGCGCATTTTCCTCCATGGGAGTAATGTGCCAAACAGTCTACGCTTTGATCGTTCCCTGGAAGACCAGTAGTAGTTTGCGATGCACATCTGGAGGCATTCTGTAATCTGTGGACTATCCGAGTGTTGATGAAACACAGAATTTGCATCGGAATTAAATTCAACAGTCACCATGCGCACTTTTCTCCATGGGAGTAATGTCTCAAAGAGACTACGCTTTGATCGTTCCCTGGAAGACCAGTAGTAGTTTCCGATGCACATCTGGAGGCATTCTGTATTCTGTGGATTATCAGAGTTTTGATGAAATCAAAATTTCATCGGGATTGAATACAACAGACACCATGTGCACTTTCCTCCAAGGTAGTAATGTCTCAAACAGTCTACGCTTTGATCGTTCCCTGGAAGACCAGTAGCAGTTTCCGATGCACATCTGGTAGCATTCTGTAATCTGTGGACAATCAGAGTGTTGATGAAACACAGTTATCGCATCGGGATTGAATACAACAGTCACCATGCGCACTTTCCTCCATGGGAGTAATGTATCAAACAGTCTACGCTTTGATCGTTCACTGGAAAACCAGTAGTAGTTTTCGATGCACATCTGGAGGCATTGTGTAATCTGTGGACTATCGGAGTGTTGATGAGACAAAGAAATTGCATCGGGAATGGATACCACAGTCACCATGCGCACTTTCCTCTATGGCAGTAATGTCTAAAACAGTCTACGCGTTGATCGTTCCCTGGAAGACCAGTAGTAGTTTCCGATGCACATCTGGAGCCATTCTGTAATCTGTGGACTATCAGAGTGTTGATGAAACACAGAAATTGCATCGGGATTGGATACCAAAGTCACCATGCGCACTTTCCTCTATTGGAGTAATGTCTAAAACAGTCCACGCTTTGATCGTTCCCTGGAAGACCAGTAGTAGTTTCCGATACACATCTGGATTAATTCTGTAATGTGTGGACTATCAGAGTGTTTAGGAACACACAAATTGCTTCGGGATTGAATACAACAGTCACCATGCGCACTATCCTCCATGGGAGTAATATCTCAAAGAGTCTACGCTTTGATCGTACCTGGAAGACCAGTAGTAGTTTCTGATGCACATCCCGAGGCCTTCTGTATTCTGTGGACTATCAGAGTGTTGATGAAACCAAAATTGAATCGGCATTGAATACAACTGTCACCATGCACACTTTCATCCATGGGAGTAATGTCTCAAACAGTCTACGCTTTCATCGTTCCCAGGAAGAGCAGTAGTAGTTTCCGATGCACATCTGGAGCCATTCTATAATCTTTGGACTATCAGAGTGTTGATGAACACAGATATTGCATCGGGAGTGAATACAACTGTCACCATGCGCAATTTCCTCCATGGGAGTGATGTCTCAAACAGTCTACGCTTTGGTCTTTCCCTGGAAGACCAGTAGTAGTTTCCGATGCACATCTGGAGGCATTCTGTAATCTGTGGATCATCAGAGTGTTGATGAAACATAGAAATTGCATCGTGATTGAATACAACAGTCACCATGCGCAGTTTCCTCCATGGGAGTACTGTCTCAAACAGTCTACGCTTTGATCGTTTTTAGGAAGACCAGAAGTAGTTTCCGATACACACCTGGAGGCATTCTGTAATCAGTGGACTATCAGAGTGTTTAGGAACACAGAAATTGCTTCGTTATTGAATACAACAGTCACCATGCGCACTTTCCTCCATGGGAGTAATGTCTCAAACAGTCTACGCTTTGATCATATACTGGAAGACCAGTAGTAGTTTCCGATGCACATCTGGAGGCATTCTGTAATCTGTGGACTATCAGAGTGTTCATGAATCACAGAAATTGCATCGGAATTGAATACAACAGTCACCGTGCGCACTTTCCTCCATGCAAGTAATTCTTAAACAGTCTACTCTTTGATCGTTCCGTGGAAGACCAGTAGTAGTTTCTGATGCACATCTGGAGGCATTCTGTAATCTGTGGACTATCAGAGTGTTGATGAAACACAGAAATTGCATCGGGATTGAATACAACAGTCACCATGCGCACTTTCCTCCATGGGAGTAATGACTCAAACAGATTACGCTTTGATCGTTCCCTGGAAGACCAGTAGTTCTTTCCAATGCACGTCTGGAGGCATTCTGTAATCTGTGGACTATCAGAGTGTTGATGAAACACAAATAGCATCGAGACTGAATACAACAGTCACCATGCGCACTTTTCTCCATGGGAGTAATGTCTCAAACAATCTACGCTTTCATCATTCCCTGGAAGTCCAGTAGTAGTTTCCGATGCACATCTGGAGGCATTCTGTAATCTGTGGACGATCAGAGAGTTGATGAAACACAGAAAATGGATCGGGATTGAATACAACAGTCACCATGCGCACTTTCCTCCATGGGAGTAATGTCTCAAACAGTTTACGCTTTGATCGTTCCTTAGAAGACCAGTAGTAGTTTCCGATGCACATCTGGAGGCATTCTGTAATCTGTAGACTATCAGAGTGTTGATGAAACACAGAAATTGCATCGAGATTGATTACAACAGTCACCATGCGCATTTTCCTCCATGGGAGTAATGTCTCAAACAGTCTACGCTTTGATCGTTCCCTGCAAGACCAGTAGTAGTTTCCGATGCACATATGGAGGCATTCTGTAATCTGTGGACTATCAGAGTGTTGATAAAACACAGAAATTGCATCGGGATTGGATACAACAGTCACCATGCGCACTTTCCTCTATGGGAGTAATGTCTCAAAGAGTACCCTTTGATCGTTCCCTGGGAGACCAGTAGTGGTTTCCGATGCACATCTGGAGGCATTCTGTAATCTGCGGGCCATCGGAGTGTTGATGAAACACATTAATTGCATCGGGATTGAATACAACAGTCACCATGCGCAGTTTCCTCCATTGGAGTACTGTCTCAAACAGTCTACGCTTTGATCGTTTTTAGGAAGACCAGAAGTAGTTTCCGAAGCACATCTGCAGGCATTCTGTAATCTGTGGACTATCAGACTGTACATGAAACTCAGAAATTGCATCGGAATTGAATACAACAGTCACCATGCGCACATTAGTCCATGCAAGTAATTCTTAAACAGTCTACGCTTTGATCGTTCCCTGGAAGACCAGTAGTAGTTTCCGATACATATCTGCAAGCATTCTGTAATCTGTGGACCTTCAAAGTGTTGATGAAACACAGACATTGCATCGAGATTGATTACAACAGTCACCAAGCGCACTTTCCTCCATGGGAGTAATGTCTCAAACAGTCTACGCTTTGATCGGTCCCTGGAAGAACAGTAGTAGTTTCCGATGCACATCTGGAGGCATTCTGTAATCTGTGGACTATCACAGTGTTGATGGAACACAGAAATTGCATCGGGATTGAAATCAACAATCACCATGCGCAGTTTCCTCCATGGGAGTAATGTCTCAAAGAGACTACGCTTTGATCGTTCCCTGAAAGACCAGTAGTAGTTTCCGATGCGCATCTGGAGGCATTCTGTATTCTGTGGACTATCAGAGTGTTGATGAAATCAAAATTGCATCGGGATTGAATACAACAGTCTCCATGCGCACTATCCTCCAAGGTAGTAAAGTCTCAAACAGTCTACGCTATGATCGTTCCCTGGAAGACCAGTAGTAGTTTCCGATGCACATCTGGAGGCATTCTGTAATCTGTGGACGATCAGAGAGTTGATGAAAAACAGAAATTGCATCGGGGTTGAATACAACAGTCACCATGCGAACTTTCCTCCATGGGAGTTATGTCTCAAAGAGTCTACGCTTTGATCGTTCCCTGGAAGACCAGTAGTAGTTTCCAATGCACATCTGGAGGCATTCTGTAATCTGTGGACTATCAGAGTGTTGATGAAACACAGAAATTGCATCGATATTGAATACAACAAACACCATGCGCACTTTCCTCCATGGGTGTAATGTCTCAAACAGTCTACGCTTTCATCGTTCCCTGGAAGTCCAGTAGTAGTTTCCGATGCACATCTGGAGGCATTCTGTAATCTGTGGACGATCAGAGAGTTGATGAAACACAGAAATTGGATCGGGATTGAATACAACAGTCACCATGCGCACTGTCCTCCATGGGAGTAATGTCTCAAACGGTCTACGCTTTGATCGTTCACTGGAAAACCAGTAGTAGTTTCCGATGCACATCTGGAGGCATTCTGTAATCTGTGGACCATCGGAGTGTTTATGAAACACAGAAATTGCATCGGGATTGGATACCACAGTCACCGTGCGCACTTTCCTCCATGCAAGTAATTCTTAAACAGTCTACTCTTTGATCGTTCCCTGGAAGACCAGTAGTAGTTTCCGATGCACATCTGGAGGCATTCTGTAATCTGTGGACTACCAGAGTGTTGCTGAAACACAGAAATTGCATCGGGATTGAATACAACAGTCACCATGCGCACTTTCCTCCATGGGAGTAATGTCTAAAACAGTCTACGCTTTCATCGTCCCCCGGAAGAGCAGTAGTAGTTTCCGATGCACATCTGGAGACATTCTGTAATCTGTGGACGATCAGAGAGTTGATAAAACACAGAAATTTCCTCGGGATTGAATACAACAGTCACCATGCGCACTTTCCTCCATGGGAGTAATGTCTCAAACAATCTACGCTTTCATCATTCCCTGAAGTCCAGTAGTAGTTTCCGATGCACATCTGGAGGCATTCTGTAATCTGTGGACGATCAGAGAGTTGATGAAACACAGAAAATGGGTCGGGATTGAATACAACAGTCATAATGCGCACTTTCCTCCATGGGAGTAATGTCTCAAACAGTTTACGCATTGATCGTTCCTTAGAAGACCAGTAGTAGTTTCCGATGCACATCTGGAGGCATTCTGTAATCTGTAGACTATCAGAGTGTTGATGAAACACAGAAATTGCATCGAGATTGATTACAACAGTCGCCATGCGCAGTTTGCTCCATTGGAGTACTGTCTCAAACAGTCTACGCTTTGATCGTTTTTAGGAAGACCAGAAGTAGTTTCCGAAGCACATCTGCAGGCATTCTGTAATCTGTGGACTATCAGACTGTACATGAAACTCAGAAATTGCATCGGAATTGAATAACACAGTCACCATGCGCACATTAGTCCATGCAAGTAATTCTTAAACAGTCTATGCTTTGATCGTTCCCTGGAAGACCAGTAGTAGCTTCCGATACATATCTGGAGGCATTCTGTAATCTGTGGAGCTTCAAAGTGTTGATGTAACACAGACATTGCATCGAGATTGATTACAACAGTCACCAGGCGCACTTTCCTCCATGGGAGTAATGTCTAAAACAGTCTACGCTTTCATCGTCCCCCGGAAGAGCAGTAGTAGTTTCCGATGCACATCTGGAGACATTCTGTAATCTGTGGACGATCAGAGAGTTGATAAAACACAGAAATTTCCTCGGGATTGAATACAACAGTCACCATGCGCACTTTCCTCCATGGGAGTAATGTCTCAAACAATCTACGCTTTCATCATTCCCTGAAGTCCAGTAGTAGTTTCCGATGCACATCTGGAGGCATTCTGTATTCTGTGGACTATCAGAGTGTTGATGAAATCAATATTGCATCGGGATTGAATACAACAGTATCCATGCGCACTATCCTCCAAGGTAGTAATGTCTCAAAGAGTCTACGCTTTGATCGTTCCCTGGAAGACCAGTAGTAGTTTCCGATGCACATCTGGAGGCATTCTGTAAACTGTGGAGGATCAGAGAGTTGATGAAAAACAGAAATTGCATTGGGATTGAATACAACAGTCACCATGCGCACTTTCCTCCATGGGTGTAATGTCTCAAAGAGTCTACGCTTTCATCGTTCCCTGGAAGTCCAGTAGTAGTTTCCGATGCACATCTGGAGGCATTCTGTAATCTGTGGACGATCAGAGAGTTGATGAAACACAGAAATTGGATCGGGATTGAATACAACAGTCACCATGCGCACTGTCCTCCATGGGAGTAATGTCTCAAACGGTCTACGCTTTGATCGTTCACTGGAAAACCAGTAGTAGTTTCCGATGCACATCTGGAGGCATTCTGTAATCTGTGGACCATCGGAGTGTTGATGAAACACAGAAATTGCATCGGGATTTCTATACCACAGTCACCATGCGCACTTTCCTCTATGGGAGTAATGTCAAAAAGAGACTACGCTTTGATCACTCCCTGGAAGACCAGTACTAGTTTCCGATGCACATCTGGAGGCATTCTGTAACCTGTGGACCATCAGAGTGTTGATGAAACACAGAAATTGCATCGGGATTGAATACAACAGTCACCATGCGCAGTTTCCTCCATGGGAGTAATGTCTCAAACAGTCTACGCTTTGATCGTTCCTGGAAGACCAGTAGTAGTTTCCGATACTCATCTGGAGGCATTCTGTAATGTGTGGACTATCAGAGTGTTTAGGAACACAGAAATTGCTTCGGGATTGAATACAACAGTCACCATGCGCAGTTTCCTCCATGGGAGTAATGTCTCAAAGAGTCTACGCTTTGATCGTTACCTGGAAGACCAGCAGTAGTTTCCGATGCACATCTGGAGACCTTCTGTATTCTGTGGACTATCAGAGTGTTGATGAAACCGAAATTGCGTCGCGATTGAATACAACTGTCACCATGAACACTTTCATCCGTGGGAGTAATGTCTCAAACAGTCTACGCTTTGATCGTTCCCTGGAAGAGCAGTAGTAATTTCCGATGCACATCTGGAGCCATTCTGTAATATCTAGACTATCAGAGTGTTGATGAACACATATATTGCATCGGGAGTGAATACAACAGTCAACATGCGCACTTTCCTCCATGGGAGTAATGTCTCAAAGAGTCTACCCTTTGATCGTTCCCTGGGCGAGCAGTAGTAGTTTCCGTGGCACATCTGGAGGCATTCCGTAATCTGTGGACCATCAGAATGTTGATGAAACACAGAAATTGCATCGGGATTGAATACAACAGTCACCATGCGCAGTTTCCTCCATGGGAGTACTGTCTCAAACAGTCTACGCTTTGATCGTTTTTAGGAAGACCAGAAGTAGTTTCCGATACACATCTGGAGGCATTCTGTAATCTGTGGACTATCAGAGTGTTTCGGAACACAGAAATTGCTTCGGAATTTAATACAACAGTCACCATGCGCACTTTCCTCCATGGGAGTAATGTCTCAAACAGTCTACGCTTTGATCGTTCAATGGAAGACCAGTAGTAGTTTCCGATGCACATCTGGAGGCATTCTGTAATCTGTGGACTATGAGAGTGTTCATGAAACACAGAAATTGCATCGGAATTGAATACAACAGTCACCATGCGCACTTTCCTCCATGCAAGTAATTCTTAAACAGTCTACGCTTTGATCGTTCCCTGGAAGACCAGTAGTAGTTTCCGATACATATCTGGAGGCATTCTGTAATCTGTTGACCTTCAAAGTGTTGATGAAACACAGAAATTGCATCGAGATTGATTACAACTGTCACCATGCGCATTTTCCTCCATTGGAGTAATGCGTCAAACAGTCTACGCTTTGATCGTTCCCTGGAAGACCAGAAGTAGTTTCCGATGCACATCTGGAGGCATTCTGTAATCTGTGGACTATCCGAGTGTTGATGAAACACAGAATTAGTAATGGAATTGAATTCAACAGTCACCATGCGCACTTTCCTCCATGGAAGTAATGTTTCAAAGAGACTACGCTTTGATCGTTTCCTGGAAGACCAGTAGTAGTTTCCGATGCGCATCTGGAGGCATTCTGTATTCTGTGGACTATCAGAGTGTTGATGAAATCAAAATTGCATCGGGATTGAATACAACAGTCACCATACGCACTTTCCTCCAAGGTAGTAATGTCTCAAACAGTCTACGCTTTGATCGTTCCCTGGAAGACCAGTAGCAGTTTCCGAAGCACATCTGGTAGCATTCTGTATTCTGTGGACTATCAGAGGGTTGATGAAACACAGTTACCGCATCGGGATTGAATACAACAGTCATCATGCGCACTTTCCTCCATAGGAGTAATGTCACAAACGGTCTACGATTTGATCGTTCCCTGGAAGACCAGTAGTAGTTTGCGATGCACATCTGGAGGCATTCTGTAATCTGTGGACTATCAGAGTGTTGATGAAACTCAGAAATTGCATCGGGATTGAATACAACAGTCACCATGCGCACTTTCCTCCATGGGAGTAATGTCTCAAACAGTTTACGCATTGATCGTTCCTTAGAAGACCAGTAGTAGTTTCCGATGCACATCTGGAGGCATTCTGTAATCTGTAGACTATCAGAGTGTTGATGAAACACAGAAATTGCATCGAGATTGATTACAACAGTCACCATGCGCAGTTTGCTCCATTGGAGTACTGTCTCAAACAGTCTACGCTTTGATCGTTTTTAGGAAGACCAGAAGTAGTTTCCGAAGCACATCTGCAGGCATTCTGTAATCTGTGGACTATCAGACTGTACATGAAACTCAGAAATTGCATCGGAATTGAATAACACAGTCACCATGCGCACATTAGTCCATGCAAGTAATTCTTAAACAGTCTATGCTTTGATCGTTCCCTGGAAGACCAGTAGTAGCTTCCGATACATATCTGGAGGCATTCTGTAATCTGTGGAGCTTCAAAGTGTTGATGTAACACAGACATTGCATCGAGATTGATTACAACAGTCACCAGGCGCACTTTCCTCCATGGGAGTAATGTCTAAAACAGTCTACGCTTTCATCGTCCCCCGGAAGAGCAGTAGTAGTTTCCGATGCACATCTGGAGACATTCTGTAATCTGTGGACGATCAGAGAGTTGATAAAACACAGAAATTTCCTCGGGATTGAATACAACAGTCACCATGCGCACTTTCCTCCATGGGAGTAATGTCTCAAACAATCTACGCTTTCATCATTCCCTGAAGTCCAGTAGTAGTTTCCGATGCACATCTGGAGGCATTCTGTATTCTGTGGACTATCAGAGTGTTGATGAAATCAATATTGCATCGGGATTGAATACAACAGTATCCATGCGCACTATCCTCCAAGGTAGTATGTCTCAAAGAGTCTACGCTTTGATCGTTCCCTGGAAGACCAGTAGTAGTTTCCGATGCACATCTGGAGGCATTCTGTAAACTGTGGAGGATCAGAGAGTTGATGAAAAACAGAAATTGCATTGGGATTGAATACAACAGTCACCATGCGCACTTTCCTCCATGGGTGTAATGTCTCAAAGAGTCTACGCTTTCATCGTTCCCTGGAAGTCCAGTAGTAGTTTCCGATGCACATCTGGAGGCATTCTGTAATCTGTGGACGATCAGAGAGTTGATGAAACACAGAAATTGGATCGGGATTGAATACAACAGTCACCATGCGCACTGTCCTCCATGGGAGTAATGTCTCAAACGGTCTACGCTTTGATCGTTCACTGGAAAACCAGTAGTAGTTTCCGATGCACATCTGGAGGCATTCTGTAATCTGTGGACCATCGGAGTGTTGATGAAACACAGAAATTGCATCGGGATTTCTATACCACAGTCACCATGCGCACTTTCCTCTATGGGAGTAATGTCAAAAAGAGACTACGCTTTGATCACTCCCTGGAAGACCAGTACTAGTTTCCGATGCACATCTGGAGGCATTCTGTAACCTGTGGACCATCAGAGTGTTGATGAAACACAGAAATTGCATCGGGATTGAATACAACAGTCACCATGCGCAGTTTCCTCCATGGGAGTAATGTCTCAAACAGTCTACGCTTTGATCGTTCCTGGAAGACCAGTAGTAGTTTCCGATACTCATCTGGAGGCATTCTGTAATGTGTGGACTATCAGAGTGTTTAGGAACACAGAAATTGCTTCGGGATTGAATACAACAGTCACCATGCGCAGTTTCCTCCATGGGAGTAATGTCTCAAAGAGTCTACGCTTTGATCGTTACCTGGAAGACCAGCAGTAGTTTCCGATGCACATCTGGAGACCTTCTGTATTCTGTGGACTATCAGAGTGTTGATGAAACCGAAATTGCGTCGCGATTGAATACAACTGTCACCATGAACACTTTCATCCGTGGGAGTAATGTCTCAAACAGTCTACGCTTTGATCGTTCCCTGGAAGAGCAGTAGTAATTTCCGATGCACATCTGGAGCCATTCTGTAATATCTAGACTATCAGAGTGTTGATGAACACATATATTGCATCGGGAGTGAATACAACAGTCAACATGCGCACTTTCCTCCATGGGAGTAATGTCTCAAAGAGTCTACCCTTTGATCGTTCCCTGGGCGAGCAGTAGTAGTTTCCGTGGCACATCTGGAGGCATTCCGTAATCTGTGGACCATCAGAATGTTGATGAAACACAGAAATTGCATCGGGATTGAATACAACAGTCACCATGCGCAGTTTCCTCCATGGGAGTACTGTCTCAAACAGTCTACGCTTTGATCGTTTTTAGGAAGACCAGAAGTAGTTTCCGATACACATCTGGAGGCATTCTGTAATCTGTGGACTATCAGAGTGTTTCGGAACACAGAAATTGCTTCGGAATTTAATACAACAGTCACCATGCGCACTTTCCTCCATGGGAGTAATGTCTCAAACAGTCTACGCTTTGATCGTTCAATGGAAGACCAGTAGTAGTTTCCGATGCACATCTGGAGGCATTCTGTAATCTGTGGACTATGAGAGTGTTCATGAAACACAGAAATTGCATCGGAATTGAATACAACAGTCACCATGCGCACTTTCCTCCATGCAAGTAATTCTTAAACAGTCTACGCTTTGATCGTTCCCTGGAAGACCAGTAGTAGTTTCCGATACATATCTGGAGGCATTCTGTAATCTGTTGACCTTCAAAGTGTTGATGAAACACAGAAATTGCATCGAGATTGATTACAACTGTCACCATGCGCATTTTCCTCCATTGGAGTAATGCGTCAAACAGTCTACGCTTTGATCGTTCCCTGGAAGACCAGAAGTAGTTTCCGATGCACATCTGGAGGCATTCTGTAATCTGTGGACTATCCGAGTGTTGATGAAACACAGAATTAGTAATGGAATTGAATTCAACAGTCACCATGCGCACTTTCCTCCATGGAAGTAATGTTTCAAAGAGACTACGCTTTGATCGTTTCCTGGAAGACCAGTAGTAGTTTCCGATGCGCATCTGGAGGCATTCTGTATTCTGTGGACTATCAGAGTGTTGATGAAATCAAAATTGCATCGGGATTGAATACAACAGTCACCATACGCACTTTCCTCCAAGGTAGTAATGTCTCAAACAGTCTACGCTTTGATCGTTCCCTGGAAGACCAGTAGCAGTTTCCGAAGCACATCTGGTAGCATTCTGTATTCTGTGGACTATCAGAGGGTTGATGAAACACAGTTACCGCATCGGGATTGAATACAACAGTCATCATGCGCACTTTCCTCCATAGGAGTAATGTCACAAACGGTCTACGATTTGATCGTTCCCTGGAAGACCAGTAGTAGTTTGCGATGCACATCTGGAGGCATTCTGTAATCTGTGGACTATCAGAGTGTTGATGAAACTCAGAAATTGCATCGGGATTGAATACAACAGTCACCATGCGCACTTTCCTCCATGGGAGTAGTGTCTAAAACAGTCTACGCTTTCATCGTTCCCCGGAAGACCAGTAGTAGTTTCCGATGCACATCTGGAGGCATTCTGTAATCTGTGGACGATCAGAGAGCTGATGAAACACAGAAATTGCATCGGGATTGAATACAACAGTCACCATGCGCACTTTCCTCCATGGGAGTAATGTCTCAAACAGATTACGCTTTGATCGTTCCCTGGAATACCAGCAGTAGTTTACAATGCACATCTGGAGGCATTCTGTAATCTGTGGACAATCAGAGTGTTGATGAAACACAGAAATTGCATCGAGAATGAATACAACAGTCATCATGCACACTTCCCTCCATGGGAGTAATGTCTCAAACAGTCTACGCTTTGATCATTCCCTGGAAGACCAGTACTAGTTTCCGATGCACATCTGGAGGCATTCTGTAATCTGTGGACCATCAGAGTGTTGATGAAACACAGAAATTGCATCGGGATTGAATACAACAGTCACCATGCGCAGTTTCTTAAATGGGAGTAATGTCTCAAACAGTCTACGCTTTGATCGTTCCCAGGAAGACCAGTAGTAGTTTCCGATGCACATCTGGAGCCATTCTGTAATCTGTGGACTATCAGAGTGTTGATGAACACAGATATTGCATCGGGAGTGAATACAACAGTCACCATGCGCACTTTCCTCCATGGGAGTGATGTCTCAAACAGTCTACGCTTTGGTCTTTCCCTGGAAGACCAGTAGTAGTTTCCGATGCACATCTGGAGGCATTCTGTGATCTGTGGACTATCAGAGTGTTGATGAAACACAGAAATTGCACCGGGATTGAATACAACAGTCACCATGCGCACTTTCGCCCATGGGAGTAATGTCTCAAAGAGTCTACGCTTTGATCGTTCCCTGGAAGACCAGTAGTTGTTTCCGATGCACATCTGGAGGAATTCTGTAATCTGTGGACTATCAGAGTGTTGATGAAACACAGAAATTGCATCGGGATTGGATACAACAGTCACCATGCGCACTTTCCTATATGGGAGTAATGTCTCAAAGAGTCTACCCTTTCATCGTTCCCTGGGAGTCCAGTAGTAGTTTCCGATGCACATCTGGAGGCATTCTGTAATCTGTGGACTTTCAGAGTGTTGATGAAACACAGAAATTGCATCGTGATTGAATACAACAGTCACCATGCGAACTTTCCTCCATGGGAGTAATGTCTCAAACAGTCTACGTTTTCATCGTTCCCTGGAAGACCAGTAGTAGTTTCCGATGCACATCTGGAGGCCTTCTGTAATCTGTGGACGATCAGAGAGTTGATGAACAACAGAAATTGCATCGGGATTGAATACAACAGTCACCATGCGCACTTTCCTCCATGGAAGTAATGTCTCAAACAGATTACGCTTTGATCGTTTCCTGGAAGACCAGTAGTAGTTTCCAATGCACATCTGGAGGCATTCTGTAATCTGTGGACTATCAGAGTGTTGATGAAACACAGAAATTGCATCGAGATTGAATACAACAGTCACCATGCGCACTTTCCTCCGTGGGTGTAATGTCTCAAACAGTCTACGCTTTCATCGATCCCTGGAAGTCCAGTAGTAGTTTCCGATGCACATCTGGAGACATTCTGTAATCTGTGGACGATCAGAGAGTTGATGAAACACAGAAATTGGATCGGGATTGAATACAAAAGTCACCATGCGCACTTTCCCTTATGGGAGTAATGTCGCAAACAGTTTACGCTTTGATCGTTCCCCGGAAGACCAGTAGTGGTTTCCGATGCTCATCTGGAGGCATTCTGTAACCTGTGGACGATCAGAGAGCTGATGAAACACAGAAATTGCATCGGGATTGAATACAACAGTCACCATGCGCAGTTTCTTAAATGGGAGTAATGTCTCAAACAGTCTACGCTTTGATCGTTCCCAGGAAGACCAGTAGTAGTTTCCGATGCACATCTGGAGCCATTCTGTAATCTGTGGACTATCAGAGTGTTGATGAACACAGATATTGCATCGGGAGTGAATACAACAGTCACCATGCGCACTTTCCTCCATGGGAGTGATGTCTCAAACAGTCTACGCTTTGGTCTTTCCCTGGAAGACCAGTAGTAGTTTCCGATGCACATCTGGAGGCATTCTATGATCTGTGGACTATCAGAGTGTTGATGAAACACAGAAATTGCACCGGGATTGAATACAACAGTCACCATGCGCACTTTCCCCCATGGGAGTAATGTCTCAAAGAGTCTACGCTTTGATCGTTCCCTGGTAGACCAGTAGTAGTTTCCGATGCACATCTGGAGGCATTCTGTAATCTGTGGACTATCAGAGTGTTGATGAAACACAGAAATTGCATCGGGATTGGATACAACAGTCACCATCCGCACTTTCCTCCATGGGAGTAATGTCTCAAAGAGTCTACCCTTTCATCGTTCCCTGGGAGACCAGTAGTAGTTTCCGATGCACATCTGGAGGCATTCTTTAATCTGTGGACTTTCAGAGTGTTGATGAAACACAGAGATTGCATCGTGATTGAATACAACAGTCACCATGCGAACTTTCCTCCATGGGAGTAATGTCTCAAACAGTATACGTTTTCATCGTTCCTTGGAAGACCAGTAGTAGTTTCCGATGTACATCTGGAGGCCTTCTGTAATCTGTGGACGATCAGAGAGTTGATGAAAAACAGAAATTGCATCGGGATTGAATACAACAGTCACCATGCGCACTTTCCTCCATGCGAGTAATATCTCAAACAGCCTACGTTTTGATCGTTCCCTGGAAGACCAGTAGTAGTTATCGATGCCCACCTGGAGAAATTCTGTAATCTGTGGACTGTCAGAGTGTTGCTGAAACACAGAATTTTCATCGGGATTGAATACAACAATCACCATGCGCACTTTCCTCCATGGGAGTAATGTCTCAAACAGTCTACGCTTTCATCTTTCCCTGGAAGACAAGTAGTAGTTTCCGATGCACATCTGGAAGTATTCTGTAATCTGTGGACTCTCTGAGTGTAGTTGAAACACAGAAATTGCATCGGGATTGAATACAACAGTCACCATGATCACTTTCCCACATGGGAGTAATGTCTCAAACAGTCTACGCTTTGATCGTTCTGTAGAAGACCAGTAGTAGTTTCCGATGCACATCTGGAGGCATTCTGTAATCTGTGCACTATCAGAGTGTTCATGAAACACAGAAATTGCATCGGAATTGAATACAACAGTCACCATGCGCACTTTCCTCCATGCAAGTAATTCTTAAACAGTCTACTCTTTGATCGTTCCCTGGAAGATTAGTAGTAGTTTCCGATACATATCTGGAGGCATTCTGTAATCTGTGGACCTTCAAAATGTTGATGAAACACAGAAATTGCATCGAGATTGATTACAACAGTCACCATGCGCACTTTCCTCCATGGGAGTAATGTCTCAAACAGTCTACGCTTTGATCGTTCCCTGGAAGACCAGTAGTAGTTTTCGATGCACATCGGGAGGCATTCTGTAATCTGTGGACTATCAGAGTATTGATGAAACACAGAAATTGCATCGGGATTGGATACAACAGTCACCATGCGCACTTTCCTCCATGTTAGTAATGTCTAAAACAGTCTACGCTTTGATCGTTCCGTGGAAGACCAGTAGTAGTTTCCGATGCAAATCTGGAGCCATTCTGTAATCTGTGGACTATCAGAGTGATGATGAAACACAGAAATTGCATCGGGATTGAATTCAACAGTCACCATGCGCACTTTCCTCCATGGGAGTAATGTCTCAAAGAGTCTACGCTTTGATCGTTCCCTGGAAGACCAGTAGTAGTTTCCGATGCACATCTGCAGGCCTTCTGTATTCTGTGGACTATCAGAGTGTTGATGACACCAAAATTGCATCGGGATTGAATACAACTGTCACCATGCACACTTTCATCCATGCGAGTAATGTCTCAAACAGTCTACGCTTTGATCGTTCCCAGGAAGAGCAGTAGTAGTTTCCAATGCACATCAGGAGCCATTCTGTAATCTGTGGACTATCAGAGTGTTGATGAAGACAGATATTGCATCGGGATTGAATCAACAGTCACCATGCGCACTTTTCTCCATGGGAGTAATGTCTCAAAGAGTCTTCCCTTTGATCGTTCCCTGGGAGACCAGTAGTAGTTTCCGATGCACATCTGGAGGCATTCTGTAATCTGTGGACTATCAGAGTGTTTAGGAACACAGAAATTGCTTCGTTATTGAATACAACAGTCACCATGCCCACTTTCCTCCATGGGAGTAATGTCTCAAACAGTCTACGCTTTGATCATTCCCTGGAAGACCAGTAGTAGTTTCCGATGCACATCTGGAGGCATTCTGTAATCTGTGGACCATCAGAGTGTTCATGAATCACAGAAATTGCATCGGAATTGAATACAACAGTCACTGTGCGCACTTTCCTTCATGCAAGTAATTCTTAAACAGTCTACGTTTTGATCGCTCCCTGGAAGACCAGTAGTAGTTTCCGATGCACATCTGGAGGCATTCTGTAATCTGTGGACTATCAGAGTGTTGATGAAACACAGAAATTGCATCGGGATTGAATACAACAGTCACCACTCCATGGGAGTAATGTCTAAAACAGTCTACGCTTTCATCGTTCCCCGGAAGAGCAGTAGTAGTTTCCGATGCACATCTGGAGACATTCTGTAATCTGTGGACGATCAGAGAGTTGATGAAACACAGAAATTGCATCGGGTTTGAATACAACAGTCACCATGCGCACTTTCCTCCATGGGAGTAATGTCTCAAACAGATTACGCTTTGATCGTTCCCTGGAAGACCAGTAGTAGTTTCCAATGCACATCTGGAGGCATTCTGTAATCTGTGGACTATCAGAGTGTTGATGAAACACAGAAATTGCATCGAGATTGAATACAACAGTCACCATGCGCACTTTCCTCCATGGGAGTGATGTCTCAAACAGTCTACGCTTTCATCGTTCCCTGGAAGTCCAGTAGTACTTTCCGATGCACATCTGGAGTCATTCCGTATTCTGTGGACGATCAGAGAGTTGATGAAACACAGAAAATGGATCGGGATTGAAAACAACAGTCACCATGCGCACTTTCCTCCATGGGAGTAATGTCTCAAACAGTTTACGCTTTGAACGTACCTTGGAAGACCAGTAGTAGTGTCCGATGCACATCTGGAGGCATTCTGTAATTTGTAGACTATCAGAGTGTTGATGAAACACAGAAATTGCATCGGGATTGATTACAACAGTCACCATGCGCACTTTCCTCCATGGGAGTAATGTATCAAACAGTCTACGCTTTGATCGTTCACTGGAAAACCAGTAGTAGTTACCGATGCACATCTGGAGGCATTCTGTAATCTGTGGACTATCGGAGTGTTGACGAAACTCAGAAATTGCATCGGGATTGGATACCACAGTCACCATGCGCACTTTCCTCTATGGGAGTAATGCTTAAAACAGTCTACGCTTTGATCGTTCCCTGGAAGACCAGTAGTAGTTTCCGATGCACATCTGGAGCCATTGTGTAATCTGTGGACTATCAGAGTGTTGATGAAACAGAGAAATTGCATCGGGATTGAATTCAACAGTCACCATGCGCACTTTCCTCCATGGGAGTAATGTCTCAAAGAGACTAAGTTTTGATCATTCCCTGGAAGACCAGTACTAGTTTCCGATGCACATCTGGAGGCATTCTGTAACCTGTGGACCATCAGAGTGTTGATGAAACACAGAAATTGCATCGGGATTGAATACAACAGTCACCATGCGCAGTTTCCTCCATCGGAGTAATGTCTCAAACAGTCTACGCTTTGATCGTTCTCAGGAAGACCAGTAGTAGTTTCCGATACACATCTGGAGGCATTCTGTAATCTGTGGACTATCAGAGTGTTTAGGAACACAGAAATTGGTTCGGGATTGAATACAACAGTCACCATGAGCACTTTCCTCCATGGGAGTAATGTCTCAAAGAGTCTACGCTTTGATCGTTCCCTGGAAGCCCAGTAGTAGTTTCCGATGCACATCTGGAGGCCTTCTGTATTCTGTGGACTATCAGAGTGTTGATGAAACCAAAATTGCATCGGGATTGAATACAACTGTCACCATGCACACTTTCATCCATGGGAGTAATGTCTCAAACAGTCTACGCTTTGATCGTTCCCAGGAAGAGCAGTAGCAGTTTCCGATGCACATCTGGAGCCATTCTGTAATCTGTGGACTATCAGAGTGTTGATGAACACAGATATTGCATCGGGAGTGAATACAACAGTCACCATGCGCTATTTCCTTCATGCGAGTGATGTCTCAAACAGTCTACGCTTTGGTGTTTGCCTGGAAGACCAATAGTAGTTTCCGATGCGCATCTGGAGGCATTCTGTATTCTGTGGACTATCAGAGTGTTGATGAAATCAAAATTGCATCGGGATTGAATACAACAGACACCATACGCACTTTCCTCCAAGGTAGTAATGTCTCAAACAGTCTACGCTTTGATCGTTCCCTGGAAGACCAGTAGCAGTTTCCGATGCACATCTGGTAGCATTCTGTAATCTGTGGACTATCAGAGGGTTGATGAAACACAGTTACCGCATCGGGATTGAATACAACAGTCATCATGCGAACTTTCCTCCATAGGAGTAATGTCACAAACGGTCTACGCTTTGATCGTTCCCTGGAAGACCAGTAGTAGTTTGCGATGCACATCTGGAGGCATTCTGTAATCTGTGGACTATCAGAGTGTTGATGAAACTCAGAAATTGCATCGGGATTGAATACAACAGTCACCATGCGCACTTTCCTCCATGGGAGTAATGTCTAAAACAGTCTACGCTTTCATCGTTCCCCGGAAGACCAGTAGTAGTTTCCGATGCACATCTGGAGGCATTCTGTAATCTGTGGACGATCAGAGAGCTGATGAAACACAGAAATTGCATCGGGATTGAATACAACAGTCACAATGCGCACTTTCCTCCATGGGAGTAATGTCTCAAACAGATTACGCTTTGATCGTTTCCTGGAATACCAGTAGTAGTTTACAATGCACATCTGGAGGCATTCTGTAATCTGTGGACAATCAGAGTGTTGATGAAACACAGAAATTGCATCGAGAATGAATACAACAGTCACCATGCCCACTTTCCTCCATGGGAGTAATGTCTCAAACAGTCTACGCTTTGATCATTCCCTGGAAGACCAGTACTAGTTTCCGATGCACATCTGGAGGCATTCTGTAATCTGTGGACCATCAGAGTGTTGATGAAACACAGAAATTGCATCGAGATTGAATACAACAGTCACCATGCGCACTTTCCTCCGTGGGTGTAATGTCTCAAACAGCCTACGCTTTCATCGATCCCTGGAAGTCCAGTAGTAGTTTCCGATGCACATCTGGAGACATTCTGTAATCTGTGGACGATCAGAGAGTTGATGAAACACAGAAATTGGATCGGGATTGAATACAAAAGTCACCATGCGCACTTTCCTCCATGGGAGTAATGTCGCAAACAGTTTACGCTTTGATCGTTCCCCGGAAGACCAGTAGTAGTTTCCGATGCTCATCTGGAGGCATTCTGTAACCTGTGGACGATCAGAGAGCTGATGAAAGACAGAAATTGCGTCGGGATTGAATACAACAGTCACCCTGCGCAGTTTCTTAAATGGGAGTAATGTCTCAAACAGTCTACGCTTTGATCGTTCCCAGGAAGACCAGTAGTAGTTTCCGATGCACATCTGGAGCCATTCTGTAATCTGTGGACTATCAGAGTGTTGATGAACACAGATATTGCATCGGGAGTGAATACAACAGTCACCATGCGCACTTTCCTCCATGGGAGAGATGTCTCAAACAGTCTACGGTTTGGTCTTTCCCTGGAAGACCAGTAGTAGTTTCCGATGCACACCTGGAGTCATTCTATGATATGTGGACTATCAGAGTGTTGATGAAACACAGAAGTTGCACCGGGATTGAATACAACAGTCACCATGCGCACTTTCCCCCATGGGAGTAATGTCTCAAAGAGTCTACGCTCTGATCGTTCCCTGGTAGACTAGTAGTAGTTTCCGATGCACATCTGGAGGCATTCTGTAACCTGTGGACCATCAGAGTGTTGATGAAACACAGAAATTGCATCGGGATTGGATACAACAGTCACTGTGCGCACTTTCCTTCATGCAAGTAATTCTTAAACAGTCTACGTTTTGATCGCTCCCTGGAAGACCAGTAGTAGTTTCCGATGCACATCTGGAGGCATTCTGTAATCTGTGGACTATCAGAGTGTTTAGGAACACAGAAATTGCTTCGTTATTGAATACAACAGTCACCATGCCCACTTTCCTCCATGGGAGTAATGTCTCAAACAGTCTACGCTTTGATCATTCCCTGGAAGACCAGTAGTAGTTTCCGATGCACATCTGGAGGCATTCTGTAATCTGTGGACCATCAGAGTGTTCATGAATCACAGAAATTGCATCGGAATTGAATACAACAGTCACTGTGCGCACTTTCCTTCATGCAAGTAATTCTTAAACAGTCTACGTTTTGATCGCTCCCTGGAAGACCAGTAGTAGTTTCCGATGCACATCTGGAGGCATTCTGTAATCTGTGGACTATCAGAGTGTTGATGAAACACAGAAATTGCATCGGGATTGAATACAACAGTCACCACTCCATGGGAGTAATGTCTAAAACAGTCTACGCTTTCATCGTTCCCCGGAAGAGCAGTAGTAGTTTCCGATGCACATCTGGAGACATTCTGTAATCTGTGGACGATCAGAGAGTTGATGAAACACAGAAATTGCATCGGGTTTGAATACAACAGTCACCATGCGCACTTTCCTCCATGGGAGTAATGTCTCAAACAGATTACGCTTTGATCGTTCCCTGGAAGACCAGTAGTAGTTTCCAATGCACATCTGGAGGCATTCTGTAATCTGTGGACTATCAGAGTGTTGATGAAACACAGAAATTGCATCGAGATTGAATACAACAGTCACCATGCGCACTTTCCTCCATGGGAGTGATGTCTCAAACAGTCTACGCTTTCATCGTTCCCTGGAAGTCCAGTAGTACTTTCCGATGCACATCTGGAGTCATTCCGTATTCTGTGGACGATCAGAGAGTTGATGAAACACAGAAAATGGATCGGGATTGAAAACAACAGTCACCATGCGCACTTTCCTCCATGGGAGTAATGTCTCAAACAGTTTACGCTTTGAACGTACCTTGGAAGACCAGTAGTAGTGTCCGATGCACATCTGGAGGCATTCTGTAATTTGTAGACTATCAGAGTGTTGATGAAACACAGAAATTGCATCGGGATTGATTACAACAGTCACCATGCGCACTTTCCTCCATGGGAGTAATGTATCAAACAGTCTACGCTTTGATCGTTCACTGGAAAACCAGTAGTAGTTACCGATGCACATCTGGAGGCATTCTGTAATCTGTGGACTATCGGAGTGTTGACGAAACTCAGAAATTGCATCGGGATTGGATACCACAGTCACCATGCGCACTTTCCTCTATGGGAGTAATGCTTAAAACAGTCTACGCTTTGATCGTTCCCTGGAAGACCAGTAGTAGTTTCCGATGCACATCTGGAGCCATTGTGTAATCTGTGGACTATCAGAGTGTTGATGAAACAGAGAAATTGCATCGGGATTGAATTCAACAGTCACCATGCGCACTTTCCTCCATGGGAGTAATGTCTCAAAGAGACTAAGTTTTGATCATTCCCTGGAAGACCAGTACTAGTTTCCGATGCACATCTGGAGGCATTCTGTAACCTGTGGACCATCAGAGTGTTGATGAAACACAGAAATTGCATCGGGATTGAATACAACAGTCACCATGCGCAGTTTCCTCCATCGGAGTAATGTCTCAAACAGTCTACGCTTTGATCGTTCTCAGGAAGACCAGTAGTAGTTTCCGATACACATCTGGAGGCATTCTGTAATCTGTGGACTATCAGAGTGTTTAGGAACACAGAAAGTGGTTCGGGATTGAATACAACAGTCACCATGAGCACTTTCCTCCATGGGAGTAATGTCTCAAAGAGTCTACGCTTTGATCGTTCCCTGGAAGCCCAGTAGTAGTTTCCGATGCACATCTGGAGGCCTTCTGTATTCTGTGGACTATCAGAGTGTTGATGAAACCAAAATTGCATCGGGATTGAATACAACTGTCACCATGCACACTTTCATCCATGGGAGTAATGTCTCAAACAGTCTACGCTTTGATCGTTCCCAGGAAGAGCAGTAGCAGTTTCCGATGCACATCTGGAGCCATTCTGTAATCTGTGGACTATCAGAGTGTTGATGAACACAGATATTGCATCGGGAGTGAATACAACAGTCACCATGCGCTATTTCCTTCATGCGAGTGATGTCTTAAACAGTCTACGCTTTGGTGTTTGCCTGGAAGACCAATAGTAGTTTCCGATGCGCATCTGGAGGCATTCTGTATTCTGTGGACTATCAGAGTGTTGATGAAATCAAAATTGCATCGGGATTGAATACAACAGTCACCATACGCACTTTCCTCCAAGGTAGTAATGTCTCAAACAGTCTACGCTTTGATCGTTCCCTGGAAGACCAGTAGCAGTTTCCGATGCACATCTGGTAGCATTCTGTAATCTGTGGACTATCAGAGGGTTGATGAAACACAGTTACCGCATCGGGATTGAATACAACAGTCATCATGCGAACTTTCCTCCATAGGAGTAATGTCACAAACGGTCTACGCTTTGATCGTTCCCTGGAAGACCAGTAGTAGTTTGCGATGCACATCTGGAGGCATTCTGTAATCTGTGGACTATCAGAGTGTTGATGAAACTCAGAAATTGCATCGGGATTGAATACAACAGTCACCATGCGCACTTTCCTCCATGGGAGTAATGTCTAAAACAGTCTACGCTTTCATCGTTCCCCGGAAGACCAGTAGTAGTTTCCGATGCACATCTGGAGGCATTCTGTAATCTGTGGACGATCAGAGAGCTGATGAAACACAGAAATTGCATCGGGATTGAATACAACAGTCACAATGCGCACTTTCCTCCATGGGAGTAATGTCTCAAACAGATTACGCTTTGATCGTTTCCTGGAATACCAGTAGTAGTTTACAATGCACATCTGGAGGCATTCTGTAATCTGTGGACAATCAGAGTGTTGATGAAACACAGAAATTGCATCGAGAATGAATACAACAGTCACCATGCCCACTTTCCTCCATGGGAGTAATGTCTCAAACAGTCTACGCTTTGATCATTCCCTGGAAGACCAGTACTAGTTTCCGATGCACATCTGGAGGCATTCTGTAATCTGTGGACCATCAGAGTGTTGATGAAACACAGAAATTGCATCGAGATTGAATACAACAGTCACCATGCGCACTTTCCTCCGTGGGTGTAATGTCTCAAACAGCCTACGCTTTCATCGATCCCTGGAAGTCCAGTAGTAGTTTCCGATGCACATCTGGAGACATTCTGTAATCTGTGGACGATCAGAGAGTTGATGAAACACAGAAATTGGATCGGGATTGAATACAAAAGTCACCATGCGCACTTTCCTCCATGGGAGTAATGTCGCAAACAGTTTACGCTTTGATCGTTCCCCGGAAGACCAGTAGTAGTTTCCGATGCTCATCTGGAGGCATTCTGTAACCTGTGGACGATCAGAGAGCTGATGAAACACAGAAATTGCGTCGGGATTGAATACAACAGTCACCCTGCGCAGTTTCTTAAATGGGAGTAATGTCTCAAACAGTCTACGCTTTGATCGTTCCCAGGAAGACCAGTAGTAGTTTCCGATGCACATCTGGAGCCATTCTGTAATCTGTGGACTATCAGAGTGTTGATGAACACAGATATTGCATCGGGAGTGAATACAACAGTCACCATGCGCACTTTCCTTCATGGGAGAGATGTCTCAAACAGTCTACGGTTTGGTCTTTCCCTGGAAGACCAGTAGTAGTTTCCGATGCACACCTGGAGTCATTCTATGATATGTGGACTATCAGAGTGTTGATGAAACACAGAAGTTGCACCGGGATTGAATACAACAGTCACCATGCGCACTTTCCCCCATGGGAGTAATGTCTCAAAGAGTCTACGCTCTGATCGTTCCCTGGTAGACTAGTAGTAGTTTCCGATGCACATCTGGAGGCATTCTGTAACCTGTGGACCATCAGAGTGTTGATGAAACACAGAAATTGCATCGGGATTGAATACAACAGTCACCATGCGCAGTTTCCTCCATCGGAGTAATGTCTCAAACAGTCTACGCTTTGATCGTTCTCAGGAAGACCAGTAGTAGTTTCCGATACACATCTGGAGGCATTCTGTAATCTGTGGACTATCAGAGTGTTTAGGAACACAGAAATTGGTTCGGGATTGAATACAACAGTCACCATGAGCACTTTCCTCCATGGGAGTAATGTCTCAAAGAGTCTACGCTTTGATCGTTCCCTGGAAGCCCAGTAGTAGTTTCCGATGCACATCTGGAGGCCTTCTGTATTCTGTGGACTATCAGAGTGTTGATGAAACCAAAATTGCATCGGGATTGAATACAACTGTCACCATGCACACTTTCATCCATGGGAGTAATGTCTCAAACAGTCTACGCTTTGATCGTTCCCAGGAAGAGCAGTAGCAGTTTCCGATGCACATCTGGAGCCATTCTGTAATCTGTGGACTATCAGAGTGTTGATGAACACAGATATTGCATCGGGAGTGAATACAACAGTCACCATGCGCTATTTCCTTCATGCGAGTGATGTCTCAAACAGTCTACCCTTTGGTGTTTGCCTGGAAGACCAGTAGTAGTTTCCGATGCACATCTGGAGGCATTCTGTAATCTGTGGACCATCAGAGTGTTGATGAAACATACAAATTGGATCGTGATTGAATACAACAGTCACCATGCGCAGTTTCCTCCATGGGAGTAATGTCTCAAAGAGTCTACCCTTTGATCGTTCCCTGGGCGAGCAGTAGTAGTTTCCGTGGCACATCTGGAGGCATTCCGTAATCTGTGGACCATCAGAATGTTGATGAAACACAGAAATAGCATCGGGATTGAATACAACAGTCACCATGCGCAGTTTCCTCCATGGGAGTACTGTCTCAAACAGTCTACGCTTTGATCGTTTTTAGGAAGACCAGAAGTAGTTTCCGATACACATCTGGAGGCATTCTGTAATCTGTGGACTATCAGAGTGTTTCGGAACACAGAAATTGCTTCGAAATTTAATACAACAGTCACCATGCGCACTTTCCTCCATGGGAGTAATGTCTCAAACAGTCTACGCTTTGATCGTTCCCTGGAAGACCAGTAGTAGTTTCCGATGCACATCTGGAGGCATTCTGTAATCTGTGGACTATGAGAGTGTTCATGAAACACAGAAATTGCATCGGAATTGAATACAACAGTCACCATGCGCACTTTCCTCCATGCAAGTAATTCTAAAACAGTCTACGCTTTGATCGTTCCCTGGAAGACCAGTAGTAGTTTCCGATACATATCTGGAGGCATTCTGTAATCTGTTGACCTTCAAAGTGTTGATGAAACACAGAAATTGCATCGAGATTGATTACAACAGTCACCATGCGCATTTTCCTCCATTGGAGTAATGTGTCAAACAGTCTACGCTTTGATCGTTCCCTGGAAGACCAGAAGTAGTTTCCGATGCACATCTGGAGGCATTCTGTAATCTGTGGACTATCCGAGTGTTGATGAAACACAGAATTAGTAATGGAATTGAATTCAACAGTCACCATGCGCACTTTCCTCCATGGAAGTAATGTCTCAAAGAGACTACGCTTTGATCGTTTCCTGGAAGACCAGTAGTAGTTTCCGATGCGCATCTGGAGGCATTCTGTATTCTGTGGACTATCAGAGTGTTGATGAAATCAAAATTGCATCGGGATTGAATACAACAGTCACCATACGCACTTTCCTCCAAGGTAGTAATGTCTCAAACAGTCTACGCTTTGATCGTTCCCTGGAAGACCAGTAGCAGTTTCCGATGCACATCTGGTAGCATTCTGTAATCTGTGGACTATCAGAGGGTTGATGAAACACAGTTACCGCATCGGGATTGAATACAACAGTCATCATGCGCACTTTCCTCCATAGGAGTAATGTCACAAACGGTCTACGCTTTGATCGTTCCCTGGAAGACCAGTAGTAGTTTGCGATGCACATCTGGAGGCATTCTGTAATCTGTGGACTATCAGAGTGTTGATGAAACTCAGAAATTGCATCGGGATTGAATACAACAGTCACCATGCACACTTTCCTCCATGGGAGTAATGTCTAAAACAGTCTACGCTTTCATCGTTCCCCGGAAGACCAGTAGTAGTTTCCGATGCGCATCTGGAGGCATTCTGTATTCTGTGGACTATCAGAGTGTTGATGAAATCAAAATTGCATCGGGATTGAATACAACAGTCACCATACGCACTTTCCTCCAAGGTAGTAATGTCTCAAACAGTCTACGCTTTGATCGTTCCCTGGAAGACCAGTAGCAGTTTCCGATGCACATCTGGTAGCATTCTGTAATCTGTGGACTATCAGAGGGTTGATGAAACACAGTTACCGCATCGGGATTGAATACAACAGTCATCATGCGAACTTTCCTCCATAGGAGTAATGTCACAAACGGTCTACGCTTTGATCGTTCCCTGGAAGACCAGTAGTAGTTTGCGATGCACATCTGGAGGCATTCTGTAATCTGTGGACTATCAGAGTGTTGATGAAACTCAGAAATTGCATCGGGATTGAATACAACAGTCACCATGCGCACTTTCCTCCATGGGAGTAATGTCTAAAACAGTCTACGCTTTCATCGTTCCCCGGAAGACCAGTAGTAGTTTCCGATGCACATCTGGAGGCATTCTGTAATCTGTGGACGATCAGAGAGCTGATGAAACACAGAAATTGCATCGGGATTGAATACAACAGTCACAATGCGCACTTTCCTCCATGGGAGTAATGTCTCAAACAGATTACGCTTTGATCGTTTCCTGGAATACCAGTAGTAGTTTACAATGCACATCTGGAGGCATTCTGTAATCTGTGGACAATCAGAGTGTTGATGAAACACAGAAATTGCATCGAGAATGAATACAACAGTCACCATGCCCACTTTCCTCCATGGGAGTAATGTCTCAAACAGTCTACGCTTTGATCATTCCCTGGAAGACCAGTACTAGTTTCCGATGCACATCTGGAGGCATTCTGTAATCTGTGGACCATCAGAGTGTTGATGAAACACAGAAATTGCATCGAGATTGAATACAACAGTCACCATGCGCACTTTCCTCCGTGGGTGTAATGTCTCAAACAGCCTACGCTTTCATCGATCCCTGGAAGTCCAGTAGTAGTTTCCGATGCACATCTGGAGACATTCTGTAATCTGTGGACGATCAGAGAGTTGATGAAACACAGAAATTGGATCGGGATTGAATACAAAAGTCACCATGCGCACTTTCCTCCATGGGAGTAAGGTTGCAAACAGTTTACGCTTTGATCGTTCCCCGGAAGACCAGTAGTAGTTTCCGATGCTCATCTGGAGGCATTCTGTAACCTGTGGACGATCAGAGAGCTGATGAAACACAGAAATTGCGTCGGGATTGAATACAACAGTCACCCTGCGCAGTTTCTTAAATGGGAGTAATGTCTCAAACAGTCTACGCTTTGATCGTTCCCAGGAAGACCAGTAGTAGTTTCCGATGCACATCTGGAGCCATTCTGTAATCTGTGGACTATCAGAGTGTTGATGAACACAGATATTGCATCGGGAGTGAATACAACAGCCACCATGCGCACTTTCCTCCATGGGAGAGATGTCTCAAACAGTCTACGCTTTGGTCTTTCCCTGGAAGACCAGTAGTAGTTTCCGATGCACACCTGGAGTCATTCTATGATATGTGGACTATCAGAGTGTTGATGAAACACAGAAGTTGCACCGGGATTGAATACAACAGTCACCATGCGCACTTTCCCCCATGGGAGTAATGTCTCAAAGAGTCTACGCTCTGATCGTTAACTGGTAGACTAGTAGTAGTTTCCGATGCACATCTGGAGGCATTCTGTAACCTGTGGACCATCAGAGTGTTGATGAAACACAGAAATTGCATCGGGATTGAATACAACAGTCACCATGCGCAGTTTCCTCCATCGGAGTAATGTCTCAAACAGTCTACGCTTTGATCGTTCTCAGGAAGACCAGTAGTAGTTTCCGATACACATCTGGAGGCATTCTGTAATCTGTGGACTATCAGAGTGTTTAGGAACACAGAAATTGGTTCGGGATTGAATACAACAGTCACCATGAGCACTTTCCTCCATGGGAGTAATGTCTCAAAGAGTCTACGCTTTGATCGTTCCCTGGAAGCCCAGTAGTAGTTTCCGATGCACATCTGGAGGCCTTCTGTATTCTGTGGACTATCAGAGTGTTGATGAAACCAAAATTGCATCGGGATTGAATACAACTGTCACCATGCACACTTTCATCCATGGGAGTAATGTCTCAAACAGTCTACGCTTTGATCGTTCCCAGGAAGAGCAGTAGCAGTTTCCGATGCACATCTGGAGCCATTCTGTAATCTGTGGACTATCAGAGTGTTGATGAACACAGATATTGCATCGGGAGTGAATACAACAGTCACCATGCGCTATTTCCTTCATGCGAGTGATGTCTCAAACAGTCTACGCTTTGGTGTTTGCCTGGAAGACCAGTAGTAGTTTCCGATGCACATCTGGAGGCATTCTGTAATCTGTGGACCATCAGAGTGTTGATGAAACATACAAATTGGATCGTGATTGAATACAACAGTCACCATGCGCAGTTTCCTCCATGGGAGTAATGTCTCAAAGAGTCTACCCTTTGATCGTTCCCTGGGCGAGCAGTAGTAGTTTCCGTGGCACATCTGGAGGCATTCCGTAATCTGTGGACCATCAGAATGTTGATGAAACACAGAAATAGCATCGGGATTGAATACAACAGTCACCATGCGCAGTTTCCTCCATGGGAGTACTGTCTCAAACAGTCTACGCTTTGATCGTTTTTAGGAAGACCAGAAGTAGTTTCCAATACACATCTGGAGGCATTCTGTAATCTGTGGACTATCAGAGTGTTTCGGAACACAGAAATTGCTTCGAAATTTAATACAACAGTCACCATGCGCACTTTCCTCCATGGGAGTAATGTCTCAAACAGTCTACGCTTTGATCGTTCCCTGGAAGACCAGTAGTAGTTTCCGATGCACATCTGGAGGCATTCTGTAATCTGTGGACTATGAGAGTGTTCATGAAACACAGAAATTGCATCGGAATTGAATACAACAGTCACCATGCGCACTTTCCTCCATGCAAGTAATTCTTAAACAGTCTACGCTTTGATCGTTCCCTGGAAGACCAGTAGTAGTTTCCGATACATATCTGGAGGCATTCTGTAATCTGTTGACCTTCAAAGTGTTGATGAAACACAGAAATTGCATCGAGATTGATTACAACAGTCACCATGCGCATTTTCCTCCATTGGAGTAATGTGTCAAACAGTCTACGCTTTGATCGTTCCCTGGAAGACCAGAAGTAGTTTCCGATGCACATCTGGAGGCATTATGTAATCTGTGGACTATCCGAGTGTTGATGAAACACAGAATTAGTAATGGAATTGAATTCAACAGTCACCATGCGCACTTTCCTCCATGGAAGTAATGTCTCAAAGAGACTACGCTTTGATCGTTTCCTGGAAGACCAGTAGTAGTTTCCGATGCGCATCTGGAGGCATTCTGTATTCTGTGGACTATCAGAGTGTTGATGAAATCAAAATTGCATCGGGATTGAATACAACAGTCACCATACGCACTTTCCTCCAAGGTAGTAATGTCTCAAACAGTCTACGCTTTGATCGTTCCCTGGAAGACCAGTAGCAGTTTCCGATGCACATCTGGTAGCATTCTGTAATCTGTGGACTATCAGAGGGTTGATGAAACACAGTTACCGCATCGGGATTGAATACAACAGTCATCATGCGCACTTTCCTCCATAGGAGTAATGTCACAAACGGTCTACGCTTTGATCGTTCCCTGGAAGACCAGTAGTAGTTTGCGATGCACATCTGGAGGCATTCTGTAATCTGTGGACTATCAGAGTGTTGATGAAACTCAGAAATTGCATCGGGATTGAATACAACAGTCACAATGCGCACTTTCCTCCATGGGAGTAATGTCTCAAACAGATTACGCTTTGATCGTTTCCTGGAATACCAGTAGTAGTTTACAATGCACATCTGGAGGCATTCTGTAATCTGTGGACAATCAGAGTGTTGATGAAACACAGAAATTGCATCGAGAATGAATACAACAGTCACCATGCCCACTTTCCTCCATGGGAGTAATGTCTCAAACAGTCTACGCTTTGATCATTCCCTGGAAGACCAGTACTAGTTTCCGATGCACATCTGGAGGCATTCTGTAATCTGTGGACCATCAGAGTGTTGATGAAACACAGAAATTGCATCGAGATTGAATACAACAGTCACCATGCGCACTTTCCTCCGTGGGTGTAATGTCTCAAACAGCCTACGCTTTCATCGATCCCTGGAAGTCCAGTAGTAGTTTCCGATGCACATCTGGAGACATTCTGTAATCTGTGGACGATCAGAGAGTTGATGAAACACAGAAATTGGATCGGGATTGAATACAAAAGTCACCATGCGCACTTTCCTCCATGGGAGTAATGTCGCAAACAGTTTACGCTTTGATCGTTCCCCGGAAGACCAGTAGTAGTTTCCGATGCTCATCTGGAGGCATTCTGTAACCTGTGGACGATCAGAGAGCTGATGAAACACAGAAATTGCGTCGGGATTGAATACAACAGTCACCCTGCGCAGTTTCTTAAATGGGAGTAATGTCTCAAACAGTCTACGCTTTGATCGTTCCCAGGAAGACCAGTAGTAGTTTCCGATGCACATCTGGAGCCATTCTGTAATCTGTGGACTATCAGAGTGTTGATGAACACAGATATTGCATCGGGAGTGAATACAACAGTCACCATGCGCACTTTCCTCCATGGGAGAGATGTCTCAAACAGTCTACGCTTTGGTCTTTCCCTGGAAGACCAGTAGTAGTTTCCGATGCACACCTGGAGTCATTCTATGATATGTGGACTATCAGAGTGTTGATGAAACACAGAAGTTGCACCGGGATTGAATACAACAGTCACCATGCGCACTTTCCCCCATGGGAGTAATGTCTCAAAGAGTCTACGCTCTGATCGTTCCCTGGTAGACTAGTAGTAGTTCCGATGCACATCTGGAGGCATTCTGTAACCTGTGGACCATCAGAGTGTTGATGAAACACAGAAATTGCATCGGGATTGAATACAACAGTCACCATGCGCAGTTTCCTCCATCGGAGTAATGTCTCAAACAGTCTACGCTTTGATCGTTCTCAGGAAGACCAGTAGTAGTTTCCGATACACATCTGGAGGCATTCTGTTATCTGTGGACTATCAGAGTGTTTAGGAACACAGAAATTGGTTCGGGATTGAATACAACAGTCACCATGAGCACTTTCCTCCATGGGAGTAATGTCTCAAAGAGTCTACGCTTTGATCGTTCCCTGGAAGCCCAGTAGTAGTTTCCGATGCACATCTGGAGGCCTTCTGTATTCTGTGGACTATCAGAGTGTTGATGAAACCAAAATTGCATCGGGATTGAATACAACTGTCACCATGCACACTTTCATCCATGGGAGTAATGTCTCAAACAGTCTACGCTTTGATCGTTCCCAGGAAGAGCAGTAGCAGTTTCCGATGCACATCTGGAGCCATTCTGTAATCTGTGGACTATCAGAGTGTTGATGAACACAGATATTGCATCGGGAGTGAATACAACAGTCACCATGCGCTATTTCCTTCATGCGAGTGATGTCTCAAACAGTCTACGCTTTGGTGTTTGCCTGGAAGACCAGTAGTAGTTTCCGATGCACATCTGGAGGCATTCTGTAATCTGTGGACCATCAGAGTGTTGATGAAACATACAAATTGGATCGTGATTGAATACAACAGTCACCATGCGCAGTTTCCTACATGGGAGTAATGTCTCAAAGAGTCTACCCTTTGATCGTTCCCTGGGCGAGCAGTAGTAGTTTCCGTGGCACATCTGGAGGCATTCCGTAATCTGTGGACCATCAGAATGTTGATGAAACACAGAAATAGCATCGGGATTGAATACAACAGTCACCATGCGCAGTTTCCTCCATGGGAGTACTGTCTCAAACAGTCTACGCTTTGATCGTTTTTAGGAAGACCAGAAGTAGTTTCCGATACACATCTGGAGGCATTCTGTAATCTGTGGACTATCAGAGTGTTTCGGAACACAGAAATTGCTTCGAAATTTAATACAACAGTCACCATGCGCACTTTCCTCCATGGGAGTAATGTCTCAAACAGTCTACGCTTTGATCGTTCCCTGGAAGACCAGTAGTAGTTTCCGATGCACATCTGGAGGCATTCTGTAATCTGTGGACTATGAGAGTGTTCATGAAACACAGAAATTGCATCGGAATTGAATACAACAGTCACCATGCGCACTTTCCTCCATGCAAGTAATTCTTAAACAGTCTACGCTTTGATCGTTCCCTGGAAGACCAGTAGTAGTTTCCGATACATATCTGGAGGCATTCTGTAATCTGTTGACCTTCAAAGTGTTGATGAAACACAGAAATTGCATCGAGATTGATTACAACAGTCACCATGCGCATTTTCCTCCATTGGAGTAATGTGTCAAACAGTGTACGCTTTGATCGTTCCCTGGAAGACCAGAAGTAGTTTCCGATGCACATCTGGAGGCATTCTGTAATCTGTGGACTATCCGAGTGTTGATGAAACACAGAATTAGTAATGGAATTGAATTCAACAGTCACCATGCGCACTTTCCTCCATGGAAGTAATGTCTCAAAGAGACTACGCTTTGATCGTTTCCTGGAAGACCAGTAGTAGTTTCCGATGCGCATCTGGAGGCATTCTGTATTCTGTGGACTATCAGAGTGTTGATGAAATCAAAATTGCATCGGGATTGAATACAACAGTCACCATACGCACTTTCCTCCAAGGTAGTAATGTCTCAAACAGTCTACGCTTTGATCGTTCCCTGGAAGACCAGTAGCAGTTTCCGATGCACATCTGGTAGCATTCTGTAATCTGTGGACTATCAGAGGGTTGATGAAACACAGTTACCGCATCGGGATTGAATACAACAGTCATCATGCGCACTTTCCTCCATAGGAGTAATGTCACAAACGGTCTACGCTTTGATCGTTCCCTGGAAGACCAGTAGTAGTTTGCGATGCACATCTGGAGGCATTCTGTAATCTGTGGACTATCAGAGTGTTGATGAAACTCAGAAATTGCATCGGGATTGAATACAACAGTCACCATGCGCACTTTCCTCCATGGGAGTAATGTCTAAAACAGTCTACGCTTTCATCGTTCCCCGGAAGACCAGTAGTAGTTTCCGATGCACATCTGGAGGCATTCTGTAATCTGTGGACGATCAGAGAGCTGATGAAACACAGAAATTGCATCGGGATTGAATACAACAGTCACAATGCGCACTTTCCTCCATGGGAGTAATGTCTCAAACAGATTACGCTTTGATCGTTTCCTGGAATACCAGTAGTAGTTTACAATGCACATCTGGAGGCATTCTGTAATCTGTGGACAATCAGAGTGTTGATGAAACACAGAAATTGCATCGAGAATGAATACAACAGTCACCATGCCCACTTTCCTCCATGGGAGTAATGTCTCAAACAGTCTACGCTTTGATCATTCCCTGGAAGACCAGTACTAGTTTCCGATGCACATCTGGAGGCATTCTGTAATCTGTGGACCATCAGAGTGTTGATGAAACACAGAAATTGCATCGAGATTGAATACAACAGTCACCATGCGCACTTTCCTCCGTGGGTGTAATGTCTCAAACAGTCTACGCTTTCATCGATCCCTGGAAGTCCAGTAGTAGTTTCCGATGCACATCTGGAGACATTCTGTAATCTGTGGACGATCAGAGAGTTGATGAAACACAGAAATTGGATCGGGATTGAATACAAAAGTCACCATGCGCACTTTCCACCATGGGAGTAATGTCGCAAACAGTTTACGCTTTGATCGTTCCCCGGAAGACCAGTAGTAGTTTCCGATGCTCATCTGGAGGCATTCTGTAACCTGTGGACGATCAGAGAGCTGATGAAACACAGAAATTGCGTCGGGATTGAATACAACAGTCACCCTGCGCAGTTTCTTAAATGGGAGTAATGTCTCAAACAGTCTACGCTTTGATCGTTCCCAGGAAGACCAGTAGTAGTTTCCGATGCACATCTGGAGCCATTCTGTAATCTGTGGACTATCAGAGTGTTGATGAACACAGATATTGCATCGGGAGTGAATACAACAGTCACCATGCGCACTTTCCTCCATGGGAGAGATGTCTCAAACAGTCTACGCTTTGGTCTTTCCCTGGAAGACCAGTAGTAGTTTCCGATGCACACCTGGAGTCATTCTATGATCTGTGGACTATCAGAGTGTTGATGAAACACAGAAGTTGCACCGGGATTGAATACAACAGTCACCATGCGCACTTTCCCCCATGGGAGTAATGTCTCAAAGAGTCTACGCTCTGATCGTTCCCTTGTAGACTAGTAGTAGTTTCCGATGCCCATCTGGAGGCATTCTGTAATCTGTGGACTATCAGAGTGTTGATGAAACACAGAAATTGCATCGGGATTGGATACAACAGTCACAATGCGCACTTTCCTCCATGGGAGTAATGTCTCAAAGAGTCTACCCTTTCATCGTTCCCTGGGAGACCAGTAGTAGTTTCCGATGCACATCTGGAGGCATTCTTTAATCTGTGGACTTTCAGAGTGTTGATGAAACACAGAAATTGCATCGTGATTGAATACAACAGTCACCATGCGAACTTTCCTCCATGGGAGTAATGTCTCAAACAGTCTACGTTTTCATCGTTCCTTGGAAGACCAGTAGTAGTTTCCGATGTACATCTGGAGGCCTTCTGTAATCTGTGGACGATCAGAGAGTTGATGAAAAACAGAAATTGCATCGGGATTGAATACAAGAGTCACCATGCGCACTTTCCTCCATGCGAGTAATATCTCAAACAGCCTACGTTTTGATCGTTCCCTGGAAGACCAGTAGTAGTTATCGATGCCCATCTGGAGAAATTCTGTAATCTGTGGACTGTCAGAGTGTTGATGAAACACAGAATTTTCATCGGGATTGAATACAACAATCACCATGCGCACTTTCCTCCATGGGAGTAATGTCTCAAACAGTCTACGCTTTCATCTTTCCCTGGAAGACAAGTAGTAGTGTCCGATGCACATCTGGAAGTATTCTGTAATCTGTGGACTCTCTGAGTGTAGATGAAACACAGAAATTGCATCGGGATTGAATACAACAGTCACCATGATCACTTTCCCACATGGGAGTAATGTCTCAAACAGTCTACGCTTTGATCGTTCCCTGGAAGACCAGTAGTAGTTTTCGATGCACATCGGGAGGCATTCTGTAATCTGTGGACTATCAGAGTATTGATGAAACACAGAAATTGCTTCGGGATTGGATACAACAGTCACCATGCGCACTTTCCTCCATGTTAGTAATGTCTAAAACAGTCTACGCTTTGATCGTTCCGTGGAAGACCAGTAGTAGTTTCCGATGCAAATCTGGAGCCATTCTGTAATCTGTGGACTATCAGAGTGATGATGAAACACAGAAATTGCATCGGGATTGAATTCAACAGTCACCATGCGCACATTCCTCCATGGGAGTAATGTCTCAAAAAGACTACGCTTTGATCATTCCCTGGAAGACCAGTAGTAGTTTCCGATGCACATCTGGAGACACTCTGTAATCTGTGGACCATCAGAGTGTTGATGAAACACAGAAATTGCATCGGGATTGAATACAACAGTCACCATGCGCAGTTTCTTCCATGGGAGTAATGTCTCAAACAGTCTACGCTTTGATCGTTCTCAGGAAGACCAGTAGTAGTTTCCGATACACATCTGGAGGCATTCTGTAATCTGTGGACTATCAGAGTGTTTAGGAACACAGAAATTGCTTCGGGATTGTATACAACAGTCACCATGCGCACTTTCCTCCATGGGAGTAATGTCTCAAAGAGTCTACGCTTTGATCGTTCCCTGGAAGACCAGTAGTAGTTTCCGATGCACATCTGCAGGCCTTCTGTATTCTGTGGACTATCAGAGTGTTGATGAAACCAAAATTGCATCGGGATTGAATACAACTGTCACCATGCACACTTTCATCCATGCGAGTAATGTCTCAAACAGTCTACGCTTTGATCGTTCCCAGGAAGAGCAGTAGTAGTTTCCAATGCACATCAGGAGCCATTCTGTAATCTGTGGACTATCAGAGTGTTGATGAAGACAGATATTGCATCGGGATTGAATCAACAGTCACCATGCGCACTTTTCTCCATGGGAGTAATGTCTCAAAGAGTCTTCCCTTTGATCGTTCCCTGGGAGACCAGTAGTAGTTTCCGATGCACATCTGGAGCCATTCTGTAATCTGTGGACCATTAGAGTGTTGATGAAACATAGATATTGCATCGTGATTGAATACAACAGTCACCATGCGCAGTTTCCTCCATGGGAGTACTGTCTC
This sequence comes from Schistocerca gregaria, assembly GCF_023897955.1. Classification (NCBI taxonomy): domain Eukaryota; kingdom Metazoa; phylum Arthropoda; class Insecta; order Orthoptera; family Acrididae; genus Schistocerca; species Schistocerca gregaria. The sequence goes on from NC_064926.1 coordinate 4,834,079, forward strand.
AAACAGTCTACGATTTGATCGTTTTTAGGAAGACCAGATGTAGTTTCCGATACACATCTGGAGGCATTCTGTAATCTGTGGACTATCAGAGTGTTTAGGAACACAGAAATTGCTTCGTTATTGAATACAACAGTCACCATGCGCACTTTTCTCCATGGGAGTAATGTCTCAAAGAGTCTTCCCTTTGATCGTTCCCTGGGAGACCAGTAGTAGTTTCCGATGCACATCTGGAGCCATTCTGTAATCTGTGGACCATTAGAGTGTTGATGAAACATAGATATTGCATCGTGATTGAATACAACAGTCACCATGCGCACTTTCCTCCATGGGAGTAATGTCTAATACAGTCTACGCTTTCATCGTTCCCCGGAAGAGCAGTAGTAGTTTCCGATGCACATCTGGAGACATTCTGTAATCTGTGGACGATCAGAGAGTTGATGAAACACAGAAATTGCATCGGGTTTGAATACAACAGTCACCATGCGCACTTTCCTCGATGGGTGTAATGTCTCAAACAGATTACGCTTTGATCGTTCCCTGGAAGACCAGTAGTAGTTTCCAATGCACATCTGGAGGCATTCTGTAATCTGTGGACTATCAGAGTGTTGATGAAACACAGAAATTGCATCGAGATTGAATACAACAGTCACCATGCGCACTTTCCTCCATGGGAGTGATGTCTCAAACAGTCTACGCTTTCATCGTTCCCTGGAAGTCCAGTAGTACTTTCCGATGCACATCTGGAGTCATTCCGTATTCTGTGGACGATCAGAGAGTTGATGAAACACAGAAAATGGATCGGGATTGAAAACAACAGTCACCATGCGCACTTTCCTCCATGGGAGTAATGTCTCAAACAGTTTACGCTTTGATCGTTCCTTGGAAGACCAGTAGTAGTTTCCGATGCACATCTGGAGGCATTCTGTAATTTGTAGACTATCAGAGTGTTGATGAAACACAGAAATTGCATCGGGATTGATTACAACAGTCACCATGCGCACTTTCCTCCATGGGAGTAATGTATCAAACAGTCTACGCTTTGATCGTTCACTGGAAAACCAGTAGTAGTTACCGATGCACATCTGGAGGCACTCTGTAATCTGTGGACTATCAGAGTGTTGATGAAACACAGAAATTGCATCGGGATTGAATACAACAGTCACCACTCCATGGGAGTAATGTCTAAAACAGTCTACGCTTTCATCGTTCCCCGGAAGAGCAGTAGTAGTTTCCGATGCACATCTGGAGACATTCTGTAATCTGTAGACGATCAGAGAGTTGATGAAACACAGAAATTGCATCGGGTTTGAATACAACAGTCACCATGCGCACTTTCCTCCATGGGAGTAATGTCTCAAACAGATTACGCTTTGATCGTTCCCTGGAAGACCAGTAGTAGTTTCCAATGCACATCTGGAGGCATTCTGTAATCTGTGGACTATCAGAGTGTTGATGAAACACAGAAATTGCATCGAGATTGAATACAACAGTCACCATGCGCACTTTCCTCCATGGGAGTGATGTCTCAAACAGTCTACGCTTTCATCGTTCCCTGGAAGTCAAGTAGTACTTTCCGATGCACATCTGGAGTCATTCCGTATTCTGTGGACGATCAGAGAGTTGATGAAACACAGAAAATGGATCGGGATTGAAAACAACAGTCACCATGCGCACTTTCCTCCATGGGAGTAATGTCTCAAACAGTTTACGCTTTGAACGTTCCTTGGAAGACCAGTAGTAGTGTCCGATGCACATCTGGAGGCATTCTGTAATTTGTAGACTATCAGAGTGTTGATGAAACACAGAAATTGCATCGGGATTGATTACAACAGTCACCATGCGCACTTTCCTCCATGGGAGTAATGTATCAAACAGTCTACGCTTTGATCGTTCACTGGAAAACCAGTAGTAGTTACCGATGCACATCTGGAGGCATTCTGTAATCTGTGGACTATCGGAGTGTTGACGAAACTCAGAAATTGCATCGGGATTGGATACCACAGTCAGCATGCGCACTTTCCTCTATGGGAGTAATGCTTAAAACAGTCTACGCTTTGATCGTTCCCTGGAAGACCAGTAGTAGTTTCCGATGCACATCTGGAGCCATTGTGTAATCTGTGGACTATCAGAGTGTTGATGAAACAGAGAAATTGCATCGGGATTGAATTCAACAGTCACCATGCGCACTTTCCTCCATGGGAGTAATGTCTCAAAGAGACTAAGTTTTGATCATTCCCTGGAAGACCAGTACTAGTTTCCGATGCACATCTGGAGGCATTCTGTAACCTGTGGACCATCAGAGAGTTGATGAAACACAGAAATTGCATCGGGATTGAATACAACAGTCACCATGCGCAGTTTCCTCCATCGGAGTAATGTCTCAAACAGTCTACGCTTTGATCGTTCTCAGGAAGACCAGTAGTAGTTTCCGATACACATCTGGAGGCATTCTGTAATCTGTGGACTATCAGAGTGTTTAGGAACACAGAAATTGGTTCGGGATTGAATACAACAGTCACCATGAGCACTTTCCTCCATGGGAGTAATGTCTCAAAGAGTCTACGCTTTGATCGTTCCCTGGAAGCCCAGTAGTAGTTTCCGATGCACATCTGGAGGCCTTCTGTATTCTGTGGACTATCAGAGTGTTGATGAAACCAAAATTGCATCGGGATTGAATACAACTGTCACCATGCACACTTTCATCCATGGGAGTAATGTCTCAAACAGTCTACGCTTTGATCGTTCCCAGGAAGAGCAGTAGCAGTTTCCGATGCACATCTGGAGCCATTCTGTAATCTGTGGACTATCAGAGTGTTGATGAACACAGATATTGCATCGGGAGTGAATACAACAGTCACCATGCGCTATTTCCTTCATGCGAGTGATGTCTCAAACAGTCTACGCTTTGGTGTTTGCCTGGAAGACCAGTAGTAGTTTCCGATGCACATCTGGAGGCATTCTGTAATCTGTGGACCATCAGAGTGTTGATGAAACATAGAAATTGGATCGTGATTGAATACAACAGTCACCATGCGCAGTTTCCTCCATGGGAGTAATGTCTCAAAGAGTCTACCCTTTGATCGTTCCCTGGGCGAGCAGTAGTAGTTTCCGTGGCACATCTGGAGGCATTCCGTAATCTGTGGACCATCAGAATGTTGATGAAACACAGAAATAGCATCGGGATTGAATACAACAGTCACCATGCGCAGTTTCCTCCATGGGAGTACTGTCTCAAACAGTCTACGCTTTGATCGTTTTTAGGAAGACCAGAAGTAGTTTCCGATACACATCTGGAGGCATTCTGTAATCTGTGGACTATCAGAGTGTTTCGGAACACAGAAATTGCTTCGGAATTTAATACAACAGTCACCATGCGCACTTTCCTCCATGGGAGTAATGTCTCAAACAGTCTACGCTTTGATCGTTCCCTGGAAGACCAGTAGTAGTTTCCGATGCACATCTGGAGGCATTCTGTAATCTGTGGACTATGAGAGTGTTCATGAAACACAGAAATTGCATCGGAATTGAATACAACAGTCACCATGCGCACTTTCCTCCATGCAAGTAATTCTTAAACAGTCTACGCTTTGATCGTTCCCTGGAAGACCAGTAGTAGTTTCCGATACATATCTGGAGGCATTCTGTAATCTGTTGACCTTCAAAGTGTTGATGAAACACAGAAATTGCATCGAGATTGATTACAACAGTCACCATGCGCATTTTCCTCCATTGGAGTAATGTGTCAAACAGTCTACGCTTTGATCGTTCCCTGGAAGACCAGAAGTAGTTTCCGATGCACATCTGGAGGCATTCTGTAATCTGTGGACTATCCGAGTGTTGATGAAACACAGAATTAGTAATGGAATTGAATTCAACAGTCACCATGCGCACTTTCCTCCATGGAAGTAATGTCTCAAAGAGACTACGCTTTGATCGTTTCCTGGAAGACCAGTAGTAGTTTCCGATGCGCATCTGGAGGCATTCTGTATTCTGTGGACTATCAGAGTGTTGATGAAATCAAAATTGCATCGGGATTGAATACAACAGTCACCATACGCACTTTCCTCCAAGGTAGTAATGTCTCAAACAGTCTACGCTTTGATCGTTCCCTGGAAGACCAGTAGCAGTTTCCGATGCACATCTGGTAGCATTCTGTAATCTGTGGACTATCAGAGGGTTGATGAAACACAGTTACCGCATCGGGATTGAATACAACAGTCATCATGCGCACTTTCCTCCATAGGAGTAATGTCACAAACGGTCTACGCTTTGATCGTTCCCTGGAAGACCAGTAGTAGTTTGCGATGCACATCTGGAGGCATTCTGTAATCTGTGGACTATCAGAGTGTTGATGAAACTCAGAAATTGCATCGGGATTGAATACAACAGTCACCATGCGCACTTTCCTCTATGGGAGTAATGTCTAAAACAGTCTACGCTTTCATCGTTCCCCGGAGGACCAGTAGTAGTTTCCGATGCACATCTGGAGGCATTCTGTAATCTGTGGACGATCAGAGAGCTGATGAAACACAGAAATTGCATCGGGATTGAATACAACAGTCACCATGCGCACTTTCCTCCATGGGAGTAATGAATCAAACAGATTACGCTTTGATCGTTTCCTGGAATACCAGTAGTAGTTTACAATTCACATCTGGAGGCATTCTGTAATCTGTGGACAATCAGAGTGTTGATGAAACACAGAAATTGCATCGAGAATGAATACAACAGTCACCATGCCCACTTTCCTCCATGGGAGTAATGTCTCAAACAGTCTACGCTTTGATCATTCCCTGGAAGACCAGTACTAGTTTCCGATGCACATCTGGAGGCATTCTGTAATCTGTGGACCATCAGAGTGTTGATGAAACACAGAAATTGCATCGAGATTGAATACAACAGTCACCATGCGCACTTTCCTCCGTGGGTGTAATGTCTCAAACAGTCTACGCTTTCATCGATCCCTGGAAGTCCAGTAGTAGTTTCCGATGCACATCTGGAGACATTCTGTAATCTGTGGACCATCAGAGTGTTGATGAAACACAGAAATTGCATCGAGATTGAATACAACAGTCACCATGCGCACTTTCCCCCATGGGAGTAATGTCTCAAAGAGTCTACGCTTTGATCGTTCCCTGGTAGACCAGTAGTAGTTTCCGATGCACATCTGGAGGCATTCTGTAATCTGTGGACTATCAGAGTGTTGATGAAACACAGAAATTGCATCGGGATTGGATACAACAGTCACAATGCGCACTTTCCTCCATGGGAGTAATGTCTCAAAGAGTCTACCCTTTCATCGTTCCCTGGGAGACCAGTAGTAGTTTCCGATGCACATCTGGAGGCATTCTTTAATCTGTGGACTTTCAGAGTGTTGATGAAACACAGAAATTGCATCGTGATTGAATACAACAGTCACCATGCGAACTTTCCTCCATGGGAGTAATGTCTCAAACAGTCTACGTTTTCATCGTTCCTTGGAAGACCAGTAGTAGTTTCCGATGTACATCTGGAGGCCTTCTGTAATCTGTGGACGATCAGAGAGTTGATGAAAAACAGAAATTGCATCGGGATTGAATACAACAGTCACCATGCGCACTTTCCTCCATGCGAGTAATATCTCAAACAGCCTACGTTTTGATCGTTCCCTGGAAGACCAGTAGTAGTTATCGATGCCCATCTGGAGAAATTCTGTAATCTGTGGACTGTCAGAGTGTTGATGAAACACAGAATTTTCATCGGGATTGAATACAACAATCACCATGCGCACTTTCCTCCATGGGAGTAATGTCTCAAACAGTCTACGCTTTCATCTTTCCCTGGAAGACAAGTAGTAGTTTCCGATGCACATCTGGAAGTATTCTGTAATCTGTGGACTCTCTGAGTGTAGATGAAACACAGAAATTGCATCGGGATTGAATACAACAGTCACCATGATCACTTTCCCACATGGGAGTAATGTCTCAAACAGTCTACGCTTTGATCGTTCCCTGGAAGACCAGTAGTAGTTTTCGATGCACATCGGGAGGCATTCTGTAATCTGTGGACTATCAGAGTATTGATGAAACACAGAAATTGCTTCGGGATTGGATACAACAGTCACCATGCGCACTTTCCTCCATGTTAGTAATGTCTAAAACAGTCTACGCTTTGATCGTTCCGTGGAAGACCAGTAGTAGTTTCCGATGCAAATCTGGAGCCATTCTGTAATCTGTGGACTATCAGAGTGATGATGAAACACAGAAATTGCATCGGGATTGAATTCAACAGTCACCATGCGCACATTCCTCCATGGGAGTAATGTCTCAAAGAGACTACGCTTTGATCATTCCCTGGAAGACCAGTAGTAGTTTCCGATGCACATCTGGAGGCACTCTGTAATCTGTGGACCATCAGAGTGTTGATGAAACACAGAAATTGCATCGGGATTGAATACAACAGTCACCATGCGCAGTTTCTTCCATGGGAGTAATGTCTCAAACAGTCTACGCTTTGATCGTTCTCAGGAAGACCAGTAGTAGTTTCCGATACACATCTGGAGGCATTCTGTAATCTGTGGACTATCAGAGTGTTTAGGAACACAGAAATTGCTTCGGGATTGTATACAACAGTCACCATGCGCACTTTCCTCCATGGGAGTAATGTCTCAAAGAGTCTACGCTTTGATCGTTCCCTGGAAGACCAGTAGTAGTTTCCGATGCACATCTGCAGGCCTTCTGTATTCTGTGGACTATCAGAGTGTTGATGAAACCAAAATTGCATCGGGATTGAATACAACTGTCACCATGCACACTTTCATCCATGCGAGTAATGTCTCAAACAGTCTACGCTTTGATCGTTCCCAGGAAGAGCAGTAGTAGTTTCCAATGCACATCAGGAGCCATTCAGTAATCTGTGGACTATCAGAGTGTTGATGAAGACAGATATTGCATCGGGATTGAATCAACAGTCACCATGCGCACTTTTCTCCATGGGAGTAATGTCTCAAAGAGTCTTCCCTTTGATCGTTCCCTGGGAGACCAGTAGTAGTTTCCGATGCACATCTGGAGCCATTCTGTAATCTGTGGACCATTAGAGTGTTGATGAAACATAGATATTGCATCGTGATTGAATACAACAGTCACCATGCGCAGTTTCCTCCATGGGAGTACTGTCTCAAACAGTCTACGATTTGATCGTTTTTAGGAAGACCAGATGTAGTTTCCGATACACATCTGGAGGCATTCTGTAATCTGTGGACTATCAGAGTGTTTAGGAACACAGAAATTGCTTCGTTATTGAATACAACAGTCACCATGCGCACTTTCCTCCATGGGAGTAATGTCTCAAACAGTCTACACTTTGATCATTCCCTGGAAGACCAGTAGTAGTTTCCGATGCACATCTGGAGGAATTCTATAATCTGTGGACCATCAGAGTGTTCATGAATCACAGAAATTGCATCGGAATTGAATACAACAGTCACTGTGCGCACTTTCCTTCATGCAAGTAATTCTTAAACGGTCTACGTTTTGATCGCTCCCTGGAAGACCAGTAGTAGTTTCCGATGCACATCTGGAGGCATTCTGTAATCTGTGGACTATCAGAGTGTTGATGAAACACAGAAATTGCATCGGGATTGAATACAACAGTCACCATGCGCACTTTCCTCCATGGGAGTAATGTCTAATACAGTCTACGCTTTCATCGTTCCCCGGAAGAGCAGTAGTAGTTTCCGATGCACATCTGGAGACATTCTGTAATCTGTGGACGATCAGAGAGTTGATGAAACACAGAAATTGCATCGGGTTTGAATACAACAGTCACCATGCGCACTTTCCTCGATGGGAGTAATGTCTCAAACAGATTACGCTTTGATCGTTCCCTGGAAGACCAGTAGTAGTTTCCAATGCACATCTGGAGGCATTCTGTAATCTGTGGACTATCAGAGTGTTGATGAAACACAGAAATTGCATCGAGATTGAATACAACAGTCACCATGCGCACTTTCCTCCATGGGAGTGATGTCTCAAACAGTCTACGCTTTCATCGTTCCCTGGAAGTCCAGTAGTACTTTCCGATGCACATCTGGAGTCATTCCGTATTCTGTGGACGATCAGAGAGTTGTTGAAACACAGAAAATGGATCGGGATTGAAAACAACAGTCACCATGCGCACTTTCCTCCATGGGAGTAATGTCTCAAACAGTTTACGCTTTGATCGTTCCTTGGAAGACCAGTAGTAGTTTCCGATGCACATCTGGAGGCATTCTGTAATTTGTAGACTATCAGAGTGTTGATGAAACACAGAAATTGCATCGGGATTGATTACAACAGTCACCATGCGCACTTTCCTCCATGGGAGTAATGTATCAAACAGTCTACGCTTTGATCGTTCACTGGAAAACCAGTAGTAGTTACCGATGCACATCTGGAGGCATTCTGTAATCTGTGGACTATCGGAGTGTTGACGAAACTCAGAAATTGCATCGGGATTGGATACCACAGTCACCATGCGCACTTTCCTCTATTGGAGTAATGCTTAAAACAGTCTACGATTTGATCGTTCCCTGGAAGACCAGTAGTAGTTTCCGATGCACATCTGGAGGCATTCTGTAACCTGTGGACCATCAGAGTGTTGATGAAACACAGAAATTGCATCGGGATTGAATACAACAGTCACCATGCGCAGTTTCCTCCATGGGAGTAATGTCTCAAACAGTCTACGCTTTGATCGTTCTCAGGAAGACCAGTAGTAGTTTCTGATACACATCTGGAGGCATTCTGTAATCTGTGGACTATCAGAGTGTTTAGGAACACAGAAATTGGTTCGGGATTGAATACAACAGTCTCCATGAGCACTTTCCTCCATGGGAGTAATGTCTCAAAGAGTCTACGCTTTGATCGTTCCCTGGAAGCCCAGTAGTAGTTTCCGATGCACATCTGGAGGCCTTCTGTATTCTGTGGAGTATCAGAGTGTTGATGAAACCAAAATTGCATCGGGATTGAATACAACTGTCACCATGCACACTTTCATCCATGGGAGTAATGTCTCAAACAGTCTACGCTTTGATCGTTCCCAGGAAATGCAGTAGCAGTTTCCGATGCACATCTGGAGCCATTCTGTAATCTGTGGACTATCAGAGTGTTGATGAACACAGATATTGCATCGGGAGTGAATACAACAGTCACCATGCGCTATTTCCTTCATGCGAGTGATGTCTCAAACAGTCTACGCTTTGGTGTTTGCCTGGAAGACCAGTAGTAGTTTCCGATGTACATCTGGAGACATTCTGTAATCTGTGGACCATCAGAGTGTTGATGAAACATAGAAATTGCATCGTGATTGAATACAACAGTCACCATGCGCAGTTTCCTCCATGGGAGTACTGTCTCAAACAGTCTACGCTTTGATCGTTTTTAGGAAGACCAGAAGTAGTTTCCGATACACATCTGGAGGCATTCTGTAATCTGTGGACTATCAGAGTATTTAGGAACACAGAAATTGCTTCGTTATTGAATACAACAGTCACCATGCGCACTTTCCTCCATGGGAGTAATGTCTCAAACAGTCTACGCTTTGATCATTCCCTGGAAGACCAGTAGTAGTTTCCGATGCACATCTGGAGGCATTCTGTAATCTGTGGACTATCAGAGTGTTCATGAATCACAGAAATTGCATCGGAATTGAATACAACAGTCACCGTGCGCACTTTCCTCCATGCAAGTAATTCTTAAACAGTCTACGCTTTGATCGTTCCCTGGAAGACCAGTAGTAGTTTCCAATGCACATCTGGAGGCATTCTGTAATCTGTGGACTATCAGAGTGTTGATGAAACACAGAAATTGCATCGAGATTGAATACAACAGTCACCACGCGCACTTTCCTCCATGGGAGTAATGTCTCAAACAGTCTACCCTTTCATCGTTCCCTGGAAGTCCAGTAGTAGTTTCCGATGCACATCTGGAGGCATTTGGTAATCTGTGGACGATCAGAGAGTTGATGAAACACAGAAAATGGATCGGGATTGAATACAACAGTCACCATGCGCACTTTCCTCCATGGGAGTAATGTCTCAAACAGTTTACGCTTTGATCGTTCCTTGGAAGACCAGTAGTAGTTTCCGATGCACATCTGGAGGCATTCTGTAATCTGTAGACTATCAGAGTGTTGATGAAACACAGAAATTGCATCGAGATTGATTACAACAGTCACCATGCGCACTTCCTCCATGGGAGTAATGTCTCAAACAGTCTACGCTTTGATCGTTCACTGGAAAACCAGTAGTAGTTTCCGATGCACATCTGGAGGCATTCTGTAATCTGTGGACTATCGGAGTGTTGTCGAAACTCAGAAATTGCATCGGGATTGGATACAACAGTCACCATGCGCACTTTCCTCTACGGGAGTAATGTTTAAAACAGTCTACGCTTTGATCGTTCCCTGGAAGACCAGTAGTAGTTTCCGATGCACATCTGGAGCCATTCTGTAATCTGTGGACTATCAGAGTGTTGATGAAACACAGAAATTGCATCGGGATTGAATTCAACAGTCACCATGCGCACTTTCCTCCATGGGAGTAATGTCTCAAAGAGACTAAGCTTTGATCATTCCCTGGAAGACCAGTACTAGTTTCCGATGCACATCTGGAAGCATTCTGTAATCTGTGGACCATCAGAGTGTTGATGAAACACAGAAATTGCATCGGGATTGAATACAACAGTCACAATGCGCAGTTTCCTCGATGGGAGTGATGTCTCAAACAGTCTACGCTTTGGTCTTTCCCTGGAAGACCAGTACTAGTTTCCGATGCACAACTGGAGGCATTCTGTGATCTGTGGACTATCAGAGTGTTGATGAAACACAGAAATTGCACCGGGATTGAATACAACAGTCACCATACGCACGTTCCTCCATGGGAGTAATGTCTCAAAGTGTCTACGTTTTGATCGTTCCCTGGAAGACCAGTAGTAGTTTCCGATGCACATCTGGAGGCATTCTGTAATCTGTGGACTATCAGAGTGTTGATGAAACACAGAAATTGCATCCGGATTGGATACAACAGTCACCATGCGCACTTTTATCCATGGGACTAATGTCTCAAAGAGTATACCCTTTGATCGTTCCCTGGGAGACCAGTAGTAGTTTCCGATGCACATCTGTAGGCATTCTGTAATCTGTGGACCATCGTAGTGTTGATGAAACACAGAAATTGCATCGGGATTGAATACAACAGTCACCATGCGCAGTTTCCTCCATGGGAGTACTGTCTCAAACAGTCTACGCTTTGATCGTTTTTAGGAATACCAGAAATAGTTTCCGATACACATCTGGAGGCATTCTGTAATCTGTGGACTATCAGAGTGTTCATGAAACACAGATATTGCATGGGAATAGAATACAACAGTCACCATGCGCACTTTCCTCCATGCAAGTAATTCATAAACAGTCTACGCTTTGATCGTTCCCTGGAAGACCAGTAGTAGTTTCCGATACATATCCGGAAGCATTCTGTAATCTGTGGACCTTCAAAGTGTTGATGAAACACAGAAATTGCATCGAGATTGATTACAACAGTCACCATGCCTACTTTCCTCCATGGGAGTAATGTCTCAAAGACTCTACGCTTTGATCGTTCCCTGGAAGACCAGTAGTAGTTTCCGATGCACATCTGGAGGCATTCTGTAATCTGTGGACTACCAGAGTGTTGATGAAACACAGAAATTGCATCGGGATTGAATTCAACAGTCACCATGCGCACTTTCCTCCATGGGAGTAATGTCTCAAAGAGACTAAGCGTTGATCGTTCCCTGGAAGACCAGTAGTAGTTTCCAATGCACATCTGGAGGCATTCTGTAATCTGTGGACTATCAGAGTGTTGATGAAACACAGAAATTGCATCGAGATTGAATACAACAGTCACCACGCGCACTTTCCTCCATGGGAGTAATGTCTCAAACAGTCTACCCTTTCATCGTTCCCTGGAAGACCAGTAGTAGTTTCCGATGCACATCTTGAGGCATTCGGTAATCTGTGGACGATCAGAGAGTTGATGAAACACAGAAAATGGATCGGGATTGAATACAACAGTCACCATGCGCACTTTCCTCCATGGGAGTAATGTCTCAAACAGTTTACGCTTTGATCGTTCCTTGGAAGGCCAGTAGTAGTTTCCGATGCACATCTGGAGGCATTCTGTAATCTGTAGACTATCAGAGTGTTGATGAAACACAGAAATTGCATCGAGATTGATTACAACAGTCACCATGCGCACTTTCCTCCATGGGAGTAATGTCTCAAACAGTCTACGCTTTGATCGTTCACTGGAAAACCAGTAGTAGTTTCCGATGCACATCTGGAGGCATTCTGTAATCTGTGGACTATCGGAGTGTTGTCGAAACTCAGAAATTGCATCGGGATTGGATACAACAGTCACCATGCGCACTTTCCTCTATGGGAGTAATGTTTAAAACAGTCTACGCTTTGATCGTTCCCTGGAAGATCAGTAGTAGTTTCCGATGCACATCTGGAGCCATTCTGTAATCTGTGGACTATCAGAGTGTTGATGAAACACAGAAATTGCATCGGGATTGAATTCAACAGTCACCATGCGCACTTTCCTCCATGGGAGTAATGTCTCAAAGAGACTAAGCTTTGATCATTCCCTGGAAGACCAGTACTAGTTTCCGATGCACATCTGGAAGCATTCTGTAATCTGTGGACCATCAGAGTGTTGATGAAACACAGAAATTGCATCGGGATTGAATACAACAGTCACAATGCGCAGTTTCCTCGATGGGAGTGATGTCTCAAACAGTCTACGCTTTGGTCTTTCCCTGGAAGACCAGTACTAGTTTCCGATGCACATCTGGAGGCATTCTGTGATCTGTGGACTATCAGAGTGTTGATGAAACACAGAAATTGCACCGGGATTGAATACAACAGTCACCATACGCACGTTCCTCCATGGGAGTAATGTCTCAAAGTGTCTACGCTTTGATCGTTCCCTGGAAGACCAGTAGTAGTTTCCGATGCACATCTGGAGGCATTCTGTAATCTGTGGACTATCAGAGTGTTGATGAAACACAGAAATTGCATCCGGATTGGATACAACAGTCACCATGCGCACTTTTATCCATGGGACTAATGTCTCAAAGAGTATACCCTTTGATCGTTCCCTGGGAGACCAGTAGTAGTTTCCGATGCACATCTGTAGGCATTCTGTAATCTGTGGACCATCGTAGTGTTGATGAAACACAGAAATTGCATCGGGATTGAATACAACAGTCACCATGCGCAGTTTCCTCCATGGGAGTACTGTCTCAAACAGTCTACGCTTTGATCGTTTTTAGGAAAACCAGAAATAGTTTCCGATACACATCTGGAGGCATTCTGTAATCTGTGGACTATCAGAGTGTTCATGAAACACAGATATTGCATTAGAATTGAATACAACAGTCACCATGCGCACTTTCCTCCATGCAAGTAATTCATAAACAGTCTACGCTTTGATCGTTCCCTGGAAGACCAGTAGTAGTTTCCGATACATATCCGGAAGCATTCTGTAATCTGTGGACCTTCAAAGTGTTGATGAAACACAGAAATTGCATCGAGATTGATTACAACAGTCACCATGCGCACTTTCCTCCATGGGATTAATGTCTCAAAGACTCTACGCTTTGATCGTTCCCTGGAAGACCAGTAGTAGTTTCCGATGCACATCTGGAGGCATTCTGTAATCTGTGGACTACCAGAGTGTTGATGAAACACAGAAATTGCATCGGGATTGAATTCAACAGTCACCATGCGCACTTTCCTCCATGGGAGTAATGTCTCAAAGAGACTAAGCGTTGATCGTTCCCTGGAAGACCTGTAGTAGTTTCCAATGCACATCTGGAGACATTCTGTAATCTGTGGACTATCAGAGTGTTGATGAAACACAGAAATTGCATCGAGATTGAATACAACAGTCACCATGCGCACTTTCCTCCATGGGAGTAATGTCTAAAACAGTCTACCCTTTCATCGTTCCCTGGAAGTCCAGTAGTAGTTTCCGATGCACATCTGGAGGCATTCTGTAATCTGTGGACGATCAGAGAGTTGATGAAACACAGAAAATGGATCGGGATTGAATACAACAGTCACCATGCGCACTTTCCTCCATGGGAGTAATGTCTCAAACAGTTTACGCTTTGATCGTTCCTTGGAAGACCAGTAGTAGCTTCCGATGCACATCTGGAGGCATTCTGTAATCTGTAGACTATCCGAGTGTTGATGAAACACATAAATTGCATCGAGATTGATTACAACAGTGACCATGCGCACTTTCCTTCATGGGAGTAATGTCTCAAACAGTCTACGCTTTGATCGTTCACTGGAAAACCAGTAGTAGTTTCCGATGCACATCTGGAGGCATTCTGTAATCTGTGGACTATCGGAGTGTTGTCGAAACTCAGAAATTGCATCGGGATTGGATACCACAGTCACCATGCGCACTTTCCTCTATGGGAGTAATGTTTAAAACAGTCTACGCTTTGATCGTTCCCTGGAAGACCAGTAGTAGTTTCCGATGCACATCTGGAGCCATTCTGTAATCTGTGGACTATCAGAGTGTTGATGAAACACAGAAATTGCATCGGGATTGAATTCAACAGTCACCATGCGCACTTTCCTCCATGGGTGTAATGTCTCAAAGAGACTAAGCTTTGATCATTCCCTGGAAGACCAGTACTAGTTTCCGATGCACATCTGGAGGCATTCTGTAATCTGTGGACCATCAGAGTGTTGATGAAACACAGATATTGCATCGGGATTGAATACAACAGTCACAATGCGCAGTTTCCTCGATGGGAGTAATGTCTAAAACAGTCTACGCTTTGATCGTTCCCTGGAAGACTACTAGTAGTTTCCGATGCACATCTGGAGCCATTCTGTAATCTGTGGACTATCAGAGTGTTGATGAAACAAAGAAATTGCATCGGGATTGAATACAACAGTCACCATGCGCAGTTTCCTCCATGGGAGTGATGTCTCAAACAGTCTACGCTTTGGTCTTTCCCTGGAAGACCAGTAGTAGTTTCCGATGCACATCTGGAGGCATTCTGTGATCTGTGGACTATCAAAGTGTTGATGAAACACAGATATTGCACCGGGATTGAATACAACAGTCACCATACGCACGTTCCTCCATGGGAGTAATGTCTCAAAGAGTCTACGCTTTGATCGTTCCCTGGAAGACCAGTAGTAGTTTCCGATGCACATCTGGAGGCATTCTGTGATCTGTGGACTATCAAAGTGTTGATGAAACACAGATATTGCACCGGGATTGAATACAACAGTCACCATACGCACGTTCCTCCATGGGAGTAATGTCTCAAAGAGTATACCCTTTGATCGTTCCCTGGGAGACCAGTAGTAGTTTCCGATGCACATCTGTAGGCATTCTGTAATCTGTGGACCATCGTAGTGTTGATGAAACACAGAAATTGCATCGGGATTGAATACAACAGTCACCATGCGCAGTTACCTCCATGGGAGTACTGTCTCAAACAGTCTACGCTTTGATCGTTTTTAGGAAAACCAGAAATAGTTTCCGATACACATCTATAGGCATTCTGTAATCTGTGGACTATCAGAGTGTTCATGAAACACAGATATTGCATGGGAATTGAATACAACAGTCACCATGCGCACTTTCCTCCATGCAAGTAATTCATAAACAGTCTACGCTTTGATCGTTCCTTGGAAGACCAGTAGTAGTTTCCGATACATATCCGGAAGCATTCTGTAATCTGTGGACCTTCAAGGTGTTGATGAAACACAGAAATTGCATCGAGATTGATTACAACAGTCACCATGCGCACTTTCCTCCATGGGAGTAATGTCTCAAACAGTCTACGCTTTGATCGTTCCCTGGAAGACCAGTTGTAGTTTCCGATGCACATCTGGAGGCATTCTGTAATCTGTGGACTACCAGAGTGTTGATGAAACACAGAAATTGCATCGGGATTGAATTCAACAGTCACCATGCGCACTTTCCTCCATGGGAGTAATGACTCAAAGAGACTAAGCTTTGATCATTCCCTGGAAGACCAGTAGTAGTTTCCGATGCACATCTGGAGCCATTCTGTAATCTGTGGACTATCAGAGTGTTGATGAACACAGATATTGCATCGGGAGTGAATACAACAGTCACCATGCGCAATTTCCTCCATGGGAGTGATGTCTCAAACAGTCTACGTTTTGGTCTTCCCCTGGAAGACCAGTAGTACTTTCCGATGCATATCTGGAGGCATTCTGTAATCTGTGGACTATCAGAGTGTTAATGAAACACAGAAATTGCATCGGGATTGAATCAGCGGTCACCATGCGCACTTTTCTCCATGGGAGTAATGTCTCAAAGAGTCTACCCTTTGATCGTTCCCTGGGAGAACAGTAGTAGTTTCCGATGCACATCTGGAGGCATTCTGTAATCTGTGGACCATGTTGATGAAACATAGAAATTGCATCGTGATTGAATACAACAGTCACCATGCGCAGTTTCCTCCTTGGGAGTAGTCTCAGACAGTCTACGCTTTGATCGTTTTTAGGAAGACCAGAAGTAGTTTCCGATACACATCTGGAGGCATTCTGTAATCTGTGGACTATCAGAGTGTTTAGGAACACAGAAATTGCTTCGTTATTGAATACAACCGTCACCATGCGCACTTTCCTCCAGGGGAGTAATGTCTCAAACAGTCTACGCTTTGATCATTCCCTGGAAAACCAGTAGTAGTTTCCGATGCACATCTGGAGGCATTCTGTAATCTGTGGACTATCAGAGTGTTCATGAATCACAGAAATTGCATCGGAATTAAATACAACAGTCACCGTGCGCACTTTCATCCATGCAAGTAATTTTTAAACAGTCTACGCTTTGATCGTTCCCTGGAAGACCAGTAGCAGTTTCCGATGCACATCTGGAGGCATTCTGTAATCTGTGGACTATCAGAGTGTTGATGAAACACAGAAATTGCATCGGGATTGAATACAACAGTCACCATGCATACTTTCCTCCATGGGAGTAATTTCTAAAACAGTCTACGCTTTCATCGTTCCCCGGAAGAGCAGTAGTAGTTTCCGATGCACATCTGGAGACATTCTGTAATCTGTGGACGATCCGAGAGTTGATGAAACACAGAAATTGCATCGGGATTGAATACAACAGTCACCATGCGCACTTTCCTCCATGGGAGTAATGTCTCAAACAGATTACGCTTTGATCGTTCCCCGGAAGACCAGTAGTAGTTTCCAATGCACATCTGGAGGCATTCTGTAATCTGTGGACTATCAGAGTGTTGATAAAACACAGAAATTGCATCGAGATTGAATACAACAGTCACCATGCGCACTTTCCTCCATGGGAGTAATGTCTCAAACAGTCTACCCTTTCATCGTTCCCTGGAAGTCCAGTAGTAGTTTCCGATGCACATCTGGAGGCATTCTGTAATCTGTGGACGATCAGAGGGTTGATGAAACACAGAAAATGGATCGGGATTGAATACAACAGTCACCATGCGCACTTTCCTCCATGGGAGTAATGTCTCAAACAGTTTACGTTTTGATCGTTCCTTGGAAGACCAGTAGTAGTTTCCGATGCACATCTGGAGGCATTCTGTGATCCGTGGACTATCAGAGTGTTGATGAAACACAGAAATTGCACCGGGATTGAATACAACAGTCACCATACGCACTTTCCTCCATGGGAGTAATGTCTCAAAGAGTCTACGCTTTGATCGTTCCCTGGAAGACCAGTAGTAGTTTCCGATGCACATCTGGAGGCATTCTGTAATCTGTGGACTATCAGAGTGTAGATGAAACACAGAAATTGCATCGGGATTGAATACAACAGTCACCATGCGCACTTTCCTCCATGGGAGTAATGTCTCAAAGAGTATACCCTTTGATCGTTCCCTGGGAGACCAGTAGTAGTTTCCGATGCACATCTGTAGGCATTCTGTAATCTGTGGACCATCGTAGTGTTGATGAAACACAGAAATTGCATCGGGATTGAATACAACAGTTACCATGCGCAGTTTCCTAGATGGGAGTACTGTCTCAAACAGTCTACGCTTTGATCGTTTTTAGGAAAACCAGAAATAGTTTCCGATACACATCTGGAGGCATTCTGTAATCTGTGGACTATCAGAGTGTTCATGAAACACAGATATTGCATGGGAATTGAATACAACAGTCACCATGCGCACTTTCCTCCATGCAAGTAATTCTTAAACAGTCTACGCTTTGATCGTTCCCTGGAAGACCAGTAGTAGGTTCCGATACATATCCGGAAGCATTCTGTAATCTGTGGACCTTCAAAGTGTTGATGAAACACAGAAATTGCATCGAGATTGAATACAACAGTCACCATGCGCACTTTCCTCCATGGGAGTAATGTCTCAAACAGTCTACCCTTTCATCGTTCCCTGGAAGTCCAGTAGTAGTTTCCGATGCACATCTGGAGGCATTCTGTAATCTGTGGACGATCAGAGGGTTGATGAAACACAGAAAATGGATCGGGATTGAATACAACAGTCACCATGCGCACTTTCCTCCATGGGAGTAATGTCTCAAAGAGTCTACGCTTTGATCGTTCCCTGGAAGACCAGTAGTAGTTTCCAATGCACATCTGGAGGCATTCTGTAATCTGTGGAAGATCAGAGAGTTGATGAAACACAGAAATTGGATCGGGATTGAATACAACAGTCACCATGCGCACTTCCCTAAATGGGAGTAATGTCTCAAACAGTCTACGCTTTCAATGCTCCCTGGAAGACCAGTAGTAGTTTCCGATGCACATCTGGAGGCATTCTGTAATCTGTGGACAATCAGAGAGTTGGTGAAAAACAGAAATTGCATCGGGATTGAATACAACAGTCACCATGCGCACTTTCCTCCATGGGAGTAATGTCTCAAACAGATTACGCTTTGATCGTTCCCTGGAAGACCAGTAGTAGTTTCCAATGCACATCTGGAGGCATTCTGTAATCTGTGGACTATCAGAGTGTTGATGAAATACAGAAATTGCATCGAGATTGAATACAACAGTCACCATGCGCACTTTCCTCCATGGGTGTAATGTCTCAAACAGTCTACGCTTTCATCGTTCCCTGGAAGTCCAGTAGTTGTTTCCGATACACATATGGAGGCATTCTTTAATCTGTGGAAGTTCAGAGAGTTGATGAAACACAGAAATTGGATCGGGATTGAATACAACAGTCACCATGCGCACTTCCCTACATGGGAGTAATGTCTCAAACAGTTTACGCTTTGATCGTTCCTTGGAAGACCAGTAGTAGTTTCCGATGCACATCTGGAGGCATTCTGTAATCTGTGGACTATCAGAGTGTAGATTAAACACAGAAATAGCATCGAGATTGAATGCAACAGTCACCATGCGCACTTTCCTCCACGGAAGTAATGTCTCAAACAGTCTACGCTTTGATCGTTCACTGGAAAACCAGTAGTAGTTTCCGATGCACATCTGTAGCCATTCTGTAATCTGTGGACTATCAGATTGTTGATGAAACCTAGAAATTGCATCGGGATTGAATTCAACAGTGACCATGCGTACTTTCCTCCGTGGGAGTAATGTCTTAAAGAGACTACGCTTTGATCACTCCCTGGAAGACCAGTACTAGTTTCCGATGCACATCTGGAGGCATTCTCTAATCTGTGGACCATCAGAGTGTTGATGAAACACAGAAATTGCATCGGGATTGAATACAACAGTCCCCATGCGCACTTCCCTCCATGGGAGTAATGTCTCAAACTGTCTACGCTTTCAATGCTCCCTGGAAGACCAGTAGTAGTTTCCGATGCACATCTGGAGGCATTCTGTAATCTGTGGACGATCAGAGAGTTGATGAAAAACAGAAATTGCATCGGGATTGAATACAACAGTCACCATGCGCACTTTCCTCCATGGGAGTAATGTCTCAAACAGATTACGCTTTGATCGCTCCCTGGAAGACCAGTAGTAGTTTCCAATGCACATCTGGAGGCATTCTGTAATCTGTGGACTATCAGAGTGTTGATGAAATACAGAAATTGCATCGAGATTGAATACAACAGTCACCATGCGCACTTTCCTCCATGGGTGTAATGTCTCAAACAGTCTACGCTTTCAACGTTCCCTGGAAGTGCAGTAGTTGTTTCCGATGCACATCTGGAGGCATTCTGTAATCTGTGGAAGATCAGAGAGTTGATGAAACACAGAAATTGGATCGTGATTGAATACAACAGTCACCTTGCGCACTTCCCTCCATGGGAGTAATGTCTCAAACAGTTTACGATTTGATCGTTCCTTGGAAGACCAGTAGTAGTTTCCGATGCACATCTGGAGGCATTCTGTAATCTGTGACCTATCAGAGTGTTGATTAAACACAGAAATAGCATCGAGATTGAATGCAACAGTCACCATGCGCACTTTCCTCCACGGGAGTAATGTCTCAAACAGTCTACGCTTTGATCGTTCACTGGAAAACCAGTAGTAGTTTCCGATGCACATCTGGAGGCATTCTGTAATCTGTGGACTATCGGAGTGTTGATGAAACACAGAAATTGCATCGGGATTGGATACCACAGTCACCATGCGCACTTTCCTCTATGGGAGTATTGTCTAAAACAGTCTACGCTTTGATCGTTCCCTGGAAGACCAGTAGTAGTTTCCGATGCACATCTGTAGCCATTCTGTAATCTGTGGACTATCAGATTGTTGATGAAACCTAGAAATTGCATCGGGATTGAATTCAACAGTGACCATGCGTACTTTCCTCCGTGGGAGTAATGTCTCAAAGAGACTACGCTTTGATCACTCCCTGGAAGACCAGTACTAGTTTCCGATGCACATCTGGAGGCATTCTCTAATCTGTGGACCATCAGAGTGTTGATGAAACACAGAAATTGCAACGGGATTGAATAGAACAGTCACCATGCGCACTTTCCTCCATGGGAGAAATGTCTCGAACAGTCTACGCTTTGATCGCTCCCTGGAAGACCAGTAGTAGTTTCCGATACACATCTGGAGGCATTCTGAAATTTGTCGACTATCAGAGTGTTTTGGAACACAGAAATTGCTTCGGGATTGAATACAACAGTCACCATGCGCACTTTCCTCCATGGGAGTAATGTCACAAAGAGTCTACGCTTTGATCGTTCCCTGGGAGACCAGTAGTAGTTTCCGATGCACATCTGGAGGCATTCTGTAATCTGTGGACCATCAGAGTGTTGATGAAACACAGAAATTGCATCGGGATTGAATACAACAGTCACCATGCGCAGTTTCCTCCATGGGAGTAATGTCTCAAACAGTCTACGCTTTGATCGTTCCCTGGAAGACCAGTAGTAGTTTCAGATGCACATCTGGAGCCATTCTGTAATCTGTGGACTATCAGAGTGTTGATGAAACACAGAAATTGAATCGGGATTGAATTCAACAGTCACCATGCGCACTTTCCTCCATGGGAGTAATGTCTCAAAGAGACTAAGCTTTGATCATTCCCTGGAAGACCAGTACTAGTTTCCGATGCACATCTGGAGGCATTCTGTAATCTGTGGACCATCAGAGTGTTGATGAAACACAGAAATTGCATCGGGATTGAATACAACAGACACCATGCGCAGTTTCCTCCATGGGAGTTATGTCTAAAACAGTCTACGCTTTGATCGTTCCCTGGAGGACCAGTAGTAGTTTCCGATGCACATCTGGAGCCATTCTGTAATCTGTGGACTATCAGACTGTTGATGAAACACAGAAATTGCATCGGGATTGAATACAACAGTCACCATGCGCAGTTTCCTCCATGGGAGGCATGTCTCAAACAGTCTACGCTTTGGTCTTTCCCTGGAAGACCAGTAGTAGTTTCCGATGCACATCTGGAGGCATTCTGTGATCTGTGGACTATCAGAGTGTTGTTGAAACACAGAAATTGCACCGGGATTGAATACAACAGTCTCCATACGCACTTTCCTCCATGGGTGTAATGTCTCAAAGAGTCTACGCTTTGATTGTTCCCTGGAAGACCAGTAGTAGTTTCCGATGCACATCTGGAGGCATTCTGTAATCTGTGGACTATCAGAGTGTTGATGAAACACAGAAATTGCATCGGGATTGGATACAACAGTCACCAAGCGCACTTTCTTCCATGGGAGTAATGTCTCAAAGAGTATACCCTTTGATCGTTCCCTGGGAGACCAGTAGTAGTTTCCGATGCACATCTGTAGGCATTCTGTAATCTGTGGACCATCGTAGTGTTGATGAAACACAGAAATTGCATCGGGATTGAATACAACAGTCACCATGCGCAGTTTCCTCCATGGGAGTACTGTCTCAAACAGTCTACGCTTTGATCGTTTTTAGGAAAACTAGAAATAGTTTCCGATACACATCTGGAGGCATTCTGTAATCTGTGGACTATCAGAGTGTTCATGAAACACAGATATTGCATGGGAATTGAATACAATAGTCACCATGCGCACTTTCCTCTATGGGACAATTGTCTAAAACAGTCTACGCTTTGATCGTTCCCTGGAAGACCAGTAGTAGTTTCCGATGCACATCTGTAGCCATTCTGTAATCTGTGGACTATCAGATTGTTGATGAAACCTAGAAATTGCATCGGGATTGAATTCAACAGTGACCATGCGTACTTTCCTCCGTGGGAGTAATGTCTCAAAGAGACTACGCTTTGATCACTCCCTGGAAGACCAGTACTAGTTTCCGATGCACATCTGGAGGCATTCTCTAATCTGTGGACCATCAGAGTGTTGATGAAACACAGAAATTGCTTCGGGATTGAATACAACAGTCACCATGCGCACTTTCCTCCATGGGAGAAATGTCTCGAACAGTCTACGCTTTGATCGCTCCCTGGAAGACCAGTAGTAGTTTCCGATACACATCTGGAGGCATTCTGAAATTTGTGGACTATCAGAGTGTTTTGGAACACAGAAATTGCTTCGGGATTGAGTACAACAGTCACCATGCGCACTTTCCTCCATGGGAGTAATGTCACAAAGAGTCTACGCTTTGATCGTTCCCTGGGAGACCAGTAGTAGTTTCCGATGCACATCTGGAGGCATTCTGTAATCTGTGGACCATCAGAGTGTTGATGAAACACAGAAATTGCATCGGGATTGAATTCAACAGTCACCATGCGCACTTTCCTCCATGGGAGTAATGTCTCAAAGAGACTAAGCTTTGATCATTCCCTGTAAGACCAGTAGTAGTTTCCGATGCACATCTGGAGCCATTCTGTAATCTGTGGACTATCAGAGTGTTGATGAAACACAGAAATTGCATCGGGATCGAATACAACGGTCACCATGCGCAGTTTCCTCCATGGGAGTGATGTCTCAAACAGCCTACGCTTTGGTCTTTCCCTGGAAGACCAGTAGTAGTTTCCGATGCACATCTGGAGGCATTCTGTGATCTGTGGACTATCAGAGTGTTGTTGAAACACAGAAATTGCACCGGGATTGAATACAACAGTCTCCATACGCACTTTCCTCCATGGGAGTAATGTCTCAAAGAGTCTACGCTTTGATCGTTCCCTGGAAGACCAGTAGTAGTTTCCGATGCACATCTGGAGGCATTCTGTAATCTGTGGACTATCAGAGTGTTGATGAAACACAGAAATTGCATCGGGATTGGATACAACAGTCACCAAGCGCACTTTCTTCCATGGGAGTAATGTCTCGAAGAGTATACCCTTTGATCGTTCCCTGGGAGACCAGTAGTAGTTTCCGATGCACATCTGTAGGCATTCTGTAATCTGTGGACCATCGTAGTGTTGATGAAACACAGAAATTGCATCGGGATTGAATACAACAGTCACCATGCGCAGTTTCCTCCATGGGAGTACTGTCTCAAACAGTCTACGCTTTGATCGTTTTTAGGAAAACTAGAAATAGTTTCCGATACACATCTGGAGGCATTCTGTAATCTGTGGACTATCAGAGTGTTCATGAAACACAGATATAGCATGGGAATTGAATACAACAGTCACCATGCGCACTTTCCTCTATGGGAGTATTGTCTAAACCAGTCTACGCTTTGATCGTTCTCTGGAATACCAGTAGTAGTTTCCGTTGCACATCTGTAGCCATTCTGTAATCTGAGGACTATCAGATTGTTGATGAAACACAGAAATTCCATCGGGATTGAATTCAACAGTGACCATGCGTACTTTCCTCCGTGGGAGTAATGTCTCAAAGAGACTACGCTTTGATCACTCCCTGGATGACCAGTACTAGTTTCCGATGCACATCTGGAGGCATTCTCTAATCTGTGGACCATCAGAGTGTTGATGAAACACAGAAATTGCATCGGGATTGAATACAACAGTCACCATGCGCACGTTCCTCCATGGGAGTAATGTCTCGAACAGTCTACGCTTTGATCGCTCTCTGTAAGACCAGTAGTAGTTTCCGATACACATCTGGAGGCATTCTGAAATGTGTGGACTATCAGAGTGTTTTGGAACACAGAAATTGCTTCGGGATTGAATACAACAGTCACCATGCGCACTTTCCTCCATGGGAGTAATGTCTCAAAGAGTCTACGCTTTGATCGTTCCCTGGAAGACCAGTAGTAGTTTCCAATGCACATCTGGAGGCCTTCTGTATTCTGTGGACTATCAGAGTGTTGATGAAACACAGAATTTGCATCGGGATTGAATCAACATTCCCCATGCACACTTTCATCCACGGGAGTAATGTCTCAAAGAGTCTACCCTTTGATCGTTCCCTGGGAGACCAGTAGTAGTTTCCGAAGCACATCTGGAAGCATTCTGTAATCTGTGGACCATCAGAGTGTTGATGAAACACAGAAATTGCATCGGGATTGAATACAACAGTCACCATGCACAGTTTCCTCCATGGGAGTAATGTCTCAAACAGTCTACGCTTTGATCGTTCCCTGGAAGACCAGTAGCAGTTTCCGATGCACATCTGGAGGCATTCTGTAATCTGTGGTCTATCAGAGTGTTCATGAAACACAGAAATTGCATCGGAATTAAATACAACAATCACCATGCGCACATTCCTCCATGCAAGTAATTCTTATACAGTCTACGCTTTGATCGTTCCCTGGAAGACTAGTAGTAATTTCCGATGCACATCTGGAGGCATTCTGTATTCTGTGGACTTTCAGGGTGTTGATGAAACCAAAATTGCATCGGGTTTGAATACAACTGTCACCATGCACACTTTCCTCCATGCTAGTAATGTCTCAAACAGGATACGCTTTGATCGTTCCCAGGAAGACCAATAGTAGTTTCCGATGCACATCTGGAGCCATTCTGTAATCTGTGGACTATCAGAGTGTTGATGAACACAGATATTGCATCGGGAGTGAATACAAGAGTCAGCATGCGCACTTTCCTCCATGGGAGTGATGTCTCAAACTGTCTACGCTTTGGTCTTTCCCTGGAAGACCAGTAGTAGTTTCCGATGAACATCTGGAGGCATTCTGTAATCTGTGGACCATCAGAGTGTTGATGAAACACAGGAATTGCATCGGGATTGAATACAACAGTCACCATGCGCAGTTTCCTCTATGGGAGCACTGTCTGAAAAAGTCTACGCTTTGATCGTTTTTAGGAAGACCAGAAGTAGTTTACGATATACATCTTTAGGCATTCTGTAATCTGTGGACTATCAGAGTGTTTAGGAACGCAGAAATTGCTTCGGGATTGAATACAACAGTCACCATGCGCACTTTCCTCCATGGGAGTATTGTCTCAAACAGTATACGCTTTGATCGTTCCCTTGATGACAAGTAGTAGATTCCGATGCACATCTGGAGGCATTCTGTAATCTGTGGACTATCAGAGTGTTCATGAAACACAGAAATTGCATCGGATTAGAATACAACAGTCACCATGCGCACTTTCCTCTATGGGAGTAATTCTCAAACAGTCTACGATTTGGTCGTTCCCTGGAGGACCAGTAGTAGTTTCCGATGCATATCTCGAGGCATTCTGTAATCTGTGGACCTTCAAAGTGTTGATGAAACACAGAAATGGCCTCGGGATTGAATACAACAGTCACCATGCGCACTTCCCTCCATGGGAGTAATGTCTCAAAGAGTCTACGCTTTGATCGTTCCCTGGAAGACCAGTAGTAGTTTCCGATGCACATCTGGAGGCATTCTGTATTCTGTGGACTATCAGAGTGTTGATGAAACCAAAATTGCATCGGGATTGAATACAACTGTCACCATGCACACTTTCCTCTATGGGAGTAATGTCACAAACCGTCTACGCTTTGATCGTTCCCAGGAAGACCAGTAGTAGTTTCCGATACACATCTGGAGGCATTCTGTAATCTGTGGACTATCAGAGTGTTTAGGAACACAGAAATTGCTTCGGGATTGAATACAACAGTCACCATGCGCACTTTCCTCCATGGCAGTAATGTATCAAAAAGTCTACGCTTTGATCGTTCCCTGGAAGACCAGTAGTAGTTTCCGATGCACATCTGGAGGCATTCTGTATTCTGTGGACTATCAGAGTGTTGATGAAACCAAAACTGCATCGGGATTGAATACAACAGTCACCATGCGCACTTTCCTCCATGGGAGTAATGTCACAAAGAGTCTACGCTTTGATCGTTCCCTGGGAGACCAGTAGTAGTTTCCGATGCACATCTGGAGGCATTCTGTAATCTGTGGACCATCAGAGTGTTGATGAAACACAGAAATTGCATCGGGATTGAATACAACAGTCACCATGCGCAGTTTCCTCCATGGGAGTAATGTCTCAAACAGTCTACGCTTTGATCGTTCCCTGGAAGACCAGTAGTAGTTTCAGATGCACATCTGGAGCCATTCTGTAATCTGTGGACTATCAGAGTGTTGATGAAACACAGAAATTGCATCGGGATTGAATTCAACAGTCACCATGCGCACTTTCCTCCATGGGAGTAATGTCTCAAAGAGACTAAGCTTTGATCATTCCCTGGAAGACCAGTACTAGTTTCCGATGCACATCTGGAGGCATTCTGTAATCTGTGGACCATCAGAGTGTTGATGAAACACAGAAATTGCATCGGGATTGAATACAACAGACACCATGCGCAGTTTCCTCCATGGGAGTTATGTCTAAAACAGTCTACGCTTTGATCGTTCCCTGGAGGACCAGTAGTAGTTTCCGATGCACATCTGGAGCCATTCTGTAATCTGTGGACTATCAGACTGTTGATGAAACACAGAAATTGCATCGGGATTGAATACAACAGTCACCATGCGCAGTTTCCTCCATGGGAGGCATGTCTCAAACAGTCTACGCTTTGGTCTTTCCCTGGAAGACCAGTAGTAGTTTCCGATGCACATCTGGAGGCATTCTGTGATCTGTGGACTATCAGAGTGTTGTTGAAACACAGAAATTGCTTCGGGATTGAACACAACAGTCACCATGCGCACTTTCCTCCATGGGAGTAATGTCTCAAAGAGTTTACGCTTTGATTGTTCCCTGGAAGACCAGTAGTAGTTTCCGATGCACATCTGGAGGCATTCTGTAATCTGTGGACTATCAGAGAGTTGATGAAACACAGAAATTGCATCGGGATTGGATACAACAGTCACCAAGCGCACTTTCTTCCATGGGAGTAATGTCTCAAAGAGTATACCCTTTGATCGTTCCCTGGGAGACCAGTAGTAGTTTCCGATGCACATCTGTAGGCATTCTGTAATCTGTGGACCATCGTAGTGTTGATGAAACACAGAAATTGCATCGGGATTGAATACAACAGTCACCATGCGCAGTTTCCTCCATGGGAGTACTGTCTCAAACAGTCTACGCTTTGATCGTTTTCAGGAAAACTAGAAATAGTTTCCGATACACATGTGGAGGCATTCTGTAATCTGTCTACTATCAGAGTGTTCAAGAAACACAGATATTGCATGGGAATTGAATACAATAGTCACCATGCGCACTTTCCTCTATGGGAGAATTGTCTAAAACAGTCTACGCTTTGATCGTTCCCTGGGAGACCAGTAGTAGTTTCCGATGCACATCTGGAGGCATTCTGTAATCTGTGGACTATCAGAGTGTTGATGAAACACAGAAATTGCATCGGGATTGAATTCAACAGTCACCATGCGCACTTTCCTCCATGGGAGTAATGTCTCAAAGAGACTAAGCTTTGATCATTCCCTGGAAGACCAGTACTAGTTTCCGATGCACATCTGGAGGCATTCTGTAATCTGTGGACCATCAGAGTGTTGATGAAACACAGAAATTGCATCGGGATTGAATACAACAGTCACCATGCGCAGTTTCCTCCATGGGAGTAATGTCTAAAACAGTCTACGCTTTGATCGTTCCCTGGAGGACCAGTAGTAGTTTCCGATGCACATCTGGAGCCATTCTGTAATCTGTGGACTATCAGAGTGTTGATGAAACACAGAAATTGCATCGGGATTGAATACAACAGTCACCATGCGCAGTTTCCTCCATGGGAGTGATGTCTCAAACAGTCTACGCTTTGGTCTTTCCCTGGAAGACCAGTAGTAGTTTCCGATGCACATCTGGAGGCATTCTGTGATCTGTGGACTATCAGAGTGTTGTTGAAACACAGAAATTGCACCGGGATTGAATACAACAGTCTCCATACGCACTTTCCTCCATGGGAGTAATGTCTCAAAGAGTCTACGCTTTGATCGTTCCCTGGAAGACCAGTAGTAGTTTCCGATGCACATCTGGAGGCATTCTGTAATCTGTGGACTATCAGAGTGTTGATGAAACACAGAAATTGCATCGGGATTGGATACAACAGTCACCAAGCGCACTTTCTTCCATGGGAGTAATGTCTCGAAGAGTATACCCTTTGATCGTTCCCTGGGAGACCAGTAGTAGTTTCCGATGCACATCTGTAGGCATTCTGTAATCTGTGGACCATCGTAGTGTTGATGAAACACAGAAATTGCATCGGGATTGAATACAACAGTCACCATGCGCAGTTTCCTCCATGGGAGTACTGTCTCAAACAGTCTACGCTTTGATCGTTTTTAGGAAAACTAGAAATAGTTTCCGATACACATCTGGAGGCATTCTGTAATCTCTGGACTATCAGAGTGTTCATGAAACACAGATATAGCATGGGAATTGAATACAACAGTCACCATGCGCACTTTCCTCTATGGGAGTATTGTCTAAAACAGTCTACGCTTTGATCGTTCTCTGGAATACCAGTAGTAGTTTCCGTTGCACATCTGTAGCCATTCTGTAATCTGAGGACTATCAGATTGTTGATGAAACACAGAAATTCCATCGGGATTGAATTCAACAGTGACCATGCGTACTTTCCTCCGTGGGAGTAATGTCTCAAAGAGACTACGCTTTGATCACTCCCTGGATGACCAGTACTAGTTTCCGATGCACATCTGGAGGCATTCTCTAATCTGTGGACCATCAGAGTGTTGATGAAACACAGCAATTGCATCGGGATTGAATACAACAGTCACCATGCGCACGTTCCTCCATGGGAGTAATGTCTCAAAGAGTCTACGCTTTGATCGTTCCCTGGAAGACCAGTAGTAGTTTCCAATGCACATCTGGAGGCCTTCTGTATTCTGTGGACTATCAGAGTGTTGATGAAACACAGAATTTGCATCGGGATTGAATCAACATTCCCCATGCACACTTTCATCCACGGGAGTAATGTCTCAAAGAGTCTACCCTTTGATCGTTCCCTGGGAGACCAGTAGTAGTTTCCGAAGCACATCTGGAAGCATTCTGTAATCTGTGGACCATCAGAGTGTTGATGAAACACAGAAATTGCATCGGAATTGAATACAACAGTCACCATGCGCAGTTTCCTATATGGGAGTAATGTCTCAAACAGTCTACGCTTTGATCGTTCCCTGGAAGACCAGTAGCAGTTTCCGATGCACATCTGGAGGCATTCTGTAATCTGTGGTCTATCAGAGTGTTCATGAAACACAGAAATTGCATCGGAATTAAATACAACAGTCACCATGCGCAGTTTCCTATATGGGAGTAATGTCTCAAACAGTCTACGCTTTGATCGTTCCCTGGAAGACCAGTAGTAATTTCCGATGCACATCTGGAGGCATTCTGTATTCTGTGGACTTTCAGGGTGTTGATGAAACCAAAATTGCATCGGGTTTGAATACAACTGTCACCATGCACACTTTCCTCCATGCTAGTAATGTCTCAAACAGGATACGCTTTGATCGTTCCCAGGAAGACCAATAGTAGTTTCCGATGCACATCTGGAGCCATTCTGTAATCTGTGGACTATCAGAGTGTTGATGAACACAGATATTGCATCGGGAGTGAATACAAGAGTCACCATGCGCACTTTCCTCCATGGGAGTGATGTCTCAATCTGTCTACGCTTTGGTCTTTCCCTGGAAGACCAGTAGTAGTTTCCGATGAACATCTGGAGGCATTCTGTAATCTGTGGACCATCAGAGTGTTGATGAAACACAGGAATTGCATCGGGATTGAATACAACAGTCACCATGCGCAGTTTCCTCTATGGGAGCACTGTCTGAAAAAGTCTACGCTTTGATCGTTTTTAGGAAGACCAGAAGTAGTTTACGATATACATCTTTAGGCATTCTGTAATCTGTGGACTATCAGAGTGTTTAGGAACGCAGAAATTGCTTCGGGATTGAATACAACAGTCACCATGCGCACTTTCCTCCATGGGAGTATTGTCTCAAACAGTATACGCTTTGATCGTTCCCTTGATGACAAGTAGTAGTTTCCGATGCACATCTGGAGGCATTCTGTAATCTGTGGACTATCAGAGTGTTCATGAAACACAGAAATTGCATCGGATTAGAATACAACAGTCACCATGCGCACTTTCCTCTATGGGAGTAATTCTCAAACAGTCTACGATTTGGTCGTTCCCTGGAGGACCAGTAGTAGTTTCCGATGCATATCTCGAGGCATTCTGTAATCTGTGGACCTTCAAAGTGTTGATGAAACACAGAAATGGCCTCGGGATTGAATACAACAGTCACCATGCGCACTTCCCTCCATGGGAGTAATGTCTCAAAGAGTCTACGCTTTGATCGTTCCCTGGAAGACCAGTAGTAGTTTCCGATGCACATCTGGAGGCATTCTGTATTCTGTGGACTATCAGAGTGTTGATGAAACCAAAATTGCATCGGGATTGAATACAACTGACACCATGCACACTTTCCTCCATGGGAGTAATGTCTCAAACAGTCTACGCTTTGATCGTTCCCAGGAAGACCAGTAGTAGTTTCCGATACACATCTGGAGGCATTCTGTAAACTGTGGACTATCAGAGTGTTTAGGAACACAGAAATTTCTTCGGGATTGAATACAACAGTCACCATGCGCACTTTCCTCCATGGCAGTAATGTATCAAAGAGTCTACGCTTTGATCGTTCCCTGGAAGACCAGTAGTAGTTTCCGATGCACATCTGGAGGCATTCTGTATTCTGTGGACTATCAGAGTGTTGATGAAACCAAAACTGCATCGGGATTGAATACAACTGTCACCATGCACACTTTCCTCCATGGGAGTAATGTCTCAAACAGTCTACGCTTTGATCGTTCCCAGGAAGACCAATAGTAGTTTCCGATGCACATCTGGAGCCATTCTGTAATCTGTGGACTATCAGAGTGTTGATGAACACAGATATTGCATCGGGAGTGAATACAAGAGTCACCATGCGCACTTTCCTTCATGGGAGTGATGTCTCAAACGGTCTACGCTTTGGTCTTTCCCTGGAAGACCAGTAGTAGTTTCCGATGCACATCTGGAGGCATTCTGTATTCTGTGGACCATCAGAGTGTTGATGAAACACAGAAATTGCATCGGGATTGAATACAACAGTCACCATGCGCAGTTTCCTCTATGGGAGTAATGTCTCAAAGAGTCTACGGTTTGATCGTTCCCTGGAAGACCAGTAGTAGTTTCCGATGCACATCTGGAGGCATTCTGTAATCTGTGGACCATCAGAGTGTTGATGAAACACAGAAATTGCATCGGGATTGAATACAACCGTCACCATGCGCAGTTTCCTCCATGGGAGTAATGTCTCAAACAGTCTACGCTTTGATCGTTCCCTGGAAGACCAGTAGCAGTTTCCGATCCACATCTGGAGGCATTCTGTAATCTGTGGACTATCAGAGTGTTCATGAAACACAGAACTTGCATCGGAATTAAATACAACAATCACTATGCGCACATTCCTCCATGCAAGTAATTCTTATACAGTCTACGCTTTGATCGTTCCCTGGAAGACCAGTAGTAATTTCCGATGCACATCTGGAGGCATTCTGTATTCTGTGGACTATCAGGGTGTTGATGAAACCAAAATTGCATCGGGATTCAATACAACTGTCACCATGCACACTTTCCTCCATGGGAGTAATGTCTCAAACAGGATACGCTTTGATCGTTCCCAGGAAGACCAATAGTAGTTTCCGATGCACATCTGGAGCCATTCTGTAATCTGTGGACTATCAGAGTGTTGATGAACACAGATATTGCATCGGGAGTGAATACAAGAGTCACCATGCGCACTTTCCTCCATGGGAGTGATGTCTCAAACGGTCTACGCTTTGGTCTTTCCCTGGAAGACCAGTAGTAGTTTCCGATGAACATCTGGAGGCATTCTGTAATCTGTGGACCATCAGAGTGTTGATGAAACACAGAAATTGCATCGGGATTGAATACAACAGTCACCATGCGCACTTCCCTTCATGGGAGTAATGTCTCAAACAGTCTACGCTTTGATCGTTCCCTGGAAGACCAGTAGTAGTTTCCGATGCACATCTGGAATCATTCTGTAATCTGTGGACTATCGGAGTGATGATGAAACACAGAAATGGCCTCGGGATTGAATATAACAGTACCATGCGCACTTTCCCCCAATGCGAGTAATATCTCAAACAGCCTACGCTTTGATCGTTCCCTGGCAGTCCAGTAGTAGTTTCCGATACACATCTGGAGGCATTCTGTAATCTGTGGACCATCAGAGTGTTGATGAAACACAGAAATTGCATCGGGATTGAATACAACAGTCACCATGCGCAGTTTCCTCCATGGGAGTAATGTCTCAAACGGTATACGCTTTGATCGTTCCCTTGAAGACAAGTAGTAGTTTCCGATGCACATCTGGAGGCATTCTGTAATCTGTGGACTATCAGAGAGTTCATGAAACACAGAAATTGCATCGGAATTGAATACAACAGTCACAATGCGCACTTCCCTCCATGGGAGTAATTCTCAAACAGTCTACGCTTTGATCGTTCCCTGGAAGACCAGTAGTAGTTTCCGATGCATATCCGGAGGCATTCTGTAATCTGTGGACATTCAAAGTGTTGATGAAACAAAGAAATTACCTCGGGATTGAATACAACAGTCACCATGTGCACTTTCCTCCATGGGAGTAATGTCTCAAAGAGTCTACGCTTTGATCGTTCCCTGGAAGACCAGTAGTAGTTTCCGATGCACATCTGGAGGCATTCTGTATTCTGTGGACTATCAGAGTGTTGATGAAACCAAAATTGCATCGTGATTGAATACAACTGTCACCATGCACACTTTCCTCTATGGGAGTAATGTCTCAAACAGTCTACGCTTTGATCGTTCCCAGGAAGACCAGTAGTAGTTTCCGATACACATCTGGAGGCATTCTGTAATCTGTGGACTATCAGAGTGTTTAGGAACACAGAAATTGCTTCGGGATTGAATACAACAGTCACCATGCGCACTTTCCTCCATGGGAGTAATGTATCAAAGAGTCTACGCTTTGATCGTTCCCTGGAAGACCAGTAGTAGTTTCCGATGCACATCTGGAGGCATTCTGTATTCTGTGGACTATCAGAGTGTTGATGAAACCAAAACTGCATCGGGATTGAATACAACTGTCACCATGCACACTTTCCTCCATGGGAGTAATGTCTCAAACAGTCTACGCTTTGATCGTTCCCAGGAAGACCAATAGTAGTTTCCGATGCACATCTGGAGCCATTCTGTAATCTGTGGAATATCAGAGTGTTGATGAACACAGATATTGCATCGGGAGTGAATACAAGAGTCACCATGCGCACTTTCCTTCATGTGAGTGATGTCTCAAACGGTCTACGCTTTGGTCTTTCCCTGGAAGACCAGTAGTAGTTTCCGATGCACATCTGGAGGCATTCTGTATTCTGTGGAGTATCAGAGTGTTTATGAACACACAAATTGCTTCGGGATTGAATACAACAGTCACCATGCGCACTTTCCTCCATGGGAGTATTGTCTCAAACAGTATACGCTTTGATCGTTCCCTGGAAGACCAGTAGTAGTTTCCGATGCACATCTGGAGGCATTCTGTAATCTGTCGACTATCAGAGTGTTCATGAAACACAGAAATTGCATCGGATTTGAATAGAACAGTCACCATGCGCACTTTCCTCGGGAGTAATTCTCAAACAGTCTACGATTTGATCGTTCCCTGGAAGACCAGTAGTAGTTTCCGATGCATATCTGGAGGCATTCTGTAATCTGTGGACCTTCAAAGTGTTGATGGAACACAGAAATGGCCTCAGGATTGAATACAACAGTCACAATGCGCACTTCCCTCCATGGGAGTAATGTCTCAAACAGTCTACGCTTTGATCGTTCCCTGGAAGACCAGTAGCAGTTTCCGATGCACATCTGGAATCATTCTGTAATCTGTGGACTATCGGAGTGTTGATGAAACACAGAAATGGCCTCAGGATTGAATATAACAGTACCATGCGCACTTTCCCCCAATGCGAGTAATATCTCAAACAGCCTACGCTTTGATCGTTCCCTGGCAGTCCAGTAGTAGTTTCCGATACACATCTGGAGGAATTCTGTAATCTGTGGACTATCAGAGTGTTTAGGAGCACAGAAATTGCTTCGGGATTGAATACAACAGTCACCATGCGCACTTTCCTCCATGAGAGTAATGTCTCAAAGAGTCTACGCTTTGATCGTTCCCTGGAAGACCAGTAGTAGTTTCCGATGCACATCTGGAGGCATTCTGTATTCTGTGGACTATCAGAGTGTTGATGAAACCAAAATTGCATCGGGATTGATTACAACCGTCACCATGCACACTTTCCTCCATGGGAGTAATGTCTCAAACAGTCTACGCTTTGATCGTTCCTGGAGGACCAATAGTAGTTTCCGATGCACATCTGGAGTCATTCTGTAATCTGTGGACTATCAGAGTGTTTATGAACACAGATATTGCATCGGGAGTGAATACAAGAGTCACCATGTGCACTTTCCTCCATGGGAGTGATGTCACAAACGGTCTACGCTTTGGTCTTTCCCTGGAAGACCAGTGGTAGTTTCCGATGCATATCTGGAGGCATTCTGTAATCTGTGGACATTCAAAGTGTTGATGAAACAAATAAATTGCCTCGGGATTGAATACAACAGTCACCATGCGCGCTTTCCTCCATGGGAGTAATGTCTCAATGAGTCTACGCTTTGATCGATCCCTGGAAGACCAGTAGTAGTTTCCGATGCACATCTGGACGCATTCTGTATTCTGTGGACTATCAGAGTGTTGATGAAACCAAAATTGCATCGGGATTGAATACAACTGTCACCATGCACACTTTCCTCCATGGGAGTAATGTCTCAAACAGTCTACGATTTGATCGTTCCCAGGAAGACCAGTAGTAGTTTCCGATACACATCTGGAGGCATTCTGTAATCTGTGGAATATCAGAGTGTTTAGGATCACAGAAATTGCTTCGGGATTGAATACAACAGTCACCATGCGCACTTTCCTCCATGGGAGTAATGTCTCAAAGAGTCTACGCTTTGATCGTTCCCTGGAAGACCAGTAGTAGTTTCCGATGCACATCTGGAGGCATTCTGTATTCTGTGGACTATCAGAGTGTTGATGAAACCAAAATTGCATCGGATTAGAATACAACAGCCACAATGCGCACTTTCCTCCATGGGAGTAATTCTCAAACAGTCTACGCTTTGATCGTTCCCTGGAAGACCTTTAATAGTTTCCGATGCACATCAGGAATCATTCTGTAATCTGTGGACTATCAGAGTGTTGATGAAACACAGAAATTGCATCGAGATTGAATACAACAGTCACCATGCGCACTTTCCTCCATGGGAGTAATGTATCAAAGAGTCTACGCTTTGATCGTTCCCTGGAAGACCAGTAGTAGTTTCGATGCACATCTGGAGGCATTCTGTATTCTGTGGACTATCAGAGTGTTGATGAAACCAAAACTGCATCGGGATTGAATACAACTGTCACCATGCACACTTTCCTCCATGGGAGTAATGTCTCAAACAGTCTACGCTTTGATCGTTCCCAGGAAGACCAATAGTAGTTTCCGATGCACATCTGGAGCCATTCTGTAATCTGTGGAATATCAGAGTGTTGATGAACACAGATATTGCATCGGGAGTGAATACAAGAGTCACCATGCGCACTTTCCTTCATGGGAGTGATGTCTCAAACGGTCTACGCTTTGGTCTTTCCCTGGAAGACCAGTAGTAGTTTCCGATGCACATCTGGAGGCATTCTGTATTCTGTGGACCATCTGAGTGTTGATGAAACACAGAAATTGCATCGGGATTGAATACAACAGTCACCATGCGCAGTTTCCTCTATGGGAGTACTGTCTCATACAGACTACGCTTTGATCGTTTTTAGGAAGACCAGAAGTAGTTTACGATACACATATTTAGGAATTCTGAAATCTGTGGACTATCAGAGTGTTTCGGAACGCAGAAATTGCTTCGGGATTGAATACAACAGTCACCAAGCGCACTTTCCTCCATGGGAGTATTGTCCCAAACAGTATACGTTTTGATCGTTCCCTGGAAGACCAGTAGTAGTTTCCGATGCACATCTGGAGGCATTCTGTAATCTGTCGACTATCAGAGTGTTCATGAAACACAGAAATTGCATCGGATTTGAATAGAACAGTCACCATGCGCACTTTCCTCGGGAATAATTCTCAAACAGTCTACGATTTGATCGTTCCCTGGAAGACCAGTAGTAGTTTCCGATGCATATCTGGAGGCATTCTGTAATCTGTGGACCTTCAAAGTGTTGATGAAACACAGAAATGGCCTCGGGATTGAATACAACAGTCACCATGCGCACTTCCCTCCATGGGAGTAATGTCTCAAACAGTCTACGCTTTGATCGTTCCCTGGAAGACCAGTAGTAGTTTCCGATGCACATCTGGAATCATTCTGTAATCTGTGGACTATCGGAGTGTTGATGAAACACAGAAATGGCCTCGGGATTGAATATAACAGTACCATGCGCACTTTCCCCCAATGCGAGTAATATCTCAAACAGCCTACGCTTTGATCGTTCCCTGGCAGTCCAGTAGTAGTTTCCGATACACATCTGGAGGAATTCTGTAATCTGTGGACTATCAGAGTGTTTAGGAACACAGAAATTGCTTCGGGATTGAATACAACAGTCACCATGCGCACTTTCCTCCATGGGAGTAATGTCTCAAAGAGTCTACGCTTTGATCGTTCCCTGGAAGACCAGTAGTAGTTTCCGATGCACATCTGGAGGCATTCTGTATTCTGTGGACTATCAGAGTGTTGATGAAACCAAAATTGCATCAGGATTGAATACAACTGTCACCATGCACACTTTCCTCCATGGGAGTAATGTCTCAAACAGTCTACGCTTTGTTCGTTTCCTGGAAGACCAATAGTAGTTTCCGATGCACATCAGGAGCCATTCTCTAATCAGTGGACTATCAGAGTGTTGATGAACACAGATATTGCATCGGGAATGAATACAAGAGTCACCATGCGCACTTTCCTCCATGGGACTGATGTCTCAAAGGGTCTACGCTTTGGTCTTTCCCTGGAAGACCAGTAGTAGTTTCCGATGCACATCTGGAGGCATTCTGTAATCTGTGGACCATCAGAGTGTTGATGAAACACAGAAATTGCATCGGGATTGAATACAACTGTCACCATGCGCAGTTTCCTTTATGGGAGTACTGTCTCAAACAGTCTACGCTTTGATCGTTCCCTGGAAGACCAGTAGTAGTTTCCGATGCACATCTGGAGGCATTCCGTAATCTGTGGACCATCAGAGTATTGATGAAACACAGAAATTGCATCGGGATTGAATACAACAGTCACCATGCGCAGTTTCCTCTATGGGAGTACTGTCTCAAACAGTCTACGCTTTGATCGTTTTTAGGAAGACCAGAAGTAGTTTACGATACACATATTTAGGAATTCTGAAATCTGTGGACTATCAGAGTGTTTCGGAACGCAGAAATTGCTTCGGGATTGAATACAACAGTCACCAAGCGCACTTTCCTCCATGGGAGTATTGTCCCAAACAGTATACGTTTTGATCGTTCCCTTGAAGTCAAGTAGTAGTTTCCGATGCACATCTGGAGGCATTCTGTAATCTGTGGACCTTCAAAGTGTTGATGAAACACAGAAATGGCCTCGGGATTGAATACAACAGTCACCATTCGCACTTCCCTCCATAGGAGTAATGTCTCAAACAGTCTACGCTTTGATCGTTCCCTGGAAGACCAGTAATAGTTTCCGATGCACATCAGGAATCATTCTGTAATCTGTGGACTATCAGAGTGTTGATGAAACACAGAAATTGCATCGAGATGGAATACAACAGTCACCATGCGCACTTTCCTCCATGGGAGTGATGTCTTCAACAGTCTATGTTTTCATCGTTCCCTGGAAGACCTGAAGGAAGTTTCCGATGCACATCAGGAGGCATTCTGTAATCTATGGACTATCAGAGTCTTGACGAAAATACAGAAATTGCATCGGGATTGAATAAAACAGTCACCATGCGCACTTTTCTCCATTGGAGTAATGTCTCAAACAGTCTACGCTTTGATCGCTCCCTTGAAGACCAGTAGTAGTTCCCGATGCACATATGGAGGCATTCTGTAATCTGTGGACTATCAGAGAGTTCATGAAACACAGAAATTGCATCGGAATTGAATACAACAGTCACAATGCGCACTTCCCTCCATGGGAGTAATTCTCAAACAGTCTACGCTTTGATCGTTCCCTGGAAGACCAGTAGTAGTTTCCGATGCACATCTGGAATCATTCTGTAATCTGTGGACTATCAGAGTGTTGATGAAAACAAAAGTGCATCGGGATGGAATACAACTGTCACCATGCACACTTTCCTCCATGGGAGTAATGTCTCAAACAGTCTACGCTTTGATCGTTCCCAGGAAGACCAATAGTAGTTTCCGATGCACATCTGGAGCCATTCTGTAATCTGTGGACTATCAGAGTGTTGATGAACACAGATATTGCATCGGGAGGGAATACAAGAGTCACCATGCGCAGTTTCCTCTATGGGAGTACTGTCTCAAACAGTCTACGCTTTGATCGTTTTTAGGAAGACCAGAAGTAGTTTCCGATACACACCTGGAGGCATTCTGTAATCTGTGGACTATCAGAGTGTTTAGGAACACAGAAATTGCATCGGGATTGAATACAACAGTCACCATGCGCACTTTCCTCCATGGGAGTATTGTCTCAAACAGTATACGCTTTGATCGTTCCCTGGAAGACCAGTAGTAGTTTCCGATGCATATCTGGTGGCATTCTGTAATCTGTGGACCTTCAAAGTGTTGATGAAACACAGAAATGGCCTCGGGATTGAATACAACAGTCACCATGCGCACTTCCCTCCATGGGAGTAATGTCTCAAACAGTCTACGCTTTGATCGTTCCCTGGAAGACCAGTAGTAGTTTCCGATGCACATCTGGAATCATTCTGTAATCTGTGGACTATCGGAGTGTTGATGAAACACAGAAATGGCCTCGGGATTGAATATAACAGTACCATTTGCACTTTCCCCCAATGCGAGTAATATCTCAAACAGCCTACGCTTTGATCGTTCCCTGGCAGTCCAGTAGTAGTTTCCGATACACATCTGGAGGAATTCTGTAATCTGTGGACTATCAGAGTGTTTAGGAACACAGAAATTGCTTCGGGATTGAATACAACAGTCACCATGCGCACTTTCCTCCATAGGAGTAATGTCTCAAAGAGTCTACGCTTTGATCGTTCCCTGGAAGACCAGTAGTAGTTTCCGATGCACATCTGGAGGCATTCTGTATTCTGTAGACTATCAGAGTGTTGATGAACACAGATATTGCATCGGGAGTGAATACAAGAGTCACCATGCGCACTTTCCTCCATGGGAGTGATGTCACAAACGGTCTAGGATTTGGTCTTTCCCTGGAAGACCAGTAGTAGTTTCCGATGCATATCTGGAGGCATTCTGTAATCTGTGGACATTCAAAGTGTTGTTGAAACAAAGAAATTGCCTCGGGATTGAATACAACAGTCACCATGCGCGCTTTCCTCCATGGGAGCAATGTCTCAAAGAGTCTACGCTTTGATCGTTCCCTGGAAGACCAGTAGTAGTTTCCGATGCACATCTGGACGCATTCTGTATTCTGTGGACTATCAGAGTGTTGATGAAACCAAAATTGCATCGGGATAGAATACAACTGTCACCATGCACACTTTCCTCCTTGAAGTAATGTCACAAACAGTCTACGCTTTGATCGTTCCCAGGAAGACCAGTAGTAGTTTCCGATACACATCTGGAGGCATTCTGTAATCTGTGGAATATCAGAGTGTTTAGGAACACAGAAATTGCTTCGGGATTGAATACAACAGTCACCATGCGCACTTTCCTCCATGGGAGTAATGTCTCAAAGAGTCTACGCTTTGATCGTTCCCTGGAAGACCAGTAGTAGTTTCCGATGCACATCTGGAGGCATTCTGTATTCTGTGGACTATCAGAGTGTTGATGAAACCAAAATTGCATCAGGATTGAATACAACTGTCACCATGCACACTTTCCTCAGTGGGAGTAATGTCTCAAACAGTCTACGCTTTGTTCGTTTCCTGGAAGACCAATAGTAGTTTCCGAAGCACATCAGGAGCCATTCTGTAATCAGTGGACTATCAGAGTGTTGATGAACACAGATATTGCATCGGGAGTGAATACAAGAGTCACCATGCGCACTTTCCTCCATGGGAGTGATGTCTCAAAGGGTCTACGCTTTGGTCTTTCCCTGGAAGACCAGTAGTAGTTTCCGATGCACATCTGGAGGCATTCTGTAATCTGTGGACCATCAGAGTGTTGATGAAACACAGAAATTGCATCGGGATTGAATACAACAGTCACCATGCGCACTTTCCTCCATGGGAGTGATGTCTCAAAGTGTCTACGCTTTGGTCTTTCCCTGGAAGACCAGTAGTAGTTTCCGATGCACATCTGGAGGCATTCTGTAATCTGTGGACCATCAGAGTATTGATGAAACACAGAAATTGCATCGGGATTGAATACAACAGTCACCATGCGCAGTTTCCTCTATGGGAGTACTGTCTCAAACAGTCTACGCTTTGATCGTTTTTAGGAAGACCAGAAGTAGTTTACGATACACATCTTTAGGAATTCTGTAATCTGTGGACTATCAGAGTGTTTAGGAACGCAGAAATTGCTTCGGGATTGAATACAACAGTCACCAAGCGCACTTTCCTCCATGGGAGTATTGTCCCAAACAGTATACGCTTTGATCGTTCCCTTGAAGTCAAGTAGTAGTTTCCGATGCACATCTGGAGGCATTCTGTAATCTGTGGACTATCAGAGTGTTCATGAAACACAGAAATTGCATCGGATTAGAATACAACAGCCACAATGCGCACTTTCCTCCATGGGAGTAATTCTCAAACAGTCTACGATTTGATCGTTCCCTGGAAGACCAGTAGTAGTTTCCGATGCATATCTGGAGGCATTCTGTAATCTGTGGACCTTCAAAGTGTTGATGAAACACAGAAATGGCCTCGGGATTGAATACAACAGTCACCATGCGCACTTCCCTCCATAGGAGTAATGTCTCAAACAGTCTACGCTTTGATCGTTCCCTGGAAGACCAGTAATAGTTTCCGATGCACATCAGGAGGCATTCTGTAATCTATGGACTATCAGAGTCTTGACGAAAACACAGAAATTGCATCGGGATTGAATAAAACAGTCACCATGCGCACTTTTCTCCATTGGAGTAATGTCTCAAACAGTCTACGCTTTGATCGCACCCTTGAAGACCAGTAGTAGTTCCCGATGCACATATGGAGGCATTCTGTATGCTGTGGACTATCAGAGAGTTCATGAAACACAGTAATTGCATCGGAATTGAATACAACAGTCACAATGCGCACTTCCCTCCATGGGAGTAATTCTCAAACAGTCTACGCTTTGATCGTTCCCTGGAAGACCAGTAGTAGTTTCCGATGCACATCTGGAATCATTCTGTAATCTGTGGACTATCAGAGTGTCGATGAAACAAAGAAATTACCTCGGGATTGAATACAAAAGTCACCATGTGCACTTTCCTC
This sequence comes from Schistocerca gregaria, assembly GCF_023897955.1. NCBI lineage: Eukaryota > Metazoa > Arthropoda > Insecta > Orthoptera > Acrididae > Schistocerca > Schistocerca gregaria. The sequence continues at coordinate 4,876,509 of NC_064926.1, forward strand.
CATGGGAGTAATGTCTCAAAGAGTCTACGCTTTGATCGTTCCCTGGAAGACCAGTAGTAGTTTCCGATGCACATCTGGAGGCATTCTGTATTCTGTGGACTATCAGAGTGTTGATGAAACCAAAATTGCATCGGGATTGAATACAACTGTCACCATGCACACTTTCCTCCATGGGAGTAATGTCTAAAACAGTCTACGCTTTGATCGTTCCCAGGAAGACCAGTAGTAGTTTCCGATACACATCTGGAGGCATTCTGTAATCTGTGGACTATCAGAGTGTTCAGGAACACAGAAATTGTTTCGGGATTGAATACAACAGTCACCATGCGCACTTTCTTCCATGGGAGTAATGTATCAAAGAGTCTACGCTTTGATCGTTCCCTGGAAGACCAGTAGTAGTTTCCGATGCACATCTGGAGGCATTCTGTATTCTGTGGACTATCAGAGTGTTGATGAAACCAAAACTGCATCGGGATTGAATACAACTGTCACCATGCACACTTTCCTCCATGGGAGTAATGTCTCAAACAGTCTACGCTTTGATCGTTCCCTGGAAGACCAGTAGTAGTTTCCGATGCACATCTGGAGGCATTCTGTATTCTGTGCACTATCAGAGTGTTGATGAAACCAAAATTGCATCTTGATTGAATACAACTGTCACCATGCACACTTTCCTCCATGGGAGTAATGTCTCAAAGAGTCTACGCTTTGATCGTTCCCTGGCAGTCCATTAGTAGTTTCCGATACACATCTGGAGGAATTCTGTAATCTGTGGACAATCAGAGTGTTGATGAAACACAGAAATTGCATCGGGATTGAATACAACAGTCACCATGCGCACTTTACTCCAATGCGAGTAACATCTCAAACAGCCTACGATTTGATCGTTCCCTGGCAGTCCAGTAGTAGTTTCCGATACACATCTGGAGGCATTCTGTAATCTATGGACTATCAGAGTCTTGACGAAAACACAGAAATTGCATCGGGATTGAATAAAACAGTCACCATGCGCACTTTTCTCCATGGGAGTAATGTCTCAAACAGTCTGCGCTTTGATCGTTCCCTTGAAGACCAGTAGTAGCTCCCGATTCACATCTGGAGGCATTCTGTAATCTGTGGACTATCAGAGTGTTTATGAAACACAGAAATTGCATCGGGATTGAATACAACAGTCACCATGCGCACTTCCCTCCATGGGAGTAATGTCTCAAACAGTCTACGCTTTGATCGTTCCCTGGAAGACCAGTAGTAGTTTCCGATGCACATCTGGAATCATTCTGTAATCTGTGGACTATCAGAGTGTTGATGAAACACAGAAATTGCATCGGGATTGAATACAACAGTTACCATGCGCATTTTCCTCCATAGGAGTGATGTCTCAAACAGTCTACGCTTTGATCGTTCCCTGGAAGACCTGAAGGTAGTTTTCGATGCACATCAGGAGGTATTCTGTAATCTATCGACTATCAGAGTCTTGACGAAAACACAGAAATTGCATCGGGATTGAATAAAACAGTCACCATGCGCACTTTTCTCCATGGGAGTAATGTCTCAAACAGTCTGCGCTTTGATCGTTCCCTTGAAGACCAGTAGTAGTTCCCGATTCACATCTGGAGGCATTCTGTAATCTGTGGACAATCAGAGTGTTGATGAAACACAGAAATTGCATCGGGATTCAATACAACAGTCACAACGCGCACTTCCTCCCATGGGTGTAATTGTCAAACAGTCTACGCTTTGATCGTTCCCTGGAAGACCAGTAGTAGTTTCCGATGCATATCTGGAGGCATTCTGTAATCTGTGGACATTCAAAGTGTTGATGAAACAAAGAAATTGCCTCGGGATTGAATACAACAGTCACCATGCGCACTTTCCTCCATGGGAGTAATGTCTCAAAGAGTCTACGCTTTGATCGTTCCCTGGAAGACCAGTAGTAGTTTCCGATGCACATCTGGAGGCATTCTGTATTCTGTGGACTATCAGAGTGTTGATGAAACCAAAACTGCATCGGGATTGAATACAACTGTCACCATGCACACTTTCCTCCATGGGAGTAATGTCTCAAACAGTCTACGCTTTGATCGTTCCCTGGAAGACCAGTAGTAGTTTCCGATGCACATCTGGAGGCATTCTGTATTCTGTGGACTATCAGAGTGTTGATGAAACCAAAATTGCATCTTGATTGAATACAACTGTCACCATGCACACTTTCCTCCATGGGAGTAATGTCTCAAAGAGTCTACGCTTTGATCGTTCCCTGGCAGTCCATTAGTAGTTTCCGATACACATCTGGAGGAATTCTGTAATCTGTGGACAATCAGAGTGTTGATGAAACACAGAAATTGCATCGGGATTGAATACAACAGTCACCATGCGCACTTTCCTCCAATGCGAGTAACATCTCAAACAGCCTACGTTTTGATCGTTCCCTGGCAGTCCAGTAGTAGTTTCCGATACACCTGGAGGCATTCTGTAATCTATGGACTATCAGAGTCTTGACGAAAACACAGAAATTGCATCGGGATTGAATAAAACAGTCACCATGCGCACTTTTCTCCATGGGAGTAATGTCTCAAACAGTCTGCGCTTTGATCGTTCCCTTGAAGACCAGTAGTAGTTCCCGATTCACATCTGGAGGCATTCTGTAATCTGTGGACAATCAGAGTGTTGATGAAACACAGAAATTGCATCGGGATTCAATACAACAGTCACAACGCGCACTTCCTCCCATGGGTGTAATTGTCAAACAGTCTACGCTTTGATCGTTCCCTGGAAGACCAGTAGTAGTTTCCGATGCATATCTGGAGGCATTCTGTAATCTGTGGACATTCAAAGTGTTGATGAAACAAAGAAATTGCCTCGGGATTGAATACAACAGTCACCATGCGCACTTTCCTCCATGGGAGTAATGTCTCAAAGAGTCTACGCTTTGATCGTTCCCTGGAAGACCAGTAGTAGTTTCCGATGCACATCTGGAGGCATTCTGTATTCTTTGGACTATCAGAGTGTTGATGAAACCAAAATTGCATCGGGATTGAATACAACTGTCACCATGCACAATTTCCTCCATGGGAGTAATGTCTCAAACAGTCTACGCTTTGATCGTTCCCAGGAAGAGCAATAGTAGTTTCCGATGCACATCTGGAGCCATTCTGTAATCTGTGGACTATCAGAGTGTTGATGAACACAGATATTGCATCGGGAGGGAATACAAGAGTCACCATGCGCAGTTTCCTCTATGGGAGTACTGTCTCAAACAGTCTACGCTTTGATCGCTTTTAGGAAGACCAGAAGTAGTTTCCGATACACACCTGGAGGCATTCTGTAATCTGTGGACTATCAGAGTGTTTAGGAACACAGAAATTGCATCGGGATTGAATACAACAGTCACCATGCGCACATTCCTCCATGGGAGTATTGTCTCAAACAGTATACGCTTTGATCGTTCCCTGGAAGACCAGTAGTAGTTTCCGATGCACATCTGGAGGCATTCTGTAATCTGTGGACTATCAGAGTGTTCATGAAACACAGAAATTCCATCGGATTTGAATACAACAGTCACCATACGCACTTTCCTCGGGAGTAATTCTCAAACAGTCTACGATTTGATCGTTCCCTGGAAGACCAGTAGTAGTTTCCGATGCATATCTGGTGGCATTCTGTAATCTGTGGACCTTCAAAGTGTTGATGAAACACAGAAATGGCCTCGGGATTGAATACAACAGTCACCATGCGCACTTCCCTCCATGGGAGTAATGTCTCAAACAGTCTACGCTTTGATCGTTCCCTGGAAGACCAGTAGTAGTTTCCGATGCACATCTGGAATCATTCTGTAATCTGTGGACTATCGGAGTGTTGATGAAACACAGAAATGGCCTCGGGATTGAATATAACAGTACCATTTGCACTTTCCCCCAATGCGAGTAATATCTCAAACAGCCTACGCTTTGATCGTTCCCTGGCAGTCCAGTAGTAGTTTCCGATACACATCTGGAGGAATTCTGTAATCTGTGGACTATCAGAGTGTTTAGGAACACAGAAATTGCTTCGGGATTGAATACAACAGTCACCATGCGCACTTTCCTCCATGGGAGTAATGTCTCAAAGAGTCTACGCTTTGATCGTTCCCTGGAAGACCAGTAGTAGTTTCCGATGCACATCTGGAGGCATTCTGTATTCTGTAGACTATCAGAGTGTTGATGAACACAGATATTGCATCGGGAGTGAATACAAGAGTCACCATGCGCACTTTCCTCCATGGGAGTGATGTCACAAACGGTCTAGGATTTGGTCTTTCCCTGGAAGACCAGTAGTAGTTTCCGATGCATATCTGGAGGCATTCTGTAATCTGTGGACATTCAAAGTGTTGATGAAACAAAGAAATTGCCTCGGAATTGAATACAACAGTCACCATGCGCGCTTTCCTCCATGGGAGCAATGTCTCAAAGAGTCTACGCTTTGATCGTTCCCTGGAAGACCAGTAGTAGTTTCCGATGCACATCTGGACGCATTCTGTATTCTGTGGACTATCAGAGTGTTGATGAAACCAAAATTGCATCGGGATAGAATACAACTGTCACCATGCACACTTTCCTCCTTGAAGTAATGTCTCAAACAGTCTACGCTTTGATCGTTCCCAGGAAGACCAGTAGTAGTTTCCGATACACATCTGGAGGCATTCTGTAATCTGTGGAATATCAGAGTGTTTAGGAACACAGAAATTGCTTCGGGATTGAATACAACAGTCACCATGCGCACTTTCCTCCATGGGAGTAATGTCTCAAAGAGTCTACGCTTTGATCGTTCCCTGGAAGACCAGTAGTAGTTTCCGATGCACATCTGGAGGCATTCTGTATTCTGTGGACTATCAGAGTGTTGATGAAACCAAAATTGCATCAGGATTGAATACAACTGTCACCATGCACACTTTCCTCAGTGGGAGTAATGTCTCAAACAGTCTACGCTTTGTTCGTTTCCTGGAAGACCAATAGTAGTTTCCGATGCACATCAGGAGCCATTCTGTAATCAGTGGACTATCAGAGTGTTGATGAACACAGATATTGCATCGGGAGTGAATACAAGAGTCACCATGCGCACTTTCCTCCATGGGAGTGATGTCTCAAAGGGTCTACGCTTTGGTCTTTCCCTGGAAGACCAGTAGTAGTTTCCGATGCACATCTGGAGGCATTCTGTAATCTGTGGACCATCAGAGTGTTGATGAAACACAGAAATTGCATCGGGATTGAATACAACAGTCACCATGCGCAGTTTCCTCTACTGGAGTACTGTCTCAAACAGTCTACGCTTTGATCGTTCCCTGGAAGACCAGTAGTAGTTTCCGATGCACATCTGGAGGCATTCCGTAATCTGTGGACCATCAGAGTATTGATGAAACACAGAAATTGCATCGGGATTGAATACAACAGTCACCATGCGCAGTTTCCTCTATGGGAGTACTGTCTCAAACAGTCTACGCTTTGATCGTTTTTAGGAAGACCAGAAGTAGTTTACGATACACATCCTTAGGAATTCTGTAATCTGTGGACTATCAGAGTGTTTAGGAACGCAGAAATTGCTTCGGGATTGAATACAACAGTCACCAAGCGCACTTTCCTCCATGGGAGTATTGTCCCAAACAGTATACGCTTTGATCGTTCCCTTGAAGTCAAGTAGTAGTTACCGATGCACATCTGGAGGCATTCTGTAATCTGTGGACTATCAGAGTGTTCATGAAACACAGAAATTGCATCGGAATAGAATACAACAGCCACAATGCGCACTTTCCTCCATGGGAGTAATTCTCAAACAGTCTACGATTTGATCGTTCCCTGGAAGACCAGTAGTAGTTTCCGATGCATATCTGGAGGCATTCTGTAATCTGTGGACCTTCAAAGTGTTGATGAAACACAGAAATGGCCTCGGGATTGAATACAACAGTCACCATGCGCACTTCCCTCCATAGGAGTAATGTCTCAAACAGTCTACGCTTTGATCGTTCCCTGGAAGACCAGTAATAGTTTCCGATGCACATCAGGAATCATTCTGTAATCTGTGGACTATCAGAGTGTTGATGAAACACAGAAATTGCATCGAGATTGAATACAACAGTCACCATGCGCACTTTCCTCCATGGGAGTGATGTCTTCAACAGTCTACGTTTTGATCGTTCCCTGGAAGACCTGAAGGAAGTTTCCGATGCACATCAGGAGGCATTCTGTAATCTATGGACTATCAGAGTCTTGACGAAAACACAGAAATTGCATCGGGATTGAATAAAACAGTCACCATGCGCACTTTTCTCCATTGGAGTAATGTCTCAAACAGTCTACGCTTTGATCGCTCCCTTGAAGACCAGTAGTAGTTCCCGATGCACATATGGAGGCATTCTGTAATCTGTGGACTATCAGAGAGTTCATGAAACACAGTAATTGCATCGGAATTGAATACAACAGTCACAATGCGCACTTCCCTCCATGGGAGTAATTCTCAAACAGTCTACGCTTTGATCGTTCCCTGGAAGACCAGTAGTAGTTTCCGATGCACATCTGGAATCATTCTGTAATCTGTGGACTATCAGAGTGTTGATGAAACAAAGAAATTACCTCGGGATTGAATACAACAGTCACCATGTGCACTTTCCTCCATGGGAGCAATGTCTCAAAGAGTCTACGCTTTGATCGTTCCCTGGCAGTCCATTAGTAGTTTCCGATACACATCTGGAGGAATTCTGTAATCTGTGGACAATCAGAGTGTTGATGAAACACAGAAATTGCATCGGGATTGAATACAACAGTCACCATGCGCACTTTCCTCCAATGCGAGTAACATCTCAAACAGCCTACGTTTTGATCGTTCCCTGGCAGTCCAGTAGTAGTTTCCGATACACATCTGGAGGCATTCTGTAATCTATGGACTATCAGAGTCTTGACGAAAACACAGAAATTGCATCGGGATTGAATAAAACAGTCACCATGCGCACTTTTCTCCATGGGAGTAATGTCTCAAACAGTCTGCGCTTTGATCGTTCCCTTGAAGACCAGTAGTAGTTCCCGATTCACATCTGGAGGCATTCTGTAATCTGTGGACTATCAGAGTGTTTATGAAACACAGAAATTGCATCGGGATTGAATACAACGGTCACCATGCGCACTTCCCTCCATGGGAGTAATGTCTCATACAGTCTACGCTTTGATCGTTCCCTGGAAGACCAGTAGTAGTTTCCGATGCACATCTGGAATCATTCTGTAATCTGTGGACTATCAGAGTGTTGATGAAACACAGAAATTGCATCGGGATTGAATACAACAGTTACCATGCGCATTTTCCTCCATAGGAGTGATGTCTCAAACAGTCTACGCTTTGATCGTTCCCTGGAAGACCTGAAGGTAGTTTTCGATGCACATCAGGAGGTATTCTGTAATCTATCGACTATCAGAGTCTTGACGAAAACACAGAAATTGCATCGGGATTGAATAAAACAGTCACCATGCGCACTTTTCTCCATGGGAGTAATGTCTCAAACAGTCTGCGCTTTGATCGTTCCCTTGAAGACCAGTAGTAGTTCCCGATTCACATCTGGAGGCATTCTGTAATCTGTGGACAATCAGAGTGTTGATGAAACACAGAAATTGCATCGGGATTCAATACAACAGTCACAACGCGCACTTCCTCCCATGGGTGTAATTGTCAAACAGTCTACGCTTTGATCGTTCCCTGGAAGACCAGTAGTAGTTTCCGATGCATATCTGGAGGCATTCTGTAATCTGTGGACATTCAAAGTGTTGATGAAACAAAGAAATTGCCTCGGGATTGAATACAACAGTCACCATGCGCACTTTCCTCCATGGGAGTAATGTCTCAAAGAGTCTACGCTTTGATCGTTCCCTGGAAGACCAGTAGTAGTTTCCGATGCACATCTGGAGGCATTCTGTATTCTGTGGACTATCAGAGTGTTGATGAAACCAAAATTGCATCGGGATTGAATACAACTGTCACCATGCATAATTTCCTCCATGGGAGTAATGTCTCAAACAGTCTACGCTTTGATCGTTCCCAGGAAGAGCAATAGTAGTTTCCGATGCACATCTGGAGCCATTCTGTAATCTGTGGACTATCAGAGTGTTGATGAACACAGATATTGCAACGGGAGGGAATACAAGAGTCACCATGCGCAGTTTCCTCTATGGGAGTACTGTCTCAAACAGTCTACGCTTTGATCGTTTTTAGGAAGACCAGAAGTAGTTTCCGATACACACCTGGAGGCATTCTGTAATCTGTGGACTATCAGAGTGTTTAGGAACACAGAAATTGCATCGGGATTGAATACAACAGTCACCATGCGCACTTTCCTCCATGGGAGTATTGTCTCAAACAGTATACGCTTTGATCGTTCCCTGGAAGACCAGTAGTAGTTTCCGATGCACATCTGGAGGCATTCTGTAATCTGTGTACTATCAGAGTGTTCATGAAACACAGAAATTCCATCGGATTTGAATACAACAGTCACCATACGCACTTTCCTCGGGAGTAATTCTCAAACAGTCTACGATTTGATCGTTCCCTGGAAGACCAGTAGTAGTTTCCGATGCATATCTGGTGGCATTCTGTAATCTGTGGACCTTCAAAGTGTTGATGAAACACAGAAATGGCCTCGGGATTGAATACAACAGTCACCATGCGCACTTCCCTCCATGGGAGTAATGTCTCAAACAGTCTACGCTTTGATCGTTCCCTGGAAGACCAGTAGTAGTTTCCGATGCACATCTGGAGTCATTCTGTAATCTGTGGACTATCGGAGTGTTGATGAAACACAGAAATGGCCTCGGGATTGAATATAACAGTACCATTTGCACTTTCCCCCAATGCGAGTAATATCTCAAACAGCCTACGCTTTGATCGTTCCCTGGCAGTCCAGTAGTAGTTTCCGATACACATCTGGAGGAATTCTGTAATCTGTGGACTATCAGAGAGTTTAGGAACACAGAAATTGCTTCGGGATTGAATACAACAGTCACCATGCGCACTTTCCTCCATGGGAGTAATGTCTCAAAGAGTCTACGCTTTGATCGTTCCCTGGAAGACCAGTAGTAGTTTCCGATGCACATCTGGAGGCATTCTGTATTCTGTAGACTATCAGAGTGTTGATGAACACAGATATTGCATCGGGAGTGAATACAAGAGTCACCATGCGCACTTTCCTCCATGGGAGTGATGTAACAAACGGTCTAGGATTTGGTCTTTCCCTGGAAGACCAGTAGTAGTTTCCGATGCATATCTGGAGGCATTCTGTAATCTGTGGACATTCAAAGTGTTGATGAAACAAAGAAATTGCCTCGGAATTGAATACAACAGTCACCATGCGCGCTTTCCTCCATGGGAGCAATGTCTCAAAGAGTCTACGCTTTGATCGTTCCCTGGAAGACCAGTAGTAGTTTCCGATGCACATCTGGACGCATTCTGTATTCTGTGGACTATCAGAGTGTTGATGAAACCAAAATTGCATCGGGATAGAATACAACTGTCACCATGCACACTTTCCTCCTTGAAGTAATGTCTCAAACAGTCTACGCTTTGATCGTTCCCAGGAAGACCAGTAGTAGTTTCCGATACACATCTGGAGGCATTCTGTAATCTGTGGAATATCAGAGTGTTTAGGAACACAGAAATTGCTTCGGGATTGAATACAACAGTCACCATGCGCACTTTCCTCCATGGGAGTAATGTCTCAAAGAGTCTACGCTTTGATCGTTCCCTGGAAGACCAGTAGTAGTTTCCGATGCACATCTGGAGGCATTCTGTATTCTGTGGACTATCAGAGTGTTGATGAAACCAAAATTGCATCAGGATTGAATACAACTGTCACCATGCACACTTTCCTCAGTGGGAGTAATGTCTCAAACAGTCTACGCTTTGTTCGTTTCCTGGAAGACCAATAGTAGTTTCCGATGCACATCAGGAGCCATTCTGTAATCAGTGGACTATCAGAGTGTTGATGAACACAGATATTGCATCGGGAGTGAATACAAGAGTCACCATGCGCACTTTCCTCCATGGGAGTGATGTCTCAAAGGGTCTACGCTTTGGTCTTTCCCTGGAAGACCAGTAGTAGTTTCCGATGCACATCTGGAGGCATTCTGTAATCTGTGGACCATCAGAGTGTTGATGAAACACAGAAATTGCATCGGGATTGAATACAACAGTCACCATGCGCAGTTTCCTCTATGGGAGTACTGTCTCAAACAGTCTACGCTTTGATCGTTCCCTGGAAGACCAGTAGTAGTTTCCGATGCACATCTGGAGGCATTCCGTAATCTGTGGACCATCAGAGTATTGATGAAACACAGAAATTGCATCGGGATTGAATACAACAGTCACCATGCGCAGTTTCCTCTATGGGAGTACTGTCTCAAACAGTCTACGCTTTGATCGTTTTTAGGAAGACCAGAAGTAGTTTACGATACACATCCTTAGGAATTCTGTAATCTGTGGACTATCAGAGTGTTTAGGAACGCAGAAATTGCTTCGGGATTGAATACAACAGTCACCAAGCGCACTTTCCTCCATGGGAGTATTGTCCCAAACAGTATGCGCTTTGATCGTTCCCTTGAAGTCAAGTAGTAGTTTCCGATGCACATCTGGAGGCATTCTGTAATCTGTGGACTATCAGAGTGTTCATGAAACACAGAAATTGCATCGGAATAGAATACAACAGCCACAATGCGCACTTTCCTCCATGGGAGTAATTCTCAAACAGTCTACGATTTGATCGTTCCCTGGAAGACCAGTAGTAGTTTCCGATGCATATCTGGAGGCATTCTGTAATCTGTGGACCTTCAAAGTGTTGATGAAACACAGAAATGGCCTCGGGATTGAATACAACAGTCACCATGCGCACTTCCCTCCATAGGAGTAATGTCTCAAACAGTCTACGCTTTGATCGTTCCCTGGAAGACCAGTAATAGTTTCCGATGCACATCAGGAATCATTCTGTAATCTGTGGACTATCAGAGTGTTGATGAAACACAGAAATTGCATCGAGATTGAATACAACAGTCACCATGCGCACTTTCCTCCATGGGAGTGATGTCTTCAACAGTCTACGTTTTGATCGTTCCCTGGAAGACCTGAAGGAAGTTTCCGATGCACATCAGGAGGCATTCTGTAATCTATGGACTATCAGAGTCTTGACGAAAACACAGAAATTGCATCGGGATTGAATAAAACAGTCACCATGCGCACTTTTCTCCATTGGAGTAATGTCTCAAACAGTCTACGCTTTGATCGCTCCCTTGAAGACCAGTAGTAGTTCCCGATGCACATATGGAGGCATTCTGTAATCTGTGGACTATCAGAGAGTTCATGAAACACAGTAATTGCATCGGAATTGAATACAACAGTCACAATGCGCACTTCCCTCCATGGGAGTAATTCTCAAACAGTCTACGCTTTGATCGTTCCCTGGAAGACCAGTAGTAGTTTCCGATGCACATCTGGAATCATTCTGTAATCTGTGGACTATCAGAGTGTTGATGAAACAAAGAAATTACCTCGGGATTGAATACAACAGTCACCATGTGCACTTTCCTCCATGGGAGCAATGTCTCAAAGAGTCTACGCTTTGATCGTTCCCTGGAAGACCAGTAGTAGTTTCCGATGCACATCTGGAGGCATTCTGTATTCTGTGGACTATCAGAGTGTTCATGAAACCAAAATTGCATCGGGATTGAATACAACTGTCACCATGCACACTTTCCTCCATGGGAGTAATGTCTAAAACAGTCTACGCTTTGATCGTTCCCAGGAAGACCAGTAGTAGTTTCCGATACACATCTGGAGGCATTCTGTAATCTGTGGACTATCAGAGTGTTCAGGAACACAGAAATTGTTTCGGGATTGAATACAACAGTCACCATGCGCACTTTCTTCCATGGGAGTAATGTATCAAAGAGTCTACGCTTTGATCGTTCCCTGGAAGACCAGTAGTAGTTTCCGATGCACATCTGGAGGCATTCTGTATTCTGTGGACTATCAGAGTGTTGATGAAACCAAAACTGCATCGGGATTGAATACAACTGTCACCATGCACACTTTCCTCCATGGGAGTAATGTCTCAAACAGTCTACGCTTTGATCGATCCCTGGAAGACCAGTAGTAGTTTCCGATGCACATCTGGAGGCATTCTGTATTCTGTGGACTATCAGAGTGTTGATGAAACCAAAATTGCATCTTGATTGAATACAACTGTCACCATGCACACTTTCCTCCATGGGAGTAATGTCTCAAAGAGTCTACGCTTTGATCGTTCCCTGGCAGTCCATTAGTAGTTTCCGATACACATCTGGAGGAATTCTGTAATCTGTGGACAATCAGAGTGTTGATGAAACACAGAAATTGCATCGGGATTGAATACAACAGTCACCATGCGCACTTTCCTCCAATGCGAGTAACATCTCAAACAGCCTACGTTTTGATCGTTCCCTGGCAGTCCAGTAGTAGTTTCCGATACACATCTGGAGGCATTCTGTAATCTATGGACTATCAGAGTCTTGACGAAAACACAGAAATTGCATCGGGATTGAATAAAACAGTCACCATGCGCACTTTTCTCCATGGGAGTAATGTCTCAAACAGTCTGCGCTTTGATCGTTCCCTTGAAGACCAGTAGTAGTTCCCGATTCACATCTGGAGGCATTCTGTAATCTGTGGACTATCAGAGTGTTTATGAAACACAGAAATTGCATCGGGATTGAATACAACAGTCACCATGCGCACTTCCCTCCATGGGAGTAATGTCTCAAACAGTCTACGCTTTGATCGTTCCCTGGAAGACCAGTAGTAGTTTCCGATGCACATCTGGAATCATTCTGTAATCTGTGGACTATCAGAGTGTTGATGAAACACAGAAATTGCATCGGGATTGAATACAACAGTTACCATGCGCATTTTCCTCCATAGGAGTGATGTCTCAAACAGTCTACGCTTTGATCGTTCCCTGGAAGACCTGAAGGTAGTTTTCGATGCACATCAGGAGGTATTCTGTAATCTATCGACTATCAGAGTCTTGACGAAAACACAGAAATTGCTTCGGGATTGAATAAAACAGTCACCATGCGCACTTTTCTCCATGGGAGTAATGTCTCAAACAGTCTGCGCTTTGATCGTTCCCTTGAAGACCAGTAGTAGTTCCCGATTCACATCTGGAGGCATTCTGTAATCTGTGGACAATCAGAGTGTTGATGAAACACAGAAATTGCATCGGGATTCAATACAACAGTCACAACGCGCACTTCCTCCCATGGGTGTAATTGTCAAACAGTCTACGCTTTGATCGTTCCCTGGAAGACTAGTAGTAGTTTCCGATGCATATCTGGAGGCATTCTGTAATCTGTGGACATTCAAAGTGTTGATGAAACAAAGAAATTGCCTCGGGATTGAATACAACAGTCACCATGCGCACTTTCCTCCATGGGAGTAATGTCTCAAAGAGTCTACGCTTTGATCGTTCCCTGGAAGACCAGTAGTAGTTTCCGATGCACATCTGGAGGCATTCTGTATTCTGTGGACTATCAGAGTGTTGATGAAACCAAAATTGCATCGGGATTGAATACAACTGTCACCATGCACAATTTCCTCCATGGGAGTAATGTCTCAAACAGTCTACGCTTTGATCGTTCCCAGGAAGACCAATAGTAGTTTCCGATGCACATCTGGAGCCATTCTGTAATCTGTGGACTATCAGAGTGTTGATGAACACAGATATTGCATCGGGAGGGAATACAAGAGTCACCATGCGCAGTTTCCTCTATGGGAGTACTGTCTCAAACAGTCTACGCTTTGATCGTTTTTAGGAAGACCAGAAGTAGTTTCCGATACACACCTGGAGGCATTCTGTAATCTGTGGACTATCAGAGTGTTTAGGAACACAGAAATTGCATCGGGATTGAATACAACAGTCACCATGCGCACTTTCCTCCATGGGAGTATTGTCTCAAACAGTATACGCTTTGATCGTTCCCTGGAAGACCAGTAGTAGTTTCCGATGCACATCTGGAGGCATTCTGTAATCTGTGGACTATCAGAGTGTTCATGAAACACAGAAATTCCATCGGATTTGAATACAACAGTCACCATACGCACTTTCCTCGGGAGTAATTCTCAAACAGTCTACGATTTGATCGTTCCCTGGAAGACCAGTAGTAGTTTCCGATGCATATCTGGTGGCATTCTGTAATCTGTGGACCTTCAAAGTGTTGATGAAACACAGAAATGGCCTCGGGATTGAATACAACAGTCACCATGCGCACTTCCCTCTATGGGAGTATTGTCTCAAACAGTCTACGCTTTGATCGTTCCCTGGAAGACCAGTAGTAGTTTCCGATGCACATCTGGAATCATTCTGTAATCTGTGGACTATCGGAGTGTTGATGAAACACAGAAATGGCCTCGGGATTGAATATAACAGTACCATTTGCACTTTCCCCCAATGCGAGTAATATCTCAAACAGCCTACGCTTTGATCGTTCCCTGGCAGTCCAGTAGTAGTTTCCGATACTCATCTGGAGGAATTCTGTAATCTGTGGACTATCAGAGTGTTTAGGAACACAGAAATTGCTTCGGGATTGAATACAACAGTCACCATGTGCACTTTCCTCCATGGGAGTAATGTCTCAAAGAGTCTACGCTTTGATCGTTCCCTGGAAGACCAGTAGTAGTTTCCGATGCACATCTGGAGGCATTCTGTATTCTGTAGACTATCAGAGTGTTGATGAACACAGATATTGCATCGGGAGTGAATACAAGAGTCACCATGCGCACTTTCCTCCATGGGAGTGATGTCACAAACGGTCTAGGATTTGGTCTTTCCCTGGAAGACCAGTAGTAGTATCCGATGCATATCTGGAGGCATTCTGTAATCTGTGGACATTCAAAGTGTTGATGAAACAAAGAAATTGCCTCGGGATTGAATACAACAGTCACCATGCGCGCTTTCCTCCATGGGAGCAATGTCTCAAAGAGTCTACGCTTTGATCGTTCCCTGGAAGACCAGTAGTAGTTTCCGATGCACATCTGGACGCATTCTGTATTCTGTGGACTATCAGAGTGTTGATGAAACCAAAATTGCATCGGGATAGAATACAACTGTCACCATGCACACTTTCCTCCTTGAAGTAATGTCTCAAACAGTCTACGCTTTGATCGTTCCCAGGAAGACCAGTAGTAGTTTCCGATACACATCTGGAGGCATTCTGTAATCTGTGGAATATCAGAGTGTTTAGGAACACAGAAATTGCTTCGGGATTGAATACAACAGTCACCATGCGCACTTTCCTCCATGGGAGTAATGTCTCAAAGAGTCTACGCTTTGATCGTTCCCTGGAAGACCAGTAGTAGTTTCCGATGCACATCTGGAGGCATTCTGTATTCTGTGGACTATCAGAGTGTTGATGAAACCAAAATTGCATCTGGATTGAATACAACTGTCACCATGCACACTTTCCTCAGTGGGAGTAATGTCTCAAACAGTCTACGCTTTGTTCGTTTCCTGGAAGACCAATAGTAGTTTCCGATGCACATCAGGAGCCATTCTGTAATCAGTGGACTATCAGAGTGTTGTTGAACACAGATATTGCATCGGGAGTGAATACAAGAGTCACCATGCGCACTTTCCTCCATGTGAGTGATGTCTCAAAGGGTCTACCCTTTGGTCTTTCCCTGGAAGACCGGTAGTAGTTTCCGATGCACATCTGGAGGCATTCTGTAATCTGTGGACCATCAGAGTGTTGATGAAACACAGAAATTGCATCGGGATTGAATACAACAGTCACCATGCGCAGTTTCCTCTATGGGAGTACTGTCTCAAACAGTCTACGCATTGATCGTTCCCTGGAAGACCAGTAGTAGTTTCCGATGCACATCTGGAGGCATTCCGTAATCTGTGGACCATCAGAGTATTGATGAAACACAGAAATTGCATCGGGATTGAATACAACAGTCACCATGCGCAGTTTCCTCTATGGGAGTACTGTCTCAAACAGTCTACGCTTTGATCGTTTTTAGGAAGACCAGAAGTAGTTTACGATACACATCTTTAGGAATTCTGTAATCTGTGGACTATCAGAGTGTTTAGGAACGCAGAAATTGCTTCGGGATTGAATACAACAGTCACCAAGCGCACTTTCCTCCATGGAAGTATTGTCCCAAACAGTATACGCTTTGATCGTTCCCTTGAAGTCAAGTAGTAGTTTCCGATGCACATCTGGAGGCATTCTGTAATCTGTGGACTATCAGAGTGTTCATGAAACACAGAAATTGCATCGGATTAGAATACAACAGCCACAATGCGCACTTTCCTCCATGGGAGTAATTCTCAAACAGTCTACGATTTGATCGTTCCCTGGAAGACCAGTAGTAGTTTCCGATGCATATCTGGAGGCATTGTGTAATCTGTGGACCTTCAAAGTGTTGATGAAACACAGAAATGGCCTCGGGATTGAATAAAACAGTCACCATGCGCACTTCCCTCCATAGGAGTAATGTCTCAAACAGTCTACGCTTTGATCGTTCCCTGGAAGACCAGTAATAGTTTCCGATGCACATCAGGAATCATTCTGTAATCTGTGGACTATCAGAGTGTTGATGAAACACAGAAATTGCATCGAGATTGAATACAACAGTCACCATGCGCACTTTCCTCCATGGGAGTGATGTCTTCAACAGTCTACGTTTTGATCGTTCCCTGGAAGACCTGAAGGAAGTTTCCGATGCACATCAGGAGGCATTCTGTAATCTATGGACTATCAGAGTCTTGACGAAAACACAGAAATTGCATCGGGATTGAATAAAACAGTCACCATGCGCACTTTTCTCCATTGGAGTAATGTCTCAAACAGTCTACGCTTTGATCGCTCCCTTGAAGACCAGTAGTAGTTCCCGATGCACATATGGAGGCATTCTGTAATCTGTGGACTATCAGAGAGTTCATGAAACACAGTAATTGCATCGGAATTGAATTCAACAGTCACAATGCGCACTTCCCTCCATGGGAGTAATTCTCAAACAGTCTACGCTTTGATCGTTCCCTGGAAGACCAGTAGTAGTTTCCGATGCACATCTGGAATCATTCTGTAATCTGTGGACTATCAGAGTGTTGATGAAACAAAGAAATTACCTCGGGATTGAATACAACAGTCACCATGTGCACTTTCCTCCATGGGAGTAATGTCTCAAAGAGTCTACGCTTTGATCGTTCCCTGGAAGACCAGTAGTAGTTTCCGATGCACATCTGGAGGCATTCTGTATTCTGTGGACTATCAGAGTGTTGATGAAACCAAAATTGCATCGGGATTGAATACAACTGTCACCATGCACACTTTCCTCCATGGGAGTAATGTCTAAAACAGTCTACGCTTTGATCGTTCCCAGGAAGACCAGTAGTAGTTTCCGATACACATCTGGAGGCATTCTGTAATCTGTGGACTATCAGAGTGTTCAGGAACACAGAAATTGTTTCGGGATTGAACACAACAGTCACCATGCGCACTTTCTTCCATGGGAGTAATGTATCAAAGAGTCTACGCTTTGATCGTTCCCTGGAAGACCAGTAGTAGTTTCCGATGCACATCTGGAGGCATTCTGTATTCTGTGGACTATCAGAGTGTTGATGAAACCAAAACTGCATCGGGATTGAATACAACTGTCACCATGCACACTTTCCTCCATGGGAGTAATGTCTCAAACAGTCTACGCTTTGATCGTTCCCTGGAAGACCAGTAGTAGTTTCCGATGCACATCTGGAGGCATTCTGTATTCTGTGGACTATCAGAGTGTTGATGAAACCAAAATTGCATCTTGATTGAATACAACTGTCACCATGCACACTTTCCTCCATGGGAGTAATGTCTCAAACAGTCTACGCTTTGATCGTTCCCTGGCAGTCCATTAGTAGTTTCCGATACACATCTGGAGGAATTCAGTAATCTGTGGACAATCAGAGTGTTGATGAAACACAGAAATTGCATCGGGATTGAATACAACAGTCACCATGCGCACTTTCCTCCAATGCGAGTAACATCTCAAACAGCCTACGTTTTGATCGTTCCCTGGCAGTCCAGTAGTAGTTTCCGATACACATCTGGAGGCATTCTGTAATCTATGGACTATCAGAGTCTTGACGAAAACACAGAAATTGCATCGGGATTGAATAAAACAGTCACCATGCGCACTTTTCTCCATGGGAGTAATGTCTCAAACAGTCTGCGCTTTGATCGTTCCCTTGAAGACCAGTAGTAGTTCCCGATTCACATCTGGAGGCATTCTGTAATCTGTGGACTATCAGAGTGTTTATGAAACACAGAAATTGCATCGGGATTGAATACAACAGTCACCATGCGCACTTCCCTCCATGGGAGTAATGTCTCAAACAGTCTACGCTTTGATCGTTCCCTGGAAGACCAGTAGTAGTTTCCGATGCACATCTGGAATCATTCTGTAATCTGTGGACTATCAGAGTGTTGATGAAACACAGAAATTGCATCGGGATTGAATACAACAGTTACCATGCGCATTTTCCTCCATAGGAGTGACGTCTCAAACAGTCTACGCTTTGATCGTTCCCTGGAAGACCTGAAGGTAGTTTTCGATGCACATCAGGAGGTATTCTGTAATCTATCGACTATCAGAGTCTTGACGAAAACACAGAAATTGCATCGGGATTGAATAAAACAGTCACCATGCGCACTTTTCTCCATGGGAGTAATGTCTCAAACAGTGTACGCTTTGATCGTTCCCAGGAAGACCAATAGTAGTTTCAGATGCACATCTGAAGCCATTACGTAATCTGTGGACTATCAGAGTGTTGATGAACACAGATATTGCATCGGGAGTGAATACAATAGTCACCATGCGCACTTTCCTCCATGGGAGTGATGTCTCAAACGGTCTACGCTTTGGTCTTTCCCTGGAAGACCAGTAGTAGTTTCCGATGCACATCTGGAGGCATTCTGTAATCTGTGGACCATCAGAGTGTTGATGAAACACAGAAATTGCATCGGGATTGAATACAACAGTCACCATGCGCAGTTTCCTCTATGGGAGTACTGTCTCAAACAGTCTACGCTTTGATCGTTTTTAGGAAGACCAGAAGTAGTTTCCGTTACACATCTGGAGGCATTCTGTAATCTGTGGACTATCAGAGTGTTTAGGAACACAGAAATTGCTTCGGGATTGAATACAACAGTCACCATGCGCACTTTCCTCCATGGGAGTATTGTCTCAAACAGTATACGCTTTGATCGTTCCCTGGAAGACCAGTAGTAGTTTCCGATGCACATCTGGAGGCATTCTGTAATATGTGGACTATCAGAGTGTTCATGAAACACAGAATTTGCATCGGATTTGAATACAACAGTCACCATGCGCAGTTTCCTCCATGGGAGTAATGTCTCAAACAGTCTATGCTCTGATCGTTCTCAGAAAGACCAGTAGTAGTTTCCGATACACATCTGGAGGCATTCTGTAATCTGTGGACTATCAGAGTGTTTAGGAACACAGAAATTGCTTCGGGATTGAATACAACAGTCACCATGCGCACATTTCTCCATGGGAGTAATGTCTCAAACAGTCTACGCTTTGATCGTTCCCTTGAAGACCAGTAGTAGTTCCCGATGAACATCTGGAGGCATTCTGTAATCTGTGGACTATAAGAGTGTTTAGGAACACAGAAATTGCTTCGGGATTGAATACAACAGTCACCATGCGCACTTTCCTCCATGGGAGTAATTCTCAAGCAGTCTACGATTTGATCGCTCCCTGGAAGACCAGTAGTAGTTTCCGATGCATATCTGGAGGCATTCTGTAATCAGTGGACCTTCAAAGTGTTGATGAAACACAGAAATGGCCTCGGGTTTGAGTACAACAGTCACCATGCGCACTTCCCTCCATGGGAGTGATGTCTCAAACAGTCTACGCTTTCATCGTTCCCTGGAAGACCAGCAGTAGTTTCCGATGCACATCTGGAATCATTCTGTAATCTGTGGACTATCAGAGTGTTGATGAAACACAGAAATTGCATCGGGATTGAGTACAACAGTCACCATGCGCATTTTCCTCTATGGGAGTACTGTCTCAAACATTCTACGCTTTGATCGTTTTTAGGAAGACCAGACGTAGTTTCCGATGCACATCTGGAGGCATTCTGTAATCTGTGGACTATCAGAGTGTTTAGGAACACAGAAATTGCTTCGGGATTGAATACAACAGTCACCATGCGCACTTTCCTCCATGGGAGTATTGTCTCAAACTGTATACGCTTTGATCGTTCCCTGGAAGACCAGTAGTAGTTTCCATTGCACATCATGAGGCATTCTGTAATCTGTGGACTATCAGAGTGTTTATGAAACACAGAAATTGCATCGGATTTGAATACAACAGTCACCATGCGCACTTTCCTCTATGGGAGTAATTCTCAAACAGTCTACGATTTGATCGTTCCCTGGAAGACCAGTAGTGGTTTCCGATGCATATCTGGAGGCATTCTGTAATCTGTGGACCTTCAAAGTGTTGATGAAACACAGAAGTGGCCTCGGGATTGAATACAACAGTCACCATGCGCACTTCCCTCAATGGGAGTAATGTCTCAAACAGTCTACGCTTTGATCGTTCCCTGGAAGACCAGTAGTAGTTTCCGATGCACATCTGGAATCATTCTGTAATCTGTGGACTATCAGACTGTTGATGAAACACAGAAATTGCATCGAGATTGAATACAACAGTCACCATGCGCACTTTCCTCCATTGGAGAGATGTCTCAAGCAGTCTACCATTTGATCGTTCCCTGGAAGACCAGTAGTAGTTTCCGATGCACATCTGGAGGCACTCTGTAATCTGTGGACCATCAGAGTGTTGATGAAACACAGATGTTGCATCGGGATTGAATACAACAGTCACCATGCGCAGTTTCCTCCATGGGAGTAATGTCTCAAACAGTCTACGCTTTGATCGTTCTCAGGAAGACCAGTAGTAGTTTCCGATACACATCTGGAGGCATTCTGTAATCTGTGGACTATCAGAGTGTTTAGGAACACAGAAATTGCTTCGGGATTGAATACAACAGTCACCATGCGCACTTTCCTCCATGGGAGTAATGTCTCAAAGAGTCTACGCTTTGATCGTTCCCTGGAAGACCAGTAGTACTTTCCGATGCACCTCTGGAGGCATTCTGTATTCTGTGGACTATCAGATTGTTGATGAAACCAAAATTGCATCGGGATTGAATACAACTGTCACCATGCACACTTTCCTCCATGGGAGTAATGTGTCAAACAGTGTACGCTTTGATCCTTCCCAGGAAGACCAATAGAAGTTTCCGATGCACATCTGGAGCCATTCTGTAATCTGTGGACCATCAGAGTGTTGATGAAACACAGAAATTGCATCGGGATTGAATACAACAGTCACCATCCGCAGTTTCCTCTATGGGAGTACTGTCTCAAACAGTCTACGCTTTGATCGTTCCCAGGAAGACCAGAAGTAGTTTCCGATGCACATCTGGACGCATTCTGTAATCTGTGGACTATCAGAGTGTTTAGGAACACAGAAATTGCTTCGGGATTGAATGCAACAGTCACGATGCGCACTTTCGTCCATGATAGTAATTCTCAAACAGTCTACGATTTGATCGTTCCCTTTAAGACCAGTAGTGGTTTCCGATGCATATCTGGAGGCATTCTGTAATCTGTGGACCTTCAAAGTGTTGATGAAACACAGAAAAGGCCTCGGGATTGAATACAACAGTCACCATGCGCACTTCCCTCAATGACAGTAATGTCTCAAACAGTCTACGCTTTGATCGTTCCCTGGAAGACCAGTAGTAGTTTCCGATGCACATCTGGAATCATTCTGTAATCTGGGGACTATCAGAGTGTTGATGAAACACAGAAATTGCATCGAGATTGATTACAACAGTCACCATGCGCACTTTCCTCCATGGGAGTGATGTCTCAAACAGTCTACCATTTGATCGTTCCCTGGAAAACCAGTTGTAGTTTCCGATGCACATCTGGAGGCATTCTGTAATCTGTGGACAATCAGACTGTTGATGAAACACAGAAATTGCATCGGGATTGAATACAACAGTCACCATGCGCACTTTCCTCCATTTGAGTAATGTCTCAAACAGTCTACGCTTTGATCGTTCCCTGGAAGACCAGTAGAAGTTTCCGATACACATCTGGAAGCATTCTGTAATCTGTGGACTATCAGAGTGTTGATGAAACACAGTTATCGCATCGGGATTCAATACAACAGTCACCATGCGCACTTTCCTCCATGCGAGTAATAACTCAATCAGCCTACGCTTTGATCGTTCCCTGGAAGACCAGTAGTAGTTATCGATACACATCTGGAGAAATTCTGTAATCTGTGGACTATCAGAGTGTTGATGAAACACAGAATTTGCATCGGGATCGAATACAACAACACCATGCGCACTTTCCTCCATGGGAGTAATGTCTCAAAGAGTCTACGCTTTGATCGTTAGCTGGAAGACCTGAAGGAAGTTTCCGATGCACATCAGGAGGCATTCTGTAATCTATGGACTATCAGAGTCTTGACGAAAACACAGAAATTGCATCGGGATTGAATAAAACAGTCGCCATGCGCACTTTTCTCCATGGGAGTAATGTCTCAAACAGTCTACGCTTTGATCGTTCCCTTGAAGACCAGTAGTAGTTCCCGATGCACATCTGGAGGCATTCTGTAATCTGTGGACTATCAGAGTGTTCATGAAACACAGAAATTGCATCGGAATTGAATACAACAGTCACAATGCGCACTTCCCTCCATGGGAGTAATTCTCAAACAGTCTACGCTTTGATAGTTCCCTGGAAGACCAGTAGTAGTTTCCGATGCATATCTGGAGGCATTCTGTAATCTGTGGACATTCAAAGTGTTGATGAAACAAAGAAATTGCCTCGGGATTGAATACAACAATCACCATGCGCACTTTCCTCCATGGGAGTAATGTCTCAAAGAGTCTAAGCTTTCATCTTTCCCTGGAAGACAAGTAGTAGTTTCCGATGCACATCTGGAAGTATTCTGTAATCTGTGGACTATCAGAGTGTTTAGGAACACAGAAATTGCTTCGGGATTGAATACAACAGTCACCATGCGCACATTTCTCCATGGGAGTAATGTCTCATACTGTCTACGCTTTGATCGTTCCCTTGAAGACCAGTAGTAGTTCCCGATGCACATCTGGAGGCATTCTGTAATTTGTGGACTATAAGAGTGTTTAGGAACACAGAAATTGCTTCGGGATTGAATACAACAGTCACCATGCGCACTTTCCTCCATGGGAGTGATGTCTCAAACAGTCTACCATTTGATCGTTCCCTGGAAAACCAGTAGTAGTTTCCGATGCACATTTGGAGGCATTCTGTAATCTGTGGACAATCAGTGTGTTGATGAAACACAGAAATTGCATCGGGTTTCAATACAACAGTCACCATGAGCACTTTCCTCCATGGGAGTAATGTCTCAAACAGTCTACGCTTTGATCGTTCTCAGAAAGACCAGTAGTAGTTTCCGATACACATCTGGAGGCATTCTGTAATCTGTGGACTATCAGAGTGTTCATGAAACACAGAAATTGCATCGGGATTGAATACAACAATCACCATGCGCACTTTCCTCCATGGGAGTAATGTCTCAAACAGTCTACGCTTTCATCTTTCCCTGGAAGACATGTAGTAGTTTCCGATGCACATCTGGATGCATTCTGTAATCTGTGGACTATCAGAGTGTTTAGGAACACAGAAATTGCTTCGGGATTGAATACAACAGTCACCATGCGCACTTTCCTCCATGGGAGTATTGTCTCAAACTGTATACGCTTTGATCGTTCCCTGGAAGACCAGTAGTAGTTTCCATTGCACATCTGGAGGCATTCTGTAATCTGTGGACTATCAGAGTGTTTATGAAACACAGAAATTGCATCGGATTTGAATACAACAGTCACCATGCGCACTTTCCTCTATGGGAGTAATTCTCAAACAGTCTACGATTTGATCGTTCCCTGGAAGACCAGTAGTGGTTTCCGATGCATATCTGGAGGCATTCTGTAATCTGTGGACCTTCAAAGTGTTGATGAAACACAGAAATGGCCTCGGGATTGAATACAACAGTCACCATGCGCACTTCCCTCAATGGGAGTAATGTCTCAAACAGTCTACGCTTTGATCTTTCCCTGGAAGACCAGTAGTAGTTTCCGATGCACATCTGGAATCATTCTGTAATCTGTGGACTATCAGACTGTTGATGAAACACAGAAATTGCATCGAGATTGAATACAACAGTCACCATGCGCACTTTCCTCCTTTTGAGAGATGTCTCAAACAGTCTACCATTTGATCGTTCCCTGAAAGACCAGTAGTAGTTTCCGATGCACATCTGGAGGCACTCTGTAATCTGTGGACCATCAGAGTGTTGATGAAACACAGATGTTGCATCGGGATTGAATACAACAGTCACCATGCGCACTTTCCTCCATGCGAGTAATAACTCAATCAGCCTACGCTTTGATCGTTCCCTGGAAGACCAGTAGTAGTTATCGATACACATCTGGAGAAATTCTGTAATCTGTGGACTATCAGAGTGTTGATGAAACACAGAATTTGCATCGGGATCGAATACAACAACACCATGCGCACTTTCCTCCATGGGAGTAATGTCTCAAAGAGTCTACGCTTTGATCGTTAGCTGGAAGACCTGAAGGAAGTTTCCGATGCACATCAGGAGGCATTCTGTAATCTATGGACTATCAGAGTCTTGACGAAAACACAGAAATTGCATCGGGATTGAATAAAACAGTCGCCATGCGCACTTTTCTCCATGGGAGTAATGTCTCAAACAGTCTACGCTTTGATCGTTCCCTTGAAGACCAGTAGTAGTTCCCGATGCACATCTGGAGGCATTCTGTAATCTGTGGACTATCAGAGTGTTCATGAAACACAGAAATTGCATCGGAATTGAATACAACAGTCACAATGCGCACTTCCCTCCATGGGAGTAATTCTCAAACAGTCTACGCTTTGATAGTTCCCTGGAAGACCAGTAGTAGTTTCCGATGCATATCTGGAGGCATTCTGTAATCTGTGGACATTCAAAGTGTTGATGAAACAAAGAAATTGCCTCGGGATTGAATACAACAGTCACCATGCGCACTTTCCTCCATGCGAGTAATATCTCAAACAGCCTACGTTTTGATCGTTCCCTGGAAGACCAGTAGTAGTTATCGATGCACATCTGGAGAAATTCTGTAATCTGTGGACTGTCAGAGTGTTGATGAAACACAGAATTTGCATCGGGATTGAATACAACAATCACCATGCGCACTTTCCTCCATGGGAGTAATGTCTCAAAGAGTCTAAGCTTTCATCTTTCCCTGGAAGACAAGTAGTAGTTTCCGATGCACATCTGGAAGTATTCTGTAATCTGTGGACTATCAGAGTGTTTAGGAACACAGAAATTGCTTCGGGATTGAATACAACAGTCACCATGCGCACATTTCTCCATGGGAGTAATGTCTCATACTGTCTACGCTTTGATCGTTCCCTTGGAGACCAGTAGTAGTTCCCGATGCACATCTGGAGGCATTCTGTAATTTGTGGACTATAAGAGTGTTTAGGAACACAGAAATTGCTTCGGGATTGAATACAACAGTCACCATGCGCACTTTCCTCCATGGGAGTGATGTCTCAAACAGTCTACCATTTGATCGTTCCCTGGAAAACCAGTAGTAGTTTCCGATGCACATTTGGAGGCATTCTGTAATCTGTGGACAATCAGTGTGTTGATGAAACACAGAAATTGCATCGGGTTTCAATACAACAGTCACCATGAGCACTTTCCTCCATGGGAGTAATGTCTCAAACAGTCTACGCTTTGATCGTTCTCAGAAAGACCAGTAGTAGTTTCCGATACACATCTGGAGGCATTCTGTAATCTGTGGACTATCAGAGTGTTCATGAAACACAGAAATTGCATCGGGATTGAATACAACAATCACCATGCGCACTTTCCTCCATGGGAGTAATGTCTCAAACAGTCTACGCTTTCATCTTTCCCTGGAAGACATGTAGTAGTTTCCGATGCACATCTGGATGCATTCTGTAATCTGTGGACTATCAGAGTGTTTAGGAACACAGAAATTGCTTCGGGATTGAATACAACAGTCACCATGCGCACTTTCCTCCATGGGAGTATTGTCTCAAACTGTATACGCTTTGATCGTTCCCTGGAAGACCAGTAGTAGTTTCCATTGCACATCTGGAGGCATTCTGTAATCTGTGGACTATCAGAGTGTTTATGAAACACAGAAATTGCATCGGATTTGAATACAACAGTCACCATGCGCACTTTCCTCTATGGGAGTAATTCTCAAACAGTCTACGATTTGATCGTTCCCTGGAAGACCAGTAGTGGTTTCCGATGCATATCTGGAGGCATTCTGTAATCTGTGGACCTTCAAAGTGTTGATGAAACACAGAAATGGCCTCGGGATTGAATACAACAGTCACTATGCGCACTTCCCTCAATGGGAGTAATGTCTCAAACAGTCTACGCTTTGATCGTTCCCTGGAAGACCAGTAGTAGTTTCCGATGCACATCTGGAATCATTCTGTAATCTGTGGACTATCAGACTGTTGATGAAACACAGAAATTGCATCGAGATTGAATACAACAGTCACCATGCGCACTTTCCTCCATTGGAGAGATGTCTCAAACAGTCTACCATTTGATCGTTCCCTGGAAGACCAGTAGTAGTTTCCGATGCACATCTGGAGGCACTCTGTAATCTGTGGACCATCAGAGTGTTGATGAAACACAGATGTTGCATCGGGATTGAATACAACAGTCACCATGCGCAGTTTCCTCCATGGGAGTAATGTCTCAAACAGTCTACGCTTTGATCGTTCTCAGGAAGACCAGTAGTAGTTTCCGATACACATCTGGAGGCATTCTGTAATCTGTGGACTATCAGAGTGTTTAGGAACACAGAAATTGCTTCGGGATTGAATACAACAGTCACCATGCGCACTTTCCTCCATGGGAGTAATGTCTCAAAGAGTCTACGCTTTGATCGTTCCCTGGAAGACCAGTAGTACTTTCCGATGCACCTCTGGAGGCATTCTGTATTCTGTGGACTATCAGATTGTTGATGAAACCAAAATTGCATCGGGATTGAATACAACTGTCACCATGCACACTTTCCTCCATGGGAGTAATGTGTCAAACAGTGTACGCTTTGATCCTTCCCAGGAAGACCAATAGAAGTTTCCGATGCACATCTGGAGCCATTCTGTAATCTGTGGACCATCAGAGTGTTGATGAAACACAGAAATTGCATCGGGATTGAATACAACAGTCACCATCCGCAGTTTCCTCTATGGGAGTACTGTCTCAAACAGTCTACGCTTTGATCGTTCCCAGGAAGACCAGAAGTAGTTTCCGATGCACATCTGGACGCATTCTGTAATCTGTGGACTATCAGAGTGTTTAGGAACACAGAAATTGCTTCGGGATTGAATGCAACAGCCACGATGCGCACTTTCGTCCATGGGAGTAATTCTCAAACAGTCTACGATTTGATCGTTCCCTTTAAGACCAGTAGTGGTTTCCGATGCATATCTGGAGGCATTCTGTAATCTGTGGACCTTCAAAGTGTTGATGAAACACAGAAATGGCCTCGGGATTGAATACAACAGTCACCATGCGCACTTCCCTCAATGAGAGTAATGTCTCAAACAGTCTACGCTTTGATCGTTCCCTGGAAGACCAGTAGTAGTTTCCGATGCACATCTGGAATCATTCTGTAATCTGGGGACTATCAGAGTGTTGATGAAACACAGAAATCGCATCGAGATTGATTACAACAGTCACCATGCGCACTTTCCTCCATGGGAGTGATGTCTCAAACAGTCTACCATTTGATCGTTCCCTGGAAAACCAGTAGTAGTTTCCGATGCACATCTGGAGGCATTCTGTAATCTGTGGACAATCAGAGTGTTGATGAAACACAGAAATTGCATCGGGATTGAATACAACAGTCACCATGCGCACTTTCCTCCATGGGAGTAATGTCTCAAACAGTCTACGCTTTGATCGTTCCCTGGAAGACCAGTAGAAGTTTCCGATACACATCTGGAAGCATTCTGTAATCTGTGGACTATCAGAGTGTTGATGAAACACAGTTATCGCATCGGGATTGAATACAACAGTCACCATGCGCACTTTCCTCCATGCGAGTAATAACTCAATCAGCCTACGCTTTGATCGTTCCCTGGAAGACCAGTAGTAGTTATCGATACACATCTGGAGAAATTCTGTAATCTGTGGACTATCAGAGTGTTGATGAAACACAGAATTTGCATCGGGATCGAATACAACAACACCATGCGCACTTTCCTCCATGGGAGTAATGTCTCAAAGAGTCTACGCTTTGATCGTTAGCTGGAAGACCTGAAGGAAGTTTCCGATGCACATCAGGAGGCATTCTGTAATCTATGGACTATCAGAGTCTTGACGAAAACACAGAAATTGCATCGGGATTGAATAAAACAGTCGCCATGCGCACTTTTCTCCATGGGAGTAATGTCTCAAACAGTCTACGCTTTGATCGTTCCCTTGAAGACCAGTAGTAGTTCCCGATGCACATCTGGAGGCATTCTGTAATCTGTGGACTATCAGAGTGTTCATGAAACACAGAAATTGCATCGGAATTGAATACAACAGTCACAATGCGCACTTCCCTCCATGGGAGTAATTCTCAAACAGTCTACGCTTTGATAGTTCCCTGGAAGACCAGTAGTAGTTTCCGATGCATATCTGGAGGCATTCTGTAATCTGTGGACATTCAAAGTGTTGATGAAACAAAGGAATTGCCTCGGGATTGAATACAACAGTCACCATGCGCACTTTCCTCCATGCGAGTAATATCTCAAACAGCCTACGTTTTGATCGTTCCCTGGAAGACCAGTAGTAGTTATCGATGCACATCTGGAGAAATTCTGTAATCTGTGGACTGTCAGAGTGTTGATGAAACACAGAATTTGCATCGGGATTGAATACAACAATCACCATGCGCACTTTCCTCCATGGGAGTAATGTCTCAAAGAGTCTAAGCTTTCATCTTTCCCTGGAAGACAAGTAGTAGTTTCCGATGCACATCTGGAAGTATTCTGTAATCTGTGGACTATCAGAGTGTTTAGGAACACAGAAATTGCTTCGGGATTGAATACAACAGTCACCATGCGCACATTTCTCCATGGGAGTAATGTCTCATACTGTCTACGCTTTGATCGTTCCCTTGAAGTCCAGTAGTAGTTCCCGATGCACATCTGGAGGCATTCTGTAATTTGTGGTTTATAAGAGTGTTTAGGAACACAGAAATTGCTTTGGGATTGAATACAACAGTCACCATGCGCACTTTCCTCCATGGGAGTGATGTCTCAAACAGTCTACCATTTGATCGTTCCCTGGAAAACCAGTAGTAGTTTCCGATGCACATCTGGAGGCATTCTGTAATCTGTGGACAATCAGTGTGTTGATGAAACACAGAAATTGCATCGGGATTCAATACAACAGTCACCATGAGCACTTTCCTCCATGGGAGTAATGTCTCAAACAGTCTACGCTTTGATCGTTCTCAGAAAGACCAGTAGTAGTTTCCGATACACATCTGGAGGCATTCTGTAATCTGTGGACTATCAGAGTGTTCATGAAACACAGAAATTGCATCGGGATTGAATACAACAATCACCATGCGCACTTTCCTCCATGGGAGTAATGTCTCAAACAGTCTACGCTTTCATCTTTCCCTGGAAGACATGTAGTAGTTTCCGATGCACATCTGGATGCATTCTGTAATCTGTGGACTATCAGAGTGTTTAGGAACACAGAAATTGCTTCGGGATTGAATACAACAGTCACCATGCGCACTTTCCTCCATGGGAGTATTGTCTCAAACAGTATACGCTTTGATTGTTCCCTGGAAGACCAATAGTAGTTTCCGATGCACATCTGGAGGCATTCTGTAATCTGTGGACTATCAGAGTGTTTATGAAACACAGAAATTGCATCGGATTAGAATACAACAATCACCATGCGCACTTTCCTCTATGGGAGTAATTCTCAAACAGTCTACGATTTGACCGTTCCCTGGAAGACCAGTAGTGGTTTCCGATGCATATCTGGAGGCATTCTGTAATCTGTGGACCTTAAAAGTGTTGATGAAACACAGAAATGGCCTCGGGATTGAATACAACAGTCACCATGCGCACTTCCCTCAATGGGAGTAATGTCTCAAACAGTCTACGCTTTGATCGTTCCCTGGAAGACCAGTAGTAGTTTCCGATGCACATCTGGAATCATTCTGTAATCTGTGGACTATCAGACTGTTGATGAAACACAGAAATTGCATCGGGATTGAATACAACAGTCACCATGCGCAGTTTCCTCCATGGGAGTAATGTCTCAAAGAGTCTACGCTTTTGATCGTTCCCTGGAAGACCAGTAGTAGATTCCGGTGCACCTCTGGAGGCATTCTGTATTCTTTGGACTATCAGATTGTTGATGAAACCAAAATTGCATTGGGATTGAATACAACTGTCACCATGCACACTTTCCTCCATGGGAGTAATGTCTCAAACAGTGTACGCTTTGATCGTTTCCAGGAAGACCAATAGTAGTTTCCGATGCACATCTGGAGGCATTCTGTAATCTGTGGACCATCAGAGTGTTGATGAAACACAGAAATTGCATCGGGATTGAATACATCAGTCACCATCCGCAGTTTCCTCTATGGGAGTACTGTCTCAAACAGTCTACGCTTTGATCGTTAACAGGAAGACCAGAAGTAGTTTCCGATGCACATCTGGACGCATTCTGTAATCTGTTTACTATCAGAGTGTTTAGGAACACAGAAATTGCTTCGGGATTGAATGCAACAGTCACCATGCGCACTTTCCTCCATGGGAGTAATTCTCAAACATTCTACGATTTGATCGTTCCCTGGAAGACGAGTAGTGGTTTCCGATGCATATCTGGAGGCATTCTGTAATCTGTGGACCTTCAAAGTGTTGATGAAACACAGAAATGGCCTCGGGATTGAATACAACAGTCACCATGCGCACTTCCCTCAATGAGAGTAATGTCTCAAACATTCTACGCTTTGATCGTTCCCTGGAAGACCAGTAGTAGTTTCCGATGCACATCTGGAATCATTCTGTAATCTGGGGACTATCAGAGTGTTCATGAAACACAGAAATTGCATCGGAATTGAATATAACAGTCACAATGCGCACTTCCCTCCATGGGAGTAATTCTCAAACAGTCTACGCTTTGATCGTTCCCTGGAAGACCAGTAGTAGTTTCCGATGCATATCTGGAGGCATTCTGTAATCTGTGGACATTCAAAGTGTTGATGAAACAAAGAAATTGCCTCGGGATTGAATTCAACAGTCACCATGCGCACTTTCCTCCATGCGAGTAATATCTCAAACAGCCTACGTTTTGATCGTTCCCTGGAAGACCAGTAGTAGTTATCGATGCACATCTGGATAAATTCTGTAATCTGTGGACTGTCAGAGTGTTGATGAAACACAGAATTTGCATCGGGATTGAATACAACAATCACCATGCGCACTTTCCTCCATGGGAGTAATGTCTCAAAGAGTCTAAGTTTTCATCTTTCCCTGGAAGACAAGTAGTAGTTTCCGATGCACATCTGGAAGTATTCTGTAATCTGTGGACTCTCTGAGTGTAGATGAAACACAGAAATTGCACCGCGATTGATTACAACAGTCACCATGATCACTTTCCCACATGGGAGTAATGTCTCAAACAGTCTACGTTTTGTTCGTTCTGTGGAACTCCAGTAGTAGTTTCCGATGCACATCTGGAGGCATTCTGTAATCTGTGCACTATCAGAGTGATCATGAAACACAGAAATAGCATCGGAATTGAATACAACAGTCACCATGCGCACTTTCCTCCATGCAAGTAATTCTTAAACAGTCTACGCTTTGATCGTTCCCAGAAAGGCCAGTAGTAGTTTCTTAGGCACATCTGGAGGCATTCTGTAATCTGTGGACTATCAGAGTGTTGATGAAACGCAGATATTGCATCGGGATTGAATACAACAGTCACCATGCGCACTTTCCTCCATGGGAGAAATGTCTCAAACAGTCTACGCTTTGATCGTTTCCTGGACGACCAGTTGCAGTTTCCGATGCACATCTGGAGGCATTCTGTAATCTGTGGACTATCAGAGTATTGATGAAACACAGAAATTGCATCGGGATTGGATACAACAGTCACCATGCGCACTCCCCTCCATGTTAGTAATGTCTAAAACAGTCTACGTTTTGATCGTTCCCTGGAAGACCAGTAGTAGTTTCCGATGCACCTCTGGAGCCGTTCTGTAATCTGTGGACTATCAGAGTGATGATGAAACACAGAAGTTGCATCCCGATTGAATTCAACAGTCACCATGCGCACTTTCCTCCATGGGAGTAATGTCTCAAAGAGACTACGCTTTGATTATTCCCTGGAAGACCAGTAGTAGTTATCGATACACATCTAGAGAAATTCTGTAATCTGTGGACTATCAGAGTGTTGATGTAACACAGAATTTGCATCGGGATCGAATACAACAATCACCATGCGCACTTTCCTCCATGCGAGTAATATCTCAAACAGCCTACGTTTCGATCGTTCCCTGGAAGACCAGTAGTAGATATCGATGCACATCTGGAGAAATTCTGTATTCTGTGGACTGTCAGAGTGTTGATGAAACACAGAATTTGCTTCGGGATTGAATACAACAATCACCAAGCGCACTTTCCTCCATGGGAGTAAAGTCTCAAATAGTCTACGCTTTCATCGTTCCCTGGAAGACAAGTAGTAGTTTCCGATGCACATCTGGAAGTATTCTGTAATCTGTGGACTATCTGAGTGTAGATGAAACACAGAAATTGAATCGGGATTGAATACAACAGTCACCATGCGCACTTTCCCACATGGGAGTAATGTCTCAAACAGTCTTCGCTTTGATCGTTCTGTGGAAGACCAGTAGTAGTTTCCGATGCACATCTGGAGGCATTCTGTAATCTGTGGTCTATCAGTGTGCTGATGAAACACAGAATTTGAATCGGGATTTTTATACAACAGTCACCATGTGCACTTTCCTCCATGGGGGTAATGTCTCAAACAGTCTACGCTTTGATCGTTCCCTGGAAGACCAGTAGTCGTTTCCGATGCACATCTGGAGGCATTCTGTTATCTGTGGACGATCAGAGAGTTGATGAAACACAGAAAATACATCGGGATTGAATACATCAGTCACCATGCGCACTTTCCCCCAATGCGAGTAATTTCTCAAACAGCCTACACTTTGATCGTTCCCTGGCAGTCCAGTAGTAGTTTCCGATACACATCTGGAGGAATTCTGTAATTTGTGGTCTATCAGAGTGTTGATGAAAAACAGAAATTGCATCGGGATTGAATACAACAGTCACCATGCGCACTTTCCTCCATGGGAGTAATGTCTCAAACAGTCTACGCTTTCATCGTTCCCTGGAAGACCAGTAGTAGTTTCCGATACACATCTGGAAGTATTCTGTAATCTGTGGACTATCTGATTGTAGATGAAACACAGAAATTGCATCGGGACTGAATACAACAGTCACCATGTGCCTTTTCCCACATGGGAGTAATGTCTCAAACAGTCTACGCTTTGATCATTCCCTGGAAGACCAGTAGTAGTTTTTGGTGCACATCTGGAGGCATTCTGTAATCTGTGGACTATCAGAGTGTTTATGAAACACAGATATTGTATTCGGATTGTATACAACAGTCACCATGCGCACTTTCCCCCAGGGGAGCAATGTCTCAAACAGTCTACGCTTTGATCGTTCCCAGGAAGGCCAGTAGTAGTTTCTGAGGCACATCTGGAGGCATTCTGTAATCTGTGGACTATCAGAGTGTTGATGAAACACAGATATTGCATCGGGATTGAATACAACAGTCACCATGCGCACGTTCCTCCATGGGAGAAATGTCTCATACAGTCTACGCTTTGATCGTTTCCTGGATGACCAGTTGCAGTTTCCGATGCACATCTGTAGGCATTCTGTAATCTGTGGACTATCAGAGTGTTGATGAAACAAAGAAATTGCATCGGGGCTAACAACAACAGTCACCATGCGCACTTTCCTCCATGGGAGTTGTGTCTCAAACAGTCTACGCTTTGATCATTCCCTGGAAGACCAGTAGTAGTCTTTGATGCACGTCCGGAGGCATTCTGTAATCTGTGGACTATCAGGGTGTTGATGAAACACAGATATTGCATTGGGATTGAACACAACAGTCACCATGCACACTTTCCCCCATGCGAGCAATGTCTCAAACAGTCTACGCTTTGATCGTTCCCAGTAAGACCAGTAGTAGTTTCCGATGCACATCTGGGGGCATTTTGTAATCTGTGGACTATCAGAATGTTGATGAACCATAGAAATCGCATTGGGATTGAATACAACAGTCACCATGCGCACTTTCCGCCATAGGAGCAATTTCTCAAACAGTCTACGCTTTGATCGTTCCCAGGAAGGCCAGTAGTAGTTTCCGATGCACATCTGGAGGCATTCTGTAATCTGTGGACTATCATAATGTTGATGAAAGACAGATATTGTATCGGGATTGAATACAACAGTCACCATGCGCACTTCCCTCCATGGGAGTAATGTCTCAATCAGTCTACGCTTTGAACGTTCCCAGGAAGACCAGCAGTAGTTTCCGAAGCACATCTGGAGGCATTCTGTTATCTGTGGACGATCTGAGAGTTGATGAAACACAGAAATTGCATCGGGATTGAATACAACAACTACCATGCGCCCTTTCCTCCATGGGAGTAATGTCTCCAACAGTCTACGCTTTGATCGTTCCCTGGAAGACAAGTAGTAGTTACCGATGCATATCAGGAGGCATTCTGTAATCTGTGGACTATCAGAGTGTTGATGAAACACAGAAATTGCATCGGGATTGAATACAACATTCACCATGCGCACTTCCCTCCATGGGAGAAATGTCTTAAACAGTCTACGCCTTGATCGTTCCCTGGATGACCAGTTGCAGTTTCCGATGCACATCTGGAGACATTCGGTAAACTGTGGACTGTCAGAGTGTTTATAAAACACAGATGTCGCATTGGGATTAAAAACAACAGTCTCCATGCGCACTTTCCCACATGGGAGCAATGTCTCAAACAGTCTACGCTTTGATCGTTCCCAGGAAGACCAGTAGTAGTTTCCGACGCACATCTGGATGCATTCTGTAATCTGTGGACTATCAGAGTGTTGATGAAACACAGAAATTGCATCGGGATTGAAAACAACAGTCACCATGCGCACATTCCTCCATGGGAGTAGTGTCTCAATCAGTCTACGCTTTGATCGTTCCCTTGAAGACCAGTAGTAGTTTCCGATGCACATCTGGAGGCATTCTGTAATCTGTGGACTATCAGAGTGTTGATGAACCACAGAAATCGCATTATGATAGAATACAACAGTCTCCATGCGCAAATTCCCCCATGGGAGCAATGTCTCAAACAGTCTACGCTTTGATCGTTCCCAGGAAGACCAGTAGTAGTTTCCGATGCACATCTGGAGGCATTCTGTAATCTGTGGACTATCAGGAAACACAGATATTGCATCGGGATTGAATACAACAGTCACCATGCGCACTTTCCTCCATGGGAGAAATGTCTCAAACAGTCTACGCTTTGATCGTTCCCTGGATGACCAGTTGCAGTTTCCGATGCACATCTGGAGGCATTCTGTAATCTGTGGACTATCAGAGTGTAGATGAAACACAGAAATTGCATCGGGATTGAAAACAACAGTCACCATGCGCACTTTCCTCCATGGGAGTAGTGTCTCAAACAGTCTACGCTTTGATCATTATCTGGAAGACCAGTAGTAGTTTTTGATGCACATCTGGAGGCATTCTGTAATCTGTGGACTATCAGAGTGTTGATGAAACACAGATATTGCATTGGGATTGAATACAACAGTCACCATGCGCACTTTCCTCTATGGGAGTAATTCTCCAACAGTCTACGCTTTGATCGTTCCCTGTAAGACCAGTAGTAGTCTCCGATGCACATCTGGAGGCATTCTGTAATCTGTGGACTATCAGAGTGTTGATAAACCACAGAAATCGTATTGGGATTGAATACAACAGTCACCATGGGCACTTTCCCCCATGGGAGCAATTTCTCAAAGAGTCTACGAGTTGATCGTTCCCAGTAAGACCAGTAGTAGTTTCCCATGGACATCTGGAGGCATTCTGTAATCTGTGGACTATCAGAGTGTTGATGAAACACAGATATTGCATCGGGATTGAATACAACAGTCACCATGCGCACTTTCCTCCATGGGAGAAATGTCTCAAACAGTCTACGCTTTGATCGTTCCCTGGATGACCAGTTGCTGTTTCCGATGCACATCTGGAGGCATTCTGTAATCTGTGGACTATCAGAGTGTTGATGAAACACAGAAATTGCATCGGGATTGAAAACAACAGTCACCATGCGCACTTTCCTCCATGGGAGTAGTGTCTCAAACAGTCTACGCTTTGATCATTCCCTGGAAAACCAGTAGTAGTTTTTGATGCACATCTGGAGGCATTCTGTAATCTGCGGACTATCAGAGTGTTGATGAAACACAGATATTGCATTGGGATTGAATACAACAGTCAGCATGCGCACTTTCCCCCATGGGAGCAATGTCTCAAACAGTCTACGCTTTGATCGTTCCCTGTAAGACCACTAGTAGATTCCGATGCACATCTGGAGGCATTCTGCAATCTGTTGACCTTCAAAGTGTTGATTAAAGACGGAAATTGCATCGGGATTGAAAACAGCAGTCACCATGCGCACTTTCATCCATGGGAGTAGTGTCTCAAACAGTCTACGCTTTGATCGTTCCCTTGAAGACCAGTAGTAGTTTCCAATGCACATCTGGTGGCATTCTGTAATCTGTGGACTATCAGAGTGTTGATGAACCACAGAAATCGCATTGGGATTGAATACAACAGTCACCTTCCGCACTTCCCCCATGGGAGCAATGTCTCAAACAGTCTACGCTTTGATCGTTCCCAGGAGTACCAGTAGTAGTTTCCGATGCACATATGGAAGTATTCTGAAATCTGTGGACTATCAGAGTGTTGATGAAACACAGATATTGCATCGGGTTGAATACAACAATCACCATGCGCACTTTCCTCCATGGGAGTAATGTCTCAAACAGTCTACGCTTTCATCGTTCCCTGGAAGACCAGTAGTAGTTTCCGATGCACATCTGGAAGTATTCTGTAATCTGTGGACTATCTGAGTGTAGATGAAACACAGAAATTGCATCGGGATTGAATACAACAGTCACCATGCGCCCTTTACCACATGGGAGTATTTTCTCAAACAGTCTACGCTTTGATCGTTCTGTGGAGGACCAGTAGTAGTTTCCGATGCACATCTGGAGGCATTCTGTAATCTGTGGTATATCAGAGTGTTGATGAAACACAGAAATTGAATCGGGATTGAATACAACAGTCACCATGTGCACTTTCCTCCATGGGAGTAATGTCTCAAACAGTCTACGCTTTGATCGTTCCCAGGAAGACCAGTAGTAGTTTCCGATGCACATCTGGAGGAATTCTGTTATCTGTGGACGATCTGAGAAATGATGAAACACAGATATTGCATCGGGATTGAATACTACAATCACCATGCGCACTTTCCTCCATGGGAGTAATGTCGCTAACAGTCTACGCTTTGATCATTCCCTGGAAGACAAGTAGAAGTTACCGATGCACATCTGGAGGCATTCTGTAATCTGTGGACTATCAGAGTTTGATGAAACACAAATATTGCATTGGGATTGAATACAACAGTCACCATGCGCACTTTCCTCCATAAGAGAAAAGTCTCAAACAGTCTACGCCTTGATCGTTCCCTGGATGACCAGTTGCAGTTTCCGATGCACATCCTGAGACATTCGGTAATCTGTGGACTATCAGAGTGTTTATGAAACATAGAAATCGCATTGGGATTGAATACAACAGTCACCATGCGCACTTTCCCCGATGGGAGCAATGTCTCAAACAGTCAACGCTTTGATCGTTCCCAGGAAGACCAGTAGTAGTTTCCGATGCACATCTGGAGGCATTCTGTAATCTGTGGACTATCAGAGTGTTGATGAAACACAGCAATTGCATCGGGATTGAAAACAACAGTCACTATGCCCACTTTCCTCCATGGGAGTAGTGTCTCAAACAGTCTAAGCTTTGATCATTCCCTGGAAGACCAGTAGTAGTTTTTGATGCACATCTGGAGGCATTTTGTAATCTGTGGACTATCAGAGTGTTGATGAAACACGGATATTGCATTGGGATTGAATACAACAGTCACCATGCGCACTTTAGCCCATGGGAGCAATGTCTCAAACGGTCTACGCTTTGATCGTTCCCTGGAAGACCAGTAGTAGCTTCCGATGCACATCTGGAGGCATTCTATAATCTGTTAACCTTCAAAGTGTTGATGAAACACAGAAATTGCATCGGGATTGAAAACAACAGTCACCATGCGCACTTTCCCTCATGGGAGCAATGTCTCAAACAGTCTACGCTTTGATCGTTCCCTGTAAGACCAGTAGTAGTTTCCGATGCACATCTGGAGGCATTCTGTAATCTGTTTACCTTCAAAGTGTTGATGAAACACAGAAATTGCCTCGGGATTGAAAACAACAGTCACTATGCGCACTTTCCTCCATGGTAGTAGTGTCCCAAACAGTCTACGCTTTGATCGTTCCCTTGAAGACCAGTAGCAGTTTCCGATGCACATCTGGAGGCATTCTGTAATCTGTGGACTATCAGGGTGTTGACGAACAACAGATATTGCATCGGGATTGAATACAACAGTCACCAAGCGCAGTTTCCTCCATGGAAGAAATGTCTCAAACAGTCTACGCTTTGATAGTTCCCTGGATGACCAGTTGCAGTTTGCGATGAACATCTGGAGACTTTCGGTAATCTGTGGACTATCAGAGTGTTGATGAAACACAGATATTGCATTGGGATTGAATACAACAGTCACCTTGCGCACTTTGTCCCATGGGAGCACTGTCTCAAACAGTCAACGTTTTGATCGTTCCCTGTAAGACCTGTAGTAGTTTCCGATGCACATCTGGAGGCATTCTGTATTCTGTTGACCTTCAAAGTGTTGATGAAACACTGAAATTGCATCGGGATTGAAAACAACAGTCACCATGCGCACTTTCCACCATGGGGGCAATGTCTCAAACAGTCTACGCTTTGATCGTTCCCTGTAAGACCAGTAGTAGTTTCCGATGCACATCTGGAGGCATTCTGTAATCTGTGGACTATCAGAGTGTTGATGAACCACAGAAATCGCATTGGGATTGAATACAACAGTCACCACGCGCACTTTCCCCCATGGGAGCAATTTCTAATACAGTCTACGCCTTGATCGTTCCCTGGATGACCAGTTGCACTTTCCGATCACATCTGGAGACATTCGGTAATCTGTTGACTATAGGGGTGTTTATGAAACATAGAAATCGCATTGGGATTAAATACAACACTCACCATGCGCACTTTCCCCCATGGGAGCAATGTCTCAAACAGTCTACGCTTTGATCGTTCCCAGGAAGACCAGTAGTAGTTTCCGATGCACATCTGGAGGCATTCTGTAATCTGTGGACTATCAGAGTGTTGATGAAACACAGCAATTGCATCGGGATTGAAAACAACAGTCACCATGCCCACTTTCCTCAATGGGAGTAGTGTCTCAAACAGTCTAAGCTTTGATCATTCCCTGGAAGACCAGTAGTAGTTTTTGATGCACATCTGGAGGCATTCTGTAATCTGTGGACGATCAGAGAGTTGATGAAACACAGAAAATGGATCGGGATTGAATACAACAGTCACCATGCGCACTTTAGCCCATGGGAGCAATGTCTCAAACGGTCTACGATTTGATCGTTCCCTGTAAGACCAGTAGTAGCTTCCGATGCACATCTGGAGGCATTCTGTAATCTGTTGACCTTCAAAGTGTTGATGAAACAATGAAATTGCATCGGGATTCAAAACAACAGTCACCATGCGCACATTCCCCCATGGGAGAAATGTCTCAAACAGTCTACGCTTTCATCGTTCCCTGTAAGACCAGTAGTAGTTTCCGATGCACATCTGGAGGCATTCTGTAATATGTTGACCTTCAAAGTGTTGATGAAACACAGAAATTGCATCGGGATTGAAAACAACAGTCACTATGCGCACTTTCCTCCATGGTAGTAGTGTCTCAAACAGTCTACGCTTTGATCGTCCTCTTGAAGACCTGTAGTAGTTTCCGATGCACATCTGGAGGCATTCTGTAATCTGTGGACTATCAGAGTGTTGATGAAACACGGATATTGCATTGGGATTGAATATAACAGTCACCATGCGCACTTTAGCCCATGGGAGCAACGTCTCAAACAGTCTATGCTTTGATCGTTCCCTGTAAGACCAGTAGTAGCTTCCGATGCACATCTGGAGGCATTCTGTAATTTGTTGACCTTCAAAGTGTTGATGAAAGACAGAAATTGCATCGGGATTGAAAACAACAGTCACCATGCGCACTTTTTTCCATGGGAGCTATGTCTCAAACAGTCTACGCTTCGATCGTTCCCTGTAAGACCAGTAGTAGTTTCCGATGCACATCTGGAGGCATTCTGTAATCTGTTGACCTTCAAAGTGTTGATGAAACACAGAAATTGCATCGGCATTGAAAACAACAGTCACCATGCGCAATTTCCCCCATGGGAGCAATGTCTCAAACAGTCTACGCTTTCATCGATCCCAGGAAGACCAGTAGTAGTTTCCGAAGCACATCTGGAGGCATTCTGTAATCTGTGGACTATCAGAGTGTTGATGAAACACAGAAATTGCATCGGGATTGAAAACAACAGTCACCATGCGCACTTTCCTCCATGGGAGTAGTGTCCCAAACAGTCTAAGCTTTGATCATTCCCTGGAAGACCAGTAGTAGTTTTTGATGCACATCTGGAGGCATTCTGTAATCTGTGGACTAACAGAGTGTTGATGAAACACGGATATTGCATTGGGATTGAATATAACAGTCACCATGCGCACTTTCCAGCATGGGAGCAATGTCTCAAACAGTCTACGCTTTGATCGTTCCCTGTAAGACCAGTAGTAGTTTCCGATGCACATCTGGAGGCATTCTGTAATCTGTTGACCTTCAAAGTGTTGATGAAATACAGAAATTGCATCGGGATTGAAAACAACAGTCACTATGCGCACTTTCCTCCATGGTAGTAGTGTCTCAAACAGTCTACGCTTTGATCGGTCCCTTGAAGACCAGTAGTAGTTTCCGATGCACATCTGGAGGCATTCTGTAATCTGTAAACAATCAGAGTGTTGTTGAACCACAGAAATCGCATTGGGATTGAATACAACTGTCACTATGCTCACTTTCCCCCATGTGAGCAATGTCTCAAACAGTCTACGCTTTCATCGTTCCCAGGAAGACCAGTAGTAGTTTCCGATGCACATCTGGAGGCCTTCTGTAATCTGTGGACCCTCAGAGTGTTGACGAACAACAGATATTGCATCGGGATTGAATACAACAGTCACCATGCGCACTTTCCTTCATGGGAGAAATGTCTCAAACAGTCTACGCTTTGATCGTTCCCTGGATGACCAGTTGCAGTTTCCGATGCACATCTGGAGACTTTCGGTAATCTGTGGACTATCAGATTGTTGAT
The DNA here is from genome assembly GCF_023897955.1 of Schistocerca gregaria. Classification (NCBI taxonomy): domain Eukaryota; kingdom Metazoa; phylum Arthropoda; class Insecta; order Orthoptera; family Acrididae; genus Schistocerca; species Schistocerca gregaria. Next base: position 4,918,406 of record NC_064926.1, read on the forward strand.
GAACCACAGAAATCGCATTGGGATTGAATACAACAGTCACCATGCTCACTTTCCCCCATGTGATCAATGTCTCAAACAGTGTACGCTTTGATCGTTCCCAGGAAGACCAGTAGTAGTTTCCGATGCATATCTGGAGGCATTCTGTAATCTGTGGACTATCAGAGTGTTGACGAACAACAGATATTGCATCGGGATTGAATACAACAGTCACCATGCGCACTTTCCTCCATGGGAATAATGTCTCAAACAGTCTACGCTTTGATCGTTCCCTGGATGACCAGTTGCAGTTTCCGATGCACATCTGGAGACTTTCGGTAATCTGTGGACTATCAGCGTGTTGATGAAACACAGATATTGCATTGAGATGGAATACAACAGTCACCATGCGCACTTTGTCCGTGGGAGCAATGTCTCAAACAGGCACGTTTTGATAGTTCCCTGTAAGACCAGTAGTAGTTTCCGGTGCACATCTGGAGGCATTCTGTAATCTGTTTACCTCGAAAGTGTTGATGAAACACAGAAATTGCATCGGGATTGAAAACAACAGTCACCATGCGCACTTTCCCCCATGGGAGCAATGTCTCAAACAGTCTACGCTTTGATCGTTCCCTGTAAGACCAGTAGTAGTTTCCGATGCAAATCTGGAGGCATTCGGTAATCTGTGGGCTATCAGGGTGTTGATGAACCACAGAAATCGCATTGGGATTGAATACAACAGTCACCATGCGCACTTTCCCTCATGGGAGCAATTTCTCAAACAGTCTACGCTTTGATCGTTCCCAGGAAGACCAGTAGTAGTTTCCGATGCACATCTGGAGGCATTCTGTAATCTGTGGACTATCAGAGTGTTGATGAAACACAGATATTGCATCGGGATTGAATACAACAGTCCCCATGCGCACTTTCCTCCATGGGAGAAAAGTCTCAAACAGTCTACGCCTTGATCGTTCCTTGGATGACCAGTTGCAGTTTCCGATGCACATCTGGAGACATTCGGTAATCTGTGGACTATCAGAGTGTTTATGAAACATAGAAATCGCATTGGGATTGAATACAACAGTCACCATGCGCACTTTCCCCCATGGGAGCAATTTCTCAAACAGTCTACGCTTTGATCGTTCCCAGGAAGACCAGTAGTAGTTTCCGATGCACATCTGGAGGCATTCTGTAATATGTGGACTATCAGAGTGTTGATGAAACACAGCAATTGCATCGGGAATGAAAACAACAGCCACCATGCGCACTTTCCTCCATGGGAGTAGTGTCTCAAACAGTCGAAGCTTTGATCATTCCCTGGAAGACCAGTAGTAGTTTTTGATGCACATCTGGAGGCATTCTGTAATCTGTGGACTATCAGAGTGTTGATGAAACACGGATATTGCATTGGGATTGAATATAACAGTCACCATGCGCACTTTAGCCCATGGGAGCAACGTCTCAAACAGTCTATGCTTTGATCGTTCCCTGTAAGACCAGTAGTAGCTTCCGATGCACATCTGGAGGCATTCTGTAATTTGTTGACCTTCAAAGTGTTGATGAAAGACAGAAATTGCATCGGGATTGAAAACAACAGTCACCATGCGCACTTTCTTCCATGGGAGCTATGTCTCAAACAGTCTACGCTTCGATCGTTCCCTGTAAGACCAGTAGTAGTTTCCGATGCACATCTGGAGGCATTCTGTAATCTGTTGACCTTCAAGGTGTTGATGAAACACAGAAATTGCATCGGCATTGAAAACAACAGTCACCATGCGCAATTTCCCCCATGGGAGCAATGTCTCAAACAGTCTACGCTTTCATCGATCCCAGGAAGACCAGTAGTAGTTTCCGAAGCACATCTGGAGGCATTCTGTAATCTGTGGACTATCAGAGTGTTGATGAAACACAGAAATTGCATCGGGATTGAAAACAACAGTCACCATGCGCACTTTCCTCCATGGGAGTAGTGTCCTAAACAGTCTAAGCTTTGATCATTCCCTGGAAGACCAGTAGTAGTTTTTGATGCACATCTGGAGGCATTCTGTAATCTGTGGACTAACAGAGTGTTGATGAAACACGGATATTGCATTGGGATTGAATATAACAGTCACCATGCGCACTTTCCAGCATGGGAGCAATGTCTCAAACAGTCTACGATTTGATCGTTCCCTGTAAGACCAGAAGTAGCTTCCGATGCACATCTGGAGGCATTCTGTAATCTGTTGACCTTCAAAGTGTTGATGAAACACAGAAATTGCATCGGGATTGAAAACAGCAGTCACTATGCGCACTTTCCTCCATGGTAGTAGTGTCTCAAACAGTCTACGCTTTGATCGTTCCCCTGAAGACCAGTAGTAGTTTCCGATGCACATCTGGAGGCATTCTGTAATCTGTAAACAATCAGAGAGTTGTTGAACCACAGAAATCGCATTGGGATTGAATACAACTGTCACCATGCTCACTTTCCCCCATGTGAGCAATGTCTCAAACAGTCTACGCTTTCAGCGTTCCCAGGAAGACCAGTAGTAGTTTCCGATGCACATCTGGAGGCATTCTGTAATCTGTGGACTCTCAGAGTGTTGACGAACAACAGATATTGCATCGGGATTGAATACAACAGTCACCATGCGCACTTTCCTTCATGGGAGAAATGTCTCAAACAGTCTACGCTTTGATCGTTCCCTGGATGACCAGTTGCAGTTTCCGATGCACATCTGGAGACTTTCGGTAATCTGTGGACTATCAGAGTGTTTATGAAACACAGAAATCGCATTGGGATTGAATACAACAGTCACCATGCTCACTTTCCCCCATGTGAGCAATGTCTCAAACAGTGTACGCTTTGATCGTTCCCAGGAAGACCAGTAGTAGTTTCCGATGCATATCTGGAGGCATTCTGTAATCTGTGGACTATCAGAGTGTTGACGAACAACAGATATTGCATCGGGATTGAATACAACAGTCACCATGCGCACTTTCCTCCATGGGAATAATGTCTCAAACAGTCTACGCTTTGATCGTTCCCTGGATGACCAGTTGCAGTTTCCGATGCACATCTGGAGACTTTCGGTAATCTGTGAACTATCAGCGTGTTGATGAAACACAGATATTGCATTGAGATGGAATACAACAGTCACCATGCGCACTTTGTCCCGTGGGAGCAATGTCTCAAACAGGCACGTTTTGATAGTTCCCTGTAAGACCAGTAGTAGTTTCCGGTGCACATCTGGAGGCATTCTGTAATCTGTTTACCTCGAAAGTGTTGATGAAACACAGAAATTGCATCGGGATTGAAAACAACAGTCACCATGCGCACTTTCCCCCATGGGAGCAATGTCTCAAACAGTCTACGCTTTGATCGTTCCCTGTAAGACCAGTAGTAGTTTCCGATGCAAATCTGGAGGCATTCGGTAATCTGTGGGCTATCAGGGTGTTGATGAACCACAGAAATCGCATTGGGATTGAATACAACAGTCACCATGCGCACTTTCCCTCATGGGAGCAATTTCTCAAACAGTCTACGCTTTGATCGTTCCCAGGAAGACCAGTAGTAGTTTCCGATGCACATCTGGAGGCATTCTGTAATCTGTGGACTATCAGAGTGTTGATGAAACACAGATATTGCATCGGGATTGAATACAACAGTCCCCATGCGCACTTTCCTCCATGGGAGAAAAGTCTCAAACAGTCTACGCCATGATCGTTCCTTGGATGACCAGTTGCAGTTTCCGATGCACATCTGGAGACATTCGGTAATCTGTGGACTATCAGAGTGTTTATGAAACATAGAAATCGCATTGGGATTGAATACAACAGTCACCATGCGCACTTTCCCCCATTGGAGCAATTTCTCAAACAGTCTACGCTTTGATCGTTCCCAGGAAGACCAGTAGTAGTTTCCGATGCACATCTGGAGGCATTCTGTAATATGTGGACTATCAGAGTGTTGATGAAACACAGCAATTGCATCGGGAATGAAAACAACAGCCACCATGCGCACTTTCCTCCATGGGCGTAGTGTCTCAAACAGTCTACGCTTTGATCGTTCCCTGTAAGACCAGTAGTAGTTTCCGATGCAAATCTGGAGGCATTCGGTAATCTGTGGACTATCAGGGTGTTGATGAACCACAGAAATCGCATTGGGATTAAATACAACACTCATCATGCGCACTTTCCCCCATGGGAGCAATGTCTCAAACAGTCTACGCTTTGATCGTTCCCAGGAAGACCAGTAGTAGTTTCCGATGCACATCTGGAGGCATTCTGTAATCTGTGGACTATCAGAGTGTTGATGAAACACAGCAATTGCATCGGGATTGAAAACAACAGTCACCATGCCCACTTTCCTCAATGGGAGTAGTGTCTCAAACAGTCTAAGCTTTGATCATTCCCTGGAAGACCAGTAGTAGTTTTTGATGCACATCTGGAGGCATTCTGTAATCTGTGGACGATCAGAGAGTTGATGAAACACAGAAAATGGATCGGGATTGAATACAACAGTCACCATGCGCACTTTAGCCCATGGGAGCAATGTCTCAAACGGTCAACGATTTGATCGTTCCCTGTAAGACCAGTAGTAGCTTCCGATGCACATCTGGAGGCATTCTGTAATCTGTTGACCTTCAAAGTGTTGATGAAACAATGAAATTGCATCGGGATTCAAAACAACAGTCACCATGCGCACATTCCCCCATGGGAGAAATGTCTCAAACAGTCTACGCTTTCATCGTTCCCTGTAAGACCAGTAGTAGTTTCCGATGCACATCTGGAGGCATTCTGTAATATGTTGACCTTCAAAGTGTTGATGAAACACAGAAATTGCATCGGGATTGAAAACAACAGTCACTATGCGCACTTTCCTCCATGGTAGTAGTGTCTCAAACAGTCTACGCTTTGATCGTCCTCTTGAAGACCAGTAGTAGTTTCCGATGCACATCTGGAGGCATTCTGTAATCTGTGGACTATCAGAGTGTTGATGAAACACGGATATTGCATTGGGATTGAATATAACAGTCACCATGCGCACTTTAGCCCATGGGAGCAACGTCTCAAACAGTCTATGCTTTGATCGTTCCCTGTAAGACCAGTAGTAGCTTCCGATGCACATCTGGAGGCATTCTGTAATTTGTTGACCTTCAAAGTGTTGATGAAAGACAGAAATTGCATCGGGATTGAAAACAACAGTCACCATGCGCACTTTCTTCCATGGGAGCTATGTCTCAAACAGTCTACGCTTCGATCGTTCCCTGTAAGACCAGTAGTAGTTTCCGATGCACATCTGGAGGCATTCTGTAATCTGTTGACCTTCAAAGTGTTGTTGAAACACAGAAATTGCATCGGCATTGAAAACAACAGTCACCATGCGCAATTTCCCCCATGGGAGCAATGTCTCAAACAGTCTACGCTTTCATCGATCCCAGGAAGACCAGTAGTAGTTTCCGAAGCACATCTGGAGGCATTCTGTAATCTGTGGACTATCAGAGTGTTGATGAAACACAGAAATTGCATCGGGATTGAAAACAACAGTCACCATGCGCACTTTCCTCCATGGGAGTAGTGTCCCAAACAGTCTAAGCTTTGATCATTCCCTGGAAGACCAGTAGTAGTTTTTGATGCACATCTGGAGGCATTCTGTAATCTGTGGACTAACAGAGTGTTGATGAAACCCGGATATTGCATTGGGATTGGATATAACAGTCACCATGCGCACTTTCCAGCATGGGAGCAATGTCTCAAACAGTCTACGATTTGATCGTTCCCTGTAAGACCAGAAGTAGCTTCCGATGCACATCTGGAGGCATTCTGTAATCTGTTGACCTTCAAAGTGTTGATGAAACACAGAAATTGCATCGGGATTGAAAACAACAGTCACCAAGCCCACTTTCCCCCATGGGAGAAATGTCTCAAACAGTCTACGCTTTGATCGTTCCCTGTAAGACCAGTAGTAGTTTCCGATGCACATCTGGAGGCATTCTGTAATCTGTTGACCTTCAAAGTGTTGATGAAATACAGAAATTGCATCGGGATTGAAAACAACAGTCACTATGCGCACTTTCCTCCATGGTAGTAGTGTCTCAAACAGTCTACGCTTTGATCGGTCCCTTGAAGACCAGTAGTAGTTTCCGATGCACATCTGGAGGCATTCTGTAATCTGTAAACAATCAGAGTGTTGTTGAACCACAGAAATCGCATTGGGATTGAATACAACTGTCACCATGCTCACTTTCCCCCATGTGAGCAATGTCTCAAACAGTCTACGCTTTGATCGTTCCCAGGAAGACCAGTAGTAGTTTCCGATGCATATCTGGAGGCATTCTGTAATCTGTGGACTCTCAGAGTGTTGACGAACAACAGATATTGCATCGGGATTGAATACAACAGTCACCATGCGCACTTTCCTTCATGGGAGAAATGTCTCAAACAGTCTACGCTTTGATCGTTCCCTGGATGACCAGTTGCAGTTTCCGATGCACATCTGGAGACTTTCGGTAATCTGTGGACTATCAGATTGTTGATGAACCACAGAAATCGCATTGGGATTGAATACAACAGTCACCATGCTCACTTTCCCCCATGTGATCAATGTCTCAAACAGTGTACGCTTTGATCGTTCCCAGGAAGACCAGTAGTAGTTTCCGATGCATATCTGGAGGCATTCTGTAATCTGTGGACTATCAGAGTGTTGACGAACAACAGATATTGCATCGGGATTGAATACAACAGTCACCATGCGCACTTTCCTCCATGGGAATAATGTCTCAAACAGTCTTCGCTTTGATCGTTCCCTGGATGACCAGTTGCAGTTTCCGATGCACATCTGGAGACTTTCGGTAATCTGTGGACTATCAGCGTGTTGATGAAACACAGATATTGCATTGAGATGGAATACAACAGTCACCATGCGCACTTTGTCCGTGGGAGCAATGTCTCAAACAGGCACGTTTTGATAGTTCCCTGTAAGACCAGTAGTAGTTTCCGGTGCACATCTGGAGGCATTCTGTAATCTGTTTACCTCGAAAGTGTTGATGAAACACAGAAATTGCATCGGGATTGAAAACAACAGTCACCATGCGCACTTTCCCCCATGGGAGCAATGTCTCAAACAGTCTACGCTTTGATCGTTCCCTGTAAGACCAGTAGTAGTTTCCGATGCAAATCTGGAGGCATTCGGTAATCTGTGGGCTATCAGGGTGTTGATGAACCACAGAAATCGCATTGGGATTGAATACAACAGTCACCATGCGCACTTTCCCTCATGGGAGCAATTTCTCAAACAGTCTACGCTTTGATCGTTCCCAGGAAGACCAGTAGTAGTTTCCGATGCACATCTGGAGGCATTCTGTAATCTGTGGACTATCAGAGTGTTGATGAAACACAGATATTGCATCGGGATTGAATACAACAGTCCCCATGCGCACTTTCCTCCATGGGAGAAAAGTCTCAAACAGTCTACGCCTTGATCGTTCCTTGGATGACCAGTTGCAGTTTCCGATGCACATCTGGAGACATTCGGTAATCTGTGGACTATCAGAGTGTTTATGAAACATAGAAATCGCATTGGGATTGAATACAACAGTCACCATGCGCACTTTCCCCCATGGGAGCAATTTCTCAAACAGTCTACGCTTTGATCGTTCCCAGGAAGACCAGTAGTAGTTTCCGATGCACATCTGGAGGCATTCTGTAATATGTGGACTATCAGAGTGTTGATGAAACACAGCAATTGCATCGGGAATGAAAACAACAGCCACCATGCGCACTTTCCTCCATGGGAGTAGTGTCTCAAACAGTCGAAGCTTTGATCATTCCCTGGAAGACCAGTAGTAGTTTTTGATGCACATCTGGAGGCATTCTGTAATCTGTGGACTATCAGAGTGTTGATGAAACACGGATATTGCATTGGGATTGAATATAACAGTCACCATGCGCACTTTAGCCCATGGGAGCAACGTCTCAAACAGTCTATGCTTTGATCGTTCCCTGTAAGACCAGTAGTAGCTTCCGATGCACATCTGGAGGCATTCTGTAATTTGTTGACCTTCAAAGTGTTGATGAAAGACAGAAATTGCATCGGGATTGAAAACAACAGTCACCATGCGCACTTTCTTCCATGGGAGCTATGTCTCAAACAGTCTACGCTTCGATCGTTCCCTGTAAGACCAGTAGTAGTTTCCGATGCACATCTGGAGGCATTCTGTAATCTGTTGACCTTCAAAGTGTTGATGAAACACAGAAATTGCATCGGCATTGAAAACAACAGTCACCATGCGCAATTTCCCCCATGGGAGCAATGTCTCAAACAGTCTACGCTTTCATCGATCCCAGGAAGACCAGTAGTAGTTTCCGAAGCACATCTGGAGGCATTCTGTAATCTGTGGACTATCAGAGTGTTGATGAAACACAGAAATTGCATCGGGATTGAAAACAACAGTCACCATGCGCACTTTCCTCCATGGGAGTAGTGTCCCAAACAGTCTAAGCTTTGATCATTCCCTGGAAGACCAGTAGTAGTTTTTGATGCACATCTGGAGGCATTCTGTAATCTGTGGACTAACAGAGTGTTGATGAAACACGGATATTGCATTGGGATTGAATATAACAGTCACCATGCGCACTTTCCAGCATGGGAGCAATGTCTCAAACAGTCTACGATTTGATCGTTCCCTGTAAGACCAGAAGTATCTTCCGATGCACATCTGGAGGCATTCTGTAATCTGTTGACCTTCAAAGTGTTGATGAAACACAGAAATTGCATCGGGATTGAAAACAACAGTCACTATGCGCACTTTCCTCCATGGTAGTAGTGTCTCAAACAGTCTACGCTTTGATCGTTCCCCTGAAGACCAGTAGTAGTTTCCGATGCACATCTGGAGGCATTCTGTAATCTGTAAACAATCAGAGTGTTGTTGAACCACAGAAATCGCATTGGGATTGAATACAACTGTCACCATGCTCACTTTCCCCCATGTGAGCAATGTCTCAAACAGTCTACGCTTTCAGCGTTCCCAGGAAGACCAGTAGTAGTTTCCGATGCACATCTGGAGGCATTCTGTAATCTGTGGACTCTCAGAGTGTTGACGAACAACAGATATTGCATCGGGATTGAATACAACAGTCACCATGCGCACTTTCCTTCATGGGAGAAATGTCTCAAACAGTCTACGCTTTGATCGTTCCCTGGATGACCAGTTGCAGTTTCCGATGCACATCTGGAGACTTTCGGTAATCTTTGGACTATCAGAGTGTTTATGAAACACAGAAATCGCATTGGGATTGAATACAACAGTCACCATGCTCACTTTCCCCCATGTGAGCAATGTCTCAAACAGTGTACGCTTTGATCGTTCCCAGGAAGACCAGTAGTAGTTTCCGATGCATATCTGGAGGCATTCTGTAATCTGTGGACTATCAGAGTGTTGACGAACAACAGATATTGCATCGGGATTGAATACAACAGTCACCATGCGCACTTTCCTCCATGGGAATAATGTCTCAAACAGTCTACGCTTTGATCGTTCCCTGGATGACCAGTTGCAGTTTCCGATGCACATCTGGAGACTTTCGGTAATCTGTGGACTATCAGCGTGTTGATGAAACACAGATATTGCATTGAGATGGAATACAACAGTCACCATGCGCACTTTGTCCCGTGGGAGCAATGTCTCAAACAGGCACGTTTTGATAGTTCCCTGTAAGACCAGTAGTAGTTTCCGGTGCACATCTGGAGGCATTCTGTAATCTGTTTACCTCGAAAGTGTTGATGAAACACAGAAATTGCATCGGGATTGAAAACAACAGTCACCATGCGCACTTTCCCCCATGGGAGCAATGTCTCAAACAGTCTACGCTTTGATCGTTCCCTGTAAGACCAGTAGTAGTTTCCGATGCAAATCTGGAGGCATTCGGTAATCTGTGGACTATCAGGGTGTTGATGAACCACAGAAATCGCATTGGGATTGAATACAACAGTCACCATGCGCACTTTCCCTCATGGGAGCAATTTCTCAAACAGTCTACGTTTTGATCGTTCCCAGGAAGACCAGTAGTAGTTTCCGATGCACATCTGGAGGCATTCTGTAATCTGTGGACTATCAGAGTGTTGATGAAACACAGATATTGCATCGGGATTGAATACAACAGTCCCCATGCGCACTTTCCTCCATGGGAGAAAAGTCTCAAACAGTCTACGCCTTGATCGTTCCTTGGATGACCAGTTGCAGTTTCCGATGCACATCTGGAGACATTCGGTAATCTGTGGACTATCAGAGTGTTTATGAAACATATAAATCGCATTGGGATTGAATACAACAGTCACCATGCGCACTTTCCCCCATGGGAGCAATTTCTCAAACAGTCTACGCTTTGATCGTTCCCAGGAAGACCAGTAGTAGTTTCCGATGCACATCTGGAGGCATTCTGTAATATGTGGACTATCAGAGTGTTGATGAAACACAGCAATTGCATCGGGAATGAAAACAACAGCCACCATGCGCACTTTCCTCCATGGGCGTAGTGTCTCAAACAGTCGAAGCTTTGATCATTCCCTGGAAGACCAGTAGTAGTTTTTGATGCACATCTGGAGGCATTCTGTAATCTGTGGACTAACAGAGTGTTGATGAAACACGGATATTGCATTGGGATTGAATATAACAGTCACCATGCGCACTTTCCAGCATGGGAGCAATGTCTCAAACAGTCTACGATTTGATCGTTCCCTGTAAGACCAGAAGTAGCTTCCGATGCACATCTGGAGGCATTCTGTAATCTGTTGACCTTCAAAGTGTTGATGAAACACAGAAATTGCATCGGGATTGAAAACAACAGTCACTATGCGCACTTTCCTCCATGGTAGTAGTGTCTCAAACAGTCTACGCTTTGATCGTTCCCCTGAAGACCAGTAGTAGTTTCCGATGCACATCTGGAGGCATTCTGTAATCTGTAAACAATCAGAGTGTTGTTGAACCACAGAAATCGCATTGGGATTGAATACAACTGTCACCATGCTCACTTTCCCCCAAGTGAGCAATGTCTCAAACAGTCTACGCTTTCAGCGTTCCCAGGAAGACCAGTAGTAGTTTCCAATGCACATCTGGAGGCATTCTGTAATCTGTGGACTCTCAGAGTGTTGACGAACAACAGATATTGCATCGGGATTGAATACAACAGTCACCATGCGCACTTTCCTTCATGGGAGAAATGTCTCAAACAGTCTACGCTTTGATCGTTCCCTGGATGACCAGTTGCAGTTTCCGATGCACATCTGGAGACTTTCGGTAATCTGTGGACTATCAGAGTGTTTATGAAACACAGAAATCGCATTGGGATTGAATACAACAGTCACCATGCTCACTTTCCCCCATGTGAGCAATGTCTCAAACAGTGTACGCTTTGATCGTTCCCAGGAAGACCAGTAGTAGTTTCCGATGCATATCTGGAGGCATTCTGTAATCTGTGGACTATCAGAGTGTTGACGAACAACAGATATTGCATCGGGATTGAATACAACAGTCACCATGCGCACTTTCCTCCATGGGAATAATGTCTCAAACAGTCTACGCTTTGATCGTTCCCTGGATGACCAGTTGCAGTTTCCGATGCACATCTGGAGACTTTCGGTAATCTGTGGACTATCAGCGTGTTGATGAAACACAGATATTGCATTGAGATGGAATACAACAGTCACCATGCGCACTTTGTCCCGTGGGAGCAATGTCTCAAACAGGCACGTTTTGATAGTTCCCTGTAAGACCAGTAGTAGTTTCCGGTGCACATCTGGAGGCATTCTGTAATCTGTTTACCTCGAAAGTGTTGATGAAACACAGAAATTGCATCGGGATTGAAAACAACAGTCACCATGCGCACTTTCCCCCATGGGAGCAATGTCTCAAACAGTCTACGCTTTGATCGTTCCCTGTAAGACCAGTAGTAGTTTCCGATGCAAATCTGGAGGCATTCGGTAATCTGTGGACTATCAGGGTGTTGATGAACCACAGAAATCGCATTGGGATTGAATACAACAGTCACCATGCGCACTTTCCCTCATGGGAGCAATTTCTCAAACAGTCTACGCTTTGATCGTTCCCAGGAAGACCAGTAGTAGTTTCCGATGCACATCTGGAGGCATTCTGTAATCTGTGGACTATCAGAGTGTTGATGAAACACAGATATTGCATCGGGATTGAATACAACAGTCCCCATGCGCACTTTCCTCCATGGGAGAAAAGTCTCAAACAGTCTACGCCTTGATCGTTCCTTGGATGACCAGTTGCAGTTTCCGATGCACATCTGGAGACATTCGGTAATCTGTGGACTATCAGAGTGTTTATGAAACATAGAAATCGCATTGGGATTGAATACAACAGTCACCATGCGCACTTTCCCCCATGGGAGCAATTTCTCAAACAGTCTACGCTTTGATCGTTCCCAGGAAGACCAGTAGTAGTTTCCGATGCACATCTGGAGGCATTCTGTAATATGTGGACTATCAGAGTGTTGATGAAACACAGCAATTGCATCGGGAATGAAAACAACAGCCACCATGCGCACTTTCCTCCATGGGCGTAGTGTCTCAAACAGTCGAAGCTTTGATCATTCCCTGGAAGACCAGTAGTAGTTTTTGATGCACATCTGGAGGCATTCTGTAATCTGTGGACTATCAGAGTGTTGATGAAACACGGATATTGCATTGGGATTGAATATAACAGTCACCATGCGCACTTTAGCCCATGGGAGCAACGTCTCAAACAGTCTATGCTTTGATCGTTCCCTGTAAGACCAGTAGTAGCTTCCGATGCACATCTGGAGGCATTCTGTAATTTGTTGACCTTCAAAGTGTTGATGAAAGACAGAAATTGCATCGGGATTGAAAACAACAGTCACCATGCGCACTTTCTTCCATGGGAGCTATGTCTCAAACAGTCTACGCTTCGATCGTTCCCTGTAAGACCAGTAGTAGTTTCCGATGCACATCTGGAGGCATTCTGTAATCTGTTGACCTTCAAAGTGTTGATGAAACACAGAAATTGCATCAGCATTGAAAACAACAGTCACCATGCGCAATTTCCCCCATGGGAGCAATGTCTCAAACAGTCTACGCTTTCATCGATCCCAGGAAGACCAGTAGTAGTTTCCGAAGCACATCCGGAGGCATTCTGTAATCTGTGGACTATCAGAGTGTTGATGAAACACAGAAATTGCATCGGGATTGAAAACAACAGTCACCATGCGCACTTTCCTCCATGGGAGTAGTGTCCCAAACAGTCTAAGCTTTGATCATTCCCTGGAAGACCAGTAGTAGTTTTTGATGCACATCTGGAGGCATTCTGTAATCTGTGGACGATCAGAGAGTTGATGAAACACAGAAAATGGATCGGGATTGAATACAACAGTCACCATGCGCACTTTAGCCCATGGGAGCAATGTCTCAAACGGTCTACGATTTGATCGTTCCCTGTAAGACCAGTAGTAGCTTCCGATGCACATCTGGAGGCATTCTGTAATCTGTTGACATTCAAAGTGTTGATGAAACAATGAAATTGCATCGGGATTCAAAACAACAGTCACCATGCGCACATTCCCCCATGGGAGAAATGTCTCAAACAGTCTACGCTTTCATCGTTCCCTGTAAGACCAGTAGTAGTTTCCGATGCACATCTGGAGGCATTCTGTAATATGTTGACCTTCAAAGTGTTGATGAAACACAGAAATTGCTTCGGGATTGAAAACAACAGTCACTATGCGCACTTTCCTCCATGGTAGTAGTGTCTCAAACAGTCTACGCTTTGATCGTCCTCTTGAATACCAGTAGTAGTTTCCGATGCACATCTGGAGGCATTCTGTAATCTGTGGACTATCAGAGTGTTGATGAAACACGGATATTGCATTGGGATTGAATATAACAGTCACCATGCGCACTTTAGCCCATGGGAGCAACGTCTCAAACAGTCTATGCTTTGATCGTTCCCTGTAAGACCAGTAGTAGCTTCCGATGCACATCTGGAGGCATTCTGTAATTTGTTGACCTTCAAAGTGTTGATGAAAGACAGAAATTGCATCGGGATTGAAAACAACAGTCACCATGCGCACTTTCTTCCATGGGAGCTATGTCTCAAACAGTCTACGCTTCGATCGTTCCCTGTAAGACCAGTAGTAGTTTCCGATGCACATCTGGAGGCATTCTGTAATCTGTTGACCTTCAAAGTGTTGATGAAACACAGAAATCGCATTGGGATTGAATACAACTGTCACCATGCTCACTTTCCCCCATGTGAGCAATGTCTCAAACAGTCTACGCTTTCAGCGTTCCCAGGAAGACCAGTAGTAGTTTCCGATGCACATCTGGAGGCATTCTGTAATCTGTGGACTCTCAGAGTGTTGACGAACAACAGATATTGCATCGGGATTGAATACAACAGTCACCATGCGCACTTTCCTTCATGGGAGAAATGTCTCAAACAGTCTACGCTTTGATCGTTCCCTGGATGACCAGTTGCAGTTTCCGATGCACATCTGGAGACTTTCGGTAATCTGTGGACTATCAGAGTGTTTATGAAACACAGAAATCGCATTGGGATTGAATACAACAGTCACCATGCTCACTTTCCCCCATGTGAGCAATGTCTCAAACAGTGTACGCTTTGATCGTTCCCAGGAAGACCAGTAGTAGTTTCCGATGCATATCTGGAGGCATTCTGTAATCTGTGGACTATCAGAGTGTTGACGAACAACAGATATTGCATCGGGATTGAATACAACAGTCACCATGCGCACTTTCCTCCATGGGAATAATGTCTCAAACAGTCTACGCTTTGATCGTTCCCTGGATGACCAGTTGCAGTTTCCGATGCACATCTGGAGACTTTCGGTAATCTGTGGACTATCAGCGTGTTGATGAAACACAGATATTGCATTGAGATGGAATACAACAGTCACCATGCGCACTTTGTCCCGTGGGAGCAATGTCTCAAACAGGCACGTTTTGATAGTTCCCTGTAAGACCAGTAGTAGTTTCCGGTGCACATCTGGAGGCATTCTGTAATCTGTTTACCTCGAAAGTGTTGATGAAACACAGAAATTGCATCGGGATTGAAAACAACAGTCACCATGCGCACTTTCCCCCATGGGAGCAATGTCTCAAACAGTCTACGCTTTGATCGTTCCCTGTAAGACCAGTAGTAGTTTCCGATGCAAATCTGGAGGCATTCGGTAATCTGTGGACTATCAGGGTGTTGATGAACCACAGAAATCGCATTGGGATTGAATACAACAGTCACCATGCGCACTTTCCCTCATGGGAGCAATTTCTCAAACAGTCTACGCTTTGATCGTTCCCAGGAAGACCAGTAGTAGTTTCCGATGCACATCTGGAGGCATTCTGTAATCTGTGGACTATCAGAGTGTTGATGAAACACAGATATTGCATCGGGATTGAATACAACAGTCCCCATGCGCACTTTCCTCCATGGGAGAAAAGTCTCAAACAGTCTACGCCTTGATCGTTCCTTGGATGACCAGTTGCAGTTTCCGATGCACATCTGGAGACATTCGGTAATCTGTGGACTATCAGAGTGTTTATGAAACATAGAAATCGCATTGGGATTGAATACAACAGTCACCATGCGCACTTTCCCCCATGGGAGCAATTTCTCAAACAGTCTACGCTTTGATCGTTCCCAGGAAGACCAGTAGTAGTTTCCGATGCACATCTGGAGGCATTCTGTAATATGTGGACTATCAGAGTGTTGATGAAACACAGCAATTGCATCGGGAATGAAAACAACAGCCACCATGCGCACTTTCCTCCATGGGCGTAGTGTCTCAAACAGTCGAAGCTTTGATCATTCCCTGGAAGACCAGTAGTAGTTTTTGATGCACATCTGGAGGCATTCTGTAATCTGTGGACTATCAGAGTGTTGATGAAACACGGATATTGCATTGGGATTGAATATAACAGTCACCATGCGCACTTTAGCCCATGGGAGCAACGTCTCAAACAGTCTATGCTTTGATCGTTCCCTGTAAGACCAGTAGTAGCTTCCGATGCACATCTGGAGGCATTCTGTAATTTGTTGACCTTCAAAGTGTTGATGAAAGACAGAAATTGCATCGGGATTGAAAACAACAGTCACCATGCGCACTTTCTTCCATGGGAGCTATGTCTCAAACAGTCTACGCTTCGATCGTTCCCTGTAAGACCAGTAGTAGTTTCCGATGCACATCTGGAGGCATTCTGTAATCTGTTGACCTTCAAAGTGTTGATGAAACACAGAAATTGCATCGGCATTGAAAACAACAGTCACCATGCGCAATTTCCCCCATGGGAGCAATGTCTCAAACAGTCTACGCTTTCATCGATCCCAGGAAGACCAGTAGTAGTTTCCGAAGCACATCCGGAGGCATTCTGTAATCTGTGGACTATCAGAGTGTTGATGAAACACAGAAATTGCATCGGGATTGAAAACAACAGTCACCATGCGCACTTTCCTCCATGGGAGTAGTGTCCCAAACAGTCTAAGCTTTGATCATTCCCTGTAAGACCAGTAGTAGTTTCCGGTGCACATCTGGAGGCATTCTGTAATCTGTTTACCTCGAAAGTGTTGATGAAACACAGAAATTGCATCGGGATTGAAAACAACAGTCACCATGCGCACTTTCCCCCATGGGAGCAATGTCTCAAACAGTCTACGCTTTGATCGTTCCCTGTAAGACCAGTAGTAGTTTCCGATGCAAATCTGGAGGCATTCGGTAATCTGTGGACTATCAGGGTGTTGATGAACCACAGAAATCGCATTGGGATTGAATACAACAGTCACCATGCGCACTTTCCCTCATGGGAGCAATTTCTCAAACAGTCTACGCTTTGATCGTTCCCAGGAAGACCAGTAGTAGTTTCCGATGCACATCTGGAGGCATTCTGTAATCTGTGGACTATCAGAGTGTTGATGAAACACAGATATTGCATCGGGATTGAATACAACAGTCCCCATGCGCACTTTCCTCCATGGGAGAAAAGTCTCAAACAGTCTACGCCTTGATCGTTCCTTGGATGACCAGTTGCAGTTTCCGATGCACATCTGGAGACATTCGGTAATCTGTGGACTATCAGAGTGTTTATGAAACATAGAAATCGCATTGGGATTGAATACAACAGTCACCATGCGCACTTTCCCCCATGGGAGCAATTTCTCAAACAGTCTACGCTTTGATCGTTCCCAGGAAGACCAGTAGTAGTTTCCGATGCACATCTGGAGGCATTCTGTAATATGTGGACTATCAGAGTGTTGATGAAACACAGCAATTGCATCGGGAATGAAAACAACAGCCACCATGCGCACTTTCCTCCATGGGCGTAGTGTCTCAAACAGTCGAAGCTTTGATCATTCCCTGGAAGACCAGTAGTAGTTTTTGATGCACATCTGGAGGCATTCTGTAATCTGTGGACTAACAGAGTGTTGATGAAACACGGATATTGCATTGGGATTGAATATAACAGTCACCATGCGCACTTTCCAGCATGGGAGCAATGTCTCAAACAGTCTACGATTTGATCGTTCCCTGTAAGACCAGAAGTAGCTTCCGATGCACATCTGGAGGCATTCTGTAATCTGTTGACCTTCAAAGTGTTGATGAAACACAGAAATTGCATCGGGATTGAAAACAACAGTCACTATGCGCACTTTCCTCCATGGTAGTAGTGTCTCAAACAGTCTACGCTTTGATCGTTCCCCTGAAGACCAGTAGTAGTTTCCGATGCACATCTGGAGGCATTCTGTAATCTGTAAACAATCAGAGTGTTGTTGAACCACAGAAATCGCATTGGGATTGAATACAACTGTCACCATGCTCACTTTCCCCCATGTGAGCAATGTCTCAAACAGTCTACGCTTTCAGCGTTCCCAGGAAGACCAGTAGTAGTTTCCGATGCACATCTGGAGGCATTCTGTAATCTGTGGACTCTCAGAGTGTTGACGAACAACAGATATTGCATCGGGATTGAATACAACAGTCACCATGCGCACTTTCCTTCATGGGAGAAATGTCTCAAACAGTCTACGCTTTGATCGTTCCCTGGATGACCAGTTGCAGTTTCCGATGCACATCTGGAGACTTTCGGTAATCTGTGGACTATCAGAGTGTTTATGAAACACAGAAATCGCATTGGGATTGAATACAACAGTCACCATGCTCACTTTCCCCCATGTGAGCAATGTCTCAAACAGTGTACGCTTTGATCGTTCCCAGGAAGACCAGTAGTAGTTTCCGATGCATATCTGGAGGCATTCTGTAATCTGTGGACTATCAGAGTGTTGACGAACAACAGATATTGCATCGGGATTGAATACAACAGTCACCATGCGCACTTTCCTCCATGGGAATAATGTCTCAAACAGTCTACGCTTTGATCGTTCCCTGGATGACCAGTTGCAGTTTCCGATGCACATCTGGAGACTTTCGGTAATCTGTGGACTATCAGCGTGTTGATGAAACACAGATATTGCATTGAGATGGAATACAACAGTCACCATGCGCACTTTGTCCCGTGGGAGCAATGTCTCAAACAGGCACGTTTTGATAGTTCCCTGTAAGACCAGTAGTAGTTTCCGGTGCACATCTGGAGGCATTCTGTAATCTGTTTACCTCGAAAGTGTTGATGAAACACAGAAATTGCATCGGGATTGAAAACAACAGTCACCATGCGCACTTTCCCCCATGGGAGCAATGTCTCAAACAGTCTACGCTTTGATCGTTCCCTGTAAGACCAGTAGTAGTTTCCGATGCAAATCTGGAGGCATTCGGTAATCTGTGGACTATCAGGGTGTTGATGAACCACAGAAATCGCATTGGGATTGAATACAACAGTCACCATGCGCACTTTCCCTCATGGGAGCAATTTCTCAAACAGTCTACGCTTTGATCGTTCCCAGGAAGACCAGTAGTAGTTTCCGATGCACATCTGGAGGCATTCTGTAATCTGTGGACTATCAGAGTGTTGATGAAACACAGATATTGCATCGGGATTGAATACAACAGTCCCCATGCGCACTTTCCTCCATGGGAGAAAAGTCTCAAACAGTCTACGCCTTGATCGTTCCTTGGATGACCAGTTGCAGTTTCCGATGCACATCTGGAGACATTCGGTAATCTGTGGACTATCAGAGTGTTTATGAAACATAGAAATCGCATTGGGATTGAATACAACAGTCACCATGCGCACTTTCCCCCATGGGAGCAATTTCTCAAACAGTCTACGCTTTGATCGTTCCCAGGAAGACCAGTAGTAGTTTCCGATGCACATCTGGAGGCATTCTGTAATATGTGGACTATCAGAGTGTTGATGAAACACAGCAATTGCATCGGGAATGAAAACAACAGCCACCATGCGCACTTTCCTCCATGGGCGTAGTGTCTCAAACAGTCGAAGCTTTGATCATTCCCTGGAAGACCAGTAGTAGTTTTTGATGCACATCTGGAGGCATTCTGTAATCTGTGGACTATCAGAGTGTTGATGAAACACGGATATTGCATTGGGATTGAATATAACAGTCACCATGCGCACTTTAGCCCATGGGAGCAACGTCTCAAACAGTCTATGCTTTGATCGTTCCCTGTAAGACCAGTAGTAGCTTCCGATGCACATCTGGAGGCATTCTGTAATTTGTTGACCTTCAAAGTGTTGATGAAAGACAGAAATTGCATCGGGATTGAAAACAACAGTCACCATGCGCACTTTCTTCCATGGGAGCTATGTCTCAAACAGTCTACGCTTCGATCGTTCCCTGTAAGACCAGTAGTAGTTTCCGATGCACATCTGGAGGCATTCTGTAATCTGTTGACCTTCAAAGTGTTGATGAAACACAGAAATTGCATCGGCATTGAAAACAACAGTCACCATGCGCAATTTCCCCCATGGGAGCAATGTCTCAAACAGTCTACGCTTTCATCGATCCCAGGAAGACCAGTAGTAGTTTCCGAAGCACATCCGGAGGCATTCTGTAATCTGTGGACTATCAGAGTGTTGATGAAACACAGAAATTGCATCGGGATTGAAAACAACAGTCACCATGCGCACTTTCCTCCATGGGAGTAGTGTCCCAAACAGTCTAAGCTTTGATCATTCCCTGTAAGACCAGTAGTAGTTTCCGGTGCACATCTGGAGGCATTCTGTAATCTGTTTACCTCGAAAGTGTTGATGAAACACAGAAATTGCATCGGGATTGAAAACAACAGTCACCATGCGCACTTTCCCCCATGGGAGCAATGTCTCAAACAGTCTACGCTTTGATCGTTCCCTGTAAGACCAGTAGTAGTTTCCGATGCAAATCTGGAGGCATTCGGTAATCTGTGGACTATCAGGGTGTTGATGAACCACAGAAATCGCATTGGGATTGAATACAACAGTCACCATGCGCACTTTCCCTCATGGGAGCAATTTCTCAAACAGTCTACGCTTTGATCGTTCCCAGGAAGACCAGTAGTAGTTTCCGATGCACATCTGGAGGCATTCTGTAATCTGTGGACTATCAGAGTGTTGATGAAACACAGATATTGCATCGGGATTGAATACAACAGTCCCCATGCGCACTTTCCTCCATGGGAGAAAAGTCTCAAACAGTCTACGCCTTGATCGTTCCTTGGATGACCAGTTGCAGTTTCCGATGCACATCTGGAGACATTCGGTAATCTGTGGACTATCAGAGTGTTTATGAAACATAGAAATCGCATTGGGATTGAATACAACAGTCACCATGCGCACTTTCCCCCATGGGAGCAATTTCTCAAACAGTCTACGCTTTGATCGTTCCCAGGAAGACCAGTAGTAGTTTCCGATGCACATCTGGAGGCATTCTGTAATATGTGGACTATCAGAGTGTTGATGAAACACAGCAATTGCATCGGGAATGAAAACAACAGCCACCATGCGCACTTTCCTCCATGGGCGTAGTGTCTCAAACAGTCGAAGCTTTGATCATTCCCTGGAAGACCAGTAGTAGTTTTTGATGCACATCTGGAGGCATTCTGTAATCTGTGGACTAACAGAGTGTTGATGAAACACGGATATTGCATTGGGATTGAATATAACAGTCACCATGCGCACTTTCCAGCATGGGAGCAATGTCTCAAACAGTCTACGATTTGATCGTTCCCTGTAAGACCAGAAGTAGCTTCCGATGCACATCTGGAGGCATTCTGTAATCTGTTGACCTTCAAAGTGTTGATGAAACACAGAAATTGCATCGGGATTGAAAACAACAGTCACTATGCGCACTTTCCTCCATGGTAGTAGTGTCTCAAACAGTCTACGCTTTGATCGTTCCCCTGAAGACCAGTAGTAGTTTCCGATGCACATCTGGAGGCATTCTGTAATCTGTAAACAATCAGAGTGTTGTTGAACCACAGAAATCGCATTGGGATTGAATACAACTGTCACCATGCTCACTTTCCCCCATGTGAGCAATGTCTCAAACAGTCTACGCTTTCAGCGTTCCCAGGAAGACCAGTAGTAGTTTCCGATGCACATCTGGAGGCATTCTGTAATCTGTGGACTCTCAGAGTGTTGACGAACAACAGATATTGCATCGGGATTGAATACAACAGTCACCATGCGCACTTTCCTTCATGGGAGAAATGTCTCAAACAGTCTACGCTTTGATCGTTCCCTGGATGACCAGTTGCAGTTTCCGATGCACATCTGGAGACTTTCGGTAATCTGTGGACTATCAGAGTGTTTATGAAACACAGAAATCGCATTGGGATTGAATACAACAGTCACCATGCTCACTTTCCCCCATGTGAGCAATGTCTCAAACAGTGTACGCTTTGATCGTTCCCAGGAAGACCAGTAGTAGTTTCCGATGCATATCTGGAGGCATTCTGTAATCTGTGGACTATCAGAGTGTTGACGAACAACAGATATTGCATCGGGATTGAATACAACAGTCACCATGCGCACTTTCCTCCATGGGAATAATGTCTCAAACAGTCTACGCTTTGATCGTTCCCTGGATGACCAGTTGCAGTTTCCGATGCACATCTGGAGACTTTCGGTAATCTGTGGACTATCAGCGTGTTGATGAAACACAGATATTGCATTGAGATGGAATACAACAGTCACCATGCGCACTTTGTCCCGTGGGAGCAATGTCTCAAACAGGCACGTTTTGATAGTTCCCTGTAAGACCAGTAGTAGTTTCCGGTGCACATCTGGAGGCATTCTGTAATCTGTTTACCTCGAAAGTGTTGATGAAACACAGAAATTGCATCGGGATTGAAAACAACAGTCACCATGCGCACTTTCCCCCATGGGAGCAATGTCTCAAACAGTCTACGCTTTGATCGTTCCCTGTAAGACCAGTAGTAGTTTCCGATGCAAATCTGGAGGCATTCGGTAATCTGTGGACTATCAGGGTGTTGATGAACCACAGAAATCGCATTGGGATTGAATACAACAGTCACCATGCGCACTTTCCCTCATGGGAGCAATTTCTCAAACAGTCTACGCTTTGATCGTTCCCAGGAAGACCAGTAGTAGTTTCCGATGCACATCTGGAGGCATTCTGTAATCTGTGGACTATCAGAGTGTTGATGAAACACAGATATTGCATCGGGATTGAATACAACAGTCCCCATGCGCACTTTCCTCCATGGGAGAAAAGTCTCAAACAGTCTACGCCTTGATCGTTCCTTGGATGACCAGTTGCAGTTTCCGATGCACATCTGGAGACATTCGGTAATCTGTGGACTATCAGAGTGTTTATGAAACATAGAAATCGCATTGGGATTGAATACAACAGTCACCATGCGCACTTTCCCCCATGGGAGCAATTTCTCAAACAGTCTACGCTTTGATCGTTCCCAGGAAGACCAGTAGTAGTTTCCGATGCACATCTGGAGGCATTCTGTAATATGTGGACTATCAGAGTGTTGATGAAACACAGCAATTGCATCGGGAATGAAAACAACAGCCACCATGCGCACTTTCCTCCATGGGCGTAGTGTCTCAAACAGTCGAAGCTTTGATCATTCCCTGGAAGACCAGTAGTAGTTTTTGATGCACATCTGGAGGCATTCTGTAATCTGTGGACTATCAGAGTGTTGATGAAACACGGATATTGCATTGGGATTGAATATAACAGTCACCATGCGCACTTTAGCCCATGGGAGCAACGTCTCAAACAGTCTATGCTTTGATCGTTCCCTGTAAGACCAGTAGTAGCTTCCGATGCACATCTGGAGGCATTCTGTAATTTGTTGACCTTCAAAGTGTTGATGAAAGACAGAAATTGCATCGGGATTGAAAACAACAGTCACCATGCGCACTTTCTTCCATGGGAGCTATGTCTCAAACAGTCTACGCTTCGATCGTTCCCTGTAAGACCAGTAGTAGTTTCCGATGCACATCTGGAGGCATTCTGTAATCTGTTGACCTTCAAAGTGTTGATGAAACACAGAAATTGCATCGGCATTGAAAACAACAGTCACCATGCGCAATTTCCCCCATGGGAGCAATGTCTCAAACAGTCTACGCTTTCATCGATCCCAGGAAGACCAGTAGTAGTTTCCGAAGCACATCCGGAGGCATTCTGTAATCTGTGGACTATCAGAGTGTTGATGAAACACAGAAATTGCATCGGGATTGAAAACAACAGTCACCATGCGCACTTTCCTCCATGGGAGTAGTGTCCCAAACAGTCTAAGCTTTGATCATTCCCTGGAAGACCAGTAGTAGTTTTTGATGCACATCTGAAGGCATTCTGTAATCTGTGGACGATCAGAGAGTTGATGAAACACAGAAAATGGATCGGGATTGAATACAACAGTCACCATGCGCACTTTAGCCAATGGGAGCAATGTCTCAAACGGTCTACGATTTGATCGTTCCCTGTAAGACCAGTAGTAGCTTCCGATGCACATCTGGAGGCATTCTGTAATCTGTTGACATTCAAAGTGTTGATGAAACAATGAAATTGCATCGGGATTCAAAACAACAGTCACCATGCGCACATTCCCCCATGGGAGAAATGTCTCAAACAGTCTACGCTTTCATCGTTCCCTGTAAGACCAGTAGTAGTTTCCGATGCACATCTGGAGGCATTCTGTAATATGTTGACCTTCAAAGTGTTGATGAAACACAGAAATTGCTTCGGGATTGAAAACAACAGTCACTATGCGCACTTTCCTCCATGGTAGTAGTGTCTCAAACAGTCTACGCTTTGATCGTCCTCTTGAAGACCAGTAGTAGTTTCCGATGCACATCTGGAGGCATTCTGTAATCTGTGGACTATCAGAGTGTTGATGAAACACGGATATTGCATTGGGATTGAATATAACAGTCACCATGCGCACTTTAGCCCATGGGAGCAACGTCTCAAACAGTCTATGCTTTGATCGTTCCCTGTAAGACCAGTAGTAGCTTCCGATGCACATCTGGAGGCATTCTGTAATTTGTTGACCTTCAAAGTGTTGATGAAAGACAGAAATTGCATCGGGATTGAAAACAACAGTCACCATGCGCACTTTCTTCCATGGGAGCTATGTCTCAAACAGTCTACGCTTCGATCGTTCCCTGTAAGACCAGTAGTAGTTTCCGATGCACATCTGGAGGCATTCTGTAATCTGTTGACCTTCAAAGTGTTGATGAAACACAGAAATTGCATCGGCATTGAAAACAACAGTCACCATGCGCAATTTCCCCCATGGGAGCAATGTCTCAAACAGTCTACGCTTTCATCGATCCCAGGAAGACCAGTAGTAGTTTCCGAAGCACATCTGGAGGCATTCTGTAATCTGTGGACTATCAGAGTGTTGATGAAACACAGAAATTGCATCGGGATTGAAAACAACAGTCACCATGCGCACTTTCCTCCATGGGAGTTGTGTCCCAAACAGTCTAAGCTTTGATCATTCCCTGGAAGACCAGTAGTAGTTTTTGATGCACATCTGGAGGCATTCTGTAATCTGTGGACTAACAGAGTGTTGATGAAACACGGATATTGCATTGGGATTGGATATAACAGTCACCATGCGCACTTTCCAGCATGGGAGCAATGTCTCAAACAGTCTACGATTTGATCGTTCCCTGTAAGACCAGAAGTAGCTTCCGATGCACATCTGGAGGCATTCTGTAATCTGTTGACCTTCAAAGTGTTGATGAAACACAGAAATTGCATCGGGATTGAAAACAACAGTCACTATGCGCACTTTCCTCCATGGTAGTAGTGTCTCAAACAGTCTACGCTTTGATCGTTCCCCTGAAGACCAGTAGTAGTTTCCGATGCACATCTGGAGGCATTCTGTAATCTGTAAACAATCAGAGTGTTGTTGAACCACAGAAATCGCATTGGGATTGAATACAACTGTCACCATGCTCACTTTCCCCCATGTGAGCAATGTCTCAAACAGTCTACGCTTTCAGCGTTCCCAGGAAGACCAGTAGTAGTTTCCGATGCACATCTGGAGGCATTCTGTAATCTGTGGACTCTCAGAGTGTTGACGAACAACAGATATTGCATCGGGATTGAATACAACAGTCACCATGCGCACTTTCCTTCATTAGAGAAATGTCTCAAACAGTCTACGCTTTGATCGTTCCCTGGATGACCAGTTGCAGTTTCCGATGCACATCTGGAGACTTTCGGTAATCTGTGGACTATCAGAGTGTTTATGAAACACAGAAATCGCATTGGGATTGAATACAACAGTCACCATGCTCACTTTCCCCCATGTGAGCAATGTCTCAAACAGTGTACGCTTTGATCGTTCCCAGGAAGACCAGTAGTAGTTTCCGATGCATATCTGGAGGCATTCTGTAATCTGTGGACTATCAGAGTGTTGACGAACAACAGATATTGCATCGGGATTGAATACAACAGTCACCATGCGCACTTTCCTCCATGGGAATAATGTCTCAAACAGTCTACGCTTTGATCGTTCCCTGGATGACCAGTTGCAGTTTCCGATGCACATCTGGAGACTTTCGGTAATCTGTGGACTATCAGCGTGTTGATGAAACACAGATATTGCATTGAGATGGAATACAACAGTCACCATGCGCACTTTGTCCCGTGGGAGCAATGTCTCAAACAGGCACGTTTTGATAGTTCCCTGTAAGACCAGTAGTAGTTTCCGGTGCACATCTGGAGGCATTCTGTAATCTGTTTACCTCGAAAGTGTTGATGAAACACAGAAATTGCATCGGGATTGAAAACAACAGTCACCATGCGCACTTTCCCCCATGGGAGCAATGTCTCAAACAGTCTACGCTTTGATCGTTCCCTGTAAGACCAGTAGTAGTTTCCGATGCAAATCTGGAGGCATTCGGTAATCTGTGGACTATCAGGGTGTTGATGAACCACAGAAATCGCATTGGGATTGAATACAACAGTCACCATGCGCACTTTCCCTCATGGGAGCAATTTCTCAAACAGTCTACGCTTTGATCGTTCCCAGGAAGACCAGTAGTAGTTTCCGATGCACATCTGGAGGCATTCTGTAATCTGTGGACTATCAGAGTGTTGATGAAACACAGATATTGCATCGGGATTGAATACAACAGTCCCCATGCGCACTTTCCTCCATGGGAGAAAAGTCTCATACAGTCTACGCCTTGATCGTTCCTTGGATGACCAGTTGCAGTTTCCGATGCACATCTGGAGACATTCGGTAATCTGTGGACTATCAGAGTGTTTATGAAACATAGAAATCGCATTGGGATTGAATACAACAGTCACCATGCGCACTTTCCCCCATGGGAGCAATTTCTCAAACAGTCTACGCTTTGATCGTTCCCAGGAAGACCAGTAGTAGTTTCCGATGCACATCTGGAGGCATTCTGTAATATGTGGACTATCAGAGTGTTGATGAAACACAGCAATTGCATCGGGAATGAAAACAACAGCCACCATGCGCACTTTCCTCCATGGGCGTAGTGTCTCAAACAGTCGAAGCTTTGATCATTCCCTGGAAGACCAGTAGTAGTTTTTGATGCACATCTGGAGGCATTCTGTAATCTGTGGACTATCAGAGTGTTGATGAAACACGGATATTGCATTGGGATTGAATATAACAGTCACCATGCGCACTTTAGCCCATGGGAGCAACGTCTCAAACAGTCTATGCTTTGATCGTTCCCTGTAAGACCAGTAGTAGCTTCCGATGCACATCTGGAGGCATTCTGTAATTTGTTGACCTTCAAAGTGTTGATGAAAGACAGAAATTGCATCGGGATTGAAAACAACAGTCACCATGCGCACTTTCTTCCATGGGAGCTATGTCTCAAACAGTCTACGCTTCGATCGTTCCCTGTAAGACCAGTAGTAGTTTCCGATGCACATCTGGAGGCATTCTGTAATCTGTTGACCTTCAAAGTGTTGATGAAACACAGAAATTGCATCGGCATTGAAAACAACAGTCACCATGCGCAATTTCCCCCATGGGAGCAATGTCTCAAACAGTCTACGCTTTCATCGATCCCAGGAAGACCAGTAGTAGTTTCCGAAGCACATCCGGAGGCATTCTGTAATCTGTGGACTATCAGAGTGTTGATGAAACACAGAAATTGCATCGGGATTGAAAACAACAGTCACCATGCGCACTTTCCTCCATGGGAGTAGTGTCCCAAACAGTCTAAGCTTTGATCATTCCCTGGAAGACCAGTAGTAGTTTTTGATGCACATCTGGAGGCATTCTGTAATCTGTGGACGATCAGAGAGTTGATGAAACACAGAAAATGGATCGGGATTGAATACAACAGTCACCATGCGCACTTTAGCCCATGGGAGCAATGTCTCAAACGGTCTACGATTTGATCGTTCCCTGTAAGACCAGTAGTAGCTTCCGATGCACATCTGGAGGCATTCTGTAATCTGTTGACATTCAAAGTGTTGATGAAACAATGAAATTGCATCGGGATTCAAAACAACAGTCACCATGCGCACATTCCCCCATGGGAGAAATGTCTCAAACAGTCTACGCTTTCATCGTTCCCTGTAAGACCAGTAGTAGTTTCCGATGCACATCTGGAGGCATTCTGTAATATGTTGACCTTCAAAGTGTTGATGAAACACAGAAATTGCTTCGGGATTGAAAACAACAGTCACTATGCGCACTTTCCTCCATGGTAGTAGTGTCTCAAACAGTCTACGCTTTGATCGTCCTCTTGAAGACCAGTAGTAGTTTCCGATGCACATCTGGAGGCATTCTGTAATCTGTGGACTATCAGAGTGTTGATGAAACACGGATATTGCATTGGGATTGAATATAACAGTCACCATGCGCACTTTAGCCCATGGGAGCAACGTCTCAAATAGTCTATGCTTTGATCGTTCCCTGTAAGACCAGTAGTAGCTTCCGATGCACATCTGGAGGCATTCTGTAATTTGTTGACCTTCAAAGTGTTGATGAAAGACAGAAATTGCATCGGGATTGAAAACAACAGTCACCATGCGCACTTTCTTCCATGGGAGCTATGTCTCAAACAGTCTACGCTTCGATCGTTCCCTGTAAGACCAGTAGTAGTTTCCGATGCACATCTGGAGGCATTCTGTAATCTGTTGACCTTCAAAGTGTTGATGAAACACAGAAATTGCATCGGCATTGAAAACAACAGTCACCATGCGCAATTTCCCCCATGGGAGCAATGTCTCAAACAGTCTACGCTTTCATCGATCCCAGGAAGACCAGTAGTAGTTTCCGAAGCACATCTGGAGGCATTCTGTAATCTGTGGACTATCAGAGTGTTGATGAAACACAGAAATTGCATCGGGATTGAAAACAACAGTCACCATGCGCACTTTCCTCCATGGGAGTAGTGTCCCAAACAGTCTAAGCTTTGATCATTCCCTGGAAGACCAGTAGTAGTTTTTGATGCACATCTGGAGGCATTCTGTAATCTGTGGACTAACAGAGTGTTGATGAAACACGGATATTGCATTGGGATTGGATATAACAGTCACCATGCGCACTTTCCAGCATGGGAGCAATGTCTCAAACAGTCTACGATTTGATCGTTCCCTGTAAGACCAGAAGTAGCTTCCGATGCACATCTGGAGGCATTCTGTAATCTGTTGACCTTCAAAGTGTTGATGAAACACAGAAATTGCATCGGGATTGAAAACAACAGTCACCAAGCCCACTTTCCCCCATGGGAGAAATGTCTCAAACAGTCTACGCTTTGATCGTTCCCTGTAAGACCAGTAGTAGTTTCCGATGCACATCTGGAGGCATTCTGTAATCTGTTGACCTTCAAAGTGTTGATGAAATACAGAAATTGCATCGGGATTGAAAACAACAGTCACTATGCGCACTTTCCTCCATGGTAGTAGTGTCTCAAACAGTCTACGCTTTGATCGGTCCCTTGAAGACCAGTAGTAGTTTCCGATGCACATCTGGAGGCATTCTGTAATCTGTAAACAATCAGAGTGTTGTTGAACCACAGAAATCGCATTGGGATTGAATACAACTGTCACCATGCTCACTTTCCCCCATGTGAGCAATGTCTCAAACAGTCTACGCTTTCATCGTTCCCAGGAAGACCAGTAGTAGTTTCCGATGCACATCTGGAGGCATTCTGTAATCTGTGGACTCTCAGAGTGTTGACGAACAACAGATATTGCATCGGGATTGAATACAACAGTCACCATGCGCACTTTCCTTCATGGGAGAAATGTCTCAAACAGTCTACGCTTTGATCGTTCCCTGGATGACCAGTTGCAGTTTCCGATGCACATCTGGAGACTTTCGGTAATCTGTGGACTATCAGATTGTTGATGAACCACAGAAATCGCATTGGGATTGAATACAACAGTCACCATGCTCACTTTCCCCCATGTGATCAATGTCTCAAACAGTGTACGCTTTGATCGTTCCCAGGAAGACCAGTAGTAGTTTCCGATGCATATCTGGAGGCATTCTGTAATCTGTGGACTATCAGAGTGTTGACGAACAACAGATATTGCATCGGGATTGAATACAACAGTCACCATGCGCACTTTCCTCCATGGGAATAATGTCTCAAACAGTCTACGCTTTGATCGTTCCCTGGATGACCAGTTGCAGTTTCCGATGCACATCTGGAGACTTTCGGTAATCTGTGGACTATCAGCGTGTTGATGAAACACAGATATTGCATTGAGATGGAATACAACAGTCACCATGCGCACTTTGTCCCGTGGGAGCAATGTCTCAAACAGGCACGTTTTGATAGTTCCCTGTAAGACCAGTAGTAGTTTCCGGTGCACATCTGGAGGCATTCTGTAATCTGTTTACCTCGAAAGTGTTGATGAAACACAGAAATTGCATCGGGATTGAAAACAACAGTCACCATGCGCACTTTCCCCCATGGGAGCAATGTCTCAAACAGTCTACGCTTTGATCGTTCCCTGTAAGACCAGTAGTAGTTTCCGATGCAAATCTGGAGGCATTCGGTAATCTGTGGACTATCAGGGTGTTGATGAACCACAGAAATCGCATTGGGATTGAATACAACAGTCACCATGCGCACTTTCCCTCATGGGAGCAATTTCTCAAACAGTCTACGCTTTGATCGTTCCCAGGAAGACCAGTAGTAGTTTCCGATGCACATCTGGAGGCATTCTGTAATCTGTGGACTATCAGAGTGTTGATGAAACACAGATATTGCATCGGGATTGAATACAACAGTCCCCATGCGCACTTTCCTCCATGGGAGAAAAGTCTCAAACAGTCTACGCCTTGATCGTTCCTTGGATGACCAGTTGCAGTTTCCGATGCACATCTGGAGACATTCGGTAATCTGTGGACTATCAGAGTGTTTA
Organism: Schistocerca gregaria; assembly: GCF_023897955.1. Classification (NCBI taxonomy): domain Eukaryota; kingdom Metazoa; phylum Arthropoda; class Insecta; order Orthoptera; family Acrididae; genus Schistocerca; species Schistocerca gregaria. The sequence goes on from NC_064926.1 coordinate 4,949,173, forward strand.
TGAAACATAGAAATCGCATTGGGATTGAATACAACAGTCACCATGCGCACTTTCCCCCATGGGAGCAATTTCTCAAACAGTCTACGCTTTGATCGTTCCCAGGAAGACCAGTAGTAGTTTCCGATGCACATCTGGAGGCATTCTGTAATATGTGGACTATCAGAGTGTTGATGAAACACAGCAATTGCATCGGGAATGAAAACAACAGCCACCATGCGCACTTTCCTCCATGGGAGTAGTGTCTCAAACAGTCGAAGCTTTGATCATTCCCTGGAAGACCAGTAGTAGTTTTTGATGCACATCTGGAGGCATTCTGTAATCTGTGGACTATCAGAGTGTTGATGAAACACGGATATTGCATTGGGATTGAATATAACAGTCACCATGCGCACTTTAGCCCATGGGAGCAACGTCTCAAACAGTCTATGCTTTGATCGTTCCCTGTAAGACCAGTAGTAGCTTCCGATGCACATCTGGAGGCATTCTGTAATTTGTTGACCTTCAAAGTGTTGATGAAAGACAGAAATTGCATCGGGATTGAAAACAACAGTCACCATGCGCACTTTCTTCCATGGGAGCTATGTCTCAAACAGTCTACGCTTCGATCGTTCCCTGTAAGACCAGTAGTAGTTTCCGATGCACATCTGGAGGCATTCTGTAATCTGTTGACCTTCAAAGTGTTGATGAAACACAGAAATTGCATCGGCATTGAAAACAACAGTCACCATGCGCAATTTCCCCCATGGGAGCAATGTCTCAAACAGTCTACGCTTTCATCGATCCCAGGAAGACCAGTAGTAGTTTCCGAAGCACATCTGGAGGCATTCTGTAATCTGTGGACTATCAGAGTGTTGATGAAACACAGAAATTGCATCGGGATTGAAAACAACAGTCACCATGCGCACTTTCCTCCATGGGAGTAGTGTCCCAAACTGTCTAAGCTTTGATCATTCCCTGGAAGACCAGTAGTAGTTTTTGATGCACATCTGGAGGCATTCTGTAATCTGTGGACTAACAGAGTGTTGATGAAACACGGATATTGCATTGGGATTGAATATAACAGTCACCATGCGCACTTTCCAGCATGGGAGCAATGTCTCAAACAGTCTACGATTTGATCGTTCCCTGTAAGACCAGAAGTAGCTTCCGATGCACATCTGGAGGCATTCTGTAATCTGTTGACCTTCAAAGTGTTGATGAAACACAGAAATTGCATCGGGATTGAAAACAACAGTCACTATGCGCACTTTCCTCCATGGTAGTAGTGTCTCAAACAGTCTACGCTTTGATCGTTCCCCTGAAGACCAGTAGTAGTTTCCGATGCACATCTGGAGGCATTCTGTAATCTGTAAACAATCAGAGTGTTGTTGAACCACAGAAATCGCATTGGGATTGAATACAACTGTCACCATGCTCACTTTCCCCCATGTGAGCAATGTCTCAAACAGTCTACGCTTTCAGCGTTCCCAGGAAGACCAGTAGTAGTTTCCGATGCACATCTGGAGGCATTCTGTAATCTGTGGACTCTCAGAGTGTTGACGAACAACAGATATTGCATCGGGATTGAATACAACAGTCACCATGCGCACTTTCCTTCATGGGAGAAATGTCTCAAACAGTCTACGCTTTGATCGTTCCCTGGATGACCAGTTGCAGTTTCCGATGCACATCTGGAGACTTTCGGTAATCTGTGGACTATCAGAGTGTTTATGAAACACAGAAATCGCATTGGGATTGAATACAACAGTCACCATGCTCACTTTCCCCCATGTGAGCAATGTCTCAAACAGTGTACGCTTTGATCGTTCCCAGGAAGACCAGTAGTAGTTTCCGATGCATATCTGGAGGCATTCTGTAATCTGTGGACTATCAGAGTGTTGACGAACAACAGATATTGCATCGGGATTGAATACAACAGTCACCATGCGCACTTTCCTCCATGGGAATAATGTCTCAAACAGTCTACGCTTTGATCGTTCCCTGGATGACCAGTTGCAGTTTCCGATGCACATCTGGAGACTTTCGGTAATCTGTGGACTATCAGCGTGTTGATGAAACACAGATATTGCATTGAGATGGAATACAACAGTCACCATGCGCACTTTGTCCCGTGGGAGCAATGTCTCAAACAGGCACGTTTTGATAGTTCCCTGTAAGACCAGTAGTAGTTTCCGGTGCACATCTGGAGGCATTCTGTAATCTGTTTACCTCGAAAGTGTTGATGAAACACAGAAATTGCATCGGGATTGAAAACAACAGTCACCATGCGCACTTTCCCCCATGGGAGCAATGTCTCAAACAGTCTACGCTTTGATCGTTCCCTGTAAGACCAGTAGTAGTTTCCGATGCAAATCTGGAGGCATTCGGTAATCTGTGGACTATCAGGGTGTTGATGAACCACAGAAATCGCATTGGGATTGAATACAACAGTCACCATGCGCACTTTCCCTCATGGGAGCAATTTCTCAAACAGTCTACGCTTTGATCGTTCCCAGGAAGACCAGTAGTAGTTTCCGATGCACATCTGGAGGCATTCTGTAATCTGTGGACTATCAGAGTGTTGATGAAACACAGATATTGCATCGGGATTGAATACAACAGTCCCCATGCGCACTTTCCTCCATGGGAGAAAAGTCTCAAACAGTCTACGCCTTGATCGTTCCTTGGATGACCAGTTGCAGTTTCCGATGCACATCTGGAGACATTCGGTAATCTGTGGACTATCAGAGTGTTTATGAAACATAGAAATCGCATTGGGATTGAATACAACAGTCACCATGCGCACTTTCCCCCATGGGAGCAATTTCTCAAACAGTCTACGCTTTGATCGTTCCCAGGAAGACCAGTAGTAGTTTCCGATGCACATCTGGAGGCATTCTGTAATATGTGGACTATCAGAGTGTTGATGAAACACAGCAATTGCATCGGGAATGAAAACAACAGCCACCATGCGCACTTTCCTCCATGGGCGTAGTGTCTCAAACAGTCGAAGCTTTGATCATTCCCTGGAAGACCAGTAGTAGTTTTTGATGCACATCTGGAGGCATTCTGTAATCTGTGGACTATCAGAGTGTTGATGAAACACGGATATTGCATTGGGATTGAATATAACAGTCACCATGCGCACTTTAGCCCATGGGAGCAACGTCTCAAACAGTCTATGCTTTGATCGTTCCCTGTAAGACCAGTAGTAGCTTCCGATGCACATCTGGAGGCATTCTGTAATTTGTTGACCTTCAAAGTGTTGATGAAAGACAGAAATTGCATCGGGATTGAAAACAACAGTCACCATGCGCACTTTCTTCCATGGGAGCTATGTCTCAAACAGTCTACGCTTCGATCGTTCCCTGTAAGACCAGTAGTAGTTTCCGATGCACATCTGGAGGCATTCTGTAATCTGTTGACCTTCAAAGTGTTGATGAAACACAGAAATTGCATCGGCATTGAAAACAACAGTCACCATGCGCAATTTCCCCCATGGGAGCAATGTCTCAAACAGTCTACGCTTTCATCGATCCCAGGAAGACCAGTAGCAGTTTCCGAAGCACATCTGGAGGCATTCTGTAATCTGTGGACTATCAGAGTGTTGATGAAACACAGAAATTGCATCGGGATTGAAAACAACAGTCACCATGCGCACTTTCCTCCATGGGAGTAGTGTCCCAAACAGTCTAAGCTTTGATCATTCCCTGGAAGACCAGTAGTAGTTTTTGATGCACATCTGGAGGCATTCTGTAATCTGTGGACTAACAGAGTGTTGATGAAACACGGATATTGCATTGGGATTGAATATAACAGTCACCATGCGCACTTTCCAGCATGGGAGCAATGTCTCAAACAGTCTACGATTTGATCGTTCCCTGTAAGACCAGAAGTAGCTTCCGATGCACATCTGGAGGCATTCTGTAATCTGTTGACCTTCAAAGTGTTGATGAAACACAGAAATTGCATCGGGATTGAAAACAACAGTCACCATGCCCACTTTCCCCCATGGGAGAAATGTCTCAAACAGTCTACGCTTTGATCGTTCCCTGTAAGACCAGTAGTAGTTTCCGATGCACATCTGGAGGCAATCTGTAATCTGTTGACCTTCAAAGTGTTGATGAAATACAGAAATTGCATCGGGATTGAAAACAACAGTCACTATGCGCACTTTCCTCCATGGTAGTAGTGTCTCAAACAGTCTACGCTTTGATCGGTCCCTTGAAGACCAGTAGTAGTTTCCGATGCACATCTGGAGGCATTCTGTAATCTGTAAACAATCAGAGTGTTGTTGAACCACAGAAATCGCATTGGGATTGAATACAACTGTCACCATGCTCACTTTCCCCCATGTGAGCAATGTCTCAAACAGTCTACGCATTCATCGTTCCCAGGAAGACCAGTAGTAGTTTCCGATGCACATCTGGAGGCATTCTGTAATCTGTGGACTCTCAGAGTGTTGACGAACAACAGATATTGCATCGGGATTGAATACAACAGTCACCATGCGCACTTTCCTTCATGGGAGAAATGTCTCAAACAGTCTACGCTTTGATCGTTCCCTGGATGACCAGTTGCAGTTTCCGATGCACATCTGGAGACTTTCGGTAATCTGTGGACTATCAGATTGTTGATGAACCACAGAAATCGCATTGGGATTGAATACAACAGTCACCATGCTCACTTTCCCCCATGTGATCAATGTCTCAAACAGTGTACGCTTTGATCGTTCCCAGGAAGACCAGTAGTAGTTTCCGATGCATATCTGGAGGCATTCTGTAATCTGTGGACTATCAGAGTGTTGACGAACAACAGATATTGCATCGGGATTGAATACAACAGTCACCATGCGCACTTTCCTCCATGGGAATAATGTCTCAAACAGTCTACGCTTTGATCGTTCCCTGGATGACCAGTTGCAGTTTCCGATGCACATCTGGAGACTTTCGGTAATCTGTGGACTATCAGCGTGTTGATGAAACACAGATATTGCATTGAGATGGAATACAACAGTCACCATGCGCACTTTGTCCGTGGGAGCAATGTCTCAAACAGGCACGTTTTGATAGTTCCCTGTAAGACCAGTAGTAGTTTCCGGTGCACATCTGGAGGCATTCTGTAATCTGTTTACCTCGAAAGTGTTGATGAAACACAGAAATTGCATCGGGATTGAAAACAACAGTCACCATGCGCACTTTCCCCCATGGGAGCAATGTCTCAAACAGTCTACGCTTTGATCGTTCCCTGTAAGACCAGTAGTAGTTTCCGATGCAAATCTGGAGGCATTCGGTAATCTGTGGGCTATCAGGGTGTTGATGAACCACAGAAATCGCATTAAGATTGAATACAACAGTCACCATGCGCACTTTCCCTCATGGGAGCAATTTCACAAACAGTCTACGCTTTGATCGTTCCCAGGAAGACCAGTAGTAGTTTCCGATGCACATCTGGAGGCATTCTGTAATCTGTGGACTATCAGAGTGTTGATGAAACACAGATATTGCATCGGGATTGAATACAACAGTCCCCATGCGCACATTCCTCCATGGGAGAAAAGTCCCAAACAGTCTACGCCTTGATCGTTCCTTGGATGACCAGTTGCAGTTTCCGATGCACATCTGGAGACATTCGGTAATCTGTGGACTATCAGAGTGTTTATGAAACATAGAAATCGCATTGGGATTGAATACAACAGTCACCATGCGCACTTTCCCCCATGGGAGCAATTTCTCAAACAGTCTACGCTTTGATCGTTCCCAGGAAGACCAGTAGTAGTTTCCGATGCACATCTGGAGGCATTCTGTAATATGTGGACTATCAGAGTGTTGATGAAACACAGCAATTGCATCGGGAATGAAAACAACAGCCACCATGCGCACTTTCCTCCATGGGAGTAGTGTCTCAAACAGTCGAAGCTTTGATCATTCCCTGGAAGAACAGTAGTAGTTTTTGATGCACATCTGGAGGCATTCTGTAATCTGTGGACTATCAGAGTGTTGATGAAACACGGATATTGCATTGGGATTGAATATAACAGTCACCATGCGCACTTTAGCCCATGGGAGCAACGTCTCAAACAGTCTACGCTTTGATCGTTCCCAGGAAGACCAGTAGTAGTTTCCGATGCACATCTGGAGGCATTCTGTAATCTGTGGACTATCAGAGTGTTGATGAAACACAGAAATTGCATCGGGATTGAAAACAACAGTCACCATGCGCACTTTCCTCCATGGGAGTAGTGTCCCAAACAGTCTAAGCTTTGATCATTCCCTGGAAGACCAGTAGTAGTTTTTGATGCACATCTGGAGGCATTCTGTAATCTGTGGACTAACAGAGTGTTGATGAAACACGGATATTGCATTGGGATTGAATATAACAGTCACCATGCGCACTTTCCAGCATGGGAGCAATGTCACAAACAGTCTACGATTTGATCGTTCCCTGTAAGACCAGAAGTAGCTTCCGATGCACATCTGGAGGCATTCTGTAATCTGTTGACCTTCAAAGTGTTGATGAAACACAGAAATTGCATCGGGATTGAAAACAACAGTCACTATGCGCACTTTCCTCCATGGTAGTAGTGTCTCAAACAGTCTACGCTTTGATCGTTCCCCTGAAGACCAGTAGTAGTTTCCGATGCACATCTGGAGGCATTCTGTAATCTGTAAACAATCAGAGTGTTGTTGAACCACAGAAATCGCATTGGGATTGAATACAACTGTCACCATGCTCACTTTCCCCAATGTGAGCAATGTCTCAAACAGTCTACGCTTTCAGCGTTCCCAGGAAGACCAGTAGTAGTTTCCGATGCACATCTGGAGGCATTCTGTAATCTGTGGACTCTCAGAGTGTTGACGAACAACAGATATTGCATCGGGATTGAATACAACAGTCACCATGCGCACTTTCCTTCATGGGAGAAATGTCTCAAACAGTCTACGCTTTGATCGTTCCCTGGATGACCAGTTGCAGTTTCCGATGCACATCTGGAGACTTTCGGTAATCTGTGGACTATCAGAGTGTTTATGAAACACAGAAATCGCATTAGGATTGAATACAACAGTCACCATGCGCACTTTCCCCCATGGGATCAATGTCTCAAACAGTCTACGCTTTGATCTCTCCCCGGAAGACCAGTAGTAGTTTCCGATGCACATCTGGAGGCATTCTGTAATCTGTGGACTATCAGAGTGTTGATGAAACACAGAAATTGCATCGGGATTGAAATCAACAGTCACCATGCGCACTTTCCTCCATGGGAGTAGTGTCTCAAACAGTCTACGCTTTGATCATTCCCTGGAAGACCAGTATGAGGTTTTGATGCACATCTGGAGGCATTCTGTAATCTGTGGACTATCAGAGTGTTGATGAAACACAGATATTGCATTGGGATTGAATACAACAGTCACCATGCGCACATTGTCCCATGGGAGCAATGTCTCAAACAGTCTACGTTTTGATCGTTCCTGTAAGACCAGTAGTAGTTTCCGGTGCACATCTGGAGGCATTCTGTAATCTGTTTACCTCGAAAGTGTTGATGAAACACAGAAATTGCATCGGGATTGAAAACAACAGTCACCATGCGCACTTTCCCCCATGGGAGCAATGTCTCAAACAGTCTACGCTTTGATCGTTCCCTGTAAGACCAGTAGTAGTTTCCGATGCAAATCTGGAGGCATTCGGTAATCTGTGGGCTATCAGGGTGTTGATGAACCACAGAAATCGCATTGGGATTGAATACAACAGTCGCCATGCGCACTTTCCCTCATGGGAGCAATTTCTCAAACAGTCTACGCTTTGATCGTTCCCAGGAAGACCAGTAGTAGTTTCCGATGCACATCTGGAGGCATTCTGTAATCTGTGGACCATCAGAGTGTTGATGAAACACAGATATTGCATCGGGATTGAATACAACAGTCCCCATGCGCACTTTCCTCCATGGGAGAAAAGTCTCAAACAGTCTTCGCCTTGATCGTTCCTTGGATGACCAGTTGCAGTTTCCGATGCACATCTGGAGACATTCGGTAATCTGTGGACTATCAGAGTGTTTATGAAACATAGAAATCGCATTGGGATTGAATACAACAGTCACCATGCGCACTTTCCCCCATGGGAGCAATGTCTCAAACAGTCTACGCTTTGATCGTTCCCAGGAAGACCAGTAGTAGTTTCCGATGCACATATGGAGGCATTCTGTAATCTGTGGACTATCAGAGTGTTGATGAAACACAGAAATTGCATCGGGAATGAATACAACAGTCACCATGCGCACTTTCCTCCATGGGAGTAATGTGTCAAACAGTCTACGCTTTCATCGTTCCCTGGAAGACCAGTAGTAGTTTCCGATGCACATCTGGAGGCATTGTGTAATCTGTGGACTATCTGAGTGATGATGAAACACAGGAATTGCATCGGAATTGAATACAACAGTCACCATGCGCACTTTCCTCCATAGATGTAATGTCTCAGACAGTCTACGCTTCGATCGTTCCCAGGAAGACCAGTAGTAGTTTCCGATGCACATCTGGAGGCATTCTGTAATCTGTGGACTATCAGAGTGTTGATGAAACACAGATATTGCATCGGGATTGATTACAACAGTCACCATGCGCACTTTCCTCCATGGGAGAAAAGTCTCAAACAGTCTACGCCTTGATCGTACCCTGGATGACCAGTTGCAGTTTCCGATGCACATCTGGAGACATTCGGTAAACTGTGGACTATTAGAGTGTTTATGAAACACAGAAATCGCATTGGGAATGAATACAACAATCACCATGCGCACCTTACCCCATGGGAGCAATGACTCAAACAGTCTACGCTTTGATCGTTCCCAGGAAGACCAGTAGTACTTTCCGATGCACATCTGGAGGCATTCTGTAATGTGTGGACTATCAGAGTGTTGATGAAACACAGCAATTGCACCGGGATTGAAAACAACAGTCACCATGCGCACATTCCTCCATGGGAGTAGTGTCTCCAACAGTCTAAGCTTTGATCATTCCCAGGAAAAGCTGTAGTAGTTTCCGATGCACATCTGGAGGCATTCTGTAATCTGTGGACTAACAGAGTGTTAATGAAACACGGATATTGCATTGGGATTGAATATAACAGTCACCATGCGCACTTTCCCCCATGGGAGCAATGTCTCAAACAGTCTACGCTTTGATCGTTCCCTGTAAGACCAGAAGTAGCTTCCGATGCACATCTGGAGGCATTCTGTAGTCTGTTGACCTTTAAAGTGTTGATGAAACAAAGAAATTGCATCGGGATTGGAAACAACAGTCACCATGCGCACTTTCCCCCATGGGAGCAATGACTAAACAGTCTACGCTTTGATCGTTCCCTGTAAGACCAGAAGTAGTTTCCGATGCACATCTGGAGGCATTCTGTAATCTGTTGACCTTCAAAGTGTTGATGAAACACAGAAATTGCATCGGGATTGAAAACAACAGTCACTATGCGCACATTCCTCCATGGTAGTAGTGTCTCAAACAGACCACGCTTTGATCGTTCCCTTGAAGACCAGTAGTAGTTTCCGATGCACATCTGGAGGCATTCTGTAATCTGTGGACTATCAGAGTGTTGATGAACCACAGAAATCGCATTGGGATTGAATACAACAGTCACCATGCTCACTTTCCCCCATGTGAGCTATGTCTCAAACAGTCTACGCTTTGATCGTTCCCAGGAAGACCAGTAGTAGTTTCCGATGCACATCTGGAGGCATTCTGTAATCTGTGGACTATCAAAGTGTTGACGAACAACAGATATTGCATCGGGATTGAATACAACAGTCACCATGCCCACTTTCCTCCATGGGAGAAATGTCTCAAACAGTCTACGCTTTGATCGTTCCCTGGATGACCAGTTGCAGTTTCCGATGCACATCTGGAGACTTTCGGTAATCTGTGGACTATCGGAGTGTTTATGAAACAAAGAAATCGCATTGGGATTGAATGCAACAGTCACCATGCGCACTATCCCCCATGGGAGCAATGTCTCAAACAGTCTACGCTTTGATCGTTCCCAGGAAGACCAGTAGTAGTTTCGGATGCACATTTGGAGGCATTCTGTAATCTGTGGACTATCAGAGTGTTGATGAAACACAGAAATTGCATCGGGAATGAATACAACAGTCACCATGCGCACTTTCCTCCATGGGAGTAATGTGTCAAACAGTCTACGCTTTCATCGTTCCCTGGAAGACCAGTAGTAGTTTCAGATGCACATCTGGAGGCATTGTGTACTCTGTGGACTATCTGAGTGATGATGAGACACAGTAATTGCATCGGTATTGAATACAACAGTCACCATGCGCACTTTCCTCCATGGAAGTAATGTCTCAGACAGTCTACGATTTGATCGTTCCCAGGAAGACCAGTAGTAGTTTCCGATGCACATCTGGAGGCATTCTGTAATCTGTGGACTATCAAGGTGTTAATGAAACACAGAAATTGCATCGGCATTGAACACAACGGTCACCATGCGCACTTTCCTCCATGGAAGTAATGTCTCAGACAGTCTACGCTTTGATCGTTCCCAGGAAGACCAGTAGTAGTTTCCGATGCACATCTGGAAGCATTCTGTAATCTGTTGTCTATCAGAGTGTTGATGAAACACAGAAATCGCATTGGGATTGAATACAACAGTCACCATGCGCACTTTCCCCCATGGGAGCAATGTCTCAAACAGTCTACGGTTTGATCTATCCCAGGAAGACAAGTAGTAGTTTCCGATGCACTTCTGGAGGCATTCTGTAGTCTGTGGGCTATCAAAGTGTTGATGAAACACAGAAATTGAATTGGGGGTGAATACAACAGACATTATGCGCACTTTCCTCCAAGGGAGTAAAGTCTCAAACAGTCTATGCTTTGATCGTTAACTGGAAGACCAGAAGTAGTTTCAGATGCATATCTGGAGGCATTCTGTAATCATTGGGCTATCAGAGTGTTGATGAAACACAGATATTGCATCGGGATTGAATACAACAGTCACCATGCGCACTTTCCTCCATGGTACAAATGTCTCAAACAATATACGCTTTGATCGTTCCCTGGATGACCAGTTGCAGTTTCCGATGCACATCTGGAGGCATTCTGTAATCTGTGGACTATCAGAGTGTTTATGAAACACAGAAATTGCATCGGGATTGAAAACAACAGTCACCATGCGCACTTTCCTCCATGGGAGTAGTGTCTCAAACAGTCTACGCTTTGATCATTCCCTGGAAGACCAGTAGTAGTTTTTGATGCACATCTGGACGCATTCTGTAATCTGTGTACTATCAGAGTGTTGATGAAAAACACAGATATTGCATTATGGTTGAATACAACAGTCACCATGCGCACTTTCCCCCATTGGAGCAATGTCTCAAACAGTCTACGCTTTGATCGTTCTCTGTAAGACCAGTAGTAGTTTCCGATGCACATCTGGAGGCATTCTGCAATCTGATGACCTTCAAAGTGTTGATGAAACACAGAAATCGCATTGGGATTGAATACAACAGTCACCATGCGCACTTTCTTCCATTGGAGCAATGTCTCAAACAGTCTACGCTTTGATCATTCCCAGGAAGACCAGTAGTAGTTTCCGATGCCCATCTGGAGGCATTCTGTAATCTGTGGACTCTCAGAGTGTTGATGAAACACAGAAATTGCATCGGGAATGAATGCAACAGTCACCATGCGCACTTTCCTCCATGGGAGTAATGTGTCAAACAGTCTACGCTTTCATCGTTCACTGGAAGACCAGTGGTAGTTTCCGATGCACATCTGGAGGCATTCTGTAATCTGTGGACTATCTGAGTGATGTTGAAACACAGGAATTGCATCGGAATTGAATACAACAGTCACCATGCGCACTTTCCTCCATGGGAGTAATGTCTCAGACAGTCTACGCTTTGATCGTTCCCAGGAAGACCAGTAGTAGTTTCCGATGCACATCTGGAGGCATTCTGTAATCTGTGGACTATCAGAGTGTTGATGAAACACAGAAATTGCATCGGGATTGAACACAACAGTCACCATGCGCACTTTCCTCCATGTGAGTAATGTCTCAAAAAGTCTACGGTTTGATCGATCCCAGGAAGACCAGTAGTAGTTTCCGATGCACTTCTGGAGGCATTCTGTAGCCTGTGGACTATCAAAGTGTGACGAAACACAGGAATTGAATCGGGATTGAATACAACAGACACCATGCAGACTTTTCTCCATGGGAGTAATGTCTCAAACAGTCTATGCTTTGATCGTTACCTGGAAGACCAGAAGTAGTTTCCGATGCACATCTGGAATCATTCGGTAATCTGTGGGCTATCAGAGTGTTGATGAAACACAGAAATTGCATCGGGATTGAATACAGCAGTCACCATGCGCACTTTCCTCCATTGGAGTAATGTCTCAAACAGTCTATGCTTTGATCGTTCCCTGGAAGACCAGTGGTAGTTTCCGATGCACATCTGTAGGCATTCTGTAATCTGTGGACTATCAGACTGTTGATGAAACACAGAAGTTCCATCGGGATTGAATACAACAGTCACCATGCGCACTTTCCCACATGGCAGCAATGTCTCAAACAGTCTACGATTTTAACGTTCCCTGTAACACCAGTAGTAGTTTCCGATGCACATCTTGAGGCATTCTGTAATCTGTTGACCTTCAAAGTGTTGATGCAACGCAGAAATTGCATCGGGATTGAAAACAACAGTCACCATGCGCTCTTTCCTCCATGGGAGAAATGTCTCAAACAGTCTACGCTTTGATCGTTCCCTGGATGACCAGTTGCAGTTTCCGATGCACATCTGGAGGCATTCTGTAATCTGTTGACCTTCAAAGTGTTCATGAAACACAGAAATCGCATTGGGATTGAATACAACAGTCACCATGCGCACTTTCCCCCATGGGAGCAATGTCTGAAACAGTCTACGGTTTGATCGATCCCAGGAACACCAGTAGTAGTTTCCGATGCACTTCTGGAGGCATTCTGTAGTCTGTGGACTATCAAAGTGTTGATGAAACACAGAAATTGAATCGGGATTGAAAACAACAGTCACCATGCGCACATTCCTCCATGTCAGTAGTGTCTCCAACAGTCTAAGCTTTGATCATTCCCAGGAAGAGCTGTAGTAGTTTCCGATGCACATCTGGAGGCATTCTGTAATCTGTGGACTAACAGAGTGTTAATGAAACACGGATATTGCATTGGGATTGAATATAACAGTCACCATGCGCACTTTCCCCCATGGGAGCAATGTCTCAAACAGTCTACGCTTTGATCGTTCCCTGTAAGACCTGAAGTATCTTCCGATGCACATCTGGAGGCATTCTGTAATCTGTTGACCTTTAAAGTGTTGATGAAACAAAGAAATTGCATCGGGATTGGAAACAACAGTCACCATGCGCACTTTCCCCCATGGGAGCAATGACTAAACAGTCTACGCTTTGATAGCTCCCTGTAAGACCAGTAGTAGTTTCCGATGCACATCTGGAGGCATTCTGTAATCTGTTGACCTTCAAAGTGTTGATGAAACACAGAAATTGCATCGGGATTGAAAACAACAGTCACTATGCGCACTTTCCTCCATGGTAGTAGTGTCTCAAACAGACTACGCTTTGATCGTTCCCTTGAAGACCAGTAGTAGTTTCCGATGCACATCTGGAGGCATTCTGTAATCTGTGGACTATCAGAGTGTTGATGAACCACAGAAATTGCATTGGGATTGAATACAACAGTCACCATGCTCACTTTCCCCCATGTGAGCAATGTCTCAAACAGTCTACGCTTTGATCGTTCCCAGGAAGACCAGTAGTAGTTTCCGATGCACATCTGGAAGCATTCTGTAATCTGTGGACTATCAGAGTGTTGACGAACAACAGATATTGCATCGGGATTGAATACAACAGTCACCATGCGCACTTTCCTCCATGGGAGAAATGTCTCAAACAGTCTACGCTTTGATCGTTCCCTGGATGACCAGTTGCAGTTTCCGATGCACATCTGGAGACTTTCGGTAATCTGTGGACTATCAGATTGTTTATGAAACAAAGAAATCGCATTGGGATTGAATACAACAGTCACCATGCGCACTTTCCCCCATGGGTGCAATGTCTCAAACAGTCTACGCTTTGATCGTTCCCAGGAAGACCAGTAGTAGTTTCCGATGCACATATGGAGGCATTCTGTAATCTGTGGACTATCAGAGTGTTGATGAAACACAGAAATTGCATCGGGAATGAATACAACAGTCACCATGCGCACTTTCCTCCATGGGAGTAATGTGTCAAACAGTCTACGCTTTCATCGTTCCCTGGAAGACCAGTAGTAGTTTCAGATGCAAATCTGGAGGCATTGTGTAATCTGTGGACTATCTGAGTGATGATGAAACACAGTAATTGCATCGGTATTGAATACAACAGTCACCATGCGCACTTTCCTCCATGGAAGTAATGTCTCAGACAGTCTACGATTTGATCGTTCCCAGGAAGACCAGTAGTAGTTTCCGATGCACATCTGGAGGCATTCTGTAATCTGTGGACTATCAGAGTGTTGATGAAACACAGAAATTGCATCGGCATTGAACACAACAGTCACCATGCGCACTTTCCTCCATGTGAGTAATGTCTCAAACAGTCTACGGTTTGATCGATCCCACGAAGACCAGGAGTAGTTTCCGATGCACTTCTGGAGGCATTCTGTAGTCTGTGGACTATCAAAGTGTTGATGAAACACAGAAATTGAATCGGGATTGAATACAACAGACACCATGCGCACTTTCCTCCATGGGAGTAATGTCTCAAACAGTCTATGCTTTGATCGTTACCTGGAAGACCAGAAGTAGTTTCCGATGCACATCTGGAGGCATTCTGTAATCTGTGGGCTATCAGAGAGTTGATGAAACACAGAAATTGCATCGGGATTGAATACAGCAGTCACCATCCGCACTTTACTCCATTGGAGTGGTGTCTCAAACAGTCTACGCTTTGATCGTTCCCTGTAAAACCAGTAGTAGTTTCCGATGCACATCTTGAGGCTTTCTGTAATCTGTTGACCTTCAAAGTGTTGATGAACCGCAGAAATTGCATCGGGATTGAAAACAACAGTCACCATGCAGACTTTCCTCCATGTTAGTAGTGTCTCAAACAGTCTACGCTTTGATCGTTCCCAGGAAGACCACTACTAGTTTCCGATGCACATCTGGAGGCATTCTGTAATCTGTTGTCTATCAGAGTGTTGATGAAACACAGATATTGCATCGGGATTGAATACAACAGTCACCATGCGCACTTTCCTCCATGGGAGAAATGTCTCAAACAGTCTACGCTTTGATCGTTCCCTGGATGACCAGTTGCAGTTTCCGATGCACATCTGGAGGCATTCTGTAATCTGTGGACCTTCAAAGTGTTCATGAAACACAGAAATCGCATTGGGATTGAATACAACAGTCACAATGCGCACTTTCCCCCATGGGAGCAATGTCTCAAACAGTCTACAGTTTGATCGATCCCAGGAAGACCAGTAGTAGTTTCCGATGCACTTCTGGAGGCATTGTGTAGTCTGTGGACTATCAAAGTGTTGATGAAACACAGAAATTGAATCGGGATTGAATACAACAGACACCATGCGCACTTTCCTCCATGGGAGTAATGTCTCAAACAGTCTATGCTTTGATCGTTACCTGGAAGACCAGAAGTAGTTTCCGATGAACATCTGGAGGCATTCTGTAATCTGTGGGCTATCAGAGTGTTGACGAAACACAGAAATTGCATCGGGATTGAATACAGCAGTCACCATGCGCACTTTCCTCCATTGGAGTAATGTCTCAAACAGTCTATGCTTTGATCGTTCCCTGGAAGACCAGTGGTAGTTTCCGATGCACATCTGTAGGCATTCCGTAATCTGTGGACTATCAGACTGTTGATGAAACACAGAAATTCCATCGGGATTGTATCCAACAGTCACCATGCGCACTTTCCCACAAGGCAGCAATGTCTCAAACAGTCTACGCTTTGATCGTTCCCTGTAAGACCAGTAGAAGTTTCCGATGCACATCTTGAGGCATTCTGTAATCTGTTGACCTTCAAAGTGTTGATGAAACGCAGAAATTGCATCGGGATTGAAAACAACAGTCACCATGCGCACTTTCCTCCATGTTAGTAGTGTCTCAAACAGTCTACGCTTTGATCGTTCCCAGGAAGACCAGTAGTAGTTTCCGATGCACATCTGGAGGCATTCTGTTATCTGTGGACTATCAGTGTGTTGATGAACCACAGAAATCGCATTGGGATTGAATACAACAGTCACCACGCGCACTTTCCCCCATGGGAGCAATGTCTCAAACTGTCTACGCATTGATCGTTCCCAGGAAGACGAGTACTAGTTTCCGATGCACATCTGGAGACTTTCGGTAATCTGTGGACTATCAGAGTGTTTATGAAATACAGAAATCGCATTGGGATTGAATACAACAGTCACCATGCGCACTTTCCCCCATGGGAGCAATGTCTCAAACAGTCTACGTTTTGATCGCTCCCCGGAAGGCCAGTAGTAGTTTCCGATGCACATCTGGAGGCATTCTGTAATCTGTGGACTATCAGAGTGTTGATGAAACACAGAAATTGCATCGGGATTGAAAACAACAGTCACCATGCGCACTTTCCTCCATGGGAGTAATGTCTCAAACAGTCTACGCTTTGATCATTCCCTGGAAGACTAGTAGTAGTTTTTGATGCACATCTGGAGGCATTCTGTAATCTGTGGACTATCAGAGTGTTGATGAAACACAGATATTATATTGGGATTGAATACAACAGTCACCATGCGCACATTGTCCCATGGGAGCAATGTCTCAAACAGTCTACGTTTTGATCGTTCCTGTAAGACCAGTAGTAGTTTCCAGTGCACATCTGGAGGCATTCTGTAATCTGTTGACCTTCAAAGTGTTGATGAAACACAGAAATTGCATCGGGATTGAAAACAACTGTCACCATGCGCACTTTCCCCATGTTAGTAGTGTCTCAAACAGTCTACGCTTTGGTCGTTCCCAGGAAGACCAGTAGTAGTTTCCGATGCACATATGGAGGCATTCTGTAATCTGTGGACTATCAGAGTGTTGATGAAACACAGAAATTGCATCGGGAATGAATACAACAGTCACCATGCGCACTTTCCCCCATGAGAGTAATGTGTCAAACAGTCTACGCTTTCATCGATCCCTGGAAGACCAGTAGTAGTTTCCGATGCACATCTGGAGGCATTCTGTAATCTGTGGACTATCTGAGTGATGATGAAACACAGAAATTGCATCGGAATTGAATACAACAGTCACCATGCGCACTTTCCTCCATGGAAGTAATGTCTCAGACAGTCTACGCTTTGATCGTTCCCAGGAAGACCAGTAGTAGTTTCCGATGCACATCTGGAAGCATTCAGTAATCTGTTGACTATCAGAGTGTTGATGAAACACAGAAATCGCATTGGGATTGAATACAACAGTCACCATGCGCACTTTCCCCCGTGGGAGCAATGTCTCAAACAGTCTACGGTTTGATCGATCCCAGGAAGACCAGTAGTAGTTTCCGATGCACTTCTGGAGGCATTCTGTAGTCTGTGGGCTATCAAAGTGTTGATGAAACACAGAAATTGAATCGGGATTGAATACAATAGACACCATGCGCACTTTCCTCCATGGGAGTAATGTCTCAAACGGTCTATGCTTTGATCATTAACTGGAAGACCAGAAGTAGTTTCCGATGCATATCTGGAGGCATTCTGTAATCATTGGGCTATCAGAGTGTTGATGAAACACAGAAATTGCATCGGGATTGAATACAGCAGTCACCATGCGCACTTTCCCCCATTGGAGTAATGTCTCAAACAGTCTATGATTTGATCGTTCCCTCGAAGACCAGTAGTAGTTTCCGATGCACATCTGGACGCATTCTGTAATCTGTGGACTATCAGAGTGTTGATGAAACACAGATATTGCATCGGGATTGAATACAACAGTCACCATGCGCACTTTCCTCCGTGGTAGAAATGTCTCAAACAGTCTACGCTTTGATCTTTCCCTGGATGACCAGTTGCAGTTTTCGATGCACATCTGGAGGCATTCTGTAATCTGTGGACTATCAGAGTGTTGATGAAACACAGAAATTGCATCGGGATTGAAAACAACAGTCACCATGCGCACTTTCCTCCATGGGAGTAGTGTCTCAAACAGTCTACGCTTTGATCATTCCCTGGAAGACCAGTAGTAGTTTTTGATGCACATCTGGACGCATTCTGTAATCTGTGTACTATCAGAGTGTTGATGAAAAACACATATATTGCATTATGGTTGAATACAACAGTCACCATAGGCACTTTCCCCCATGGGAGCAATGTCTCAAACAGTCTACGCTTTGATCGTTCTCTGTAAGACCAGTAGTAGTTTCCGATGCACATCTGGAGGCATTCTGCAATCTGATGACCTTCAAAGTGTTGATGAAACACAGAAATTGCATTGGGATTGAATACAACAGTCGCCATGCGCACTTTCTTCCATTGGAGCAATGTCTCAAACAGTCTACGCTTTGATCATTCCCAGGAAGACCAGTAGTAGTTTCCGATGCCCATCTGGAGGCATTCTGTAATCTGTGGACTATCTGAGTGATGATGAAACACAGGAATTGCATCGGAATTGAATACAACAGTCACCATGCGCACTTTCCTCCATGGGAGTAATGTCTCAAACAGTCTACGCTTTGATCGTTCCCAGGAAGACCAGCAGTAGTTTCCGATGCACATCTGGAGGCATTCTGTAATCTGTGGACTATCAGAGTGTTGATGAAACACAGAAATTGCATCGGGATTGAACACAACAGTCACCATGCGCACTTTCCTCCATGTGAGTAATGTCTCAAAAAGTCTACGGTTTGATCGATCCCAGGAAGACCAGTAGTAGTTTCCGATGCACTTCTGGAGGCATTCTGTAGCCTGTCGACTATCAAAGTGTTGACGAAACACAGAAATTGAATCGGGATTGAATACAACAGACAACATGCGCACTTTTCTCCATGGGAGTAATGTCTCAAACAGTCTATGCTTTGATCGCTCCCTGGAAGACCAGTGGTAGTTTCCGATGCACATCTGTAGGCATTCTGTAATCTGTGGACTATCAGACTGTTGATGAAACACAGAAGTTCCATCGGGATTATATACAACAGTCACCATGCCCACTTTCCCACATGGCAGCAATGTCTCAAACAGTCTACGCTTTTATCGTTCCCTGTAACACCAGTAGTAGTTTCCGATGCACATCTTGAGGCATTCTGTAATCTGTTGACCTTCAAAGTGTTGATGCAACGCAGAAATTGCATCGGGATTGAAAACAACAGTCACCATGCGCACTTTCCTCCATGTTAGTAGTGTCTCAAACAGTCTAAGCTTTGATCGTTTCCAGGAAGACCAGTACTAGTTTCCGATGCACATCTGCTGGCATTCTGTAATCTGTGGACTATCAGAGTGTTGATGAAACACAAATATTGCATCGGGATTGAATACAACAGTCACCATGCGCACTTTCCTCCATGGGAGAAATGTCTCAAACAGTCTACGCTTTGATCGTTCCGTGGATGACCAGTTGCAGTTTCCGATGCACATCTGGAGGCATTCTGTAATGTGTTGACCTTCAAAGTGTTCATGAAACACAGAAATCGCATTGGGATTGAATACAACAGTCACCATGCGCACTTTCCCCATATGGAAGCAATGTCTCAAACAGTCTACGGTTTGATCGATCCCAGGAAGACCAGTAGTAGTTTCCGATGCACTTCTGGAGGCATTCTGTAGTCTGTGTACTATCAAAGTGTTGATGAAACACAGAAATTGAATCGGGATTGAATACAACAGACACCATGCCCACTTTCCTCCATGGGAGTAATGTCTCAAACAGTCTATGCTTTGATCGTTACCTGGAAGACCAGAAGTAGTTTCCGATGCACATCTGGAGGCATTCTGTAACCTGTGGGCTATCAGAGTGTTGATGAAACACAGAAATTGCATCGGGATTGAATACAGCAGTCACCATGCGCACTTTCCTCCATTGGAGTAATGTCTCAAACAGTCTATGTTTTGATCGTTCCCTGGAAGACCAGTGGAAGTTTCCGATGCACATCAGTAGGCATTCTGTAATCTGTGGACTATCAGACTGTTGATGAAACACAGAAATTCCATCGGGATTGAATACAACAGTCACCATGCGCACTTTCCCACATGGCTGCAATGTCTGAAACAGTCTACGCTTTGATCGTTCCCTGTAAGACCAGTAGAAGTTTCCGATGCACATCTTGAGGCATTCTGTAATCTGTTGACCTTCAAAGTGTTGATGAAATGCAGAAATTGCATCGGGATTGAAAACAACAGTCACCATGCGCACTTTCCTCCATGTTAGTAGTGTCTCAAACAGTGTACGCTTTGATCGTTCCCAGGAAGACCAGTAGTAGTTTCCGATGCACATCTGGAGGCATTCTTTTATCTGTGGACTATCAGAGTGTTGATGATCCACAGAAATCTCATTGGGATTAAATACAACAGTCACCACGCGCACTTTCCCCCGTGGGAGAAATGTCTCAAACTGTCTACGCATTGATCGTTCCCAGGAAGACCAGTACTAGTTTCCGATGCACATCTGGAGGCATTCTGTAATCTGTGGACTATCAGAGAGTTGAAGAAACACAAATATTGCATCGGGATTGAATACAACAGTCACCATGCGCACTTTCCTCCATGGGAGAAATGTCTTAAACAGTCTACGCTTTGATCGTTCCCTGGATGACCAGTTGCAGTTTCCGATGCACATCTGGAGGCATTCTGTAATCTGTTGACCTTCAAAGTGTTGATGAAACACAGAAATCGCATTGGGATTGAATACAACAGTCACCATGCGCACTTTCACCCATGTGAGAAATGTCTCAAACAGTCTACGCTTTGATCGTTCCCAGGAAGACCAGTAGTAGTTTCCGATGCACATCTGGAGGCATTCTGTAATCTGTGGACTATCAGAGTGTTGACGAACAACATATATTGCATCGGGTTTGGATAAATCAGTCACCATGCGCACTTTCCTCCATGGGAGAAATGTCTCAAACAGTCTACGCTTTGATCGTTCCCTGGATGACCAGTTGCAGTTTACGATGCACATTTGGAGACTTTCGGTAATCTGTGGACTATCAGAGTGTTTATGAAACACAGAAATCGCATTGGGATTGAATACAACAGTCACCATGCACATTTTCCCCCATGGGAGCAATGTCTAAAACAGTCTACGCTTTGATCGCTCCCCGGAAGACCAGTAGTAGTTTCCGATGCACATCTGGAGGCATTCTGTAATCTGTGGACTATCAGAGTGTTGATGAAAAACACAGATATTGCATTATGGTTGAATACAACAGTCACCATAGGCACTTTCCCCCATTGGAGCAATGTCTCAAACAGTCTACGCTTTGATCGTTCTCTGTAAGACCAGTAGTAGTTTCCGATGCACATCTGGAGGCATTCTGCAATCTGATGACCTTCAAAGTGTTGATGAAACACAGAAATCGCATTGGGATTGAATACAACAGTCACCATGCGCACTTTCTTCCATTGGAGCAATGTCTCAAACAGTCTACGCTTTGATCATTCCCAGGAAGACCAGTAGTAGTTTCCGATGCCCATCTGGAGGCATTCTGTAATCTGTGGACTATCTGAGTGATGATGAAACACAGGAATTGCATCGGAATTGAATACAACAGTCACCATGCGCACTTTCCTCCATGGGAGTAATGTCTCAAACAGTCTACGCTTTGATCGTTCCCAGGAAGACCAGTAGTAGTTTCCGATGCACATCTGGAGGCATTCTGTAATCTGTGGACTATCAGAGTGTTGATGAAACACAGAAATTGCATCGGGATTGAACACAACAGTCACCATGCGCACTTTCCTCCATGTGAGTAATGTCTCAAAAAGTCTACGGTTTGATCGATCCCAGGAAGACCAGTAGTAGTTTCCGATGCACTTCTGGAGGCATTCTGTAGCCTGTCGACTATCAAAGTGTTGACGAAACACAGAAATTGAATCGGGATTGAATACAACAGACACCAAGCGCACTTTTCTCCATGGGAGTAATGTCTCAAACAGTCTATGTTTGATCGTTCCCTGGAAGACCAGTGGTAGTTTCCGATGCACATCTGTAGGCATTCTGTAATCTGTGGACTATCAGACTGTTGATGAAACACAGAAGTTCCATCGGGATTGAATACAACTGTCACCATGCCCACTTTCCCACATGGCAGCAATGTCTCAAACAGTCTACGCTTTTATCGTTCCCTGTAACACCAGTAGTAGTTTCCGATGCACATCTTGAGGCATTCTGTAATCTGTTGACCTTCAAAGTGTTGATGCAACGCAGAAATTGCATCGGGATTGAAAACAACAGTCACCATGCGCACTTTCCTCCATGTTAGTAGTGTCTCAAACAGTCTACGCTTTGATCGTTTCCAGGAAGACCAGTACTAGTTTCCGATGCACATCTGCTGGCATTCTGTAATCTGTGGACTATCAGAGTGTTGATGAAACACAAATATTGCATCGGGATTGAATACAACAGTCACCATGCGCACTTTCCTCCATGGGAGAAATGTCTCAAACAGTCTACGCTTTGATCGTTCCGTGGATGACCAGTTGCAGTTTCCGATGCACATCTGGAGGCATTCTGTAATGTGTTGACCTTCAAAGTGTTCATGAAACACAGAAATCGCATTGGGATTGAATACAACAGTCACCATGCGCACTTTCCCCATATGGAAGCAATGTCTCAAACAGTCTACGGTTTGATCGATCCCAGGAAGACCAGTAGTAGTTTCCGATGCACTTCTGGAGGCATTCTGTAGTCTGTGTACTATCAAAGTGTTGATGAAACACAGAAATTAAATCGGGATTGAATACAACAGACACCAAGCCTACTTTCCTCCATGGGAGTAATGTCTCAAACAGTCTATGCTTTGATCGTTACCTGGAAGACCAGAAGTAGTTTCCGATGCACATCTGGAGGCATTCTGTAACCTGTGGGCTATCAGAGTGTTGATGAAACACAGAAATTGCATCGGGATTGAATACAGCAGTCACCATGCGCACTTTCCTCCATTGGAGTAATGTCTCAAACAGTCTATGTTTTGATCGTTCCCTGGAAGACCAGTGGAAGTTTCCGATGCACATCAGTAGGCATTCTGTAATCTGTGGACTATCAGACTGTTGATGAAACACAGAAATTCCATCGGGATTGAATACAACAGTCACCATGCGCACTTTCCCACATGGCTGCAATGTCTCAAACAGTCTACGCTTTGATCGTTCCCTGTAAGACCAGTAGAAGTTTCCGATGCACATCTTGAGGCATTCTGTAATCTGTTGACCTTCAAAGTGTTGATGAAATGCAGAAATTGCATCGGGATTGAAAACAACAGTCACCATGCGCACTTTCCTCCATGTTAGTAGTGTCTCAAACAGTGTACGCTTTGATCGTTCCCAGGAAGACCAGTAGTAGTTTCCGATGCACATCTGGAGGCATTCTTTTATCTGTGGACTATCAGAGTGTTGATGATCCACAGAAATCTCATTGGGATTAAATACAACAGTCACCACGCGCACTTTCCCCCGTGGGAGAAATGTCTCAAACTGTCTACGCATTGATCGTTCCCAGGAAGACCAGTACTAGTTTCCGATGCACATCTGGAGGCATTCTGTAATCTGTGGACTATCAGAGAGTTGAAGAAACACAAATATTGCATCGGGATTGAATACAACAGTCACCATGCGCACTTTCCTCCATGGGAGAAATGTCTTAAACAGTCTACGCTTTGATCGTTCCCTGGATGACCAGTTGCAGTTTCCGATGCACATCTGGAGGCATTCTGTAATCTGTTGACCTTCAAAGTGTTGATGAAACACAGAAATCGCATTGGGATTGAATACAACAGTCACCATGCGCACTTTCACCCATGTGAGAAATGTCTCAAACAGTCTACGCTTTGATCGTTCCCAGGAAGACCAGTAGTAGTTTCCGATGCACATCTGGAGGCATTCTGTAATCTGTGGACTATCAGAGTGTTGACGAACAACAGATATTGCATCGGGTTTGGATACATCAGTCACCATGCGCACTTTCCTCCATGGGAGAAATGTCTCAAACAGTCTACGCTTTGATCGTTCCCTGGATGACCAGTTGCAGTTTACGATGCACATCTGGAGACTTTCGGTAATCTTTGGACTATCAGAGTGTTTATGAAACACAGAAATCGCATTGGGATTGAATACAACAGTCACCATGCACATTTTCCCCCATGGGAGCAATGTCTAAAACAGTCTACGCTTTGATCGCTCCCCGGAAGACCAGTAGTAGTTTCCGATGCACATCTGGAGGCATTCTGTAATCTGTGGAGTATCAGAGTGTTGATGAAAAACACAGATATTGCATTATGGTTGAATACAACAGTCACCATAGGCACTTTCCCCCATTTGAGCAATGTCTCAAACAGTCTACGCTTTGATCGTTCCCTGTAAGACCAGTAGTAGTTTCCGATGCACATCTGGAGGCATTCTGCAATCTGATGACCTTCAAAGTGTTGATGAAACACAGAAATCGCATTGGGATTGAATACAACAGTCACCATGCGCACTTTCTTCCATTGGAGCAATGTCTCAAACAGTCTACGCTTTGATCATTCCCAGGAAGACCAGTAGTAGTTTCCGATGCCCATCTGGAGGCATTCTGTAATCTGTGGACTATCTGAGTGATGATGAAACACAGGAATTGCATCGGAATTGAATACAACAGTCACCATGCGCACTTTCCTCCATGGGAGTAATGTCTCAAACAGTCTACGCTTTGATCGTTCCCAGGAAGACCAGTAGTAGTTTCCGATGCACATCTGGAGGCATTCTGTAATCTGTGGACTATCAGAGTGTTGATGAAACACAGAAATTGCATCGGGATTGAACACAACAGTCACCATGCGCACTTTCCTCCATGTGAGTAATGTCTCAAAAAGTCTACGGTTTGATCGATCCCAGGAAGACCAGTAGTAGTTTCCGATGCACTTCTGGAGGCATTCTGTAGCCTGTCGACTATCAAAGTGTTGACGAAACACAGAAATTGAATCGGGATTGAATACAACAGACACCAAGCGCACTTTTCTCCATGGGAGTAATGTCTCAAACAGTCTATGTTTGATCGTTCCCTGGAAGACCAGTGGTAGTTTCCGATGCACATCTGTAGGCATTCTGTAATCTGTGGACTATCAGACTGTTGATGAAACACAGAAGTTCCATCGGGATTGAATACAACAGTCACCATGCCCACTTTCCCACATGGCAGCAATGTCTCAAACAGTCTACGCTTTTATCGTTCCCTGTAACACCAGTAGTAGTTTCCGATGCACATCTTGAGGCATTCTGTAATCTGTTGACCTTCAAAGTGTTGATGCAACGCAGAAATTGCATCGGGATTGAAAACAACAGTCACCATGCGCACTTTCCTCCATGTTAGTAGTGTCTCAAACAGTCTACGCTTTGATCGTTTCCAGGAAGACCAGTACTAGTTTCCGATGCACATCTGCTGGCATTCTGTAATCTGTGGACTATCAGAGTGTTGATGAAACACAAATATTGCATCGGGATTGAATACAACAGTCACCATGCGCACTTTCCTCCATGGGAGAAATGTCTCAAACAGTCTACGCTTTGATCGTTCCCTGGATGACCAGTTGCAGTTTCCGATGCACATCTGGAGGCATTCTGTAATGTGTTGACCTTCAAAGTGTTCATGAAACACAGAAATCGCATTGGGATTGAATACAACAGTCACCATGCGGACTTTCCCCATATGGAAGCAATGTCTCAAACAGTCTACGGTTTGATCGATCCCAGGAAGACCAGTAGTAGTTTCCGATGCACTTCTGGAGGCATTCTGTAGTCTGTGTACTATCAAAGTGTTGATGAAACACAGAAATTGAATAGGGATTGAATACAACAGACACCATGCGCACTTTCCTCCATGGGAGTAATGTCCCAAACAGTCTATGCTTTGATCGTTACCTGGAAGACCAGAAGTAGTTTCCGATGCACATCTGGAGGCATTCTGTAACCTGTGGGCTATCAGAGTGTTGATGAAACACAGAAATTGCATCGGGATTGAATACAGCAGTCACCATGCGCACTTTCCTCCATTGGAGTAATGTCTCAAACAGTCTATGTTTTGATCGTTCCCTGGAAGACCAGATGTAGTTTCCGATGCACATCTGTAGGCATTCTGTAATCTGTGGACTATCAGACTGTTGATGAAACACAGAAATTCCATTGGGATTGAAAACAACAGTCACCATGCGCACTTTCCCACATGGCAGCAATGTCTCAAACAGTCTACGCTTTGATCATTCCCTGTAAGACCAGTAGTAGTTTCCGATGCACATCTTGAGGCATTCTGTAACCTGTTGACCTTCAAAGTGTTGATGAAACGCAGAAATTGCATCGGGATTGAAATCAGCAGTCACCATGCGCACTTTCCTCCATGTTAGTAGTGTCTCAAACAGTCTACGCTTTGATCGTTCCCAGGAAGACCAGTAGTAGTTTCCGATGCACATCTGGAGGCATTCTGTAATCTGTGGACTATCAGATTGTTTATGAAACACAGATATTGCATCGGGATTGAATACAACAGTCACCATGCGCACTTTCCTCCATGGGAGAAATGTCTCAAACAGTCTACGCTTATTCGTTCCCTGGATGACCAGTTGCAGTTTCCGATGCACATCTGGAGGCATTCTGTAGTCTGTGGACTATCAGAGTGTTGATGAAAAACAGAAATTGCATCGGGATTGAAAACAACAGTCACCATGCGCACTTTTCTCCATGGGAGTAGTGTCTCAAACAGTCTACGCTTTGATCATTCCCTGGAAGACCAGTAGTAGTTTTTGATGCACATCTGGACGCATTCTGTAATCTGTGGACTATCAGAGTGTTGATGAAAAACACAGTTATTGCATTATGATTGAATACAACAGTCACCATGCGCACTTTCCCCCATTGGAGCAATGTCTCAAACAGTCTACGCTTTGATCGTTCCCTGTAAGACCAGTAGTAGTTTCCGGTGCACATCTGGAGCCATTCTGCAATCTGTTGACCTTCAAAGTGTTGATGAAACACAGAAATCGCATTGGGATTGAATACAACAGTCACCATGCGCACTTTCCCCCATTGGAGCAATGTCTCAAACACTCTACGCTTTGATCGTTCCCAGGAAGACCAGTAGTAGTTTCCGATGCCCATCTGGAGGCATTCTGTAATCTGTGGACCATCAGAGTGTTAATGAAACACAGAAATTGCATCGGGAATAAATGCAACAGTCACCATGCGCACTTTCCTCCATGGGAGTAATGTGTCAAACAGTCTACGCTTTCATCGTTCCCTGGAAGACCAGTAGTAGTTTCCGATGTACATCTGGAGGCATTCTGTAATCTGTGGACTATCTGAGTGATGATGAAACACAGGAATTGCATCGGAATTGAATACAACAGTCACCATGCGCACTTTCCTCCACGGAAGTAATGTCTCAGACAGTCTACGCTTTGATCGTTCCCAGGAATATTAGTAGTAGTTTCCGATGCACATCTTTAGGCATTCTGTAATCTGTGGACTATCAGAGTGTTGATGAAACACAGAAATTGCATCGGGATTGAACACAACAGTCACCATGCGCACTTTCCTCCATGTGAGTAATGTCTCAAACAGTCTACGGTTTGATCGATCTCAGGAAGACCAGTAGTAGTTTCCGATGCACTTCTGGAGGCATTCTGTAGTCTGCGGACTATCAAAGTGTTGATGAAACACAGAAATTGAATCGGGATTGAATACAAGAGACACCATGCGCACTTTCCTCCATGGGAGTAATGTCTCAAACAGTCTATGCTTTGATCGTTACCTGGAAGACCAGAAGTAGTTTCCGATGCACATCTGGAGGCATACTGTAATCTGTGGACTATCAGACTCTTGATGAAACACAGAAATTCCATCGGGATTGAATACAACAGTCACCATCCGCACTTTCCCACATGGCAGCAATGTCTCTAACAGTCTACGCTTTGATCGTTCCCTGTAAACCAGTAGTAGTTTCCGATGCACATCTTGAGGCATTCTGTAATCTGTTGACCTTCAAAGTGTTGATGAAACGCAGAAATTGGATCGGGATTGAAAACAACAGTCACCATGCGCACTTTCCTCCATGTTATTAGTGTCTCAAACAGTCTACGCTTTGCTCGTTCCCAGGAAGACCAGTAGTAGTTTCCGATGCACATCTGGAGGCATTCTGTTATCTGTGGACTATCAGAGTGTTGATAAACCACAGAAATCGCATTGGGATTGAATACAACAGTCACCACGCGCACTTTCCCCCATGGGAGCAATGTCTCAAATTGTCTACGCATCGATCGTTCCCAGGAAGACCAGTACTAGTTTCCGATGCACATCTGGAGGCATTCTGTAATGTGTGAACTATCAGTTTGTTGATGAAACACAGATATTGCATCGGGATTGAATACAACAGTCACCATGCGCACTTTCCTCCATGGAAGAAATGTCTCAAACAGTCTACGCTTTGATCGTTCCCTGGATGACCAGTTGCAGTTTCCGATGCACATCTAGGGGCATTCTGTAATCTGTTGACCTTCAAAGTGCTGATGAAACACAGAAATCGCATTGGGATTGAATACAACAGTCACCATGCGCACTTTCCTCCATAGAAGTAATGTCTCAGACAGACTACGTTTTGATCGTTCCCAGGAAGACCAGTAGTAGTTTCCGATGCACATCTGGAGGCATTCTGTAATCTGTGGACTATCAGAGTGTTGATGAAACACAGAAATTGCATCGGGATTGAATACAACAGTCCCCATGCGCACTTTCCTCCATGGGAGTAATATCTCAAAGTGTCTACCCTTTGATCGTTCCCTGGAAGACCAGAAGTAGTTTCCGATGCACAACTGGAGGCATTCTGTAATCTGTGGACTATCAGAGTGTTGATGAATCACAGAAATTGCATCGGGATTGAATACAACAGTCACCATGCGCACTTTCCTCCATAGAAGTAATGTCTCAGACAGACTACGTTTTGATCGTTCCCAGGAAGACCAGTAGTAGTTTCCGATGCTCATCTGGAGGCATTCTGTAGTCTGTGGACTATCAGAGTGTTGATGAAACACAGATATTGCATTGGGATTGAATACAACAGTCACCATGCGCACTTTCCCCCATGGGAGCAATGTCTAAAACAGTCTACGCTTTGATCGCTCCCCGGAAGACCAGTAGTAGTTTCCGATGCACATCTGGAGGCATTCTGTAATCTGTGGACTATCAGAGTGTTGATGAAACACAGAAATTGCATCTGGATTGAAAACAACAGTCACCATGCGCACTTTCCTCCATGGGAGTAGTGTCTCAAACAGTCTACGCTTTGATCATTCCCTGGAAGACCAGTAGTAGTTTTTGATGCACATCTGGAGTCATTCTGTAATCTGTGGACTATCAGAGTGTTGATGAAACACAGATATTATATTGGGATTGAATACAACAGTCACCATGCGCACATTGTCCCATGGGAGCAATGTCTCAAACAGACTACGTTTTGATCGTTCCTGTAAGACCAGTAGTAGTTTCCGGTGCACATCTGGAGGAATTCTGTAAACTGTTGACCTTCAAAGTGCTGATGAAACACAGAAATTGCATCGGGAATGAATACAACAGTCACCATGCGCACTTTCCTCCATGGGAGTAATATGTCAAACAGTCTACGCTTTCATCGTTCCCTGGAAGACCAGTAGTAGTTTCCGATGCACATCTGGAAGCATTCTGTAATCTGTGGACTATCTGAGTGATGATGAAACACAGGAATTGCATCGGAATTGAATACAACAGTCACCATGCGCACTTTCCTCCGTGGAAGTAATGTCTCAGACAGTCTACGCTTTGATCGTTCCCAGGAAGACCAGTAGTAGTTTCCGATGCACATCTGAAAGCATTCTGTAATCTGTGGACTATCAGAGTGTTGATGAAACACAGAAATCGCATTGGGATTGAATACAACAGTCACCATGCGCACTTTCCCCCATGGGAGCAATGTCTCAAACAGTCTACGGTTTGATCGATTCCAGGAAGACCAGTAGTAGTTTCCGATGCACTTCTGTAGGCATTCTGTAGTCTGTGGACTATCAAAGTGTTGATGAAACACAGAAATTGAATCAGGATTGAATACAACAGACACCATGCGCACTTTCCTCCATGGGAGTAATGTCTCAAACAGTCTATGCTTTTTATCGTTACCTGGAAGACCACAAGTAGTTTCCGATGCACATCTGGAGGCATTCTGTAATCTATGGGCTATCAGAGTGTTGATGAAACACAGAAATTGCATCGGGATTGAATACAGCAGTCACCATGCGCACTTTCCTCCATTGGAGTAATGTCTCAAACAGTCTATGCTTTGATCGTTCCCTGGAAGACCAGATGTAGTTTCCGATGCACATCTGTAGGCATTCTGTTATCTGTGGACTATCAGACTGTTGATGAAACACAGAAATTCCATTGGGATTGAATACAACAGTCACCATGCGCACTTTCCCACATGGCAGCAATGTCTCAAACAGTCTACGCTTTGATCGTTCCCTGTAAGACCAGTAGTAGTTTCCGATGCACATCTTGAGGCATTCTGTAACCTGTTGACCTTCAAAGTGTTGATGAAACGCAGAAATTGCATCGGGATTGAAATCAGCAGTCACCATGCGCACTTTCCTCCATGTTAGTAGTGTCTCAAACAGTCTACGCTTTGATCGTTCCCAGGAAGACCAGTAGTAGTTTCCGATGCACATCTGGAGGCATTCTGTAATCTGTGGACTATCAGATTGTTGATGAAACACAGATATTGCATCGGGATTGAATACAACAGTCACCATGCGCACTTTCCTCCATGGGAGAAATGTCTCAAACAGTCTACGCTTTGATCGTTCCCTGGATGACCAGTTGCAGTTTCCGATGCACATCTGGAGGCATTCTGTAGTCTGTGGACTATCAGAGTGTTGATGAAAAACAGAAATTGCATCGGGATTGAAAACAACAGTCACCATGCGCACTTTTCTCCATGGGAGTAGTGTCTCAAACAGTCTACGCTTTGATCATTCCCTGGAAGACCAGTAGTAGTTTTTGATGCACATCTGGACGCATTCTGTAATCTGTGGACTATCAGAGTGTTGATGAAAAACACAGTTATTGCATTATGATTGAATACAACAGTCACCATGCGCACTTTCCCCCATTGGAGCAATGTCTCAAACAGTCTACGCTTTGATCGTTCCCTGTAAGACCAGTAGTAGTTTCCGGTGCACATCTGGAGCCATTCTGCAATCTGTTGACCTTCAAAGTGTTGATGAAACACAGAAATCGCATTGGGATTGAATACAACAGTCACCATGCGCACTTTCCCCCATTGGAGCAATGTCTCAAACACTCTACGCTTTGATCGTTCCCAGGAAGACCAGTAGTAGTTTCCGATGCCCATCTGGAGGCATTCTGTAATCTGTGGACCATCAGAGTGTTAATGAAACACAGAAATTGCATCGGGAATAAATGCAACAGTCACCATGCGCACTTTCCTCCATGGGAGTAATGTGTCAAACAGTCTACGCTTTCATCGTTCCCTGGAAGACCAGTAGTAGTTTCCGATGCACATCTGGAGGCATTCTGTAATCTGTGGACTATCAGAGTGATGATGAAACACAGGAATTGCATCGGAATTGAATACAACAGTCACCATGCGCACTTTCCTCCACGGAAGTAATGTCTCAGACAGTCTACGCTTTGATCGTTCCCAGGAATATTAGTAGTAGTTTCCGATGCACATCTTTAGGCATTCTGTAATCTGTGGACTATCAGAGTGTTGATGATACACAGAAATTGCATCGGGATTGAACACAACAGTCACCATGCGCACTTTCCTCCATGTGAGTAATGTCTCAAACAGTCTACGGTTTGATCGATCCCAGGAAGACCAGTAGTAGTTTCCGATGCACTTCTGGAGGCATTCTGTAGTCTGCGGACTATCAAAGTGTTGATGAAACACAGAAATTGAATCGGGATTGAATACAAGAGACACCATGCGCACTTTCCTCCATGGGAGTAATGTCTCAAACAGTCTATGCTTTGATCGTTACCTGGAAGACCAGAAGTAGTTTCCGATGCACATCTGGAGGCATTCTGTAATCTGTGGACTATCAGACTCTTGATGAAACACAGAAATTCCATCGGGATTGAATACAACAGTCACCATCCGCACTTTCCCACATGGCAGCAATGTCTCTAACAGTCTACGCTTTGATCGTTCCCTGTAAACCAGTAGTAATTTCCGATGCACATCTTGAGGCATTCTGTAATCTGTTGACCTTCAAAGTGTTGATGAAACGCAGAAATTGGATCGGGATTGAAAACAACAGTCACCATGCGCACTTTCCTCCATGTTATTAGTGTCTCAAACAGTCTACGCTTTGCTCGTTCCCAGGAAGACCAGTAGTAGTTTCCGATGCACATCTGGAGGCATTCTGTTACCTGTGGACTATCAGAGTGTTGATAAACCACAGAAATCGCATTGGGATTGAATACAACAGTCACCACGCGCACTTTCCCCCATGGGAGCAATGTCTCAAATTGTCTACGCATCGATCGTTCCCAGGAAGACCAGTACTAGTTTCCGATGCACATCTAGAGGCATTCTGTAATGTGTGAACTATCAGAGTGTTGATGAAACACAGATATTGCATCGGGATTGAATACAACAGTCACCATGCGCACTTTCCTCCATGGAAGAAATGTCTCAAACAGTCTACGCTTTGATCGTTCCCTGGATGACCAGTTGCAGTTTCCGATGCACATCTAGGGGCATTCTGTAATCTGTTGACCTTCAAAGTGCTGATGAAACACAGAAATCGCATTGGGATTGAATACAACAGTCACCATGCGCACTTTCCTCCATAGAAGTAATGTCTCAGACAGACTACGTTTTGATCGTTCCCAGGAAGACCAGTAGTAGTTTCCGATGCACATCTGGAGGCATTCTGTAATCTGTGGACTATCAGAGTGTTGATGAAACACAGAAATTGCATCGGGATTGAATACAACAGTCCCCATGCGCACTTTCCTCCATGGGAGTAATATCTCAAAGTGTCTACCCTTTGATCGTTCCCTGGAAGACCAGAAGTAGTTTCCGATGCACAACTGGAGGCATTCTGTAATCTGTGGACTATCAGAGTGTTGATGAATCACAGAAATTGCATCGGGATTGAATACAACAGTCACCATGCGCACTTTCCTCCATAGAAGTAATGTCTCAGACAGACTACGTTTTGATCGTTCCCAGGAAGACCAGTAGTAGTTTCCGATGCTCATCTGGAGGCATTCTGTAGTCTGTGGACTATCAGAGTGTTGATGAAACACAGATATTGCATTGGGATTGAATACAACAGTCACCATGCGCACTTTCCTCCATGGGTGCAATGTCTCAAACAGTCTACGCTTTGATCGTTCCCTGTAAGACCAGTAGTAGTTTCCGATGCACATCTGGAGGCATTCTGTAATCTGTGGACTATCAGAGTGTTGATGAACCACAGAAATCGCATAGGGATTGAATACAACAGTCACCATGCGCACTTTACCCCATGGGAGCAATTTCTTAAACGGTCCACGCGTTGATCGTTCCCAGGAAGACCAGTAGTAGTTTCCGATGCACATCTGGAGGCATTCTGTAATCTGTGGACTATCAGAGTGTTGATGAAACACAGATATTGCATCGGGATTGAATACAACCAACAACATGCGCACTTTCCTCCATGGGAGAAATGTCTCAAACAGCTATGCTTTGATCGTTCCAGGGAAGACCAGTGTTAATTTCCGATGCACATATGTAGGCATTCTGTAATCTGTGGACTATCAGACTGTTGATGAAACACAGAAAATCCATCGGGATTGAATACACCAGTCACCAAGCGCTCTTTCCCCCATTGCAGCAATGTCTCAAACAGTCTACGCTTTCATCGTTCCCTGTAAGACAAGTACTAGTTTCCGATGCACATCTTGAGGCATTCTATAATCTGTTGACCTTCAAAGTGTTGATGAAACACGGAAATTGCATCGGGATTGAAAACAACAGTCACCATGCGCACTTTCCTCCATGTTAGTAGTGTCTCAAACAGTCTACGCTTTGATCGTTCCCAGGAAGACCAGTAGTAGTTTCCGATGCACATCTGGAGGCATTCTGTTATCTGTGGTCTATCAGAGTGTTGATGAACCACAGAAATCGAATTGGGATTGAATACAACAGTCACCACGCGCACTTTCCCCCATGGGAGCAATGTCTCAAACTGTCTACGCATTGATCGTTCCCAGGAAGACCAGTACTAGTTTCCGATGCACATCTGGAGGCATTCTGTAATCTGTGGACTATCAGAGTGTTGATGAAACACAGATATTGCATCGGGATTGAATACAACAGTCACCTTGCGCACTTTCCTCCATGGGAGAAATGTCTCAAACAATCTACGCTTTGATCGATCCCTGGATGACCAGTTGCAGTTTCCGATGCACATCTGGAGGCATTCTGTAATTTGTGGACTATCAGAGTGTATATGAAACAAAGAAATTGCATCGGGATTGAAAACAACAGTCACCATGCGCACTTTCCTCCATGGGAGTAGTGTCTCAAACAGTCTCCGCTTTGATCATTCCCTGGAAGACCAGTAGAAGTTTTTGATGCACTTCTGGAGGCATTCTGTAATCTGTGGACTATAAGAGTGTTGATGAAACACAGATATTGCATTGGGATTGAATACAACAGTCACCTTGCGCACTTTCCTCCATGGGAGTAATGTCTCAAACAGTCTATGCTTTGATCGTTACCTGGAAGACCAGAAGTAGTTTCCGATGCACATCTGGAGGCATTCTGTAATCTGTGGACTATCAGACTCTTGATGAAACACAGAAATTCCATCGGGATTGAATACAACAGTCACCATCCGCACTTTCCCACATGGCAGCAATGTCTCTAACAGTCTACGCTTTGATCGTTCCCTGTAAACCAGTAGTAGTTTCCGATGCACATCTTGAGGCATTCTGTAATCTGTTGACCTTCAAAGTGTTGATGAAACGCAGAAATTGGATCGGGATTGAAAACAACAGTCACCATGCGCACTTTCCTCCATGTTATTAGTGTCTCAAACAGTCTACGCTTTGCTCGTTCCCAGGAAGACCAGTAGTAGTTTCCGATGCACATCTGGAGGCATTCTGTTATCTGTGGACTATCAGAGTGTTGATAAACCACAGAAATCGCATTGGGATTGAATACAACAGTCACCACGCGCACTTTCCCCCATGGGAGCAATGTCTCAAATTGTCTACGCATCGATCGTTCCCAGGAAGACCAGTACTAGTTTCCGATGCACATCTGGAGGCATTCTGTAATGTGTGAACTATCAGAGTGTTGATGAAACACAGATATTGCATCGGGATTGAATACAACAGTCACCATGCGCACTTTCCTCCATGGAAGAAATGTCTCAAACAGTCTACGCTTTGATCGTTCCCTGGATGACCAGTTGCAGTTTCCGATGCACATCTAGGGGCATTCTGTAATCTGTTGACCTTCAAAGTGCTGATGAAACACAGAAATCGCATTGGGATTGAATACAACAGTCACCATGCGCACTTTCCTCCATAGAAGTAATGTCTCAGACAGACTACGTTTTGATCGTTCCCAGGAAGACCAGTAGTAGTTTCCGATGCACATCTGGAGGCAATCTGTAATCTGTGGACTATCAGAGTGTTGATGAAACACAGAAATTGCATTGGGATTGAATACAACAGTCCCCATGCGCACTTTCCTCCATGGGAGTAATATCTCAAAGTGTCTACCCTTTGATCGTTCCCTGGAAGACCAGAAGTAGTTTCCGATGCACAACTGGAGGCATTCTGTAATCTGTGGACCATCAGAGTGTTGATGAATCACAGAAATTGCATCGGGATTGAATACAACAGTCACCATGCGCACTTTCCTCCATAGAAGTAATGTCTCAGACAGACTACGTTTTGATCGTTCCCTGGAAGACCAGTAGTAGTTTCCGATGCTCATCTGGAGGCATTCTGTAGTCTGTGGACTATCAGAGTGTTGATGAAACACAGATATTGCATTGGGATTGAATACAACAGTCACCATGCGCACTTTCCTCCATGGGTGCAATGTCTCAAACAGTCTACGCTTTGATCGTTCCCAGGAAGACCGTAGTAGTTTCCGATGCACATCTGGAGGCATTCTGTAATCTGTGGACTATCAGAGTGTTGATGAAACACAGCAATTGCATCGGGATTGAAAACAACCGTCACCATGCGCACTTTCCCCCATGGGAGCAATGTCTCAAACAGTCTACGCTTTGATCGTTCCCTGTAAGACCAGTAGTAGTTTCCGATGCACATCTGGAGGCATTCTGTAATCTGTGGACTATCAGAGTGTTGATGAACCACAGAAATCGCATAGGGATTGAATACAACAGTCACCATGCGCACTTTACCCCATGGGAGCAATTTCTTAAACAGTCCACGCGTTGATCGTTCCCAGGAAGACCAGTAGTAGTTTCCGATGCACATCTGGAGGCATTCTGTAATCTGTGGACTATCAGAGTGTTGATGAAACACAGATATTGCATCGGGATTGAATACAACCAACAACATGCGCACTTTCCTCCATGGGAGTAATGTCTCAAACAGCTATGCTTTGATCGTTACCTGGAAGACCAGAAGTAGTTTCCGATGCACATCTGGAGGCATTCTGTAATCTGTGGGCTATCAGAGTGTTGATGAAACACAGAAATTGCATCGGGATTGAATACAGCAGTCACCATGCGCACTTTCCTCCATTGGAGTAATGTCTCAAACAGTCTATGCTTTGATCGTTCCCTGGAAGACCAGTGTTAATTTCCGATGCACATATGTAGGCATTCTGTAATCTGTGGACTATCAGACTGTTGATGAAACACAGAAAATCCATCGGGATTGAATACACCAGTCACCAAGCGCTCTTTCCCCCATTGCAGCAATGTCTCAAACAGTCTACGCTTTCATCGTTCCCTGTAAGACCAGTACTAGTTTCCGATGCACATCATGAGGCATTCTATAATCTGTTGACCTTCAAAGTGTTGATGAAACACGGAAATTGCATCGGGATTGAAAACAACAGTCACCATGCGCACTTTCCTCCATGTTAGTAGTGTCTCAAACAGTCTACGCTTTGATCGTTCCCAGGAAGACCAGTAGTAGTTTCCGATGCACATCTGGAGGCATTCTGTTATCTGTGGACTATCAGAGTGTTGATGAACCACAGAAATCGAATTGGGATTGAATACAACAGTCACCACGCGCACTTTCCCCCATGGGAGCAATGTCTCAAACTGTCTACGCATTGATCGTTCCCAGGAAGACCAGTACTAGTTTCCGATGCACATCTGGAGGCATTCTGTAATCTGTGGACTATCAGAGTGTTGATGAAACACAGATATTGCATCGGGATTGAATACAACAGTCACCTTGCGCACTTTCCTCCATGGGAGAAATGTCTCAAACAATCTACGCTTTGATCGATCCCTGGATGACCAGTTGCAGTTTCCGATGCACATCTGGAGGCATTCTGTAATTTGTGGACTATCAGAGTGTATATGAAACACAGAAATTGCATCGGGATTGAAAACAACAGTCACCATGCGCACTTTCCTCCATGGGAGTAGTGTCTCAAAC
Organism: Schistocerca gregaria; assembly: GCF_023897955.1. Taxonomy (NCBI): domain Eukaryota; kingdom Metazoa; phylum Arthropoda; class Insecta; order Orthoptera; family Acrididae; genus Schistocerca; species Schistocerca gregaria. Next base: position 4,987,039 of record NC_064926.1, read on the forward strand.
AGTCTCCGCTTTGATCATTCCCTGGAAGACCAGTAGAAGTTTTTGATGCACTTCTGGAGGCATTCTGTAATCTGTGGACTATAAGAGTGTTGATGAAACACAGATATTGCATTGGGATTGAATACAACAGTCACCATGCGCACTTTCCCCATGGGAGCAATGTCTCAAACAGTCTACGCTTTGATCGTTCCGTGTAAGGCCAGTAGTAGTTTCCGATGCACATCTTGAGGAATTCTGTAATCTGTTGACCTTCAAAGTGTTGATGAAACACAGAAATTGCATCGGGATTGAAAACAACAGTCACCATGCGCACTTTCCTCCATGTTAGTAATGTCTCAAACAGTCTACGCTTTGATCGTTCCCAGGAAGACCAGTAGTAGTTTCCGATGCACATCTGGAGGCATTCTGTTATCTGTGGACTATCAGAGTGTTGATGAACCACAGAAATCGCATTGGGATTGAGTACAACAGTCACCACGCGCACTTTCCCCCATGGGAGCAATGTCTCAAACTGTCTACGCATTGATCGTTCCCAGGAAGACCAGTACTAGTTTCCGATGCACATCTGGAGGCATTCTGTAATCTGTGGACTATCAGAGTGTTGATGAAACACAGATATTGCATCGGGATTGAATACAACAGTCACCATGCGTACTTTCCTCCATGGGAGAAATGTCTCAAACAGTCTACGCTTTGATCGTTCCCTGTAAGACCAGTTGCAGTTTCCAATGCACATCTGGAGGCATTCTGTAATCTGTGGACTATCAGAGTGTTGATGAAACACAGAAATTGCATCGGGATTGCAAACAACAGTCACCATGTGCACTTTCCTCCATGGGAGTAGTGTCTAAAACAGTCTACGCTTTGATCATTCCCTGGAAGACCAGTAGTAGTTTCTGATGCAGTTCTGGAGGCATTCTGTAATCTGTGGACTATCAGAGTATTGATGAAACACAGGTATTGCATTGGGATTGAATACAACAGTCACCATGCGCACTTTCCCCCATGGGAGCAATGTCTCAAACCGTCTAAGCTTTGATCGTTCCCAGGAAGACCAGTAGTAGTTTCCGATGAACATCTGGAGGGATTCTGTAATCTGTGGACTATCAGAGTGTTGAAGAAGCACAGCAATTGCATCGGGATATAAAACAACAGTCACCATGCGCACTTTCCCCCATGGGAGCAATGTCTCAAACAGTCTACGCTTTGATCGTTGCCTGTAAGACCAGTAGTAGTTTCCGATGCACATCTGGAGGCATTCTGTAATCTGTGGACTATCAGAGTGTTGATGAAAAACACAGATATTGCATAGGGATTGAATACAACAGACACCATGCGCACTTTCCTCCATGGGAGTAATTTCTCAAACAGTCTATGCTTTGATCGTTACCTGGAAGACCAAAAGTAGTTTCCGATGCACATCTGGAGGCATTCTGTAATCTGTGGGCTATCAGAGTGTTGATGAAACACAGAAATTGCATCGGGATTGAATACAGCAGTCACCATGCGCACTTTCCTCCATTGGAGTAATGTCTCAAACAGTCCATGCTTTGATCGTTCCCTGGAAGACCAGTGGTAGTTTCCGATGCACATCTGTAGGCATTCTGTAATCTGTGGACTATCAGACTCTTGATGAAACACAGAAATTCCATCGGGATTGAATACAACAGTCACCATGCGCACTTTCCCCCATGGCAGCAATGTCTCAAACAGTCTACGCTTTGATCGTTCCCTGTAAGACCAGTAGTAGTTTCCGATGCACATCTGGAGGCATTCTGCAATCTGTTGACCTTCAAAGTGTTGATGAAACACAGAAATCGCATTGGAATTGAATACAACAGTCACCATGCGCACTTACCCCCATGGGAGCAATGTCTCAAACAGTCTACGCTTTGATCGTTCCCAGGAAGACCAGTAGTAGTTTCCGATGCCCATCTGGAGGCATTCTGTAATCTGTGGACTATCAGAGTGTTGATGAAACACAGAAATCGCATTATGATTGAATACAACAGTCACCATGCGCACTTTCCCCCATGGGAGCAATGTCTCAAACAGTCTACCATTTGATCGTTCCCAGGGAGACCAGTAGTAGTTTCCGATGCACATCTGGAGGCATTCTGTAATCTGTGGACTATAAGACTGTTGATGAAACACAGATATTGCATCTAGATTGAATACAACAGTCACCATGCGCAATTTCCTCCATGGGAGCAATGACTCAAAGTGTTTACGATCTGAAAGTTCCCTGGAAGACCAGTAGTTGTTTCAGATGCACATCTGGAGGCATTCTGTAATCTGTGGACTATCAGAGTGTTGATGAGACACAGAAATTGCATCGGGATTGAACACAACAGTCCCCATGCGCACTTTCCTCCATTGGAGTAATATCTCAAAGTGTCTACGATTTGATCGTTCCCTGGAAGACCAGAAGTAGTTTCCGATGCACAACTGGAGGCATTCTGTAATCTGTGGACTATCAGAGTGTTGATGAATCACAGAAATTGCATCGGGATTGAATACAACAGTCACCATGCGCACTTTCCTCCATAGAAGTAATGTCTCAGACAGTCTACGCTTTGATCGTTCCCAGGAAGACCAGTAAAAGTTTCCGATGCACATCTGGAGGCATTCTGTAGTCTGTGGAGTATCAGAGTGTTGATGAAACACAGATATTGCATCGGGATTGAATACAACAGTCGCCATGCGCACTTTCCTCCATGGGACAAATGTCTCAAACAGTCTACGGTTTGATCGTTCCCTGGATGACCAGTTGCAGTTTCCGATGCACATCTGGAGGCATTCTGTAATCTGTGGACTATCAGAGTGTTGATGAAACACAGAAATTGCATCGGGATTCAAAACAACAATCACCATGCGCACTTTCCTCCATGGGAGTAGTGTCTCAAACAGTCTACGCTTTGATCATTCCCTGGAAGACCAGTAGTAGTTTTTGATGCACTTCTGGAGGCATTCTGTAATCTGTGGACTATCAGAGTGTTGATGAAACACAGATATTGCATTGGGATTGAATACAACAATCACCATGCGCACTTTCCCCCATGGGAGCAATGTATCAAACAGTCTACGCTTTGATCGTTCCCAGGAAGACCAGTAACAGTTTCCGATGAACATCTGGAGGCATTCTGTAATCTGTGGACTATCAGAGTGTTGATGAACCACAGAAATCGCATTGGGATTGAATACAACAGTCACAATGCTCACTTCCCCCATGTGAGCAATGTCTCAAACAGTCTACGCTTTGATCGTTCCCAGAAGACCAGTAGTAGTTTCAGATGCACATCTGGAGGCATTCTGTAATCTGTGGACTATCAGAGTGTTGACGAACAACGGATATTGCATCGGGATTGAAAACAACAGTCACCATGCGCACTTTCCTCCATGGGAGAAATGTCTCAAACAGTCTACGCTTTGATCGTTCCCTGGATGACCAGTTGCAGTTTCCGATGCACATCTGGAGACTTTCGGTAATCTGTGGACTATCAGAGTGTTTATGAAACACAGAAATCGCATTGGGATTGAATACAACAGTCACCATGCGCACTTTCCCCCATGGTAGCTATGTCTCAAACAGTCTACTCTTTGATCGCTCCCCGGAAGACCAGTAGTAGTTTCCGATGCACATCTGGAGGCATTCTGTAATCTGTGGTCTATCAGAGTGTTGATGAAACACAGAAATTGCATCGGGATTGAAAACAACAGTCACCATGCGCACTTTCCTCCATGGGAGTAGTGTCTCAAACAGTCTACGCTTTGATCGTTCCCTTGAAGACCAGTAGTAGTTTCCGATGCACATCTGGAGGCATTCTGTAATCTGTGGACTATCAGAGTGTTGATGAAACACAGATATTGCATTGGGATTGAATACAACAGTCACCATGCGCACATTGTCCCATGGGAGCAATGTCTCAAACAGTCTACGTTTTGATCGTTCCTGTAAGACCAGTAGTAGTTTCCGGTGCACATCTGGAGGCATTCTGTAATCTGTTCACCTTCAAAGTGTTGATGAAACACAGAAATTGTATCGGGATTGAAAACAACTGTCACCATACGCACTTTCTCCCATGGGAGCAATGTCTCAAACAGTCTACGCTTTGATCGTTCCCAGGAAGACCAGTAGTAGTTTGCGACGCACATCTGGAGGCATTCTGTAATCTGTGGACTATCAGAGTGTTGATGAAACACAGAAATTGCATCGGGAATGAATACAACAGTCACCATGCGCACTTTCCTCCATGGGAGTAATGTGTCAAACAGTCTACGCTTTCATCGTTCCCTGGTAGACCAGTAGTAGTTTCCGATGCACATCTGGAGGCATTCTGTAATCTGTGGACTATCTGAGTGTTGATGAAACACGGATATTTCATCGGAATTGAATACAACAGTCACCATGCGCACTTTCCTCCATGGAAGTAATGTCTCAGACAGTCTACGCTTTGATCGTTTCCAGGAAGACCAGTAGTCGTTTCCGATGCACATCTGGAGGCATTCTGTAATCTGTGGACTATCAGAGTGTTGATGAAACACAGAAATTGCATCGGGATTGAACACAACAGTCGCCATGCGCACTTTCCTCCATGTGAGTAATGTCTCAAACAGTCAACGGTTTGATCGATCCCAGGAAGACCAGTAGTAGTTTCCGATGCACTTCTGGAGGCATTCTGTAGTCTGTGGACTATCAAAGTGTTGATGAAACACAGAAATTGAATCGGGATTGAATACGACAGACACCATGCGCACTTTCCCCCATGGGAGTAATGTCTCAAACAGTCTATGCTTTGACCGTTACCTGGAAGACCAGAAGTAGTTTCCGATGCACATCTGGAGGCATTCTGTAATCTGTGGGCTATCAGAGTGTTGATGAAACACAGAAATTGCATCGGGATTGAGTACAGCAGTCACCATGAGCACTTTCCTCCATTGGAGTAATGTCTCAAACAGTCTATGCTTTGATCGTTCCCTGGAAGACCAGATGTAGTTTCCGATGCACATCTGTAGGCATTCTGTAATCTGTGGACTATCAGAGTGTTGATGAAACACAGAAATTGCATCGGGATTGAAAACAACAGTCACCATGTGCAACTTACCTCCATTGGAGTAGTGTCTCAAACAGTCTACGCTTTGATCATTCCCTGGAAGACCAGTAGTATTTTTTGATGCACATCTGGACGCATTCTGTAATCTGTGGACTATCAGAGTGTTGATAAAAAACACAGATATTGTATTATGATTGAATATAACAGTCACCATGCGCACTTTCCCCCATTGGAGCAATGTCTCAAACAGTCTACGCTTTGATCGTTCCCTGTAAGACCAGTAGTAGTTTCCGATGCACATCTGGAGGCATTCTGCAATCTGTTGACCTTCAAAGTGTTGATGAAACACAGTAATCGCATTGGGATTGAAAACAACAGTCACCATGCGCACTTTCCCCCATGGGAGCAATGTCTCAAACAGTCTACGCTTTGATCGTTCCCAGGAAGACCAGTAGTAGTTTCCGATGCCCATCTGGAGGCATTCTGTAATCTGTGGACTATCAGAGTGTTGATGAAACACAGAAATTGCATCGGGATTGAAAACAACAGTCACCATGCGCACTTTCCTCCATGGGAGTAGTGTCTCAAACAGTCTAAGCTTTGATCATTCCCTGGAAGACCAGTAGTAGGTTTGGATGCACATCTGGAGGCATTCTGTGATCTGTGGACTATCAGAGTGTTGATGAAACACGGATATTGCATTGGGATTGAATACAACAGTCACCATGCGCACTTTCCCCCATGGGAGCAATGACTCAAAAAGTCTACGCTTTGATCGTTCCCTGTAAGACCAGTAGTAGTTTCCGATGCACATCTGGAGGCATTCTGTAATCTGTTGACCTTCAAAGTGTTAATGAAACACAGAAATTACATCGGGATTGAAAACAACAGTCACCATGCGCACTTTCCTCCATGGGAGTAGTGTCTCAACCAGTCTACGCTTTGATCGTTCCCTTGAAGACCAGTAGTAGTTTCCGATGCACATCTGGTGGCATTCTGTAATCTGTGGACTATCAGAGTGTTGATGAACCACAGAAATCGCATTGGGATTGAATTAAACAGTCACCATGCGCACTTTCCCCCATGGGAGCAATGTCTCAAACAGTCTACGTTTTGATCGTTCCCAGGGAGACCAGTAGTAGTTTCCGATGCACATCTGAAGGAATTCTGTAATCTGTGGACTATCAGAGTGTTGATGAAACACAGAAATTGCATCGGGATTGAATACAACAGTCCCCATGCGCACTTTCCTAAATGGGAGTAATATCTCACAGTGTCTACGCTTTGATCGTTCCCTGGAAGACCAGAAGTAGTTTCCGATGCACAACTGGAGGCATTCTGTAACCTGTGGACTATCAGAGTGTTGATGAATCACAGAAATTGCATCGGGTTTGAATACAACAGTCACCATTCGCACTTTCCTCCATGGAAGTAATGTCTCAAACAGTCTACGCTTTAATCGTTCCCCGGAAGACCAGTATAAGTTTCCGATGCACATCTGGTGGCATTCTGTAATCTGTGGACCATCTGAGTGTTGATGAAATACAGAAATTGCAACGGGGGCTGAATACAACAGTCACCACGCGCACTTTCCTCCACGGGAGTAATGTCTCAAACAGTCTACGCTTTGAACGTTCCCTGGAAGACCAGTAGTAGTTTCCGATGCACATCTGGTGGCATTCTGTAATCTGTTGGCTATCAGAGTGTTGATGAAACACAGAATTTGCATCGGGACTGAATACAAGAATCACCATGCGCACTTTCTTCCACGGGAGTAAATGTCTCAAACAGTCTACGCTTTGATCGTTCCCTGGAAGACCAGCAGTAGTTTCCGATGCACATCTGGTGGTATTCTGTAATCTGTGGACTATCAGAATGTTGATGCAACTCAGAAATTGCATCGGGATTGAATACAACAGTCACCATGTGCACTTTCCTCCCTGGGAGTATTGTCTCAAACAGTCTTCGCTTTGATCGTTCCCTGGAAGATCGGTAGTAGTTTCCGATGCACATCTGGTGGCATTCTGTAATCTGTGGACTATCAGAGTGTTGATGAAACACAGAAATTGCATCGGGATTGTATACAACAGTCACCATCCGCACTTTCCTCCACGGGAGTAATGTTTCAAACAGTCTACGCTTTGATCGTTCCCTGGAAGACCAGCAGTAGTTTCCGATGCACATCTGGTGGTATTCTGTAATCTGTGGACTATCAGAGTGTTGATGAAACACAGAAATTGCATCGGGATTGAATACAACAGTCACCATCCGCACTTTCCTCCATGGGAGTAATATCAAAAACAGTCTACGCTTTGATCGTTCCCTGGAAGACCAGTAGTAGTTTCCGATGCACATCTGGTGGCATTCTGTAATATGTTGGCTATCAGAGTGTTGATGAAATACAGAAATTGCATCGGGACTGAATACAAGAGTCACCATGCGCACTTTCCTCCACGGGAGTAATGTCTCAAACAGTCTACGCTTTTATCGTTCCCAGGAAGACCAGTAGTAGTTTCCGATGAACATCTGAAGTGAATCTGTAATCTGTGGACTATCAGAGTGTTGATGGAACACAGAAATTGCATAGGGATTGAATACAACAGTCACCATCCGCACTTTCCTCCATGGGAGTAATGTCTGAAACAGTATACGCTTTGATCGTTCCCTGGAAGACCAGTAGTAGTTTCCGAATCACATCTTGAGGCATTCTGTAATCTGTTGACCTTCAAAGTGTTGATGAAACACAGAAATTGCATCGGGATTGAAAACAACAGTCACCATGCGCACTTTCCTTCATGGGAGTAGTGTCTCAAACAGTCTACGCTTTGATCATTCCCTGGAAGACCAGTAGTAGTTTTTGATGCACATCAGGAGGCATTCTGTAATCTGTGGACTATCAGAGTGTTGATGAAACACAGATATTGCATTGGGATTGAATACAACAGTCACCATGCGCACTTTCCCCCATTAGAGCAATGTCTCAAACAATCTACGCTTTGATAGTTCCCTGTAAGACCAGTAGTAGTTTCCGATGCACATCTGGAGGCATTCTGCAATCTGTTGACCTTCAAAGTGTTGACCAAACACAGAAATCGCATTGGGATTGAATACAACAGTGACCATGCGCACTTGCCCCCATGGCAGCAATGTCTCAAACAGTCTACGCTTTGATCGTTCCCTGTAAGACCAGTACTAGTTTCCGATGCACATCTGGAGGCATTCTGTAATCTGTTGACCTTCAAAGTGTTGGTGAAACACAGAAATTGAATCGGGATTGAAAACAACAGTCACCATGCGCACTCTCCTCCATGGGAGTAGTGTCTCAAACAGTCTACGCTTTGATCGTTCCCTTGAAGACCAGTAGTAGTTTCCGATGCACATCTGGAGGCATTCTGTAATCTGTGGACTATCAGATCGTTGATGAACCACAGAAATCGCATTGGGATTTAATACAACAGTCATCATGCGCACTTTCCCCCATGGGAGCAATGTCCCAAACAGTCAACGCTTTGATCGTTCCCAGGAACACCAGTAGTAGTTTCCGATGCACATCTGGAGGCATTCTGTAATCTGTGGGCTATCAGAGTGTTGATGATACACAGATATTGCACCGGGATTGAATACAGCAGTCACCATGCGCACTTTCCTCCATGGGAGAAATTTCTCAAACAGTCTATGCTTTGATCGTTCCCTGGATGACCAGTTGCAGTTTCCGATGCACACCTCTAGACTTTCGGTAATCTGTGGACTATCAGAGTGTTTATGAAACACAGAAATTGCATCGGGATTGAATACAACAGTCACCATCCGTACTTTCCTCCATGGGAGTAATATCAGAAACAGTCTACACTTTGATCGTTCCCTGGAAGACCAGTAGTAGTTTATGATGCACATCTGGTGGCATTCTGTAATCTGTTGGCTATCAGAGTGTTGATGAAACACAGAAATTGCATCGGGACTGAATACAAGAGTCACCATGCGCACTTTCCTCCAGGGGAGTAATGGCTCAAACAGTCTACGATTTGATCGTTCCCTGGAATAACAGTAGTAGTTTCCGATGCACATCTGGTAGCATTCTGTAATCTGTGGATTATCAGAGTGATGATGAAACACAGAACTTGCATTGGGATTGAATACAATATTCACCATGCGCACTTTCCCCCATGGGAGTAATGTCTCAAACAGTCTACGCTCTGATCGTTTCCTGGAAGACCAGTAGCAGTTTCCGATGCACATCTGGTGGTTTTCTGTAATCTGTGAGCTATCAGAGTGTTGATGAAACACAGAAAATGCATCGGGATTAAATACAACAGTCACCATGCGAACTTTCCTCAATGGGAGTAATGTCTCAAACAGTCTCCGCTTTGATCGTTCCCTGGAAGACCAGTAGTAGTTTCCGATGCACATCTGGTTGCATTCTGTAATCTGTGTACTATCAGAGTGTTGATGAAACACAAAAATTGCATCAGGAGTGAGTACAACAGTCACAATGCGCACTTTCCTCCATGGGAGTAATGACTCAAACAGTCTACGATTTCATCGTTCCCTGGAAGACCGGTAGTAGTTTCCGATGCACATCTGGAGGCATTCTGTAATCTGTGGACCTTCAAAGTGTTGACTGAACTCAGAAATTGCATCGGGATTAAATACAACATTCACCATGCGCCCTTTCCTCCATGGGAGTAATGTCTCAAACAGTCTACGCTTTGATCGTTCCCAGGAAGACCAGTAGTAGATTCCGATGAACATCTGAAGTCAATCTGTAATCTGTGGACTATCAGAGTGTTGATGGAACACAGAAATTGCATCGGGATTGAATACAACAGTCACCATCCGCACTTTCCTACATGGGAGTAATGTCTGAAACAGTATACGCTTTGATCGTTCCCTGGAAGACCAGTAGTAGTTTCCGATGCACATCTGGAAGCATTCTGTAATCTGTGGACCTTCAAAGTGTTGATGAAACTCAGAAATTTCATCGGGATTGAATACAACAGTCACCATGCACACTTTCCTCCATGGGAGTAATGTCTGAAACAGTCTACGCTTTGATCGTTCCCAGGAAGAACAGTAGTAGGTTTTGATGCACATCTAGAGACAATCTGTAATCTGTGGACTACAGAGTGTTGATGAAACACAAAAATTGCATCGGGATTGAATACAACAGTCACCATGCGCACTTTCCCCCATGGCAGCAATGTCTCAAACAGTCTACGCTTTGATCGTTCCCTGTAAGACCATTAGTAGTTTCCGATGCACATCTTGAGGCATTCTGTGATCTGTTGACCTTCAAAGTGTTGATGAAACACAGAAATTGCATCGGGATTGAAAACAACAGTCACCATGCGCACTTTCCTCCATGCTAGTAGTGTCTCAAACAGTCTACGCTTTGATCGTTCCCTTGAAGACCAGTAGTAGTTTCCGATGCACATCTGGAGGCAATCTGTAATCTGTGGACATTCAGAGTGTTGATGAATCACAGAAATAGCATTGGGATTGAATACAACAGTCACCATGCGCACTTTCCCCCATGGCAGCAATGTCTCAAACTGTCTACGCTTTGATCGTTCCCAGGAAGACCAGTAGTAGTTTCCGATGCACATCTGGAGGCATTCTGTAATCTGTGGACTATCAGAGTGTTGATGAAACACAGATATTGCATCGGGATTGAATACAACTGTTACCTTGCGCACTTTCCTCCATGGGAGAAATGTCTCAAACAGTCCACGCTTTGATCGTTCCCTGGAAGACCAGTAGTAGTTTCCGATGCACATCTAGAGGAATTCTGTAATCTGTAGACTATCAGAGTGTTGATGAAACACAGAAATTGCATCGGGAATGAACACAACAGTCACCATGCGCACTTTCCTCCATGTGAGAAATGTCTCAAACAGTCTACGCTTTGATCGATCCCAGGAAGACCAGTGGTAGTTTCCGATGCACATCTGTAGGGATTCTGTTATCTGTGGACTATCAGACTGTTGATGAAACACAGAAATTCCATCAGGATTGAATACAACTGTCACCATGCGCACTTTCCCCCATGGCAGCAATGTCTCAAACAGTCTACGCTTTGATCGTTCCCTGTAAGACCATTAGTAGTTTCCGATGCACATCTTGAGGCATTCTGTAATCTGTTGACCTTCAAAGTATTGATGAAACACAGAAATTGCATCGGGATTGAAAACAACAGTCACCATGCGCACTTTCCTTCATGGGAGTAGTGTCTCAAACAGTCTACGCTTTGATCATTCCCTGGAAGACCAGTAGTAGTTTTTGATGCACATCAGGAGGCATTCTGTAATCTGTGGACAATCAGAGTGTTGATGAAACACAGATATTGCATTTTGATTGAATACAACAGTCACTATGCGCACTTTCAACCATTGGAGCAATGTCTCTAACAATCTACGCTTTGATAGTTCCCTGTAAGACCAGTAGTAGTTTCCGATGCACATCTGGAGGCATTCTGCAATCTGTTGACCTTCAAAGTGTTGATGAAACACAGAAATCACATTGGGATTGAATACAACAGTCACCATGCGCACTTTCCCCCATGGCAGCAATGTCTCAAACAGTCTACGCTTTGATCGTTCCCTGTAAGACCAGTAGTAGTTTCCGATGCACATCTGAAGGCATTCTGTAATCTGTTGACCTTCAAAGTGTTGGTGAAACACAGAAATTGAATCGGGATTGAAAACAACAGTCACATGCGCACATTCCTCCATGGGAGAAATGTCTCTAACAGTCTACGCTTTGATCGTTCCCTGGATGACCAGTTGCAGTTTCCGATGCACATCTGGAGACTTTCGGTAATCTGTTGACCTTCAAAGTGCTGATGCAACACAGAAATTGCATCGGGATTGAAAACAACAGTCACCATGCGCACTTTCCCCCATGGGAGCAATGTCTCAAACAGTCTACGCTTTGATCGTTCCCAGGAAGACCAGTAGTAGTTTCCGATGCACATCTATAGGCATTCTGTAATCTGTGGACTATCAGAGTGTTGATGAAACACAGAAATTGCATCGGGGATTGAATACAACAGTCACCATGCGCACTTTCCTCCATGGGAGTAATATGTCAAACAGTCTACGCTTTCATCGTTCCCTGGAAGACCAGTAGTAGTTTCCGATGAACATCTGGAGGCATTCTGTAATCTGTGGACTATCAGAGTGTTGATGAAACACAGAAATTCCATCGGGATTGAACACAATAGTCACCATGCGCACTTTCCTCCATGGGAGTAATGTCTCAAACTGTCTACGCTTTGATGGATCCCAGGAAGACCAGCAGTAGTTTACGAAGTACTTCTGGAGGCATTCTGTAGTCTGTGGACTATCAAAGTGTTGATGAAACACTGAAATTGAATCGGGATTGAATACAACAGTCACCATGCGCACTTTCCTCCAAGGGAGAAATGTCTCAAACAGTCTACGCTTAGATCGCTCCCAGGAAGACCAGTAGTAGTTTCCGATGCACATCTGGAGGCATTCTGTAATCTGTGGACTATCAGAGTGTTGATGAATCACAGAAATTGCATCGGGATTGAATACAACAGTCACCAATAGCACTTTCCTCCATGGAAGTTATGTCTCAAACAGTCTACGCTTTGATCGTTCCCTGGAAGACCAGTATTAGTTTCCGATGCACATCTGGTGGCATTCTGTAATCTGTGGATCATCAGAGTGTTGCTGAAATACAGAAATTGCAACGGGGGCTGAATACAACAGTCACCACACGCACTTTCCTCCATGGGAGTAATGTCTCAAACAGTCTACGCTTTGATCGTTCCCTGGAAGACCAGTAGTAGTTTCCGATGCACATCTGATGGCATTCTGTAATCTGTTGTCTATCAGAGTGTTGATGAAACACAGAAATTGCATCGGGACTGAATACAAGAGTCACCATACGCACTTTCCTCTACGGGAGTAATGTCTCAAACAGTCTACGCTTTGATCGTTCCCTGGAAGACCAGCAGTAGTTTCCGATGCACATCTGGTGGTATTCTGTAATCTGTGGACTATCAGTGTGTTGATTAAACGCAGAAATTGCATCGGGATTGAATACAACAGTCACCATGTGCAGTTTCCTCCCTGGGAGTAATGTCTCAAACAGTCTACGTTTTGATCGTTCCCTGGAAGACCAGTAGTAGTTTCCGATGCACATCTGGTGGCATTCTGTAATCTATGGACTATCAGAGTGTTGATGAAACACAGAAATTGCATCGGGATTGAATACAACACTCACCATCCGCACTTTCCTCCATGGGAGTAATGTCAGAAACAGTATACGCTTTGATCGTTCCCTGGAAGTCCAGTAGAAGTTTCCGATGCACATCTGGTGGCATTCTATAATCTGTTGGCTATCAGAGTGTTGATGAAACACAGAAATTGCATCGGTACTGAATACAGGAGTCACCATACGCACTTTCCTCCACGGGAGTAATGTCTCAAACAGTCTACGCTTTGATCGTTCCCAGGAAGTCCAGTAGTAGTTTCCGATGCACATCTGGTAGCATTCTGTAATCTGTGGATTATCAGAGTGATGATGAAACACAGAAATAGCATCGGGATTGAATACAACAGTCACCATGCGCACTTTCCTCCAAGGGAGAAATTTCTCAAACAGTCTATGCTTTGATCGTTCCCTGGATGACCAGTTGCAGTTTCCGATGCACACCTCTAGATTTTCGGTAATCTGTGGACTATCAGAGTGTTTATGAAACACAGAAATCGCATTGGGATTGAATACAACAGTCATCATGCGCACTTTCCCCCATGGGAGCAATGTCTCAAACAGTTTACGCTTTGATCGCTCCCAGGAAGACCAGTAGTTGTTTCCGATGCCCATCTGGAGGCATCCTGTAATCTGTGGACTATAAGACTGTTGATGAAACACGGCTATTGCATCTAGATTGAATACAACAGTCACCATGCGCACTTTCCTCCATGGGAGCAATGTCTCAAAGAGTTTACGATCTGAAAGTTCCCTGGAAGACCAGTAGTAGTTTCCGATGCACATCTGGAGGCATTCTGTAATCTGTGGACTATCAGAGTCTTGATGAAACACAGAAATTGCATCGGGATTGAATGCGTCCCCATGCGCACTTTCCTCCATGGGAGTAACATCTCAACGTGTCTACGCTTTGATCGTTCCCTGGAAGACCAGAAGTAGTTTCCGATGCACAACTGGAGGCATTCCGTAATCAGAGTGTTGATGAATCACAGAAATTACATCGGGATTGAATACAACAGTCACCATTCGCACTTTCCTCCATGGAAGTAATGTCTCAAACAGTCTACGATTAGATCTTTCCCTGGAAGACCAGTATTAGTTTCCGAAGCACATCTGGTGGCATTCTGTAATCTGTTTGGTATCAGAGTGTTGATGATACACAGATATTGAATCGGGACTGAATACAAGAGTCACCATGCGCACTTTGCTCCACGGGAGTAATGTCTCAAACAGTCTACGCTTTGATCGTTCCCTGGAAGACCAGCAGTAGTTTCCGATGCACATCTGGTGGTATTTTGTAATCTGTGGACTATCAGAGTGTTGATGAAAAACAGAAATTGCATCGGGATTGAATACAACAGTCACCATGTGCACTTTCCTCCATGGGAGTAATGTCTCAAACAGTCTGCGCTTTGATCGTTCCCTGGAAGACCAGTAGTAGTTTCCGATTCACATCTGGTGGCATTCTGTAATCTGTGGACTATCAGAGTGTTGATGAAACACAGAAATTGCATCGGGATTGAATACAACAGTCACCATCCGTACATTCCTCCATGGGAGTAATATCAGAAACAGTCTACGCTTTGATCGTTCCCTGGAAGACCAGTAGTAGTTTCCGATGCACATCTGGAGGCATTCTGTAATCTGTGGATTATCAGAGTGATGATGAAACACAGGAATTGCATTGGGATTGAATACAACATTCACCATGCGCACTTTCCCCCATGGGAGTAATGTCTCAAACAGTCTACGCTCTGATCGTTTCCTGGAAGACCAGTAGTAGTTTCCGATGCACATCTGGTGGTTTTCTGTAATCTGTGAGCTATCAGAGTGTTGATGAATCACAGAAAATGCATCGGGATTAAATACAACAGTCACCATGCGCACTTTCCTCAATGGGAGTAATGTCTCAAACAGTCTCTGCTTTGATCGTTCCCCGGAAGACCAGTAGTAGTTTACGATGCACATCTGGTTGCATTCTGTAATCTGTGTACTATCAGAGTGTTGATGAAACACAAAAATTGCATCAGGAGTGAGTACAACAGTCACAATGCGCACTTTCCTCCATGGGAGTAATGACTCAAACAGTCTACGATTTCATCGTTCCCTGGAAGACCGGTAGTAGTTTCCGATGCACATCTGGAGGCATTCTGTAATCTGTGGACCTTCAAAGTGTTGACTGAACTCAGATATTGCATCGGGATTAAATACAACATTCACCATGCGCACTTTCCTCCATGGGAGTAATGTCTCAAACAGTCTACGCTTTGATCGTTTCCAGGAAGACCAGTAGTAGATTCCGATGAATATCTGAAGTCAATCTGTAATCTGTGGACTATCAGAGTGTTGATGGAACACAGAAATTGCATCGGGATTGAATACAACAGTCACCATCCGCACTTTCCTACATGGGAGTAATGTCTGAAACAGTATACGTATTGATCCTTCCCTGGAAGACCAGTAGTAGTTTCCGATGCACATCTGGAGGCATTCTGTAATCTGTGGACCTTCAAAGTGTTGATAAAACGCAGAAATTTCATCGGGATTGAATACAACAGTCACCATGCACACTTTCCTCCATGGGAGTAATGTCTGAAACAGTCTACGCTTTGATCGTTCCCAGGAAGAACAGTAGTAGGTTTTGATGCACATCTAGAGACAATCTGTAATCTGTGGACTACAGAGTGTTGATGAAACACAAAAATTGCATCGGGATTAAATACAACATTCACCATGCGCACTTTCCTCCATGGGAGTAATGTCTCAACAGTCTACGCTTTGATCGTTCCCAGGAAGACCAGTAGTAGTTTCCGATGCACATCTGGAGGCATTCTTTAATCTGTGGACTATCAGTGTGTTGATGAAACACAGAAATTGCATCGGAATTGAATACAACAGTCACCATGCGCACTTTACTCCATGGAAGTAATGTCTCAGACAGTCTACGCTTTGATCGTTCCCAGGAAGACCAGTAGTAGTTTCCGATGCACATCTAGAGGCATTCTGTAATCTGTGGACTATCAGAGTGTTGATGAAACACAGTAATTGCATCGGGATTGAACACAACAGTCACCATGCGCTCTTTCCTCCATGTGAGAAATGTCTCAAACAGTGTACGCTCTGATCGATCCCAGGGAGACCAGTAGTAGTTTCCGATGCACTTCTGGAGGCATTCTGTAATCTGTGGACTATCAAAGTGTTGATGAAACACAGAAATTGAATCGGGATTGAATACAACACACACCATGCCTACTTTCCTCCATAGAAGTAATGTCTCAAACCGTCGTTGCTTTGATCGTTACCTGGAAGACTAGAAGCAGTTTTCGATGCACATCTGGAGGCATTCTGTAATCTGTGGACTATCAGAGTGTTGATGAAACACAGAAATTGCATCGGGATTGAATACAGCAGTCACCATGCGCACTTCCCTCCATTGGAGTAATTTCTCAAGCAGTCTATGCTTCGATCGTTCCCTGGAAGACCAGTGGTAGTTTCCGATGCATATCTGTAGGGATTCTGTAATCTGTGGACTATCAGACTGTTGATGAAACACAGAAATTCCATCGGGATTGAATACAAGAGTCACCATGCGCACTTTCCCCCATGGCAGCAATGTCTCAAACAGTCTACGCTTTGATCGTTCCCTATAAGACCATTAGTAGTTTCCGATGCACATCTTGAGGCATTCTGTAATCTGTTGACCTTCAAATTGTTGATTAAACACAGAAATTGCATCGGGATTGAAAACAACAGTCACCATGCGCACTTTCCTCCATGCTAGTAGTGTCTCAAACAGTCTACGCTTTGATCGTTCCCTTGAAGACCAGTAGTAGTTTCCGATGCACATCTGGAGGCAATCTGTAATCTGTGGACATTCAGAGTGTTGATGAACCACAGAAATCGCATTGGGATTGAATACAACAGTCACCATGCGCACTTTCCCCCATGGGAGCAATGTCTCAAACTGTCTACGCTTTGATCGTTCCCAGGAAGACCAGTAGTAGTTTCCGATGCACATCTGGAGGCATTCTGTAATCTGTGGACCATCAGAGTGTTGATGAAACACAGATATTGCATTGGTTTTGAATACAACAGTCACCATGCGCACTTTCCCCCATTGGAGCATTGTCTCAAACAGTCTACGCTTTGGTCGTTCCCTGTAAGACCAGTAGTAGTTTCCGATGCACATGTGGAGGCATTCTGCAATCTGATGACCTTCAAAGTGTTGATGAAACACAGAAATCGCATTGGGATTGAATACAAAGGTCACCATGCGCACCTTCCCACATGGGAGCAATGTCTCAAACAGTCCACGCTTTGATCGTTCCCAGGAAGACCAGTACTAGTTTCCGATGGACATCTGGTGGCATTCTGTAATCTGTGGACGATCAGAGTGTTGATAAAACACAAAAATTGCATCAGGAGTGAGTACAACAGTCACAATGCGCACTTTACTCCATGGGAGTAATGACTCAAACAGTCTACGATTTCATCGTTCCCTGGAAGACCGGTAGTAGTTTCCGATGCACATCTGGAGGCATTCTGTAATCTGTGGACCTTCAAAGTGTTGACTGAACTCAGAAATTGCATCGGGATTAAATACAACATTCACCATGCGCACTTTCCTCCATGGGAGTAATGTCTCAGACAGTCTACGCTTTGATCGTTCCCAGGAACACCAGTAGTAGATTCCGATGAACATCTGAAGTCAATCTGTAATCTGTGGACTATCAGAGTGTTGATGGAACACAGAAATTGCATCGGGATTGAATACAACAGTCACCATCCGCACTTTCCCACATGGGAGTAATGTCTGAAACAGTATACGCTTTGATCGTTCCCTGGAAGACCAGTAGTAGTTTCCGATGCACATCTGGAGGCATTCTGTAATCTGTGGACCTTCAAAGTGTTGATGAAACTCAGAAATTTCATCGGGATTGAATACAACAGTCACCATGCACACTTTCCTCCATGGGAGTAATGTCTGAAACAGTCTACGCTTTGATCGTTCCCAGGAAGAACAGTAGTAGGTTTTGATGCACATCTAGAGACAATCTGTAATCTGTGGACTACAGAGTGTTGATGAAACACAAAAATTGCATCGGGATTAAATACATCATTCACCATGCGCACTTTCCTCCATGGGAGTAATGTCTCAATAGTCTACGCTTTGATCGTTCCCAGGAAGACCTGTAGTAGTTTCCGATGCACATCTGGAGGCATTCTGTAATCTGTGCACTATCTGAGTGATGATGAAACACAGAAATTGCATCGGAATTGAATACAACAGTCACCATGCGCACTTTACTCCATGGAAGTAATGTCTCAGACAGTCTACGCTTTGATCGATCCCAGGGAGACCAGTAGTAGTTTCCGATGCACTTCTAGAGGCATTCTGTACTCTGTGGACTATCAAAGTGTTGATGAAACACAGAAATTGAATCGGGATTGAACACAACACACACCATGCTTACTTTCCTCCATAGGAGTAATGTCTCAAACAGTCGTTGCTTTGATCGTTACCTGGAAGACTAGAAGCAGTTTTCGATGCACATCTGGAGGCATTCTGTAATCTGTGGACTATCAGAGTGTTGATGAAACACAGAAATTGCATCGGGATTGAATACAGCAGTCACCATGCGCACTTTCCTCCATTGCAGTAATCTCTCAAACAATCTATGCTTCCATCGTCCCCTGGAAGACCAGTGGTAGTTTCCGATGCATATCTGTAGGGATTCTGTAATCTGTGGACTATCAGACTGTTGATGAAACACAGAAATTCCATCGGGATTGAAAACAACAGTCACCATGCGCACTTTCCTCCATGCTAGTAGTGTCTCAAACAGTCTACGATTTGATCGTTCCCTTGAAGACCAGTAGTAGTTTCCGATGCACATCTGGAGGCAATCTGTAATCTGTGGACATTCAGAGTGTTGATGAATCACAGAAATCGCATTGGGATTGAATACAACAGTCACCATGCGCACTTTCCCCCATGGGAGCAATGTCTCAAACTGTCTACGCTTTGATCGTTCCCAGGAAGACCAGTAGTAGTTTCCGATGCACATCTGGAGGCATTCTATAATCTGTGGACTATCAGAGTGTTGATGAAACACAGATATTGCATCGGTATTGAATACAACAGTTACCATGCGCACTTTCCTCCATGGGAGATATGTCTCAAACAGTCCACGCTTTGATCGTACCCTGGAAGACCAGTAGTAGTTTCCGATGCACATCTAGAGGAATTCTGTAATCTGTAGACTATCAGAGTGTTGATGAAACACAGAAATTGCATCGGGATTGAACACAACAGTCACCATGCGCACTTTCCTCCATGTGAGAAATGTCACAAACAGTCTACGCTTTGATCGATCCCAGGAAGACCAGTGGTAGTTTCCGATGCACATCTGTAGGGATTCTGTTATCTGTGGACTATCAGACTGTTGATGAAACACAGAAATTCCATCAGGATTGAATACAACTGTCATCATCCGCACTTTCCCCCATGGCAGCAATGTCTCAAACAGTCTACGCTTTGATCGTTCCCTGTAAGACCATTAGTAGTTTCCGATGCACATCTTGAGGCATTCTGTAATCTGTTGACCTTCAAAGTGTTGATGAAAGACAGAAATTGCATCGGGATTGAAAACAACAGTCACCATGCGCACTTTCCTTCATAGGAGTAGTGTCTCAAACAGTCTACGCTTTGATCATTCCCTGGAAGACCAGTAGTAGTTTTTGATGCACATCAGGAGGCATTCTGTAAGCTGTGGACAATCAGAGTGTTGATGAAACACAGATATTGCATTGGGATTGAATACAACAGTCACCATGCGCACTTTCCCCCATTGGAGCAATGTCTCAAACAATCTACGCTTTGATAGTTCCCTGTAAGACCAGTAGTAGTTTCCGATGCACATCTGGAGACATTCTGCAATCTGTTGACCTTCAAAGTGTTGATGGAACACAGAAATCGCATTGGGATTTAATACAACAGTCACCATGCGCACTTTCCACCATGGCAGCAATGTCTCAAAGAGTCTACGCTTTGATCGTTCCCTGTAAGACCAGTAGTAGTTTCCGATGCACATCTGAAGGCATTCTGTAATCTGTTGACCTTCAAAGTGTTGGTGAAACACAGAAATTGAATCGGGATTGAAAACAACAGTCACTATGCGCACATTCCTCCATGGGAGAAATGTCTCTAACAGTCTACGCTTTGATCGTTCCCTGGATGACCAGTTGCAGTTTCCGATGCACATCTGGAGACTTTCGGTAATCTGTTGACCTTCAAAGTGTTGATGCAACACAGAAATTGCATCGGGATTGAAAACAACAGTCACCATGCGCACTTTCCCCCATGGGAGCAATGTCTCAAACAGTCTACGCTTTCATCGTTCCCTGGAAGACCAGTAGTAGTTTCCGATGAACATCTGGAGGCATTCTGTAATCTGTGGACTATCAGAGTGTTGATGAAACACAGAAATTGCATCGGGATTGAACACAATAGTCACCTTGCGCACTTTCCTCCATGGGAGTAATGTCTCAAACTGTCTACGATTTGATGGATCCCAGGAAGACCAGCAGTAGTTTGCGAAGCACTTCTGGAGGCATTCTGTAGTCTGTGGACTATCAAAGTGTTGATGAAACACAGAAATTGAATCGGGATTGAATATAACAGTCACAATGCGCACTTTCCTCCAAGGGAGAAATGTCTCAAACAGTCTACGCTTAGATCGCTCCCAGGAAGACCAGTAGTAGTTTCCGATGCACATCTGGAATAATTCTGTAATCTGTGGACTATCAGAGTGTTGATGAATCACAGAAATTGCATCGGGATTGAATACAACAGTCACCAATCGCACTTTCCTCCATGGAAGTAATGTCTCAAACAGTCTACGCTTTGATCGTTCCCTGGAATACCAGTATTAGTTTCCGATGCACATCTGGTGGCATTCTGTAATCTGTGGACCATCAGAGTGTTGATGAAATACAGAAATTGCAACGGGGGCTGAATACAACAGTCACCACGCGCACTTTAGTCCACGGGAGTAATGTCTCAAACAGTCTACGCTTTGATCGTTCCCTGGAAGACCAGTAGTAGTTTCCGATGCACATCTGATGGCATTCTGTAATCTGTTGTCTATCAGAGTGTTGATGAAACACAGAAATTGCATCGGGACTGAATACAAGAGTCACCATACGCACTTTCCTCCACGGGAGTAATGTCTCAAACAGTCTACGCTTTGATCGTTCCCTGGATGACCAGCAGTAGTTTCCGATGCACATCTGGTGGTATTCTGTAATCTGTGGACTATCAGTGTGTTGATTAAACGCAGAAATTGCATCGGGATTGAATACAACAGTCACCATGTGCAGTTTCCTCCCTATGAGTAATGTCTCAAACAGTCTACGCTTTGATCGTTCCCTGGAAGACCAGTAGTAGTTTCCGATGCACATCTGGTGGCATTCTGTAATCTATGGACTATCAGAGTGTTGATGAAACACAGAAATTGCATCGGGATTGAATACAACACTCACCATTCGCACTTTCCTCCATGGGAGTAATGTCAGAAACAGTATACGCTTTGATCGTTCCCTGGAAGACCAGTAGTAGTTTCCGATGCACATCTGGTGGCATTCTGTAATCTGTTGGCTATCAGAGTGTTGATGAAACACAGAAATTGCATCGGTACTGAATACAGGAGTCACCATGCGCACTTTCCTCCACGGGAGTAATGTCTCAAACAGTCTACGCTTTGATCGTTCCCAGGAAGACCAGTAGTAGTTTCCGATGCACATCTGGTAGCATTCTGTAATCTGTGGATTATCAGAGTGATGATGAAACACAGAAATTGCATCGGGATTGAATACAACAGTCACCATGCGCACTTTCCTCCAAGGGAGAAATTTCTCAAACAGTCTATGCTTTGATCGTTCCCTGGATGACCAGTTGCAGTTTCCGATGCACACCTCTAGACTTTCGGTAATCTGTGGACTATCAGAGTGTTTATGAAACACAGAAATCGCATTGGGATTGAATACAACAGTCGTCATGCGCACTTTCCCCCATGGGAGCTATGTCTCAAACAGTTTACGCTTTGATCGCTCACAGGAAGACCAGTAGTTGTTTCCGATGCCCATCTGGAGGCATCCTGTAATCTATGGACTATAAGACTGTTGATGAAACACAGCTATTGCATCTAGATTGAATACAACAGTCACCATGCGCACTTTCCTCCATGGGAGCAATGTCTCAAAGAGTTTACGATCTGAAAGTTCCCTGGAAGACCAGTAGTAGTTTCCGATGCACATCTGGAGGCATTCTGTAATCTGTGGACTATCAGAGTGTTGATGAAACACAGAAATTGCATCGGGATTGAATGTGTCCCCATGCGCACTTTCCTCCATGGGAGTAATGTCTCAAACAGTCTACGCTTTGATCGTTCCCTGGAAGACCAGAAGTAGTTTCCGATGCACAACTGGAGGCATTCCGTAATCAGAGTGTTGATGAATCACAGAAATTACATCGGGATTGAATACAACAGTCACCATTCGCACTTTCCTCCATGGAAGTAATGTCTCAAACAGTCTACGATTAGATCTTTCCCTGGAAGACGAGTATTAGTTTCCGAAGCACATCTGGTGGCATTCTGTAATCTGTGGACCATCAGAGTGTTGATGAAATACAGAAATTGCAACGGGGGATGAATACAACAGTCACCACGCGCACTTTCCTCCACGGGAGTAATGTCTCAAACTGCCTACGCTTTGATCATTCCCTGTAAGACCAGTAGTAGTTTCCGATGCACATCTGGTGGCATTCTGTAATCTGTTTGCTATCAGAGTGTTGATGATACACAGAAATTGAATCGGGACTGAATACAAGAGTCACCATGCGCACTTTGCTCCACGGTAGTAATGTCTCAAACAGTCTACGCGTTGATCGTTCCCTGGAAGACCAGCAGTAGTTTCCGATGCACATCTGGTGGTATTTTGTAATCTGTGGACTATCAGAGTGTTGATGAAAAACAGAAATTGCATCGGGATTGAATACAACAGTCACCATCCGTACAATCCTCCATGGGAGTAATATCAGAAACAGTCTACTCTTTGATCGTTCCCTGGAAGACCAGTAGTAGTTTCCGATGCACATCTGGAGGCATTCTGTAATCTGTGGATTATCAGAGTGATGATGAAACACAGAAATTGCATTGGGATTGAATACAACATTCACCATGCGCAATTTCCCCCATGGGAGTAATGTCTCAAACAGTCTACGCTCTGATCGTTTCCTGGAAGACCAGTAGTAGTTTCCGATGCACATCTGGTGGTTTTCTGTAATCTGTGAGCTATCAGAGTGTTGATGAAACACAGAAAATGCATCGGGATTAAATACAACAGTCACCATGCGCACTTTCCTCAATGGGAGTAATGTCTCAAATAGTCTCCGCTTTGATCGTTCCCCGGAAGACCAGTAGTAGTTTCCGATGCACATCTGGTTGCATTCTGTAATCTGTTTGCTATCAGAGTGTTGATGATACACAGAAATTGAATCGGGATTGAATACAACAGTCACCATGTGCACTTTCCTCCATGGGAGTAATGTCTCAAACAGTCTGCGCTTTGATCGTTCCCTGGAAGACCAGTAGTAGTTTCCGATTCACATCTGGTGGCATTCTGTAATCTGTGGACTATCAGAGTGTTGATGAAACACAGAAATTGCATCGGGATTGAATACAACAGTCACCATCTGTACATTCCTCCATGGGAGTAATATCAGAAACAGTCTACGCTTTGATCGTTCCCTGGAAGACCAGTAGTAGTTTCCGATGCACATCTGGAGGCATTCTGTAATCTGTGGATTATCAGAGTGATGATGAAACACAGAAATTGCATTGGGATTGAATACAACATTCACCATGCGCACTTTCCCCCATGGGAGTAATGTCTCAAGCAGTCTACGCTCTGATCGTTTCCTGGAAGACCAGTAGTAGTTTCCGATGCACATCTGGTGGTTTTCTGTAATCTGTGAGCTATCAGAGTGTTGATGAAACACAGAAAATGCATCGGGATTAAATACAACAGTCACCATGCGCACTTTCCTCAATGGGAGTAATGTCTCAAACAGTCTCCGCTTTGATCGTTCCCCGGAAGACCAGTAGTAGTTTCCGATGCACATCTGGTTGCATTCTGTAATCTGTGTACTATCAGAGTGTTGATGAAACACAAAAATTGCATCAGGAGTGAGTACAACAGTCCCAATGCGCACTTTCCTCCATGGGAGTAATGACTCAAACAGTCTACGATTTCATCGTTCCCTGGAAGACCGGTAGTAGTTTCCGATGCACATCTGGAGGCATTCTGTAATCTGTGGACCTTCAAAGTGGTGACTGAACTCAGAAATTGCATCGGGATTAAATACAACATTCACCATGCGCACTTTCCTCCATGGGAGTAATGTCTCAAACAGTCTACGCTTTGATCGTTCCCAGGAAGACCAGTAGTAGATTCCGATGAATATCTGAAGTCAATCTGTAATCTGTGGACTATCAGAGTGTTGATGGAACACAGAAATTGCATCGGGATTGAATACAACAGTCACCATCCGCACTTTCCTACATGGGAGTAATGTCTGAAACAGTATACGCATTGATCGTTCCCTGGAAGACCAGTAGTAGTTTCCGATGCACATCTGGAGGCATTCTGTAATCTGTGGACCTTCAAAGTGTTGATAAAACTCAGAAATTTCATCGGGATTGAATACAACAGTCACCATGCACACTTTCCTCCATGGGAGTAATGTCTGAAACAGTCTACGCTTTGATCGTTCCCAGGAAGAACAGTAGTAGGTTTTGATGCACATCAAGAGACAATCTGTAATCTGTGGACTACAGAGTGTTGATGAAACACAAAAATTGCATCGGGATTAAATACAACATTTACCATGCGCACTTTCCTCCATGGGAGTAATGTCTCAACAGTCTACGCTTTGATCGTTCCCAGGAAGACCAGTAGTAGTTTCCGATGCACATCTGGAGGCATTCTGTAATCTGTGGACTATCAGTGTGTTGATGAAACACAGAAATTGCATCGGAATTGAATACAACAGTCACCATGCGCACTTTACTCCATGGAAGTAATGTCTCAGACAGTCTACGCTTTGATCGTTCCCAGGAAGACCAGTAGTAGTTTCCGATGCACATCTAGAGGCATTCTGTAATCTGTGGACTATCAGAGTGTTGATGAAACACAGTAATTGCATCGGGATTGAACACAACAGTCACCATGCGCTCTTTCCTCCATGTGAGAAATGTCTCAAACAGTGTACGCTTTGATCGATCCCAGGGAGACCAGTAGTAGTTTCCGATGCACTTCTGGAGGCATTCTGTAGTCTGTGGACTATCAAAGTGTTGATGAAACACAGAAATTGAATCGGGATTGAATACAACACACACCATGCTTACTTTCCTCCATAGGAGTAATGTCTCAAACAGTCGTTGCTTTGATCGTTACCTGGAAGACTAGAAGCAGTTTTCGATCACATCTGGAGGCATTCTGTAATCTGTGGACTATCAGAGTGTTGATGAAACACAGAAATTGCATCGGGATTGAATACAGCAGTCACCATGCGCACTTTCCTCCATTGGAGTAATTTCTCAAACAGTCTACGCTTTGATCGTTCCCTATAAGACCATTAGTAGTTTCCGATGCACATCTTGAGGCATTCTGTAATCTGTTGACCTTCAAAGTGTTGATTAAACACAGAAATTGCATCGGGATTGAAAACAACAGTCACCATGCGCACTTTCCTCCATGCTAGTAGTGTCTCAAACAGTCTACGATTTGATCGTTCCCTTGAAGACCAGTAGTAGTTTCCGATGCACATCTGGAGGCAATCTGTAATCTGTGGACATTCAGAGTGTTGATGAACCACAGAAATCGCATTGGGATTGAATACAAAGGTCACCATGCGCACCTTCCCCCATGGGAGCAATGTCTCAAACAGTCCACGCTTTGATCGTTCCCAGGAAGACCAGTAGTAGTTTCCGATGGACATCTGGAGGCATTCTGTAATCTGTGGACGATCAGAGTGTTGATGAAACACAGAAATTGCATCGGGATTGAAAACAACAGTCACCATGCGCACTTTCCTCCATGGGAGTAGTGTCTCAAACAGTCTACGCCTTGACCGATCCCATGAAGACCAGTAGTAGTTTCCGATGCACATCTGGAGGCATTCTGTAATCTGTGGACTATCAGAGTGTTGATGAAACACAGAAATTGCATCGGGATTGAATACAACAGTCACCATGTGCACTTTCCTCCCTGGGAGTAATGTCTCAAACAGTCCACGCTTTGATCTTTCAATGGAAGACCAGTAGTAATTTCCGATGCACATCTGGTAGCATTATGTAATCTGTGGATTATCAGAGTGATGATGAAACACAGAAAATGCATCGGGATTAAATACAACAGTCACCATGCGCACTTTCCTCAATGGGAGTAATGTCTCAAACAGTCTACGCTTTGATCGTTCCCTGGAAGACCAGTAGTAGTTTCCGATGCACATCTGGTGGCATTCTGTAATCTGTGGACTATCAGAGTGCTGATGAACCACAGAAATCGCATTGGGATTGAATACAACAGTCACCATGCGCACTTTCCTCCAAGGGAGAAATGGTTCAAACAGTCTATGCTTTGATCGTTCCCTGGACGACCAGTTGCAGTTTCCGTTGCACATCTCTAGACTTTCGGTAATCTGTGGACTATCAGAGTGTTGATGAAACACAGAAATTGCATCGGGATTGAATACAACAGTCACCATGTGCACTTTGCTCCCTGGGAGTAATGTCTCAAACAGTCTACGCTTTGATCTTTCCCTGGAAGACCAGTAGTAATTTCCGATGCACATCTGGTAGCATTCTGTAATCTGTGGATTATCAGAGTGATGATGAAACACAGAAATTGCATCGGGATTGAATACAACATTCACCATGCGCTCTTTCCTCCATGGGAGTAATGTCTCAAACAGTCTACGCTTTGATCGCTCCCAGGAAGACCAGTAGTTGTTTCCGATGCACATCTGGAGGCATTCTGTAATCTGTGGACTATAAGACGGTTGATGAAACACAGCTCTTGCATCTAGATTGAATACAACAGTCACCATGCGCACTTTCCTCCATGGGAGCAATGTCTCAAAGAGTTTACGATCTGCAAGTTTCCTGGAGGACCAGTAGTAGTTTCCGATGCACATCTGGAGGCATTCTGTAATCTGTGGACTATCAGAGTGTTGATGAAACACAGAAATTGCATCGGGATTGAATACAACAGTCACCATTCTCACTTTCCTCCATGGAAGTAATGCCTCAAACAGTCTACGCTTTGATCGTTCCCTGGAAGACCAGTATTAGTTTCCGAAGCACATCTGGTGGCATTCTGTAATCTGTGGACCATCAGAGTGTTGATGAAATACAGAAATTGCTACGGGGGCTGAATACAACAGTCACCATGCGCACTTTCCCCCAAGGGAGCAATGTCTCAAAGTGTCTACGCTTTGATCGTTCCCAGGAAGACCATTAGTAGTTTCAGATGCACATCTTGAAGCATTCTGTAATCTGTTGACCTTCAAAGTGTTGATGAAACACAGAAATTGCATCGGGATTGAAAACAACAGTCACCATGCGCACTTTCCTCCATGCCAGTAGTGTCTCAAACAGTCTAAGCTTTGATCGTTCCCTTGAATACCAGTAGTAGTTTCCGATGCACATCTGGATTCAATCTGTAATCTGTGGTCATTCAGAGTGTTGATGAAATACAGAAATCCCATTGGGATTGAATACAACAGTCACCATGCGCACTTTCCCCCATGGGAGCAATGTCTCAAACTGTCTACGCTTTGATCGTTCCCAGGAAGACCAGGAGTAGTTTCCGATTCACATCTGGAGGCATTCTGTAATCTGTGGACTATCAGAGTATGATGAAACACAGATATTGCATCGGGATTGAATACAACAGTTACCATGCGCACTTTCCTCCATGGGAGAAATGTCTCAAACAGTCTACGCTTTGATCGTTCCCTGGATGACGAGTTGCAGTTTCCGATGCACATCTGGAGTCATTCTGTTATCTGTGGACTGTCAGAGTGTTGATGAGACACAAAAATTGCATCGGGATTGAAAACAACGGTCACCATGCGCACTTTCCTCCATGAGAGTAGTGTCTCAAACAGTCTACGCTTTGATCATTCCCTGGAAGACCAGTAGTAGTTTTTGATGCACATCTGGAGGCATTCTGTAATCTGTGGATTATCAGAGTGTTGATGAAACACAGATATTGCATTACGATTGAATACAACAGTCACGATGCGCACTTTCCCCCATTGGAGCAATGTCTCAAACAGTCTACGCTTTGATGGATCCCAGGAAGACCAGCAGTAGTTTCCGATGCACTTCTGGGGGCATTCTGTAGTCTGTGGACTATCAAAGTGTTGATGAAACACAGAAATTGCAACGGGGGCTGAATACAACAGTCACCATGCGCACTTTCCCCCATGGGAGCAATGTCTCAAACTGTCTACGCTTTGATCGTTCCCAGGAAGACCATTAGTAGTTTCTGATGCACATCTTGAAGCATTCTGTAATCTGTTGACCTTCAAAGTGTTGATGAAACACAGATATTGCATCGGGATTGAAAACAACAGTCACCATGCGCACTTTCCTCCATGCTAGTAGTGTCTCAAACAGTCTACGCTTTGATCGTTCCCTGTAAGACCAGTAGTAGTTTCCGATGCACATGTGGAGGCAATCTGCAATCTGTTGACCTTCAAAGTGTTGATGAAACACAGAAATCGCATTGGGATAGAATACAACAGTCACCATGCGCACTTTCCCCCATGGGAGCAATGTCTCAAACAGTCCACGCTTTGATCGTTCCCAGGAAGACCAGTACTAGTTTCCGATGCACATCTGGAGGCATTCTGTAATCTGTGGACTATCAGATCGTTGATGAACCACAGAATTCGCATTCGGATTGAACACAACAGTCACCATGCGCACTTTCCCCCATAGGAGCAATGTCTCAAACAGTCAACGCTTTGATCGTTCCCAGGAAGACAAGTAGTAGTTTCAGATGCACATCTGGGGGCATTCTGTAATCTGTGGACTATCAGAGTGTTGATGAGACACAGATATTGCATCGAGATTGAATACAACAGTCACCATGCCCATTTTCCTCCAAGGGAGAAGGTCTCAAACAGTCTGTGCTTTGAATGTTCCCTGGATGACCAGTTGCAGTTTCCGATGCACATCTGGAGACTTTCGGTAATCTGTTGACCTTCAAAGTGTTGATGCAACACAGAAATTGCATCATGATTGAAAACAACAGTCACCATGCGCACTTTCCCCCATGGGAGCAATGTCTCAAACAGTCTACGCTTTGATCGTTCCCAGGAAGAGCAGTAGTAGTTTCCGATGCACATCTGGAGGCATTCTGTAATCTGTGGACAATCAGAGTGTTGATGAAACACAGAAATTGCATCGGGATTGAACACAAGAGTCACCATGCGCACTTTCCTCCATGGGAGTAATGTCTCAAACAGTCTACGCTTTGATGGATCCCAGGAAGACCAGCAGTAGTTTCCGATGCACTTCTGGGGGCATTCTGTAGTCTGTGGACTATCAAAGTGTTGATGAAACACAGAAATTGAATCGGGATTGAATACAACAGACACCACGCGCACTTTCCTCCATGGGAGTAATGTCTCAAACAGTCTATGCTTTGATCGTTACCTGGAAGACCTGAAGTAGTTTCCGATGCACATTTGGAGGCATTCTGTAATCTGTGGACTATCAGAGTGTTGATGAACCACTGAAATCGCATTGGGATTGAATACAACAGTCACCATGCGCACTTTCCCCCATGGGATCATTGTTTCAAACAGTCTACGCTTTGATCGTTCCCAGGAAGACCAGTAGTAGTTTCCGATGCACATCTGGAGGCATTCTGTAATCTGTGGACTATCAGAGTCTCGATGAAACACAGAAATTGCATCGGGAATGAATACAACAGTCACCATGCGCACTTTCCTCCCTGGGAGTAATGTCTCAAACAGTCTACGCTTTGATCTTTCCTGGAAGACCAGTAGTAATTTCCGATGCACATCTGGTGGGATTCTGTAATCTGTGGATTATCAGAGTGATGATGAAACACAGAAATTGCATCGGGATTGAATAAAACATTCACCATGCGCTCTTTCCTCCATGGGAGTAATGTCTCAAACAGTCTACGCTTTGATCGCTCAGAGGAAGACCAGTAGTTGTTTCCGATGCACATCTGGAGGCATTCTGTAACCTGTGGACTATAAGACGGTTGATGAAACACAGCTCTTGCATCTAGATTGAATACAACAGTCACCATGCGCACTCTCCTCCATGGGAGCAATGTCTCAAAGGTTTTACGATCTGAAAGTTTCCTGGAAGACCAGTAGTAGTTTCCGATGCACATCTGGAGGCATTCTGTAATCTGTGGACTATCAGAGTGTTGATGAAACACAGAAATTGCATCGGGATTGAATACAACATTCCGCATGCGCACTTTCCTCCAAGGGAGTAATATCTCAAAGTGTCTACGCTTTGATCGTTCCCTGGAAGACCAGATGTAGTTTCCGATGCACAACTGGAGGCATTCTGTAATCTGTGGACTATCAGAGTGTTGATGAATCACAGAAATTTCATCGGGATTTAATACAACAGTCACCATTCTCACTTTCCTCCATGGCAGTAATGCCTCAAACAGTCTACGCTTTGATCGTTCCCTGGAAGACCAGTATTAGTTTCCGAAGCACATCTGGTGGCATTCTGTAATCCGTGGACCATCGGAGTGTTGATGAAATACAGAAATTGCAACGGGGGCTGAATACAACAGTCACCATGCGCACTTTCCCCCATGGGAGCAATGTCTCAAACTGTCTACGCTTTGATCGTTCCCAGGAAGACCATTAGTAGTTTCTGATGCACATCTTGAAGCATTCTGTAATCTGTTGACCTTCAAAGTGTTGATGAAACACAGAAATTGCATCGGGATTGAAAACAACAGTCACCATGCGCACTTTCCTCCATGCTAGTAGTGTCTCAAACAGTCTACGCTTTGATCGTTCCCTTGAAGACCAGTAGTAGTTTCCGATGCACATCGGGATTCAATCTGTAATCTGTGGTCATTCAGAGTGTTGATGAACCACAGAAATCGCATTGGGATTGAATACAACAGTCACCATGCGCACTTTCCCCCATGGGAGCAATGTCTCAAACTGTCTACGCTTTCATCGTTCCCAGGAAGACCAGGAGTAGTTTCCGATGCACATCTGGAGGCATTCTGTAATCTGTGGACTATCAGTGTGTTGATGAAACACAGATATTGCATCGGGAGTGAATACAACAGTTACCATGCGCACTTTCCTCCATGGGAGAAATGTCTCAAACAGTCTACGCTTTGATCGTTCCCTGGATGACGAGTTGCAGTTTGCGATGCACATCTGGAGTCATTCTGTTATCTGTGGACTATCAGAGTGTTGATGAAACACAAAAATTGCATCGGGATTGAAAACAACAGTCACCATCCGCACTTTCCTCCATGAGAGTAGTGTCTCAAACAGTCTACGCTTTGATCATTCCCTGGAAGACCAGTAGTAGTTTTTGATGCACATCTGGAGGCATTCAGTAATCTGTGGATTATCAGAGTGTTGATGAAACACAGAAATCGCATTCGGATTGAATACAACAGTCACCATGCGCACTTTCCCCCATAGGAGCAATGTCTCAAACAGTCTACGCTTTGATCGTTCCCTGTAAGACCAGTAGTAGTTTCCGATGCACATCTGGAGGCAATCTGCAATCTGATGACCTTCAAAGTGTTGATGATACACAGAAATCGCATTGGGATTGAATACAACAGTCACGATGCGCACTTTCCCCCATAGGAGCAATGTCTCAAACAGTCAACGCTTTGATCGTTCCCAGGAAGACCAGTAGTAGTTTCCGATGCACATCTGGGGGCATTCTGTAATCTGTGGACTATCAGAGTGTTGATGAGACACAGATATTGCATCGGGATTGAATACAACAGTCACCATGCCCATTTTCCTCCAAGGGAGAATGTCTCAAACAGTCTGTGCTTTGAATGTTCCCTGGATGACCAGTTGCAGTTTCCGATGCACATCTGGAGACTTTCGGTAATCTGTTGACCTTCAAAGTGTTGATGAAACACAGCAATCACATTGGGATTGAATACAACAGTCACCATGCGCACTTTCCCCCATGGGAGCAATGTCTCAAACAGTCCACGATTTGATCGTTCCCAGGAAGTCCAGTACTAGTTTCCGATGCACATCTGGAGGCATTCTGTAATCTGTGGACTATCAGATCGTTGATGAACCACAGAAATCGCATTCGGATTGAATACAACAGTCACCATGCGCACTTTCCCCCAAAGGAGCAATGTCTCAAACAGTCAACGCTTTGATCGTTCCCAGGAAGACCAGTAGTAGTTTCCGATGCACATCTGGGGGCATTCTGTAATCTGTGGACTATCAGAGTGTTGATGAGACACAGATATTGCATCGAGATTGAATACAACAGTCACCATGCCCATTTTCCTCCAAGGGAGAAGGTCTCAAACAGTCTGTGCTTTGAATGTTCCCTGGATGACCAGTTACAGTTTCCGATGCACATCTGGAGACTTTCGGTAATCTGTTGACCTTCAAAGTGTTGATGCAACACAGAAATTGCATCATGATTGAAAACAACAGTCACCATGCGCACTTTCCCCCATGGGAGCAATGTCTCAAACAGTCTACGCTTTGATCGTTCCCAGGAAGAGCAGTAGCAGTTTCCGATGCACATCTGGAGGCATTCTGTAATCTGTGGACTATCAGAGTGTTCATTAAACACAGAAATTGCATCGGGATTGAATACAACAGTCACCATGCGCACTTTCCTCCATGGGAGTTTTATGTCAAACAGTCTACGCTTACATCGTTATCTGGAAGACCAGTAGTAGTTTCCGATGCACATCTGGAGGCATTCTGTAATCTGTGGACTATCAGAGTGTTGATGAAACACAGAAATTGCATCGGGATTGAACACAACAGTCACCATGCGCACTTTCCTCCATGGGAGTAATGTCTCAAACAGTCTACGCTTTGATGGATCCCAGGAAGACCAGCAGTAGTTTCCGATGCACTTCTGGGGGCATTCTGTAGTCTGTGGACTATCAAAGTGTTGATGAAATACAGAAATTGCAACGGGGGCTGAATACAACAGTCACCATGCGCACTTTCCCCCATGGGAGCAATGTCTCAAACTGTCTACGCTTTGATCGTTCCCAGGAAGACCATTAGTAGTTTCTGATGCACATCTTGAAGCATTCTGTAATCTGTTGACCTTCAAAGTGTTGATGAAACACAGAAATTGCATCGGGATTGAAAACAACAGTCACCATGCGCACTTTCCTCCATGCTAGTAGTGTCTCAAACAGTCTACGCTTTGATCGTTCCCTTGAAGACCAGTAGTAGTTTCAGATGCACATCGGGATTCAATCTGTAATCTGTGGTCATTCAGAGTGTTGATGAACCACAGAAATCGCATTGGAATTGAATACAACAGTCACCATGCGCACTTTCCCCCATGGGAGCAATGTCTCAAACTGTCTACGCTTTGATCTTTCCTGGAAGACCAGTAGTAATTTCCGATGCACATCTGGTAGGATTCTGTAATCTGTGGATTATCAGAGTGATGATGAAACACAGAAATTGCATCGGGATTGAATAAAACATTCACCATGCGCTCTTTCCTCCATGGGAGTAATGTCTCAAACAGTCTACGCTTTGATCGCTCAGAGGAAGACCAGTAGTTGTTTCCGATGCACATCTGGAGGCATTCTGTAACCTGTGGACTATAAGACGGTTGATGAAACACAGCTCTTGCATCTAGATTGAATACAACAGTCACCATGCGCACTCTCCTCCATGGGAGCAATGTCTCAAAGGTTTTACGATCTGAAAGTTTCCTGGAAGACCAGTAGTAGTTTCCGATGCACATCTGGAGGCATTCTGTAATCTGTGGACTATCAGAGTGTTGATGAAACACAGAAATAGCATCGGGATTGAATACAACAGTCCGCATGCGCACTTTCCTCCAAGGGAGTAATATCTCAAAGTGTCTACGCTTTGATCGTTCCCTGGAAGACCAGTTGTAGTTTCCGATGCACAACTGGAGGCATTCTGTAATCTGTGGACTATCAGAGTGTTGATGAATCACAGAAATTTCATCGGGATTTAATACAACAGTCACCATTCTCACTTTCCTCCATGGCAGTAATGCCTCAAACAGTCTACGCTTTGATCGTTCCCTGGAAGACCAGTATTAGTTTCCGAAGCACATCTGGTGGCATTCTGTAATCTGTGGACCATTGGAGTGTTGATGAAATACAGAAATTGCAACGGGGGCTGAATACAACAGTCACCATGCGCACTTTCCCCCATGGGAGCAATGTCTCAAACTGTCTACGCTTTGATCGTTCCCAGGAAGACCATTAGTAGTTTCTGATGCACATCTTGAAGCATTCTGTAATCTGTTGACCTTCAAAGTGTTGATGAAACACAGAAATTGCATCGGGATTGAAAACAACAGTCACCATGCGCACTTTCCTCCATGCTAGTAGTGTCTCAAACAGTCTACGCTTTGATCGTTCCCTTGAAGACCAGTAGTAGTTTCCGATGCACATCGGGATTCAATCTGTAATCTGTGGTCATTCAGAGTGTTGATAAACCACAGAAATCGCATTGGGATTGAATACAACAGTCACCATGCGCACTTTCCCCCATGGGAGCAATGTCTCAAACTGTCTACGCTTTCATCGTTCCCAGGAAGACCAGGAGTAGTTTCCGATGCACATCTGGAGGCATTCTGTAATCTGTGGACTATCAGTGTGTTGATGAAACACAGATATTGCATCGGGAGTGAATACAACAGTTACCATGCGCACTTTCCTCCATGGGAGAAATGTCTCAAACAGTCTACGCTTTGATCGTTCCCTGGATGACGAGTTGCAGTTTCCGATGCACATCTGGAGTCATTCTGTTATCTGTGGACTGTCAGAGTGTTGATGAAACACAAAAATTGCATCGGGATTGAAAACAACAGTCACCATGCGCACTTTCCTCCATGAGAGTAGTGTCTCAAACAGTCTACGCTTTGATCATTCCCTGGAAGACCAGTAGTAGTTTTTGATGCACATCTGGAGGCATTCAGTAATCTGTGGATTATCAGAGTGTTGATGAAACACAGATATTGCATTGGGATTGAATACAACAGTCACGATGCGCACTTTCCCCCATTGGAGCAATGTCTCAAACAGTCTACGCTTTGATCGTTCCCTGTAAGACCAGTAGTAGTTTCCGATGCACATCTGGAGGCAATCTGCAATCTGATGACCTTCAAAGTGTTGATGATACACAGAAATCGCATTGGGATTGAATACAACAGTCACCATGCGCACTTTCCCCCATAGGAGCAATGTCTCAAACAGTCAACGCTTTGATCGTTCCCAGGAAGACCAGTAGTAGTTTCCGATGCACATCTGGGGGCATTCTGTAATCTGTGGACTATCAGAGTGTTGATGAGACACAGATATTGCATCGGGATTGAATACAACAGTCACCATGCCCATTTTCCTCCAAGGGAGAATGTCTCAAACAGTCTGTGCTTTGAATGTTCCCTGGATGACCAGTTGCAGTTTCCGATGCACATCTGGAGACTTTCGGTAATCTGTTGACCTTCAAAGTGTTGATGAAACACAGCAATCACATTGGGATTGAATACAACAGTCACCATGCGCACTTTCTCCCATGGGAGCAATGTCTCAAACAGTCCACGATTTGATCGTTCCCAGGAAGACCAGTACTAGTTTCCGATGCACATCTGGAGGCATTCTGTAATCTGTGGACTATCAGATCGTTGATGAACCACAGAAATCGCATTCGGATTGAATACAACAGTCACCATGCGCACTTTCCCCCATAGGAGCAAGTTCTCAAACAGTCAACGCTTTGATCGTTCCCAGGAAGACCAGTAGTAGTTTCCGATGCACATCTGGGGGCATTCTGTAATCTGTGGACTATCAGAGTGTTGATGAGACACAGATATTGCATCGAGATTGAATACAACAGTCACCATGCCCATTTTCCTCCAAGGGAGAAGGTCTCAAACAGTCTGTGCTTTGAATGTTCCCTGGATGACCAGTTACAGTTTCCGATGCACATCTGGAGACTTTCGGTAATCTGTTGACCTTCAAAGTGTTGATGCAACACAGAAATTGCATCATGATTGAAAACAACAGTCACCATGCGCACTTTCCCCCATGGGAGCAATGTCTCAAACGGTCTACGCTTTGATCGTTCCCAGGAAGAGCAGTAGCAGTTTCCGATGCACATCTGGAGGCATTCTGTAATCTGTGGACTATCAGAGTGTTCATTAAACACAGAAATTGCATCGGGATTGAATACAACAGTCACCATGCGCACTTTCCTCCATGGGAGTTTTATGTCAAACAGTCTACGCTTACATCGTTATCTGGAAGACCAGTAGTAGTTTCCGATGCACATCTGGAGGCATTCTGTAATCTGTGG
Organism: Schistocerca gregaria; assembly: GCF_023897955.1. Lineage (NCBI taxonomy): Eukaryota > Metazoa > Arthropoda > Insecta > Orthoptera > Acrididae > Schistocerca > Schistocerca gregaria. The sequence goes on from NC_064926.1 coordinate 5,024,017, forward strand.
ACTATCAGAGTGTTGATGAAACACAGAAATTGCATCGGGATTGAACACAACAGTCACCATGCGCACTTTCCTCCATGTTTGTAATGTCTCAAATATTCTACGCTTTGATCGTTCCCTGGAAGACCAGGGGTAGTTTCCAATGCACATCTGGAGGCATTTTGTAATCTGTGGACTATCAGAGTGTTCATTAAACACAGAAATTGCATCGGGATTGAATACAACAGTCACCATGCGCACTTTCCTCCATGGGAGTTTTATGTCAAACAGTCTACGCTTACATCGTTATCTGGAAGACCAGTAGTAGTTTCCGATGCACATCTGGAGGCATTCTGTAATCTGTGGACTATCAGAGTGTTGATGAAACACAGAAATTGCATCGGGATTGAACACAACAGTCACCATGCGCACTTTCCTCCATGGGAGTAATGTCTCAAACAGTCTACGCTTTGATGGATCCCAGGAAGACCAGCAGTAGTTTCCGATGCACTTCTGGGGGCATTCTGTAGTCTGTGGACTATCAAAGTGTTGATGAAATACAGAAATTGCAACGGGGGCTGAATACAACAGTCACCATGCGCACTTTCCCCCATGGGAGCAATGTCTCAAACTGTCTACGCTTTGATCGTTCCCAGGAAGACCATTAGTAGTTTCTGATGCACATCTTGAAGCATTCTGTAATCTGTTGACCTTCAAAGTGTTGATGAAACACAGAAATTGCATCGGGATTGGAAACAACAGTCACCATGCGCACTTTCCTCCATGCTAGTAGTGTCTCAAACAGTCTACGCTTTGATCGTTCCCTTGAAGACCAGTAGTAGTTTCCGATGCACATCGGGATTCAATCTGTAATCTGTGGTCATTCAGGGTGTTGATGAACCACAGAAATCGCATTGGGATTGAATACAACAGTCACCATGCGCACTTTCCCCCATGGGAGCAATGTCTCAAACTGTCTACGCTTTCATCGTTCCCAGGAAGACCAGGAGTAGTTTCCGATGCACATCTGGAGGCATTCTGTAATCTGTGGACTATCAGTGTGTTGATGAAACACAGATATTGCATCGGGAGTGAATACAACAGTTACCATGCGCACTTTCCTCCATGGGAGAAATGTCTCAAACAGTCTACGCTTTGATCGTTCCCTGGATGACGAGTTGCAGTTTCCGATGCACATCTGGAGTCATTCTGTTATCTGTGGACTGTCAGAGTGTTGATGAAACACAAAAATTGCATCGGGATTGAAAACAACAGTCACCATGCGCACTTTCCTCCATGAGAGTAGTGTTTCAAACAGTCTACGCTTTGATCATTCCCTGGAAGACCAGTAGTAGTTTTTGATGCACATCTGGAGGCATTCAGTAATCTGTGGATTATCAGAGTGTTGATGAAACACAGATATTGCATTGGGATTGAATACAACAGTCACGATGCGCACTTTCCCCCATTGGAGCAATGTCTCAAACAGTCTACGCTTTGATCGTTCCCTGTAAGACCAGTAGTAGTTTCCGATGCACATCTGGAGGCAATCTGCAATCTGATGACCTTCAAAGTGTTGATGATACACAGAAATCGCATTGGGATTGAATACAACAGTCACCATGCGCACTTTCCCCCATAGGAGCAATGTCTCAAACAGTCAACGCTTTGATCGTTCCCAGGAAGACCAGTAGTAGTTTCCGATGCACATCTGGGGGCATTCTGTAATCTGTGGACTATCAGAGTGTTGATGAGACACAGATATTGCATCGGGATTGAATACAACAGTCACCATGCCCATTTTCCTCCAAGGGAGAATGTCTCAAACAGTCTGTGCTTTGAATGTTCCCTGGATGACCAGTTGCAGTTTCCGATGCACATCTGGAGACTTTCGGTAATCTGTTGACCTTCAAAGTGTTGATGAAACACAGCAATCACATTGGGATTGAATACAACAGTCACCATGCGCACTTTCCCCCATGGGAGCAATGTCTCAAACAGTCCACGATTTGATCGTTCCCAGGAAGACCAGTACTAGTTTCCGATGCACATCTGGAGGCATTCTGTAATCTGTGGACTATCAGATCGTTGATGAACCACAGAAATCGCATTCGGATTGAATACAACAGTCACCATGCGCACTTTCCCCCATAGGAGCAAGTTCTCAAACAGTCAACGCTTTGATCGTTCCCAGGAAGACCAGTAGTAGTTTCCGATGCACATCTGGGGGCATTCTGTAATCTGTGGACTATCAGAGTGTTGATGAGACACAGATATTGCATCGAGATTGAATACAACAGTCACCATGCCCATTTTCCTCCAAGGGAGAAGGTCTCAAACAGTCTGTGCTTTGAATGTTCCCTGGATGACCAGTTACAGTTTCCGACGCACATCTGGAGACTTTCGGTAATCTGTTGACCTTCAAAGTGTTGATGCAACACAGAAATTGCATCATGATTGAAAACAACAGTCACCATGCGCACTTTCCTCCATGTTTGTAATGTCTCAAATATTCTACGCTTTGATCGTTCCCTGGAAGACCAGGGGTAGTTTCCAATGCACATCTGGAGGCATTTTGTAATCTGTGGACTATCAGACTGTTGATGAAACACAGAAATTGCATCGGGATTGAATACAACAGTCACCATGCGCACTTTCCTCCATGTAAGTAATGTCTGAAACAGTCCACCTTTTGATCGTTCCCTGGAAGACCAGTAGTAGTTTCCGATGCACATCTGGTTTCATTCTGCATTCTGAGGACTATCAGAGTGTTGATGAAACACAAAAATTGCATCGGGATTGATTAAAACAGTCACCATGCACACTTTCCTCAACGGGAGGTATGTCTCAAACAGTCAACGCTTTGATCGTTACCTGGAAGACCAGTAGTAGTTTCCGATGCACATCTGGTGGCATTCTGTAATCTGTGGACTATCAGAGTGTTGATGAAACACAGAAATTGCATCGGGATTGAATACAACAGTCACCATGCGCTCTTTCCTCCATGTTAGTAATGTCTCAAACAGTCTACGATTTGATCGTTCCCTGGAAGACCAGTGGTAGTTTCCGATGCACATCAGGAGGTATTCTGTAATCTGTGGAATATCAGAATGTTGATGAAACTTAGAAATTGCACTGGGATTGAATAAAACAGTCACCATGCGCACTTTACTCCAAGGGAGTAATGTCTCAAACAGTCTACGCTTTGATCGTTCCCTAGAAGACCAGTAGTAGTTTCCGATGCACATCTGGTCGATTCTGAAATCTGTGGACTAACTGAGTGTTGATAAATCACAGAAATTGCATCGGGATTTTATACCACAGTCACCATGCGCACTTTACTCCATAGGAGTAATGTCTCAAACAGTCTACGCTTCGATCGTTCCCTGGAAGACCAGTAGTAGTTTCCGATGCACATCTGGAGGCATTCTGATATCTGTTGATAATCAGAGTGTTGATGAAACCCATATATTGCATTGGGATTGAATACAACAGTCACCATGCGCACTTTCCTCCAAGGGGGTAATGTCTCAAACATTCAACGCTTTGATCGTTCCCAGGAAGACCAGTATAGTTTCCGATGCAAATCTGGTGGCATTCTGTAATCTGTGGACTATCAGAGTGTTGATGGAACACAGAAATTGCATCGGGATTGAATACAACAGTCACCATGCGCACTTTCCTCCAAGGGAGTAATGTCTTAAACATTCTACGTTTTGATCGTTCCCTGGAAGACCAGTAGTAGTTTCCGATGCACATCTGGAGGCATTCTGTAATCTGTGGAGTTTCAGAGTGTTGATGAAACACAGAAATTGCATCGGGATTGAATAAAACAGTCACCATGTGCACTTTCCTCCATGTTAGTAATATCTCAAAGAGTTTACGCTTTGATCGTTCCCTGGAAGACCAGTAGTAGTTTCCGATGCACATCTGGAGGCATTCTGTAATCTGTGGAGTTTCAGAGTGTTGATGAAACACAGATATTGCATCGGGATTGAATACAACAGTCACCATGCGCACTTTCCTCCAAGGGAGTAATGTCTCAAACGGTCTACGCTTTGTTCGTTCCCTGGAAGGCCAGTAGTAGTTTCCGATGCACGTCAGATGGCATTCCGTAATCTGTGGACTATCAGGGTGTTGATGAAACACCGAGATTGCATCGGGATTGAATACAACAGTCACCATGCGCACATTCCTCCATGGGAGTAATGCCTCAATTAGTTTACGCTTTGATCGTTCCCTGGAAGACCAGTAGTAAATTCCGATGCACATCTGGAGGAGTTCTGTAATCTGTGGAGTTTCAGAGTGTTGATGAAACACAGAAATTGCATCGGGATTGAATACAACAGTCACCATGCGCTCATTCCTCCACGGGAGTAATGTCTCAAATTTTCTATGCTTTGATCGTTTGATCGTTAGCTGGAAGCCCAGTAGTAGTTTCCGATGCACATCTGGAGGCATTCTGTAATCTGTTGATAATCAGAGTGTTGAGGAAACACATAAATTGCATTGGGATTGAATACAACAGTCACCATGCCCACTTTCCTCCATGGGAGTAACGTCTCTAAGAGTCTACGCTTTGATCGTCCCAGGAAGACCAGTAGTAGATTCAGATGCACATCTGGAGGCATTCTGTAATCTGTGGACTATCAGAGTGTTGATGAAACACAGAAATTGCATCGGGATTGAATACCACAGTCACCATGCGCACTTTCCTCCATAAGAGTAATGTCTCAAACATTCAACTCTTTGATCGTTCCCAGGAAGACCAGTAGTAGTTTCCGATGCACATCTGGTGGCATTCTGTAATCTGTGGACTATCAGAGTGTTGATGGAACACAGATATTGCACCGGGATTGAATACAACAGTCACCATGCGCACTTTCCTCTACGGGAGTAATGTCTCAAACATTCAACGCTTTGATCGTTCCCAGAAAGACCAGTAGTAGTTTTCGATGCAAATCTGGTGGCATTCTGTAATCTGTGGACTATCAGAGTGTTGATGAAACACAGAAATTGCATCGGGATATAATACAACAGTCACCGTGCGCACTTTCCTCCACGGGAGTAATGTCTTAAACATTCTACGTTTTGATCGTTCCCTGGAAGACCAGTAGTAGTTTCCGATGCACATCTGGTGGCATTCTGAAATCTGTGGACTATCAGAGTGTTGATGGAACACAGATATTGCATCGGGATTGAATACAAGTGTCACCATGCGCACTTTCCTCCATGGGAGTAATGTCTGAAACAGTTTACGCTTTGATCGTTCCCTGGAAGACCAGTAGTAAATTCCGATGCACATCTGGAGGCATTCTGTAATCTGTGGGCTGTCAGAGTGTTGATGAAACACAGAAATTGCATCGGGATTGAATACAACAGTCACCATGCGCTCTTTCCTCCATGTTAGTAATGTCTCAAACAATCTACAATTTGATCGTTCCCTGGAAGACCAGTGGTAGTTTCCAATGCACATCTGGTGGCATTCTGTAATCTGTGGACTATCAGAGTGTTGATGAAACATAGAAATTGCATCGGGATTTAATAAAACAGTCACCATACGCACTTTCCTCCACGGTAGTAATGTCTCAAATATTCTACGCTTTGATCGTTTGATCGTTAGCTGGAAGCCCAGTAGTAGTTTCCGATGCACATCTGGAGGCATTCTGTAATCTGTTGATAATCAGAGTGTTGAGGAAACACATAAATTGCGTTGGGATTGAATACAACAGTCACCATGCCCACTTTCTTCCATGGGAGTAACGTCTCTAAGAGTCTACGCTTTGATCGTTCCCAGGAAGACCAGTAGTAGTTTCCGATGCACATCTGGAGGCATTCTGTAATCTGTGGACCTTCAAAATGTGGATGAAACAAAGAAATTGCATCGGGATCGAATACAACAGTCACCATGCGCACTTGCCTCCATGTTAGTAATGTCTCAAAAAGTCTACGCTTTGATCGTTCCCATGAAGACCAGTGGTAGTTTCCGATGCACATCAGGAGGTATTCTGTAATCTGTGGAATATCAGAATGTTGATGAAACACAGAAATTGCACTGGGATTGAATAAAACAGTCACCATGCGCACTTTACTCCAAGGGAGTAATGTCTCAAACAGTCTACGCTTTGATCGTTCCCTAGAAGACCAGTAGTAGTTTCCGATGCACATCTGGTCGATTCTGAAATCTGTGGACTAACTGAGTGTTGATAAATCACAGAAATTGCATCGGGATTTTATACCACAGTCACCATGCGCACTTTCCTCCATGGGAGTAATGTCTCAAACAGTCTACGCTTCGATCGTTCCCTGGAAGACCAGTAGTAGTTTCCGATGCACATCTGGAGGCATTCTGATATCTGTTGATAATCAGAGTGTTGATAAAACCCATATATTGCATTGGGATTGAATACAACAGTCACCATGCGCACTTTCCTCCACGGGGGTAATGTCTCAAACATTCAACGCTTTGATCGTTCCCAGGAAGACCAGTAGTAGTTTCCGATGCAAATCTGGTGGCATTCTGTAATCTGTGGACTATCAGAGTGTTGATGGAACACAGAAATTGCATCGGGATTGAATACAACAGTCACCATGCGCACTTTCCTCCAAGGGAGTAATGTCTTAAACATTCTACGTTTTGATCGTTCCCTGGAAGACCAGTAGTAGTTTCCGATGCACATCTGGAGGCATTCTGTAATCTGTGGAGTTTCAGAGTGTTGATGAAACACAGAAATTGCATCGGGATTGAATAAAACAGTCACCATGCTCACTTTCCTCCATGTTAGTAATATCTCAAAGAGTTTACGCTTTGATCGTTCCCTGGAAGACCAGTAGTAGTTTCCGATGCACATCTGGAGGCATTCTGTAATCTGTGGAGTTTCAGAGTGTTGATGAAACACAGAAATTGCATCGGGATTGAATACAACAGTCACCATGCGCACTTTCCTCCAAGAGAGTAATGTCTCAAACGGTCTACGCTTTGTTCGTTCCCTGGAAGGCCAGTAGTAGTTTCCGATGCACGTCAGATGGCATTCCGTAATCTGTGGACTATCAGGTTGTTGATGAAACACCGAGATTGCATCGGGATTGAATACAACAGTCACCATGCGCACATTCCTCCATGGGAGTAATGCCTCAATTAGTTTACGCTTTGATCGTTCCCTGGAAGACCAGTAGTAAATTCCGATGCACATCTGGAGGAGTTCTGTAATCTGTGGAGTTTCAGAGTGTTGATGAAACACAGAAATTGCATCGGGATTGAATACAACAGTCACCATGCGCTCATTCCTCCACGGGAGTAATGTCTCAAATTTTCTATGCTTTGATCGTTTGATCGTTAGCTGGAAGCCCAGTAGTAGTTTCCGATGCACATCTGGAGGCATTCTGTAATCTGTTGATAATCAGAGTGTTGAGGAAACACATAAATTGCATTGGGATTGAATACAACAGTCACCATGCCCACTTTCCTCCATGGGAGTAACGTCTCTAAGAGTCTACGCTTTGATCGTCCCAGGAAGACCAGTAGTAGATTCAGATGCACATCTGGAGGCATTCTGTAATCTGTGGACTATCAGAGTGTTGATGAAACACAGAAATTGCATCGGGATTGAATACCACAGTCACCATGCGCACTTTCCTCCATGGGAGTAATGTCTCAAACAGTCTACGCTTCGATCGTTCCCTGGAAGACCAGTAGTAGTTTCCGATGCACATCTGGAGGCATTCTGATATCTGTTGATAATCAGAGTGTTGATGAAACCCAAATATTGCATTGGGATTGAATACAACAGTCAACATGCGCACTTTCCTCAACGGGAGTAATGTCTCAAACATTCAACTCTTTGATCGTTCCCAGGAAGACCAGTAGTAGTTTCCGATGCACATCTGGTGGCATTCTGTAATCTGTGGACTATCAGAGTGTTGATGGAACACAGATATTGCACCGGGATTGAATACAACAGTCACCATGCGCACTTTCCTCTACGGGAGTAATGTCTCAAACATTCAACGCTTTGATCGTTCCCAGAAAGACCAGTAGTAGTTTTCGATGCAAATCTGGTGGCATTCTGTAATCTGTGGACTATCAGAGTGTTGATGAAACACAGAAATTGCATCGGGATATAATACAACAGTCACCGTGCGCACTTTCCTCCACGGGAGTAATGTCTTAAACATTCTACGTTTTGATCGTTCCCTGGAAGACCAGTAGTAGTTTCCGATGCACATCTGGTGGCATTCTGAAATCTGTGGACTATCAGAGTGTTGATGGAACACAGATATTGCATCGGGATTGAATACAAGTGTCACCATGCGCACTTTCCTCCATGGGAGTAATGTCTGAAACAGTTTACGCTTTGATCGTTCCCTGGAAGACCAGTAGTAAATTCCGATGCACATCTGGAGGCATTCTGTAATCTGTGGGCTGTCAGAGTGTTGATGAAACACAGAAATTGCATCGGGATTGAATACAACAGTCACCATGCGCTCTTTCCTCCATGTTAGTAATGTCTCAAACAATCTACAATTTGATCGTTCCCTGGAAGACCAGTGGTAGTTTCCAATGCACATCTGGTGGCATTCTGTAATCTGTGGACTATCAGAGTGTTGATGAAACACAGAAATTGCATCGGGATTTAATAAAACAGTCACCATACGCACTTTCCTCCACGGTAGTAATGTCTCAAATATTCTACGCTTTGATCGTTTGATCGTTAGCTGGAAGCCCAGTAGTAGTTTCCGATGCACATCTGGAGGCATTCTGTAATCTGTTGATAATCAGAGTGTTGAGGAAACACATAAATTGCGTTGGGATTGAATACAACAGTCACCATGCCCACTTTCTTCCATGGGAGTAACGTCTCTAAGAGTCTACGCTTTGATCGTTCCCAGGAAGACCAGTAGTAGTTTCCGATGCACATCTGGAGGCATTCTGTAATCTGTGGACCTTCAAAATGTGGATGAAACAAAGAAATTGCATCGGGATCGAATACAACAGTCACCATGCGCACTTGCCTCCATGTTAGTAATGTCTCAAAAAGTCTACGCTTTGATCGTTCCCTGGAAGACCAGTGGTAGTTTCCGATGCACATCAGGAGGTATTCTGTAATCTGTGGAATATCAGAATGTTGATGAAACACAGAAATTGCACTGGGATTGAATAAAACAGTCACCATGCGCACTTTACTCCAAGGGAGTAATGTCTCAAACAGTCTACGCTTTGATCGTTCCCTAGAAGACCAGTAGTAGTTTCCGATGCACATCTGGTCGATTCTGAAATCTGTGGACTAACTGAGTGTTGATAAATCACAGAAATTGCATCTGGATTTTATACCACAGTCACCATGCGCACTTTCCTCCATGGGAGTAATGTCTCAAACAGTCTACGCTTCGATCGTTCCCTGGAAGACCAGTAGTAGTTTCCGATGCACATCTGGAGGCATTCTGATATCTGTTGATAATCAGAGTGTTGATAAAACCCATATATTGCATTGGGATTGAATACAACAGTCACCATGCGCACTTTCCTCCACGGGGGTAATGTCTCAAACATTCAACGCTTTGATCGTTCCCAGGAAGACCAGTAGTAGTTTCCGATGCAAATCTGGTGGCATTCTGTAATCTGTGGACTATCAGAGTGTTGATGGAACACAGAAATTGCATCGGGATTGAATACAACAGTCACCATGCGCACTTTCCTCCAAGGGAGTAATGTCTTAAACATTCTACGTTTTGATCGTTCCCTGGAAGACCAGTAGTAGTTTCCGATGCACATCTGGAGGCATTCTGTAATCTGTGGAGTTTCAGAGTGTTGATGAAACACAGAAATTGCATCGGGATTGAATAAAACAGTCACCATGCTCACTTTCCTCCATGTTAGTAATATCTCAAAGAGTTTACGCTTTGATCGTTCCCTGGAAGACCAGTAGTAGTTTCCGATGCACATCTGGAGGCATTCTGTAATCTGTGGAGTTTCAGAGTGTTGATGAAACACAGAAATTGCATCGGGATTGAATACAACAGTCACCATGCGCACTTTCCTCCAAGAGAGTAATGTCTCAAACGGTCTACGCTTTGTTCGTTCCCTGGAAGGCCAGTAGTAGTTTCCGATGCACGTCAGATGGCATTCCGTAATCTGTGGACTATCAGGTTGTTGATGAAACACCGAGATTGCATCGGGATTGAATACAACAGTCACCATGCGCACATTCCTCCATGGGAGTAATGCCTCAATTAGTTTACGCTTTGATCGTTCCCTGGAAGACCAGTAGTAAATTCCGATGCACATCTGGAGGAGTTCTGTAATCTGTGGAGTTTCAGAGTGTTGATGAAACACAGAAATTGCATCGGGATTGAATACAACAGTCACCATGCGCTCATTCCTCCACGGGAGTAATGTCTCAAATTTTCTATGCTTTGATCGTTTGATCGTTAGCTGGAAGCCCAGTAGTAGTTTCCGATGCACATCTGGAGGCATTCTGTAATCTGTTGATAATCAGAGTGTTGAGGAAACACATAAATTGCATTGGGATTGAATACAACAGTCACCATGCCCACTTTCCTCCATGGGAGTAACGTCTCTAAGAGTCTACGCTTTGATCGTCCCAGGAAGACCAGTAGTAGATTCAGATGCACATCTGGAGGCATTCTGTAATCTGTGGACTATCAGAGTGTTGATGAAACACAGAAATTGCATCGGGATTGAATACCACAGTCACCATGCGCACTTTCCTCCATGGGAGTAATGTCTCAAACAGTCTACGCTTCGATCGTTCCCTGGAAGACCAGTAGTAGTTTCCGATGCACATCTGGAGGCATTCTGATATCTGTTGATAATCAGAGTGTTGATGAAACCCAAATATTGCATTGGGATTGAATACAACAGTCAACATGCGCACTTTCCTCAACGGGAGTAATGTCTCAAACATTCAACTCTTTGATCGTTCCCAGGAAGACCAGTAGTAGTTTCCGATGCACATCTGGTGGCATTCTGTAATCTGTGGACTATCAGAGTGTTGATGGAACACAGATATTGCACCGGGATTGAATACAACAGTCACCATGCGCACTTTCCTCTACGGGAGTAATGTCTCAAACATTCAACGCTTTGATCGTTCCCAGAAAGACCAGTAGTAGTTTTCGATGCAAATCTGGTGGCATTCTGTAATCTGTGGACTATCAGAGTGTTGATGAAACACAGAAATTGCATCGGGATATAATACAACAGTCACCGTGCGCACTTTCCTCCACGGGAGTAATGTCTTAAACATTCTACGTTTTGATCGTTCCCTGGAAGACCAGTAGTAGTTTCCGATGCACATCTGGTGGCATTCTGAAATCTGTGGACTATCAGAGTGTTGATGGAACACAGATATTGCATCGGGATTGAATACAAGTGTCACCATGCGCACTTTCCTCCATGGGAGTAATGTCTGAAACAGTTTACGCTTTGATCGTTCCCTGGAAGACCAGTAGTAAATTCCGATGCACATCTGGAGGCATTCTGTAATCTGTGGGCTGTCAGAGTGTTGATGAAACACAGAAATTGCATCGGGATTGAATACAACAGTCACCATGCGCTCTTTCCTCCATGTTAGTAATGTCTCAAACAATCTACAATTTGATCGTTCCCTGGAAGACCAGTGGTAGTTTCCAATGCACATCTGGTGGCATTCTGTAATCTGTGGACTATCAGAGTGTTGATGAAACACAGAAATTGCATCGGGATTTAATAAAACAGTCACCATACGCACTTTCCTCCACGGTAGTAATGTCTCAAATATTCTACGCTTTGATCGTTTGATCGTTAGCTGGAAGCCCAGTAGTAGTTTCCGATGCACATCTGGAGGCATTCTGTAATCTGTTGATAATCAGAGTGTTGAGGAAACACATAAATTGCGTTGGGATTGAATACAACAGTCACCATGCCCACTTTCTTCCATGGGAGTAACGTCTCTAAGAGTCTACGCTTTGATCGTTCCCAGGAAGACCAGTAGTAGTTTCCGATGCACATCTGGAGGCATTCTGTAATCTGTGGACCTTCAAAATGTGGATGAAACAAAGAAATTGCATCGGGATCGAATACAACAGTCACCATGCGCACTTGCCTCCATGTTAGTAATGTCTCAAACAGTCTACGCTTTGATCGTTCCCTGGAAGACCAGTGGTAGTTTCCGATGCACATCAGGAGGTATTCTGTAATCTGTGGAATATCAGAATGTTGATGAAACACAGAAATTGCACTGGGATTGAATAAAACAGTCACCATGCGCACTTTACTCCAAGGGAGTAATGTCTCAAACAGTCTACGCTTTGATCGTTCCCTAGAAGACCAGTAGTAGTTTCCGATGCACATCTGGTCGATTCTGAAATCTGTGGACTAACTGAGTGTTGATAAATCACAGAAATTGCATCGGGATTTTATACCACAGTCACCATGCGCACTTTCCTCCATGGGAGTAATGTCTCAAACAGTCTACGCTTCGATCGTTCCCTGGAAGACCAGTAGTAGTTTCCGATGCACATCTGGAGGCATTCTGATATCTGTTGATAATCAGAGTGTTGATGAAACCCATATATTGCATTGGGATTGAATACAACAGTCACCATGCGCACTTTCCTCCACGGGGGTAATGTCTCAAACATTCAACGCTTTGATCGTTCCCAGGAAGACCAGTAGTAGTTTCCGATGCAAATCTGGTGGCATTCTGTAATCTGTGGACTATCAGAGTGTTGATGGAACACAGAAATTGCATCGGGATTGAATACAACAGTCACCATGCGCACTTTCCTCCAAGGGAGTAATGTCTTAAACATTCTACGTTTTGATCGTTCCCTGGAAGACCAGTAGTAGTTTCCGATGCACATCTGGAGGCATTCTGTAATCTGTGGAGTTTCAGAGTGTTGATGAAACACAGAAATTGCATCGGGATTGAATAAAACAGTCACCATGCTCACTTTCCTCCATGTTAGTAATATCTCAAAGAGTTTACGCTTTGATCGTTCCCTGGAAGACCAGTAGTAGTTTCCGATGCACATCTGGAGGCATTCTGTAATCTGTGGAGTTTCAGAGTGTTGATGAAACACAGAAATTGCATCGGGATTGAATACAACAGTCACCATGCGCACTTTCCTCCAAGGGAGTAATGTCTCAAACGGTCTACGCTTTGTTCGTTCCCTGGAAGGCCAGTAGTAGTTTCCGATGCACGTCAGATGGCATTCCGTAATCTGTGGACTATCAGGGTGTTGATGAAACACCGAGATTGCATCGGGATTGAATACAACAGTCACCATGCGCACATTCCTCCATGGGAGTAATGCCTCAATTAGTTTACGCTTTGATCGTTCCCTGGAAGACCAGTAGTAAATTCCGATGCACATCTGGAGGAGTTCTGTCATCTGTGGAGTTTCAGAGTGTTGATGAAACACAGAAATTGCATCGGGATTGAATACAACAGTCACCATGCGCTCTTTCCTCATCGGGAGTAATGTCTCAAATATTCTATGCTTTGATCGTTTGATCGTTAGCTGGAAGCCCAGTAGTAGTTTCCGATGCACATCTGGAGGCATTCTGTAATCTGTTGATAATCAGAGTGTTGAGGAAACACATAAATTGCATTGGGATTTAATACAACAGTCACCATGCCCACTTTCCTCCATGGGAGTAACGTCTCTAAGAGTCTACGCTTTGATCGTCCCAGGAAGACCAGTAGTAGATTCAGATGCACATCTGGAGGCATTCTGTAATCTGTGGACTATCAGAGTGTTGATGAAACACAGAAATTGCATCGGGATTGAATACCACAGTCACCATGCGCACTTTCCTCCATGGGAGTAATGTCTCAAACAGTCTACGCTTCGATCGTTCCCTGGAAGACCAGTAGTAGTTTCCGATGCACATCTGGAGGCATTCTGATATCTGTTGATAATCAGAGTGTTGATGAAACCCAAATATTGCATTGGGATTGAATACAACAGTCAACATGGGCACTTTCCTCAACGGGAGTAACGTCTCAAACATTCAACTCTTTGATCGTTCCCAGGAAGACCAGTAGTAGTTTCCGATGCACATCTGGAAGCATTCTGTAATCTGTGGACTATCAGAGTGTTGATGAAACACAGAAATTGCATCGGGATTGAATGCAACAGTCACCATGCGCACTTTCATCCATGTTAGTAACGTCTCAAACAGTCTACGCTTTTAATCGTTCCCTGGAAGACCAGTGGTAGTTTCCAATGCACATCTGGAGGCATTCTGTAATCTGTGGACTATCAGAGTGTTGATGAAACACAGAAATTGCATCGGGATTGAATACAACAGTCACCATGCGCACTTCCCTCCATGGAAGTAATGTCTCTAAAAGTCTACGCTTGGATCGTTCCCCCGAAGACCAGTAGTAGTTTCCGCTGCACATCTGGAGTCAATCTGTAATCTGTGGAGTATCAGAGTGTTAATGAAACACAGAAAATGCATCGGGATTGAATACAACAGTCACCAAGCACACCTTCCTAAAAGGGAGTAATGTCTGAAAGAGTTTACGCTTTGATCGTTCCCTATAAACCAGTAGTAGTTTCCGATGCACATCTGGAGGCATTTTGTAATCTGTGGACTATCAGAGTGTTGATGAAACACAGAAATTGCATCGAGATTCAATAAAACAGTCACCATGCGCACCTTCTTCCAAGGGAGTAATGTCCCAAAGAGTTTACGCTTTGATCGTTCCCTGGAAGACCAGTAGTAGTTTTCGATGCCCATCTGGAGGCATTCTGTAATCTGTGGACTATCAGAGTGTTGATGAAACACAGAAATTGCATCCTGATTGAATACAACAGTCACAATGCGCACTTTCCTCCATGTTTGTAATGTCTCAAATATTCTACGCTTTGATCGTTCCCTGGAAGACCAGGGGTAGTTTCCAATGCACATCTGGAGGCATTTTGTAATCTGTGGACTATCAGACTGTTGATGAAACACAGAAATTGCATCGGGATTGAATACAACAGTCACCATGCGCACTTTCCTCCATGTAAGTAATGTCTGAAACAGTCCACCTTTTGATCGTTCCCTGGAAGACCAGTAGTAGTTTCCGATGCACATCTGGTTTCATTCTGCATTCTGAGGACTATCAGAGTGTTGATGAAACACAAAAATTGCATCGGGATTGATTAAAACAGTCACCATGCGCACTTTCCTCCACGGGCGGTATGTCGCAAACAGTCAACGCTTTGATCGTTACCTGGATGACCAGTAGTAGTTTCCGATGCACATCTGGTGGCATTCTGTAATCTGTGGACTATCAGAGTGTTGATGAAACACAGAAATTGCATCGGGATTGAATACAACAGTCACCATGCGCACTTTCCTCCATGGGAGAAATGTCTCAATCAGTCTACGCTTTGAGAGTTCCCTGGAAGACCAGTAGTAGTTTCCGAGGCACATATGGAGGCATTCTGTAATCTGTGGACTATCAGAGTGTTGATGAAACACAGAAATTGCATCGGGATTGAATACAACAGTCACCATGCGCACTACCCTCCATTGGAGTAACGTCTCTAACAGTCTACGCTTGGATCGTTCCCTGGAAGACCAGTAGTAGTTTCCGAAGCACACCTGGAGGCATTCTGTAATCTGTGGAGTATCAGAGTGTTGATGAAACACAGAAATTGCATCGGGATTGAATACAACAGTCACCATGCGCACCTTCCTCCTAGGGAGTAATGTCGCAAAGAGTTTACGTTTTGATCGTTCCCTGGAAGACAAGTAGTAGTTTTCGATGCACATCTGGAGGCATTCTGTAATCTGTGGACTATCAGAGTGTTGATGAAACAGAGAAATTGCATCGGGATTGAATACAACAGTCACCATGCGCACTTTCCTTCATGTTAGTAATGTCTCAAACAGTATACGCTTTTAATCGATCTCTGGAAGACCAGTAGTAGTTTCCGATGCAAATCTGGTGGCATTCTGTAATCTGTGGACTATCAGAGTGTTGATGGAACACAGAAATTGCATCGGGATTGAATACAACAGTCACCATGCGCACTTTCCTCCAAGGGAGTAATGTCTTAAACATTCTATGTTTTGATCGTTCCCTGGAAGACCAGTAGTAGTTTCCGATGCACATCTGGAGGCATTCTGTAATCTGTGGAGTTTCAGAGTGTTGATGAAACACAGAAATTGCATCGGAATTGAATACAACAGTCACCATGCGCACTTTCCTCCAAGGGAGTAATGTCTCAAACGGTCTACGCTTTGTTCGTTCCCTGGAAGGCCAGTAGTAGTTTCCGATGCACGTCAGATGGCATTCCGTAATCTGTGGACTATCAGGGTGTTGATGAAACACCGAGATTGCATCGGGATTGAATACAACAGTCACCATGCGCACATTCCTCCATGGGAGTAATGCCTCAATTAGTTTACGCTTTGATCGTTCCCTGGAAGACCAGTAGTAAATTCCGATGCACATCTGGAGGAGTTCTGTAATCTGTGGAGTTTCAGAGTGTTGATGAAACACAGAAATTGCATCGGGATTGAATACAACAGTCACCATGCGCTCTTTCCTCATCGGGAGTAATGTCTCAAATATTCTATGCTTTGATCGTTTGATCGTTAGCTGGAAGCCCAGTAGTAGTTTCCGATGCACATCTGGAGGCATTCTGTAATCTGTTGATAATCAGAGTGTTGAGGAAACACATAAATTGCATTGGGATTTAATACAACAGTCACCATGCCCACTTTCCTCCATGGGAGTAACGTCTCTAAGAGTCTACGCTTTGATCGTCCCAGGAAGACCAGTAGTAGATTCAGATGCACATCTGGAGGCATTCTGTAATCTGTGGACTATCAGAGTGTTGATGAAACACAGAAATTGCATCGGGATTGAATACAACAGTCACCATGCGCACTTTCATCCATGTTAGTAACGTCTCAAACAGTCTACGCTTTTAATCGTTCCCTGGAAGACCAGTGGTAGTTTCCAATGCACATCTGGAGGCATTCTGTAATCTGTGGACTATCAGAGTGTTGATGAAACACAGAAATTGCATCGGGATTGAATACAACAGTCACCATGCGCACTTCCCTCCATGGAAGTAATGTCTCTAAAAGTCTACGCTTGGATCGTTCCCCCGAAGACCAGTAGTAGTTTCCGCTGCACATCTGGAGTCAATCTGTAATCTGTGGAGTATCAGAGTGTTAATGAAACACAGAAAATGCATCGGGATTGAATACAACAGTCACCAAGCACACCTTCCTAAAAGGGAGTAATGTCTGAAAGAGTTTACGCTTTGATCGTTCCCTATAAACCAGTAGTAGTTTCCGATGCACATCTGGAGGCATTTTGTAATCTGTGGACTATCAGAGTGTTGATGAAACACAGAAATTGCATCGAGATTGAATAAAACAGTCACCATGCGCACCTTCTTCCAAGGGAGTAATGTCCCAAAGAGTTTACGCTTTGATCGTTCCCTGGAAGACCAGTAGTAGTTTTCGATGCCCATCTGGAGGCATTCTGTAATCTGTGGACTATCAGAGTGTTGATGAAACACAGAAATTGCATCCTGATTGAATACAACAGTCACAATGCGCACTTTCCTCCATGTTTGTAATGTCTCAAATATTCTACGCTTTGATCGTTCCCTGGAAGACCAGGGGTAGTTTCCAATGCACATCTGGAGGCATTTTGTAATCTGTGGACTATCAGACTGTTGATGAAACACAGAAATTGCATCGGGATTGAATACAACAGTCACCATGCGCACTTTCCTCCATGTAAGTAATGTCTGAAACAGTCCACCTTTTGATCGTTCCCTGGAAGACCAGTAGTAGTTTCCGATGCACATCTGGTTTCATTCTGCATTCTGAGGACTATCAGAGTGTTGATGAAACACAAAAATTGCATCGGGATTGATTAAAACAGTCACCATGCGCACTTTCCTCCACGGGCGGTATGTCGCAAACAGTCAACGCTTTGATCGTTACCTGGATGACCAGTAGTAGTTTCCGATGCACATCTGGTGGCATTCTGTAATCTGTGGACTATCAGAGTGTTGATGAAACACAGAAATTGCATCGGGATTGAATACAACAGTCACCATGCGCACTTTCCTCCATGGGAGAAATGTCTCAATCAGTCTACGCTTTGAGAGTTCCCTGGAAGACCAGTAGTAGTTTCCGAGGCACATATGGAGGCATTCTGTAATCTGTGGACTATCAGAGTGTTGATGAAACACAGAAATTGCATCGGGATTGAATACAACAGTCACCATGCGCACTACCCTCCATGGGAGTAACGTCTCTAACAGTCTACGCTTGGATCGTTCCCTGGAAGACCAGTAGTAGTTTCCGAAGCACACCTGGAGGCATTCTGTAATCTGTGGAGTATCAGAGTGTTGATGAAACACAGAAATTGCATCGGGATTGAATACAACAGTCACCATGCGCACCTTCCTCCATGGGAGTAATGTCGCAAAGAGTTTACGTTTTGATCGTTCCCTGGAAGACAAGTAGTAGTTTTCGATGCACATCTGGAGGCATTCTGTAATCTGTGGACTATCAGAGTGTTGATGAAACAGAGAAATTGCATCGGGATTGAATACAACAGTCACCATGCGCACTTTCCTTCATGTTAGTAATGTCTCAAACAGTATACGCTTTTAATCGATCTCTGGAAGACCAGTGGTAGTTTCCAATGCACATCTGGAGGCATTCTGTAATCTGAGGACTATCAGAGTGTTGATGAAACAGAGAAATTGCATCGGGATTGAATACAACAGTCATCATGTGCCCTTCTATCCATACAAGTAATGTCTCTAACAGTCTACGCTTTGATCGTTCCCCGGACGACCAGTAGTAGTTTCCGATGCACATCATGTGGTATTCCTTAATCTGTGGACTATCAGAGTGTTGATGAAACACAGAAATTGCATCGGGATTGAATACAACAGTCACCATGCGCACTTCCCTCCATGGGAGTAATGTCTCAAATAGTCTACGCTTTGATCGTTCCCTGGAGGACCAGTAGTAGTTTCCGATGCACATCTGGATTCATTCTGTAATCTGTGTACCTGCAAAGTGTTGATGAAACACAGAAATTGCATCGGGATTGAATACAACAGTCACCATGCGCACTTTCCTCCAAGGGAGTAATGTCTCAAACGGTCTACGCTTTGTTCGTTCCCTGGAAGGCCAGTAGTAGTTTCCGATGCACGTCAGATGGCATTCCGTAATCTGTGGACTATCAGGGTGTTGATGAAACACCGAGATTGCATCGGGATTGAATACAACAGTCACCATGCGCACATTCCTCCATGGGAGTAATGCCTCAATTAGTTTACGCTTTGATCGTTCCCTGGAAGACCAGTAGTAAATTCCGATGCACATCTGGAGGAGTTCTGTAATCTGTGGAGTTTCAGAGTGTTGATGAAGCACAGAAATTGCATCGGGATTGAATACAACAGTCACCATGCGCTCTTTCCTCATCGGGAGTAATGTCTCAAATATTCTATGCTTTGATCGTTTGATCGTTAGCTGGAAGC
Organism: Schistocerca gregaria; assembly: GCF_023897955.1. NCBI lineage: Eukaryota > Metazoa > Arthropoda > Insecta > Orthoptera > Acrididae > Schistocerca > Schistocerca gregaria. The sequence continues at coordinate 5,043,526 of NC_064926.1, forward strand.
CCAGTAGTAGTTTCCGATGCACATCTGGAGGCATTCTGTAATCTGTTGATAATCAGAGTGTTGAGGAAACACATAAATTGCATTGGGATTTAATACAACAGTCACCATGCCCACTTTCCTCCATGGGAGTAACGTCTCTAAGAGTCTACGCTTTGATCGTCCCAGGAAGACCAGTAGTAGATTCAGATGCACATCTGGAGGCATTCTGTAATCTGTGGACTATCAGAGTGTTGATGAAACACAGAAATTGCATCGGGATTGAATACCACAGTCACCATGCGCACTTTCCTCCATGGGAGTAATGTCTCAAACAGTCTACGCTTCGATCGTTCCCTGGAAGACCAGTAGTAGTTTCCGATGCACATCTGGAGGCATTCTGATATCTGTTGATAATCAGAGTGTTGATGAAACCCAAATATTGCATTGGGATTGAATACAACAGTCAACATGCGCACTTTCCTCAACGGGAGTAACGTCTCAAACATTCAACTCTTTGATCGTTCCCAGGAAGACCAGTAGTAGTTTCCGATGCACATCTGGAAGCATTCTGTAATCTGTGGACTATCAGAGTGTTGATGAAACACAGAAATTGCATCGGGATTGAATACAACAGTCACCATGCGCACTTTCATCCATGTTAGTAACGTCTCAAACAGTCTACGCTTTTAATCGTTCCCTGGAAGACCAGTGGTAGTTTCCAATGCACATCTGGAGGCATTCTGTAATCTGTGGACTATCAGAGTGTTGATGAAACACAGAAATTGCATCGGGATTGAATACAACAGTCACCATGCGCACTTCCCTCCATGGAAGTAATGTCTCTAAAAGTCTACGCTTGGATCGTTCCCCCGAAGACCAGTAGTAGTTTCCGATGCACATCTGGAGTCAATCTGTAATCTGTGGAGTATCAGAGTGTTAATGAAACACAGAAAATGCATCGGGATTGAATACAACAGTCACCAAGCACACCTTCCTAAAAGGGAGTAATGTCTGAAAGAGTTTACGCTTTGATCGTTCCCTGGAAGACCAATAGTAGTTTCCGATGCACATCTGGAGGCATTCTGTAATCTGTGGAGTATCATAGTGTTAAAGAAACACAGAAATGGCATCGGGATTGAATACAACCGTCACCATGCGCACCTTCCTCCAAGGGAGTAATGTCTGAAGGAGTCTACGCTTTGATCGTTCCCTATAAGAGCAGTAGTAGTTTCCGATGCACATCTGGAGGTATTCTGTAATCTGTGGAGTATCAGAGTGTTGATGAAACACAGAAATTGCATCGGGATTGAATACAACAGTCACAAGGTGCACCTTCCTGCAAGGGAGTAATGTCTCAAAGAGTTTACGCTTTGATCGTTCCCTGGAAGACCAGTAGTAGTTTCCGATGCACATCTGGAAGCATTCTGTAATCTGTGGACTATCAGAGTGTTGATGAAACACAGAAATTGCATCGGGATTGAATACAACAGTCACCATGCGCACTTTCATCCATGTTAGTAACGTCTCAAACAGTCTACGCTTTTAATCGTTCCCTGGAAGACCAGTGGTAGTTTCCAATGCACATCTGGAGGCATTCTGTAATCTGTGGACTATCAGAGTGTTGATGAAACACAGAAATTGCATCGGGATTGAATACAACAGTCACCATGCGCACTTCCCTCCATGGAAGTAATGTCTCTAAAAGTCTACGCTTGGATCGTTCCCCCGAAGACCAGTAGTAGTTTCCGATGCACATCTGGAGTCAATCTGTAATCTGTGGAGTATCAGAGTGTTAATGAAACACAGAAAATGCATCGGGATTGAATACAACAGTCACCAAGCACACCTTCCTAAAAGGGAGTAATGTCTGAAAGAGTTTACGCTTTGATCGTTCCCTATAAACCAGTAGTAGTTTCCGATGCACATCTGGAGGTATTCTGTAATCTGTGGAGTATCAGAGTGTTGATGAAACACAGAAATTGCATCGGGATTGAATACAACAGTCACAAGGTGCACCTTCCTGCAAGGGAGTAATGTCTCAAAGAGTTTACGCTTTGATCGTTCCCTGGAAGACCAGTAGTAGTTTCCGATGCACATCTGGAAGCATTCTGTAATCTGTGGACTATCAGAGTGTTGATGAAACACAGAAATTGCATCGGGATTGAATACAACAGTCACCATGCGCACTTTCATCCATGTTAGTAACGTCTCAAACAGTCTACGCTTTTAATCGTTCCCTGGAAGACCAGTGGTAGTTTCCAATGCACATCTGGAGGCATTCTGTAATCTGTGGACTATCAGAGTGTTGATGAAACACAGAAATTGCATCCTGATTGAATACAACAGTCACAATGCGCACTTTCCTCCATGTTTGTAATGTCTCAAATATTCTACGCTTTGATCGTTCCCTGGAAGACCAGGGGTAGTTTCCAATGCACATCTGGAGGCATTTTGTAATCTGTGGACTATCAGACTGTTGATGAAACACAGAAATTGCATCGGGATTGAATACAACAGTCACCATGCGCACTTTCCTCCATGTAAGTAATGTCTGAAACAGTCCACCTTTTGATCGTTCCCTGGAAGACCAGTAGTAGTTTCCGATGCACATCTGGTTTCATTCTGCATTCTGAGGACTATCAGAGTGTTGATGAAACACAAAAATTGCATCGGGATTGATTAAAACAGTCACCATGCGCACTTTCCTCCACGGGCGGTATGTCGCAAACAGTCAACGCTTTGATCGTTACCTGGATGACCAGTAGTAGTTTCCGATGCACATCTGGTGGCATTCTGTAATCTGTGGACTATCAGAGTGTTGATGAAACACAGAAATTGCATCGGGATTGAATACAACAGTCACCATGCGCACTTTCCTCCATGGGAGAAATGTCTCAATCAGTCTACGCTTTGAGAGTTCCCTGGAAGACCAGTAGTAGTTTCCGAGGCACATATGGAGGCATTCTGTAATCTGTGGACTATCAGAGTGTTGATGAAACACAGAAATTGCATCGGGATTGAATACAACAGTCACCATGCGCACTACCCTCCATGGGAGTAACGTCTCTAACAGTCTACGCTTGGATCGTTCCCTGGAAGACCAGTAGTAGTTTCCGAAGCACACCTGGAGGCATTCTGTAATCTGTGGAGTATCAGAGTGTTGATGAAACACAGAAATTGCATCGGGATTGAATACAACAGTCACCATGCGCACCTTCCTCCATGGGAGTAATGTCGCAAAGAGTTTACGTTTTGATCGTTCCCTGGAAGACAAGTAGTAGTTTTCGATGCACATCTGGAGGCATTCTGTAATCTGTGGACTATCAGAGTGTTGATGAAACAGAGAAATTGCATCGGGATTGAATACAACAGTCACCATGCGCACTTTCCTTCATGTTAGTAATGTCTCAAACAGTATACGCTTTTAATCGATCTCTGGAAGACCAGTGGTAGTTTCCAATGCACATCTGGAGGCATTCTGTAATCTGAGGACTATCAGAGTGTTGATGAAACAGAGAAATTGCATCGGGATTGAATACAACAGTCATCATGTGCCCTTCCCTCCATACAAGTAATGTCTCTAACAGTCTACGCTTTGATCGTTCCCCGGACGACCAGTAGTAGTTTCCGATGCACATCATGTGGTATTCCTTAATCTGTGGACTATCAGAGTGTTGATGAAACACAGAAATTGCATCGGGATTGAATACAACAGTCACCATGCGCACTTCCCTCCATGGGAGTAATGTCTCAAATAGTCTACGCTTTGATCGTTCCCTGGAGGACCAGTAGTAGTTTCCGATGCACATCTGGATTCATTCTGTAATCTGTGTACCTGCAAAGTGTTGATGAAACACAGAAATTGCATCGGGATTGAATACAACAGTCACCATGCGCACTTTCCTCCAAGGGAGTAATGTCTCAAACGGTCTACGCTTTGTTCGTTCCCTGGAAGGCCAGTAGTAGTTTCCGATGCACGTCAGATGGCATTCCGTAATCTGTGGACTATCAGGGTGTTGATGAAACACCGAGATTGCATCGGGATTGAATACAACAGTCACCATGCGCACATTCCTCCATGGGAGTAATGCCTCAATTAGTTTACGCTTTGATCGTTCCCTGGAAGACCAGTAGTAAATTCCGATGCACATCTGGAGGAGTTCTGTAATCTGTGGAGTTTCAGAGTGTTGATGAAACACAGAAATTGCATCGGGATTGAATACAACAGTCACCATGCGCTCTTTCCTCATCGGGAGTAATGTCTCAAATATTCTATGCTTTGATCGTTTGATCGTTAGCTGGAAGCCCAGTAGTAGTTTCCGATGCACATCTGGAGGCATTCTGTAATCTGTTGATAATCAGAGTGTTGAGGAAACACATAAATTGCATTGGGATTTAATACAACAGTCACCATGCCCACTTTCCTCCATGGGAGTAACGTCTCTAAGAGTCTACGCTTTGATCGTCCCAGGAAGACCAGTAGTAGATTCAGATGCACATCTGGAGGCATTCTGTAATCTGTGGACTATCAAGGTGTTGATGAAACACAGAAATTGCATCGGGATTGAATACCACAGTCACCATGCGCACTTTCCTCCATGGGAGTAATGTCTCAAACAGTCTACGCTTCGATCGTTCCCTGGAAGACCAGTAGTAGTTTCCGATGCACATCTGGAGGCATTCTGATATCTGTTGATAATCAGAGTGTTGATGAAACCCAAATATTTCATTGGGATTGAATACAACAGTCAACATGCGCACTTTCCTCAACGGGAGTAACGTCTCAAACATTCAACTCTTTGATCGTTCCCAGGAAGACCAGTAGTAGTTTCCGATGCACATCTGGAAGCATTCTGTAATCTGTGGACTATCAGAGTGTTGATGAAACACAGAAATTGCATCGGGATTGAATACAACAGTCACCATGCGCACTTTCATCCATGTTAGTAACGTCTCAAACAGTCTACGCTTTTAATCGTTCCCTGGAAGACCAGTGGTAGTTTCCAATGCACATCTGGAGGCATTCTGTAATCTGTGGACTATCAGAGTGTTGATGAAACACAGAAATTGCATCGGGATTGAATACAACAGTCACCATGCGCACTTCCCTCCATGGAAGTAATGTCTCTAAAAGTCTACGCTTGGATCGTTCCCCCGAAGACCAGTAGTAGTTTCCGATGCACATCTGGAGTCAATCTGTAATCTGTGGAGTATCAGAGTGTTAATGAAACACAGAAAATGCATCGGGATTGAATACAACAGTCACCAAGCACACCTTCCTAAAAGGGAGTAATGTCTGAAAGAGTTTACGCTTTGATCGTTCCCTGGAAGACCAATAGTAGTTTCCGATGCACATCCCGAGGCATTCTGTAATCTGTGGAGTATCATAGTGTTAAAGAAACACAGAAATGGCATCGGGATTGAATACAACCGTCACCATGCGCACCTTCCTCCAAGGGAGTAATGTCTGAAGGAGTCTACGCTTTGATCGTTCCCTATAAGAGCAGTAGTAGTTTCCGATGCACATCTGGAGGTATTCTGTAATCTGTGGAGTATCAGAGTGTTGATGAAACACAGAAATTGCATCGGGATTGAATACAACAGTCACAAGGTGCACCTTCCTGCAAGGGAGTAATGTCTCAAAGAGTTTACGCTTTGATCGTTCCCTGGAAGACCAGTAGTAGTTTCCGATGCACATCTGGAAGCATTCTGTAATCTGTGGACTATCAGAGTGTTGATGAAACACAGAAATTGCATCGGGATTGAATACAACAGTCACCATGCGCACTTTCATCCATGTTAGTAACGTCTCAAACAGTCTACGCTTTTAATCGTTCCCTGGAAGACCAGTGGTAGTTTCCAATGCACATCTGGAGGCATTCTGTAATCTGTGGACTATCAGAGTGTTGATGAAACACAGAAATTGCATCGGGATTGAATACAACAGTCACCATGCGCACTTCCCTCCATGGAAGTAATGTCTCTAAAAGTCTACGCTTGGATCGTTCCCCCGAAGACCAGTAGTAGTTTCCGATGCACATCTGGAGTCAATCTGTAATCTGTGGAGTATCAGAGTGTTAATGAAACACAGAAAATGCATCGGGATTGAATACAACAGTCACCAAGCACACCTTCCTAAAAGGGAGTAATGTCTGAAAGAGTTTACGCTTTGATCGTTCCCTATAAACCAGTAGTAGTTTCCGATGCACATCTGGAGGCATTTTGTAATCTGTGGACTATCAGAGTGTTGATGAAACACAGAAATTGCATCGAGATTCAATAAAACAGTCACCATGCGCACCTTCTTCCAAAGGAGTAATGTCCCAAAGAGTTTACGCTTTGATCGTTCCCTGGAAGACCAGTAGTAGTTTTCGATGCCCATCTGGAGGCATTCTGTAATCTGTGGACTATCAGAGTGTTGATGAAACACAGAAATTGCATCCTGATTGAATACAACAGTCACAATGCGCACTTTCCTCCATGTTTGTAATGTCTCAAATATTCTACGCTTTGATCGTTCCCTGGAAGACCAGGGGTAGTTTCCAATGCACATCTGGAGGCATTTTGTAATGTGTGGACTATCAGACTGTTGATGAAACACAGAAATTGCATCGGGATTGAATACAACAGTCACCATGCGCACTTTCCTCCATGTAAGTAATGTCTGAAACAGTCCACCTTTTGATCGTTCCCTGGAAGACCAGTAGTAGTTTCCGATGCACATCTGGTTTCATTCTGCATTCTGAGGACTATCAGAGTGTTGATGAAACACAAAAATTGCATCGGGATTGATTAAAACAGTCACCATGCGCACTTTCCTCCACGGGCGGTATGTCGAAAACAGGCAACGCTTTGATCGTTACCTGGATGACCAGTAGTAGTTTCCGATGCACATCTGGTGGCATTCTGCAATCTGTGGACTATCAGAGTGTTGATGAAACACAGAAATTGCATCGGGATTGAATACAACAGTCACCATGCGCACTTTCCTCCATGGGAGAAATGTCTCAATCAGTCTACGCTTTGAGAGTTCCCTGGAAGACCAGTAGTAGTTTCCGAGGCACATATGGAGGCATTCTGTAATCTGTGGACTATCAGAGTGTTGATGAAACACAGAAATTGCATCGGGATTGAATACAACAGTCACCATGCGCACTACCCTCCATGGGAGTAACGTCTCTAACAGTCTACGCTTGGATCGTTCCCTGGAAGACCAGTAGTAGTTTCCGAAGCACACCTGGAGGCATTCTGTAATCTGTGGAGTATCAGAGTGTTGATGAAACACAGAAATTGCATCGGGATTGAATACAACAGTCACCATGCGCACCTTCCTCCATGGGAGTAATGTCGCAAAGAGTTTACGTTTTGATCGTTCCCTGGAAGACAAGTAGTAGTTTTCGATGCACATCTGGAGGCATTCTGTAATCTGTGGACTATCAGAGTATTGATGAAACAGAGAAATTGCATCGGGATTGAATACAACAGTCACCATGCGCACTTTCCTTCATGTTAGTAATGTCTCAAACAGTATACGCTTTTAATCGATCTCTGGAAGACCAGTGGTAGTTTCCAATGCACATCTGGAGGCATTCTGTAATCTGAGGACTATCAGAGTGTTGATGAAACACAGAAATTGCATCGGGATTGAATACAACAGTCATCATGTGCCCTTCCCTCCATACAAGTAATGTCTCTAACAGTCTACGCTTTGATCGTTCCCCGGACGACCAGTAGTAGTTTCCGATGCACATCATGTGGTATTCCTTAATCTGTGGACTATCAGAGTGTTGATGAAACACAGAAATTGCATCGGGATTGAATACAACAGTCACCATGCGCACTTTCCTCCATGGGAGTAATGTCTCAAATAGTCTACGCTTTGATCGTACCCTGAAGGACCAGTAGTAGTTTCCGATGCACCTCTGGATGCAATCTGTAATCTGTGGATCTTCAAAGTGTTGATGAAACACAGAAATTGCATCGGGATTGAATACAACAGTCACCATGCGCAGTTGCCTCCATGTTAGTGATGACTCAACCAGTCTACGGTTTGATCGTTACTTGGAAGACCAGTAGTAGTTTCCGATGCACATCTGGAGGCATTCTGTAATCTTTTGACCTTCAAAGTGTTGATAAAACACAGAAATTGCATTGGGATTCTATACAACAGTCACCATGCGCACTTTCCAAAATGGGAGTAATGTCTCTAACAGTCTACGCTTTGATCGTTCCCCGGACGACCAGTAGTAGTTTCCGATGCACATCTGGTGGTATTCCTTAATCTGTGGACTATCAGAGTGTTGTTGAAACACAGAAATTGCATCGGGATTGAATACAACAGTCACCATGCGCATCTTCCTCCATGTTAGTAATGTCTCAATTAGTCTACGCTTTGATCGTTCCCTGGAAGACCAGTGGTAGTTTCCAATGCACATCAGGAGGCATTCTGTAATCTGCGGACAATCAGAGTGTTGATGAAACACAGAAGTTGCATCGGGATTGAATACAACAGTCACCATTCGCACTTTCCTCAATGGGAGTATTGTCTGAAGCAGTCCACCCTTTGATCGTTCCCTGGAAGACCAGTAGTAGTTTCCGATGCACATCAGGTAGCATTCTGTAATCTGTGGACTATCAGAGTGTTGATGAAACACAGAAATTGCATCGGGATTGAATACAACAGACACCATGCGCACTTCCCTCCACGGGAGTAATGTCTCTAAAAATCTACGCTTGGATCGTTCCCAGGAAGACCAGTAGGAGTTTTCGTTGCACATCTGGAGGCATTCTGTAATCTGTGGAGTATCAGAGTGTTAATGAAACACAGAAATTGCATCGGGATTGAATTCAACAGTCACCATGCGCACTTTCCTCCATGGGATTAATGTCTCAAACTGTCGACGCTTTGATCGTTCCCTGGAAGACCAGTAGTAGTTTCCGATGCACATCTGGAGGCATTCTGTAATCTGTGGACTATCAGAGTGTTGTTGAAACACAGAAATCGCATCGGGATTTAATACAACAGTCACGATGCGCACTTCCCACCTTGGGAGTAATGTCTTTAAGAGTCTACGCCAGGATCGTTCCCTGGAAGACCAGTAGTAGTTTCCGATGCACATCTGGATGTATTCTGTAATCTGTGGAGTATCAGAGTGTTTATGAAACACAGAACTTGCATCGACATTGAATACAACAGTCACCATGCGCACCTTCCTCCAAGTGAGTAATGTCTCAAAGAGTTTACGCTTTGATCGTTCCCTGGAAGACCAATAGTAGTTTCCGATGCACATCTGGAGGCATTCTGTAATCTGTGGAGTATCATAGTGTTAAAGAAACACAGAAATGGCATCGGGATTGAATACAACCGTCACCATGCGCACCTTCCTCCAAGGGAGTAATGTCTGAAGGAGTCTACGCTTTGATCGTTCCCTATAAGAGCAGTAGTAGTTTCCGATGCACATCTGGAGGTATTCTGTAATCTGTGGAGTATCAGAGTGTTGATGAAACACAGAAATTGCATCGGGATTGAATACAACAGTCACAAGGTGCACCTTCCTGCAAGGGAGTAATGTCTCAAAGAGTTTACGCTTTGATCGTTCCCTGGAAGACCAGTAGTAGTTTCCGATGCACATCTGGAAGCATTCTGTAATCTGTGGACTATCAGAGTGTTGATGAAACACAGAAATTGCATCGGGATTGAATACAACAGTCACCATGCGCACTTTCATCCATGTTAGTAACGTCTCAAACAGTCTACGCTTTTAATCGTTCCCTGGAAGACCAGTGGTAGTTTCCAATGCACATCTGGAGGCATTCTGTAATCTGTGGACTATCAGAGTGTTGATGAAACACAGAAATTGCATCGGGATTGAATACAACAGTCACCATGCGCACTTCCCTCCATGGAAGTAATGTCTCTAAAAGTCTACGCTTGGATCGTTCCCCCGAAGACCAGTAGTAGTTTCCGATGCACATCTGGAGTCAATCTGTAATCTGTGGAGTATCAGAGTGTTAATGAAACACAGAAAATGCATCGGGATTGAATACAACAGTCACCAAGCACACCTTCCTAAAAGGGAGTAATGTCTGAAAGAGTTTACGCTTTGATCGTTCCCTATAAACCAGTAGTAGTTTCCGATGCACATCTGGAGGCATTTTGTAATCTGTGGACTATCAGAGTGTTGATGAAACACAGAAATTGCATCGAGACTCAATAAAACAGTCACCATGCGCACCTTCTTCCAAGGGAGTAATGTCCCAAAGAGTTTACGCTTTGATCGTTCCCTGGAAGACCAGTAGTAGTTTCCGATGCACATCTGGAGGCATTCTGTAATCTGTGGACCTTCAAAGTGTTGATGAAACACAGAAATTGCATCCGGATTCAATACAACAGTCACCATGCGCACTTCTCTCCATGGGAGTAATGTCTCTAACAGTCTACGCTTTGATCGTTCCCCGGACGACCAGTAGTAGTTTCCGATGCACATCTGGTGGTATTCCTTAATCTGTGGACTATCAGAGTGTTGTTGAAACACAGAAATTGCATCGGGATTGAATACAACAGTCACCATGCGCATTTTCCTCCATGTTAGTAATGTCTCAATTAGTCTACGCTTTGATCGTTCCCTGGAAGACCAGTGGTAGTTTCCAATGCACATCAGGAGGCATTCTGTAATCTGCGGACAATCAGAGTGTTGATGAAACACAGAAGTTGCATCGGGATTGAATACAACAGTCACCATTCGCACTTTCCTCAATGGGAGTATTGTCTGAAGCAGTCCACCCTTTGATCGTTCCCTGGAAGACCAGTAGTAGTTTCCGATGCATATCAGGTAGCATTCTGTAATCTGTGGACTATCAGAGTGTTGATGAAACACAGAAATTGCATCGGGATTGAATACAACAGACACCATGCGCACTTCCCTCCACGGGAGTAATGTCTCTAAAAATCTACGCTTGGATCGTTCCCAGGAAGACCAGTAGGAGTTTTCGTTGCACATCTGGAGGCATTCTGTAATCTGTGGAGTATCAGAGTGTTGATGAAACACAGAAATTGCATCGGGATTGAATTCAACAGTCACCATGCGCACTTTCCTCCATGGGATTAATGTCTCAAACAGTCGACGCTTTGATCGTTCCCTGGAAGACCAGTAGTAGTTTCCGATGCACATCTGGAGGCATTCTGTAATCTGTGGACTATCAGAGTGTTGTTGAAACACAGAAATCGCATCGGGATTTAATACAACAGTCACGATGCGCACTTCCCACCTTGGGAGTAATGTCTTTAAGAGTCTACGCCAGGATCGTTCCCTGGAAGACCAGTAGTAGTTTCCGATGCACATCTGGATGTATTCTGTAATCTGTGGAGTATCAGAGTGTTTATGAAACACAGAACTTGCATCGACATTGAATACAACAGTCACCATGCGCACCTTCCTCCAAGTGAGTAATGTCTCAAAGAGTTTACGCTTTGATCGTTCCCTGGAAGACCAATAGTAGTTTCCGATGCACATCTGGAGGCATTCTGTAATCTGTGGAGTATCATAGTGTTAAAGAAACACAGAAATGGCATCGGGATTGAATACAACCGTCACCATGCGCACCTTCCTCCAAGGGAGTAATGTCTGAAGGAGTCTACGCTTTGATCGTTCCCTATAAGAGCAGTAGTAGTTTCCGATGCACATCTGGAGGTATTCTGTAATCTGTGGAGTATCAGAGTGTTGATGAAACACAGAAATTGCATCGGGATTGAATACAACAGTCACAAGGTGCACCTTCCTGCAAGGGAGTAATGTCTCAAAGAGTTTACGCTTTGATCGTTCCCTGGAAGACCAGTAGTAGTTTCCGATGCACATCTGGAAGCATTCTGTAATCTGTGGACTATCAGAGTGTTGATGAAACACAGAAATTGCATCGGGATTGAATACAACAGTCACCATGCGCACTTTCATCCATGTTAGTAACGTCTCAAACAGTCTACGCTTTTAATCGTTCCCTGGAAGACCAGTGGTAGTTTCCAATGCACATCTGGAGGCATTCTGTAATCTGTGGACTATCAGAGTGTTGATGAAACACAGAAATTGCATCGGGATTGAATACAACAGTCACCATGCGCACTTCCCTCCATGGAAGTAATGTCTCTAAAAGTCTACGCTTGGATCGTTCCCCCGAAGACCAGTAGTAGTTTCCGATGCACATCTGGAGTCAATCTGTAATCTGTGGAGTATCAGAGTGTTAATGAAACACAGAAAATGCATCGGGATTGAATACAACAGTCACCAAGCACACCTTCCTAAAAGGGAGTAATGTCTGAAAGAGTTTACGCTTTGATCGTTCCCTATAAACCAGTAGTAGTTTCCGATGCACATCTGGAGGCATTTTGTAATCTGTGGACTATCAGAGTGTTGATGAAACACAGAAATTGCATCGAGACTCAATAAAACAGTCACCATGCGCACCTTCTTCCAAGGGAGTAATGTCCCAAAGAGTTTACGCTTTGATCGTTCCCTGGAAGACCAGTAGTAGTTTCCGATGCACATCTGGAGGCATTCTGTAATCTGTGGACCTTCAAAGTGTTGATGAAACACAGAAATTGCATCCGGATTCAATACAACAGTCACCATGCGCACTTCTCTCCATGGGAGTAATGTCTCTAACAGTCTACGCTTTGATCGTTCCCCGGACGACCAGTAGTTGTTTCCGATGCACATCTGGTGGTATTCCTTAATCTGTGGACTATCAGAGTGTTGATGAAACACAGAAATTGCCACGGGATTGAATACAACAGCCTACAAGGGCACTTGCCTCCATGTTAGTAATGTCTCAACCAGTCTACGGCTTTATCGTTTCTTGGAAGACCAGTAGTAGTTTCCGATGCACATCTGGATGCATTCTGTAATCTGTGGACCTTCAAAGTGTTGATGAAACACAGATATTGCATCGGGATTCAATACAACAGTCACCATGCGCACTTTCCTCCATGGGAGTAATGTCTCTAACAGTCTACGCTTTGATCGTACCCCGGACGACCAGTAGTAGTTTCCGATGCACATATGGTGGTATTCCTTAATCTGTGGACTATCAGAGTGTTGATGAAACACAGAAATTGCATCGGGATTGAATACAACAGTCACCATGCGCACTTTCCTCCATGTTAGTAATGTCTCAATTAGTCTACGCTTTGATCGTTCCCTGGAAGACCAGTGGTAGTTTCCAATGCACATCAGGAGGCATTCTGTAATCTGCGGACAATCAGAGTGTTGATGAAACACAGAAGTTGCATCGGGATTGAATACAACAGTCACCATTCGCACTTTCCTCCATGGGAGTAATGTCTCAAACAGTCTACGCTTTGATCGTTCCCTGGAAGACCAGTAGTAGCTTCCGATGCTCATCTGGAGGCATTCTGTAATCTGTGGACTATCAGAGTGTTGATGAAACACAGAAATTGCATCTTGATGGAATACAACAGTCACACTGCGCACCTTCCTCCAAGGGAGTAATGTCTCAAAGAGTTTACGCTTTGATCGTTCCCTGGAAGACCAGTAGTAGTTTTCGATGCCCATCTGGAGGCATTCTGTAATCTGTGGACTATCAGAGTGTTGATGAAACACAGAAATTGCATCCTGATTGAATACAACAGTCACAATGCGCACTTTCCTCCATGTTTGTAATGTCTCAAATATTCTACGCTTTGATCGTTCCCTGGAAGACCAGGGGTAGTTTCCAATGCACATCTGGAGGCATTTTGTAATCTGTGGACTATCAGACTGTTGATGAAACACAGAAATTGCATCGGGATTGAATACAACAGTCACCATGCGCACTTTCCTCCATGTAAGTAATGTCTGAAACAGTCCACCTTTTGATCGTTCCCTGGAAGACCAGTAGTAGTTTCCGATGCACATCTGGTTTCATTCTGCATTCTGAGGACTATCAGAGTGTTGATGAAACACAAAAATTGCATCGGGATTGATTAAAACAGTCACCATGCGCACTTTCCTCCACGGGCGGTATGTCGCAAACAGTCAACGCTTTGATCGTTACCTGGATGACCAGTAGTAGTTTCCGATGCACATCTGGTGGCATTCTGTAATCTGTGGACTATCAGAGTGTTGATGAAACACAGAAATTGCATCGGGATTGAATACAACAGTCACCATGCACACTTTCCTCAACGGGAGGTATGTCTCAAACAGTCAACGCTTTGATCGTTACCTGGAAGACCAGTAGTAGTTTCCGATGCACATCTGGTGGCATTCTGTAATCTGTGGACTATCAGAGTGTTGATGAAACACAGAAATTGCATCGGGATTGAATACAACAGTCACCATGCGCTCTTTCCTCCATGTTAGTAATGTCTCAAACAGTCTACGATTTGATCGTTCCCTGGAAGACCAGTGGTAGTTTCCGATGCACATCAGGAGGTATTCTGTAATCTGTGGAATATCAGAATGTTGATGAAACTTAGAAATTGCACTGGGATTGAATAAAACAGTCACCATGCGCACTTTACTCCAAGGGAGTAATGTCTCAAACAGTCTACGCTTTGATCGTTCCCTGGAAGACCAGTAGTAGTTTCCGATGCACATCTGGAGGCATTCTGATATCTGTTGATAATCAGAGTGTTGATGAAACCCAAATATTGCATTGGGATTGAATACAACAGTCAACATGCGCACTTTCCTCAACGGGAGTAATGTCTCAAACATTCAACTATTTGATCGTTCCCAGGAAGACCAGTAGTAGTTTCCGATGCACATCTGGTGGCATTCTGTAATCTGTGGACTATCAGAGTGTTGATGGAACACAGATATTGCACCGGGATTGAATACAACAGTCACCATGCGCACTTTCCTCTACGGGAGTAATGTCTCAAACATTCAACGCTTTGATCGTTCCCAGAAAGACCAGTAGTAGTTTTCGATGCAAATCTGGTGGCATTCTGTAATCTGTGGACTATCAGAGTGTTGATGAAACACAGAAATTGCATCGGGATATAATACAACAGTCACCGTGCGCACTTTCCTCCACGGGAGTAATGTCTTAAACATTCTACGTTTTGATCGTTCCCTGGAAGACCAGTAGTAGTTTCCGATGCACATCTGGTGGCATTCTGAAATCTGTGGACTATCAGAGTGTTGATGGAACACAGATATTGCATCGGGATTGAATACAAGTGTCACCATGCGCACTTTCCTCCATGGGAGTAATGTCTGAAACAGTTTACGCTTTGATCGTTCCCTGGAAGACCAGTAGTAAATTCCGATGCACATCTGGAGGCATTCTGTAATCTGTGGGCTGTCAGAGTGTTGATGAAACACAGAAATTGCATCGGGATTGAATACAACAGTCACCATGCGCTCTTTCCTCCATGTTAGTAATGTCTCAAACAATCTCCAATTTGATCGTTCCCTGGAAGACCAGTGGTAGTTTCCAATGCACATCTGGTGGCATTCTGTAATCTGTGGACTATCAGAGTGTTGATGAAACACAGAAATTGCATCGGGATTTAATAAAACAGTCACCATACGCACTTTCCTCCACGGTAGTAATGTCTCAAATATTCTACGCTTTGATCGTTTGATCGTTAGCTGGAAGCCCAGTAGTAGTTTCCGATGCACATCTGGAGGCATTCTGTAATCTGTTGATAATCAGAGTGTTGAGGAAACACATAAATTGCGTTGGGATTGAATACAACAGTCACCATGCCCACTTTCTTCCATGGGAGTAACGTCTCTAAGAGTCTACGCTTTGATCGTTCCCAGGAAGACCAGTAGTAGTTTCCGATGCACATCTGGAGGCATTCTGTAATCTGTGGACCTTCAAAATGTGGATGAAACAAAGAAATTGCATCGGGATCGAATACAACAGTCACCATGCGCACTTGCCTCCTTGTTAGTAATGTCTCAAACAGTCTATGCTTTGATCGTTCCCTGGAAGACCAGTGGTAGTTTCCGATGCACATCAGGAGGTATTCTGTAATCTGTGGAATATCAGAATGTTGATGAAACACATAAATTGCACTGGGATTGAATAAAACAGTCACCATGCGCACTTTACTCCAAGGGAGTAATGTCTCAAACAGTCTACGCTTTGATCGTTCCCTAGAAGACCAGTAGTAGTTTCCGATGCACATCTGGTCGATTCAGAAATCTGTGGACTAACTGAGTGTTGATAAATCACAGAAATTGCATCGGGATTTTATACCACAGTCACCATGCGCACTTTCCTCCATGGGAGTAATGTCTCAAACAGTCTACGCTTCGATCGTTCCCTGGAAGACCAGTAGTAGTTTCCGATGCACATCTGGAGGCATTCTGATATCTGTTGATAATCAGAGTGTTGATGAAACCCATAAATTGCATTGGGATTGAATACAACAGTCACCATGCGCACTTTCCTCCACGGGGGTAATGTCTCAAACATTCAACGCTTTGATCGTTCCCAGGAAGACCAGTATAGTTTCCGATGCAAATCTGGTGGCATTCTGTAATCTGTGGACTATCAGAGTGTTGATGGAACACAGAAATTGCATCGGGATTGAATACAACAGTCACCATGCGCACTTTCCTCCAAGGGAGTAATGTCTTAAACATTCTACGTTTTGATCGTTCCCTGGAAGACCAGTCGTAGTTTCCGATGCACATCTGGAGGCATTCTGTAATCTGTGGAGTTTCAGAGTGTTGATGAAACACAGAAATTGCATCGGGATTGAATAAAACAGTCACCATGTGCACTTTCCTCCATGTTAGTAATATCTCAAAGAGTTTACGCTTTGATCGTTCCCTGGAAGACCAGTAGTAGTTTCCGATGCACATCTGGAGGCATTCTGTAATCTGTGGAGTTTCAGAGTGTTGATGAAACACAGATATTGCATCGGGATTGAATACAACAGTCACCATGCGCACTTTCCTCCAAGGGAGTAATGTCTCAAACGGTCTACGCTTTGTTCGTTCCCTGGAAGGCCAGTAGTAGTTTCCGATGCACGTCAGATGGCATTCCGTAATCTGTGGACTATCAGGGTGTTGATGAAACACCGAGATTGCATCGGGATTGAATACAACAGTCACCATGCGCACATTCCTCCATGGGAGTAATGCCTCAATTAGTTTACGCTTTGATCGTTCCCTGGAAGTCCAGTAGTAAATTCCGATGCACATCTGGAGGAGTTCTGTAATCTGCGGAGTTTCAGAGTGTTGATGAAACACAGAAATTGCATCGGGATTGAATACAACAGTCACCATGCGCTCTTTCCTCCACGGGAGTAATGTCTCAAATTTTCTATGCTTTGATCGTTTGATCGTTAGCTGGAAGCCCAGTAGTAGTTTCCGATGCACATCTGGAGGCATTCTGTAATCTGTTGATAATCAGAGTGTTGAGGAAACACATAAATTGCATTGGGATTGAATACAACAGTCACCATGCCCACTTTCCTCCATGGGAGTAACGTCTCTAAGAGTCTACGCTTTGATCGACCCAGGAAGACCAGTAGTAGATTCAGATGCACATCTGGAGGCATTCTGTAATCTGTGGACTATCAGAGTGTTGATGAAACACAGAAATTGCATCGGGATTGAATACCACAGTCACCATGCACACTTTCCTCCATGGGAGTAATGTCTCAAACAGTCTACGCTTCGATCGTTCCCTGGAAGACCAGTAGTAGTTTCCGATGCACATCTGGAGGCATTCTGATATCTGTTGATAATCAGAGTGTTGATGAAACCCAAATATTGCATTGGGATTGAATACAACAGTCAACATGCGCACTTTCCTCAACGGGAGTAATGTCTCAAACATTCAACTCTTTGATCGTTCCCAGGAAGACCAGTAGTAGTTTCCGATGCACATCTGGTGGCATTCTGTAATCTGTGGACTATCAGAGTGCTGATGGAACACAGATATTGCACCGGGATTGAATACAACAGTCACCATGCGCACTTTCCTCTACGGGAGTAATGTCTCAAACATTCAACGCTTTGATCGTTCCCAGAAAGACCAGTAGTAGTTTTCGATGCAAATCTGGTGGCATTCTGTAATCTGTGGACTATCAGAGTGTTGATGAAACACAGAAATTGCATCGGGATATAATACAACAGTCACCGTGCGCACTTTCCTCCACGGGAGTAATGTCTTAAACATTCTACGTTTTGATCGTTCCCTGGAAGACCAGTAGTAGTTTCCGATGCACATCTGGTGGCATTCTGAAATCTGTGGACTATCAGAGTGTTGATGGAACACAGATATTGCATCGGGATTGAATACAAGTGTCACCATGCGCACTTTCCTCCATGGGAGTAATGTCTGAAACAGTTTACGCTTTGATCGTTCCCTGGAAGACCAGTAGTAAATTCCGATGCACATCTGGAGGCATTCTGTAATCTGTGGGCTGTCAGAGTGTTGATGAAACACAGAAATTGCATCGGGATTGAATACAACAGTCACCATGCGCACTTTCCTCTACGGGAGTAATGTCTCAAACATTCAACGCTTTGATCGTTCCCAGAAAGACCAGTAGTAGTTTTCGATGCAAATCTGGTGGCATTCTGTAATCTGTGGACTATCAGAGTGTTGATGAAACACAGAAATTGCATCGGGATATAATACAACAGTCACCGTGCGCACTTTCCTCCACGGGAGTAATGTCTTAAACATTCTACGCTTTGATCGTTCCCTGGAAGACCAGTAGTAGTTTCCGATGCACGTTTGGATGCATTCTGTAATCTGTGGACCTTCAAAGTGTTGATGAAACACAGAAATTGCATCGGGATTGAATACAACAGTCACCATGCGCACTTGTCTACATGTTAGTAATGTCTCAAACAGTCTACGCTTTAATCGTTCCCTGGAAGACCAGTGGTAGTTTCCGATGCACATCTGGAGGCATTCCGAATGTTGATGAAACACAGAAATTGCATTGGGATTAAATACAACAGTCACCATGCGCACTTTTCTCCATGTTAGTAATGTCTCCAACAGTCTACGCTTTGATCGTTCCCTGGAAGTCCAGTGGTAGTTTCCAATGCACATCTGGAGGCATTCCGAGTGTTGATGAAACATAGAGATTGCATTGGGATTGAATACAACAGTCACCATGCGCACATTCCTCCATGGGAGTAGTGTCTCAGAGAGTCTACGCATTGATCGTTCCCTGGAAGACCAGTAGTAGTTTCCGATGCACATTTGGATCCATTCTGTAATCTGTGGACTATCAGAGTGTTGATGAAACACAGAAATTGCATCGGGATTGAATACAACAGTCACCATGCACACTTTCCTCAACGGGAGGTATGTCTCAAACAGTCAACGCTTTGATCGTTACCTGGAAGACCAGTAGTAGTTTCCGATGCACATCTGGTGGCATTCTGTAATCTGTGGACTATCAGAGTGTTGATGAAACACAGAAATTGCATCGGGATTGAATACAACAGTCACCATGCGCTCTTTCCTCCATGTTAGTAATGTCTCAAACAGTCTACGATTTGATCGTTCCCTGGAAGACCAGTGGTAGTTTCCGATGCACATCAGGAGGTATTCTGTAATCTGTGGAATATCAGAATGTTGATGAAACTTAGAAATTGCACTGGGATTGAATAAAACAGTCACCATGCGCACTTTACTCCAAGGGAGTAATGTCTCAAACAGTCTACGCTTTGATCGTTCCCTGGAAGACCAGTAGTAGTTTCCGATGCACATCTGGAGGCATTCTGATATCTGTTGATAATCAGAGTGTTGATGAAACCCAAATATTGCATTGGGATTGAATACAACAGTCAACATGCGCACTTTCCTCAACGGGAGTAATGTCTCAAACATTCAACTATTTGATCGTTCCCAGGAAGACCAGTAGTAGTTTCCGATGCACATCTGGTGGCATTCTGTAATCTGTGGACTATCAGAGTGTTGATGGAACACAGATATTGCACCGGGATTGAATACAACAGTCACCATGCGCACTTTCCTCTACGGGAGTAATGTCTCAAACATTCAACGCTTTGATCGTTCCCAGAAAGACCAGTAGTAGTTTTCGATGCAAATCTGGTGGCATTCTGTAATCTGTGGACTATCAGAGTGTTGATGAAACACAGAAATTGCATCGGGATATAATACAACAGTCACCGTGCGCACTTTCCTCCACGGGAGTAATGTCTTAAACATTCTACGTTTTGATCGTTCCCTGGAAGACCAGTAGTAGTTTCCGATGCACATCTGGTGGCATTCTGAAATCTGTGGACTATCAGAGTGTTGATGGAACACAGATATTGCATCGGGATTGAATACAAGTGTCACCATGCGCACTTTCCTCCATGGGAGTAATGTCTGAAACAGTTTACGCTTTGATCGTTCCCTGGAAGACCAGTAGTAAATTCCGATGCACATCTGGAGGCATTCTGTAATCTGTGGGCTGTCAGAGTGTTGATGAAACACAGAAATTGCATCGGGATTGAATACAACAGTCACCATGCGCTCTTTCCTCCATGTTAGTAATGTCTCAAACAATCTCCAATTTGATCGTTCCCTGGAAGACCAGTGGTAGTTTCCAATGCACATCTGGTGGCATTCTGTAATCTGTGGACTATCAGAGTGTTGATGAAACACAGAAATTGCATCGGGATTTAATAAAACAGTCACCATACGCACTTTCCTCCACGGTAGTAATGTCTCAAATATTCTACGCTTTGATCGTTTGATCGTTAGCTGGAAGCCCAGTAGTAGTTTCCGATGCACATCTGGAGGCATTCTGTAATCTGTTGATAATCAGAGTGTTGAGGAAACACATAAATTGCGTTGGGATTGAATACAACAGTCACCATGCCCACTTTCTTCCATGGGAGTAACGTCTCTAAGAGTCTACGCTTTGATCGTTCCCAGGAAGACCAGTAGTAGTTTCCGATGCACATCTGGAGGCATTCTGTAATCTGTGGACCTTCAAAATGTGGATGAAACAAAGAAATTGCATCGGGATCGAATACAACAGTCACCATGCGCACTTGCCTCCTTGTTAGTAATGTCTCAAACAGTCTATGCTTTGATCGTTCCCTGGAAGACCAGTGGTAGTTTCCGATGCACATCAGGAGGTATTCTGTAATCTGTGGAATATCAGAATGTTGATGAAACACATAAATTGCACTGGGATTGAATAAAACAGTCACCATGCGCACTTTACTCCAAGGGAGTAATGTCTCAAACAGTCTACGCTTTGATCGTTCCCTAGAAGACCAGTAGTAGTTTCCGATGCACATCTGGTCGATTCAGAAATCTGTGGACTAACTGAGTGTTGATAAATCACAGAAATTGCATCGGGATTTTATACCACAGTCACCATGCGCACTTTCCTCCATGGGAGTAATGTCTCAAACAGTCTACGCTTCGATCGTTCCCTGGAAGACCAGTAGTAGTTTCCGATGCACATCTGGAGGCATTCTGATATCTGTTGATAATCAGAGTGTTGATGAAACCCATAAATTGCATTGGGATTGAATACAACAGTCACCATGCGCACTTTCCTCCACGGGGGTAATGTCTCAAACATTCAACGCTTTGATCGTTCCCAGGAAGACCAGTATAGTTTCCGATGCAAATCTGGTGGCATTCTGTAATCTGTGGACTATCAGAGTGTTGATGGAACACAGAAATTGCATCGGGATTGAATACAACAGTCACCATGCGCACTTTCCTCCAAGGGAGTAATGTCTTAAACATTCTACGTTTTGATCGTTCCCTGGAAGACCAGTAGTAGTTTCCGATGCACATCTGGAGGCATTCTGTAATCTGTGGAGTTTCAGAGTGTTGATGAAACACAGAAATTGCATCGGGATTGAATAAAACAGTCACCATGTGCACTTTCCTCCATGTTAGTAATATCTCAAAGAGTTTACGCTTTGATCGTTCCCTGGAAGACCAGTAGTAGTTTCCGATGCACATCTGGAGGCATTCTGTAATATGTGGAGTTTCAGAGTGTTGATGAAACACAGATATTGCATCGGGATTGAATACAACAGTCACCATGCGCACTTTCCTCCAAGGGAGTAATGTCTCAAACGGTCTACGCTTTGTTCGTTCCCTGGAAGGCCAGTAGTAGTTTCCGATGCACGTCAGATGGCATTCCGTAATCTGTGGACTATCAGGGTGTTGATGAAACACCGAGATTGCATCGGGATTGAATACAACAGTCACCATGCGCACATTCCTCCATGGGAGTAATGCCTCAATTAGTTTACGCTTTGATCGTTCCCTGGAAGTCCAGTAGTAAATTCCGATGCACATCTGGAGGAGTTCTGTAATCTGCGGAGTTTCAGAGTGTTGATGAAACACAGAAATTGCATCGGGATTGAATACAACAGTCACCATGCGCTCTTTCCTCCACGGGAGTAATGTCTCAAATTTTCTATGCTTTGATCGTTTGATCGTTAGCTGGAAGCCCAGTAGTAGTTTCCGATGCACATCTGGAGGCATTCTGTAATCTGTTGATAATCAGAGTGTTGAGGAAACACATAAATTGCATTGGGATTGAATACAACAGTCACCATGCCCACTTTCCTCCATGGGAGTAACGTCTCTAAGAGTCTACGCTTTGATCGACCCAGGAAGACCAGTAGTAGATTCAGATGCACATCTGGAGGCATTCTGTAATCTGTGGACTATCAGAGTGTTGATGAAACACAGAAATTGCATCGGGATTGAATACCACAGTCACCATGCACACTTTCCTCCATGGGAGTAATGTCTCAAACAGTCTACGCTTCGATCGTTCCCTGGAAGACCAGTAGTAGTTTCCGATGCACATCTGGAGGCATTCTGATATCTGTTGATAATCAGAGTGTTGATGAAACCCAAATATTGCATTGGGATTGAATACAACAGTCAACATGCGCACTTTCCTCAACGGGAGTAATGTCTCAAACATTCAACTCTTTGATCGTTCCCAGGAAGACCAGTAGTAGTTTCCGATGCACATCTGGTGGCATTCTGTAATCTGTGGACTATCAGAGTGCTGATGGAACACAGATATTGCACCGGGATTGAATACAACAGTCACCATGCGCACTTTCCTCTACGGGAGTAATGTCTCAAACATTCAACGCTTTGATCGTTCCCAGAAAGACCAGTAGTAGTTTTCGATGCAAATCTGGTGGCATTCTGTAATCTGTGGACTATCAGAGTGTTGATGAAACACAGAAATTGCATCGGGATATAATACAACAGTCACCGTGCGCACTTTCCTCCACGGGAGTAATGTCTTAAACATTCTACGTTTTGATCGTTCCCTGGAAGACCAGTAGTAGTTTCCGATGCACATCTGGTGGCATTCTGAAATCTGTGGACTATCAGAGTGTTGATGGAACACAGATATTGCATCGGGATTGAATACAAGTGTCACCATGCGCACTTTCCTCCATGGGAGTAATGTCTGAAACAGTTTACGCTTTGATCGTTCCCTGGAAGACCAGTAGTAAATTCCGATGCACATCTGGAGGCATTCTGTAATCTGTGGGCTGTCAGAGTGTTGATGAAACACAGAAATTGCATCGGGATTGAATACAACAGTCACCATGCGCACTTTCCTCTACGGGAGTAATGTCTCAAACATTCAACGCTTTGATCGTTCCCAGAAAGACCAGTAGTAGTTTTCGATGCAAATCTGGTGGCATTCTGTAATCTGTGGACTATCAGAGTGTTGATGAAACACAGAAATTGCATCGGGATATAATACAACAGTCACCGTGCGCACTTTCCTCCACGGGAGTAATGTCTTAAACATTCTACGCTTTGATCGTTCCCTGGAAGACCAGTAGTAGTTTCCGATGCACGTTTGGATGCATTCTGTAATCTGTGGACCTTCAAAGTGTTGATGAAACACAGAAATTGCATCGGGATTGAATACAACAGTCACCATGCGCACTTGTCTACATGTTAGTAATGTCTCAAACAGTCTACGCTTTAATCGTTCCCTGGAAGACCAGTGGTAGTTTCCGATGCACATCTGGAGGCATTCCGAATGTTGATGAAACACAGAAATTGCATTGGGATTAAATACAACAGTCACCATGCGCACTTTTCTCCATGTTAGTAATGTCTCCAACAGTCTACGCTTTGATCGTTCCCTGGAAGTCCAGTGGTAGTTTCCAATGCACATCTGGAGGCATTCCGAGTGTTGATGAAACATAGAGATTGCATTGGGATTGAATACAACAGTCACCATGCGCACATTCCTCCATGGGAGTAGTGTCTCAGAGAGTCTACGCATTGATCGTTCCCTGGAAGACCAGTAGTAGTTTCCGATGCACATTTGGATCCATTCTGTAATCTGTGGACCTTCAAAGTGTTGATGAAACACAGAAATTGCATCGGGATTGAATACAACAGTCACCATGCGCACTTGCCTACATGTTAATAATGTCTCAAACAGTCTACGCTTTAATCGTTCCCTGGAAGACCAGAGGTAGTTTCCGATGCACATCTGGAGGCATTCCAAGTGTTGATGAAACACAGAAATTGCATTGGGATTGAATACAACAGTCACCATGCGCACTTTCCTCCATGGGAGTAATGTCTCAAACAGTCTACGCTTTGATCGTTCCCTGGAAGACCAGTAGTAGTTTCCAATGCACATCTGGTGGCTTTCTGTGATCTTGTGGACTATCAGAGTGTTGATGAAACACAGAAATTGCATCGGGATTGAATACAACAGTCACCATGCGCACTTTCCTCCTCGGGAGTAATGTCTCAAACAGTCTACGCTTTGATCGTTCCCTGGAAGACCAGTAGTAGTTTCCGATGCGCATCTGGTAGCATTCTGTAATCTGTGGACTATCAGAGTGTTGATGAAACACAGAAATTGCATCGGGATTGAATACAACAGTCACCATGCGCACTTTGCTCCATGGGAGTAGTGTCTCAACAGTCTATGCTTTGATCGTTCCCTGGAAGACCAGAAGTAGTTTCCGATGCACATCTGGAGGCATTCTGTAATCTGTGGACTATCGTAGTGTTGATGAAACACAGAAATTGCATCGGGATTGAATACAACAGTCACCATGCGCACTTTCCTCCATGGGAGTAGTGTCTCAACAGTCTATGCTTTGATCGTTCCCTGGAAGACCAGAAGTAGTTTCCGATGCACATCTGGAGGCATTCTGTAATCTGTGGACTAACATAGTGTTGATGAAACACAGAAATTGCATCGGGATTGAATACAACAGTCACCATGCGCACTTTCCTCCATGGGAGTAATGTCTCAAAGAGTTTACGCTTTGATCGTTCCCTGGAAGACCAGTAGTAGTTTCCGATGCACAAATGGAGGCATTCTGTAACCTGTGGACTGCCAGAGTGTTGATGAAACACAGAAACTGCATCGGGATTGAATACAATAGTCACAATGCGCACTTTCCTCCACGGGAGTAATGTCTCAAACAGTCTGCGGTTTGATCGTTCCCTGGAAGACCAGTAGTAGTTTCCGATGCACATCTGGAGATATTCTGTAATCTGTGGACTATCAAAGTGTTGATGAAACACAGAAATTGCATCGGGATTGAAAACAACAGTCACCATGCGCACTTTCCTATACAGGAGTAATGTCTCAAACAGTCTACGCTTTGATCGTTCCCTGGAAGACCACTAGTAGTTTCCGATGCACATCTGGAGATATTCTGTAATCTGTGGACTATCAAAGTGTTGATGAAACACAGAAATTGCATCGGGATTGAATACAACAGTCTGCATGCGCACTTTCTTCCATGGGAGTAATGTCTCAAACAGTCTACGCTTTGATCGTTCCCTGGAAGACCAGTGGTAGTTTCCAATGCACATCTGGAGGCATTCTGTAACCTGTGGACCTTCAAAGTGTTGATGAAACACAGAAATTGCATCGGGATTGAATACAACAGTCACCATGCGCACTTGCCTACATGTTAGTAATGTCTCAAACAGTCTACGCTTTAATCGTTCCCTGGAAGACCAGTGGTAGTTTCCGATGCACATCTGGAGGCATTCCGAGTGTTGATGAAACACGGAAATTGCATTGGGATTGAATACAACAGTCACCATGCGCACTTTCCTCAATGGGAGTAATGTCTCAAACAGTCTACGCTTTGATCGTTCCCTGGAAGACCAGTAGTAGTTCCCAATGCACATCTGGTGGCTTTCTGTAATCTTGTGGACTATCAGATTGTTGATGAAACACATATATTGCATCGGGATTGAATACAACAGTCACCATGCGCACTTTCCTCCACGGGAGTAATGTCCCAAACAGTCTACGCTTTGATCGTTCCCTGGAAGACCAGTAGTAGTTTCCGATGCACGTTTGGATGCATTCTCTAATCTGTGGACCTTCAAAGTTTTGATGAAACACAGAAATTGCATCGGGATATAATACAACAGTCACCGTGCGCACTTTCCTCCACGGGAGTAATGTCTTAAACATTCTACGTTTTGATCGTTCCCTGGAAGACCAGTAGTAGTTTCCGATGCACATCTGGTGGCATTCTGAAATCTGTGGACTATCAGAGTGTTGATGGAACACAGATATTGCATCGGGATTGAATACAAGTGTCACCATGCGCACTTTCCTCCATGGGAGTAATGTCTGAAACAGTTTACGCTTTGATCGTTCCCTGGAAGACCAGTAGTAAATTCCGATGCACATCTGGAGGCATTCTGTAATCTGTGGGCTGTCAGAGTGTTGATGAAACACAGAAATTGCATCGGGATTGAATACAACAGTCACCATGCGCACTTTCCTCTACGGGAGTAATGTCACAAACATTCAACGCTTTGATCGTTCCCAGAAAGACCAGTAGTAGTTTTCGATGCAAATCTGGTGGCATTCTGTAATCTGTGGACTATCAGAGTGTTGATGAAACACAGAAATTGCATCGGGATATAATACAACAGTCACCGTGCGCACTTTCCTCCACGGGAGTAATGTCTTAAACATTCTACGCTTTGATCGTTCCCTGGAAGACCAGTAGTAGTTTCCGATGCACGTTTGGATGCATTCTGTAATCTGTGGACCTTCAAAGTGTTGATGAAACACAGAAATTGCATCGGGATTGAATACAACAGTCACCATGCGCAGTTGTCTACATGTTAGTAATGTCTCAAACAGTCTACGCTTTAATCGTTCCCTGGAAGACCAGTGGTAGTTTCCGATGCACATCTGGAGGCATTCCGAATGTTGATGAAACACAGAAATTGCATTGGGATTGAATACAACAGTCACCATGCGCACTTTTCTCCATGTTAGTAATGTCTCCAACAGTCTACGCTTTGATCGTTCCCTGGAAGTCCAGTGGTAGTTTCCAATGCACATCTGGAGGCATTCCGAGTGTTGATGAAACATAGAGATTGCATTGGGATTGAATACAACAGTCACCGTGCGCACTTTCCTCCACGGGAGTAATGTCTTAAACATTCTACGCTTTGATCGTTCCCTGGAAGACCAGTAGTAGTTTCCGATGCACGTTTGGATGCATTCTGTAATCTGTGGACCTTCAAAGTGTTGATGAAACACAGAAATTGCATCGGGATTGAATACAACAGTCACCATGCGCACTTGCCTACATGTTAATAATGTCTCAAACAGTCTACGCTTTAATCGTTCCCTGGAAGACCAGAGGTAGTTTCCGATGCACATCTGGAGGCATTCCAAGTGTTGATGAAACACAGAAATTGCATTGGGATTGAATACAACAGTCACCATGCGCACTTTCCTCCATGGGAGTAATGTCTCAAACAGTCTACGCTTTGATCGTTCCCTGGAAGACCAGTAGTAGTTTCCAATGCACATCTGGTGGCTTTCTGTGATCTTGTGGACTATCAGAGTGTTGATGAAACACAGAAATTGCATCGGGATTGAATACAACAGTCACCATGGGCACTTTCCTCCTCGGGAGTAATGTCTCAAACAGTCTACGCTTTGATCGTTCCCTGGAAGACCAGTAGTAGTTTCCGATGCGCATCTGGTAGCATTCTGTAATCTGTGGACTATCAGAGTGTTGATGAAACACAGAAATTGCATCGGGATTGAATACAACAGTCACCATGCGCACTTTCCTCCATGGGAGTAGTGTCTCAACAGTCTATGCTTTGATCGTTCCCTGGAAGACCAGAAGTAGTTTCCGATGCACATCTGGAGGCATTCTGTAATCTGTGGACTATCGTAGTGTTGATGAAACACAGAAATTGCATCGGGATTGAATACAACAGTCACCATGCGCACTTTCCTCCATGGGAGTAGTGTCTCAACAGTCTATGCTTTGATCGTTCCCTGGAAGACCAGAAGTAGTTTCCGATGCACATCTGGAGGCATTCTGTAATCTGTGGACTAACATAGTGTTGATGAAACACAGAAATTGCATCGGGATTGAATACAACAGTCACCATGCGCACTTTCCTCCATGGGAGTAATGTCTCAAAGAGTTTACGCTTTGATCGTTCCCTGGAAGACCAGTAGTAGTTTCCGATGCACAAATGGAGGCATTCTGTAACCTGTGGACTGCCAGAGTGTTGATGAAACACAGAAATTGCATCGGGATTGAATACAATAGTCACAATGCGCACTTTCCTCCACGGGAGTAATGTCTCAAACAGTCTGCGGTTTGATCGTTCCCTGGAAGACCAGTAGTGGTTTCCGATGCACATCTGGAGATATTCTGTAATCTGTGGACTATCAAAGTGTTGATGAAACACAGAAATTGCATCGGGATTGAATACAACAGTCACCATGCGCACTTTCCTATACAGGAGTAATGTCTCAAACAGTCTACGCTTTGATCGTTCCCTGGAAGACCACTAGTAGTTTCCGATGCACATCTGGAGATATTCTGTAATCTGTGGACTATCAAAGTGTTGATGAAACACAGAAATTGCATCGGGATTGAATACAACAGTCTGCATGCGCACTTTCTTCCATGGGAGTAATGTCTCAAACAGTCTACGCTTTGATCGTTCCCTGGAAGACCAGTGGTAGTTTCCAATGCACATCTGGAGGCATTCTGTAACCTGTGGACCTTCAAAGTGTTGATGAAACACAGAAATTGCATCGGGATTGAATACAACAGTCACCATGCGCACTTGCCTACATGTTAGTAATGTCTCAAACAGTCTACGCTTTAATCGTTCCCTGGAAGACCAGTGGTAGTTTCCGATGCACATCTGGAGGCATTCCGAGTGTTGATGAAACACGGAAATTGCATTGGGATTGAATACAACAGTCACCATGCGCACTTTCCTCAATGGGAGTAATGTCTCAAACAGTCTACGCTTTGATCGTTCCCTGGAAGACCAGTAGTAGTTCCCAATGCACATCTGGTGGCTTTCTGTAATCTTGTGGACTATCAGATTGTTGATGAAACACAGATATTGCATCGGGATTGAATACAACAGTCACCATGCGCACTTTCCTCCACGGGAGTAATGTCCCAAACAGTCTACGATTTGATCGTTCCCTGGAAGACCAGTAGTAGTTTCCGATGCACGTTTGGATGCATTCTCTAATCTGTGGACCTTCAAAGTTTTGATGAAACACAGAAATTGCATCGGGATAGCATACAACAGTCACCATGCGTACTTGCCTACATGTTAGTAATGTCTCAAACAGTCTACGCTTTGATCGTACTTAGGAAGACAAGTAGTAGTTTTCGATGCACATCTGGAGGGATTCTGTAATCTGTGGACTATCAGAGTGTTGATGAAACACATAAATTGCATCGTGATTGCATACAACAGTCACCATGCGCACTTTCCTACACGGGAGTAATGTCACAAACAATCTACGATTTAATCGTTCCCTGGAAGACCAGTAGTAGTTTCCTATGCACATCTGGTGGCATTCTGTAATCTGTGGACTATCAGCCTGTTGATGAAACACAGATATTGCATCGGGATTGAATACAACAGTCACCATGCGCACTTGTTTACATGTTAGTAATGTCTCATACAGTGTACGCTTTAAACGTTCCCTGGAAGACCAGTGGTAGTTTCCGATGCACATCTGGAGGCATTCCGAGTGTTGATGAAACACAGATATTGCATCGGGATTGAATACAACAGTCACCATGCGCACTTTCCTACACGGGAGTAATGTCACAAACAATCTACGCTTTAATCGTTCCTTGGAAGACCAGTAGTAGTTTCCTATGCACATCTGGTGGCATTCTGTAATCTGTGGACTATCAGCCTGTTGATGAAACACAGATATTGCATCGTGATTGAATACAACAGTCACCATGCGCACTTTCCTCCATGGGAGTAATGTCTCAAATAGTCTACGATTTGATCGTTCCCTGGAAGACCAGTAGTAGTTTCCGATGCACATCTGGATGCATTCTGTAATCTGTAGACCTTCAAAGTGTTGATGAAACACAGAAATTGCATCGGGATTGAATAAAACAGTCACCATGTGCACTTGCCTACATGTTAGTAATGTCTCAAACATTCTACGCCTTAATCGTTCCCTGGAAGACCAGTGGTAGTTTCCGATACACATCTGGAGGCATTCCGAGTGTTGATGAAACACAGAAATTGCATCGGGATTAAATACAACAGTCACCATGCGCACTTTCCCCACGGGAGTAATGTCTCAAACAGTCTACGCTTTGATCGTTCCCTGGAAGACCAGTAGTAGTTTCCGATGCACGTTTGGATGCATTCTGTAATCTGTGGACCTTCAAAGTGTTGATGAAACACAGAAATTGCATCCGGATTGAATACAACAGTCACCATGCGCACTTGCCTACATGTTAGTAATGTCTCAAACAGTCTACGCTTTAATCGTTCCCTGGAAGACCAGTGGTAGTTTCCGATGCACATCTGGAGGCATTCCGAATGTTGATGAAACACAGAAATTGCATTGGGATTGAATACAACAGTCACCATGCGCACTTTTCTCCATGTTAGTAATGTCTCCAACAGTCTACGCTTTGATCGTTCCCTGGAAGTCCAGTGGTAGTTTCCAATGCACATCTGGAGGCATTCCGAGTGTTGATGAAACATAGAGATTGCATTGGGATTGAATACAACAGTCACCATGCGCACATTCCTCCATGGGAGTAGTGTCTCAGAGAGTCTACGCATTGATCGTTCCCTGGAAGACCAGTAGTAGTTTCCGATGCACATTTGGATCCATTCTGTAATCTGTGGACCTTCAAAGTGTTGATGAAACACAGAAATTGCATCGGGATTGAATACAACAGTCACCATGCGCACTTGCCTACATGTTAATAATGTCTCAAACAGTCTACGCTTTAATCGTTCCCTGGAAGACCAGAGGTAGTTTCCGATGCACATCTGGAGGCATTCCAAGTGTTGATGAAACACAGAAATTGCATTGGGATTGAATACAACAGTCACCATGCGCACTTTCCTCCATGGGAGTAATGTCTCAAACAGTCTACGCTTTGATCGTTCCCTGGAAGACCAGTAGTAGTTTCCAATGCACATCTGGTGGCTTTCTGTGATCTTGTGGACTATCAGAGTGTTGATGAAACACAGAAATTGCATCGGGATTGAATACAACAGTCACCATGCGCACTTTCCTCCTCGGGAGTAATGTCTCAAACAGTCTACGCTTTGATCGTTCCCTGGAAGACCAGTAGTAGTTTCCGATGCGCATCTGGTAGCATTCTGTAATCTGTGGACTATCAGAGTGTTGATGAAACACAGAAATTGCATCGGGATTGAATACAACAGTCACCATGCGCACTTTCCTTCATGGGAGTAGTGTCTCAACAGTCTATGCTTTGATCGTTCCCTGGAAGACCAGAAGTAGTTTCCGATGCACATCTGGAGGCATTCTGTAATCTGTGGACTATCGTAGTGTTGATGAAACACAGAAATTGCATCGGGATTGAATACAACAGTCACCATGCGCACTTTCCTCCATGGGAGTAGTGTCTCAACAGTCTATGCTTTGATCGTTCCCTGGAAGACCAGAAGTAGTTTCCGTTGCACATCTGGAGGCATTCTGTAATCTGTGGACTAACATAGTGTTGATGAAACACAGAAATTGCATCGGGATTGAATACAACAGTCACCATGCGCACTTTCCTCCATGGGAGTAATGTCTCAAAGAGTTTACGCTTTGATCGTTCCCTGGAAGACCAGTAGTAGTTTCCGATGCACAAATGGAGGCATTCTGTAACCTGTGGTCTGCCAGAGTGTTGATGAAACACAGAAATTGCATCGGGATTGAATACAATAGTCACAATGCGCACTTTCCTCCACGGGAGTAATGTCTCAAACAGTCTGCGGTTTGATCGTTCCCTGGAAGACCAGTAGTAGTTTCCGATGCACATCTGGAGATATTCTGTAATCTGTGGACTATCAAAGTGTTGATGAAACACAGAAATTGCATCGGGATTGAATACAACAGTCACCATGCGCACTTTCCTCCATGGGAGTAATGTCTCAAACAGTTTACGCTTTGATCGTTCCCTGGAAGACCAGTAGTAGTTTCCGATGCACATCTGCAGGCATTCTGTAACCTGTGGGCTGTCAGAGTGTTGATGAAACACAGAAATTGCATCGGGATTGAATACAACAGTCACCATTTGCACTTTCCCCCACGGGAGTAATGTCTCAAACAGTCTACGCTTTGATCGTTTACTGGGAGACCAGTAGTAGTTTCCGATGCACATCTGGAGATATTCTGTAATCTGTGGACTATCAAAGTGTTGATGAAACACAGAAATTGCATCGGGATTGAATACAACAGTCACCATGCGCACTTGCCTACATGTTAGTAATGTCTCAAACAGTCTACACTTTGATCGTTCCCTGGAAGACCAGTAGTAGTTCCCAATGCACATCTGGTGGCTTTCTGTAATCTTGTGGACTATCAGATTGTTGATGAAACACAGAAATTGCATCGGGATTGAATACAACAGTCACCATGCGCACTTTCCTCCACGGGAGTAATGTCTCAAACAGTCTACGCTTTGATCGTTCCCTGGAAGACCAGTAGTAGTTTCAGATGCACGTTTGGATGCATTCTGTAATCTGTGGACCTTCAAAGTGTTGATGAAACACAGAAATTGCATCGGGATAGCATACAACAGTCACCATGCGTACTTGCCTACATGTTAGTAATGTCTCAAACAGTCTACGCTTTGATCGTACTTAGGAAGACAAGTAGTAGTTTTCGATGCACATCTGGAGGGATTCTGTAATCTGTGGACTATCAGAGTGTTGATGAAACACAGAAATTGCATCGGAATTGAATACAACAGTCACCATGCGCACTTTTCTCTATGGGATTAATGTCTCAAATAATCTACGCTTTGATCGTTCCCTATAAGACCAGTAGTACTTTTCCGATGCACATCTGGATGCATTATGTAATCTGTTGACCTTCAAAGTGTTGATGAAACACAGAAATTGCATCGGGATTGAATACAACAGTCACCATGCGCACTTGCCTACATGTTAGTAATGTCTCAAACAGTGTACGCTTTAATCGTTCCCTGGAAGACCAGTGGTAGTTTCCGATGCACATCTGGAGGCATTCCGAGTGTTGATGAAACACAGAAATTGCATCGGTATTGAATACAACAGTCACCATGCGCACTTTCCCCACGGGAGTAATGTCTCAAACAGTCTACGCTTTGATCGTTCACTGGAAGACCAGTAGTAGCTTCCGATGCACATCTGGTGGCATTCTGTAATCAGTGGACTATCAAAGTGTTGATGAAACACAGAAATTGCATCGGGATTGAATACAACAGTCTGCATGCGCACTTTCCTTCACGGGAGTAATGTCTCAAACAGTCTACGTTTTAATCGTACCCTGAAAGACCGGTAGTAGCTTCCGATGCACATCTGGTAGCATTCCTTAATCTGTGGACTATCGTAGTGTTGATGAAACACAGAAATTGCATCGGGATTGAATACAACAGTCACCATGCGCACTTTCCTCCGTGGGAGTAGTGTCTCAACAGTCTATGCTTTGATCGTTCCCTGGAAGACCAGAAGTAGTTTCCGATGCACATCTGGAGGCATTCTGTAATCTGTGGACTAACATAGTGTTGATGAAACACAGAAATTGCATCGGGATTGAATACAACAGTCACCATGCGCACTTTCCTCCATGGGAGTAATGTCTCAAACAGTTTACGCTTTGATCGTTCCCTGGAAGATCAGTAGTAGTTTCCGATGCACAAATGGAGGCATTCTGTAACCTGTGGGCTGCCAGAGTGTTGATGAAACACAGAAATTGCATCGGGATTGAATACAACAGGCACAATGCGCACTTTCCTCCACGGGTGTAATGTCTCAAACAGTCTGCGGTTTGATCGTTCCCTGGAAGACCAGTAGTAGTTTCCGATGCACATCTGGAGATATTCTGTAATCTGTGGACTATCAAAGTGTTGATGAAACACAGAAATTGCATAGGGATTGAATACAACAGTCACCATGCGCACTTTCCTCCATGGGAGTAATGTCTCAAACAGTTTACGATTTGATCTTTCCCTGGAAGACCAGTAGTAGTTTCCGATGCACATGTGGAGGCATTCTGTAACCTGTGGGCTGTCATAGTGTTGATGAAACACAGAAATTGCATCGGGATTGAATACTACAGTCACCATGCGCACTTTCCCCCACGGGAGTAATGTCTCAAACAGTCTACGCTTTGATCGTTTACTGGGAGACCAGTAGTAGTTTCCGACGCACATCTGGAAATATTCTGTAATCTGTGGACTATCAAAGTGTTGATGAAACACAGAAATTGCATCGGGATTGAATACAACAGTCACCATGCGCACTTTCCTATACAGGAGTAATGTCTCTAACAGTCTACGATTTGATCGTTCCCTGGAAGACCACTAGTAGTTTCCGATGCACAACTGGAGATATTCTGTAATCTGTGGACTATCTAAGTGTTGATGAAACACAGAAATTGCATCGGGATTGAATACAACAGTCTGCATGCGCACTTTCTTCCATGGGAGTAATGTCTCAAAGAGTCTACGCTTTGATCGTTCCCTGGAAGACCAGTGGTAGTTTCCAATGCACATCTGGAGACATTCTGTTACCTGTGGACCTTCAAAGTGTTGATGAAACACAGAAATTGCATCGGGATTGAATACAACAGTCACCATGCGCACTTGCCTACATGTTAGTAATGTCTCAAACAGTCTACGCTTTAATCGTTCCCTGGAAGACCAGTGGTAGTTTCCGATGCACATCTGGAGGCATTCCGAGTGTTGATGAAACACAGAAATTGCATTGCGATTGAATACAACAGTCACCATGCGCACTTTCCTCCATGGGAGTAATGTCTCAAACAGTCTACGCTTTGATCGTTCCCTGGAAGACCAGTAGTAGTTCCCAATGCACATCTGGTGTCTTTCTGTAATCTTGTGGACTATCAGATTGTTGATGAAACACAGAAATTGCATCGGGATTGAATACAACAGTCACCATGCGCACTTTCCTCCACGGGAGTAATGTCTCAAACAGTCTACGCTTTGATCGTTCCCTGGAAGACCAGTAGTAGTTTCCGATGCACGTTTGGATGCATTCTGTAATCTGTGGACCTTCAAAGTGTTGATGAAACACAGAAATTGCATCGGGATAGCATACAACAGTCACCATGCGTACTTGCCTACATGTTAGTAATGTCTCAAACAGTCTACGCTTTGATCGTACTTAGGAAGACAAGTAGTAGTTTTCGATGCACATCTGGAGGGATTCTGTAATCTGTGGACTATCAGAGTGTCGATGAAACACAGAAATTGCATCGGAATTGAATACAACAGTCACCATGCGCACTTTTCTCTATGGGAGTAATGTCTCAAATATTCTACGCTTTGATCGTTCCCTATAAGACCAGTAGTAGTTTCCGATGCACATCTGGATGCATTATGTAAACTGTTGACCTTCAAAGTGTTGATGAAACACAGAAATTGCATCGGGATTGAATACAACAGTCACCATGCGCACTTGCCTACATGTTAGTAATGTCTCAAACAGTGTACGCTTTAATCGTTCCCTGGAAGACCAGTGGTAGTTTCCGATGCACATCTGGAGGCATTCCGAGTGTTGATGAAACACAGAAATTGCATCGGGATTGAATACAACAGTCACCATGCGCACTTTCTCCACGGGAGTAATGTCTCAAACAGTCTACGCTTTGATCGTTCCCTGGAAGACCAGTAGTAGCTTCCGGTGCACATCTGGTGGCATTCTGTAATCAGTGGACTATCAAAGTGTTGATGAAACACAGAAATTGCATCGGGATTGAATACAACAGTCTGCATGCGCACTTTCCTTCACGGGAGTAATGTCTGAAACAGTCTACGTTTTAATCGTACCCTGAAAGACCGGTAGTAGCTTCCGATCCACATCTGGTAGCATTCCTTAATCTGTGGACTATCAGAGTGTTGATGAAACACAGATATTGCATCGGGATTGAATACAACAGTCACCATGCGCACTTGCCTACATGTTAGTAATGTCTCAAACAGTTTACGCTTTGATCGTTCCCAGGAAGACCAATAGTAGTTTTCGATGCACATCTGGAGGCATTCCGTTACCTGTGGACTATCAGAGTGTTGATGAAACACAGAAATTGCATCGTGATTGAATACAACAGTCACCATGCGCACTTTCCTCCATGGGAGTAATGTCTCAAATAGTCTACGCTTTGATCGTTCCCTGGAAGACCAGTAGTAGTTTCCGATTCACATCTGGATGCATTCTGTAATCTGTAGACCTTCAAAGTGTTGATGAAACACAGAAATTGCATCGGGATTGAATAAAACAGTCACCATGCGCACTTGCCTAAATGTTAGTAATGTCTCAAACAGTCTACGCCTTAATCGTTCCCTGTAAGACCAGTGGTAGTTTCCGATACACATCTGGAGGCATTCCGAGTGTTGATGAAACACAGAAATTGCATTGGGATTGAATACAACAGTCACCATGCGCACTTTCCTCCATGGGAGTAATGTCTCAAAGAGTCTACGCTTTGATCGTTCCCTGGAAGACCAGTAGTAGTCCCCAATGCACATCTGGTGGCTTTCTGTAATCTTGTGGACTATCAGATTGTTGATGAAACACAGAAATTGCATCGGGATTGAATACAACAGTCTGCATGCGCACTTTCCTTCACGGGAGTAATGTCTCAAACAGTCCACGTTTTAATCGTACAGTGAAAGACCAGTAGTAGCTTCCGATGCACATCTGGTAGCATTCCTTAATCTGTGGACTATCAGAGTGTTGATGGAACACAGAAATTGCATCGGGATTGAATACAACAGTCACCATGCGCACTTGCCTACATGTTAGTAACGTCTCAAACAGTATACGCTTTGATCGTTCCCAGGAAGACCAGTAGTAGTTTCCGATGCACATCTGGTGGCTTTCTGTAATCTTGTGGACTATCAGATTGTTGCTGAAACACAGAAATTGCATCGGGATTTAATACAAAAGTCACCATGCGCACTTTTCTCCATGGGAGTAATGTCTCAAATAGCCGACGCTTCGATCGTTCCCTGGAAGACCTGTAGTAGTTTCCGATGCACGTTTGGATGCATTCTGTAATCTGTGGACCTTCAAAGTGTTGATGAAACACAGAAATTGCATCGGTATAGCATACAACAGTCACCATGCGTACTTGCCTACATGTTAGTAATGTCTCAAACAGTCTACGCTTTGATCGTACTTAGGAAGACAAGTAGTAGTTTTCGATGCACATCTGGAGTGATTCTGTATTCTGTGGACTATCAGAGTGTTGATGAAACACAGAAAATGCATCGGAATTGAATACAACAGTCACCATGCGCACTTTTCTCTATGGGAGTAATGTCTTAAATAATCTACGCTATGATCGTTCCCTATAAGACCAGTAGTAGTTTCCGATGCACATCTGGATGCATTCTGTAATCTGTAGACCTTCAAACTGTTGATGAAACACAGAAATTGCATCGGGATTGAATAAAACAGTCACCATGCGCACTTGCCTACATGTTAGTAATGTCTCAAACAGTCTACGCCTTAATCGTTCCCTGGAAGACCAGTGGTAGTTTCCGATACACATCTGGAGGCATTCCGAGTGTTGATGAAACACAGAAATTGCATTGGGATTGAATACAACAGTCACCATGCGCACTTTCCTCCATGGGAGTAATGTCTCAAAGAGTCTACGCTTTGATCGTTCCCTGGATGACCAGTAGTAGTTCCCAATGCACATCTGGCGGCTTTCTGTAAACTTGTGGACTATCAGATTGTTGATGAAACACAGAAATTGCATCGGGATTGAATACAACAGTCACCATGCGCACTTTCCTCCACGGGAGTAATGTCTCAAACAGTCTACGCTTTGATCGTTCCCTGGAAGACCAGTAGTAGTTTCCGATGCACATCTGGTGGCATTCTGTAATCAGTGGACTATCAGAGAGTTGATGAAACACAGAAATTGCATCGGGATTGAATACAACAGTCTACATGCGCACTTTCCTTCACGGGAGTAATGACTCAAACAGTCCACGTTTTAATCGTACAGTGAAAGACCAGTAGTAGCTTCCGATGCACATCTGGTAGCATTCCTTAATCTGTGGACTATCAGAGTGTTGATGAAACACAGAAATTGCATCGGGATTGAATACAACAGTCACCATGCGCACTTGCCTACATGTTAGTAATGTCTCAAACAGTATACGCTTTGATCGTTCCCAGGAAGACCAGTAGTAGTTTCCGATGCACATCTGGTGGCTTTCTGTAATCTTGTGGACTATCAGATTGTTGCTGAAACACCGAAATTGCATCGGGATTGAATACAAAAGTCACCATGCGCACTTTTCTCCATGGGAGTAATGTCTCAAATAGCCGACGCTTCGATCGTTCCCTGGAAGACCAGTAGTAGTTTCCGATGCACGTTTGGATGCATTCTGTAATCTGTGGACCTTCAAAGTGTTGATGAAACACAGAAATTGCATCGGGATAGCATACAACAGTCACCATGCGTACTTGCCTACATGTTAGTAATGTCTCAAACAGTCTACGCTTTGATCGTACTTAGGAAGACAAGTAGTAGTTTTCGATGCACATCTGGAGTGATTCTGTATTCTGTGGACTATCAGTGTTGATGAAACACAGAAATTGCATCGGAATTGAATACAACAGTCACCATGCGCACTTTTCTCTATGGGAGTAATGTCTCAAATAATCTACGCTTTGATCGTTCCCTATAAGACCAGTAGTAGTTTCCGATGCACATCTGGATGCATTATGTAATCTGTTGACCTTCAAAGTGTTGATGAAACACAGAAATTGCATCGGGATTGAATACAACAGCCACCATGCGCACTTGCCTACATGTTAGTAATGTCTCAAACAGTGTACGCTTTAATCGTTCCCTGGTAGACCAGTGGTAGTTTCCGATGCACATCTGGAGGCATTCCGAGTGTTGATGAAACACAGAAATTGCATCGGGATTGAATACAACAGTCACCATGCGCACTTTCCTCATGGGAGTAATGTCTCAAACAGTCTACGCTTTGATCGTTCCCTGGAAGACCAGTAGTAGCTTCCGATGCACATCTGGTGGCATTCTGTAATCAGTGGTCTATCAAAGTGTTGATGAAACACAGAAATTGCATCGGGATTGAATACAACAGTCTGCATGCGCACTTTCCTTCACGGGAGTAATGTCTCAAACAGTCTACGTTTTAATCGTACCCTGAAAGACCGGTAGTAGCTTCCGATGCACATCTGGTAGCATTCCTTAATCTGTGGACTATCAGAGTGCTGATGAAACACACATATTGCATCGGAATTGAATACAACAGTCACCATGCGCACTTGCCTACATGTTAGTAATGTCTCAAACAGTCTACGCTTTGATCGTTCCCTGGAAGACCAGTAGTAGTTCCCAATGCACATCTGGTGGCTTTCTGTAATCTTGTGGACTATCAGATTGTTGATGAAACACAGAAATTGCATCGGGATTGAATACAACAGTCACCATGCGCACTTGCCTACATGTTAGTAATGTCTCAAACAGTCTACGCTTTGATCGTTCCCAGGAAGACCAGTAGTAGTTTCCGATGCACATGTGGAGGCATTCTGTAACCTGTGGACTATCAGAGTGTTGATGAAACACAGAAATTGCATCGTGATTGAATACAACAGTCACCATGCGCACTTTCCTCCATGGGAGTAATGTCTCAAATAGGCTACGATTTGATCGTTCCCTGTAAGACCAGGAGTAGTTTCCGATGCACATCTGGATGCATTCTGTAATCTGTGGACCTTCAAAGTGTTGATGAAACACAGAAATTGCATCGGGATTGAATACAACAGTCACCATGCGCACTTTCCTCCATGGGAGTAATGTCTCAAATAGGCTACGATTTGATCGTTCCCTGTAAGACCAGGAGTAGTTTCCGATGCACATCTGGATGCATTCTGTAATCTGTGGACCTTCAAAGTGTTGATGAAACACAGAAATTGCATCGGGATTGAATACAACAGTCAACATGCGCACTTTCCTCCATGGGAGTAATGTCTCAAACAGTCTACGCTTTGATCGTTCCCTGGAAGACCAGTAGTAGTTCCCAATGCACATCTGGTGGCTTTCTGTAATCTTGTGGACTATCAGACTGTTGATGAAACACAGAAATTGCATCGGGATTGAATACAACAACCACCATGCGCACTTTCCTCCACGGGAGTAATGTCTCAAACAGACTACGCTTTGATCGTTCCCTGGAAGACCAGTAGTAGTTTCTGATGCACATCTGGTAGCATTCTGTAATCTGTGGACTATCAGAGTGTTGATGAAACACAGAAATTGCATCGGGATTGAATTCAACAGTCACCATGAGCACGTTCCTCCACGAAAGTAATGTCTCAAACAGTCTACGCTTTGATCGTTCCCTGGAAGACCAGTAGTGGTTTCCGATGCGCCTCTGGTAGCATTCTGTAATCTGTGGACTATCAGAGTGTTGATGAAACACAGAAATTGCATCGGGATTGAATACAACATTCACAATGCGCACCTTCCTTCATGGGGGTAATGTCTCAAACACACTACGCTTTGATCGTTCCCTGGAAGACCAGTAGTAGTTTCCGATGCACATCTGGAGGCATTCTGTAATCTGTGGACATTCAGAGTGTTGATGAAACACAGAAATTGTATCGGGATTGAATACAACAGTCACCATGCGCACTTTTCTCCTTGGGAGTAATGTCTCAAATAGCCGACGCTTCGATCGTTCCCTGGAAAACCAGAAGTAGTTTCCGATGCACGTTTGGATGCATTCTGTAATCTGTGGACCTTCAAAGTGTTGATGAAACACAGAAATTGCATCGGGATTGAATACAACAGTCAGCATGCGCACTTGCCTACATGTTAGTAATGTCTCAAACAGTCTACGCTTTGATCGTACATAGGAAGACAAGTAGTAGATTTCGATGCACATCTGGAGGGATTCTGTAATCTGTGGACTATCAGAGTGTTGATGAAACACAGAAATTGCATCGGAATTGAATACAACAGTCACCATGCGCACTTGCCTACATGTTAGTAATGTCTCAAACAGTCTACGCTTTAATCGTTCCCTGGAAGACCAGTGGTAGTTTCCGATGCACATCTGGAGGCATTCCGAATGTTGATGAAACACAGAAATTGCATTGGGATTGAATACAACAGTCACCGTGCGCAATTTTCTCCATGTCAGTAATGTCTCCAACAGTCTACGCTTTGATCGTTCCCTGGAAGACCAGTGGTAGTTTCCAATGCACATCTGGAGGCATTCCGAGTGTTGATGAATCATAGAGATTGCATTGGGATTGAATACAACAGTCACCATGCGCACATTCCTCCATGGGAGTAGTGTCTCAGAGAGTCTACGCATTGATCGTTCGATGGAAGACCAGTAGTAGTTTCCGATGCACATTTGGATCCATTCTGTAATCTGTGGACCTTCAAAGTGTTGATGAAACACAGAAATTGCATCGGGATTGAATACAACAGTCACCATGCGCACTTGCCTACATGTTAATAATGTCTCAAACAGTCTACGCTTTAATCGTTCCCTGGAAGACCAGTGGTAGTTTCCGATGCACATCTGGAGGCATTCCAAGTGTTGATGAAACACAGAAATTGCATTGGGATTGAATACAACAGTCACCATGCGCACTTTCCTCCATGGGAGTAATGTCTCAAACAGTCTACGCTTTGATCGTTCCCTGGAAGACCAGTATTAGTTTCCAATGCACATCTGGTGGCTTTCTGTGATCTTGTGGACTATCAGAGTGTTGATGAAACACAGAAATTGCATCGGGATTGAATACAACAGTGACCATGCGCACTTTCCTCCTCGGATGTAATGTCTCAAACAGTCTACGCTTTGATCGTTCCCTGGAAGACCAGTAGTAGTTTCCGATGCGCATCTGGTAGCATTCTGTAATCTGTGGACTATCAGAGTGTTGATGAAACACAGAAATTGCATCGGGATTGAATACAACAGTCACCATGCGCACTTTCCTCCATGGGAGTAGTGTCTCAACAGTCTATGCTTTGATCGTTCGCTGGAAGTCCAGAAGTAGTTTCCGATGCACATCTGGAGGCATTCTGTATTCTGTGGACTATCGTAGTGTTGATGAAACACAGAAATTGCATCGGGATTGAATACAACAGTCACCATGCGCACTTTCCGCCATGGGAGTAGTGTCTCAACAGTCTATGCTTTGATCGTTCCCTGGAAGACCAGAAGTAGATTCCGATGCACATCTGGAGGCATTCTGTAATCTGTGGACTAACATAGTGTTGATGAAACACAGAAATTGCATCGGGATTGAATACAACAGTCACCATGCGCACTTTCCTCCATGGGAGTAATGTCTCAAACAGTTTACGCTTTGATCGTTCCCTGGAAGACCAGTAGTAGTTCCCGATGCACAAATGGAGGCATTCTGTAACCTGTGGGCTGCCAGAGTGTTGATGAAACACAGAAATTGCATCGGGATTTAATACAACAGTCACAATGCGCACTTTCCTCATCGGGAGTAATGTCTCAAACAGTCTGCGGTTTGATCGTTCCCTGGAAGACCAGTAGTAGTTTCCGATGCACATCTGGAGATATTCTGTAATCTGTGGACTATCAAAGTGTTGATGAAACACAGAAATTGCATCGGGATTGAATACAACAGTCACCATGCGCACTTTCCTCCATGGGAGTAATGTCTCAAACAGTTTACGCTTTGATCGTTCCCTGGAAGACCAGTAGTAGTTTCCGATGCACATCTGGAGGCATTCTGTAACCTGTGGGCTGTCAGAGTGTTGAAGAAACACAGAAATTGCATCGGGATTGAATACAACAGTCACCATGCGCACTTTCCCCCACGGGAGTAATGTCTCAAACAGTCTACGATTTGATCGTTTACTGGGAGACTAGTAGTAGTTTCCGATGCACATCTGGAGATATTCTGTAATCTGTGGACTATCAAAGTGTTGATGAAACACAGAAATTGCATCGGGATTGAATACAACAGTCACCATGCGCACTTTCCTATACAGGAGTAATGTCTCAAACAGTCTACGCTTTGATCGTTCCCTGGAAGACCACTAGTAGTTTCCGATGCAC
This sequence comes from Schistocerca gregaria, assembly GCF_023897955.1. Taxonomy (NCBI): domain Eukaryota; kingdom Metazoa; phylum Arthropoda; class Insecta; order Orthoptera; family Acrididae; genus Schistocerca; species Schistocerca gregaria. Next base: position 5,087,100 of record NC_064926.1, read on the forward strand.
ATCTGGAGATATTCTGTAATCTGTGGACTATCTAAGTGTTGATGAAACACAGAAATTGCATCGGGATTGAATACAACAGTCTGCATGCGCACTTTCTTCCATGGGAGTAATGTCTCAAACAGTCTACGCTTTGATCGTTCCCTGGAAGACCAGTGGTAGTTTCCAATGCACATCTGGAGGCATTCTGTAACCTGTGGACCTTCAAAGTGTTGATGAAACACAGAAATTGCATCGGGATTGAATACAACAGTCACCATGCGCACTTGCCTACATGTTAGTAATGTCTCAACCAGTCTACGCTTTAATCGTTCCCTGGAAGACCAGTGGTAGTTTCCGATGCACATCTGGAGGCATTCCGAGTGTTGATGAAACACGGAAATTGCATTGGGATTGAATACAACAGTCACCATGCGCACTTTCCTCCATGGGAGTAATGTCTCAAACAGTCTACGCTTTGATCGTTCCCTGGAAAACCAGTAGTAGTTCCCAATGCACATCTGGTGGCTTTCTGTAATCTTGTGGACTATCAGATTGTTGATGAAACACAGAAATTGCATCGGGATTGAATACAACAGTCACCATGCGCACTTCCCTCCACGGGAGTAATGTCTCAAACAGTCTACGCTTTGTTCGTTCCCTGGAAGACCAGTAGCAGTTTCCGATGCACATCTGGTGGCATTCTGTAATCAGTGGACTATCAGAGTGTTGATGAAACACAGAAATTGCATCGGGATTGAATACAACAGTCTGCATGCGCACTTTCCTTCACAGGAGTAATGTCTCAAACAGTCCACGTTTTAATCGTACCCTGAAAGACCAGTAGTAGCCTCCGATGCACATCTGGTAGCATTCCTTAATCTGTGGACTATCAGAGTGTTGATGAAACACAGAAATTGCATCGGGATTGAATACAACAGTCACCATGCGCACTTTTCTCCATGGGATTAATGTCTCAAATAGCCGACGCTTCGATCGTTCCCTGGAAGACCAGTAGTAGTTTCCGATGCACGTTTGGATGCATTCTGTAATCTGTGGACCTTCAAAGTGTTGATGAAACACAGATATTGCATCGGGATAGCATACAACAGTCACCATGCGTACTTGCCTACATGTTAGTAATGTCTCAAACAGTCTACGCTTTGATCGTACTTAGGAAGACAAGTAGTAGTTTTCGATGCACATCTGGAGGGATTCTGTAATCTGTGGACTATCAGAGTGTTGATGAAACACAGAAATTGCATCGGAATTGAATACAACAGTCACCATGCGCACTTTTCTCTATGGGGGTAATGTCTCAAATAATCTACGCTTTGATCGTTCCCTATAAGACCAGTAGTAGTTTCCGATGCACATCTGGATGCATTATGTAATCTGTTGACCTTCAAAGTGTTGATGAAACACAGAAATTGCATCGGGATTGAATACAACAGTCACCATGCGCACTTGCCTACATGTTAGTAATGTCTCAAACAGTCTACGCTTTAATCGTTCCCTGGAAGACCAGTGGTAGTTTCCGATGCACATCTGGAGGCATTCCGAGTGTTGATGAAACACAGAAATTGCATCGGGATTGAATACAACAGTCACCATGCGCACTTTCCCCACGGGAGTAATGTCTCAAACAGTCTACGCTTTGATCGTTCCCTGGAAGACCAGTAGTAGATTCCGATGCACATCTGGTGGCATTCTGTAATCAGTGGACTATCAAAGTGTTGATGAAACACAGAAATTGCATCGAGATTGAATACAACAGTCTGCATGTGCACTTTCCTTCACGGGAGTAATGTCTCAAACAGTCTACGTTTTAATCGTACCCTGAAAGACCGGTAGTAGCTTCCGATGCACATCTGGTAGCTTTCCTTAATCTGAGGACTATCAGAGTGTTGATGAATCACAGATATTGCATCGGGATTGAATACAACAGTCACCATGCGCACTTGCCTACATGTTAGTAATGTCTCAAACAGTCTACGCTTTGATCGTTCCCAGGAAGACCAGTAGTAGTTTCCGATGCACATCTGGAGGCATTCCGTTACCTGTGGACTATCAGAGTGTTGATGAAACACAGAAATTGCATCGTGATTGAATACAACAGTCACCATGCGCACTTTCCTACACGGGAGTAATGTCACAAACAATCTACGCTTTAATCGTTCCCTGGAAGTCCAGTAGTAGTTTCCTATGCACATCTGGTGGCATTCTGTAATCTGTGGACTATCAGCCTGTTGATGAAACACAGATATTGCATCGGGATTGAATACAACAGTCACCATGCGCACTTTCCTCCATGGGAGTAATGTCTCAAATAGTCTACGCTTTGATCGTTCCCTGGAAGACCAGTAGTAGTTTCCGATGCACATCTGGATGCATTCTGTAATCTGTAGACCTTCAAAGTGTTGATGAAACACAGAAATTGCATCGGGATTGAATAAAACAGTCACCATGCGCACTTGCCTACATGTTAGTAATGTCTCAAACAGTCTACGCCTTAATCGTTCCCTGGAAGACCAGTGGAAGTTTCCGATACACATCTGGAGGCATTCCGAGTGTTGATGAAACACAGAAATTGCATTGGGATTGAATACAACAGTCACCATGCGCACTTTCCTCCATGGGAGTAATGTCTCAAACAGTCTACGCTTTGATCGTTACCTGGAATACCAGTAGTAGTTCCCAATGCACATCTGGTGGCTTTCTGTAATCTTGTTGACTATCAGATTGTTGATGAAACACAGATATTGCATCGGGATTGAATACAACAGTCACCATGCGCACTTGCCTACATGTTAGTAATGTCTCAAACAGTCTACGCTTTGATCGTACTTAGGAAGGCAAGTAGTAGTTTTCGATGCACATCTGGAGGGATTCTGTAATCTGTGGACTATCAGAGTGTTGATGAAACACAGAAATTGCATCGGAATTGAATACAACAGTCACCATGCGCACTTTTCTCTATGGGAGTAATGTCTCAAATAGTCTACGCTTTGATCGTTCCCTATAAGACCAGTAGTAGTTTCCGATGCACATCTGGATGCATTCTGTAATCTGTTGACCTTCAAAGTGTTGATGAAACACAGAAATTGCATCGGGATTGAATACAACAGTCACCATGCGCACTGCCGGCCGCGGTGGTCTCGCGGTTCTAGGCGCGGAGTCCGGAACCGTGCGACTGCTACGGTCGCAGGTTCGAATCCTGCCTCGGGCATGGATGTGTGTGCTGTCCTTAGGTTAGTTAGGTTTAAGTAGTTCTAAGTTCTAGGGGACTAATGACCACAGCAGTTGAGTCCCATAGTGCTCAGAGCCATTTGAACCATTTTGAACCACCATGCGCACTTGCCTACATGTTAGTAATGTCTCAAACAGTCTACGCTTTAATCGTTCCCTGGAAGACCAGTGGTAGTTTCCGATGCACATCTGGAGGCATTCCGAATGTTGATGAAACACAGAAATTGCATTGGGATTGAATACAACAGTCACCATGCGCACTTCCCTCCATTGGAGTAATGTCTCAAACAGTCTACGCTTTGATCGTTCCCTGGAAGACCAGTAGTAGTTTCCAATGCACATCTGGTGGCTTTCTGTAATCTTGTGGACTATCAGAGTGTTGATGAAACACAGAAATTGCATCAGGATTGAATACAACAGTCTCCATGCGCACTTTCCCCACGGGAGTAATGTCTCAAACAGTCTACGCTTTGATCGTTCCCTGGAAGACCAGTAGTAGTTTCCGATGCACATCTGGTGGCATTCTGTAATCAGTGGACTATCAGAGTGTTGATGAAACACAGAAATTGCATCGGGATTGAATACAACAGTCTGCATGCGCACTTTCCTTCACGGGAGTAATGTCTCAAACAGTCTACGTTTTAATCGTACCCTGAAAGACCGGTAGTAGCTTCCGATGCACATCTGGTAGCATTCCTTAATCTGTGGACTATCAGAGTGTTGATGAAACACAGATATTGCATCGGGATTGAATACAACAGTCACCATGCGCACTTGCCTACATGTTAGTAATGTCTCAAACAGTCTACGCTTTGATCGTTCCCAGGAAGACCAGTAGTAGTTTCCGATGCACATCTGGAGGCATTCTGTTACCTGTGGACTATCAGAGTGTTGATGAAACACAGAAATTGCATCGGGATTGAATACAACAGTCACCATGCGCACTTTCCTCCACGAATGTAATGTCTCAAAGAGACTACGCTTTGATCGTTTCCTGGATGACCAGTAGTAGTTTCCGATGCGCCTCTGGTAGCATTCTGTAATCTGTGGACTATCGGAGTGTTGATGAAACACAGAAATTGCATCGGGATTGAATACAACAGTCACAATGCGCACCTTCCTCCATGGGGGTAATGTCTCAAACACGCTACGCTTTGATCGTTCCCTGGAAGACCAGTAGTAGTATCCGATGCACATCTGGAGGCATTCTGTAATCTGTGGACAATCAGAGTATTGATGAAACACAGAAATTGCATTGGGATTGAATACAACAGTCACCATGCGCACTTGCCTACATGTTAGTAATGTCTCATACAGTCTACGCTTTAATCGTTCCCTGGAAGACCAGTGGTAGTTTCCGATGCACATCTGGAGGCATTCCGAGTGTTGATGAAACACAGAGATTGCATTGGGATTGAATACAACCGTCACCATGCGCACTTTACTCCATGGGAGTAATGTCTCAAATAGTCAACGCTTTGATCGTTCCCTGGAAGACCAGTGGTAGTTCCCAATGCACATCTGGTGGCTTTCTGTAATCTTGTGGACTATCAGAGTGTTGATGAAACACAGATATTGCATCGGGATTGAATACAACAGTCACCATGCGCACTTGCCTACATGTTAGTAATGTCTCAAACAGTCTACGCTTTGATCGTTCCCAGGAAGACCAGTAGTAGTTTCCGATGCACATCTGGAGGCATTCTGTAATCTGTTGACCTTCAAAGTTTTGATGAAACACAGAAATTGCATCGGGATTGAATACAACAGTCACCATGCGCACTTTCCTCCATGTTAGTAATGTCTCAAACAGTCTACGCTTTGATCGTTCCCTGGAAGACCAGTAGTAATTTCCGATGCACATCTGGTAGCATTCCTTAATCTGTGGACTATCAGAGTGTTGATGAAACACAGATATTGCATCGGGATTGAATACAACAGTCACCATGCGCACTTGCCTACATGTTAGTAATGTCTCAAACAGTCTACGCCTTGATCGTTCCCAGGAAGACCAGTAGTAGTTTCCGATGCACATCTGGAGGCATTCTGTTACCTGTGGACTATCAGAGTGTTGATGAAACACTGAAATTGCATTGGGATTGAATACAACAGTCACAATGAGCACCTTCCTCCATAGGGGTAATGTCTCAAACACGCTACGCTTTGATCGTTCCCTGGAAGACCAGTAGTAGTTTATGATGCCCATCTGGAGGCATTCTGTAATCTGTGGACATTCAGAGTGTTGATGAAACACAGAAATTGCATCGGGATTGAATACAACAGTCACCATGCGCACTTTCCTCCATGGGAGTAATGTCTCAAACAGTCTACGCTTTGATCGTTCCGTGGAAGACCAGTAGTAGTTCCCAATGCACATCTGGTGGCTTTCTGTAATCTTGTGGACTATCAGATTGTTGATGTAACACAGAAATTGCATCGGGATTGAATACAACAGTCACCATGCGCACTTTCCTCCACGGGAGTAATGTCTCAAACAGACTACGCTTTGATCGTTCCCTGAAAGACCAGTAGTAGTTTCCTATGCACATCTGGTAGCATTCTGTAATCTGTGGACTATCAGAGTGTTGATGAAACACAGAAATTGCATCGGGATTGAATACAACAGTCACCATGAGCACGTTCCTCCACGAAAGTAATGTCTCAAACAGCCGACGCTTCGATCGTTCCCTGGAAGACCAGTAAGAGTTTCCGATGCACGTTTGGATGCATTCTGTAATCTGTGGACCATCAAAGTGTTGATGAAACACAGAAATTGCATCGGGATTGAATACAACAGTCACCATGCGCACTTGCCTACATGTTAGTAATGTCTCAAACAGTCTACGCTTTGATCGTACTTAGGAAGACAAGTAGTAGTTTTCGATGCACATCTGGAGGGACTCTGTAATCCGTGGACTATCAGAGTGTTGATGAAACACAGAAATTGCATCGGAATTGAATACAACAGTCACCATGCGCACTTTTCTCTATGGGAGTAATGTCTCAAATAGTCTACGTTTTGATCGTTCCCTATAAGACCAGTAGTAGTTTCCGATGCACATCTGGATGCATTCTGTAATCTGTTGACCTTCAAAGTTTTGATGAAACACAGAAATTGCATCGGGATTGAATACAACAGTCACCATGCGCACTTTCCTACATGTTAGTAATGTCTCAAACAGTCTACGCTTTAATCGTTCCCTGGAAGACCAGTGGTAGTTTCCGATGCACATCTGGAGGCATTCCGAATGTTGATGAAACACAGAAATTGCATTGGGATTGAATACAACAGTCACCATGCGCACTTTCCTTCATGTTAGTAATGTCTCTAACAGTCTACGCTTTGATCGTTCCCTGGAAGACCAGTGGTAGTTTCCAATGCACATCTGGAGGCATTCCGAGTGTTGATGAAACACAGAAATTGCATTGGGATTGAATACAACAGTCACCATGCGCACTTTCCTCCATGGGAGTAATGTCTCAAACAGTCTACGCTTTGATCGTTCCCTGGAAGACCAGTAGTAGTTTCCAATGCACATCTGGTGGCTTTCTGTGATCTTGTGGACTATCAGAGTGTTGATGAAACACAGAAATTGCATCGGGATTGAATACAACAGTCACCATGCGCACTTTCCTCCTCGGATGTAATGTCTCAAACAGTCTACGCTTTGATCGTTCCCTGGAAGACCAGTAGTAGTTTCCGATGCGCATCTGGTAGCATTCTGTAATCTGTGGACTATCAGATTGTTGATGAAACACAGATATTGCATCGGGATTGAATACAACAGTCACCATGCGCACTTGCCTACATGTTAGTAATGTCTCAAACAGTCTACGCTTTGATCGTACTTAGGAAGGCAAGTAGTAGTTTTCGATGCACATCTGGAGGGATTCTGTAATCTGTGGACTATCAGAGTGTTGATGAAACACAGAAATTGCATCGGAATTGAATACAACAGTCACCATGCGGACTTTTCTCTATGGGAGTAATGTCTCAAATAGTCTACGCTTTGATCGTTCCCTATAAGACCAGTAGTAGTTTCCGATGCACATCTGGATGCATTCTGTAATCTGTTGACCTTCAAAGTGTTGATGAAACACAGAAACTGCATCGGGATTGAATACAACAGTCACCATGCGCACTGCCGGCCGCGGTGGTCTCGCGGTTCTAGGCGCGGAGTCCGGAACCGTGCGACTGCTACGGTCGCAGGTTCGAATCCTGCCTCGGGCATGGATGTGTGTGCTGTCCTTAGGTTAGTTAGGTTTAAGTAGTTCTAAGTTCTAGGGGACTAATGACGACAGCAGTTGAGTCCCATAGTGCTCAGAGCCATTTGAACCATTTTGAACCACCATGCGCACTTGCCTACATGTTAGTAATGTCTCAAACAATCTACGCTTTAATCGTTCCCTGGAAGACCAGTGGTAGTTTCCGATGCACATTTGGAGGCATTCCGAATGTTGATGAAACACAGAAATTGCATTGGGATTGAATACAACAGTCACCATGCGCACTTTCCTTCATGTTAGTAATGTCTCTAACAGTCTACGCTTTGATCGTTCCCTGGAAGACCAGTGGTAGTTTCCAATGCACATCTGGAGGCATTCCGAGTGTTGATGAAACACAGAAATTGCATTGGGATTGAATACAACAGTCACCATGTGCACATTCCTCCATGGGAGTAGTGTGTCAGAGAGTCTACGCATTGATCGTTCCCTGGAAGACCAGTAGTAGTTTCCGATGCACATTTGGATCTCTTCTGTAATCTGTGGACCTTCAAAGTGTTGATGAAACACAGATATTGCATCGGGATTGAAAACAACAGTCACAATGCGCACTTGAATACATGTTAATACTGTCTCAAACAGTCTACCCTTTAATCGTTCCCTGGAAGACCAGTGGTAGTTTCCGATGCACATCTGGAGGCATTCCGAGTGTTGATGAAACACAGAAATTGCATGGGGATTGAATACAACAGTCTGCATGCGCACTTTCCTTCACGGGAGTAATGTCTCAAACAGTCTACGTTTTAATCGTACCCTGAAAGACCGGTAGTAGCTTCCGATGCACATCTGGTAGCATTCCTTAATCTGTGGACTATCAGAGTGTTGATGAAACACAGATATTGCATCGGGATTGAATACAACAGTCACCATGCGCACTTGCCTACATGTTAGCAATGTCTCAAACAGTCTACGCTTTGATCGTTCCCAGGAAGAACAGTAGTAGTTTCCGATGCACATCTGGAGGCATTCTGTTACCTGTGGACTATCAGAGTGTTGATGAAACACAGAAATTGCATCGGGATTGAATACAACAGTCACCATGCGCACTTTCCTCCACGAATGTAATGTCTCAAAGAGTCTACGCTTTGATCGTTTCCTGGATGACCAGTAGTAGTTTCCGATGCACATCTGGAGGCATTCTGTAATCTGTTGACCTTCAAAGTTTTGATGAAACACAGAAATTGCATCGGGATTGAATACAACAGTCACCATGCGCACTTTCCTCCATGTTAGTAATGTCTCAAACAGTCTACGCTTTGATCGTTCCCTGGAAGACCAGTAGTAATTTCCGATGCACATCTGGAGGCATTCTGTAATCTGTGGACATTCAGAGTGTTGATGAAACACAGAAATTGCATCGGGATTGAATACAACAGTCACCATGCGCACTTTTCTCCACGGGAGTAATGTCTCAAATAGCCGACGCTTCGATCGTTCCCTGGAAGACCAGTAAGAGTTTCCGATGCACGTTTGGATGCATTCTGTAATCTGTGGACCTTCAAAGTGTTGATGAAACACAGAAATTGCATCGGGATTGAATACAACAGTCACCATTCGCACTTGCCTACATGTTAGTAATGTCTCAAACAGTCTACGCTTTAATCGTTCCCTGGAAGACCAGTGGTAGTTTCCGATGCACATCTGGAGGCATTCCGAGTGTTGATGAAACACAGAAATTGCATTGGGATTGAATACAACAGTCACCATGCGCACTTTCCTCCATGGGAGAAATGTCTCAAACAGTCAACGCTTTGATCGTTCCCTGGAAGACCAGTGGTAGTTCCCAATGCACATCTGGTGGCTTTCTGTAATCTTGTGGACTATCAGATTGTTGATGAAACACAGAAATTGAATCGGGATTGAATACAACAGTCACCATGCCGCACTTTCCCCACGGGAGTAATGTCTCAAACAGTCTACGCTTTGATCGTTCCCTGGAAGACCAGTAGTAGCTTCCGATGCACATCTGGTAGCATTCCTTAATCTGTGGACTATCAGAGTGTTGATGAAACACAGATATTGCATCGGGATTGAATACAACAGTCACCATGCGCACTTGCCTACATGTTAGTAATGTCTCAAACAGTCTACGCTTTGATCGTTCCCAGGAAGACCAGTAGTAGTTTCCGATGCACATCTGGAGGCATTCTGTAATCTGTTGACCTTCAAAGTTTTGATGAAACACAGAAATTGCATCGGTATTGAATACAACAGTCACCATGCGCACTTTCCTCCATGTTAGTAATGTCTCAAACAGTCTACGCTTTGATCGTTCCCTGGAAGACCAGTAGTAATTTCCGATGCACATCTGGTAGCATTCCTTAATCTGTGGACTATCAGAGTGTTGATGAAACACAGATATTGCATCGGGATTGAATACAACAGTCACCATGCGCACTTGCCTACATGTTAGTAATGTCTCAAACAGTCTACGACATGATCGTTCCCAGGAAGACCAGTAGTAGTTTCCGATGCACATCTGGAGGCATTCTGTTACCTGTGGACTATCAGAGTGTTGATGAAACACTGAAATTGCATTGGGATTGAATACAACAGTCACAATGCGCACCTTCCTCCATAGGGGTAATGTCTCAAACACGCTACGCTTTGATCGTTCCCTGGAAGACCAGTAGTAGTTTCCGATGCACATCTGGAGGCATTCTGTAATCTGTGGACATTCAGAGTGTTGATGAAACACAGAAATTGCATCGGGATTGAATACAACAGTCACCGTGCGCACTTTCCTCCATGGGAGTAATGTCTCAAACAGTCTACGCTTTGATCGTTCCCTGGAAGACCAGTAGTAGTTCCCAATGCACATCTGGTGGCTTTCTGTAATCTTGTGGACTATCAGATTGTTGATGTAACACAGATATTGCATCGGGATTGAATACAACAGTCACCATGCGCACTTTCCTCCACGGGAGTAATGTCTCAAACAGACTACGCTTTGATCGTTCCCTGGAAGACCAGTAGTAGTTTCCTATGCACACCTGGTAGCATTCTGTAATCTGTGGACTATCAGAGTGTTGATGAAACACAGAAATTGCATCGGGATTGAATACAACAGTCACCATGAGCACGTTCCTCCACGAAAGTAATGTCTCAAACAGTCTACGCTTTGATCGTTCCCTGGAAGACCAGTAGTAGTTTCCGATGCGCCTCTGGTAGCATTCTGTAATCTGTGGACTATCAGAGTGTTGATGAAACACAGAAATTGCATCGGGATTGAATACAACAGTCACAATGCGCACCTTCCTCCATGGGGGTAATGTCTCAAACACGCTACGCTTTGATCGTTCCCTGGAAGACCAGTAGTAGTTTCCGATGCACATCTGGAGGCATTCTGTAATCTGTTGACCTTCAAAGTTTTGATGAAACACAGAAATTGCATTGGGATTGAATACAACAGTCACCATGCGCACTTTCCTTCATGTTAGTAATGTCTCTAACAGTCTACGCTTTGATCGTTCCCTGGAAGACCAGTGGTAGTTTCCAATGCACATCTGGAGGCATTCCGAGTGTTGATGAAACACAGAAATTGCATTGGGATTGAATACAACAGTCACCATGTGCACATTCCTCCATGGGAATAGTGTCTCAGAGAGTCTACGCATTTATCGTTCCCTGGAAGACCAGTAGTAGTTTCCGATGCACATTTGGATCCATTCTGTAATCTGTGGACCTTCAAAGTGTTGATGAAACACAGAAATTGCATCGGGATTGAATACAACAGTCACCATGCGCACTGGCCTACATGTTAATACTGTCTCAAACAGTCTACGCTTTAATCGTTCCCTGGAACACCAGTGGTAGTTTCCGATGCACATCTGGAGGCATTCCGAGTGTTGATGAAACACAGAAATTGCATTGGGATTGAATACAACAGTCACCATGCGCACTTTCCTCCATTGGAGTAATGTCTCAAACAGTCTACGCTTTGATCGTTCCCTGGAAGACCAGTAGTAGTTTCCGATGCACATCTGGTGGCATTCTGTAATCAGTGGACTATCAGAGTGTTGATGAAACACAGAATTTGTATCGGGATTGAATACAACAGTCTGCATGCGCACTTTCCTTCACGGGAGTAATGTCTCAAACAGTCTACGTTTTAATCGTACCCTAAAAGACCGGTAGTAGCTTCCGATGCACATCTGGTAGCATTCCTTAATCTGTGGACTATCAGAGTATTGATGAAACACAGATATTGCATCGGGATTGAATACAACAGTCACCATGCGCACTTGCCTACATGTTAGTAATGTCTCAAACAGTCTACGCTTTGATCGTTCCCAGGAAGACCAGTAGTAGTTTCCGATGCACATCTGGAGGCATTCTGTTACCTGTGGACTATCAGAGTGTTGATGAAACACAGAAATTGCATCGTGATTGAATACAACAGTCACCATGCGCACTTTCCTCCACGGGAGTAATGTCACAAACAATCTACGCTTTAATCGTTCCCTGGAAGACCAGTAGTAGTTTCCTATGCACATCTGATGGCATTCTGTAATCTGTGGACTATCAGCCTGTTGATGAAACACAGATATTGCATCGGGATTGAATACAACAGTCACCATGCGCACTTTCCTCCATGGGAGTAATGTCTCAAATAGTCTACGCTTTGATCGTTCCCTGGAAGACCAGTAGTAGTTTCCGATGCACATCTGGATGCATTCTGTAATCTGTAGACCTTGAAAGTGTTGATGAAACACAGAAATTGCATCGGGATTGAATAAAACAGTCACCATGCGCACTTGCCTACATGTTAGTAATGTCTCAAACAGTCTACGCCTTAATCGTTCCCTGGAAGACCAGTGGTAGTTTCCGTTGCACATCTGGAGGCATTCCGAGTGTTGATGAAACACAGAAATTGCATTGGGATTGAATACAACAGTCACCATGCGCACTTTCCTCCATGGGAGTAATGTCTCAAACAGTCTACGCATTGATCGTTCCCTGGAAGACCAGTAGTAGTTCCCAATGCACATCTGGTGACTTTCTGTAATCTTGTGGACTATCAGATTGTTGATGAAACACAGAAATTGCATCGGGATTGAATACAACAGTCACCATGCGCACTTTCCTCCACGGGAGTAATGTCTCAAACAGACTACGCTTTGATCGTTCCCTGGAAGACCAATAGTAGTTTCCTTTGCACATCTGGTAGCATTCTGTAATCTGTGGACTATCAGAGTGTTGATGAAACACAGAAATTGCATCGGGATAGAATACAACAGTCACCATGAGCACGTTCCTCCACGAAAGTAATGTCTCAAACAGTCTACGCTTTGATCGTTCCCTGGAAGACCAGTAGTAGTTTCCGATGCGAATCTGGTAGCATTCTGTAATCTGTGGACTATCAGAGTGTTGATGAAACACAGAAATTGCATCGGGATTGAATACAAAAGTCACAATGCGCACCTTCCTCCATGGGGGTAATGTCTCAAACACGCTACGCTTTGATCGTTCCCTGGAAGACCAGTAGTAGTTTCCGATGCACATCTGGAGGCATTCTGTAATCTGTGGACATTCAGAGTGTTGATGAAACACAGAAATTGCATCGGGATTGAATACAACAGTCACCATGCGCACTTTTCTCCATGGGAGTAATGTCTCAAACAGCCGACGCTTCGATCGTTCCCTGGAAGACCAGTAAGAGTTTCCGATGCACGTTTGGATGCATTCAGTAATCTGTGGACCTTCAAAGTGTTGATGAAACACAGAAATTGCATCGGGATTGAATACAACAGTCACCATGCGCACTTGCCTACATGTTAGTAATGTCTCAAACAGTCTACGCTTTGATCGTACTTAGGAAGACAAGTAGTAGTTTTCGATGCACATCTGGAGGGATTCTGTAATCCGTGGACTATCAGAGTGTTGATGAAACACAGAAATAGCATCGGAATTGAATACAACAGTCACCATGCGCACTTTTCTCTATGGGAGTAATGTCTCAAATAGTCTACGCTTTGATCGTCCCTATAAGACCAGTAGTAATCTCCGATGCACATCTGAATGCATTCTGTAATCTGTTGACGTTCAAAGTTTTGATGAAACACAGAAATTGCATCGGGATTGAATACAACAGTCACCATGCGCACTTTCCTACATGTTAGTAATGTCTCAAACAGTCTACGCTTTAATCGTTCCCTGGAAGACCAGTGGTAGTTTCCGATGCACATCTGGAGGCATTCCGAATGTTGATGAAACACAGATATTGCATTGGGATTGAATACAACAGTCACCATGCGCACTTTCCTTAATGTTAGTATTGTCTCTAACAGTCTACGCTTTGATCGTTCCCTGGAAGACCAGTGGTAGTTTCCAATGCACATCTGGAGGCATTCCGAGTGTTGATGAAACACAGAAATTGCATTGGGATTGAATACAACAGTCACCATGTGCACATTCCTCCATGGGAGTAGTGTCTCAGAGAGTCTACGCATTGATCGTTCCCTGGAAGAGCAGTAGTAGTTTCCGATGCACATTTGGATCCATTCTGTAATCTGTGGACCTTCAAAGTGTTGATGAAACACAGAAATTGAATCGGGATTGAATACAACAGTCACCATGCGCACTTGCCTACATGTTAATACTGTCTCAAACAGTCTACGCTTTAATCGTTCCCTGGAAGACCAGTGGTAGTTTCCGATGCACATCTGGAGGCATTCCGAGTGTTGATGAAACACAGAAATTGCATTGGGATTGAATACAACAGTCACCATGCGCACTTTCCTCCATTGGAGTAATGTCTCAAACAGTCTACGCTTTGATCGTTCCCTGGAAGACCAGTAGTAGTTTCCAATGCACATCTGGTGGCTTTCTGTAATCTTGTGGACTATCAGAGTGTTGATGAGACACAGAAATTGCATCGGGATTGAATACAACAGTCACTATGCGCACTTTCCCCACGGGAGTAATGTCTCAAACAGTCTACGCTTTGATCGTTCCCTGGAAGACCAGTAGTAGTTTCCGATGCACATCTGGTGGCATTCTGTAATTAGTGGACTATCAGAGTGTTGATGAAACACAGAAATTGCATCGGGATTGAATACAACAGTCTGCATGCGCACTTTCCTTCACGGGAGTAATGTCTCAAACAGTCTACGTTTTAATCGTACCCTGAAAGACCGGTAGTAGCTTCCGATGCACATCTGGTAGCATTCCTTAATCTGTGGACTATCAGAGTGTTGATGAAACACAGATATTGCATCGGGATTGAATACAACAGTCACCATGCGCACTTGCCTACATGTTAGTAATGTCTCAAACAGTCTACGCTTTGATCGTTCCCAGGAAGACCAGTAGTAGTTTCCGATGCACATCTCGAGGCATTCTGTTACCTGTGGACTATCAGAGTGTTGATGAAACACAGAAATTGCATCGTGATTGAATACAACAGTCACCATGCGCACGTTCCTCCACAGGAGTAATGTCACAAACAATCTACGCTTTAATCGTTCCCTGGAAGACCAGTAGTAGTTTCCTATGCACATCTGGTGGCATTCTGTAATCTGTGGACTATCAGCCTGTTGATGAAACACAGAAATTGCATCGGAATTGAATACAACAGTCACCATGCGCACTTTTCTCTATGGGAGTAATGTCTCAAATAGTCTACGCTTTGATCGTCCCTATAAGACCAGTAGTAATCTCCGATGCACATCTGGATGCATTCTGTAATCTGTTGACGTTCAAAGTTTTGATGAAACACAGAAATTGCATCGGGATTGAATACAACAGTCACCATGCGCACTTTCCTACATGTTAGTAATGTCTCAAACAGTCTACGCTTTAATCGTTCCCTGGAAGACCAGTGGTAGTTTCCGATGCACATCTGGAGGCATTCCGAATGTTGATGAAACACAGATATTGCATTGGGATTGAATACAACAGTCACCATGCGCACTTTCCTTAATGTTAGTATTGTCTCTAACAGTCTACGCTTTGATCGTTCCCTGGAAGACCAGTGGTAGTTTCCAATGCACATCTGGAGGCATTCCGAGTGTTGATGAAACACAGAAATTGCATTGGGATTGAATACAACAGTCACCATGTGCACATTCCTCCATGGGAGTAGTGTCTCAGAGAGTCTACGCATTGATCGTTCCCTGGAAGAGCAGTAGTAGTTTCCGATGCACATTTGGATCCATTCTGTAATCTGTGGACCTTCAAAGTGTTGATGAAACACAGAAATTGAATCGGGATTGAATACAACAGTCACCATGCGCACTTGCCTACATGTTAATACTGTCTCAAACAGTCTACGCTTTAATCGTTCCCTGGAAGACCAGTGGTAGTTTCCGATGCACATCTGGAGGCATTCCGAGTGTTGATGAAACACAGAAATTGCATTGGGATTGAATACAACAGTCACCATGCGCACTTTCCTCCATTGGAGTAATGTCTCAAACAGTCTACGCTTTGATCGTTCCCTGGAAGACCAGTAGTAGTTTCCAATGCACATCTGGTGGCTTTCTGTAATCTTGTGGACTATCAGAGTGTTGATGAGACACAGAAATTGCATCGGGATTGAATACAACAGTCACTATGCGCACTTTCCCCACGGGAGTAATGTCTCAAACAGTCTACGCTTTGATCGTTCCCTGGAAGACCAGTAGTAGTTTCCGATGCACATCTGGTGGCATTCTGTAATTAGTGGACTATCAGAGTGTTGATGAAACACAGAAATTGCATCGGGATTGAATACAACAGTCTGCATGCGCACTTTCCTTCACGGGAGTAATGTCTCAAACAGTCTACGTTTTAATCGTACCCTGAAAGACCGGTAGTAGCTTCCGATGCACATCTGGTAGCATTCCTTAATCTGTGGACTATCAGAGTGTTGATGAAACACAGATATTGCATCGGGATTGAATACAACAGTCACCATGCGCACTTGCCTACATGTTAGTAATGTCTCAAACAGTCTACGCTTTGATCGTTCCCAGGAAGACCAGTAGTAGTTTCCGATGCACATCTCGAGGCATTCTGTTACCTGTGGACTATCAGAGTGTTGATGAAACACAGAAATTGCATCGTGATTGAATACAACAGTCACCATGCGCACGTTCCTCCACAGGAGTAATGTCACAAACAATCTACGCTTTAATCGTTCCCTGGAAGACCAGTAGTAGTTTCCTATGCACATCTGGTGGCATTCTGTAATCTGTGGACTATCAGCCTGTTGATGAAACACAGAAATTGCATCGGAATTGAATACAACAGTCACCATGCGCACTTTTCTCTATGGGAGTAATGTCTCAAATAGCAGACGCTTCGATCGTTCCCTGGAAGACCAGTAAGAGTTTCCGATGCACGTTTGGATGCATTCTGTAATCTGTGGACCTTCAAAGTGTTGATGAAACACAGATATTGCATCGGGATTGAATACAACAGTCACCATGCGCACTTGCCTACATGTTAGTAATGTCTCAAACAGTCTACGCTTCGATCGTACTTATGAAGACAAGTAATAGTTTTCGATGCACATCTGGAGGGATTCTGTAATCTGTGGACTATCAGAGTGTTGATGAAACACAGAAATTGCATCGGAATTGAATACAACAGTCACCATGCGCACTTTTCTCTATGGGAGCAATGTCTCAAATAGTCTACGCTTTGATCGTTCCCAATAAGACCAGTAGTAGTTTCCGATGCACATCTGGATGCATTCTGTAATCTGTTGACCTTCAAAGTGTTGATGAAACACAGAAATTGCATCGGGATTGAATACAACAGTCACCATGCGCACTTGCCTACATGTTAGTAATGTCTCAAACAGTCTACGCTTTAATCGTTCCCTGGAAGACCAGTGGTAGTTTCCGATGCACATCTGGAGGCATTCCGAATGTTGATGAAACACAGAAATTGCATTGGGATTGAATACAACAGTCACCATGCGCACTTTCCTTCATGTTAGTAATGTCTCTAACAGTCTACGCTTTGATCGTTCCCTGGAAGACCAGTGGTAGTTTCTAATGCACATCTGGAGGCATTCCGAGTGTTGATGAAACACAGAAATTCCATTGGGAGTGAATACAACAGTCACCATGTGCACATTCCTCCATGGGAGTAGTGTCTCAGAGAGTTTACGCATTGATCGTTCCCTGGAAGACCAGTAGTAGTTTCCGATGCACATTTGGATCCATTCTGTAATCTGTGGACCTTCAAAGTGTTGATGAAACACAGAAATTGCATCGGGATTGAATACAACAGTCACCATGCGCACTTGCCTACATGTTAATACTGTCTCAAATACTCTACGCTTTAATCGTTCCCTGGAAGACCAGTGGTAGTTTCCGATGCGCATCTGGAGGCATTCCGAGTGTTGATGAAACACAGAAATTGCATTGGGATTGAATACAACAGTCACCATGCGCACTTTCCTCCATTGGAGTAATGTCTCAAACAGTCTACGCTTTGATCGTTCCCTGGAAGACCAGTAGTAGTTTCCAAAGCACATCTGGTGGCTTTCTGTAATCTTGTGGACTATCAGAGTGTTGATGAAACACAGAAATTGCATCGGGATTGAATACAACAGTCACCATGTGCACTTTCCTCCACGGAAGTAATGTCTCAAACAGTCTACGCTTTGATCGTTCCCTGGAAGACCAGTAGTAGTTTCCGATGCACATCTGGAGGCATTCCGTGTATTGATGCAACACAGAAATTGCATTGGGATTGAATACAACAGTCACCATGCGCACTTTCCTCCACGGGATTAATGTCTCAAACAGTCTACGCTTTGATCGTTCCCTGGAAGACCAGTAGTAGTTCCCAATGCACATCTGGTGGCTTTCTGTAATGTTGTGGACTATCATATTGTTGATGAAACACAGAAATTGCATCGGGATTGAATACAACAGTCAAAATGCGCACCTTCCTCCAGGGGGGTAATGTCTCAAACACGCTACGCTTTGATCGTTCCCTGGAAGACCAGTAGTAGTTTCCGATGCACATCTGGAGGCATTCTGTAATCTGTGGACATTCAGAGTGTTGATGAAAGACAGAAATTGCATCGGGATTGAATACAACAGTCACCATGCGCACTTTTCTCCATGGGAGTAATGTCTCAAATAGCAGACCCTTCGATCGTTCCCTGGAAGACCAGTAAGAGTTTCCGATGCACGTTTGGATGCATTCTGTAATCTGTGGACCTTCAAAGTGTTGATGAAACACAGATATTGCATCGGGATTGAATACAACAGTCACCATGCGCACTTGCCTACATGTTAGTAATGTCTCAAACAGTCTACGCTTCGATCGTACTTATGAAGACAAGTAATAGTTTTCGATGCACATCTGGAGGGATTCTGTAATCTGTGGACTATCAGAGTGTTGATGAAACACAGAAATTGCATCGGAATTGAATACAACAGTCACCATGCGCACTTTTCTCTATGGGAGTAATGTCTCAAATAGTCTACGCTTTGATCGTTCCCTATAAGACCAGTAGTAGTTTCCGATGCACATCTAGATGCATTCTGTAATCTGTTGACCTTCAAAGTGTTGATGAAACACAGAAATTGCATCGGGATTGAATACAACAGTCACCATGCGCACTTGCCTACATGTTAGTAATGTCTCAAACAGTCTACGCTTTAATCGTTCCCTGGAAGACCAGTGGTAGTTTCCGATGCACATCTGGAGGCATTCCGAATGTTGATGAAACACAGAAATTGCATTGGGATTGAATACAACAGTCACCATGCGCACTTTCCTTCATGTTAGTAATGTCTCTAACAGTCTACGCTTTGATCGTTCCCTGGAAGACCAGTGGTAGTTTCTAATGCACATCTGGAGGCATTCCGAGTGTTGATGAAACACAGAAATTCCATTGGGAGTGAATACAACAGTCACCATGTGCACATTCCTCCATGGGAGTAGTGTCTCAGAGAGTTTACGCATTGATCGTTCCCTGGAAGACCAGTAGTAGTTTCCGATGCACATTTGGATCCATTCTGTAATCTGTGGACCTTCAAAGTAATGATGAAACACAGAAATTGCATCGGGATTGAATACAACAGTCACCATGCGCACTTGCCTACATGTTAATACTGTCTCAAATACTCTACGCTTTAATCGTTCAATGGAAGACCAGTGGTAGTTTCCGATGCACATCTGGAGGCATTCCGAGTGTTGATGAAACACAGAAATTGCATTGGGATTGAATACAACAGTCACCATGCGCACTTTCCTCCATTGGAGTAATGTCTCAAACAGTCTACGCTTTGATCGTTCCCTGGAAGACCAGTAGTAGTTTCCAAAGCACATCTGGTGGCTTTCTGTAATCTTGTGGACTATCAGAGTGTTGATGAAACACAGAAATTGCATCGGAATTGAATACAACAGTCACCATGTGCACTTTCCTCCACGGAAGTAATGTCTGAAACAGTCTACGCTTTGATCGTTCCCTGGAAGGCCAGTAGTAGATTCCGATGCACATCTGGTAGCATTCTATAATCTGTGGACTATCAGAGTGTTGATGAAACACAGAAATTGCATCGGGATTGAATACAACAGTCACCATGCGCACTTTCCTCCACGAAAGTAATGTCTCAAACATTCTACGCTTTGATCGTTCCCTGGAAGACCAGCAGTAGTTTCCGATGTGCATCTGGTAGCATTCTGTAATCTGTGGACTATCAGAGTGTTGATGAAACACAGAAATTGCATCGGGATTGAATACAACAGTCACCATGCGCACTTTCCTCCATGGGAGTAGTGTCTCAACAGTCTATGCTTTGATCGTTCCCTGGAAGACCAGAAGTAGTTTCCGATGCACATCTGGAGGCATTCTGTAATCTGTGGACTATCATAGTGTTGATGAAACCCAGAAATTGCATCGGGATTGAATACAACAGTCACCATGCGCACTTTCTTCCATGGTAGTAATGTCTCAAACAGTCTACGCTTTGATCGTTCCCTGGAAGACCAGAAGTAGTTTCCGATGCACATCTGGAGGCATTCTTTAATCTGTGGACTATCAGAGTGTGGATGGAACACAGATATTGCATCGGGATTAAATACAACAGTCACCATGTGCACTTTCCTACATGGGAGTAATGTCTCAAACAGTTTACGCTTTGATCGTTCAATGGAAGACCAGTAGTAGTTTCCGATTCACATCTGGAGGCATTCTGTAACCTGTGGGCTGTCAGAGTGTTGATGAAACACAGAAATTGCATCGGGACTGAATACAACAGTCACCATGCGCACTTTCCCCCACGTGAGTAATGTCTCAAACAGTCTACGCTTTGATCGTTCCCTGGAAGACCAGTAGTAGTTTCCGATGCACATCTGGAGATATTCTGTAATCTGTGGACTATCAAAGTGTTGATGAAACACAGAAATTGCATCGGGATTGAATACAACAGTCACCATGCGCACTTTCCTCAACGGGAGTAATGTCTCAAACAGTCTACGCTTTGATCGTTCCCTGGAAGACCAGTAGTAGTTTCCGATGCACATCTGGAGATATTCTGTAATCTGTGGACCTTCAAAGTGTTGATGAAACACAGAAATTGCATAGGGATTGAATACAACAGTGACCATGCGCACTTTCCTCCATGGGAGTAGTGTCTCAAACAGTCTAAGCTTTGATCGTTCCCTGGAAGACCAGTAGTAGTTTCCGAAGCACATCTAGAGGCATTCTGTAATCTGTGGACTATCATAGTGTTGATGAAACACAGAAATTGCATCGGGAATGAATACAACAGTCACCATGCGCACTTTACTCCAAGGGAGTAATGTCTAAAACAGTCTACGCTTTGATCGTTCCCTGGAAGACCAGTAGTAGTTTTTGATGCACATCTGGAAGCATTCTGAAATCTGTGGACTAACTGAGTGTTGATGAATCACAGAAATTGCATCGGGATTGAATGCAAGAGTCACCATGCGCACTTTCCTCCATGGGAGTAATGTCTCAAATAGTCTACGCTTTGAACGTTCCCTATAAGACCAGTAGGAGTGTCCGATGCACATCTGGATGCATTCTGTAATCTGCGGACCTTCAAAGTGTTAATGTAACACAGAAAATGCATCGGGATTGAATATAACAGTCACCATGCGCACTTGCCTACATGTTAGTAATGTCTCAAACAGTCTACGCTTTAATCGTTCCCTGGAAGACCAGTGGTAGTTTCCGATGCATATCTGGAGGCTTTCCGAGTGTTGATGAAACACAGAAATTGCATCGGGATTGAATACAACAGTCACCATGCGCAAATGCCTACATGTTAGTAATGTCTCAAACAGTCTACGCTTTGATCGTTCCCTGGAAGACCAGTGGTAGTTTCCGATGCACATCTGGAGGCATTCTTTAATCTGTAGGCTCTCAGAGTGTTGATGAAACACAGAAATTGCATCGGGATTGAATAAAACAGTCACCATGCGCACTTTCCTCCACGGGAGTAATGTCTCAAACAGTCTACGCTTTAATCGTTCCCTGGAGGACCAGTAGTAGTTTCCGATGAACATCTGGTGGCATTCTGTAATCTGTGGACTATTAGAGTGTTGATGAAACACGGAAATTGCATCGGGATTGAATACAACAGTCACCATGCAAACTTTCCTCCACGGGAGTAATGTCACAAACAATCTACGCTTTGATCGTTCCCTGGAAGACCAGTAGTAGTTTCCTATGCACATCTGGTGGCATTCTGTAAACTGTGGACTATCAGACTGTTGATGAAACACAGAAATTGCATCGGAATTGAATACAACAGTCACCATGCGCACTTTTCTCCATGGGAGTAATGTCTGAAACAGTCTACGCTTTGATCTTTCCCTGGAAGACCAGTAGTAGTTCCATATGCACATCTGGTGGCTTTCTGTAATCTTGTGGACTATCATAGTGTTGATGACACACAGTAATTGCATCGGGATTGAATACAACAGTCACCATGCGCACTTTCCTCCATGGGAGTAATGTCTGAAACAGTCTACGCTTTGATCTTTCCCTGGAAGACCAGTGGTAGTTTCCGATGCACATCTGGAGGCATTCTGTAATCTGTGGGCAGTCAGAGTGTTGATGAAACACAGAAATTGCATCGGGATTGAATACAACAGTCACCATGCGCACTTTCCTCCACGGGAGTAATGTCTCAAACAGTCTACGCTTTAATCGTTCCCTGGAGGACCAGTAGTAGTTTCCGATGCACATCTGGTGGCATTCTGTAATCTGTGGACTATTAGAGTGTTGATGAAACACGGAAATTGCATCGGGATTGAATAAAACAGTCACCATGCACACTTTCCTCCACGGGAGTAATGTCACAAACAATCTACGCTTTGATCGTTCCCTGGAAGACCAGTAGTAGTTTCCTATGCACATCTGGTGGCATTCTGTAAACTGTGGACTATCAGACTGTTGATGAAACACAGAAATTGCATCGGGATTGAATACAACAGTCACCATGAGCACTTTCCTCCATGGGAGTAATGTCTGAAACAGTCTACGCTTTGATCGTTCCCTGGAAGACCAGTAGTAGTTCCCAATGCACATCTGGTGGCTTTCTGTAATCTTGTGGACTATCATAGTGTTGATGAAACACAGTAATAGCATCGGGATTGAATACAACAGTCACCATGCGCACTTGCCTACATGTTAGTAATGTCTCAAAATGTCTACGCTTTAATCGTTCCCTGGAAGGGCAGTGGTACTTTCCGATGCACATCTGGAGGCATTCCGAGTGTTGATGAAACACTGAAAATGCATTGGGATTGAATACAACAGTCACCATGCGCACTTTCCTCCATGGGAGTAATGTCTCAAACAGTCTACGCTTTGATCGTTCCCTGGAAGACCAGTAGTAGTTCCCAATGCACATCTGGTGGCTTTCTGTATACTTGTGGACTATCAGAGTGTTGATGAAACACAGAAATTGCATCGGGATTGAATACAACAGACACCATGAGCACTTTCCTCCATGGGAGTGATGTCTCAAACAGTCTACGCTTTGATCGTTCCCTGGAAGAGCAGAAAGAGTTTCCGATGCATATCTGGAGGCATTCTGAAATCTGTGGACTATCAGAATGTTGATGAAACACAGAAAATGCATCGGGATTGAATACAACAGTCACCAAGCGTACTTTCCTCCATGGGAGTAATGTCTCAAACAGTCTACACTTTGATCGTTCCCAGTAAGACCAGTAGTAGTTTCCGATGCACATCTGGAGGCATTCTGTAATCTGCGGATAATCAGAGTGTTGATGAAACACAGAAATTGCATCGGAATTGAGTACAACAGTCACCATGCGCACCTTCCTGCATGGAAGTAATGTCTCAAAGAGTTTACGCTTTGATCGTTACCTGGAAGACCAGTAGTAGTTTCCGATGCACATCTGGAGGCATTCTGTAATCTGTGGACTTTCAGAGTGTTGATGAAACACCGAAATTGCATCGAGATTGAATACAACAGTCACCATGCGCACTTTTCTCCATGGGAGTAATGTCTAAAACAGTCTACGCTTTGATCGTTCCCTGGAAGACCAGTAGTAGTTTCCGATGCTCATCTGGAAGCATTCTGAAATCTGTGGACTAACTGAGTGTTGATGAATCACAGAAATTGCATCGGGATTGAATGCAACAGTCACCATACGCACTTTCCTCCATGGGAGTAACGTCTCAAATAGTCTACGCTTTGATCGTTCCCTATAAGACCAGTAGGAGTGTCTGATGCACATCTGGATGCATTCTGTAATCTGCGGACCTTCAAAGTGTTGATGAAACACAGAAAATGCATCGGGATTGAATACAACAGTCACCATGCGCACTTGCCTACATGTTAGTAATGTCTCAAACAGTCTGCGCTTTAATCGTTCCCTGGAAGACCAGTGGTAGTTTCCGATGCACATCTGGAGGCATTCCGAGTGTTGATGAAACACAGAAATTGCATTGGGATTGAATACAACAGTCACCATGCGCACATTCCTATATGTTAGTAATGTCTCAAACAGTCTACGCTTTGATCGTTCCCTGGAAGACCAGTGGTAGTTTCCGATGCACATCTGGAGGCATTCTGTAATCTGTGGGCTGTCAGAGTGTTGATGAAACACAGAAATTGCATCGGGATTGAATACAACAGTCACCATGCGCACTTTCCTCCACGGGAGTAATGTCTCAAACAATCTACGCTTTAATCGTTCCCTGGAGGACCAGTAGTAGTTTCCGATGCACATCTGGTGGCATTCTGTAATCTGTGGACTATTAGAGTGTTGATGAAACACGGAAATTGCATCGGGATTGAATACAACAGTCACCATGCACACTTTCCTCCACGGGAGTAATGTCACAAACAATCTTTGCTTTGATCGTTCCCTGGAAGACCAGTAGTAGTTTCCTATGCACATCTGGTGGCATTCTGTAAACTGTGGACTATCAGACTGTTGATGAAACACAGAAATTGCATCGGAATTGAATACAACAGTCACCATGCGCACTTTCCTCCATGGGAGTAATGTCTCAAATAGTTTACGCTTTGATCGTTCCCTGGAAGACCAGTAGTAGTTTCCGATGCACATCTGGATGCATTCTGTAACCTTGTGGACTATCAGAGTGTTGATGAAACACAGAAATTGCATCGGGATTGAATACAACAGTCATCATGCGCACTTGCCTATATGTTAGTAATGTCTCAAACAGTCTACGCTTTAATCGTTCCCTGGAAGGGCAGTGGTAGGTTCCGATGCTCATCTGGAGGCATTCCGAGTGTTGGTGAAACACAGAAATTGCATTGGGATTGAATACAACAGTCACCATGCGCTCTTTCCTCCACGGGAGTAATGTCTCAAACAGTCTACGCTTTGATCGTTCCCAGGAAGACCAGTAATAGTTTCCGATGCACATCTGGAGGCATTCTGTAATCTGTGGACTATCAGAGTGTTGATGAAACACAGAAATTGCATCGTGATTGAAGACAACAGTCACCATGCGCACTTTCCACCATGGGAGTAATGTCTCAAACAGTCTACGCTTTGATCGTTCCCTGGAAGACCAGTAGTAGTTCCCAATGCACATCTGGTGGCTTTCTGTAGTCTTGTGGACTATCAGATTGTTGATGAAACACAGAAATTGCATCGGGATTGAATACAACAGTCACCATGCGCACTTTCCTCCACGGGAGTATGTCTCATACAGACTACGCTTTGATCGTTCCCTGGAAGACCAGTAGTAGTTTCTGATGCACATCTGATAGAATTCTGTAATCTGTGGACTATCAGAGTGTTGATGAAACACAGAAATTGCATCGGGATTGAGTACAACAGTCACCATGAGCACGTTCCTCCACGAAAGTAATGTCTCAAACAGTCTACGCTTTGATCGTTCCCTGGAAGACCAGTAGTAGTTTCCGATGCGCCTCTGGTAGCATTCTGTAATCTGTAGACTATCAGAGTGTTGATGAAACACAGAAATTGCATCGGGATTGAATACAACAGTCACAATGCGCACCTTCCTGCATGGGGGTAATGTCTCAAACACGCTGTGTTTTGATCGTTCCCTGGAAGACCAGTAGCAGTTTCCGATTCACATCTGGAGGCATTCTGTAATCTGTGGACATTCAGAGTGTTGATGAAACACAGAAATTGCATCGGGATTGAATACAACAGTCACCATGCGCACTTTTCTCCATGGGAGTAATGTCTCAAACAGTCTACGCTTCGATCCTTCCCTGGAAGACCAGTAGTAGTTTCAGATGCACGTTTGGATGCATTCTGTAATCTGTGGACCTTCAAAGTGTTGATGAAACACAGAAATTGCATCGGGATTGAATACAACAGTCAACATGCGCACTTGCCTACATGTTAGTAATGTCTCAAACAGTCTACGCTTTAATCGTTCCCTGGAAGACCAGTGGTAGTTTCCGATGCACATCTGGAGGCATTCCGAATGTTGATGAAACACAGAAATTGCATTGGAATTGAATACAACAGTCTCCATGCTCACTTTCCTCCATGTTAGTAATGTCTCTAACAGTCTACGCTTTGATCGTTCCCTGGAAGACCAGTGGTAGTTTCCGATGCACATCTGGAGGCATTCCGAGTGTTGATGAAACACAGAAATTGCACTGGGATTGAATACAACAGTCACCATGCGCACTTTCCTATATGTTAGTAATGTCTCAAACAGTCTACGCTTTGATCGTTCCCAGGAAGACCAGTCATAGTTTCCGATGCACATCTGGAGACATTCTGTAATCTGTGGACTATCAGAGTGTTGATGAAACACAGATATTGCATCGTGATTGAAGACAACAGTCACCATGCGCACTTTCCACACGGGAGTAATGTCACAAACAATCTTTGCTTTGATCGTTCCCTGGAAGACCAGTAGTAGTTTCCTATGCACATCTGGTGGCATTCTGTAAACTGTGGACTATCAGACTGTTGATGAAACACAGAAATTGCATCGGAATTGAATATAACAGTCACCATGCGCACTTTCCTCCATGGGAGTAATGTCTCAAATAGTTTACGCTTTGATCGTTCCCTGGAAGACCAGTAGTAGTTTCCGATGCACATCTGGATGCATTCTGTAACCTTGTGGACTATCAGAGTGTTGATGAAACACAGAAATTGCATCGGGATTGAATACAACAGTCACCATGAGCACTTTCCTCCATGGGAGTAATGTCTGAAACAGTCTACGCTTTGATCGTTCCCTGGAAGACCAGTAGTAGTTCCCAATGCACATCTGGTGCTTTTCTGTAATCTTGTGGACTATCATAGTGTTGATGAAACACAGTAATTGCATCGGGATTGAATACAACAGTCACCATGCGCACTTGCCTACATGTTAGTAATGTCTCAAACAGTCTACGCTTTAATCGTTCCCTGGAAGGGCAGTGGTAGTTTCCGATGCACATCTGGAGGCATTCCGAGTGTTGGTGAAACACAGAAATTGCATTGGGATTGAATACAACAGTCACCATGTGCTCTTTCCTCCACGGGAGTAATGTCTCAAACAGTCTACGCTTTGATCGTTCCCAGGAAGACCAGTCATAGTTTCCGATGCACATCTGGAGACATTCTGTAATCTGTGGACTATCAGAGTGTTGATGAAACACAGATATTGCATCGTGATTGAAGACAACAGTCACCATGCGCACTTTCCACACGGGAGTAATGTCTCAAACGGTCTACGCTTTGATCGTTCCCTGGAAGACCAGTAGTAGTTCCCAATGCACATCTGGTGGCTTTCTGTAGTCTTGTGGACTATCAGATTGTTGATGAAACACAGAAATTGCATCGGAATTGAATACAACAGTCTCCATGCTCACTTTCCTCCATGTTAATAATGTCTCTAACAGTCTACGCTTTGATCGTTCCCTGGAAGACCAGTGGTAGTTTCCGATGCACATCTGGAGGCATTCCGAGTGTTGATGAAACACAGAAATTGCACTGGGATTGAATACAACAGTCACCATGCGCACTTTCCTATATGTTAGTAATGTCTCAAACAGTCTACGCTTTGATCGTTCCCTGGAAGACCAGTGGTAGTTTCCGATGCACATCTGGAGGCATTCTGTAATCTGTGGGCTGTCAAAGTGTTGATGAAACACAGAAATTGCATCGGGATTGAATACAACAGTAACCATGCGCACTTTCCTCCACGGGAGTAATGTCTCAAACAATCTACGCTTTAATCGTTCCCTGGAGGACCAGTAGTAGTTTCCGATGCACATCTGGCGGCATTCTGTAATCTGTGGACTATTACAGTGTTGATGAAACACGGAAATTGCATCGGGATTGAATACAACAGTCACCATGCACACTTTCCTCCACGGGAGTAATGTCACAAACAATCTTTGCTTTGATCGTTCCCTGGAAGACCAGTAGTAGTTTCCTATGCACATCTGGTGGCATTCTGTAAACTGTGGACTATCAGACTGTTGATGAAACACAGAAATTGCATCGGAATTGAATACAACAGTCACCATGCGCACTTTCCTCCATGGGAGTAATGTCTCAAATAGTTTACGCTTTGATCGTTCCCTGGAAGACCAGTAGTAGTTTCCGATGCACATCTGGATGCATTCTGTAACCTTGTGGACTATCAGAGTGTTGATGAAACACAGAAATTGCATCGGGATTGAATACACCAGTCACCATGAGCACTTTCCTCCATGGGAGTAATGTCTGAAACAGTCTACGCTTTGATCGTTCCCTGGAAGACCAGTAGTAGTTCCCAATGCACATCTGGTGCTTTTCTGTAATCTTGTGGACTATCATAGTGTTGATGAAACACAGTAATTGCATCGGGATTGAATACAACAGTCACCATGCGCACTTGCCTACATGTTAGTAATGTCTCAAACAGTCTACGCTTTAATCGTTCCCTGGAAGGGCAGTGGTAGTTTCCGATGCACATCTGGAGGCATTCCGAGTGTTGGTGAAACACAGAAATTGCATTGGGATTGAATACAACAGTCACCATGCGCTCTTTCCTCCACGGGAGTAATGTCTCAAACAGTCTACGCTTTGATCGTTCCCAGGAAGACCAGTCATACTTTCCGATGCACATCTGGAGACATTCTGTAATCTGTGGACTATCAGAGTGTTGATGAAACACAGATATTGCATCGTGATTGAAGACAACAGTCACCATGCGCACTTTCCACACGGGAGTAATGTCTCAAACAGTCTACGCATTGATCGTTCCCTGGAAGACCAGTAGTAGTTCCCAATGCACATCTGGTGGCTTTCTGTAGTCTTGTGGACTATCAGATTGTTGATGAAACACAGAAATTGCATCGGGATTGAATACAACAGTCACCATGCGCACTTTCCTCCACGGGAGTATGTCTCATACAGACTACGCTTTGATCGTTCCCTGGAAGACCAGTAGTAGTTTCTGATGCACATCTGATAGCATTCTGTAATCTGTGGACTATCAGAGTGTTGATGAAACACAGAAATTGCATCGGGATTGAATACAACAGTCACCATGAGCACGTTCCTCCACGAAAGTAATGTCTCAAACAGTCTACGCTTTGATCGTTCCCTGGAAGACCAGTAGTAGTTTCCGATGCGCCTCTGGTAGCATTCTGTAATCTGAGGACTATCAGAGTGTTGATGAAACACAGAAATTGCATCGGGATTGAATACAACAGTCACAATGCGCACCTTCCTGCATGGGGGTAATGTCTCAAACACGCTGTGCTTTGATCGTTCCCTGGAAGACCAGTAGCAGTTTCCGATTCACATCTGGAGGCATTCTGTAATCTGTGGACATTCAGAGTGTTGATGAAAAACAGAAATTGCATCGGGATTGAATACAACGGTCACCATGCGCACTTTTCTCCATGGGAGTAATGTCTCAAACAGTCTACGCTTCGATCCTTCCCTGGAAGACCAGTAGTAGTTTCAGATGCACGTTTGGATGCATTCTGTAATCTGTGGACCTTCAAAGTGTTGATGAAACACATAGAAATTGCATCGGGATTGAATACAACAGTCCTCATGCGCACTTGCCTACATGTTAGTAATGTCTCAAACAGTCTACGCTTTAATCGTTCCCTGGAAGACCAGTGGTAGTTTCCGATGCACATCTGGAGGCATTCCGAATGTTGATGAAACACAGAAATTGCATTGGAATTGAATACAACAGTCTCCATGCTCACTTTCCTCCATGTTAATAATGTCTCTAACAGTCTACGCTTTGATCGTTCCCTGGAAGACCAGTGGTAGTTTCCAATGCAGATCTGGAGGCATTCCGAGTGTTGATGAAACACAGAAATTGCATTGGGATTGAATACAACAGTCACCATGCGCACTTTCCTCCATGGGATTAATGTCTCAAACAGTCTACGCTTTGATCGTTCCCTGGAAACCAGTAGTAGTTTCCAATGCACATCTGGTGGCTTTCTTTAATCTTGTGGACTATCAGAGTGTTGATGAAACACAGAAATTGCATCGGGATTGAATACAACAGACACCATGCGCACTTTCCTCCACGGGAGTAATGTCTCAAACAGTCTACGCTTTGATCGTTCATTGGAAGACCAGTAGTAGTTTCCGATGCACATCTGGTAGCATTCTGTAATCTGTGGACTATCAGAGTGTTGTTGAAACACAGAAATTGCATCGGGATTGAATACAACAGTCACCATGCGCACTTTCCTCCATGGGAGTAGTGTCTCAACATCTATGCTTTGATCGTTCCCTGGAAGACCAGAAGTAGTTTCCGATGCACATCTGGAGGCATTCTGTAATCTGTGGACTATCATAGTGTTGATGAAACACAGAAATTGCATCGGGATTGAATACAACAGTCACCATGTGCACTTTCCTCCATGGGAGTAGTGTCTCAAACAGTCTACGTTTTGATCGTTCCCTGGAAGGCCAGTAGTAGATTCCGATGCACATCTGTAAGCATTCTGTAATCTGTGGACTATCAGAGTGTTGATGAAACACAGAAATTGCATCGGGATTGAATACAACAGTCACCATGCGCACTTTCCTTCATGGGAGTAATGTCTCAAACAGTTTACGCTTTGATCGTTCCCTGGAAGACCAGTAGTAGTTTCCGATGCACATCTGGAGGCATTCTGTAACCTGTAGGCTGTCAGAGTGTTGATGAAACACAGAAATTGCATCGGGATTGAATACAACAGTCACCATGCGCACTTTCCCCCACGGGAGTAATGTCTCAAACAGTCTACGCTTTGATCGTTCCCTGGAAGACCAGTAGTAGTTTCCGATGCACATCTGGAGATATTCTGTAATCTGTGGACTATCAAAGTGTTGATGAAACACAGGAATTGCATCGGGATTGAATACAACAGTCACCATGCGCACTTTCCTCCACGGGAGTAATGTCTCAAACAGTCTACGCTTTGATCGTTCCCTAGAAGACCAGTAGTAGTTTCCGATGCACATCTGGAGATATTCTGTAATCTGTGGACTATCAAAGTGATGATGAAACACAGAAATTGCATCGGAATTGAATACAACAGTCACCATGCGCACTTTCCTCCATGGGAGTAATGTCTCAAACAGTCTACGCTTTGATCGTTCCCTGGAAGACCAGTAGTAGTTTAAAATGCACATCTGGTGGTTTTCTGTAATCTTGTGGACTATCAGAATGTTGATGAAACACAGAAATTGCATTGGGATTGAATACAACAGTCACAATGTGCAGTTTCCTCCATGGGAGTAATGTCTCAAACAGTCTACGCTTTGATCGTTCCCTGGAAGACCATTGGTAGTTTCCAATGCACATCTGGAGGCATTCTTTAACCTGTGGACCCTCAAAGTGTTGATGAAACACAGAAATTGCATCGGGATTGAATACAACAGTCACCATGCGCACTTTCCTCCATGGGAGTAGTGTCTCAAACAGTCTACGCTTTGATCGTTCCCTGGAAGACCAGTAGTAGTTTCCGATGCGCATCTGGTATCATTCTGTAATCTGTGGACTATCAGAGTGTTGATGAAACACAGAAATTGCATCGGGATTGAATACAACAGTCACCATGCGCACTTTCCTCCACGGGAGTAATGTCTCAAACAGTCTACGCTTTGATCGTTCCCTGGAAGACCAGTAGTAGTTTCCGATGCACATCTGGTAGCATTCTGTAATCTGTGGACTATCCGAGTGTTGATGAAACACAGAAATTGCATCGGGATTGAATACAACAGTCACCATGCGCACTTTCCTCCATGGGAGTAATGTCTCAAACAGTCTATGCTTTGATCGATCCTTGGAAGACCAGTAGTAGATTCCGATGCACATCTGGAAGCATTCTGTAATCTGTGGACTATCAGAGTGTTGATGAAACACAGAAATTGCATCGGGATTGAATACAACAGTCACCATGCGCACTTTCCTTCATGGGAGTAATGTCTCAAACAGTTTACGCTTTGATCGTTCCCTGGAAGACCTGTTGTAGTTTCCGATGCACATCTGGAGGCATTCTGTAACCTGTGGGCTGTCAGAGTGTTGATGAAACACAGAAATTGCATCGGGATTGAATACAACAGTCACCATGCGCACTTTCCTCCATGGGAGTAATGTCCCAAACAGTCTACGCTTTGATCGTTCCCTGGAAGACCAGTGGCAGTTTCCGATGCACATCTGGAGATATTCTGTAATCTGTGGACTATCGAAGTGTTGATGAAACACAGAAATTGCATCGGAATTGAATACAACAGTCACCATGCGCACTTTCCTCCATGGGAGTAATGTCTCAAACAGTCTACGCTTTGATCGTTCCCTGGAAGACCAGTAGTAGTTTCCAATGCACATCTGATGGTTTTCTGTAATCTTGTGGACTATCAGAATGTTGATGAAACACAGAAATTGCATTGGGATTGAATACAACAGTCACCATGTGCAGTTTCCTCCACGGGAGTAATGTCTGAACAGTCTACGCTTTGATCTTTCCCTGGAAGACCAGTGGTAATTTCCAATGCACATCTGGAGGCATTCTTTAACCTGTGGACCCTCAAAGTGTTGATGAAAGACAGAAATTGCATCGGGATTGAATACAACAGTCACCATGCGCACTTTCCTCCATGGGAGTAGTGTCTCAAACAGTCTAAGTTTTGATCGTTCCCTGGAAGACCAGTAGTAGTTGCCGATGCGCATCTGGTAGCATTCTGTAATCTGTGGACTATCAGAGTGTTGATGAAACACAGAAATTGCATCGGGATTGAATACAACAGTCACAATGCGCACCTTCCTCCATGGGAGTAATGTCTCAAACAGGCTACGCTTTGATCGTTCCTGGAAGACCAGTAGTAGTTTCATATGGACATCTGGAGGCATTCTGTAATCTGTAAACTATCATAGTGTTGATGAAACACAGAAATTGCATTGGGATAGAATACAATAGTCACCATGCGCACTTTCCTCCATGGGAGTAATGTCTCTAACAGTCTACGCTTTGATCGTTCCCTGGAAACCAGTAGTAGTTTCCAATGCACATCTGGTGGCTTTCTGTAATCTTGTGGACTATGAGAGTGTTGATGAAACACAGAAATTGCATCGGGATTGAATACAACAGTCACCATGCGCACTTTCCTCCACGGGAGTAATGTCTCAAACAGTCTACGCTTTGATCGTTCCCCGGAAGACCAGTAGTAGTTTCCGATGCACATCTGGTAGCATTCTGTAATCTGTGGACTATCAGAGTGTTGATGAAACACAGAAATTGCATCGGGATTGAATACAACAGTCACCATGCGCACTTTCCTCCATGGGAGTAGTGTCTCAAAATCTATGCTTTGATCGTTCCCTGGAAGACCAGAAGTAGTTTCCGATGCACATCTGGAGGCATTCTGTAATCTGTGGACTATCATAGTGTTGATGAAACACACAAATTGCATCGGGATTGAATACAACAGTCACAATGCGCTCTTTCCTCCATGGGAGTAATGTCTCAAACAGTGTACGCTTTGATCGTTCCTTGGAAGACCAGAAGTAGTTTCCGATGCACATCTGGATGCATTCTGTAATCTGTTGACCTTCAATGTGTTGATGAAACACAGAAATTGCATCGGGATTGAAAACAACAGTCACCATGTGCACTTTCCTCCATGGGAGTAATGTCTCAAACAGTTTACGGTTTGATCGTTCCCTGGAAGACCAGTAGTAGTTTCCGATGCACATCTGGAGGCATTCTGTAACCTGTGGGCTGCCAGAGTGTTGATGAAACACAGAAATTGCATTGGGATTGAATACAACAGTCACCATGCGCATTTTCCTCCACGGGAGTAATGTCTCAAACAGTCTACGCTTTGATCGTTCCCTGGAAGACCAGTAGTAGTTTCCGATGCACATCTGGAGTTATTCTGCAATCTGTGGACTATCAAAGTGTCGATGAAACACAGAAATTGCATCGGGATTGAATACAACAGTCACCATGCGCACTTTCCTCCACGGGAGTAATGTCTCAAACAGTCTACGCTTTGATCGTTCCCTAGAAGACCAGTAGTAGTTTCCGATGCACATCTGGAGATATTCTCTAATCTGTGGACTATCAAAGTGTTGATGAAACACAGAAATTGCATCGGAATTGAATACAACAGTCACCATGCGCACTTTCCTCCATGGGAGTAATGTTTCAAACAGTCTACGCTTTGATCGTTCCCTGGAAGACCAGTAGTAGTTTCCGATGCACATCTGGAGATATTCTGTAATCTGTGGACTATCAAAGTGTTGATGAAACACAGAAATTGCATCGGAATTGAATACAACAGTCACCATGCGCACTTTCCTCCATGGGAGTAATGTCTCAAACAGTCTACGCTTTGATCGTTCCCTGGAAGACCAGTAGTAGTTTCCAATGCACATCTGGTGGTTTTCTGTAATCTTGTGGACTATCAGAGTGTTGATGAAACACAGAAATTGCATCGGGATTGAATACAACAGTCACCATGCGCACTTTCCTCCACGGGAGTAATGTCTCAAACAGTCTACGCTTTGATCGTTCCCTGGAAGACCAGTAGTAGTTTCCGATGCACATCTGGTAGCATTCTGTAATCTGTGGACTATCAGAGTGTTGATGAAACACAGAAATTGCATCGGGATTGAATACAACAGTCACCATGCGCACTTTCCTCCATGGGAGTAATGTCTCGAACAGTCTACGCTTTGATCGTTCCTTGGAAGACCGGTAGTAGATTCCGATGCACATCTGGATGCATTCTGTAATCTGTGGACTATCAGAGTGTTGATGAAACACAGAAATTGCATCGGGATTGAATACAACAATCACCATGCGCACTTTCCTACATGGGAGTAATGTCTCAAACAGTATACGCTTTGATCGTTCCCTGGAAGACCTCTTGTAGTTTCCGATGCACATCTGGAGGCATTCTGTAACCTGTGGGCTGTCAGAGTGTTGATGAAACACAGAAATTGCATCGGGATTGAATACAACAGACACCATGCGTACTTTCCTCCATGGGAGTAGTGTCTCAAAATCTATGCTTTGATCGTTCCCTGGAAGACCAGTAGTAGTTTCCGATGCACATCTGGAGGCATTCTGTAATCTGTGGACTATCATAGTGTTGATGAAACACACAAATTGCATCGGGATTGAATACAACAGTCACAATGCGCTCTTTCCTCCATGGGAGTAATGTCTCAAACAGTGTACGCTTTGATCGTTCCTTGGAAGACCAGAAGTAGTTTCCGATGCACATCTGGATGCATTCTGTAATCTGTTGACCTTCAGTGTGTTGATGAAACACAGAAATTGCATCGGGATTGAAAACAACAGTCACCATGTGCACTTTCCTCCATGGGAGTAATGTCTCAAACAGTTTACGGTTTGATCGTTCCCTGGAAGACCAGTAGTAGTTTCCGATGCACATCTGGAGGCATTCTGTAACCTGTGGGCTGCCAGAGTGTTGATGAAACACAGAAATTGCATTGGGATTGAATACAACAGTCACCATGCGCATTTTCCTCCACAGGAGTAATGTCTCAAACAGTCTACGCTTTGATCGTTCCCTGGAAGACCAGTAGTAGTTTCCGATGCACATCTGGAGATATTCTGCAATCTGTGGACTATCAAAGTGTCGATGAAACACAGAAATTGCATCGGGATTGAATACAACAGTCACCATGCGCACTTTCCTCCACGGGAGTAATGTCTCAAACAGTCTACGCTTTGATCGTTCCCTAGAAGACCAGTAGTACTTTCCGATGCACATCTGGAGATATTCTCTAATCTGTGGACTATCAAAGTGTTGATGAAACACAGAAATTGCATCGGAATTGAATACAACAGTCACCATGCGCACTTTCCTCCATGGGAGTAATGTTTCAAACAGTCTACGCTTTGATCGTTCCCTAGAAGACCAGTAGTAGTTTCCGATGCACATCTGGAGATATTCTGTAATCTGTGGACTATCAAAGTGTTGATGAAACACAGAAATTGCATCGGAATTGAATACAACAGTCACCATGCGCACTTTCCTCCATGGGAGTAATGTCTCAAACAGTCTACGCTTTGATCGTTCCCTGGAAGACCAGTAGTAGTTTCCAATGCACATCTGGTGGTTTTCTGTAATCTTGTGGACTATCAGAGTGTTGATGAAACACAGAAATTGCATCGGGATTGAATACAACAGTCACCATGCGCACTTTCCTCCACGGGAGTAATGTCTCAAACAGTCTACGCTTTGATCGTTCCCTGGAAGACCAGTAGTAGTTTCCGATGCACATCTGGTAGCATTCTGTAATCTGTGGACTATCAGAGTGTTGATGAAACACAGAAATTGCATCGGGATTGAATACAACAGTCACCATGCGCACTTTCCTCCATGGGAGTAATGTCTCGAACAGTCTACGCTTTGATCGTTCCTTGGAAGACCGGTAGTAGATTCCGATGCACATCTGGATGCATTCTGTAATCTGTGGACTATCAGAGTGTTGATGAAACACAGAAATTGCATCGGGATTGAATACAACAATCACCATGCGCACTTTCCTACATGGGAGTAATGTCTCAAACAGTATACGCGTTGATCGTTCCCTGGAAGACCTCTTGTAGTTTCCGATGCACATCTGGAGGCATTCTGTAACCTGTGGGCTGTCAGAGTGTTGATGAAACACAGAAATTGCATCGGGATTGAATACAACAGACACCATGCGTACTTTCCCCCATGGGAGTAATGTCTCAAACAGTCTACGCTTTGATCGTTCCCTGGAAGACCAGTAGTAGTTTCCGATGCACATCTGGAGATATTCTGTAATCTGTGGACTATCAAAGTGTTGATGAAACACAGAAATTGCATCGGGATTGAATACAACAGTCACCATGCGCACTTTCCTCCACGGGAGTAATGTCTCAAACAGTCTACGCTTTGATCGTTCCCTGGAAGACCAGTGGCAGTTTCCGATGCACATCTGGAGAAATTCTGTAATCTGTGGACTATCGAAGTGTTGCTGAAACACAGAAATTGCATCGGAATTGAATACTACAGTCACCATGCGCACTTTCCTCCATGGGAGTAATGTCTCAAACAGTCTACGCTTTGATCGTTCCCTGGAAGACCAGTAGTAGTTTCCAATGCACATCTGATGGTTTTCTGTAATCTTGTGGACTATCAGAATGTTGATGAAACACAGAAATTGCATTGGGATTGAATACAACAGTCACCATGTGCAGTTTCCTCCACGGGAGTAATGTCTCAAACAGTCTACGCTTTGATCGTTCCCTGGAAGACCAGTGGTAGTTTCCAATGCACATCTGGAGGCATTCTTTAACCTGTGGACCCTCAAAGAGTTGATGAAAGACAGAAATTGCATCGGGATTGAATACAACAGTCACCATGCGCACTTTCCTCCATGGGAGTAGTGTCTCAAACAGTCTAAGTTTTGATCGTTCCCTGGAAGACCAGTAGTAGTTTCCGATGCGCATCTGGTAGCATTCTGTAATCTGTGGACTATCAGAGTGTTGATGAAACACAGAAATTGCATCGGGATTGAATACAACAGTCACAATGCGCACCTTCCTCCATGGGAGTAATGTCTCAAACAGGCTACGCTTTGATCGTTCCTGGAAGACCAGTAGTAGTTTCATATGGACATCTGGAGGCATTCTGTAATCTGTGGACTATCATAGTGTTGATGAAACACAGAAATTGCATTGGGATAGAATACAATAGTCACCATGCGCACTTTCCTCCATGGGAGTAATGTCTCTAACAGTCTACGCTTTGATCGTTCCCTGGAAACCAGTAGTAGTTTCCAATGGACATCTGGTGGCTTTCTGTAATCTTGTGGACTATCAGAGTGTTGATGAAACACAGAAATTGCATCGGGATTGAATACAACAGTCACCATGCGCACTTTCCTCCACGGGAGTAATGTCTCAAACAGTCTACGCTTTGATCGTTCCCTGGAAGACCAGTAGTAGTTTCCGATGCACATCTGGTAGCATTCTGTAATCTGTGGACTATCAGAGTGTTGATGAAACACAGAAATTGCATCGGGATTGAATACAACAGTCACCATGCGCACTTTCCTCCATGGGAGTAGTGTCTCAAAATCTATGCTTTGATCGTTCCCTGGAAGACCAGAAGTAGTTTCCGATGCACATCTGGAGGCATTCTGTAATCTGTGGACTATCATAGTGTTGATGAAACACAC
This sequence comes from Schistocerca gregaria, assembly GCF_023897955.1. Lineage (NCBI taxonomy): Eukaryota > Metazoa > Arthropoda > Insecta > Orthoptera > Acrididae > Schistocerca > Schistocerca gregaria. The sequence continues at coordinate 5,125,726 of NC_064926.1, forward strand.
AAATTGCATCGGGATTGAATACAACAGTCACCATGCGCTCTTTCCTCCATGGGAGTAATGTCTCAAACAGTCTACGCTTTGATCGTTCCTTGGAAGACCAGAAGTAGTTTCCGATGCACATCTGGATGCATTCTGTAATCTGTTGACCTTCAATGTGTTGATGAAACACAGAAATTGCATCGGGATTGAAAACAACAGTCACCATGTGCACTTTCCTCCATGGGAGTAATGTCTCAAACAGTTTACGGTTTGATCGTTCCCTGGAAGACCAGTAGTAGTTTCCGATGCACATCTGGAGGCATTCTGTAACCTGTGGGCTGCCAGAGTGTTGATGAAACACAGAAATTGCATTGGGATTGAATACAACAGTCACCATGCGCATTTTCCTCCACGGGAGTAATGTCTCAAACAGTCTACGCTTTGATCGTTCCCTGGAAGACCAGTAGTAGTTTCCGATGCATATCTGGAGATATTCTGCAATCTGTGGACTATCAAAGTGTCGATGAAACACAGAAATTGCATCGGGATTGAATACAACAGTCACCATGCGCACTTTCCTCCACGGGAGTAATGTCTCAAACAGTCTACGCTTTGATCGTTCCCTAGAAGAACAGTAGTAGTTTCCGATGCACATCTGGAGATATTCTGTAATCTGTGGACTATCAAAGTGTTGATGAAACACAGAAATTGCATCGGAATTGAACACAACAGTCACCATGCGCACTTTCCTCCATGGGAGTAATGTTTCAAACAGTCTACGCTTTGATCGTTCCCTGGAAGACCAGTAGTAGTTTCCAATGCACATCTGGTGGTTTTCTGTAATCTTGTGGACTATCAGAATGTTGATGAAACACAGAAATAGCATTGGGATTGAATACAACAGTCACCATGTGCAGTTTCCTCCACGGGAGTAATGTCTCAAACAGTCTACGCTTTGATCGTTCCCTGGAAGACCAGTGGTAGTTTCCAATGCACATCTGGAGGCATTCTTTAACCTGTGGACCCTCAAATTGTTGATGAAACACAGAAATTGCATCGGGATTGAATACAACAGTCACCATGCGCACTTTCCTCCATGGGAGTAGTGTCTCAAACAGTCTAAGTTTTGATCGTTCCCTGGAAGACCAGTAGTAGTTTCCGATGCGCATCTGGTAGCATTCTGTAATCTGTGGACTATCAGAGTGTTGATGAAACACAGAAATTGCATCGGGATTGAATACAACAGTCACAATGCGCACCTTCCTCCATGGGAGTAATGTCTCAAACAGGCTACGCTTTGATCGTTCCCTGGAAGACCAGTAGTAGGTTCATATGCACATCTGGAGGCATTCTGTAATCTGTGGACTATCATAGTGTTGATGAAACACAGAAATTGCATTGGGATTGAATACAACAGTCACCATGCGCACTTTCCTCCATGGGAGTAATGTCTCAAACAGTCTACGCTTTGATCGTTCCCTGGAATCCAGTAGTAGTTTCCAATGCACATCTGGTGGCTTTCTGTAATCTTGTGGACTATCAGAGTGTTGATGAAACACAGAAATTGCATCGGGATTGAATACAACAGTCACCATGCGCACTTTCCTCCACGGCAGTAATGTCTCAAACAGCCTACGCTTTGATCGTTCCCTGGAAGACCAGTGGTAGTTTCCGATGCACATCTGGAGGCATTCCGAGTGTTGATGAAACACAGAAATTGCATTGGGTTTGAATACAACAGTCACCATGCGCACTTTCCTCCATGGGAGTAATGTCTCAAACAGTCTACGCTTTGATCGTTCCCTGGAAACCAGTAGTAGTTTCCAATGCACATCTGGTGGCTTTCTGTAATCTTGTGGACTATCAGAGTGTTGATGAAACACAGAAATTGTATCAGGATTGAATACAACAGTCACCATGCGCACTTTCCTCCACGGGAGTAATGTCTCAAACAGTATATGCTTTGATCGTTCACTGGAAGACCAGTAGTAGTTTCCGATGCACATCTGGTAGCATTCTGTAATCTGTGGACTATCAGAGTGTTGATGAAACACAGAAATTGCATCGGGATTGAATACAACAGTCACCATGCGCACTTTCCTCCGTGGGAGTAATGTCTCAAACAGTCTACGCTTTGATCGTTCCTTGGAAGACCAGTAGTAGATTCCGATGCACATCTGGAAGCATTCTGTAATCTGTGGACTATCAGAGTGTTGATGAAACACAGAAATTGCATCGGGATTGAATACAACAGTCACCATGCGCACTTTCCTACATGGGAGTAATGTCTCAAACAGTTTACGCTTTGATCGTTCCCTGGAAGACCAGTAGTAGTTTCCGATGCACATCTGGAGGCATTCTGTAACCTGTGGGCTGTCAGAGTGTTGATGAAACACAGAAATTGCATCGGGATTGAATACAACAGTCACCATGCGTACTTTCCCCCATGGGAGTAATGTCTCAAACAGTCTACGCTTTGATCGTTCCCTGGAAGACCAGTAGTAGTTTCCGATGCACATCTGGAGATATTCTGTAATCTGTGGACTATCAAAGTGTTGATGAAACACAGAAATTGCATCGGGATTGAATACAACAGTCACCATGCGCACTTTCCTCCACGGGAGTAATGTCTCAAACAGTCTACGCTTTGATCGTTCCCTGGAAGACCAGTGGCAGTTTCCGATGCACATCTGGAGATATTCTGTAATCTGTGGACTATCGAAGTATTGATGAAACACAGAAATTGCATCGGAATTGAATACAACAGTCACCATGCGCACTTTCCTCCATGGGAGTAATGTCTCAAACAGTATACGCTTTGATCGTTCCCTGGAAGACCAGTAGTAGTTTCCAATGCACATCTGGTGGTTTTCTGTAATCTTGTGAACTATCAGAATGTTGATGAAACACAGAAATTGCATTGGGATTGAATACAACAGTCACCATGTACAGTTTCCTCCACGGGAGTAATGTCTCAAACAGTCTACGCTTTGATCGTTCCCTGGAAGACCAGTGGTAGTTTCCAATGCACATCTGGAGGCATTCTTTAACCTGTGGACCCTCAAAGTGTTGATGAAAGACAGAAATTGCATCGGGATTGAATACAACAGTCACAATGCGCACCTTCCTCCGTGGGAGTAATGTCTCAAACAGGCTACGCTTTGATCGTTCCTGGAAGACCAGTAGTAGTTTCATATGGACATCTGGAGGCATTCTGTAATCTGTGGACTATCATAGTGTTGATGAAACACAGAAATTGCATTGGGATTGAATACAACAGTCACCATGCGCACTTTCCTCCATGGGAGTAAAGTCACTAACAGTCTACGCTTTGATCGTTCCCTGGAAACCAATACTAGTTTCCAATGCACATCTGGTGGCTTTCTGTAATCTTGTGGACTATCAGAGTGTTGATGAAACACAGAAATTGCATCGGGATTGAATACAACAGTCACCATGCGCACTTTCCTCCACGGGAGTAATGTCTCAAACAGTCTACGCTTTGATCGTTCCCTGGAAGACCAGTAGTAGTTTCCGATGCACATCTGGTAGCATTCTGTAATCTGTGGACTATCAGAGTGTTGATGAAACACAGAAATTGCATCGGGATTGAGTACTACAGTCACCATGCGCACTTTCCTCCATGGGAGTAGTGTCTCAAAATCTATGCTTTGATCGTTCCCTGGAAGACCAGAAGTAGTTTCCGATGCACATCTGGAGGCATTCTGTAATCTGTGGACTATCATAGTGTTGATGAAACACACAAATTGCATCGGGATTGAATACAACAGTCACCATGCGCTGTTTCCTCATTGGGAGTAATGTCTCAAACAGTCTACGCTTTGATCGTTCCTTGGAAGACCAGAAGTAGTTTCCGATGCACATCTGGATTCATTCAGTAATCTGTTCACCTTCAATGTGTTGATGAAACACAGAAATTGCATCGGGATTGAAAACAACAGTCACCATGCGCACTTTCGTCCATGAGAGTAATGTCTCAAACAGTCTACGCTTTGATCGTTCCTTGGAAGACCAGAAGTAGTTTCCGATGCACATCTGGAGGCATTCTGTAATCTGTGGACTATCGGAGTGTTGATGAAACACAGATATTGCATCGGGATCGAATACAACAGTCACCATGCGCACTTTCCTACATGGGAGTAATGTCTCAAACAGTTTACGCTTTGATCGTTCCCTGGAAGACCAGTAGTAGTTTCCGATGCACATCTGGAGGCAATCTGTAACCTCTGGGCTGTCAGAGTGTTGATGAAACACAGAAACTGCATCGGGATTGAATACAACAGTCACCATGCGCACTTTCCCCCACGGGAGTAATGTCTCAAACAGTCTACGCTTTGATCGTTCCCTGGAAGACCAGTAGTAGTTTCCGATGCACATCTGGAGATATTCTGTAATCTGTGGACTATCAAAGTGTTGATGAAACACAGAAATTGCATCGGGATTGAATACAACAGTCACCATGCGCACTTTCCTCCACGGGAGTAATGTCTCAAACAGTCTACGCTTTGATCGTTCCCTGGAAGACCAGTAGTAGTTTCCGATGCACATCTGGAGATATTCTGTAATCTGTGGACTATCAAAGTGTTGATGAATCACAGAAATTGCATCGGAATTGAATACAACAGTCACCATGCGCACTTTCCTCCATGGGAGTAATGTCTCAAACAGTGTACGATTTGATCGTTCCCTGGAAGACCAGTAGTAGTTTCCAATGCACATCTGGTGGTTTTCTGTAATCTTGTGGACTATCAGAATGTTGATGAAACACAGAAATTGCATTGGGATTGAAAACAACAGTCACCATGTACAGTTTCCTCCACGGGAGTAATGTCTCAAACAGTCTACGCTTTGATCGTTCCCTGGAAGACCAGTGGTAGTTTTCAATGCACATCTGGAGGCATTCTTTAACCTGTGGACCCTCAAAGTGTTGATGAAAGACAGAAATTGCATCGGGATTGAATACAACAGTCACCATGCGCACTTTCCTCCATGGGAGTAGTGTCTCAAACAGTCTAAGTTTTGATCGTTCCCTGGAAGACCAGTAGTAGTTTCCGATGCGCATCTGGTAGCATTCTGTAATCTGTGGACTATCAGAGTGTTGATGAAACACAGAAATTGCATCGGGATTGAATACAACAGTCACAATGCGCACCTTCCTCCATGGGAGTAATGTCTCAAACAGGCTACGCTTTGATCGTTCCTGGAAGACCAGTAGTAGTTTCATATGGACATCTGGAGGCATTCTGTAATCTGTGGACTATCATAGTGTTGATGAAACACAGAAATTGCATTGGGATTGAATACAAAAGTCACCATGCGCACTTTCCTCCATGGGAGTAATGTCTCTAACAGTCTACGCTTTGATCGTTCCCTGGAGGACCAGTAGTAGTTTCCGATGCACATCTGGAGGCATTCCGAGTGTTGATGAAACACAGAAATTGCATTGGGATTGAATACAACAGTCACCATGCGCACTATCCTCCAAGTTAGTAATGTCTCAAACAGTCTACGCTTTAATCGTTCCCAGGAAGACCAGTGGTAGTTTCCGATGCACATCTATAGGCATTCTGTAATCTGTGGTCTATCAGAGTGTTAATGAAACACAGATATTGCATCGGGATTGAATACAACAGTCACCATGCGCACATTCCTCCATGGGAGTAGTGTCTCAGAGAGTCTACGCTTTTATCGTTCCCTGGAAGACCAGTAGTAGTTTCCAATGCACATCTGGAAGCATTCTGTAATCTGTATACCATTAGAGTGTTGTTGAAACACAGAAATTGCATCGGGATTGAATACAACAGTCACCATGCGCACTTTTCTCTATGGGAGTAATGTCTGAAATAGCCGACGCTTTGATCGTTCCCTGCAAGACCAGTAGTAGTTTCCGATGCACATTTGGATTCTTTCTGTAATATGTGGACCTTCAAAGTGTTGATGAAACACAGAAATTGCATCGGGATTGAATACAACAGTCACCATGCGCACTTGCCTACATGTTAGTAATGTCTCAAACAGTCTACGCTTTAATCGTTCCCTGGAAGACCAGTGGTAGTTTCCGATGCACATCTGGAGGCATTCCGAGTGTTGATGAAACACAGAAATTGCATTGGGATTGAATACAACAGTCACCATGCGCACTTTCTCCATGGCAGTAATGTCCCAAACAGTCTACGCTTTGATCGTTCCCTGGAAGACCAGTAGTAGTTTCCAATGCACATCTGGTGGCTTTCTGTAATCTTGTGGACTATCAGAGTGTTGATGAAACACAGAAATTGCATCGGGATTGAACACAACAGTCACCATGCGCACATTCCTTCCATGGGAGTAGTGTCTCAGAGAGTCTACGCTTTGATCGTTTCCTGGAAGACCAGTAGTAGTTTCCAATGCACATCTGGAAGCATTCTGTAATCTGTATACTATTAGATTGTTGTTGAAACACAGAAATTGCATCGGGATTCAATACAACAGTCACCATGCGCACTTTCCTACATAGGAGTAATGTCTCAAACAGTTTACGCTTTAATCGTTCCCTGGAAGACCAGTAGTAGTTTCCGATGCACATCTCGAGGCATTCTGTAACCTGTGGGCTGTCAGAGTGTTGATGTAACACATAAATTGCATCGGGATTGAATACAACAGTCACCATGCGCACTTTCCCCACGGGAGTAATGTCTCAAACAGTCTACGCTTTGATCGTTCCCTGGAAGACCAGTAGTAGTTTCCGATGCACATCTGGAGATATTCTGTAATCTGTGGACTATCAAAGTGTTGATGAATCACAGAAATTGCATCGGGATTGAATGCAACAGTCACCATGCGCACTTTACTCCATGGGAGTAATGTCTCAAACAGTCTACGCTTTGGTCGTTCCTTGGTAGACCAGAAGTAGTTTCCGATGCACATCCTGAGGCATTCTGTAATCTGTGGACTATCAGAGTGTTGATGGAACACAGAAATTGCATCGGGATTGAATACAACAGTCACCATGCGCACTTTTCTCCATGGGAGTAATGTCTCAAATAGCCTACGCTTTGATCGTTCCCTATAAGACCAGTAGGAGTGTCCGAAGCACATCTGGATGCATTCTGTAATCTGTGGACCTTCAAAGTGTTGATGAAACACAGAAAATGCATCGGGATTGAATACAACAGTCACCATGCGCACTTGCCTACATGTTAGTAATGTCTCAAACAGTCTACGCTTTAATCGTTCCCTGGAAGACCAGTGGTAGTTTCCGATGCACATCTGGAGGCATTCTGTAATCTGTGGTCTATCAGAGTGTTAATGAAACACAGATATTGCATCGGGATTGAATACAACAGTCACCATGCGCACATTCCTCCATGGGAGTAGTGTCTCAGAGAGTCTACGCTTTTATCGTTCCCTGGAAGACCAGTAGTAGTTTCCAATGCACATCTGGAAGCATTCTGTAATCTGTATACCATTAGAGTGTTGTTGAAACACAGAAATTGCATCGGGATTGAATACAACAGTCACCATGCGCACTTTTCTCTATGGGAGTAATGTCTGAAATAGCCGACGCTTTGATCGTTCCCTGCAAGACCAGTAGTAGTTTCCGATGCACATTTGGATTCTTTCTGTAATATGTGGACCTTCAAAGTGTTGATGAAACACAGAAATTGCATCGGGATTGAATACAACAGTCACCATGCGCACTTGCCTACATGTTAGTAATGTCTCAAACAGTCTACGCTTTAATCGTTCCCTGGAAGACCAGTGGTAGTTTCCGATGCACATCTGGAGGCATTCCGAGTGTTGATGAAACACAGAAATTGCATTGGGATTGAATACAACAGTCACCATGCGCACTTTCCTCCATGGCAGTAATGTCTCAAACAGTCTACGCTTTGATCGTTCCCTGGAAGACCAGTAGTAGTTTCCAATGCACATCTGGTGGCTTTCTGTAATCTTGTGGACTATCAGAGTGTTGATGAAACACAGAAATTGCATCGGGATTGAACACAACAGTCACCATGCGCACATTCCTTCCATGGGAGTAGTGTCTCAGAGAGTCTACGCCTTGATCGTTCCCTGGAAGACCAGTAGTAGTTTCCAATGCACATCTGGAAGCATTCTGTAATCTGTATACTATTAGATTGTTGTTGAAACACAGAAATTGCATCGGGATTCAATACAACAGTCACCATGCGCACTTTCCTACATAGGAGTAATGTCTCAAACAGTTTACGCTTTAATCGTTCCCTGGAAGACCAGTAGTAGTTTCCGATGCACATCTCGAGGCATTCTGTAACCTGTGGGCTGTCAGAGTGTTGATGTAACACAGAAATTGCATCGGGATTGAATACAACAGTCACCATGCGCACTTTCCCCACGGGAGTAATGTCTCAAACAGTCTACGCTTTGATCGTTCCCTGGAAGACCAGTAGTAGTTTCCGATACACATCTGGAGATATTCTGTAATCTGTGGACTATCAAAGTGTTGATGAATCACAGAAATTGCATCGGGATTGAATGCAACAGTCACCATGCGCACTTTACTCCATGGGAGTAATGTCTCAAACAGTCTACGCTTTGGTCGTTCCTTGGTAGACCAGAAGTAGTTTCCGATGCACATCCTGAGGCATTCTGTAATCTGTGGACTATCAGAGTGTTGATGGAACACAGAAATTGCATCGGGATTGAATACAACAGTCACCATGCGCACTTTTCTCCATGGGAGTAATGTCTCAAATAGTCTACGCTTTGATCGTTCCCTATAAGACCAGTAGGAGTGTCCGATGCACATCTGGATGCATTCTGTAATCTGTGGACCTTCAAAGTGTTGATGAAACACAGAAAATGCATCGGGATTGAATACAACAGTCACCATGCGCACTTGCCTACATGTTAGTAATGTCTCAAACAGTCTACGCTTTAATCGTTCCCTGGAAGACCAGTGGTAGTTTCCGATGCACATCTGGAGGCATTCCGAGTGTTGATGAAACACAGAAATTGCATTGGGATTGAATACAACAGTCACCATGCGCACTTTCCTCCAAGTTAGTAATGTCTCAAACAGCCTACGCTTTAATCGTTCCCAGGAAGACCAGTGGTAGTTTCCGATGCACATCTGGAGGCATTCTGTAATCTGTGGTCTATCAGAGTGTTAATGAAACACAGATATTGCATCGGGATTGAATACAACAGTCACCATGCGCTCATTCCTCCATGGGAGTAGTGTCTCAGAGAGTCTACGCTTTGATCGTTCCCTGGAAGACCAGTAGTAGTTTCCAATGCACACCTGGAAGCATTCTGTAATCTGTATACCATTAGAGTGTTGTTGAAACACAGAAATTGCATCGGGATTGAATACAACAGTCACCATGCGCACTTTTCTCTATGGGAGTAATATCTGAAATAGCCGACGCTTTGATCGTTCTCTTTAAGACCAGTAGTAGTTTCCGATGCACATTTGGATTCATTCTGTAATCTGTGGACCTTCAAAGTGTTGATGAAACACAGAAATTGCATCGGGATTGAATACAACAGTCACCATGCGCACTTGCCTACATGTTAGTAATGTCTCAAACAGTCTACGCTTTAATCGTTCCCTGGAAGACCAGTGGTAGTTTCCGATGCACATCTGGAGGCATTCCGAGTGTTGTTGAAACACAGAATTTGCATTGGGATTAAATACAACAGTCACCATGCGCGCTTTCCTCCATGGCAGTAATGTCTCAAACAGTCTACGCTTTGATCGTTCCCTGTAAGACCAGTAGTAGTTTCCAATGCACATCTGGTGGCTTTCTGTAATCTTGTGGACTATCAGAGTGTTGATGAAACACAGAAATTGCATCGGGATTTAATACAACAGCCACCACGCGCACTTGCCTACATGTTAGTAATGTCTCAAACAGTCTACGCTTTGATCGTTCCCAGGAAGACCAGTAGTAGTTTCCGATGCACATCTGGAGTTATTCTGTAATCTGTGGACTATCAGAGTTTTAATGAAACACAGAAATTGCATCGGGATTGAATACAACAGTCACCATGCGCACATTCCTTCCATGGGAGTAGTGTCTCAAGAGTCTACGCCTTGATCGTTCCCTGGAAGACCAGTAGTAGTTTCCAATGCACATCTGGAAGCATTCTGTAATCTGTATACTATTAGATTGTTGTTGAAACACAGAAATTGCATCGGGATTGAATACAGCAGTCACCATGCGCACTTTTCTCTATGGGAGTAATGTCTCAAATAGCCGACGCTTTGATCGTTCCCTGGAAGACCAGTAGTAGTTTCCGATGCACATTTGGATGCATTCTGTAATCTGTGGACCTTCAAAGTGTTGATGAAACACAGAAATTGCATCGGGATTGAGTACAACAGTCACCATGCGCACTTGCCTACATTTTAGTAATGTCTCAAACAGTCTACGCTTTATTCGTTCCCTGGAAGACCAGTGGTAGTTTCCGATGCACATCTGGAGGCATTCCGAGTGTTGATGAAACACATAAATTGCACTAGGATTGAATACAACAGTCACCATGCGCACTCTCCTCCATGTTAGTAATGTCTCAAACAGTCTACGCTTTGATCGTTCCCTGGAAGACCAGTGGTAGTTTCCAATGCACATCTGGAGGCATTCTGTAATCTGTGGACTATCAAAGTGTTGATGAAACACAGAAATTGCATCGGGATTGAATACAACAGTCACCATGCACACTTTCCTCCATGGGAGTAATGTCTTAAACAGTGTACGCTTTGATCGTTCCTTGGAAGACCAGAAGTAGTTTCCGATGCACATCTGGAGGCATTCTGTAATCTGTGGACTATCAAAGTGTTGATGGAACACAGATATTGCATCAGGATTGAATACAACAGTCACCATGTGCACTTTCCTCCATGGGAGTAGTGTCTCAAACAGTCTACGTTTTGATCGTTCCCTGGAAGGCTAGTAGTAGATTCCGATGCACATCTGGAAGCATTCTGTAATCTGTGGACTATCAGAGTGTTGATGAAACACAGAAATTGCATCGGGATTGAATACAACAGTCAACATGCGCACTTTCCTACATGGGAGTAATGTCTCAAACAGTTTACGCTTTAATCGTTCCCTGGAACACCAGTAGTAGTTTCCGATGCACATCTGGAGGCATTCTGTAACCTGTGGGCTGTCAGAGTGTTGATGAAACACAGAAATTGCATCGGGATTGAATACAACAGTCACCATGCGCACTTTCCCCCACGGTAGTAATGTCTCAAACAGTCCACGCTTTGATCGTTCCCTGGAAGATCAGTAGTAGTTTCCGATGCACATTTGGAGATATTCTGTAACCTGTGGACTATCAAAGTGTTGATGAAACACAGAAATTGCATCGGGATTGAATACAACAATCACCATGCGCACTTTCCTCCACGGGAGTAATGTCTCAAACAGTCTACGCATTGATCGTTCCCTGGAAGACCAGTAGTAGTTTCCGATGCACATCTGGAGATATTCTGTAATCTGTGGACTATCAAAGTGTTGATGAAACTCAGAATTTGCATCGGGATTGAATACAACAGTCATCATGCGCACTTTCCTCCATGGGAGTAATGTCTCAAACAGTTTACGCTTTAATCGTTCCCTGGAAGACCAGTAGTAGTTTCCAATGCACATCTGGAGGCATTCTTAAACCTGTGGACCTTCAAAGTGTTGATGAAACACAGAAATTGCATCGCGATTGAATACAACAGTCACCATGCGCACTTTCCTAAATGGGAGTAGTGTCTCAAACAGTCTAAGTTTTGATCGTTTCCTGCAAGACCAGTAGTAGTTTCCGATGCGCTTCTGGTAGCATTCTGTAATCTGTGGACTATCAGAGTGTTGATGAAACACAGAAATTGCATCGGGATTGAATACAACAGTCACGATGCGCACCTTCCTCCATGGGAGTAATGTCTCAAACAGGCTACGCTTTGATCGTTCCTGGAAGACCAGTAGTAGTTTCCGTTGCACATCTGGAGGCATTCTGTAATCTGTGGACTATCATAGTGTTGATGAAACACAGAAATTGCATCGGGAATGAATACAACAGTCACCATGTGCACTTTACTCCAAGGGAGTAATGTCTAAAACAGTCTACGCTTTGATCGTTCCCTGGAAGACCAGTAGTAGTTTCCGATGCACATCTGGAGGCATTCTGAAATCTGTGGACTAACTGAGTGTTGATGAATCACAGAAATTGCATCGGGATTGAATGCAACAGTCACCATGCGCACTTTCCTCCATGGGAGTAATGTCTCAAACAGTGTACGCTTTAAACGTTCCTTGGAACACCAGAAATAGTTTCTGATGCACATCTGGAGGCATTCTGTAATCTGTGGACTATCAGAGTGTTGATGGAACACAGAAATTGCATCGGGATTGAATACAACAGTCACCATGCGCACTTTTCTTAATGGGAGTAATGTCTCACATAGTCTACGCTTTGATCGTTCCCTATAAGACCAGTAGGAGTGTCCGATGCACATCTGGATGCATTCTGTAATCTGTGGACCTTCAAAGTGTTGATGAAACACAGAAGATGCATCGGGATTGAATACAACAGTCACCATGCGCACTTGCCTACATGTTAGTAATGTCTCAAACATGTACGCTTTATTCGTTCCCTGGAAGACCAGTGGTAGTTTCCGATGCACATCTGGAGGCATTCCGAGTGTTGATGAAACACAGAAATTGCATTGGGATTGAATTCAACAGTCACCCTGCGCACTTTCCTCCATGTTAGTAATGTCTCAAACAGTCTACGCTTTAATCGTTCCCTGGAAGACCAGTGGTAGTTTCCAATGCACATCTGGAGGCATTCTGTAATCTGTGGACTATCAAAGTGTTAATGGAACACAGATATTGCATCAGGATTGAATACAACAGTCACCATGTGCACTTTCCTCCATGGGAGTAGTGTCTCAAACAGTCTACGTTTTGATCGTTCCCTGGAAGGCTAGTAGTAGATTCCGATGCACATCTGGAAGCATTCTGTAATCTGTGGACTATCAGAGTGTTGATGAAACACAGAAATTGCATCGGGATTGAATACAACAGTCACCATGCGCACTTTCCTCCATGGGAGTAATGTCTTAAACAGTGTACGCTTTGATCGTTCCTTTGAAGACCAGAAGTAGTTTCCGATGCACATCTGGAGGCATTCTGTAATCTGTGGACTATCAAAGTGTTGATGGAACACAGATATTGCATCAGGATTGAATACAACAGTCACCATGTGCACTTTCCTCCATGGGAGTAGTGTCTCAAACAGTCTACGTTTTGATCGTTCCCTGGAAGGCTAGTAGTAGATTCCGATGCACATCTGGAAGCATTCTGTAATCTGTGGACTATCAGAGTGTTGATGAAACACAGAAATTGCATCGGGATTGAATACAACAGTCACCATGCGCACTTTCCTACATGGGAGTAATGTCTCAAACAGTTTACGCTTTAATCGTTCCCTGGAAGACCAGTAGTAGTTTCCGATGCACATCTGGAGGCATTCTGTAACCTGTGGGCTGTCAGAGTGTTGATGAAACACAGAAATTGCATCGGGATTGAATACAACAGTCACCATGCGCACTTTCCCCCACGGTAGTAATGTCTCAAACAGTCTACGCTTTGATCGTTCCCTGGAAGACCAGTAGTAGTTTCCGATGCACATTTGGAGATATTCTGTAATCTGTGGACTATCAGAGTGTTGATGAAACACAGAAATTGCATCGGGATTGAATACAACAGTCACCATGCGCACTTTCCTCCATGGGAGTAATGTCTCAAACAGTCTACTCTTTGATCGTTCCCTGGAAGACCAGTAGTAGTTTCCAATGCACATCTGGTGGTTTTCTGTAATCTTGTGGACTATCAGAGTGTTGATGAAACACAGAAATTGCATTGGGATTGAATACAACAGTCACCATGCGCAGTTTCCTCCACGGGAGTAATGTCTCATACAGTCTACGCTTTGATCGTTCCCTGGAAGACCAGTGGTAGTTTCCAATGCACATCTGGAGGCATTCTTAAACCTGTGGAACTTCAAAGTGTTGATGAAACACAGAAATTGCATCGCGATTGAATACAACAGTCACCATGCGCACTTTCCTAAATTGGAGTAGTGTCTCAAACAGTCTAAGTTTTGATCGTTCCCTGGAAGACCAGTAGTAGTTTCCGATGCGCTTCTGGTAGCATTCTGTAATCTGTGGACTATCAGAGTGTTGATGAAACACAGAAATTACATCGGGATTGAATACAACAGTCACGATGCGCACATTCCTCCATGGGAGTAATGTCTCAAACAGGCTACGCTTTGATCGTTCCTGGAGGACCAGTAGTAGTTTCCGTTGCACATCTGGAGGCATTCTGTAATCTGTGGACTATCATAGTGTTGATGAAACACAGAAATTGCATTGGGATTGAATACAACAGTCACCATGTGCACTTTACTCTAAGGGAGTAATGTCTAAAACAGTCTACGCTTTGATCGTTCCCTGGAAGACCAGTAGTAGTTTCCGATGCACATCTGGAGGCATTCTGAAATCTGTGGACTAACTGAGTGTTGATGAATCACAGAAATTGCATCGTGATTGAATGCAACAGTCACCATGCGCACTTTCCTCCATGGGAGTAATGTCTCAAACAGTGTACGCTTTAAACGTTCCTTGGAACACCAGAAGTAGTTTCTGATGCACATCTGGAGGCATTCTGTAATCTGTGGACTATCAGAGTGTTGATGGAACACAGAAATTGCATCGGGATTGAATACAACAGTCACCATGCGCACTTTTCTCTATGGGAGTAATGTCTGAAATAGCCGACGCTTTGATCGTTCCCTGGAAGACCAGTAGTAGTTTCCGATGCACATTTGGATTCATTCTGTAATCTGTGGACCTTCAAAGTGTTGATGAAACACAGAAATTGCATCGGGATTGAATACAACAGTCACCATGCGCACTTGCCTACATGTTAGTAATGTCTCAAACAGTCTACGCTTTAATCGTTCCCTGGAAGACCAGTGGTAGTTTCCGATGCACATCTGGAGGCATTCCGAGTGTTGATGAAACACAGAAATTGCATTGGGATTGAATACAACAGTCACCATGCGCACTTTCCTCCATGGCAGTAACGTCTCAAACAGTCTACGCTTTGATCGTTCCCTGGAAGACCAGTAGTAGTTTCCGATGCACGTCTGGTGGTATTCTGTAATCTGTGGACCTTCAAAGTGTTGATGAAACACAGATATTGCATCGGGAGTGAATACAACAGTCACTGAGCGCACTTTCCTCCATGGGAGTAATGTCTGAAACAGTTTACGCTTTGATCGTTCCCTGGAAGACCAGTAGTAGTTTCCAATGCACATCTGGTGGCTTTCTGTAGTCTTGTGGACCATCAGAGTGTTGATGAAACACAGAAATTGCATCGGGATTGAATACAACAGTCACCATGCGCACTTTCCTCCACGGGAGTAATGTCTCAAACAGTCTACGCCTTGATCGTTCCCTGGAAGACCAGTGGTAGTTTCCAATGCACATCTGGAGTCATTCTGTAATCTGTGGACCTTAAGAGTGTAGATGAAACACAGAAATTGCTCGGGATTTAATACAATAGTCACCATGCGCACTTGCCTACATGTTACTAACGTCTCAAACAGTCTGCGCATTGATCGTTCCCAGGAAGACCAGTAGCAGTTTTCGATGCACATCTGGAGGCATTCTGTAATCTGTGGACTATCAGAGTGTTGATGAAACACAGAAATTGCATCTGGATTGAATACAACAGTCACCATGCGCACATTCCTCCATGGGAGTAGTGTCTCAGAGAGTCTACGCTTTGATCGTTCCCTGGAAGACCAGTAGTAGTTTCCAATGCACATCTGAGAGCATTCTGTAATCTGTATACTATTAGATTGTTGTTGAAACACAGAAATTGCATCGGGATTGAATACAACAATCACCATGCGCACTTTTCTCTATGGGAGTAATGTCTCAAATAGCCGACGCTTTGATCGTTCCCTGGAAGACCAGTAGTAGTTTCCGATGCACATCTGGATGCATTCTGTATTCTGTGGACCTTCAGAGTGTTGATGAAACACAGAAATTGCATCGGGATTTAATACAACAGTCACCATGTGCACTTGCCTACATGTTAGTAATGTCTCAAACAGTCTACGCTTTATTCCTTCCCTGGAAGACCAGTGGTAGTTTCCGATGCACATCTGGAGGCATTCCGAGTGTTGATGAAACACATAAATTGCATTGGGATTGAATACAACAGTCACCATGCGCAACTTCCCTTATGGGAGTATTGTCTCAAAGTGTTTACGCTTTGATCGTCCCCTGGAAGACCAGTAGTAATTTCCGATGCACATCTGGAGGCATTCTGTAATCTGTGGACTATCAGAGTGTTGATGAAAGACAGAAATTGCATCGGGATTGAATACAACAGTCACCATGCGCTCTTTCCTCCATGGGAGTAATAACTTAAACAGTCTACGCTTTGAGTTCCCTGGAAGACAAGTAGTAGCTTCCGATTCACTTCTGGAGGCATTCTGTAATAAGTGGACTATCAGAGTGTTGATGAAAAACAGAAATCGCATTGGGATTGAATACAACAGTCACCATGTGCACTTTCCTCCATGGGAGTCATGTCTGAAACAGTCTACGCTTTGATCGTTCCCTGGAAGACCAGTAGTAGTTTCCGATGCACGTCTGGTGGTATTCTGTAATCTGTGGACCTTCAAAGTGTTGATGAAACACAGATATTGCATCGGGAGTGAATACAACAGTCACTGAGCGCACTTTCCTCCATGGGAGTAATGTCTGAAACAGTTTACGCTTTTATCGTTACCTGGAAGACCAGTGTAGTTTCCGATGCACATCTGTCCTCATTCCTTAATCTGTGGACTATCTGAGTGTTGATGAAACACAGAAATTGCATCGGGATTCAATACAACAGTCACCATGCGCACTTGCCTACATGTTAGTAATGTCTCAAACAGTCTACGCTTTATTCGTTCCCTGGAAGACCAGTGGTAGTTTCCGATGCACATCTGGAGGCATTCCGAGTGTTGATGAAACACATAAATTGCATTGTGATTGTATACAACAGTCACTATGCGCACTTTCCTCCATGTTAGTAATGTCTAAACAGTCTACGCTTTGATCGTTCCCTGGAAGACCAGTGGTAGTTTCCAATGCACATCTGGAGGCATTCTGTAATCTGTGGACCTTCAATGTGTTGATGAAACACAGAAATAGCATCGGGATTGAATACAACAGTCACAATGCGCACTTGCCTACATGTTAGTAATGTCTCAAACAGTCTACGCTTTATTCGTTCCCTGGAAGACCAGTGGTAGTTTCCGATGCACATCTGGAGGCATTCCGAGTGTTGATGAAACACATATATTGCATTGGGATTGAATACAACAGTCACCATGCGCACTTTCCTCCATGTTAGTAATGTCTCAAACAGTCTACGCTTTGATCGTTCCCTGGAAGACCAGTGGTAGTTTCCAATGCCTATCTGGAGGCATTCTGTAATCTGTGGACCTTCAAAGTGTTGATGAAACACAGAGATTGCTTCGGGATTGAATACAACTGTCACAATGCGCAACTTCCTGCATGGGAGTAATGTCTCAAAGTGTTTACGCTTTGATCGTCCCCTGGAAGACCAGTAGTAATTTCCGATGCACATCTGGAGGCATTCTGTAATCTGTGGACTATCAGAGTGTTGATGAAAGACAGAAATTGCATCGGGATTGAATACAACAGTCACCATGCGCACTTTCCTCCATGGGAGTAATGTCCCAAACAGTCTACGCTTTGATCGTTCCCTGGAAGACCAGTAGTAGTTTCCGATGCACGTCTGGTGGCATTCTGTAATCTGTGGACCTTCAAAGTGTTGATGAAACACAGAAATTGCATCGGGAGTGAATACAACAGTCACTGTGCGCACTTTCCTCCATGGGAGTAATGTCTGAAACAGTTTACGCTTTTATCGTTACCTGGAAGACCAGTGTAGTTTCCGATGCACATCTGTCGGCATTCCTTAATCTGTGGACTATCTGAGTGTTGATGAAACACAGAAATTGCATCGGGATTGAATACAACAGTCACCATGCGCACTAGCCTACATGTTAGTAATGTCTCAAACAGTCTACGCTTTATTCGTTAGCTGGAAGACCAGTGGTAGTTTCCGATGCACATCTGGAGGCATTCCGAGTGTTGATGAAACACATAAATTGCATTGGGATTGTATACAACAGTCACCATGCGCACTTTCCTCCATGTTAGTAATGTCTAAACAGTCTACGCTTTGATCGTTCCCTGGAAGACCAGTGGTAGTTTCCAATGCACATCTGGAGGCATTCTGTAATCTGTGGACCTTCAATGTGTTGATGAAACACAGAAATAGCATCGGGATTGAATACAACAGTCACAATGCGCACTTGCCTACATGTTAGTAATGTCTCAAACAGTCTACGCTTTATTCGTTCCCTGGAAGACCAGTGGTAGTTTCCGATGCACATCTGGAGGCATTCCGAGTGTTGATGAAACACATATATTGCATTGGGATTGAATACAACAGTCACCATGCGCACTTTCCTCCATGTTAGTAATGTCTCAAACAGTCTACGCTTTGATCGTTCCCTGGAAGACCAGTGGTAGTTTCCAATGCCTATCTGGAGGCATTCTGTAATCTGTGGACCTTCAAAGTGTTGCTGAAACACAGAGATTGCTTCGGGATTGAATACAACTGTCACAATGCGCAACTTCCTGCATGGGAGTAATGTCTCAAAGTGTTTACGCTTTGATCGTCCCCTGGAAGACCAGTAGTAATTTCCGATGCACATCTGGAGGCATTCTGTAATCTGTGGACTATCAGAGTGTTGATGAAAGACAGAAATTGCATCGGGATTGAATACAACAGTCACCATGCGCACTTTCCTCCATGGGAGTAATGTCTCAAACAGTCTACGCTTTGATCGTTCCCTGGAAGACCAGTAGTAGTTTCCGATGCACGTCTGGTGGCATTCTGTAATCTGTGGACCTTCAAAGTGTTGATGAAACACAGAAATTGCATCGGGAGTGAATACAACAGTCACTGTGCGCACTTTCCTCCATGGGAGTAATGTCTGAAACAGTTTACGCTTTTATCGTTACCTGGAAGACCAGTGTAGTTTCCGATGCACATCTGTCGGCATTCCTTAATCTGTGGACTATCTGAGTGTTGATGAAACACAGAAATTGCATCGGGATTGAATACAACAGTCACCATGCGCACTAGCCTACATGTTAGTAATGTCTCAAACAGTCTACGCTTTATTCGTTCCCTGGAAGACCAGTGGTAGTTTCCGATGCACATCTGGAGGCATTCCGAGTGTTGGTGAAACACATAAATTGCATTGGGATTGTATACAACAGTCACCATGCGCACTTTCCTCCATGTTAGTAATGTCTAAACAGTCTACGCTTTGATCGTTCCCTGGAAGACCAGTGGTAGTTTCCAATGCACATCTGGAGGCATTCTGTAATCTGTGGACCTTCAATGTGTTGATGAAACACAGAAATAGCATCGGGATTGAATACAACAGTCACAATGCGCACTTGCCTACATGTTAGTAATGTCTCAAACAGTCCACGCTTTGATCGTTCCCTGGAAGACCAGTGGTAGTTTCCGATGCACATCTGGAGGCATTCTGTAATCTGTGGGCTGTCAGAGTGTTGATGAAACACAGAAATTACATCGGGATTGAATACAACAGTCACCATGCGCACTTTCCTCCACGGGAGTAATGTCTCAAACAGTCTACGTTTTAATCGTACCCTGGAAGACCAGTAGTAGCTTCCGATGCACATCTGGTAGCATTCCTTAATCTGTGGACTATCAGAGTGTTGATGAAACACAGAAATTGCAACAGGATTGAATACAACAGTCACCATGCGCACTTTCCTCCATGGGAGTAGTGTCTCAAACAGTCTACGTTTTGATCGTTCCCTTTAAGACCAGTAGTAGTTTCCGATGCACATCTGGAAGCATTCTGTAATCTGTGGACCATCAAAGTGTTGATGAACCACAGAAATTGCATCCGGATTGAATACAACAGTCACCATGCGCACTTGCCTACATGTTAGTAATGTCTCAAACATTCTACGCTTTGATCGTTCCCTGGAAGACCAGTGGTAGTTTCCGATGCACATCTGGAGGCATTCTGTAATCTGTGGGCTGTCAGAGTGTTGATGAAACACAGAAATTGCATCGGGATTGAATACAACATTCAGCATGCGCACTTTCCTCCACGGGAGTAATGTCTCAAACAGTCTACGCTTTGATCGTTCCCTGGAGGACCAGCAGTAGTTTCCGATGCACATCTGGTGGCATTCTGTAATCAGTGTACTATCAGAGTGTTGATGAAACACGGAGATTGCATCGGGATTAAATACAACAGTCACCATGCGCACTTTCCTCCACGGGTGTAATGTCACAAACAATCTACGCTTTGATCGTTCCCTGGAAGACCAGTAGTAGTTTCCTATGCCCATCTGGTGGCATTCTGTATACTGTGGACTATCAGACTGTTGATGAAACACAGAACTTGCATCGGAATTGAATACAACAGTCACCATGCGCACTTTCCTCCATGGGAGTAATGTCTCAAACAGTCTACGCCTTGATCGTTCCCTGGAAGACCAGTAGTAGTTCCCAATGCACATCTGGTGACTTTCTATAATCTTGTGGACTATCAGAGTGTTGATGAAACACAGAAATTGCATCGGGATTGAATACAACAGTCACCATGAGCACTTTCCTCCATGGGAGTAATGTCTCAAACAGTCTACGCTTTGATCGTTCCCTGGAAGAGCAGAAAGAGTTTCCGATGCATAACTGGAGGCATTCTGTAATCTGTGGACTATCAGAATGTTGATGAAACACAGATATTGCATCGGGATTGAATACAACAGTCAGCATGCGTCGTTTCCTCCACGGGAGTAATGTCTCAAACAGTCTACGCTTTGATCGTTCCCTGGAAGAGCAGTGGTAGTTTCCAATGCACATCTGGAGGCATTCTGTAACCTGTGGACCTTCAAAGTGTTGATGAAACACAGAAATTGCATCGCGATTGAATACAACAGTCACCATGCGCAACTTCCTTCAAGGGAGTAATGTCTCAAACAGTCTACGTTTTAATCGTACCCTGGAAGACCAGTAGTAGCTTCCGATGCACATCTGGTAGCATTCCTTAATCTGTGGACTATCAGAGTGTTGATGAAACACAGAAATTGCATCGGGATTGAATACAACAGTCACCATGCGCACTTTCCTCCACGGGAGTAATGTCACAAACAATCTACGCTTTGATCGTTCCCTGGAAGACCAGTAGTAGTTTCCTATGCCCATCTGATGGCATTCTGTAAACTGTGGACTATCAGACTGTTGATGAAACACAGAAATTGCATCGGAATTGAATACAACAGTCACCATGCGCACTTTCCACCATGGGAGTAAAGTCTCAAATAGTCTACGCTTTGATCATTCCCTGTAAGACCAGTAGTAGTTTCCGATGCACATCTGGATGCATTCTGTAATCTGTGGACCTTCAAAGTATTGATGAAACACAGAAATTGCATCATGATTGAATTCAACAGTCACCATGCGCACTTGCCAACATGTCAGTAATGTCTCAAACAGTCTCGCTTTAATCGTTCCATGGAAGAGCAGTGGTAGTATCCGATGCACATCTTGAGGCATTCCGAGTGTTGATGAAACACAGAAATTGCATTGGGATTGAATACAACAGTCACCATGCGCACTTTCCTCCATGGGAGTAATGTCTTAAACAGTCTACGCTTTGATGGTTCCCTGGAAGACCAGTAGTAGTTCCCAATGCAAATCTGGTGGCTTTCTATAATCTTGTGGACTATCAGAGTGTTGATGAAACACAGAAATTGCATTGGGATTGAATACAACAGTCACAATGCGCACTTGCCTACATGTTAGTAATGTCTCAAACAGTCTACGCTTTGATCGTTCCCTGGAAGACCAGTGGTAGTTTCCGATGCACATCTGGAGGCATTCTGTAATCTGGGGGCTGTCAGAGTGTTGATGAAACACAGAAAGTACATCGGAATTGAATACAACAGTCACCATGCGCACTTTCCTCCACGGGAGTAATGTCTCAAACAGTCTACGCTTTGAGTTCCCTGGAAGACAAGTAGTAGCTTCCGATTCACATCTGCAGGCATTCTGTAATAAGTGGACTATCAGAGTGTTGATGAAAAACAGAAATCGCATTGGGATTGAATACAACAGTCACCATGTGCACTTTCCTCCATGGGAGTAATGTCTCAAACAGTCTACGCTTTGATCGTTCCCTGGAAGACCAGTAGTAGTTTCCGATGCACGTCTGGTGGCATTCTGTAATCTGTGGACCTTCAAAGTGTTGATGAAACACAGAAATTGCATCGGGAGTGAATACAACAGTCACTGTGCGCACTTTCCTCCATGGGAGTAATGTCTGAAACAGTTTACGCTTTTATCGTTACCTGGAAGACCAGTGTAGTTTCCGATGCACATCTGGAGGCATTCCGAGTGTTGATGAAACACATAAATTGCATTGGGATTGTATACAACAGTCACCATGCGCACTTTCCTCCATGTTAGTAATGTCTAAACAGTCTACGCTTTGATCGTTCCCTGGAAGACCAGTGGTAGTTTCCAATGCACATCTGGAGGCATTCTGTAATCTGTGGACCTTCAATGTGTTGATGAAACACAGAAATAGCATCGGGATTGAATACAACAGTCACAATGCGCACTTGCCTACATGTTAGTAATGTCTCAAACAGTCTACGCTTTGATCGTTCCCTGGAAGACCAGTGGTAGTTTCCGATGCACATCTGGAGGCATTCTGTAATCTGTGGGCTGTCAGAGTGTTGATGAAACACAGATATTACATCGGGATTGAATACAACAGTCACCATGCGCACTTTCCTCCACGGGAGTAATGTCTCAAACAGTCTACGCTTTGATCGTTCCCTGGAGGACCAGTAGTAGTTTCCGATGCACATCTGGTGGCATTCTGTAATCTGTGGACTATCAGAGTGTTGATGAAACACAGAAATTGCGTCGGGATTGAATACAACAGTCTCCATGCGCACTTTCCTTCAAGGGAGTAATGTCTCATACAGTCTACGTTTTAATCGTACCCTGGAAGACCAGCAGTAGCTTCCGATGCACATCTGGTAGCATTCCTTAATCTGTGGACTATCAGAGTGTTGATGAAACACAGAAATTGCAACGGGATTGAATACAACAGTCACCATGCGCACTTTCCTCCATGGGAGTAGTGTCTCAAACAGTCTACGTTTTGATCGTTCCCTTTAAGACCAGTAGTAGTTTCCGATGCACATCTGGAAGCATTCTGTAATCTGTGGACCATCAAAGTGTTGATGAACCACAGAAATTGCATCCGGATTGAATACAACAGTCACCATGCGCACTTGCCTACATGTTAGTAATGTCTCAAACAGTCTACGCTTTGATCGTTCCCTGGAAGACCAGTGGTAGTTTCCGATGCACATCTGGAGGCATTCTGTAATCTGTGGGCTGTCAGAGTGTTGATGAAACACAGAAATTGCATCGGGATTGAATACAACAGTCAGCATGCGCACTTTCCTCCACGGGAGTAATGTCTCAAACAGTCTACGCTTTGATCGTTCCCTGGAGGACCAGCAGTAGTTTCCGATGCACATCTGGTGGCATTCTGTAATCAGTGTACTATCAGAGTGTTGATGAAACACGGAAATTGCATCGGGATTAAATACAATAGTCACCATGCGCACTTTCCTCCACGGGTGTAATGTCACAAACAATCTACGCTTTGATCGTTCCCTGGAAGACCAGTAGTAGTTTCCTATGCCCATCTGGTTGCATTCTGTATACTGTGGACTATCAGACTGTTGATGAAACACAGAAATTGCATCGGAATTGAATACAACAGTCACCATGCGCACTTTCCTCCATGGGAGTAATGTCTCAAACAGTCTACGCCTTGATCGTTCCCTGGAAGACCAGTAGTAGTTCCCAATGCACATCTGGTGGCTTTCTATAATCTTGTGGACTATCAGAGTGTTGATGAAACACAGAAATTGCATCGGGATTGAATACAACAGTCACCATGAGCACTTTCCTCCATGGGAGTAATGTCTCAAACAGTCTACGCTTTGATCGTTCCCTGGAAGAGCAGAAAGAGTTTCCGATGCATATCTGGAGGCATTCTGTAATCTGTGGACTATCAGAATGTTGATGAAACACAGATATTGCATCGGGATTGAATACAACAGTCACCATGCGCCGTTTCCTCCACGGGAGTAATGTCTCAAACAGTCTACGCTTTGATCGTTCCCTGGAAGAGCAGTGGTAGTTTCCAATGCACATCTGGAGGCATTCTGTAACCTGTGGACCTTCAAAGTGTTGATGAAACACAGAAATTGCATCGCGATTGAATACAACAGTCACCATGCGCAACTTCCTGCATGGGAGTAATGTCTCAAAGTGTTTACGCTTTGATCGTCCCCTGGAAGACCAGTAGTAATTTCCGATGCACATCTGGAGGCATTCTGTAATCTGTGGACTATCAGAGTGTTGATGAAAGACAGAAATTGCATCGGGATTGAATACAACAGTCACCATGCGCACTTTCCTCCATGGGAGTAATGTCTCAAACAGTCTACGCTTTGAGTTCCCTTGAAGACAAGTAGTAGCTTCCGATTCACATCTGGAGGCATTCTGTAATAAGTGGACTATCTGAGTGTTGATGAAACACAGAAATTGCATCGGGATTGAATACAACAGTCACCATGCGCACTTGCCTACATGTTAGTAATGTCTCAAACAGTCTACGCTTTATTCGTTCCCTGGAAGACCAGTGGTAGTTTCCGATGCACATCTGGAGGCATTCCGAGTGTTGATGAAACACATAAATTGCATTGGGATTGAATACAACAGTCACCATGCGCACTTTCCTCCATGTTAGTAATGTCTAAAACAGTCTAACCTTTTATCGTTCCCTGGAACACCAGTGGTAGTTTCCAATGCACATCTGGAGGCATTCTGTAATCTGTGGACCTTCAATGTGTTGATGAAACATAGAAATAGCATCGGGATTGAATACAACAGTCACAATGCGCACTTGCCTACATGTTAGTAATGTCCCAAACAGTCTACGCTTTGATCGTTCCCTGGAAGACCACTGGTAGTTTCCGATGCACATCTGGAGGCATTCTGTAATCTGGGGGCTGTCAGAGTGTTGATGAAACACAGAAATTACATCGGAATTGAATACAACAGTCACCATGCGCACTTTCCTCCACGGCAGTAATGTCTCAAACAGTCTACGCTTTGATCGTTCCCTGGAAGACCAGTAGCAGTTTCCGATGCACATCTGGTGGCATTCTGTAATCTGTTTACTATCAGAGTGTTGATGAAACACAGAAACTGCATCGGGATTGAATACAACAGTCTCCATGCACACTTTCCTTCAAGGGAGTAATGTCTCAAACAGTCTACGTTTTAATCGTACCCTGGAAGACCAGTAGTAGCTTCCGATGCACATCTGGTAGCATTCCTTAATCTGTGGACTATCAGAGTGTTGATGAAACACAGAAATTGCATCGGGATTGAATACAACAGTCACCATGCGCACTTTCCTCCATGGGAGTAGTGTCTCAAACAGTCTACGCTTTGATCGTTCCCTGGAGGACCAGTAGTAGTTTCCGATGCACATCTGGTGGCATTCTGTAATCTGTGGACTATCAGAGTGTTGATGAAACACAGAAATTGCATCGGGATTGAATACAACAGTCTCCATGTGCACTTTCCTTCAAGGGAGTAATGTCTCATACAGTCTACGTTTTAATCGTACCCTGGAAGACCAGTAGTAGCTTCCGATGCACATCTGGTAGCATTCCTTAATCTGTGGACTATGAGAGTGTTGATGAAACACAGAAATTGCAACGGGATTGAATACAACAGTCACCATGCGCACTTTCCTCCATGGGAGTAGTGTCTCAAACAGTCTACGTTTTGATCGTTCCCTTTAAGACCAGTAGTAGTTTCCGATGCACATCTGGAAGCATTCTGTAATCTGTGGACCATCAAAGTGTTGATGAACCACAGAAATTGCATCCGGATTGAATACAACAGTCACCATGCGCACTTGCCTACATGTTAGTAATGTCTCAAACAGTCTACGCTTTGATCGTTCCCTGGAAGACCAGTGGTAGTTTCCGATGCACATCTGGAGGCATTCTGTAATCTGTGGGCTGTCAGAGTGTTGATGAAACACAGAAATTGCATCGGGATTGAATACAACAGTCAGCATGCGCACTTTCCTCCACGGGAGTAATGTCTCAAACAGTCTACGCTTTGATCGTTCCCTGGAGGACCAGCAGTAGTTTCCGATGCACATCTGGTGGCATTCTGTAATCAGTGTACTATCAGAGTGTTGATGAAACACGGAAATTGCATCGGGATTAAATACAATAGTCACCATGCGCACTTTCCTCCACGGGTGTAATGTCACAAACAATCTACGCTTTGATCGTTCCCTGGAAGACCAGTAGTAGTTTCCTATGTCCATCTGGTTGCATTCTGTATACTGTGGACTATCAGACTGTTGATGAAACACAGAAATTGCATCGGAATTGAATACAACAGTCACCATGCGCACTTTCCTCCATGGGAGTAATGTCTCAAACAGTCTACGCCTTGATCGTTCCCTGGAAGACCAGTAGTAGTTCCCAATGCACATCTGGTGGCTTTCTATAATCTTGTGGACTATCAGAGTGTTGATGAAACACAGAAATTGCATCGGGATTGAATGCAACAGTCACCATGAGCACTTTCCTCCATGGGAGTAATGTCTCAAACAGTCTACGCTTTGATCGTTCCCTGGAAGAGCAGAAAGAGTTTCCGATGCATATCTGGAGGCATTCTGTAATCTGTGGACTATCAGAATGTTGATGAAACACAGATATTGCATCGGGATTGAATACAACAGTCACCATGCGCCGTTTCCTCCACGGGAGTAATGTCTCAAACAGTCTACGCTTTGATCGTTCCCTGGAAGAGCAGTGGTAGTTTCCAATGCACATCTGGAGGCATTCTGTAACCTGTGGACCTTCAAAGTGTTGATGAAACACAGAAATTGCATCGCGATTGAATACAACAGTCACCATGCGCAACTTCCTGCATGGGAGTAATGTCTCAAAGTGTTTACGCTTTGATCGTCCCCTGGAAGACCAGTAGTAATTTCCGATGCACATCTGGAGGCATTCTGTAATCTGTGGACTATCAGAGTGTTGATGAAAGACAGAAATTGCATCGGGATTGAATACAACAGTCACCATGCGCACTTTCCTCCATGGGAGTAATGTCTCAAACAGTCTACGCTTTGAGTTCCCTGGAAGACAAGTAGTAGCTTCCGATTCACATCTGGAGGCATTCTGTAATAAGTGGACTATCTGAGTGTTGATGAAACACAGAAATTGCATCGGGATTGAATACAACAGTCACCATGCGCACTTGCCTACATGTTAGTAATGTCTCAAACAGTCTACGCTTTATTCGTTCCCTGGAAGACCAGTGGTAGTTTCCGATGCACATCTGGAGGCATTCCGAGTGTTGATGAAACACATAAATTGCATTGGGATTGAATACAACAGTCACCATGCGCACTTTCCTCCATGTTAGTAATGTCTAAAACAGTCTAACCTTTGATCGTTCCCTGGAACACCAGTGGTAGTTTCCAATGCACATCTGGAGGCATTCTGTAATCTGTGGACCTTCTATGTGTTGATGAAACACAGAAATAGCATCGGGATTGAATACAACAGTCACAATGCGCACTTGCCTACATGTTAGTAATGTCCCAAACAGTCTACGCTTTGATCGTTCCCTGGAAGACCACTGGTAGTTTCCGATGCACATCTGGAGGCATTCTGTAATCTGGGGGCTGTCAGAGTGTTGATGAAACACAGAAATTACATCGGAATTGAATACAACAGTCACCATGCGCACTTTCCTCCACAGGAGTAATGTCTCAAACAGTCTACGCTTTGATCGTTCCCTGGAAGACCAGTAGCAGTTTCCGATGCACATCTGGAGGCATTCTGTAATCTGTTTACTATCAGAGTGTTGATGAAACACAGAAATTGCATCGGGATTGAATACAACAGTCTCCATGCGCACTTTCCTTCAAGGGAGTAATGTCTCATACAGTCTACGTTTTAATCGTACCCTGGAAGACCAGTAGTAGCTTCCGATGCACATCTGGTAGCATTCCTTAATCTGTGGACTATCAGAGTGTTGATGAAACACAGAAATTGCAACGGGATTGAATACAACAGTCACCATGCGCACTTTCCTCCATGGGAGTAGTGTCTCAAACAGTCTACGTTTTGATCGTTCCCTTTAAGACCAGTAGTAGTTTCCGATGCACATCTGGAAGCATTCTGTAATCTGTGGACCATCAAAGTGTTGATGAACCACAGAAATTGCATCCGGATTGAATACAACAGTCACCATGCGCACTTGCCTACATGTTAGTAATGTCTCAAACAGTCTACGCTTTGATCGTTCCCTGGAAGACCAGTGGTAGTTTCCGATGCACATCTGGAGGCATTCTGTAATCTGTGGGCTGTCAGAGTGTTGATGAAACACAGAAATTGCATCGGGATTGAATACAACAGTCAGCATGCGCACTTTCCTCCACGGGAGTAATGTCTCAAACAGTCTACGCTTTGATCGTTCCCTGGAGGACCAGCAGTAGTTTCCGATGCACATCTGGTGGCATTCTGTAATCAGTGTACTATCAGAGTGTTGATGAAACACGGAAATTGCATCGGGATTAAATACAATAGTCACCATGCGCACTTTCCTCCACGGGTGTAATGTCACAAACAATCTACGCTTTGATCGTTCCCTGGAAGGCCAGTAGTAGTTTCCTATGTCCATCTGGTTGCATTCTGTATACTGTGGACTATCAGACTGTTGATGAAACACAGAAATTGGATCGGAATTGAATACAACAGTCACCATGCGCACTTTCCTCCATGGGAGTAATGTCTCAAACAGTCTACGCCTTGATCGTTCCCTGGAAGACCAGTAGTAGTTCCCAATGCACATCTGGTGGCTTTCTATAATCTTGTGGACTATCAGAGTGTTGATGAAACACAGAAATTGCATCGGGATTGAATGCAACAGTCACCATGAGCACTTTCCTCCATGGGAGTAATGTCTCAAACAGTCTACGCTTTGATCGTTCATTGGAAGAGCAGAAAGAGTTTCCGATGCATATCTGGAGGCATTCTGTAATCTGTGGACTATCAGAATGTTGATGAAACACAGATATTGCATCGGGATTGAATACAACAGTCACCATGCGCCGTTTCCTCCACGGGAGTAATGTCTCAAACAGTCTACGCTTTGATCGTTCCCTGGAAGAGCAGTGGTAGTTTCCAATGCACATCTGGAGGCATTCTGTAACCTGTGGACCTTCAAAGTGTTGATGAAACACAGAAATTGCATCGCGATTGAATACAACAGTCACCATGCGCAACTTCCTGCATGGGAGTAATGTCTCAAAGTGTTTACGCTTTGATCGTCCCCTGGAAGACCAGTAGCAATTTCCGATGCACATCTGGAGGCATTCTGTAATCTGTGGACTATCAGAGTGTTGATGAAAGACAGAAATTGCATCGGGATTGAATACAACAGTCACCATGCGCACTTTCCTCCATGGGAGTAATGTCTCAAACAGTCTACGCTTTGAGTTCCCTGGAAGACAAGTAGTAGCTTCCGATTCACATCTGGAGGCATTCTGTAATAAGTGGACTATCTGAGTGTTGATGAAACACAGAAATTGCATCGGGATTGAATACAACAGTCACCATGCGCACTTGCCTACATGTTAGTAATGTCTCAAACAGTCTACGCTTTATTCGTTCCCTGGAAGACCAGTGGTAGTTTCCGATGCACATCTGGAGGCATTCCGAGTGTTGATGAAACACATAAATTGCATTGGGATTGAATACAACAGTCACCATGCGCACTTTCCTCCATGTTAGTAATGTCTAAAACAGTCTAACCTTTTATCGTTCCCTGGAACACCAGTGGTAGTTTCCAATGCACATCTGGAGGCATTCTGTAATCTGTGGACCTTCAATGTGTTGATGAAACATAGAAATAGCATCGGGATTGAATACAACAGTCACAATGCGCACTTGCCTACATGTTAGTAATGTCCCAAACAGTCTACGCTTTGATCGTTCCCTGGAAGACCACTGGTAGTTTCCGATGCACATCTGGAGGCATTCTGTAATCTGGGGGCTGTCAGAGTGTTGATGAAACACAGAAATTACATCGGAATTGAATACAACAGTCACCATGCGCACTTTCCTCCACGGGAGTAATGTCTCAAACAGTCTACGCTTTGATCTTTCCCTGGAAGACCAGTAGCAGTTTCCGATGCACATCTGGTGGCATTCTGTAATCTGTTTACTATCAGAGTGTTGATGAAACACAGAAACTGCATCGGGATTGAATACAACAGTCTCCATGCACACTTTCCTTCAAGGGAGTAATGTCTCAAACAGTCTACGTTTTAATCGTACCCTGGAAGACCAGTAGTAGCTTCCGATGCACATCTGGTAGCATTCCTTAATCTGTGGACTATCAGAGTGTTGATGAAACACAGAAATTGCATCGGGATTGAATACAACAGTCACCATGCGCACTTTCCTCCATGGGAGTAGTGTCTCAAACAGTCTACGCTTTGATCGTTCCCTGGAGGACCAGTAGTAGTTTCCGATGCACATCTGGTGGCATTCTGTAATCTGTGGACTATCAGAGTGTTGATGAAACACAGAAATTGCATCGGGATTGAATACAACAGTCTCCATGCGCACTTTCCTTCAAGGGAGTAATGTCTCATACAGTCTACGTTTTAATCGTACCCTGGAAGACCAGTAGTAGCTTCCGATGCACATCTGGTAGCATTCCTTAATCTGTGGACTATGAGAGTGTTGATGAAACACAGAAATTGCAACGGGATTGAATACAACAGTCACCATGCGCACTTTCCTCCATGGGAGTAGTGTCTCAAACAGTCTACGTTTTGATCGTTCCCTTTAAGACCAGTAGTAGTTTCCGATGCACATCTGGAAGCATTCTGTAATCTGTGGACCATCAAAGTGTTGATGAACCACAGAAATTGCATCCGGATTGAATACAACAGTCACCATGCGCACTTGCCTACATGTTAGTAATGTCTCAAACAGTCTACGCTTTGATCGTTCCCTGGAAGACCAGTGGTAGTTTCCGATGCACATCTGGAGGCATTCTGTAATCTGTGGGCTGTCAGAGTGTTGATGAAACACAGAAATTGCATCGGGATTGAATACAACAGTCAGCATGCGCACTTTCCTCCACGGGAGTAATGTCTCAAACAGTCTACGCTTTGATCGTTCCCTGGAGGACCAGCAGTAGTTTCCGATGCACATCTGGTGGCATTCTGTAATCAGTGTACTATCAGAGTGTTGATGAAACACGGAAATTGCATCGGGATTAAATACAATAGTCACCATGCGCACTTTCCTCCACGGGTGTAATGTCACAAACAATCTACGCTTTGATCGTTCCCTGGAAGACCAGTAGTAGTTTCCTATGTCCATCTGGTTGCATTCTGTATACTGTGGACTATCAGACTGTTGATGAAACACAGAAATTGCATCGGAATTGAATACAACAGTCACCATGCGCACTTTCCTCCATGGGAGTAATGTCTCAAACAGTCTACGCCTTGATCGTTCCCTGGAAGACCAGTAGTAGTTCCCAATGCACATCTGGTGGCTTTCTATAATCTTGTGGACTATCAGAGTGTTGATGAAACACAGAAATTGCATCGGGATTGAATGCAACAGTCACCATGAGCACTTTCCTCCATGGGAGTAATGTCTCAAACAGTCTACGCTTTGATCGTTCCCTGGAAGAGCAGAAAGAGTTTCCGATGCATATCTGGAGGCATTCTGTAATCTGTGGACTATCAGAATGTTGATGAAACACAGATATTGCATCGGGATTGAATACAACAGTCACCATGCGCCGTTTCCTGCACGGGAGTAATGTCTCAAACAGTCTACGCTTTGATCGTTCCCTGGAAGAGCAGTGGTAGTTTCCAATGCACATCTGGAGGCATTCTGTAACCTGTGGACCTTCAAAGTGTTGATGAAACACAGAAATTGCATCGCGATTGAATACAACAGTCACCATGCGCAACTTCCTGCATGGGAGTAATGTCTCAAAGTGTTTACGCTTTGATCGTCCCCTGGAAGACCAGTAGTAATTTCCGATGCACATCTAGAGGCATTCTGTAATCTGTGGACTATCAGAGTGTTGTTGAAAGACAGAAATTGCATCGGGATTGAATACAACAGTCACCATGCGCACTTTCCTCCATGGGAGTAATGTCTCAAACAGTCTACGCTTTGAGTTCCCTGGAAGACAAGTAGTAGCTTCCGATTCACATCTGGAGGCATTCTGTAATAAGTGGACTATCTGAGTGTTGATGAAACACAGAAATTGCATCGGGATTGAATACAACAGTCACCATGCGCACTTGCCTACATGTTAGTAATGTCTCAAACAGTCTACGCTTTATTCGTTCCCTGGAAGACCAGTGGTAGTTTCCGATGCACATCTGGAGGCATTCCGAGTGTTGATGAAACACATAAATTGCATTGGGATTGAATACAACAGTCACCATGCGCACTTTCCTCCATGTTAGTAATGTCTAAAACAGTCTAACCTTTGATCGTTCCCTGGAACACCAGTGGTAGTTTCCAATGCACATCTGGAGGCATTCTGTAATCTGTGGACCTTCTATGTGTTGATGAAACACAGAAATAGCATCGGGATTGAATACAACAGTCACAATGCGCACTTGCCTACATGTTAGTAATGTCCCAAACAGTCTACGCTTTGATCGTTCCCTGGAAGACCACTGGTAGTTTCCGATGCACATCTGGAGGCATTCTGTAATCTGGGGGCTGTCAGAGTGTTGATGAAACACAGAAATTACATCGGAATTGAATACAACAGTCACCATGCGCACTTTCCTCCACAGGAGTAATGTCTCAAACAGTCTACGCTTTGATCGTTCCCTGGAAGACCAGTAGCAGTTTCCGATGCACATCTGGTGGCATTCTGTAATCTGTTTACTATCAGAGTGTTGATGAAACACAGAAATTGCATCGGGATTGAATACAACAGTATCCATGCACACTTTCCTTCAAGGGAGTAATGTCTCAAACAGTCTACGTTTTAATCGTACCCTGGAAGACCAGTAGTAGCTTCCGATGCACATCTGGTAGCATTCCTTAATCTGTGGACTATCAGAGTGTTGATGAAACACAGAAATTGCATCGGGATTGAATACAACAGTCACCATGCGCACTTGCCTACATGTTAGTAATGTCTCAAACAGTCTACGTTTTGATCGTTCCCTTTAAGACCAGTAGTAGTTTCCGATGCACATCTGGAAGCATTCTGTAATCTGTGGACCTTCAAAGTGTTGATGAACCACAGAAATTGCATCCGGATTGAATACAACAGTCTCCATGCGCACTTGCCTACATGTTAGTAATGTATCAAACAGTCTACGCTTTGATCGTTCCCTGGAAGACCAGTGGTAGTTTCCGATGCACATCTGGAGGCATTCTGTAATCTGTGGGCTGTCAGAGTGTTGATGAAACACAGAAATTGCATCGGGATTGAATACAACAGTCAGCATGCGCACTTTCCTCCACGGGAGTAATGTCTCAAACAGTCTACGCTTTGATCGTTCCCTGGAGGACCAGCAGTAGTTTCCGATGCACATCTGGTGGCATTCTGTAATCAGTGTACTATCAGAGTGTTGATGAAACACGGAAATTGCATCGGGATTAAATACAACAGTCACCATGCGCACTTTCCTCCACGGGTGTAATGTCACAAACAATGTACGCTTTGATCGTTCCCTGGATGACCAGTAGTAGTTTCCTATGCCCATCTGGTGGCATTCTTTATACTGTGGACTATCAGACTGTTGATGAAACACAGAAAATGCATCGGAATTGAATACAACAGTCACCATGCGCACTTTCCTCCATGGGAGTAATGTCTCAAACAGTCTACGCCTTGATCGTTCCCTGGAAGACCAGTAGTAGTTCCCAATGCACATCTGGTGGCTTTCTATAATCTTGTGGACTATCAGAGTGTTGATGAAACACAGAAATTGCATCGGGATTGAATACAACAGTCACCATGAGCACTTTCCTCCATGGGAGTAAAGTCTCAAACAGTTTACGCTTTGATCGTTCCCTGGAAGAGCAGAAAGAGTTTCCGATGCATATCTGGAGGCATTCTGTAATCTGTGGCCTATCAGAATGTTGATGAAACACAGATATTGCATCAGGATTGAATACAACAGTCACCATCCGCCGTTTCCTCCACGGGAGTAATGTCTCAAACAGTCTACGCTTTGATCACTCCCTGGAAGAGCAGTGGTAGTTTCCAATGCACATCTGGAGGCATTCTGTAACCTGTGGACCTTCAAAGTGTTGATGAAACACAGAAATTGCATCGCGATTGAATACAACAGTCACCATGCGCAACTTCCTGCATGGGAGTAATGTCTCAAAGTGTTTACGCTTTGATCGTCCCCTGGAAGACCAGTAGTAATTTCCGATGCACATCTGGAGGCATTCTGTAATCTGTGGACTATCAGAGTGTTGATGAAAGACAGAAATTGCATCGGGATTGAATACAACAGTCACCATGCGCACTTTCCTCCATGGGAGTAATGTCTCAAACAGTCTACGCTTTGAGTTCCCTGGAAGACAAGTAGTAGCTTCCGATTCACATCTGGAGGCATTCTGTAATAAGTGGACTATCAGAGTGTTGATGAAAAACAGAAATCGCATTGGGATTGAATACAACAGTCACCATGTGCACTTTCCTCCATGGGAGTAATGTCTCAAACAGTCTACGCTTTGATCGTTCTCTGGAAGACCAGTAGTAGTTTCCGATGCACATCTGGTAGCATTCCTTAATCTGTGGACTATCAGAGTGTTGATGAAACACAGAAATTGCAACGGGATTGAATACAACAGTCACCATGCGCACTTTCCTCCATGGGAGTAGTGTCTCAAACAGTCTACGTTTTGATCGTTCCCTTTAAGACCAGTAGTAGTTTCCGATGCACATCTGGAAGCATTCTGTAATCTGTGGACCATCAAAGTGTTGATGAACCACAGAAATTGCATCCGGATTGAATACAACAGTCACCATGCGCACTTGCCTACATGTTAGTAATGTCTCAAACAGTCTACGCTTTATTCGTTCCCTGGAAGACCAGTGGTAGTTTCCGATGCACATCTGGAGGCATTCCTCCATGGGAGTAGTGTCTCAGAGAGTCCACGCTTTGATCGTTCCCTGGAGGACCAGTAGTAGTTTCCAATGCACATCTGGGAGCATTCTGTAATCTGTATACTATTAGATTGTTGTTGAAACACAGAAATTGCATCGGGATTGTATACAACAGTCACCATGCGCACTTTTCTCTATGGGAGTAATGTCTCAAATAGTCGACGCTTTGATCGTTCCCTGGAAGACCAGTAGTAGTTTCCGATGCACATCTGGTAGCATTCCTTAATCTGTGGACTATCAGAGTGTTGATGAAACACAGAAATTGCATCGGGATTGAATACAACAGTCACCATGCGCACTTTCCTCCATGTTAGTAATGTCTCAAACAGTCTACGCTTTGATCGTTCCCTGGAAGGAGAGTGGTAGTTTCCAATGCACATCTGGAGGCATTCTGTAATCTGTGGACCTTCAAAGTGTTGATGAAACACAGAAATTGCATCGCGATTGAATACAACAGTCACCATGCGCACTTGAATACATGTTAGTAATGTCTCAAACAGTCTACGCTTTGATCGTTCCCTGGAAGACCAGTGGTAGTTTCCGATGCACATCTGGAGGCATTCTGTAATCTGTGGGCTGTCAGAGTGTTGATGAAACACAGAAATTACATCGGGATTGAATACAACAGTCACCATGCGCACTTTCCTCCACGGGAGTAATGTCTCGAACAGTCTACGCCTTGATCGTTCCCTGGAAGACCAGTAGTAGTTCCCAATGCACATCTGGTGGCTTTCTATAATCTTGTGGACTATCAGAGTGTTGATGAAACACAGAAATTGCATCGGGATTGAATACAACAGTCACCATGAGCACTTTCCTCCATGGGAGTAATGTCTCAAACAGTCTACGCTTTGATCGTTCCCTGGAAGAGCAGAAAGAGTTTCCGATGCATATCTGGAGGCATTCTGTAATCTGTGGACTATCAGAATGTTGATGAAACACAGAAATTGCATCGGGATTGAATACAACAGTCACCATGCGCAGTTTCCTCCACGGGAGTAATGTCTCAAACAGTCTACGCTTTGATCGTTCCCTGGAAGAGCAGTGGTAGTTTCCAATGAACATCTGGAGGCATTCTGTAACCTGTGGACCTTCAAAGTGTTGATGAAACACAGAAATTGCATCGCGATTGAATACAACAGTCACCATGCGCAACTTCCTGCATGGGAGTAATGTCTCAAAGTGTTTACGCTTTGATCGTCCCCTGGAAGACCAGTAGTAATTTCCGATGCACATCAGGAGGCATTCTGTAATCTGTGGACTATCAGAGTGTTGATGAAAGACAGAAATTGCATCGGGATTGAATACAACAGTCACCATGCGCACTTTCCTCCATGGGAGTAATGTCTCAAACAGTCTACGCTTTGAGTTCCCTGGAAGACAAGTAGTAGCTTCCGATTCACATCTGGAGATATTCTGTAATAAGTGGACTATCAGAGTGTTGATGAAAAACAGAAATCGCATTGGGATTGAATACAACAGTCACCATGTGCACTTTCCTCCATGGGAGTAATGTCTCAAACAGTCTACGCTTTGATCGTTCCCTGGAAGACCAGTAGTAGTTTCCGATGCACGTCTGGTGGCATTCTGTAATCTGTGGACCTTCAAAGTGTTGATGAAACACAGAAATTGCATCGGGAGTGAATACAACACTCACTGTGCGCACTTTCCTCCATGGGAGTAATGTCTGAAACAGTTTACGCTTTTATCGTTACCTGGAAGACCAGTGTAGTTTCCGATGCACATCTGTCGGCATTCCTTAATCTGTGGACTATCTGAGTGTTGATGAAACACAGAAATTGCATCGGGATTGAATACAACAGTCTCCATGCGCACTTGCCTACATGTTAGTAATGTCTCAAACAGTCTACGCTTTATTCGTTCCCTGGAAGACCTTTGGTAGTTTCCGATGCACATCTGGAGGCATTCCGAGTGTTGATGAAACACATAAATTGCATTGGGATTGAATACAACAGTCACCATGCGCACTTTCCTCCATGTTAGTAATGTCTAAAACAGTCTAAGCTTTGATCGTTCCCTGGAAGACCAGTGGTAGTTTCCAATGCACATCTGGAGGCATTCTGTAATCTGTGGACTATCAGAGTGTTGATGAAACACAGAAATTGCCTCGGGATTGAATACAACAGTCTCCATGCGCACTTTCCTTCAAGGGAGTAATGTCTCAAACAGTCTACGTTTTAATCGTACCCTGGAAGACCAGTAGTAGCTTCCGATGCACATCTGGTAGCATTCCTTAATCTGTGGACTATCAGAGTGTTGATGAAACACAGAAATTGCATCGGGATTGAATACAACAGTCACCATGCGCACTTTCCTCCATGGGAGTAGTGTCTCAAACAGTCTACGTTTCGATCGTTCCCTTTAAGACCAGTAGTAGTTTCCGATGCACATCTGGAAGCATTCTGTAATCTGTGGACCTTCAAAGTGTTGATGAACCACAGAAATTGCATCCGGATTGAATACAACAGTCACCATGCGCACTTGCCTACATGTTAGTAATGTCTCAAACAGTCTACGCTTTGATCGTTCCCTGGAAGACCAGTGGTAGTTTCCGATGCACATCTGGAGGCATTCTGTAATCTGTGGGCTGTCAGAGTGTTGGTGAAACACAGAAATTGCATCGGGATTGAATACAACAGTCAGCATGCGCACATTCCTCCACGGGAGTAATGTCTCAAACAGTCTACGCTTTGATCGTTCCCTGGAGGACCAGCAGTAGTTTCCGATGCACATCTGGTGGCATTCTGTAATCTGTGGACTATCAGAGTGTTGATGAAACACGGAAATTGCATCGGGATTAAATACAACAGTCACCATGCGCACTTTCCTCCACAGGAGAAATGTCACAAACAATCTACGCTTTGATCGTTCCCTGGGAGACCAGTAGTAGTTTCCTACGCCCATCTGGTGGCATTCTGTAAACTGTGGACTATCAGTCTGTTTATGAAACACAGAAATTGCATCGGAATTGAATACAACAGTCACCATGCGCACTTTCCACCATGGGAGTAATGTCTCAAATAGTCTACGCTTTGATCATTCCCTGTAAGACCAGTAGTAGTTTCCGATGCACATCTGGATGCATTCTGTAATCTGTGGACCTTCAAAGTGTTGATGAAACACAGAAATTGCATCATGATTGAATACAACAGACACAATGCGCACTTGCCCACATGTCAGTAATGTCTCAAACAGTCTCGCTTTAATCGTTCCATGGAAGAGCGGTGGTAGTATCCGATGCACATCTGGAGGCATTCCGAGTGTTGATGAAACACAGAAATTGCATTGGGATTGAATACAACAGTCACCATGCGCACTTTCCTCCATGGGAGTAATGTCTCAAACAGTCTACGCTTTGATGGCTCCCTGGAAGACCAGTAGTAGTTCCCAATGCACATCTGGTGGCTTTCTATAATCTTGTGGACTATCAGAGTGTTGATGAAACACAGAAATTGCATCGGGATTGAATACAACAGTCACCATGAGCACTTTCCTCCGTGGGAGTAATGTCTCAAACAGTCTACGTTTGATCGTTCCCTGGAAGACCAGAAAGAGTTTCCGATGCATATCTGGAGTCATTCTGTAATCTGTAGACTATCAGAATGTTGATGAAACACAGAAATTGCATCGGGATTGAATACAACAGTCACCATGCGCAGTTTCCTCCACGGAAGTAATGTCTCAAACAGTCTACGCTTTGATCGTTCCCTGGAAGAGCAGTGGTAGTTTCCAATGCACATCTGGAGGCATTCTGTAACCTGTGGACCTTCAAAGTGTTGACGAAACACAGAAATTGCATCGCGATTGAATACAACAGTCACCATGCGCACTTTCCACCATGGGAGTAGTGTCTCAAACAGTCTATGTTTTGATCGTTCCCTGGAAGACCTGTAGTAGTTTCCGATGCGCATCCGGTAGCATTCTGTAA
Source organism: Schistocerca gregaria (assembly GCF_023897955.1). Lineage (NCBI taxonomy): Eukaryota > Metazoa > Arthropoda > Insecta > Orthoptera > Acrididae > Schistocerca > Schistocerca gregaria. The sequence goes on from NC_064926.1 coordinate 5,165,191, forward strand.
TCTGTGGACTATCAGAGTGTTGATGAAACACAGAAATTGGATCGGGATTGAATACAACAGTCACAATGCGCACCTTCCTCCATGGGAGTAATGTCTCAAACAGGCTACGCTTTGATCGTTCCTGGAAGACCAGTAGTAGTTTCCGATGCACATCTGGAGGCATTCTGTAATCTGTGGACTATCATAGTGTTGATGAAACACAGAAATTGCATCGGGAATGAATACAACGGTCACCATGCGCAATTAACTAAAAGGAAGTAATGTCTAAAACAGTCTACGCTTTGATCGTTCCCTGGAAGACCAGTAGTAGTTTCCGATGCACATCTGGAGGCATTCTGAAATCTGTGGACAAACTGAGTGTTGATGAATCACAGAAATTGCATCGGGATTGAATGCAACAGTCACCATGCGCACTTTCCTCCATGGGAGTAATGTCTCAAACAGTCTACGCTTTGATCGTTAATTGGAAGACCAGAAGTAGTTTCCGATGCACATCTGGAGGCATTCTGTAATCTGTGGACTATCAGAGTGTTGATGGAACACAGAAATTGCATCGGGATTGAATACAACATTCACCATGCGCACTTTTCTCCATGGGAGTAATGTCTCAAATAGTCTACGCTTTGATCGTTCCCTATAACACCAGTAGGAGTGTCCGATGCACATCTGGATGCATTCTGTAATCTGTGGACCTTCAAAGTGTTGATGAAACACAGAAAATGCATCGGGATTGAATACAACAGTCACCATGCGCACTTGCCTACATGTTAGTAATGTCTCAAACAGTCTACGCTTTAATCGTTCCCTGGAAGACCAGTGGTAGTTTCCGATGCACATCTGGAGGCATTCCGAGTGTTGATGGAACACAGAAATTGCATTGGGATTGAATATAACAGTCACCATGCGCACTTTCCTCCATGTTAGTAATGTCTCAAACAGTCTACGCTTTAATCGTCCCCTGGAAGACCAGTGGTAGTTTCCGATGCACATCTGGAGGCATTCTGTAATCTGTGGACTATCAGAGTGTTAATGAAACACAGATATTGCATCGGGATTGAATACAACAGTCACCATGCGCACATTCCTCCATGGGAGTAGTGTCTCAGAGAGTCTACGCTTTGATCGTTCCCTCGAAGACCAGTAGTAGTTTCCAATGCACATCTGGAAGCATTCTGTGATCTGTATACCATTAGAGTGTTGTTGAAACACAGAAATTGCATCGGGATTGAATACAACAGTCACCATGCGCACTTTTCTCTATGGGAGTAATGTCTGAAATAACCGACGCTTTGATCGTTCCCTGGAAGACCAGTAATAGTTTCCGATGCACATTTGGATTCATTCTGTAATCTGTGGACCTTCAAAGTGTTGATGAAACACAGAAATTGCATCGGGATTGAATACAACAGTCACCATGCGCACTTTTCTCTATGGGAGTAATGTCTGAAATAACCGACGCTTTGATCGTTCCCTGGAAGACCAGTAATAGTTTCCGATGCACATTTGGATTCATTCTGTAACCTGTGGACCTTCAAAGTGTTGATGAAACACAGAAATTCCATCGGGATTGAATACAACAGTCACCATGTGCACTTGCCTACATGTTAGTAATGTCTCAAACAGTCTACGCTTTATTCTTTCCCTGGAAGACCAGTGGTAGTTTCCGATGCACATCTGGAGTCATTCCGAGTGTTGATGAAACACATATATTGCATTGGGATTGAATACAACAGTCACCATGCGCACTTTCCTCCATGTTAGTAATGTCTCAAACAGTCTACGCTTTGATCGTTCCCTGGAAGGCCAGTGGTAGTTTCCAATGCACATCTGGAGGCATTCTGTAATCTGTGGACCTTCAAAGTGTTGATGAAACACAGAAATTGCTTCGGGATTGAATACAACAGTCACCATGCGCAACTTCCTGCATGGGAGTAATGTCTCAAAGTGTTTACGCTTTGATCGTCCCCTGGAAGACCAGTAGTAATTTCCGATGCACATCTGGAGGCATTCTGTAATCTGTGGACTATCAGAGTGTTGATGAAAGACAGAAATTGCATCGGGATTGAATACAACAGTCACCATGCGCACTTTCCTCCATGGGAGTAATGTCTCAAACAGTCTACGCTTTGAGTTCCCTGGAAGACAAGTAGTAGCTTCCGATTCACATCTGGAGGCATTCTGTAATAAGTGGACTATCAGAGTGTTGATGAAAAACAGAAATCGCATTGGGATTGAATACAACAGTCACCATGCGCACTTTCCTCCATGTTAGTAATGTCTCAAACAGTCTACGCTTTGATCGTTCCCTGGAAGGCCAGTGGTAGTTTCCAATGCACATCTGGAGGCATTCTGTAATCTGTGGACCTTCAAAGTGTTGATGAAACACAGAAATAGCATCGGGAGTGAATACAACAGTCACTGTGCGCACTTTCCTCCATGGGAGTAATGTCTGAAACAGTTTACGCTTTTATCGTTACCTGGAAGACCAGTGTAGTTTCCGATGCACATCTGTCGGCATTCCTTAATCTGTGGACTATCTGAGTGTTGATGAAACACAGAAATTGCATCGGGATTGAATACAACAGTCACCATGCGCACTTGCCTACATGTTAGTAATGTCTCAAACAGTCTACGCTTTATTCGTTCCCTGGAAGACCAGTGGTAGTTTCCGATGCACATCTGGAGGCATTCCGAGTGTTGATGAAACACATAAATTGCATTGGGATTGAATACAACAGTCACCATGCGCACTTTCCTCCATGTTAGTAATGTCTAAAACAGTCTACGCTTTGATCGTTCCCTGGAAGACCAGTAGTAGTTTCCGATGCACGTCTGGTGGCATTCTGTAATCTGTGGACCTTCAAAGTGTTGATGAAACACAGAAATTGCATCGGGAGTGAATACAACAGTCACTGTGCGCACTTTCCTCCATGGGAGTAATGTCTGAAACAGTTTACGCTTTTATCGTTACCTGGAAGACCAGTGTAGTTTCCGATGCACATCTGTCGGCATTCCTTAATCTGTGGACTATCTGAGTGTTGATGAAACACAGAAATTGCATCGGGATTGAATACAACAGTCACCATGCGCACTTGCCTACATGTTAGTAATGTCTCAAACAGTCTACGCTTTGATCGTTCCCTGGAAGACCAGTGGTAGTTTCCGATGCACATCTGGAGGCATTCTGTAATCTCTGGGCTGTCAGAGTGTTGATGAAACACAGAAATTGCATCGGGATTGAATACAACAGTCACCATGCGCACTTTCCTCCACGGGAGTAATGTCACAAACAATCTACGCTTTGATCGTTCCCTGGAAGACCAGTAGTAGTTTCCTATGCCCATCTGGTGGCATTCTGTAAACTGTGGACTATCAGACTGTTGATGAAACACAGAAATTGCATCGGAATTGAATACAACAGTCACCATGCGCACTTTCCTCCATGGGAGTAATGTCTCAAATAGTCTACGCTTTGATCGTTCCCTGTAAGACCAGTAGTAGTTTGCGATGCACATCTGGATGTATTCTGTAATCTGTGGACCTTCAAACTGTTGATGAAACACAGACATTGCATCATGATTGAATACAACAGTCACCATGCGCACTTGCCTACATGTTAGTAATGTCTCAAACAGTCTCGCTTTAATCGTTCCCTGGAAGAGCAGTGGTAGTTTCCGATGCAGATCTGGAGGCATTCCGAGTGTTGATGAAACACAGAAATTGCATTGGGATTGAATACAACAGTCACCATGCGCACTTTCCTCCATGGGAGTAATGTCTCAAACAGTCTACGCTTTGATCGTTCCCTGGAAGAACAGTAGTAGTTCCCAATGCACATCTGGTGGCTTTCTATAATCTTGTGGACTATCAGAGTGTTGATGACACACAGAAATTGCATCGGGATTGAATACAACAGCCACCATGAGCACTTTAATCCATGGGAGTAATGTCTCAGACAGTCTACGCTTTGATCGTTCCCTGGAAGAGCAGAAAGAGTTTCCGATGCATATCTGGAGGCATTCTGTAATCTGTGGACTATCAGAATGTTGATGAAACACAGAAAATGCATCGGGATTGAATACAACAGTCACCATGCGTACTTTCCTCCATAGGAGTAATGTCTCAAACAGTCTACACTTTGATCGTTCCCAGTAAGACCAGTAGTAGTTTCCGATGCACATCTGGAGGCATTCTGTAATCTGTGGAGTATCAGAGTGTTGATGAAACACAGAAATTGCATCGGAATTGACTACAACAGTCACCATGCGCACCTTCCTGCATGGAAGTAATATCTCAAAGAGTTTACGCTTTGATCGTTCCCTGGAAGACCAGTAGTAGTTTCCGATGCACATCTGGAGGCATTCTGTAATCTGTGGACTTTCAGAGTGTTGATGAAACACAGAAATTGCATTGGGATTGAATACAACAGTCAAATGCGCACTTTTCTCCATGGGAGTAATGTATCAAATAGCCGACGCTTTGATCGTTCCCTGGAAGGCCAGTAGTAGTTTCTTATGCACGTTTGGATGCACTCTGTAATCTGTGGACCTTCAAAGTGTTGAAGAAACACAGAAATTGCATCGGGATTGAATACAACAGTAACCATGTGCACTTACCTACATGTTAGTAATGTCTCAAACAGTCTACGCTTTGATCGTACTTAGGAAGACCAGTAGTAGTTTACGATGCATATCTGGAGGCATTCTGTAATCTGTGGACTATCAGAGTGTTGATGAAACACAGAAATTGCATCGGAATTGAATACAACAGTCACCATGCGCACTTTCCTCCATGGGAGTAATGTCTCAAATAGTCTACGCTTTGATCTTTCCCTGGAAGACCAGTAGTAGTTTCCGATGCACATCTGGGTGCATTCTGTAATCTGTGACCTTCAAAGTGTTGATGAAACACAGATATTGCATCGGCATTGAATACAACAGTCACCATGCGCTCTTGCCTACATGTTAGTATTGTCTCAAACAGTCTACGCTTTAATCGTTCCCTGGAAGACCAGTGGTAGTTTCCAATGTACATCTGGAGGCATTCCGAGTGTTGATGAAACACAGAAATTTCATTGGGATTGAATACAACAGTCACCATGCGCACTTTCCTCCATGTTAGTAATGTCTCAAACAGTCTACGCTCTGATCGTTCCCTGGAAGACCAGTGGTAGTTTCCAATGCACATCTGGATACATTCTGTAATCTGTGGACCTTCAAAGTGTTGATGAAACACAGAAATTGCATCGGGATTGAATACAACGGTCAACATGCGCACTTTCCTCCATGGGAGTAGTGTCTCAAACAGTGTACGTTTTGATCGTTCCCTTGAAGACCAGTAGTAGTTACCGATGCACATCTGGAAGCATTCTGTAATCTGTGGACCTTCAAAGTGTTGATGAACCACAGAAATTGCATCGGGATTGAATACAACAGTCACCATGCGCACTCTCCTACATGTTAGTAATGTCTCAAACAGTCTATGCTTTGATCGTTCCCTGGAAGACCAGTGGTAGTTTCCGATGCACATCTGGAGGCATTCTGCAATCTGTGGGCTGTCAGAGTGTTGATGAAACACAGAAATTGCATCGGGATTGAATACAACAGTCACCATGTGCATTTTTCTCCACGGGAGTAATGTCTCAAACAGTCTACGCTTTGATCGTTCCCAGGAAGACCAGTAGTAGTTTCCGATGCACATCTGGAGGCATTCTGTAATCTGTGGACTATCAGAGTGTTGATGAAACACAGAAATTGCATCGTGATTGAATACAACACTCACCATGAGCACTTTCCTCCACGGGAGTAATGTCACAAACAATCTACGATTTGATCGTTCCGTGGAAGACCAGTAGTAGTTTCCTATGCACATCTGGTGGCATTCTGTAATCTGTGGACTATCAGCCTGTTGATGAAACACAGAAATTGCATCAAGATTGAATACAACAGTCACCATGCGCACTTTCTTCCATGGGAGTAATGTCTCAAATAGTCTACGCTTTGATCGTTCCCTGGAAGACCAGTAGTAGTTTCCGATGCACATCTGGATGCATTCTGTAATCTGTGGACCTTCAAAGTGTTGATGAAACACAGAAATTGCATCGGGATTGAATACAACAGTCACCATGCGCACTTGCCTACATGTTAGTAATGTCTCAAACAGTCTACGCTTTAATCGTTCCCTGGAAGACCAGTAGTAGTTTCCGATGCACATCTGGAGGCATTCCGAGTGTTGATGAAACACAGAAATTGCATTGGGATGAATACAACAGTCACCATGCGCACTTTGCTCCACGGGAGTAATGTCTCAAACAGTCTACACTTTGATCGTTCCCAGTAAGACCAGTAGTAGTTTCCGATGCACATCGGGAGGCATTCTGTAATCTGTGGAGTATCAGAGTGTTGATGAAACACAGAAATTGCATCGGAATTGACTACAACAGTCACCATGCGCACCTTCCTGCATGGAAGTAATATCTCAAAGAGTTTACGCTTTGATCGTTCCCTGGAAGACCAGTAGTAGTTTCCGATGCACATCTGGAGGCATTCTGTAATCTGTGGACTTTCAGAGTGTTGATGAAACACAGAAATTGCATTGGGATTGAATACAACAGTCAAATGCGCACTTTTCTCCATGGGAGTAATGTATCAAATAGCCGACGCTTTGATCGTTCCCTGGAAGGCCAGTAGTAGTTTCCTATGCACGTTTGGATGCACTCTGTAATCTGTGGACCTTCAAAGTGTTGAAGAAACACAGAAATTGCATCGGGATTGAATACAACAGTAACCATGTGCACTTACCTACATGTTAGTAATGTCTCAAACAGTCTACGCTTTGATCGTACTTAGGAAGACCAGTAGTAGTTTACGATGCATATCTGGAGGCATTCTGTAAACTGTGGACTATCAGACTGTTGATGAAACACAGAAATTGCATCGGAATTGAATACAACAGTCACCATGCGCACTTTCCTCCATGGGAGTAATGTCTCAAATAGTCTACGCTTTGATCGTTCCCTGTAAGACCAGTAGTAGTTTGCGATGCACATCTGGATGTATTCTGTAATCTGTGGACCTTCAAACTGTTGATGAAACACAGACATTGCATCATGATTGAATACAACAGTCACCATGCGCACTTGCCTACATGTTAGTAATGTCTCAAACAGTCTCGCTTTAATCGTTCCCTGGAAGAGCAGTGGTAGTTTCCGATGCAGATCTGGAGGCATTCCGAGTGTTGATGAAACACAGAAATTGCATTGGGATTGAATACAACAGTCACCATGCGCACTTTCCTCCATGGGAGTAATGTCTCAAACAGTCTACGCTTTGATCGTTCCCTGGAAGAACAGTAGTAGTTCCCAATGCACATCTGGTGGCTTTCTATAATCTTGTGGACTATCAGAGTGTTGATGACACACAGAAATTGCATCGGGATTGAATACAACAGCCACCATGAGCACTTTAATCCATGGGAGTAATGTCTCAGACAGTCTACGCTTTGATCGTTCCCTGGAAGAGCAGAAAGAGTTTCCGATGCATATCTGGAGGCATTCTGTAATCTGTGGACTATCAGAATGTTGATGAAACACAGAAAATGCATCGGGATTGAATACAACAGTCACCATGCGTACTTTCCTCCATAGGAGTAATGTCTCAAACAGTCTACACTTTGATCGTTCCCAGTAAGACCAGTAGTAGTTTCCGATGCACATCTGGAGGCATTCTGTAATCTGTGGAGTATCAGAGTGTTGATGAAACACAGAAATTGCATCGGAATTGACTACAACAGTCACCATGCGCACCTTCCTGCATGGAAGTAATATCTCAAAGAGTTTACGCTTTGATCGTTCCCTGGAAGACCAGTAGTAGTTTCCGATGCACATCTGGAGGCATTCTGTAATCTGTGGACTTTCAGAGTGTTGATGAAACACAGAAATTGCATTGGGATTGAATACAACAGTCAAATGCGCACTTTTCTCCATGGGAGTAATGTATCAAATAGCCGACGCTTTGATCGTTCCCTGGAAGGCCAGTAGTAGTTTCTTATGCACGTTTGGATGCACTCTGTAATCTGTGGACCTTCAAAGTGTTGAAGAAACACAGAAATTGCATCGGGATTGAATACAACAGTAACCATGTGCACTTACCTACATGTTAGTAATGTCTCAAACAGTCTACGCTTTGATCGTACTTAGGAAGACCAGTAGTAGTTTACGATGCATATCTGGAGGCATTCTGTAATCTGTGGACTATCAGAGTGTTGATGAAACACAGAAATTGCATCGGAATTGAATACAACAGTCACCATGCGCACTTTCCTCCATGGGAGTAATGTCTCAAATAGTCTACGCTTTGATCTTTCCCTGGAAGACCAGTAGTAGTTTCCGATGCACATCTGGGTGCATTCTGTAATCTGTGACCTTCAAAGTGTTGATGAAACACAGATATTGCATCGGCATTGAATACAACAGTCACCATGCGCTCTTGCCTACATGTTAGTATTGTCTCAAACAGTCTACGCTTTAATCGTTCCCTGGAAGACCAGTGGTAGTTTCCAATGTACATCTGGAGGCATTCCGAGTGTTGATGAAACACAGAAATTTCATTGGGATTGAATACAACAGTCACCATGCGCACTTTCCTCCATGTTAGTAATGTCTCAAACAGTCTACGCTCTGATCGTTCCCTGGAAGACCAGTGGTAGTTTCCAATGCACATCTGGATACATTCTGTAATCTGTGGACCTTCAAAGTGTTGATGAAACACAGAAATTGCATCGGGATTGAATACAACGGTCAACATGCGCACTTTCCTCCATGGGAGTAGTGTCTCAAACAGTGTACGTTTTGATCGTTCCCTTGAAGACCAGTAGTAGTTACCGATGCACATCTGGAAGCATTCTGTAATCTGTGGACCTTCAAAGTGTTGATGAACCACAGAAATTGCATCGGGATTGAATACAACAGTCACCATGCGCACTCTCCTACATGTTAGTAATGTCTCAAACAGTCTATGCTTTGATCGTTCCCTGGAAGACCAGTGGTAGTTTCCGATGCACATCTGGAGGCATTCTGCAATCTGTGGGCTGTCAGAGTGTTGATGAAACACAGAAATTGCATCGGGATTGAATACAACAGTCACCATGTGCATTTTTCTCCACGGGAGTAATGTCTCAAACAGTCTACGCTTTGATCGTTCCCAGGAAGACCAGTAGTAGTTTCCGATGCACATCTGGAGGCATTCTGTAATCTGTGGACTATCAGAGTGTTGATGAAACACAGAAATTGCATCGTGATTGAATACAACACTCACCATGAGCACTTTCCTCCACGGGAGTAATGTCACAAACAATCTACGATTTGATCGTTCCGTGGAAGACCAGTAGTAGTTTCCTATGCACATCTGGTGGCATTCTGTAATCTGTGGACTATCAGCCTGTTGATGAAACACAGAAATTGCATCAAGATTGAATACAACAGTCACCATGCGCACTTTCTTCCATGGGAGTAATGTCTCAAATAGTCTACGCTTTGATCGTTCCCTGGAAGACCAGTAGTAGTTTCCGATGCACATCTGGATGCATTCTGTAATCTGTGGACCTTCAAAGTGTTGATGAAACACAGAAATTGCATCGGGATTGAATACAACAGTCACCATGCGCACTTGCCTACATGTTAGTAATGTCTCAAACAGTCTACGCTTTAATCGTTCCCTGGAAGACCAGTAGTAGTTTCCGATGCACATCTGGAGGCATTCCGAGTGTTGATGAAACACAGAAATTGCATTGGGATGAATACAACAGTCACCATGCGCACTTTGCTCCACGGGAGTAATGTCTCAAACAGTCTACACTTTGATCGTTCCCAGTAAGACCAGTAGTAGTTTCCGATGCACATCGGGAGGCATTCTGTAATCTGTGGAGTATCAGAGTGTTGATGAAACACAGAAATTGCATCGGAATTGACTACAACAGTCACCATGCGCACCTTCCTGCATGGAAGTAATATCTCAAAGAGTTTACGCTTTGATCGTTCCCTGGAAGACCAGTAGTAGTTTCCGATGCACATCTGGAGGCATTCTGTAATCTGTGGACTTTCAGAGTGTTGATGAAACACAGAAATTGCATTGGGATTGAATACAACAGTCAAATGCGCACTTTTCTCCATGGGAGTAATGTATCAAATAGCCGACGCTTTGATCGTTCCCTGGAAGGCCAGTAGTAGTTTCCTATGCACGTTTGGATGCACTCTGTAATCTGTGGACCTTCAAAGTGTTGAAGAAACACAGAAATTGCATCGGGATTGAATACAACAGTAACCATGTGCACTTACCTACATGTTAGTAATGTCTCAAACAGTCTACGCTTTGATCGTACTTAGGAAGACCAGTAGTAGTTTACGATGCATATCTGGAGGCATTCTGTAATCTGTGGACTATCAGAGTGTTGATGAAACACAGAAATTGCATCGGAATTGAATACAACAGTCACCATGCGCACTTTCCTCCATGGGAGTAATGTCTCAAATAGTCTACGCTTTGATCGTTCCCTGGAAGACCAGTAGTAGTTTCCGATGCACATCTGGGTGCATTCTGTAATCTGTGACCTTCAAAGTGTTGATGAAACACAGATATTGCATCGGCATTGAATACAACAGTCACCATGCGCTCTTGCCTACATGTTAGTAATGTCTCAAACAGTCTACGCTTTAATCGTTCCCTGGAAGACCAGTGGTAGTTTCCAATGTACATCTGGAGGCATTCCGAGTGTTGATGAAACACAGAAATTTCATTGGGATTGAATACAACAGTCACCATGCGCACTTTCCTCCATGTTAGTAATGTCTCAAACAGTCTACGCTCTGATCGTTCCCTGGAAGACCAGTGGTAGTTTCCAATGCACATCTGGATACATTCTGTAATCTGTGGACCTTCAAAGTGTTGATGAAACACAGAAATTGCATCGGGATTGAATACAACGGTCAACATGCGCACTTTCCTCCATGGGAGTAGTGTCTCAAACAGTGTACGTTTTGATCGTTCCCTTGAAGACCAGTAGTAGTTACCGAAGCACATCTGGAAGCATTCTGTAATCTGTGGACCTTCAAAGTGTTGATGAACCACAGAAATTGCATCGGGATTGAATACAACAGTCACCATGCGCACTCTCCTACATGTTAGTAATGTCTCAAACAGTCTATGCTTTGATCGTTCCCTGGAAGACCAGTGGTAGTTTCCGATGCACATCTGGAGGCATTCTGCAATCTGTGGGCTGTCAGAGTGTTGATGAAACACAGAAATTGCATCGGGATTGAATACAACAGTCACCATGTGCATTTTTCTCCACGGGAGTAATGTCTCAAACAGTCTACGCTTTGATCGTTCCCAGGAAGACCAGTAGTAGTTTCCGATGCACATCTGGAGGCATTCTGTAATCTGTGGACTATCAGAGTGTTGATGAAACACAGAAATTGCATCGTGATTGAATACAACACTCACCATGAGCACTTTCCTCCACGGGAGTAATGTCACAAACAATCTACGATTTGATCGTTCCCTGGAAGACCAGTAGTAGTTTCCTATGCACATCTGGTGGCATTCTGTAATCTGTGGACTATCCGCCTGTTGATGAAACACAGAAATTGCATCAAGATTGAATACAACAGTCACCATGCGCACTTTCTTCCATGGGAGTAATGTCTCAAATAGTCTACGCTTTGATCGTTCCCTGGAAGACCAGTAGTAGTTTCCGATGCACATCTGGATGCATTCTGTAATCTGTGGACCTTCAAAGTGTTGATGAAACACAGAAATTGCATCGGGATTGAATACAACAGTCACCATGCGCACTTGCCTACATGTTAGTAATGTCTCAAACAGTCTACGCTTTAATCGTTCCCTGGAAGACCAGTAGTAGTTTCCGATGCACATCTGGAGGCTTTCCGAGTGTTGATGAAACACAGAAATTGCATTGGGATGAATACAACAGTCACCATGCGCACTTTGCTCCACGGGAGTAATGTCTCAAACAGACTACGCTTTGATCGTTCCCTGGAAGACCAGTAGTAGTTCCCAATGCACATCTGGTGGCTTTCTGTAATCTTGTGGACTATCAGATTTTTGATGAAACACAGAAATTGCATCGGGATTGAATACAACAGTCACCATGCGCACTTTCCTCCACGGGAGTAATGTCTCAAACAGACTACGCTTTGATAGTTCCCTGGAAGACCAGTAGTACTTTCTGATGCACATCTGGTAGCATTCTGTAATCTGTGGACTATTAGAGTGTTGATGAAACACTGAAATTGCATCGGGATTGAATACAACAGTCACCATGCGCACTTTTCTCCATGGGAGTAATGTCTCAAGTAGCCGACGATTCGATCGTTCCCTGGAAGACCAGTAGTAGTTTCCGATGCACGTTTGGATGCATTCTGTAATATGTGGACCTTCAAAGTGTTGATGAAACCAAAAATTGCATCGGGATTGAATACAACAGTCACCATGCGCACTTGCCTACATGTTAGTAATGTCTCAAACAGTCTACGCTTTAATCGTTCCCTGGAAGTCCAGTGGTAGTTTCCGATGCACATCTGGAGACATTCCGAATGTTGATGAAACACAGAAATTGCATTCGGATTGAATACAACAGTCACCATGCGCACTTTCCTCCATGTTAGTAATTTCTCAAACAGTCTACGCTTTGATCGTTCCCTGGAAGACCAGTGGTAGTTTCCAATGGACATCTGGAGGCATTCCGAGTGTTGATGAAACACAGAAATTGCATTGGGATTGAATACAACAGTCACCATGCGCACATTCCTCCATGGGAGTAGTGTCTCAGAGAGTCTACGCATTGATCGTTCCCTGGAAGACCAGTAGTAGTTTCCGATGCCCATTTGGATGCATTCTGTAATCTGTGGACCTTCAAAGTGTTGATGAAACACAGAAATTGCATCGGGATTGAATACAACAGTCACCATGCGCACTTGCTTACATGTTAGTAATGTCTCAAACAGTCTACGCTTTAATCGTTCCCTGGAAGACCAGTGGTAGTTTCCGATGCACATCTGGAGGCATTCCGAGTGTTGATGAAACACAGAAATTGCATTGGGATTGAATACAACAGTCACCATGCGCACTTTCCTCCATGGGAGTAATATCTCAAACAGTCTACGCTTTGATCGTTCCCTGGAAGACCAGTAGTAGTTTCCGATGCCCATTTGGATGCATTCTGTAATCTGTGGACCTTCAAAGTGTTGATGAAACACAGAAATTGCATCGGGATTGAATACAACAGTCACCATGCGCACTTGCCTACATGTTAGTAATGTCTCAAACAGTCTACGCTTTAATCGTTCCCTGGAAGACCAGTGGTAGTTTCCGATGCACATCTGGAGGCATTTCGAGTGTTGATGAAACACAGAAATTGCATTGGGATTGAATACAACAGTCACCATGCGCACTTTCCTCCATGGGAGTAATGTCTCAAACAGTCTACGCTTGATCGTTCCCTGGAAGACCAGTAGTAGTTTCCAATGCACATCTGGTGGCTTTCTGTAATCTTGTGGACTATCAGAGTGTTGATGAAACACAGAAATTGCATCGGGATTGAATACAACAGTCACCATATGCACTTTCCTCCACGGGAGTAATGTCTCAAACAGTCTACGCTTTGATCGTTCCCTGGAAGACCAGTAGTAGTTTCCGATGCACATCTGGTAGCATTCTGTAATCTGTGGACTATCAGAGTGTTGATGAATCACAGAAATTGCATCGGGATTGAATACAACAGTCACCATGCGCACTTTCCTACATGGGAGTAATGTCCCAAACAGTTTACGCTTTGTTCGTTCCCTGGAAGACCATAAGTAGTTTCCGATGCACATCTGGAGGCATTCTGTAACCTGTGGGCTGTCAGAGTGTTGATGAAACATAGAAATTGCATCGTAATTGAATACAACAGTCACCATGCGCACTTTCCCCCACGGGAGTAATGTCTCAAACAGTCTACGCTTTGATCGTTCCCTGGAAGACCAGTAGTAGTTTCCGATGCACATCTGGAGATATTCTGTAATCTGTGGACTATCAAAGTGTTGATGAAACACAGAAATTGCATCGGGATTCAATACAACAGTCACCATGCGCACTTTCCTCCATGGGAGTAATGTCTCAAACAGTCTACGCTTTGATCGTTCCCTGGAAGACCATTAGTAGTTTCCAATGCACATCTGGTTGCTTTCTGTAATCTTGTGGACTATCAGAGTGTTGATGAAACACAGAAATTGCGTCGGGATTGAATACAACAGTCACCATGCGCACTTTCCTCCACGGGAGTAATGTCTCAAACAGTCTACGCTTTGATAGTTCCCTGGAAGACCAGTAGTAGTTTCCGATGCACGTTTGGATGCATTCTGTAATCTGTGGACCTTCAAAGTGTTGATGAAACACAGAAATTGCATCGGGATTGAATACAACAGTCACCAAGCGCACTTGCCTACATGTTAGTAATGTCTCAAACAGTCTGCGCTTTAATCGTTCCCTGGAAGTCCAGTGGTAGTTTCCGATGCACATCTGGAGGCATTCCGAATGTTGATGAAACACAGAAATTGCATTGGGATTGAATACAACAGTCACCATGCGCACTTTCCTCCATGTTAGTAACGTCTCAAACAGTCTACGCTTTGATCGTTAGCTGGAAGACCAGTGGTAGTTTCCAATGCACATCTGTAGGCATTCCGAGTGTTGATGAAACACAGAAATTGCATTGGGATTGAATACAACAGTCACCATGCGCACATTATTCCATGGGAGTAGTGTCTCAGAGAGTCTACGCATTGATCGTTCCCTGGAAGACCAGTAGTAGTTTCCGATGCACATTTGGATGCATTCTGTAATCTGTGGTCCTTCAAAGTGTTGATCAAACACAGAAATTGCATCGGGATTGAATACAACAGTCACCATGCGCACTTGCCTACATGTTAGTAATGTCTCAAACAGTTTACGCTTTGATCGTTCCCTGGAAGACCAGTAGTAGTTTCCGATGCACATCTGGAGGCATTCTGTAACCTGTGGGCAGTCAGAGTGTTGATGAAACACAGAAATTGCATCGGGATTGAATACAACAGTCACCATGCGCTCTTTCCTCCACGGGAGTAATGTCTCAAACAGTCTACGCTTTGATCGTTCCCTGGAAGACCAGTAGTAGTTTCCGATGCACATCTGGAGATATTCTGTAATTTGTTTACTATCAAAGTGTTGATGAATCACAGAAATTGCATCGGGATTGAATACAACAGTCACCATGCGCACTTTCCTCCATGGGAGTAATATCTCAAACAGTCTACGCTTTGATCGTTCCTTGGAAGACCAGAAGTAGTTCCGATGCACATCTGGAGGCATTCTGTAATCTGTTGACTATCAGAGTGTTGATGGAACACAGATATTGAATCGGGATTGAATACAACAGTCAGCATGTGCACTTTCCTCCATGGGAGTAGTGTCTCAAACAGTCTACGTTTTGATCGTTCCCTGGTAGGCCAGTAGTAGATTCCGATGCACATCTGGAAGCATTCTGTAATCTGTGGACTATCAGAGTGTTGATGAGTCACAGAAATTGCATCGGGATTCAATACAACAGTCACCATGCGCACTTTCCTACATGGGAGTAATGTCTCAAACAGATTACGCTTTGATCGTTCCCTGGAAGACCATAAGTAGTTTCCGATGCACATCTGGAGTCATTCTGTAACCTGTGGGCTGTCAGAGTGTTGATGAAACACAGAAATTGCATCGGGATTGAATACAACAGTCACCATGCGCACTTTCCTCCACGGGAGTAATGTCTCAAACAGTCTACGCTTTGATCGTTCCCTGGAAGACCAGTAGTAGTTTCCGATGCACATCTGGAGATATTCTGTAATCTGTGGACTATCAAAGTGTTGATGAAACACAGAAATTGCATCGGGATTCAATACAACAGTCACCATGCGCTTTTTCCTCCACGGGAGTAATGTCTCAAACAGTCTACGCTTTGATCGTTCCCTGGAAGACCAGTAGAAGTTTCCGATGCACATCTGGTAGCATTCTGTAATCTGTGGACTATCAGAGTGTTGATGAAACACAGAAATTGCATCAGGATTGAATACAACAGTCACCAGGCGCACTTTCCTACACGGGAGTAATGTCTCAAACAGACTATGCTTTGATCGTTCCCTGGAAGACCAGTAGTAGTTTCTGATGCACATCTGGTAGCATTCTGTAATCTGTGGACTATCAGAGTGTTGATGAAACACAGAAATTGCATCGGGATTGAATACAACAGTCACCATGAGCACTTCCCTCCACGAAAGTAATGTCTCAAACAGTCTACGCTTTGATCGTTCCCTGGAAGACCAGTAGTAGTTTCCGATACGCCTCTGGTAGCATTCTGTAATCTGTGGACTATCAGAGTGTTGATGAAACACAGAAATTGCATCGGGATTGAATACAACAGTCACAATGCGCACCTTCCTCCATGGGGGTAATGTCTCAATCACGCTACGCTTTGATCGTTCCCTGGAAGACCAGAAGTAGTTTCCGATGCACATCTGGAGGCATTCTGTAATCTGGGGACATTCAGAGTGTTGATGAAACACAGAAATTGCATCGGGATTGAATACAACAGTCACCATGCGCACTTTTCTCCTTGGGAGTAATGTCTCAAATAGCCGCCGCTTCGATCGTTCCCTGGAAGACCAGTAGTAGTTTCCGATGCACGTTTGGATGCATTCTGTAATCTGTGGACCTTCAAAGTGTTGATGAAACACAGAAATTGCATCGGGATTGAATACAACAGTCACCATGCGCACTTGCCTACATGTTAATAATGTCTCAAACAGTCTACGCTTTAAGCGTTCCCTGGAAGTCCAGTGGTAGTTTCCGATGCACATCTGGAGGCATTCCGAATGTTGATGAAACACAGAAATTGCATTGGGATTGAATACAACAGTCACCAGGCGCACTTTCCTCCATGTTAGTGACGCCTCAAACAGTCTACGTTTTGATCGTTCCCTGGAAGACCAGTGGTCGTTTCCAATGCACATCTGGAGGCATTCCGAGTGTTGATGAAACACAGAAATTGCATTGGGATTGAATACAAGAGTCACCATGCGCACATTATTCCATGGGAGTAGTGTCTCAGAGAGTCTACGCATTGATCGTTCCCTGGAAGACCAGTAGTAGTTTCCGATGCACATTTGGATGCATTCTGTAATCTGTGGACCTTCAAAGTGTTGATGAAACACAGATATTGCATCGGGATTGAATACAACAGTCACCATGCGCACTTGCCTACATGTTAGTAATGTCTCAAACAGTCTACGCTTTAATCGTTCCCTGGAAGACCAGTGGTAGTTTCCGATGCACATCTGGTGGCATTCCGAGTGTTGATGAAACACAGAAATTGCATTGGGATTGAATACAACAGTCACCATGCGCACTTTCCTCCATGGGAGTAATGTCTCAAACACTCAACGCTTTGATCGTTCCCTGGAAGACCAGTAGTAGTTTCCAATGCACATCTGGTGGCTTTCTGTAATCTTGTGGACTATCAGAGTGTTGATGAAACACAGAAATTGCATCGGGATTGAATACAACAGTCACCATGCGCACTTTCCTCCACGGCAGTAATGTCTCAAACAGTCTAAGCTTTGATCGTTCCCTGGAAGACCAGTAGTAGTTTCCGATGCACATCTGGTAGCATTCTGTAATCTGTGGACTATCAGAGTGTTGATGAAACACAGAAATTGTATCGGGGTTGAATACAACAGTCACCATGCGCACTTTCCTCCACGAAAGTAATGTCTCAAACATTCTACGCTTTGATCGTTCCCTGGAAGACCAGTGGTAGTTTCCGATGCGCATCTGGTAGCATTCTGTAATCTGTGGACTATCAGAGTGTTGATGAAACACAGAAATTGCATCGGGATTGAATACAACAGTCACCATGCGCAATTTCCTCCATGGGAGTAGTGTCTCAACAGTCTATGCCTTGATCGTTCCCTGGAAGACCAGTAGTAGTTTCCGATGCACATTTGGAGGCATTCTGTAACCTGTGGGCAGCCAGAGTGTTGATGAAACACAGAAATTGCATCGGGATTGAATACAACAGTCACCATGCGCACTTTCCTCCACGGGAGTAATGTCTCAAACAGTCTACGCTTTGATCGTTCTCTGGAAGACCAGTAGTAGTTTCCGATGCACATCTGGAGATATTCTGTAATCTGTGGACTATCAAAGTGTTGATGAAACACAGAAATTGCATCGGGATTCAATACAACAGTCACCATGCGCACTTTCCTCCACGGGAGTAATGTCTCAAACAGTCTACTCTTGATCGTTCCCTGGAAGACCAGTAGTAATTTCCAATGCACATCTGGTGGCTTTCTGTAATCTTGTGGATTATCAGTGTGTTGATGAAACACAGAAATTGCATCGGGATTGAATACATCAGTCACCATGTGCACTTTCCTCCACGGGAGTAATGTCTCAAACAGTCTACGCTTTGATCGTTCCCTGGAAGACCAGTAGTAGTTTCCGATGCACATCTGGTAGCATTCTGTAATCTGTGGAATATCAGAGTGTTGATGAAACACAGAAATTGCATCGGGATTGAATATAACAGTCACCATGCGCACTTTCCTCCACGGGAGTAATGTCTCAAACAGACTACGCTTTGATCGTTCCCTGGAAGACCAGTAGTAGTTTCTGATGCACATCTGGTAGCATTCTGTAATCTGTGGACTATCAGAGTGTGGATGAAACACAGAAATTGCATCGGGGTTGAATACAACAGTCACCATGCGCCGTTTAATCCACGGGAGTAATGTCTCAAACAGTCTACGCTTTGATCGTTCCCTGGAAGACCAGTAGTAGTTTCCAATGCACTTCTGGAGGCATTCTGCAATCTGTGGGCTGTCAGAGTGTTGATGAAACACAGAAATTGCATCGGGATTGAATACAACAGTCACCATGCGCACTTTCCTCCATGGGAGTAGCGTCTCAAACAGTCTAAGTTTTGATCGTTCCCTGGAAGACCAGTAGTAGTTTCCGATGCGCATCTGGTAGCATTCTGTAATCTGTGGACTATCAGAGTGTTGTTGAAACACAGAAATTGCATCGGGATTGAATACAACAGTCACAATGCGCACCTTCCTCCATGGGAGTAATGTCTTAAACAGGCTACGCTTTGATCGTTCCTGGAAGACCAGTAGTAGTTTCCGATGCATATCTGGAGGCATTCTGTAATCTGTGGACTATCATAGTGTTGATGAAACACAGAAATTGCATCGGGAATGAATACAACAATCACCATGCGCACTTTACTCCAAGGGAGTAATGTCTAAAACAGTCTACGCTTTGATCGTTCCCTGGAAGACCAGTAGTAGTTTCCGATGCACATCTGGAGGCATTCTGAAATCTGTGGACTAACTGAGTGTTGATGAATCACAGAAATTGCATCGGGATTGAATGCAACAGTCACCATGAGCACTTTCCTCCATGGGAGTAATGTCTCAAACAGTCTACGCTTTGATCGTTCCTTGGAAGACCAGAAGTAGTTTCCGATGCACATCTGGAGGCATTCTGTAATCTGTGGACTATCAGAGTGTTAATGAAACACAGATATTGCATCGGGATTGAATACAACAGTCACCATGCGCACATTCCTCCATGGGAGTAGTGTCTCAGGGAGTCTACGCATTGATCGTTCCCTGGAAGACCAGTAGTAGTTTCCAATGCACATCTGGAAGCATTTTGTAATCTGTATACTATTAGAGTGTTGTTGAAACACAGAAATTGCATCGGGATTGAATACAACAGTCACCATACGCACTTTTCTCTATGGGAGTAATGTCTCAAATAGCCGACGCTTTGATCGTTCCCTGGAAGACCAGTAGTAGTTTCCGATGCACATTTGGATTAATTCTGTAATCTGTGGACCTTCAAAGTGTTGATGAAACACAGAAATTGCATCGGGATTGAATACAACGGTCACCATGCGCACTTTCCTCCATGTTAGGAAAGTCTCAAACAGTCTACGCTTTAATCGTTCCCTGGAAGACCAGTGGTAGTTTCCGATGCACATCTGGAGGCATTCTGTAATCTGTGGACTATCAGAGTGTTAATGAAACACACATATTGCATCGGGATTAAATACAACAGTCACCATGCGCACAATCCTCCATGGGAGTAGTGTCTCAGGGAGTCTACGCTTTGATCGTTCCCTGGAAGACCAGTAGTAGTTTCCGATGCACATCTGGAGATATTCTGCAATCTGTAGACTATTAAAGTGTTGATGAAACACAGAAATTGCATCGGGATTGAATATAACAGTCACCATGCGCAGTTTCCTCCACAGGAGTAATGTCTCAAACACTCTACGCTTTGATCGTTCCCTGGAAGACCAGTGGTAGTTTCCAATGCACATCTGGAGGCATTCTGTAATCTTTGGACCTTCAAAGTGTTGATGAAACACAGTAATTGCATCGGGATTGAATACAACAGTCACCATGCGCACTTTCCTCCATGGGAGTAGTGCCTCAAACAGTCAAAGTTTTGATCGTTCCCTGGAAGACCAGTAGTAGTTTCCGATGCGCATCTGTTAGCATTCTGTAATCTGTGGACTATCAGAGTGTTGATGAAACACTGAAATTGCATCGGGACTGAATACAACAGTCACAATGCGCACCTTCCTCCATGGGAGTAATGTCTCAAACAGGCTACGCTTTGATCGTTCGTGGAAGACCAGTAGTAGTTTCCGATGCACATCTGGAGGCATTCTGTAATCTGTGGACTATCATAGTGTTGATGAAACACAGAAATTGCATCGGGAATGAATACAACAGTCACCATGCGCACTTTACTCCAAGGGAGTAATGTCTAAAACAGTCTACGCTTTGATCGTTCCCTGGAAGACCAGTAGTAGTTTCCGATGCACATCTGGAGGCATTCTGTAATCTGTGGGCTGGCAGAGTGTTGATGAAACACAGAAATTGCATCGGGATTGAATACAACAGTCACCATGCGCACTATCCTACATGGGAGAAGTGTCTCAAACAGTTTACGCTTTGATCGTTCCCTGGAAGACCAGTAGTAGTTTCCGATGCAAATCTGGAGGAATTCTGTAATCTGTGGGCTGTCAGAGTGTTGATGAAACACAGAAATTGCATCGGGATTGAATACAACAGTCACCATGCGCACTTTCCTCCATGGGAGTAATGTCTCAAACAGTTTACGCTTTGATCGTTCCCTGGAAGACCAGTAGTAGTTTCCGATGCACATCTGGAGGAATTCTGTAATCTGTGGGCTGTCAGAGTGTTGATGAAACACAGAAATTGCATCGGGATTGAATACAACAGTCGCCATGCGCACTTTCCTCCATGGGAGTAATGTCTAAAACAGTCTACGCTTTGATCGTTCCCTGGAAGACCACTAGTAGTTTCCGATGCACATCTGGAAGCATTCTGTAATCTGTCGACTATCAGAGTGTTGATGAAACTCAGAAATTGCATCGGGATTGAATACAACATTCACCATGCGCACTTTCCTACATGGGAGTAATGTCTCAAACAGTTTACGCTTTGATCGTTCCCTGGAAGACCAGTAGTAGTTTCCGATGCACATCTGGAGGCATTCTGTAACCTGTGGGCTGTCAGAGTGTTGATGAACCACATAAATTGCATCGGGATTGAATACAACAGTCACCATGAGCACTTTCCTCCACGGGAGAAATGTCTCAAATGTCTACGATTTGATCGTTCCCTGGAAGACCAGTAGTAGTTTCCGATGCACATCTGGAGATATTCTGTAATCTGTGGACTATCAAAGTGTTAATGAAACACAGAAATTGCATCGGGATTGAATACAACAGTCACCATGCGCACTTTCCTCCATGGGAGTAATGTCTCAAACAGTCTACGCTTTGGTCGTTCCCTGGAAGACCAGTAGTAGTTTCCGATGCACATCTGGAGATATTCTGCAATCTGTGGACTATCAGAGTGTTGATGAAACACAGAAATTGCATCGGGATTGAATACAACAGTCACCATGCGCACTTTCCTCCATGGGAGTAGTGCCTCAAACAGTCTAAGTTTTGATCGTTCCCTGGAAGACCAGTAGTAGTTTCCGATGCGCATCTGGTAGCATTCTGTAATCTGTGGACTATCAGAGTGTTGATGAAACACTGAAATTGCATCGGGATTGAATACAACAGTCACAATGCGCACCTTCCTCCATGGGAGTCATGTCTCAAACAGGCTACGCTTTGATCGTTCCTGGAAGACCAGTAGTAGTTTCCGATGCACATCTGGAGGCATTCTGTAATCTGTGGGCTGTCAGAGTGTTGATGAAACACAGAAATTGCATCGGGTTTGAATACAACAGTCACCATGCGCACTTTCCTCCATGGTAGTAATGTCTCAAACAGTCTACGCTTCGATCGTTCCCTGGAAGAGCAGTGGTAGTTTCCGATGCACATCTGGAGGCATTCTGTAATCTGTGGACTATCAGAGTGTTGATGGAACACAGATATTGCATCGGGATTGAATACAACAGTCACCATGTGCACTTTCCTACATGGGAGTAATGTCTCAAACAGTTTACGCTTTGATCGTTCCCTGGAAGACCAGTAGTAGTTTCCGATGCACATCTGGAGGCATTCTGTAACGTGTGGGCTGTCAGAGTGTTGATGAACCACAGAAATTGCATCGGGATTGAATACAACAGTCACCATGCGCACTTTCCTCCACGGGAGTAATGTCTCAAACAGTCTACGATTTGATCGTTCCCTGGAAGACCAGTAGAAGTTTCCGATGCACATCTGGAGATATTCTGTAATCTGTGGACTATCAAAGTGTTAATGAAACACAGAAATTGCATCGGGATTGAATACAACAGTCACCATGCACACTTTCCTCCATGGGCGTAATGTCTCAAACAGTCTACGATTTGATCGTTCCTTGGAAGACCAGAAGTAGTTTCCGATGCACATCTGGAGGCATTCTGTAATCTGTCGACTATCAGAGTGTTGATGAAACACAGAAATTGCATCGGGATTGAATACAACAGTCACCATGCGCACTTTCCTACATGGGAGTATTGTCTCAAACAGTTTACGCTTTGATTGTTCCCTGGAAGACCAGTAGTAGTTTCCCATGCACATCTGGGGGCATTCTGTAACCTGTGGGCTGTCAGAGTGTTGATGAAACACAGAAATTGCATCGGGATTGAATACAACAGTCACCATGCGCACTTTCCTCCACGGGAGTAATGTCTCAAACAGTCTACGCTTTGATCGTTCCCTGGAAAACCAGTAGTAGTTTCCGATCCACATCTGGAGATATTCTGTAATCTGTGGACTATCAAAGTGTTGATGAAACACAGAAATTGCATCGGGATTGAATACAACAGTCACCATGCGCACTTTCCTCCATTGGAGTAATGTCTCAAACAGTCTACGCTTTGATCGTTCCCTGGAAGACCAGTAGTAGTTTCCGATGCACATCTGGAGATATTCTGTAATCTGTGGACTATCAAGGTGTTGATGAAACACAGAAATTGCATCGGGATTGAATATAACAGTCACCATGCGCACTTTCCTCCATGGGAGTAATGTCTCAAACAGTCTACGCGTTGATCGTTCCCTGGAAGACCAGTAGTAGTTTCCAATGCACATCTGGTGGCTTTCTGTAATCTTGTGGACTATCAGAGTGTTGATGAAACACAGAAAATGCATTGGGATTGAATACAACAGTCACCATGCGCAGTTTCCTCCACGGGAGTAATGTCTCAAACAGTCTACGCTTTGATCGTTCCCTGGAAGACCAGTGGTAGTTTCCAATGCACATCTGGAGGCATTCTGTAATCTGTGGACCTTTAAAGTGTTGATGAAACACAGAAATTGCATCGGGATTGAATACAACAGTCACCACGCGCACATTCCTCCATGGGAGTAATGTCTCAAACAGGCTACGCTTTGATCGTTCCTGGAAGACCAGTAGTAGTTTCCGATGCACATCTGGAGGCATTCTGTAATCTGTGGACTTACATAGTGTTGATGAAACACAGAAACTGCATCGGGAATGAATACAACAGTCACCATGCGCACTTTACTCCAAGGTTGTAAAGTCTAAAACAGTCTACGCTTTGATCGTTCCCTGGAAGACCAGTAGTAGTTTCCGATGCACATGTGGAGGCATTCTGTAATCTGTGGGCTGTCAGAGTGTTGATGAAACACAGAAATTGCATCGGGATTGAATACAACAGTCACCATGCGTACTTTCCTCCATGGGAGTAATGTCTCAAACAGTCTACGCTTTGATCGTTCCCTGGAAGACCAGTAGTAGTTTCCAATGCACATCTGGTGGCTTTCTGTAGTCTTGTGGACTATCAGAGTGTTGATGAAACACAGGAATTGCATTGGGATTGAATACAACAGTCACCATGCGCACTTTCCTCCACGGGAGTAATGTCTCAAACATTCTACGCTATGATCGTTCCCTGGAAGACCAGTAGTAGTTTCCGAAGCACATCTGGGGATATTCTGTAATCTGTGGACTATCAAAGTGTTGATGAAACACAGAAATTGCATTGGGATTGAATACAATAGTGACTATGCGCAGTTTCCTCCACAGGAGTAATGTCTCAAACAGTCTACGCTTCGATCGTTCCCTGGAAGACCAGTGGTAGTTTCCGATGCACATCTGGAGGCATTCTGTAATCTGTGGACTATCAGAGTGTTGATGGAACACAGATATTGCATCGGGATTGAATACAACAGTCACCATGTGCCAATTCCTCCATGGGAGTAGTGTCTCAAACAGTGTACGATTTGATCGTTCCCTGGAAGGCCAGTAGTAGTTTCCGATGCACATCTGGAAGCATTCTGTAATCTGTCGACTATCAGAGTGTTGATGAAACACAGAAATTGCATCGGGATTGAATACAACAGTCACCATGCGCACTTTCCTACATGGGAGTAATGTCTCAAACCGTTTACGCTTTGATCGTTCCCTGGAAGACCAGTAGTAGTTTCCGATGCACATCTGGAGGCATTCTGTAACCTGTGGGCTGTCAGAGTGTTGATGAACCACTGAAATTGCATCGGGATTGAATACAACAGTCACCATGCGCACTTTCCTCCACGGGAGTAATGTCTCAAACTGTTTACGATTTGATCGTTCCCTGCAAGACCAGTAGTAGTTTCCGATGCAAATCTGGAGATATTCTGTAATCTGTGGACTATCAAAGTGTTAATGAAACACAGAAATTACATCGGGATTGAATACAACAGTCACCATGCGCACTTTCCTCCATGGGAGTAATGTCTCAAACAGTCTACGATTTGATCGTTCCTTGGAAGACCAGAAGTAGTTTGCGATGCACATCTGGAGGCATTCTGTAACCTGTCGACTATCAGAGTGTTGATGAAACACAGAAATTGCATCGGGATTGAATACAACAGTCACCTTGCGCACTTTACTACATGGGAGTAATGTCTCAAACAGTTTACGCTTTGATCGTTCCCTGGAAGACCAGTAGTAGTTTCCGATGCACATCTGGGGGCATTCAGTAACCTGTGGGCTGTCAGAGTGTTGATGAAACTCAGAAATTGCATCGGGATTGAATACAACAGTCACCATGCGCACTTTCCTCCACGGGAGTAATGTCTCAAACAGTCTACGCTTTGATCGTTCCCTGGAAAACCAGTAGTAGTTTCCGATGCACATCTGGAGATATTCTGTAATCTGTGGACTATCAAAGTGTTGATGAAACACAGAAATTGCATCGGGATTGAATACAACAGTCACCATGCGCACTTTCCTCCATGGGAGTAATGTCTCAAACAGTCTACGCTTTGATCGTTCCCTGGAAGACCAGTAGTAGTTTCCGATGCACATCTGGAGATATTCTGTAATCTGTGGACTATCAAAGTGTTGATGAAACACAGAAATTGCATCGGGATTGAATATAACAGTCACCATGCGCACTCTCCTCCATGGGAGTAATGTCACAAACAGTCTACGCGTTGATCGTTCCCTGGAAGACCAGTAGTAGTTTCCAATGCCCATCTGGTGGCTTTCTGTAATCTTGTGGACTATCAGAGTGTTGATGAAACACAGAAATTGCATTGGGATTGAATACAACAGTCACCATGCGCAGTTTCCTCCACGGGAGTAATGTCTCAAACAGTCTACGCTTTGATCGTTCCCTGGGACACCAGTGGTAGTTTCCAATGCACATCTGGAGGCATTCTGTAATCCGTGGACCTTCAAAGTGTTGATGAAACACAGAAATTGCATCGGGATTGAATACAACAGTCACCATGCGATCTTCCCTCCATGGGAGTAGTGCCTCAAACAGTCTAAGTTTGATCGTTCCCTGGAAGACCAGTAGTAGTTTCCGATGCGCATCTGGTAGCATTCTGTAATCTGTGGACTATCGGAGTGTTGATGAAACACAGAAATTGCATCGGGATTGAATAGAACAGTCACCATGCGCACTTTCCTAGATGGGAGTAGTGTCTCAACAGTCTATGCTTTGATCGTTCCCTGGAAGACCAGAAGTAGTTTCCGATGCACATCTGGAGGCATTCTGTAATCTGTGGACTATCAGAGTGTTGATGGAACACAGAAATTGCATCGGGATTGAATACAACAGTCACCATGCGCACTTTCCTCCATGGGAGTAGTGTCTCAACAGTCTATTCTTTGATCGTTCCCTGGAAGACCAGAAGTAGTTTCCGATGCATATCTGGAGGCATTCTGTAATCTGTGGACTATCATAGTGTTGACGAAACACAGAAATTGCATCGGGATTGAATACAACAGTCACCATGCGCACTTTACTCCAAGGGAGTAATGTCTCAAACCGTCTACGTTTTGATCGTTCCAAG
Source organism: Schistocerca gregaria (assembly GCF_023897955.1). Classification (NCBI taxonomy): domain Eukaryota; kingdom Metazoa; phylum Arthropoda; class Insecta; order Orthoptera; family Acrididae; genus Schistocerca; species Schistocerca gregaria. The sequence goes on from NC_064926.1 coordinate 5,192,125, forward strand.
GAAGACCAGTAGTAGTTTCCGATGCACATCTGGAGGCATTCTGAAATGTGTGGACTAACTGAGTGTTGATGAATCACAGAAATTGCATCGGGATTGAATACAACAGTCACCATGCGCACTTTCCTCCATGGGAGTAATGTCTCAAACAGTCTACGCTTTGATCGTTCCTTGGAAGACCAGAAGTAGTTTCCGATGCACATGTTGAGGCATTCTTTAATCTGTGGACTATCAGAGTGTTGATGGAACACAGATATTGCATCAGGAATGAATACAACAGTCACCATGTGCACTTTCCTCCATGGGAGTAGTGTCTCAAACAGTCTACGTTTTGACCGTTCCCTGGAAGGCCAGTAGTAGATTCCGATGCACATCTGGAGGCATTCTGTAATCTGTCGACTATCAGAGTGTTGATGAAACACAGAAATTGCATCGGGACTGAATACAACAGTCACCATGCGCACTTTCCTACATGGGAGTAATGTCTCAAACAGTTTTCGTTTTGATCGTTCCCTGGAAGACCAGTAGTAGTTTCCGATGCACATCTTGGGGCATTCTGTAACCTGTGGGCTGTCAGAGGGTTGATGAAACACAGAAATTGCATCGGGATTGAATACAACAGTCACCATGCGCACTTTCCTCAGCGGGAGTAATGTCTCAAACAGTCTACGCTTTGATCGTTCCCTGGAAAACCAGTAGTAGTTTCCGATGCACATCTGGAGATATTCTGTAATCTGTGGACTATCAAAGTGTTGATGAAACACAGAAATTGCATCGGGATTGAATACAACAGTCACCATGCGCACTTTCCTCCATGGGAGTAAGGTCTCAAACAGTCTACGCTTTGATCGTTCCCTGGAAAACCAGTAGTAGTTTCCGATCCACATCTGGAGATTTTCTGTAATCTGTGGTCTATCAAAGTGTTGATGAAACACAGAAATTGCATCGGGATTGAATACAACAGTCACCATGCGCACTTTCCTCCATTGGAGTAATGTCTCAAACAGTCTACGCTTTGATCGTTCCCTGGAAGACCAGTAGTAGTTTCCGATGCACATCTGGAGATATTCTGTAATCTGTGGACTATCAAGGTGTTGATGAAACACAGAAATTGCATCGGGATTGAATATAACAGTCACCATGCGCACTTTCCTTCATGGGAGTAATGTCTCAAACAGTCTACGCTTTGATCGTTCCCTGGAAGACCAGTGGTAGTTTCCAATGCACATCTGGAGGCATTCTGTAATCTGTGGACCTTCAAAGTGTTGATGAAACACAGAAATTGCATCGGGAATGAATACAACAGTCACCATGCGCACTTTACTCCAAGGGAGTAATGTCTAAAACAGTCTACGCTTTGATCGTTCCCTGGAAGACCAGTAGTAGTTTCCGATGCACATGTGGAGGCATTCTGTAATCTGTGGGCTGTCAGAGTGTTGATGAAACACAGAAATTGCATCGGGATTGAATACAACAGTCACCATGCGCACTTTCCTCCATGGGAGTAATGTCTCAAACAGTCTACGCTTTGATCGTTCCCTGGAAGACCAGTAGTAGTTTCCAATGCACATCTGGTGGCTTTCTGTAGTCTTGTGGACTATCAGAGTGTTGATGAAACACAGGAATTGCATTGGGATTGAATACAACAGTCACCAAGCGCACTTTCCTCCACGGGAGTAATGTCTCAAACATTCTACGCTTTGATCGTTCCCTGGAAGACCAGTAGTAGTTTCCGAAGCACATCTTTGGATATTCTGTAATCTGTGGACTATCAAAGTGTTGATGAAACACAGAAATTGCATTGGGATTGAATACAATAGTGACCATGCGCAGTTTCCTCCACAGGAGTAATGTCTCAAACAGTCTACGATTTGATCGTTCCCTGGAAGGCCAGTAGTGGTTTCCGATGCACATCTGGAGGAATTCTGTAATCTGTGGACTGTCAGAGTGTTGATGAAACACAGAAATTGCAGCGGGATTGAATACAACAGTAACCATGCGCACTTTCCTCCATGGGAGTAATGTCTCAAAAAGTTTACGCTTTGATCTTTCACTGGAAGGCTAGTACTAGATTCCGATGGACATCTCGTGGCATTCTATAATCTGTGGACAATCAGAGTGTTGATGAAACACAGAAATTGCATCGGGATTGAGTACAACAGTCACCATGCGCACTTTCCTCCATGGGAGTAATGTCTCAAAGAGTTTACGCTTTGATCGTTCCCTGGAAGACCAGTAGTAGTTTCCGATGCACATCTGGAGGCATTCTGTAAACTGTGGAGTATCAGAGTGTTGATGAAACACAGAAATTGCATCGGGATTGTATACAACAGTCACGATGCTTACTTTCCTCCATTGCAGTAATGTCTCAAAGAGTTTACGCTTTGATCGTTCCCTGGAAGACCAGTAGTAGTTTCCGATGCACATCTGGAGGCATTCTGTAATCAGTGGACTATCAGAGTGTTGATGCAACACAGAAATTGCATCGGGATTGAGTAATACAGTCACCATGCGCAATTTCCTCCGTGGGAGTAATGTCTCAAACAGTCTTCGCTTTGATCGTTCCCTGGAAGACCAGTAGTAGTTTCCGATGCACATCTGGAGGCATTCTGTAATCTGTGGACCTTCAAAGTGTTGATGAAACACAGAGAATGCATCGGGATTGAATACGACAGTCACCATGCTCTCTTTCCTCCATGGGAGTAATGTCTCAAACAGTCTACGCTTTGATCGTGCCCTGGAAGACCAGTAGTAGTTTCCGATGCACATCTCGTGGCAATCTGTAATATGTGGAATATCAGAGTGTTGATGAAACACAGAAATTGCATCGGGATTGAATACAACAGTCACCATGCGCACTTTCCTCCACGGGAGTAATGTCTCTAACAGTCTACGCTTTGATCCTTCCCTGGAAGACCAGTAGTAGTTACCCTTGCCCTTCTGGAGGCATTTTGTAATCTGTGGCCTATCAGAGTGTTGATGAAACACAGAAATTGCATCGGGATTGAATACATCAGTCACCATGCTCACTTTCCTCCATGGGAGTAATGTCTCTAACAGTCTACGCTTTGATCATTCCCTGGAAGACCAGTAGTAGTTTCCGATGCACAACTGGATGCATTCTGTAATATGTGGACTATCAGAGTGTTGATGAAACACAGAAATTGCATCGGGATTGAATACAACAGTCACCATGCGCACTTTCCTCCACAGGAGTAATGTCTTAAATAGTCTTCGCTTTGATCGTTCCCTGGAAGACCAGTAGTAGTTTCCGATGCACGTCTGGTGGCATTCTGTAATCTGTAGACTATCAATGTGTTGATGAAACACAGAAATCGCATCGGGATTGAATACAACAGTCACCATGCGCACTTTCCGCCATGGGAGTAATCCTGAGACAGTCTACGCTTTAATCGTTCCCTGGAAGACCAGTAGTAGTTTCCGATGCACATCTGGAGGCATTCTGTAATCTGTGGACTATCAGAGTGTTGATGAAAAACAGAAAATGCATCGGGATTGAATACAACAGTCACCATGCGCACTTTCCTCCATGGGAGTAATGTCGCAAACAGTCTACGCTTTGATCGTTCCCTGGAAGACCAGTAGTAGTTGCCGATGCACATCTGGAGGCATTCTATAATCTGTGGACTATCAGAGTGTTGATGAAATACAGAAATTGTATAGCGATTGAATACAACAGTCACCATGCGCACTTTCCTCCATGGGAGTAATGTCTTTAACAGTCTACGCTTTGATCGTTCCCTGGAAGACCAGTAGTAGTTACCGATGCAAATCGGGAGGCATTTTGTAATCTGTGGACCATCAGAGTGTTGATGAAACACAGAAATTGAATCGGAATTGAATACAACAGTCACCATGCGCACTTTCCTCCACGGGAGTGATGTCTCAAACAGTCTATGCTTTGATCGTTCCCTGGAAGACCAGTAGTAGTTATAGATGCACATCTCGTGGCATTCTGTAATCTGTGGACCTTCAAAGTGTTGATGAAACACAGAAATTGCATCGTGATTGAATATAACAGTCACCATGCTCATTTTAGTCCATGGGAGTAATGCCTAAAACAGTCTATGATTTGATCGTTCCCAGGAAGACCAGTAGTAGTTTCCGATGCACATCTGGAGGTAATCTGTTATCTGTTGACTATCAGAGTGTTGATGAAACACAGAAATTGGATCGGGATTGAATACAACAGTGACCATGCGCACTTTAATCCATGGGAGGGATGTCTCTAACGGTCTACGCTTTGATCGGTCCCTGGAAGACCTGTAGTAGTAACGGATGCACATCTGGGGGCGTTATGTAATCTGTGGACTATCAGAGTGTTGATGAAACACAGAAATTGCATCGGGATTGAATACATCAGTCACCATGTGCACATTCCTCCATGGGAGTAATGTCGCTAACAGTCTACGCTTTGATCATTCCCTAGAAGGAGAGTAGTAGTTTCCGATGCACATCTGCTGCCATTCTGTAATCTGTGGACTGTCAGAGTGTTGATGAAACACAGAAATTGCATCGGGATTCAATACAACAGTCACCATGCGCACTTTCCTCCACGGGAGGTATGTCTCAAAGAGTCTACGCTTTGATCGTTCCCTGGAAGACCAGTAGTAGTTTCCGATGCACATCTGGTGGCATTCTGTAATCTGTGGACTATCAGAGTGTTGATCAAACAAAGAAATTGCATCGGGATTGAATACAACAGTGTACCATGAGCTTTTTCCTCCATGGGAGTAATGTCTCAAACAGTCTACGCTTTGATCGTTCCCTGGAAGGCCAGTAGTGGTTTCCGATGCATATCTGGAGGAATTCTGTAATCTGTGGACTGTCAGAGTGTTGATGAAACACAAAAATTGCAGCGGGATTGAATACAACAGTCACCATGTGCATTTTTCTCCACGGGAGTAATGTCTCAAACAGTCTACGCTTTGATCGTTCCCAGGAAGACCAGTAGCAGTTTCCGATGCACATCTGCTGCCATTCTGTAATCTGTGGACTGTCAGAGTGTTGATGAAACACAGAAATTGCATCGGGATTCAATACAACAGTCACCATGCGCACTTTCCTCCACGGGAGGTATGTCTCAAAGAGTCTACGCTTTGATCGTTCCCTGGAAGACCAGTAGTAGTTTCCGATGCACATCTGCTGGCATTCTATAATCTGTGGACAATCACAGTGTTGTTGAAACACAGAAATTGCATCGGGATTGAATACAACAGTCACCATGCGCACTTTCCTCCATGGGAGTAATGTCTCTACCAGTCTACGCTTTGATCGTTCCCTGGAAGACCAGTAGTAGTTTCCGATGCACATCTCGTGGCATTATGTAATATGTGGACTATCAGAGTGTTGATGAAACACAGAAATTGCATCGGGATTCAATACAACAGTCACCATGCGCAGTTTCCTCCACAGGAGTAATGTCTTAAACAGTCTATGCTTTGATCGTTCCCTGGAAGACCAGTAGTAGTTTCCGATGCACATCTGGAGGCATTCTGTAATCTGTGGACCTTCAAAGTGTTGGTGAAACACAGAGAATGCATCGGGATTGAATACGACAGTCACCATGCTCTCTTTCCTCCATGGGATTAATGTCTCAAACAGTCTACGCTTTGATCATTCCCTGGAAGACCAGTAGTAGTTTCCGATTCACATCTGGAGGCATTCTGTAATCTGTGGACTATCTGGGTGTTGATGAAACACAGAAATTGCATCGGGATTCAATACAACAGTCATCATGCGCACTTTCCTCCATGGGAGTAATGTATCAAACAGTCTAAGCTTTGATCGTTCCCTGGAAGACCACTAGTAGTTTCCGATGCACATCTGGAGGCATTCTGTAATCTGTGGAGTATCAGAGTGTTGATGACACTCAGTAATTGCATCGGGATTGAATACAACAGTCACCATGCGCACCTTCCTAAATGGGAGTAATGTCTGAAACAGTCTACGCACTGATCGTTCCCTGGAAGACCAGTAGTAGTTATAGATGCACATCTCGTGGCATTCTGTAATCTGTGGACTAACAGAGTGTTGATGAAACACAGAAATTGCATCGGGATTGAATACAACAGTCACCATGCGCACTTTCCTACATGGGAGAAGTGTCTCAAACAGTCTACGATTTGATCGTTCCCTGGAAGACCAGTAGTAGTTTCCGAAGCACATCTGGAGGCATTCTGTAATCTGTGGACTGTCAGAGTGTTGATAAAACACAGAAATTGCACCGGGATTGAATACAACAGTCACCATGCCCACTTTCCTCTAACGGAGTAGTGTCTCAAGGAGTCTACGTTTTGATCGTTCCCTGGAAGATCAGAAGTAGTTTCCGATGCACATCTGAAGGCATTCTGTAATCTGTGGACTATCAGAGTGTTGATTAAACACAGAAATTGCATCGGGATTGAATACAACAGTCCCCATGCTCACTTTCCTCCATGGGGGTTTTTCTCAAGCAGTCTACGCTTTGTTCATTCCCTGGAAGACCAGTAGTAGTTTCCGATGCACATCTGGAGGCATTCTGTAATCTGTGGACCTTCAAAGTGTGGATTGAAACACAGAAATTGCATGGGGATTTAATACAACTGTCACCATGCGCACTTTCCTCCATAGGAGTAATGTCTCTAATAGTCTACGATTTGATCATTCCCTGGAAGACCAGTAGTAGTTTTTGATGCACATCTGGAGGCATTCTGTAATCTGTGGACTATCTGAGTGTTGATGAAACACAGAAATTGCATCGGTTTTGAATACAACAGTCACCATGCTCTCTTTCCTCCATGGGAGTAATTTCTCAAACTGTCTACGATTTGATCGTTCCCTTGAAGACCAGTAGTAGTTTCCAATGCACATCTGGAGGCATTCTGTAATCTGTGGACTATCAGAGTGTTGATGAAACACAGTTATTGCATCGCGATTCAATACAATAGTCACAATGCGCACTTTCCTACATGGGAGCAGTGTCTCAAACTGTCTACGCTTTGATCGTTCCCTGGAAGACCAGTAGTAGTTTCTGATGCACATCTGAAAGCATTCTGTAAACTGTGGACTATCGGAGTGTTGATGAGACACAGAAATTGCATCGGGAATGAATACAACAGTCACCATGCGCACTTTCCTCCATGGGAGTAATGTCTCAAACAGTGTACGCTTTGATCGTCCCCTGGAAGACCAGTAGTGGTTTCCGATGCACATCTGGAGGCATTCTGTAATCTGTGTAGTATCACAGTGATGATGAAACACAGAAATTGCATTTGGATGGAATACAACAGTCACCATGCGCACCATCCTCAATTGGAGAAATGTCTCAAACATTCTCCGCTTTGATCGTTCCCTGGAAGAATAGTAGTAGTTTCCGGAGCACATCTGGAGGCATTCTGTAATCTGTGGATTATCAGAGTGTTGTTGAAACACAGTTATTGCATCGGGATTGAATACAACAGTCACCATGCGCACTTTCCTCCATGGGAGTAATGTCTAAAACAGTCTACGCTTTGAACGTTCCCTTGAAGACCAGTAGTAGTTTCCGATGCACATCTGGAGGCATTCTGTAACCTGTGGAGTATCAGAGTGTTGATGAAACACAGAAATTGCTTTGGGATTGAGTACAACAGTCACCATGCGCACTTTCCACCATGGGAGTAATGTCTCAAACAGTCTACGCTTTGATCCTTCCCTGGAAGACCAGTAGTAGTTTTCGATTCACATCTGGAAGCATTCTGTAATCTGTGGACTATCGGAGTGTTGATGAAACGCAGAAATTGCATCGGGATTGAATACAACAGTCACCACGCGCACTTTCCTCCATGGGAGTAATGTCTCAAACAGTCTAGGATTTGAACGTTCCCTTGAAGACCAGTAGTAGTTTCCGATGCACATCTGGAGGCATTCTGTAACCTGTGGAGTATCAGAGTGTTGATGAAACACAGAAATTGCATCGGGATTGAATACAACAGTCAGCATGCGCACTTTCCTCAATGTTAGCAATGTCTCAAACAGTCTACGCTTTGATCGTTCCCTGGAAGACCAGTAGTTGCTTCCGATGCACATCTGGAGGCATTCTGTAATCTGTGGAGTATCAGAGAGTTGATGACACACAGAAATTGCATCGGGATTGAATACAACAGTCACCATGCGCAACTTTCTAAATGGGAGTAATATCTGAAACAGTCTACGCATTGATCGTTCCCTGGAAGACCAGTAGTTGCTTCCGATGCACATCTGGAGGCATTCTGTAATCTGTGGACTATCAGAGTGTTGATGAAACACAGATATTGCATCGGGATTTAGTACAACAGTCACCATGCACACTTTCCTCCATGGGAGTAATGTCTCAAACAGTCTAAGCTTTGATCGTTCCCTGGAAGACCACTAGTAGTTTCCGATGCACATCTGGAGGCATTCTGTAATCTGTGGAGTATCAGAGTGTTGATGACACACGGAAATTGCATCGGGATTGAATACAACAGTCACCATGCGCACCTTCCTAAATGGGAGTAACGTCTGAAACAGTCTACGCACTGATCGTTCCCTGGAAGACCAGTAGTAGTTTCCGATGCACATCTCGTGGCATTCTGTAATCTGTGGACTATCAGAGTGTTGATGAAACACAGAAATTGCATCGGGATTAAATACAACAGTCACCATGCGCACTTTCCTCCATGGGTGTAATGTCTCAAACCGTCTACGCTTTGATCATTCACTGGAAGACCAGTAGCAGTTTCCGATTCACATCTGGAGGCATTCTGTAATCTGTGGACTATCTGGGTGTTGATGAAACACAGAAATTGCATCGGGATTGAATACAACAGTCATCATGCGCACTTTCCTAAATGGGAGTAATGTCTCAAACAGTCTACGCTTTGAACGTTCCCTTGAAGACCAGTAGTAGTTTCCGATGCACATCTGGAGGCATTCTGTAACCTGTGGAGTATCAGAGTGTTGATGAAACACAGAAATTGCATTGGGATTGAATACAACAGTCACCATGCGCACTTTCCTCAAAGGGAGTAATGTCTCAAACAGTCTACGCTTTGATCATTCCCTGGAAGACCAGTAGTAGTTTCCGATTCACATCTGGAGGCATTCTGTAATCTGTGGACTCTCTGGGTGTTGATGAAACACAGAAATTGCATCGGGATTGAATACAACAGTCATCATGCGCACTTTCCTCCATGGGAGTAATGTCTCAAACAGTCTACGCTTTGATCGTTCCCTGGAAGACCAGTAGTAGTTTCCGATGCACATCTGGACTCTTTCTGTAATCTGTGGACTATCAGAGTGTTGATGAAACACAGAAATTGCATCGGGATTGATTACAACAGTCACCACGCTAACTTTCCTCCACGGAAGTAATGTCTAAAACAGTCTATGCTTTGATCATTCCCTGGAAGACCAGTAGTAGTTTCCGATTCACATCTGGAGACTTTCTGTAATGTGTGGACTATCAGAGTGTTGATGAAACACAGAAATTGCATCGGGATTGAATACAACAGTCACCATGCGCACTTTCCTCCAAGGGAGCAATGTCTCAAACAGTCTACGCTTTGATCGTTCCAAGGACTTACCAGTAGTTGTTTCCGATGCACATCTGGAGGCATTCTGTAATCTGTGGACTATCAGAGTGTTGATGAAACACAGATATTGCATCGGGATTTAGTACAACAGTCACCATGCACACTTTCCTCCATGGGAGTAATGTCTCAAACAGTCTAAGCTTTGTTCGTTCCCTGGAAGACCACTAGTAGTTTCCGATGCACATCTGGAGGCATTCTGTAATCTGTGGAGTATCAGAGTGTTGATGACACACAGAAATTGCATCGGGATTGAATACAACAGTCACCATGCGCACCTTCCTAAATGGGAGTAACGTCTGAAACAGTCTACGCACTGATCGTTCCCTGGAAGACCAGTAGTCGTTTCCGATGCACATCTCGTGGCATTCTGTAATCTGTGGACTATCAGAGTGTTGATGAAACACAGAAATAGCATCGGGATTGAATACAACAGTCACCATGCGCACTTTCCTCCATGGGTGTAATGTCTCAAACCGTCTACGCTTTGATCATTCACTGGAAGACCAGTAGTAGTTTCCGATGCACATCTGGACTCATTCTGTAATCTGTGGACTATCAGAGTGTTGATGAAACACAGAAATTGCATCGGGATTGATTACAACAGTCACCACGCGAACTTTCCTCCACGGAAGTAATGTCTAGAACAGTCTATGCTTTGATCATTCCCTGGAAGACCAGTAGTAGTTTCCGATGCACATCTGGAGGCATTCTGTAACCTGTGGAGTATCAGAGTGTTGATGAAACACAGAAATTGCATCATGATTGAATACAACAGTCAGCATGCGCCTTTTTCTCAATGTTAGCAATGTCTCAAACAGTCTACGCTTTGATCGTTCCCTGGAAGTCCAGTAGTTGCTTCCGATGCACATCTGGAGGCATTCTGTAATCTGTGGAGTATAAGAGAGTTGATGACACACAGAAATTGCATCGGGATTGAATACAACAGTCACCATGCGCAACTTTCTAAATGGGAGTAATGTCTAAAACAGTCTACGCACTGATCGTTCCCTGGAAGACCAGTAGTAGTTTCCGATGCACATCTCGTGGCATTCTGTAATCTGTGGACTATCAGAGTGTTGATGAAACACAGAAATTGCATCGGGATTGAATACAACAGTCACCATACGCACTTTCCTCCATGGGTGTAATGTCTCAAACCGTCTACGCTTTGATCATTCACTGGAAGACCAGTAGTAGTTTCCGATTCACATCTGGAGGCATTCTGTAATCTGTGGACTATCTAGGTGTTGATGAAACAGAGAAATTGCATCGGGATTGAATACAACAGTCATCATGCGCACTTTCCTCCATGGGAGTAATGTCTCAAACAGTCTACGCTTTGAACGTTCCCTTGAAGACCAGTAGTAGTTTCCGATGCACATCTGGAGGCATTCTGTAACCTGTGGAGTATCAGAGTGTTGATGAAACACAGAAATTGCATCGGGATTGAATACAACAGTCACCATGCGCACTTTCCTAAATGGGAGTAATGACTAAAACAGTCTACGCTTTGATCATTCCCTGGAAGTCCAGTAGTAGTTTCCGATTCACATCTGGAGGCATTCTGTGATCTGTGGACTGTCAGAGTGTTGATGAAACACAGAAATTGCATCGGGATTGAATACAACTGTCATCATGCGCACTTTCCTCCATGGGAGTAATGTCTCAAACAGTCTACGCTTTGAACGTTCCCTTAAAGACCAGTAGTAGTTTCCGATGCACATCTATTGGCATTCTGTAACCTGTGGGGTATCAGAGTGTTGATGAAACACAGAAATTGCACCGGGATTGAATACAACAGTCACCATGCCCACTTTCCTCCATGGGAGTAGTGTCTCAAACAGTCTACGTTTTGATCGTTCCCTGGAAGATCAGAAGTAGTTTCCGATGCACATCTGAAGGCATTCTGTAATCTGTGGACTATCAGAGTGTTGATGAAACACAGAAATTGCATCGGGATTAAATACAACAGTCCCCATGCTCACTTTCCTCCATGGGGGTTTTTCTCAAACAGTCTACGCTTTGTTCATTCCCTGGAAGACCAGTAGTAGTTTCCGATGCACATCTGGAGGCATTCTGTAACCTGTGGAGTATCAGAGTGTTGATGAAACACAGAAATTGCATTGGGATTGAATACAACAGTCACCATGCGCACTTTCCTCAAAGGGAGTAATGTCTCAAACAGTCTACGCTTTGATCATTCCCTGGAAGACCAGTAGTAGTTTCCGATTCACATCTGGAGGCATTCTGTAATCTGTGGACTCTCTGGGTGTTGATGAAACACAGAAATTGCATCGGGATTGAATACAACAGTCATCATGCGCACTTTCCTCCATGGGAGTAATGTCTCAAACAGTCTACGCTTTGATCGTTCCCTGGAAGACCAGTAGTAGTTTCCGATGCACATCTGGACTCTTTCTGTAATCTGTGGACTATCAGAGTGTTGATGAAACACAGAAATTGCATCGGGATTGATTACAACAGTCACCACGCTAACTTTCCTCCACGGAAGTAATGTCTAAAACAGTCTATGCTTTGATCATTCCCTGGAAGACCAGTAGTAGTTTCCGATTCACATCTGGAGACTTTCTGTAATGTGTGGACTATCAGAGTGTTGATGAAACACAGAAATTGCATCGGGATTGAATACAACAGTCACCATGCGCACTTTCCTCCAAGGGAGCAATGTCTCAAACAGTCTACGCTTTGATCGTTCCAAGGACTTACCAGTAGTTGTTTCCGATGCACATCTGGAGGCATTCTGTAATCTGTGGACTATCAGAGTGTTGATGAAACACAGATATTGCATCGGGATTTAGTACAACAGTCACCATGCACACTTTCCTCCATGGGAGTAATGTCTCAAACAGTCTAAGCTTTGTTCGTTCCCTGGAAGACCACTAGTAGTTTCCGATGCACATCTGGAGGCATTCTGTAATCTGTGGAGTATCAGAGTGTTGATGACACACAGAAATTGCATCGGGATTGAATACAACAGTCACCATGCGCACCTTCCTAAATGGGAGTAACGTCTGAAACAGTCTACGCACTGATCGTTCCCTGGAAGACCAGTAGTAGTTTCCGATGCACATCTCGTGGCATTCTGTAATCTGTGGACTATCAGAGTGTTGATGAAACACAGAAATAGCATCGGGATTGAATACAACAGTCACCATGCGCACTTTCCTCCATGGGTGTAATGTCTCAAACCGTCTACGCTTTGATCATTCACTGGAAGACCAGTAGTAGTTTCCGATGCACATCTGGACTCATTCTGTAATCTGTGGACTATCAGAGTGTTGATGAAACACAGAAATTGCATCGGGATTGATTACAACAGTCACCACGCGAACTTTCCTCCACGGAAGTAATGTCTAGAACAGTCTATGCTTTGATCATTCCCTGGAAGACCAGTAGTAGTTTCCGATGCACATCTGGAGGCATTCTGTAACCTGTGGAGTATCAGAGTGTTGATGAAACACAGAAATAGCATCATGATTGAATACAACAGTCAGCATGCGCCTTTTTCTCAATGTTAGCAATGTCTCAAACAGTCTACGCTTTGATCGTTCCCTGGAAGTCCAGTAGTTGCTTCCGATGCACATCTGGAGGCATTCTGTAATCTGTGGAGTATAAGAGAGTTGATGACACACAGAAATTGCATCGGGATTGAATACAACAGTCACCATGCGCAACTTTCTAAATGGGAGTAATGTCTAAAACAGTCTACGCACTGATCGTTCCCTGGAAGACCAGTAGTAGTTTCCGATGCACATCTCGTGGCATTCTGTAATCTGTGGACTATCAGAGTGTTGATGAAACACAGAAATTGCATCGGGATTGAATACAACAGTCACCATGCGCACTTTCCTCCATGGGTGTAATGTCTCAAACCGTCTACGCTTTGATCATTCACTGGAAGACCAGTAGTAGTTTCCGATTCACATCTGGAGGCATTCTGTAATCTGTGGACTATCTAGGTGTTGATGAAACAGAGAAATTGCATCGGGATTGAATACAACAGTCATCATGCGCACTTTCCTCCATGGGAGTAATGTCTCAAACAGTCTACGCTTTGAACGTTCCCTTGAAGACCAGTAGTAGTTTCCGATGCACATCTGGAGGCATTCTGTAACCTGTGGAGTATCAGAGTGTTGATGAAACACAGAAATTGCATCGGGATTGAATACAACAGTCACCATGCGCACTTTCCTAAATGGGAGTAATGACTAAAACAGTCTACGCTTTGATCATTCCCTGGAAGTCCAGTAGTAGTTTCCGATTCACATCTGGAGGCATTCTGTGATCTGTGGACTGTCAGAGTGTTGATGAAACACACAAATTGCATCGGGATTGAATACAACTGTCATCATGCGCACTTTCCTCCATGGGAGTAATGTCTCAAACAGTCTACGCTTTGAACGTTCCCTTAAAGACCAGTAGTAGTTTCCGATGCACATCTATTGGCATTCTGTAACCTGTGGGGTATCAGAGTGTTGATGAAACACAGAAATTGCACCGGGATTGAATACAACAGTCACCATGCCCACTTTCCTCCATGGGAGTAGTGTCTCAAACAGTCTACGTTTTGATCGTTCCCTGGAAGATCAGAAGTAGTTTCCGATGCACATCTGAAGGCATTCTGTAATCTGTGGACTATCAGAGTGTTGATGAAACACAGAAATTGCATCGGGATTAAATACAACAGTCCCCATGCTCACTTTCCTCCATGGGGGTTTTTCTCAAACAGTCTACGCTTTGTTCATTCCCTGGAAGACCAGTAGTAGTTTCCGATGCACATCTGGAGGCATTCTGTAATCTGTGGACCTTCCAAGTGTGGATTGAAACACAGAAATTGCATGGGGATTTAATACAACTGTCACCATGCGCACTTTCCTAAATAGGAGTAAGGTCTCTAATAGTCTACGATTTGATCATTCCCTCGAAGACCAGTAGTAGTTTTCGATGCACATCTGGAGGCATTCTGTAATCTGTGGACTATCTGAGTGTTGATGAAACACAGAAATTGCATCGGTTTTGAATACAACAGTCACCATGCGCTCTTTCCTCCATGGGAGTAATTACTCAAACTGTCTACGATTTGATCGTTCCCTGGAAGACCAGTAGTAGTTTCCGATGCACATCTGGAGGCATTCTGTAATCTGTGGACTATTAGAGTGTTGATGAAACACAGAAATTTCTTCGGGATTGAATACAACAGTCACCATGCGCACTTTCCTCCATGGGGGTAATTCTCAAACAGTCTACGCTTTGATCGTTCTCTGGAAGAACAGTAGTAGTTTCCGATGCACATCTAGACGCATTCTGTAATCTGTGGACCTTCAAAGTGTGGATTGAAACAAGAAATTGCCTCGGGATTGAATACAACAGTCATGATGCGCACTTTCCTCCATGGGAGTAATGTCTCAAACAGTCTACGCTTTGATCGTCCCCTGGAAGACGAGTAGTAGTTACCGATTCACATCTGGGGGCATTCTGTAATCTGTGGACTGTCAGAGGGTTGATGAAACACAGAAATTGCATCGGGATTGAATACAACAGTCACCATGCGTACTTTCCTCAATGTTAGCAATGTCTCAAACAGTCTACGCTTTGATCATTCTCTGGAAGACCAGTAGTAGTTTCCGATTCACATCTGGAGTCATTCTGTAATCTGTGGACTATCAGAGTGTTGATGAAACACAGAAATTGCATCGGGATTGAATACAACAGTCACCATGCACACTGTCCTCCATGGGAGTAATGTCTCAAACAGTCTAAGCTTTGATCGTTCCCTGGAAGACCACTAGTAGTTTCCGATGCACATCTGGAGGCATTCTGTAATCTGTGGACTATCAGAGTGTTGATGAAACACAGAAATTGCATCAGGATTGAATTCAACAGTCACCATGCGCACTTTCCTCCATGGCTGTAATGTCTCAAACAGTATACGCTTTGATCATTCCCTGGAAGGCCAGTAGTAGTTTCCGATTCACATCTGGAGGCATTCTGTAATCTGTGGACTATCTGGGTGTTGATGAAACACAGAAATTGCATCGGGATTGAATACAACAGTCATCATGCGCACTTTCCTCCATGGGAGTAATGTCTCAAACAGTCTACGCTTTGAACGTTCCCTTAAAGACCAGTAGTAGTTTCCGATGCACATCTATTGGCATTCTGTAACCTGTTGGGTATCAGAGTGTTGATGAAACACAGAAATTGCACCGGGATTGAATACAACAGTCACCATGCCCACTTTCCTCCATGGGAGTAGTGTCTCAAACAGTCTACGTTTTGATCGTTCCCTGGAAGATCAGAAGTAGTTTCCGATGCACATCTGAAGGCATTCTGTAATCTGTGGACTATCAGAGTGTTGATGAAACACAGAAATTGCATCGGGATTAAATACAACAGTCCCCATGCTCACTTTCCTCCATGGGGGTTTTTCTCAAACAGTCTACGCTTTGTTCATTCCCTGGAAGACCAGTAGTAGTTTCCGATGCACATCTGGAGGCATTCTGTAATCTGTGGACCTTCCAAGTGTGGATTGAAACACAGAAATTGCATGGGGATTTAATACAACTGTCACCATGCGCACTTTCCTAAATAGGAGTAAGGTCTCTAATAGTCTACGATTTGATCATTCCCTCGAAGACCAGTAGTAGTTTTCGATGCACATCTGGAGGCATTCTGTAATCTGTGGACTATCTGAGTGTTGATGAAACACAGAAATTGCATCGGTTTTGAATACAACAGTCACCATGCGCTCTTTCCTCCATGGGAGTAATTACTCAAACTGTCTACGATTTGATCGTTCCCTGGAAGACCAGTAGTAGTTTCCGATGCACATCTGGAGGCATTCTGTAATCTGTGGACTATTAGAGTGTTGATGAAACACAGAAATTTCTTCGGGATTAAATACAACAGTCACCATGCGCACTTTCCTCCATGGGGGTAATTCTCAAACAGTCTACGCTTTGATCGTTCTCTGGAAGAACAGTAGTAGTTTCCGATGCACATCTAGACGCATTCTGTAATCTGTGGACCTTCAAAGTGTGGATTGAAACAAGAAATTGCCTCGGGATTGAATACAACAGTCATGATGCGCACTTTCCTCCATGGGAGTAATGTCTCAAACAGTCTACGCTTTGATCGTCCCCTGGAAGACGAGTAGTAGTTACCGATTCACATCTGGGGGCATTCTCTAATCTGTGGACTATCAGAGTGTTGATGAAACACAGAAATTGCATCGGGATTGAATACAACAGTCACCATGCGTACTTTCCTCAATGTTAGCAATGTCTCAAACAGTCTACGCTTTGATCATTCTCTGGAAGACCAGTAGTAGTTTCCGATTCACATCTGGAGTCATTCTGTAATCTGTGGACTATCAGAGTGTTGATGAAACACAGAAATTGCATCAGGATTGAATTCAACAGTCACCATGCGCACTTTCCTCCATGGCAGTAATGTCTCAAACAGTATACGCTTTGATCATTCACTGGAAGGCCAGTAGTAGTTTCCGATTCACATCTGGAGGCATTCTGTAATCTGTGGACTATCTGGGTGATGATGAAACACAGAAATTGCATCGGGATTGAATACAACAGTCATCATGCGCACTTTCCTCCATGGGAGTTATGTCTCAAACAGTCTACGCTTTGAACGTTCCCTTGAAGACCAGTAGTAGTTTGCGATGCACATCTGGAGGCATTCTGTAACCTGTGGAGTATCAGAGTGCTGATGAAACACAGAAATAGCATCGGGTTTGAATACAACAGTCACCATGCGCACTTTCCTCCATAAAAGTAAAGTCTCAAAAAGTCTACGCTTTGGTCGTTCCCTGGAAAACCAGTAGTAGTTTCCGATTCACATCTGGAGGCATTCTGTAATCTGTGGACAATCAGAGTGTTGATGAAACACAGAAATTGCATCGGGATTGAATACAACAGTCACCGTGCACACTTTCCTAAATGGGAGTAATGACTAAAACAGTCTACGCTTTGATCATTCCCTGGAAGACCAGTAGTAGTTTCCGATTCACATCTGGAGGCATTCTGTAATCTGTGGACTATCAGAGTGTTGATGAAACACAGATATTGCATCGGGATTCAATAGAACAGTCACCATGCGCACTTTCCTACATGAGAGCAGTGTCTCAAGCAGTCTACGCTTTGATCGTTCCCCAGGAAGACCAGTAGTAGTTTCCGATGCACATCTGGAGGCATTCTGTGATCTGTGGACTGTCAGAGTGTTGATGAAACACAGAAATTGCATCGGGATTGAATACAACAGTCATCATGCGCACTTTCCTCCGTGGGAGTAATGTCTCAAACAGTCTACGCTTTGAACGTTCCCTTGAAGACCAGTAGTAGTTTCCGATGCACATCTATAGGCATTCTGTAACCTGTGGAGTATCAGAGTGTTGATGAAACACAGAAATTGCATCGGGATTGAATACAACAGTCACCATGCGACTATCCTACATGGGAGCAGTGTCTCAAACAGTCTACGCTTTGATCGTTCCCTGGAAGACCAGTAGTTGTTTCCGAAGCACATCTGGAGGCATTCTGTAATATGTGGACTGTCAGAGTGTTGATGAAACACAGAAATTGCATCGGGATTGAATACAACAGTCACCATGCGCACTTTCCTCCATGGGAGTAATGTCTCAAACTGTCTAAGATCTGATCGTTCCCTGGAAGACCACTAGTAGTTTCCGATGCACATCTGGAGGCATTCTGTAATCTGTGGACTGTCAGAGTGTTGATGAAACACAGAAATTGCATCGGGATTGAATACAACAGTCACCATGCGCACTTTCCTCCATGGAAGTAATGTCTCAAACAGTCTACGCTTTGATCGTTCCCTGGGAGACCAATACTAGTTTCCGAAGCACATATGAAGGCATTGTGTAAACTGTGGACTATCAGAGTGTTGATGAAACACAGAAATTGCATCGGGATTGAATACAACAGTCACCATGCGTACTTTCCTCCATGTTAGCAATGTCTCATACAGTCTACGCTTTGATCATTCCCTGGAAGACCTGTAGTAGTTTCCGATTCACATCTGGAGGCATTCTGTAATCTGTGGACTGTCAGAGTGTTGATGAAACACAGAAATTGCATCGGGATTGAATACAACAGTTACCATGCGCACTTTCCTCCATGGAAGTAATGTCTCAAACAGTCTACGCTTTGATCGTTCCCTGGGAGACCAATACTAGTTTCCGAAGCACATATGGAGGCATTGTGTAAACTGTGGACTATCAGAGTGTTGATGAAACACAGAAATTGCATCGGGATTGAATACAACAGTCACCATGCGTACTTTCCTAAATGTTAGCAATGTCTCAAACAGTCTAAGCTTTGATCGTTCCCTGGAGGACCACTAGTAGTTTCCGATGCACATCTGGAGGCATTCTGTAATTTGTGGAGTATCAGAGTGTTGATGACACACAGAAATTGCATCGGGATTGAATACAACAGTCACCATGCGCACCTTCCTAAATGGGAGTAATGTCTGAAACAGTCTACGCACTGATCGTTCCCTGGAAGACCAGTATTAGTTTCCGATGCACATCTCGTGGCATTCTGTAATCTGTGGACAATCACAGTGTTGATGAAACACAGAAATTGCATCGGGATTGAGTACAACAGTCACCATGCGCACTTTCCTCCATGGGAGTAATGTCTCAAACAGTCTACGCTTTGATCATTCCCTGGAAGACCAGTAGTAGTTTCCGATTCACATCTGGAGGCATTCTGTAATCTGTGGACTATCTGGGTGTTGATGAAACACAGAAATTGCATCGGGATTGAATACAACAGTCATCATGCGCACTTTCCTCCATGGGAGTAATGTCTCAAACAGTCTACGCTTTGAACGTTCCCTGGAAGACCAGTAGTAGTTTCCGATGCACATCTGGAGGCATTCTGTAACCTGTGGAGTATCAGAGTGTTGATGAAACACAGAAATTGCATCGGGTTTGAATACAACAGTCACCATGCGCACTTTCCTCCATAAAAGTACAGTCTCAAAAAGTCTACGCTTTGGTCGTTCCCTGGAAGACCAGTAGTAGTTTCCGAAGCACATCTGGAGGCCTTCTGTAATCTGTGGACAATCAGAGTGTTGGTGAAACACAGAAATTGCATCGGGATTGAATACAACAGTCACCATGCGCACTTTCCTAAATGGAATGACTAAAACAGTCTACGCTTTGATCATTCCATGGAAGACCAGTAGTAGTTTCCGATTCACATCTGGAGGCATTCTGTAATCTGTGGACTATCAGAGTGTTGATGAAACACAGATATTGCATCGGGATTCAATACAACAGTCACCATGCCCACTTTCCTACATGAGAGCAGTGTCTCAAACAGTCTACGCTTTGATCGTTCCCTGGAAGACCAGTAGTAGTTTCCGATGCACATCTGGAGGCATTCTGTGATCTGTGGACTGTCAGAGTGTTGATGAAACACAGAAATTGCATCGGGACTGAATACAACAGTCATCATGCGCACTTTCCTCCATGGGAGTAATGTCTCAAACAGTCTACGCTTTGAACGTTCCCTTGAAGACCAGTAGTAGTGTCTGATGCACATCTATAGGCATTCTGTAACCTGTGGAGTATCAGAGTGTTGATGAAACACAGAAATAGCATCGGGTTTGAATACAACAGTCACCATGCGCACTTTCCTCCATAAAAGTAAAGTCTCAAAAAGTCTACGCTTTGGTCGTTCCCTGGAAGACCAGTAGTAGTTTCCGATTCACATCTGGAGGCATTCTGTAATCTGTGGACAATCAGAGTGTTGATGAAACACAGAAATTGCATCGGGATTGAATAAAACAGTCACCGTGCACACTTTCCTAAATGGGAGTAATGACTAAAACAGTCTACGCTTTGATCATTCCCTGGAAGACCAGTACTAGTTTCCGATTCACATCTGGAGGCATTCTGTAATCTGTGGACTATCAGAGTGTTGATGAAACACAGATATTGCATCGGGATGCAATAGAACAGTCACCATGCCCAGTTTCCTACATGAGAGCAGTGTCTCAAACAGTCTACGCTTTGATCGTTCCCCGGGAAGACCAGTAGTAGTTTCCGATGCACATCTGGAGGCATTCTGTGATCTGTGGACTGTCAGAGTGTTGATGAAACACAGAAATTGCATCGGGATTGAATACAACAGTCATCATGCGCACTTTCATCCGTGGGAGTAATGTCTCAAACAGTCTACGCTTTGAACGTTCCCTTGAAGACCAGTAGTAGTTTCCGATGCACATCTATAGGCATTCTGTAACCTGTGGAGTATCAGAGTGTTGATGAAACACAGAAATTGCATCGGGATTGAATACAACAGTCACCATGCGCACTATCCTACATGGGAGCAGTGTCTCAAACAGTCTACGCTTTGATCGTTCCCTGGAAGACCAGTAGTTGTTTCCGAAGCACATCTGAAGCATTCTGTAATATGTGGACTGTCAGAGTGTTGATGAAACACAGAAATTGCATCGGGATTGAATACAACAGTCACCATGCACACTTTCCTCCATGGGAGTAATGTCTCAAACAGTCTAAGCTCTGATCGTTCCCTGGAAGACCACTAGTATTTTCCGATGCACATCTGGAGGCATTCTGTAATCTGTGGACTGTCAGAGTGTTGATGAAACACAGAAATTGCATCGGGATTGAATACAACAGTCACCATGCGCACTTTCCTCCATGGAAGTAATGTCTCAAACAGTCTACGCTTTGATCGTTCGCTGGGAGACCAATACTAGTTTCCGAAGCACATATGGAGGCATTGTGTAAACTGTGGACTATCAGAGTGTTGATGAAACACAGAAATTGCATCGGGATTGAATACAACAGTCACCATGCGTACTTTCCTCCATGTTAGCAATGTCTCAAACAGTCTACGCTTTGATCATTCCCTGGAAGACCAGTAGTAGTTTACGATTCACATCTGGAGGCATTCTGTAATCTGTGGACTATCAGAGTGTTGATGAAACACAGAAATTGCATCGGGATTGAATACAACAGTCACCATGCGCACTGTCCTCCATGGGAGTAATGTCTCAAACAGTCTAAGCTATGATCGTTCCCTGGAAGATCACTAGTAGTTTCCGATGCACATCTGGAGGCATTCTGTAATTTGTGGAGTATCAGGGTGTTGATGACACACAGAAATTGCATCGGGATTGAATACAACAGTCACCATGCGCACCTTCCTAAATGGGAGTAATGTCTGAAACATTCTACGCACTGATCGTTCCCTGGAAGACCAGTAGTAGTTTCCGATGCACATCTCGTGGCATTCTGTAATCTGTGGTATATCAGAGTGTTGATGAAACACAGAAATTGCATCGGGATTGAATACAACAGTCACCATGCGCACTTTCCTCCATGGGAGTAATGTCTCAAACAGTCTACGCTTTGATCATTCCCTGGAAGACCAGTAGTAGTTTCCGATTCACATCTGGAGGCATTCTGTAATCTGTGGACTATCTGGGTGTTGATGAAACACAGATATTGCATCGGGATTGAATACAACAGTCATCATGCGCACTTTCCTCCATGGGAGTAATGTCTCAAACAGTCTACGCTTTGAACTTTCCCTTGAAGACCAGTAGTAGTTTCCGATGCACATCTGGAGGCATTCTGTAACCTGTGGAGTATCAGAGTGTTGATGAAACACAGAAATTGCATCGGGTTTGAATACAACAGTCACCTTGCGCACTTTCCTCCTTAAAAGTAAAGTCTCAAAAAGTCTACGCTTTGGTCGTTCCCTGGAAGACCAGTAGTTGTTTCCGATTCACATCTGGAGGCATTCTGTAATCTGTGGACTATCAGAGTGTTGATGAAACACAGATATTGCATCGGGATTGAATACAACAGTCACCATGCACACTGTCCTCCATGGGAGTAATGTCTCAAACAGTCTAAGCTTTGATCGTTCCCTGGAAGACCACTAGTAGTTTCCGATGCACATCTGGAGGCATTCTGTAATTTGTGGAGTATCAGAGTGTTGATGACACACTGAAATTGCATCGGGATTGAATACAACAGTCACCATGCGCACCTTCCTAAATGGGAGTAATGTCTGAAACAGTCTACGCACTGATCGTTCCCTGGAAGACCAGTAGTAGTTTCCGATGCACATCTCGTGGCATTCTGTAATCTGTGGACTATCAGAGTGTTGATGAAACACAGAAATTGCATCGGGATTGAATACAACAGTCACCATGCGCACTTTCCTCCATGGGAGTAATGTTTCAAACAGTCTACGCTTTGATCATTCCCTGGAAGACCAGTAGTAGTTTCCGATTCACATCTGGAGGCATTCTGTAATCTGTGGACTATCTGGGTGTTGATGAAACACAGAAATTGCATCGGGATTGAATACAACAGTCATCATGCGCACTTTCCTCCATGGGAGTAATGTCTCAAACAGTCTACGCTTAGAACGTTCCCTTGAAGACCAGTAGTAGTTTCCGATGCACATCTGGAGGCATTCTGTAACCTGTGGAGTATCAGAGTGTTGATGAAACACAGAAATTGCATCGGGTTTGAATACAACAGTCACCATGCGCACTTTCCTCCATAAAAGTAAAGTCTCAAAAAGTCTACGCTTTGGTCGTTCCCTGGAAGACCAGTAGTAGTTTCCGAAGCACATCTGGAGGCCTTCTGTAATCTGTGGACAATCAGAGTGTTGATGAAACACAGAAATTGCATCGGGATTGAATACAACAGTCACCATGCGCACTTTCCTAAATGGAATGACTAAAACTGTCTACGCTTTGATCATTCCCTGGAAGACCAGTAGTAGTTTCCGATTCACATCTGGAGGCATTCTGTAATCTGTGGACTATCAGAGTGTTGATGAAACACAGATATTGCATCGGGATTCAATACAACAGTCACCATGCCCACTTTCCTACATGAGAGCAGTGTCTCAAACAGTCTACGCTTTGATCGTTCCCTGGAAGACCAGTAGTAGTTTCCGATGCACATCTGGAGGCATTCTGTGATCTGTGGACTGTCGGAGTGTTGATGAAACACAGAAATTGCATCGGGATTGAATACAACAGTCATCATGCGCACTTTCCTCCATGGGAGTAATGTCTCAAACAGTCTACGCTTTGAACGTTCCCTTGAAGACCAGTAGTGGTTTCTGATGCACATCCATAGGCATTCTGTAACCTGTGGAGTATCAGAGTGTTGATGAAACACAGAAATTGCATCGGGATTGAATACAATAGTCACCAAGCGCACTTTCCTACATGGGAGTAATGTCTCAAACAGTCTACGCTTTGATCGTTCCCTGGGAGACCAATACTAGTTTCCGAAGCACATATGGAGGCATTGTGTAAACTGTGGACTATCAGAGTGCTGATGAAACACAGAAATTGCATCGGGATTGAATACAACAGTCACCATGCGTACTTTCCTCCATGTTAGCAATGTCTCAAACAGTCTACGCTTTGATCATTCCCTGGAAGACCTGTAGTAGTTTCCGATTCACATCTGGAGGCATTCTGTAATCTGTGGACTGTCAGAGTGTTGATGAAACACAGAAATTGCATCGGGATTGAATACAACAGTCACCAAGCGCACTTTCCTCCATGGAAGTAATGTCTCAAACAGTCTACGCTCTGATCGTTCCCTGGGAGACCAATACTAGTTTCCGAAGCACATATGGAGGCATTGTGTAAACTGTGGACTATCAGAGTGTTGATGAAACACAGAAATTGCATCGGGATTGAATACAACAGTCACCATGCACACTGTCCTACATGGGAGTAATGTCTCAAACAGTCTAAGCTTTGATCATTCCCTGGAAGACCACTAGTAGTTTCCGATGCACATCTGGAGGCATTCTGTAATTTGTGGAGTATCAGAGTGTTGATGACACACAGAAATTGCATCGGGATTGAATACAACAGTCACCATGCGCACCTTCCTAAATGGGAGTAATGTCTGAAACAGTCTACGCACTGATCGTTCCCTGGAAGACCAGTAGTAGTTTCCGATGCACATCTCGTGGCATTCTGTAATCTGTGGACAATCAGAGTGTTGATGAAACACAGAAATTGCATCGGGATTGAATACAACAGTCACCATGCGCACTTTAATCCATGGGAGTAATGTCTCAAACAGTCTACGCTTTGATCATTCCCTGGAAGACCAGTAGTAGTTTCCGATTCACATCTGGAGGCATTCTGTAATCTGTGGACTATCTGGGTGTTGATGAAACACAGAAATTGCATCGGGATTGAATACAACAGTCATCATGAGCACTTTCCTCCATGGGAGTAATGTCTCAAACAGTCTACGCTTTGAACGTTCCCTTGAAGACCAGTAGTAGTTTCCGATGCACATCTGGAGGCATTCTGTAACCTGTGGAGTATCAGAGTGTTGATGAAACACAGAAATTGCATCGGGTTTGAATACAACAGTCACCATGCGCACTTTCCTCCATAAAAGTACAGTCTCAAAAAGTCTACGCTTTGGTCGTTCCCTGGAAGACCAGTAGTAGTTTCCGAAGCACATCTGGAGGCCTTCTGTAATCTGTGGACAATCAGAGTGTTGATGAAACACAGAAATTGCATCGGGATTGAATACAACAGTCACCATGCGCACTTTCCTAAATGGAATGACTAAAACAGTCTACGCTTTGATCATTCCATGGAAGACCAGTAGTAGTTTCCGATTCACATCTGGAGGCATTCTGTAATCTGTGGACTATCAGAGTGTTGATGAAACACAGATATTGCATCGGGATTCAATACAACAGTCACCATGCCCACTTTCCTACATGAGAGCAGTGTCTCAAACAGTCTACGCTTTGATCGTTCCCTGGAAGACCAGTAGTAGTTTCCGATGCACATCTGGAGGCATTCTGTGATCTGTGGACTGTCAGAGTGTTGATGAAACACAGAAATTGCATCGGGATTGAATACAACAGTCATCATGCGCACTTTCCTCCATGGGAGTAATGTCTCAAACAGTCTACGCTTTGAACGTTCCCTTGAAGACCAGTAGTAGTTTCTGTTGCACATCTATAGGCATTCTGTAACCTGTGGAGTATCAGAGTGTTGATGAAACACAGAAATTGCATCGGGTTTGAATGCAACAGTCACCATGCGCACTTTCCTCCATAAAAGTAAAGTCTCAAAAAGTCTACGCTTTGGTCGTTCCCTGGAAGACCAGTAGTAGTTTCCGATTCACATCTGGAGGCATTCTGTAATCTGTGGACAATCAGAGTGTTGATGAAACACAGAAATTGCATCGGGATTGAATACAACAGTCACCGTGCACACTTTCCTAAATGGGAGTAATGACTAAAACAGTCTACGCTTTGATCATTCCCTGGAAGACCAGTAGTAGTTTCCGATTCACATCTGGAGGCATTTTGTAATCTGTGGACTATCAGAGTGTTGATGAAACACAGATATTGCATCGGGATTGAATACAACAGTCACCATGCGCACTTTCCTAAATGGAATGACTAAAACAGTCTACGCTTTGATCATTCCCTGGAAGACCAGTAGTAGTTTCCGATTCACATCTGGAGGCATTCTGTAATCTGTGGACTATCAGAGTGTTGATGAAACACAGATATTGCATCGGGATTCAATACAACAGTCACCATGCCCACTTTCCTACATGAGAGCAGTGTCTCAAACAGTCTACGCTTTGATCGTTCCCTGGAAGACCAGTAGTAGTTTCCGATGCACATCTGGAGGCATTCTGTGATCTGTGGACTGTCAGAGTGTTGATGAAACACAGAAATTGCATCGGGATTGAATACAACAGTCATCATGCGCACTTTCCTCCATGGGAGTAATGTCTCAAACAGTCTACGCTTTGAACGTTCCCTTGAAGACCAGTAGTAGTTTCTGATGCACATCCTTAGGCATTCTGCAACCTGTGGAGTATCAGAGTGTTGATGAAACACAGAAATTGCATCGGGATTGAATACAACAGTCACCAAGCGCACTTTCCTACATGGGAGTAATGTCTTAAACAGTCTACGCTTTGATCGTTCCCCGGGAAGACCAGTAGTAGTTTCCGATGCACATCTGGAGGCATTCTGTGATCTGTGGACTGTCAGAGTGTTGATGAAACACAGAAATTGCATCGGGATTGATTACAACAGTCATCATGCGCACTTTCCTCCGTGGGAGTAATTACTCAAACAGTCTACGCTTTGAACGTTCCCTTGAAGACCAGTAGTAGTTTCCGATGCACATCTATAGGCAATCTGTAACCTGTGGAGTATCAGAGTGTTGATGAAACACAGAAATTGCATCGGGATTGAATACAACAGTCACCATGCGCACTATCCTACATGGGAGCAGTGTCTCAAACAGTCTACGCTTTGATCGTTCCCTGGAAGACCAGTAGTAGTTTCCGATTCACATCTGGAGGCATTCTGTAATCTGTGGACAATCAGAGTGTTGATGAAACACAGAAATTGCATCGGGATTGAATACAACAGTCACCGTGCACACTTTCCTAAATGGGAGTAATGACTAAAACAGTCTACGCTTTGATCATTCCCTGGAAGACCAGTAGTAGTTTCCGATTCACATCTGGAGGCATTCTGTAATCTGTGGACTATCAGAGTGTTGATGAAACACAGATATTGCATCGGGATTCAATAGAACAGTCACCATGCGCACTTTCCTACATGGGAGCAGTGTCTCAAACAGTCTACGCTTTGATCGTTCCCCGGGAAGACCAGTAGTAGTTTCCGATGCACATCTGGAGGCATTCTGTGATCTGTGGACTGTCAGAGTGTTGATGAAACACAGAAATTGCATCGGGATTGAATACAACAGTCATCATGCGCACTTTCCTCCGTGGGAGTAATGTCTCAAACAGTCTACGCTTTGAACGTTCCCTTGAAGACCAGTAGTAGTTTCCGATGCACATCTATAGGCATTCTGTAACCTGTGGAGTATCAGAGTGTTGATGAAACACAGAAATTGCATCGGGATTGAATACAACAGTCACCATGCGCACTATCCTACATGGGAGCAGTGTCTCAAACAGTCTACGCTTTGATCGTTCCCTGGAAGACCAGTAGTTGTTTCCGAAGCACATCTGAAGCATTCTGTAATATGTGGACTGTCAGAGTGTTGATGAAACACAGAAATTGCATCGGGATTGAATACAACAGTCACCATGCGCACCTTCCTAAATGGGAGTAATGTCTGAAACAGTCTACGCACTGATCGTTCCCTGGAAGACCAGTAGTAGTTTCCGATGCACATCTCGTGGCATTCTGTAATCTGTGGACAATCAGTGTGTTGATGAAACACAGAAATTGCATCGGGATTGAATACAACAGTCACCATGCGCACTTTCCTCCATGGGAGTAATGTCTCAAACAGTCTACGCTTTGATCATCCCCTGGAAGATCAGTAGTAGTTTCCGATTCACATCTGGAGGCATTCTGTAATCTGTGGACTATCTGGGTGTTGATGAAACACAGAAATTGCATCGGGATTGAATACAACAGTCATCATGCGCACTTTCCTCCATGGGAGTAATGTCTCAAACAGTCTACGCTTTGAACGTTCCCTTGAAGACCAGTAGTAGTTTCCGATGCACATCTGGAGGCATTCTGTAACCTGTGGAGTATCAGAGTGTTGATGAAACACAGAAATTGCATCGGGTTTGAATACAACAGTCACCATGCGCACTTTCCTCCATAAAAGTAAAGTCTCAAAAAGTCTACGCTTTGGTCGTTCCCTGGAAGACCAGTAGTAGTTTCCGAAGCACATCTGGAGGCCTTCTGTAATCTGTGGACAATCAGAGTGTTGATGAAACACAGAAATTGCATCGGGATTGAATACAACAGTCACCATGCGCACTTTCCTAAATGGAATGACTAAAACAGTCTACGCTTTGATCATTCCATGGAAGACCAGTAGTAGTTTCCGATTCACATCTGGAGGCATTCTGTAATCTGTGGACTATCAGAGTGTTGATGAAACACAGATATTGCATCGGGATTCAATACAACAGTCACCATGCCCACTTTCCTACATGAGAGCAGTGTCTCAAACAGTCTACGCTTTGATCGTTCCCTGGAAGACCAGTAGTAGTTTCCGATGCACATCTGGAGGCATTCTGTGATCTGTGGACTGTCAGAGTGTTGATGAAACACAGAAATTGCATCGGGATTGAATACAACAGTCATCATGCGCACTTTCCTCCATGGGAGTAATGTCTCAAACAGTCTACGCTTTGAACGTTCCCTTGAAGACCAGTGGTAGTTTCTGATGCACATCTATAGGCATTCTGTAACCTGTGGAGTATCAGAGTGTTGATGAAACACAGAAATTGCATCGGGTTTGAATACAACAGTCACCATGCGCACTTTCCTCCATAAAAGTAAAGTCTCAAAAAGTCTACGCTTTGGTCGTTCCCTGGAAGACCAGTAGTAGTTTCCGATTCACATCTGGAGGCATTCTGTAATCTGTGGACAATCAGAGTGTTGATGAAACACAGAAATTGCATCGGGATTGAATACAACAGTCACCGTGCACACTTTCCTAAATGGGAGTAATGACTAAAACAGTCTACGCTTTGATCATTCCCTGGAAGACCATTAGTAGTTTCCGATTCACATCTGGAGGCATTCTGTAATCTGTGGACTATCAGAGTGTTGATGAAACACAGATATTGCATCGGGATTCAATAGAACAGTCATCATGCGTACTTTCCTACATGAGAGCAGTGTCTCAAACAGTCTACGCTTTGATCGTTCCCCGGGAAGACCAGTAGTATTTTCCGATGCACATCTGGAGGCATTCTGTGATCTGTGGACTGTCAGAGTGTTGATGAAACACAGAAATTGCATCGGGATTGAATACAACAGTCATCATGCGCACTTTCCTCCGTGGGAGTAATGTCTCAAACAGTCTACGCTTTGAACGTTCCCTTGAAGAACAGTAGTAGTTTCCGATGCACATCTATAGGCATTCTGTAACCTGTGGAGTATCAGAGTGTTGATGAAACACAGAAATTGCATCGGGATTGAATACAACAGTCACCATGCGCACTATCCTACATGGGAGCAGTGTCTCAAACTGTCTACGCTTTGATCGTTCCCTGGAAGACCAGTAGTTGTTTCCGAAGCACATCTGGAGGCATTCTGTAATATGTGGACTGTCAGAGTGTTGATGAAGCACAGAAATTGCATCGGGATTGAATACAACAGTCACCATGCACACTTTCCTCCATGGGAGTAATGTCTCAAACTGTTAAAGCTCTGATCGTTCCATGGAAGACCACTAGTAGTTGCCGATGCACATCTGGAGGCATTCTGTAATCTGTGGACTGTCAGAGTGTTGATGAAACACAGAAATTGCATCGGGATTAAATACAACAGTCACCATGCGCACTTTCCTCCATGGAAGTAATGTCTCAAACAGTCTACGCTTTGATCGTTCCCTGTGAGACCAATACTAGTTTCCGAAGCACATATGGAGGCATTCTGTAACCTGTGGAGTATCAGAGTGTTGATGAAACACAGAAATTGCATCGGGTTTGAATACAACAGTCACCATGCGCACCTTCCTAAATGGGAGTAATGTCTGAAACAGTCTACGCACTGATCGTTCCCTGGAAAACCAGTACTAGTTCCCGATGCACATCTCGTGGCATTCTGTAATCTGTGGACTATCAGAGTGTTGATGAAATACAGAAATTGCATCGGGATTGAATACAACAGTCACCATGCGCACTTTCCTCCATGGGAGTAATATCTCAAACAGTCTACGCTTTGGTCGTTCCCTGGAAGACCAGTAGTAGTTTCCGATTCACATCTGGAGGCATTCTGTAATCTGTGGACAATCAGAGTGTTGATGAAACACAGAAATTGCATCGGGATTGAATACAACAGTCACCGTGCACACTTTCCTAAATGGGAGTAATGACTAAAACAGTCTACGCTTTGATCATTCCCTGGAAGACCAGTAGTAGTTTCCGATTCACATCTGGAGGCATTCTGTAAGCTGTGGACTATCAGAGTGTTGATGAAACACAGTTATTGCATCGGGATTCAATAGAACAGTCACCATGCGCACCTTCCTACATGAGAGCAGTGTCTCAAACAGTCTACGCTTTGATCGTTCCCCGGGAAGACCAGTAGTAGTTTCCGATGCACATCTGGAGGCATTCTGTGATCTGTGGACTGTCAGAGTGTTGATGAAACACAGAAATTGCATCGGGAATGAATACAACAGTCATCATGCGCACTTTCCTCCGTGGGAGTAATGTCTCAGACAGTCTACGCTTTGAACGTTCCCTTGAAGACCAGTAGTAGTTTCCGATGCACATCTATAGGCATTCTGTAACCTGTGGAGTATCAGAGTGTTGATGAAACACAGAAATTGCATCGGGATTGAATACAACAGTCACCATGCGCACTATCCTACATGGGAGCAGTGTCTCAAACAGTCTACGCTTTGATCGTTCCCTGGAAGACCAGTAGTTGTTTCCGAAGCACATCTGGAGGCATTCTGTAATCTGTGGACAATCAGAGTGTTGATGAAACACAGAAATTGCATCGGGATTGAATACAACAGTCACCGTGCACACTTTCCTAAATGGGAGTAATGACTAAAACAGTCTACGCTTTGATCATTCCCTGGAAGACCAGTAGTAGTTTCCGATTCACATCTGGAGGCATTCTGTAATCTGTGGACTATCAGAGTGTTGATGAAACACAGATATTGCATCGGGATTCAATAGAACAGTCACCATGCGCACTTTCCTACATGGGAGCAGTGTCTCAAACAGTCTACGCTTTGATCGTTCCCCGGGAAGACCAGTAGTAGTTTCCGATGCACATCTGGAGGCATTCTGTGATCTGTGGACTGTCAGAGTGTTGATGAAACACAGAAATTGCATCGGGATTGAATACAACAGTCATCATGCGCACTTTCCTCCGTGGGAGTAATGTCTCAAACAGTCTACGCTTTGAACGTTCCCTTGAAGACCAGTAGTAGTTTCCGATGCACATCTATAGGCATTCTGTAACCTGTGGAGTATCAGAGTGTTGATGAAACACAGAAATTGCATCGGGATTGAATACAACAGTCACCATGCGCACTATCCTACATGGGAGCAGTGTCTCAAACAGTCTACGCTTTGATCGTTCCCTGGAAGACCAGTAGTTGTTTCCGAAGCACATCTGAAGCATTCTGTAATATGTGGACTGTCAGAGTGTTGATGAAACACAGAAATTGCATCGGGATTGAATACAACAGTCACCATGCGCACCTTCCTAAATGGGAGTAATGTCTGAAACAGTCTACGCACTGATCGTTCCCTGGAAGACCAGTAGTAGTTTCCGATGCACATCTCGTGGCATTCTGTAATCTGTGGACAATCAGTGTGTTGATGAAACACAGAAATTGCATCGGGATTGAATACAACAGTCACCATGCGCACTTTCCTCCATGGGAGTAATGTCTCAAACAGTCTACGCTTTGATCATCCCCTGGAAGATCAGTAGTAGTTTCCGATTCACATCTGGAGGCATTCTGTAATCTGTGGACTATCTGGGTGTTGATGAAACACAGAAATTGCATCGGGATTGAATACAACAGTCATCATGCGCACTTTCCTCCATGGGAGTAATGTCTCAAACAGTCTACGCTTTGAACGTTCCCTTGAAGACCAGTAGTAGTTTCCGATGCACATCTGGAGGCATTCTGTAACCTGTGGAGTATCAGAGTGTTGATGAAACACAGAAATTGCATCGGGTTTGAATACAACAGTCACCATGCGCACTTTCCTCCATAAAAGTAAAGTCTCAAAAAGTCTACGCTTTGGTCGTTCCCTGGAAGACCAGTAGTAGTTTCCGAAGCACATCTGGAGGCCTTCTGTAATCTGTGGACAATCAGAGTGTTGATGAAACACAGAAATTGCATCGGGATTGAATACAACAGTCACCATGCGCACTTTCCTAAATGGAATGACTAAAACAGTCTACGCTTTGATCATTCCATGGAAGACCAGTAGTAGTTTCCGATTCACATCTGGAGGCATTCTGTAATCTGTGGACTATCAGAGTGTTGATGAAACACAGATATTGCATCGGGATTCAATACAACAGTCACCATGCCCACTTTCCTACATGAGAGCAGTGTCTCAAACAGTCTACGCTTTGATCGTTCCCTGGAAGACCAGTAGTAGTTTCCGATGCACATCTGGAGGCATTCTGTGATCTGTGGACTGTCAGAGTGTTGATGAAACACAGAAATTGCATCGGGATTGAATACAACAGTCATCATGCGCACTTTCCTCCATGGGAGTAATGTCTCAAACAGTCTACGCTTTGAACGTTCCCTTGAAGACCAGTAGTAGTTTCTGATGCACATCTATAGGCATTCTGTAACCTGTGGAGTATCAGAGTGTTGATGAAACACAGAAATTGCATCGGGTTTGAATACAACAGTCACCATGCGCACTTTCCTCCATAAAAGTAAAGTCTCAAAAAGTCTACGCTTTGGTCGTTCCCTGGAAGACCAGTAGTAGTTTCCGATTCACATCTGGAGGCATTCTGTAATCTGTGGACAATCAGAGTGTTGATGAAACACAGAAATTGCATCGGGATTGAATACAACAGTCACCGTGCACACTTTCCTAAATGGGAGTAATGACTAAAACAGTCTACGCTTTGATCATTCCCTGGAAGACCATTAGTAGTTTCCGATTCACATCTGGAGGCATTCTGTAATCTGTGGACTATCAGAGTGTTGATGAAACACAGATATTGCATCGGGATTCAATAGAACAGTCATCATGCGTACTTTCCTACATGAGAGCAGTGTCTCAAACAGTCTACGCTTTGATCGTTCCCCGGGAAGACCAGTAGTATTTTCCGATGCACATCTGGAGGCATTCTGTGATCTGTGGACTGTCAGAGTGTTGATGAAACACAGAAATTGCATCGGGATTGAATACAACAGTCATCATGCGCACTTTCCTCCGTGGGAGTAATGTCTCAAACAGTCTACGCTTTGAACGTTCCCTTGAAGAACAGTAGTAGTTTCCGATGCACATCTATAGGCATTCTGTAACCTGTGGAGTATCAGAGTGTTGATGAAACACAGAAATTGCATCGGGATTGAATACAACAGTCACCATGCGCACTATCCTACATGGGAGCAGTGTCTCAAACTGTCTACGCTTTGATCGTTCCCTGGAAGACCAGTAGTTGTTTCCGAAGCACATCTGGAGGCATTCTGTAATATGTGGACTGTCAGAGTGTTGATGAAGCACAGAAATTGCATCGGGATTGAATACAACAGTCACCATGCACACTTTCCTCCATGGGAGTAATGTCTCAAACTGTTAAAGCTCTGATCGTTCCATGGAAGACCACTAGTAGTTGCCGATGCACATCTGGAGGCATTCTGTAATCTGTGGACTGTCAGAGTGTTGATGAAACACAGAAATTGCATCGGGATTAAATACAACAGTCACCATGCGCACTTTCCTCCATGGAAGTAATGTCTCAAACAGTCTACGCTTTGATCGTTCCCTGTGAGACCAATACTAGTTTCCGAAGCACATATGGAGGCATTCTGTAACCTGTGGAGTATCAGAGTGTTGATGAAACACAGAAATTGCATCGGGTTTGAATACAACAGTCACCATGCGCACCTTCCTAAATGGGAGTAATGTCTGAAACAGTCTACGCACTGATCGTTCCCTGGAAAACCAGTACTAGTTCCCGATGCACATCTCGTGGCATTCTGTAATCTGTGGACTATCAGAGTGTTGATGAAATACAGAAATTGCATCGGGATTGAATACAACAGTCACCATGCGCACTTTCCTCCATGGGAGTAATATCTCAAACAGTCTACGCTTTGGTCGTTCCCTGGAAGACCAGTAGTAGTTTCCGATTCACATCTGGAGGCATTCTGTAATCTGTGGACAATCAGAGTGTTGATGAAACACAGAAATTGCATCGGGATTGAATACAACAGTCACCGTGCACACTTTCCTAAATGGGAGTAATGACTAAAACAGTCTACGCTTTGATCATTCCCTGGAAGACCAGTAGTAGTTTCCGATTCACATCTGGAGGCATTCTGTAATCTGTGGACTATCAGAGTGTTGATGAAACACAGTTATTGCATCGGGATTCAATAGAACAGTCACCATGCGCACCTTCCTACATGAGAGCAGTGTCTCAAACAGTCTACGCTTTGATCGTTCCCCGGGAAGACCAGTAGTAGTTTCCGATGCACATCTGGAGGCATTCTGTGATCTGTGGACTGTCAGAGTGTTGATGAAACACAGAAATTGCATCGGGAATGAATACAACAGTCATCATGCGCACTTTCCTCCGTGGGAGTAATGTCTCAGACAGTCTACGCTTTGAACGTTCCCTTGAAGACCAGTAGTAGTTTCCGATGCACATCTATAGGCATTCTGTAACCTGTGGAGTATCAGAGTGTTGATGAAACACAGAAATTGCATCGGGATTGAATACAACAGTCACCATGCGCACTATCCTACATGGGAGCAGTGTCTCAAACAGTCTACGCTTTGATCGTTCCCTGGAAGACCAGTAGTTGTTTCCGAAGCACATCTGGAGGCATTCTGTAATATGTGGACTGTCAGAGTGTTGATGAAACACAGAAATTGCATCGGGATTGAATACAACAGTCACCATGCACACTGTCCTCCATGGGAATAATGTCTGAAACAGTCTACGCACTGATCGTTCCCTGGAAGACCAGTATTAGTTTCCGATGCACATCTCGTGGCATTCTGTAATCTGTGGACTATCAGAGTGTTGATGAAACACAGAAATTGCATCGGGATTGAATACAACAGTCACCATGCGCACTTTCCTCCATGGGAGTAATGTCTCAAACAGTCTACGCTTTGATCATTCCCTGGAAGACCAGTAGTAGTTTCCGATTCACATCTGGAGGCATTCTGTAATCTGTGGACTATCTGGGTGTTGATGAAACACAGAAATTGCATCGGGATTGAATACAACAGTCATCATGCGCACTTTCCTCCATGGGAGTAATGTCTCAAACAGTCTACGCTTAGAACGTTCCCTTGAAGACCAGTAGTAGTTTCCGATGCACATCTGGAGGCATTCTGTAACCTGTGGAGTATCAGAGTGTTGATGAAACACAGAAATTGCATCGGGTTTGAATACAACAGTCACCATGCGCACTTTCCTCCATAAAAGTAAAGTCTCAAAAAGTCTACGCTTTGGTCGTTCCCTGGAAGACCAGTAGTAGTTTCCGAAGCACATCTGGAGGCCTTCTGTAATCTGTGGACAATCAGAGTGTTGATGAAACACAGAAATTGCATCGGGATTGAATACAACAGTCACCATGCGCACTTTCCTAAATGGAATGACTAAAACAGTCTACGCTTTGATCATTCCCTGGAAGACCAGTAGTAGTTTCCGATTCACATCTGGAGGCATTCTGTAATCTGTGGACTATCAGAGTGTTGATGAAACACAGATATTGCATCGGGATTCAATAGAACAGTCACCATGCCCACTTTCCTACATGAGAGCAGTGTCTCAAACAGTCTACGCTTTGATCGTTCCCTGGAAGACCAGTAGTAGTTTCCGATGCACATCTGGAGGCATTCTGTGATCTGTGGACTGTCAGAGTGTTGATGAAACACAGAAATTGCATCGGGATTGAATACAACAGTCATCATGCGCACTTTCCTCCATGGGAGTAATGTCTCAAACAGTCTACGCTTTGAACGTTCCCTTGAAGACCAGTAGTAGTTTCTGATGCACATCCATAGGCATTCTGCAACCTGTGGAGTATCAGAGTGTTGATGAAACACAGAAATTGCTTCGGGATTGAATACAACAGTCACCAAGCGCACTTTCCTACATGGGAGTAATGACTCAAGCAGTCTACGCTTTGATCGTTCCCCGGGAAGACCAGTAGTAGTTTCCGATGCACATCTGGAGGCATTCTGTGATCTGTGGACTGTCAGAGTGTTGATGAAACACAGAAATTGCATCGAGATTGAATACAACAGTCATCATGCGCACTTTCCTCCGTGGGAGTAATTACTCAAACAGTCTACGCTTTGAACGTTCCCTTGAAGACCAGTAGTAGTTTCCGATGCACATCTATAGGCATTCTGTAACCTGTGGAGTATCAGAGTGTTGATGAAACACAGAAATTGCATCGGGA
The DNA here is from genome assembly GCF_023897955.1 of Schistocerca gregaria. Taxonomy (NCBI): domain Eukaryota; kingdom Metazoa; phylum Arthropoda; class Insecta; order Orthoptera; family Acrididae; genus Schistocerca; species Schistocerca gregaria. The sequence goes on from NC_064926.1 coordinate 5,228,961, forward strand.
TTGAATACAACAGTCACCATGCGCACTATCCTACATGGGAGCAGTGTCTCAAACAGTCTACGCTTTGATCGTTCCCTGGAAGACCAGTAGTAGTTTCCGAAGCACATCTGGAGGCATTGTGTAATCTGTGGACAGTCAGAGTGTTGATGAAACACAGAAATTGCATCGGGACTGAATACAACAGTCACCATGCACACTTTCCTCCATGGGAGTAATGTCTCAAACAGTCTAAGCTCTGATCGTTCCCTGGAAGACCACTAGTAGTTTCCGATGCACATCTGGAGGCATTCTGTAATCTGTGGAGTATCAGAGTGTTGATGACACACAGAAATTGCATCGGGATTGAATACAACAGTCACCATGCGCACCTTCCTAAATGGGAGTAATGTCTGAAACAGTCTACGCACTGAATCTTCCCTGGAAAACCAGTAGTAGTTCCCGATGCACATCTCGTGGCATTCTGTAATCTGTGGACTATCAGAGTGTTGATGAAACAGAGAAATTGCATCGGGATTGAATACAACAGTCACCATGCGCACTTTCCTCCATGGGAGTAATATCTCAAACAGTCTACGCTTTGAACGTTCCCTTGAAGACCAGTAGTAGTTTCCGATGCACATCTGGAGGCATTCTGTAACCTGTGGAGTATCAGAGTGTTGATGAAACACAGAAATTGCATCGGGATTGAATACAACAGTCACCATGCGCACATTCCTCCATAAAAGTAAAGTCTCAAAAAATCTACCCTTTGGTCGTTCCCTGGAAGACCAGTAGTAGTTTCCGAAGCACATCTGGAGGCCTTCTGTAATCTGTGGACAATCAGAGTGTTGATGAAACACAGAAATTGCATCGGGATTGAATACAACAGTCACCGTGCACACTTTCCTAAATGGGAGTAATGACTAAAACAGTCTACGCTTTGATCATTCCCTGGAAGACCAGTAGTAGTTTCCGATTCAGATCTGGAGGCATTCTGTAATCTGTGGACTATCAGAGTGTTGATGAAACACAGATATTGCATCGGGATTCAATACAACAGTCACCATGCGCACTTTCCTACATAAGAGCAGTGTCTCAAACAGTCTACGATTTGATCGTTCCCTGGAAGACCAGTAGTAGTTTCCGATGCACATCTGGAGGCATTCTGTGATCTGTGGACTGTCAGAGTGTTGATGAAACACAGAAATTGCATCGGGATTGAATACAACAGTCATCATGCGCACTTTCCTCCATGGGAGTAATGTCTCAAACAGTCTACGCTTTGAACGTTCCCTTGAAGACCAGTGTTAAATTCCGATGCACATCTATAGGCATTCTGTAACCTGTGGAGTATCAGAGTGTTGATGAAACACAGAAATTGCATCGGGATTGAATACAACAGTCACCATGCGCACTTTCCTACATGGGAGTAATGTCTCAAACAGTCTAAGCTTTATCGTTAACTGGAACACCACTTGTAGTTTCCGATGCACATCTGGAGGCATTCTGTAATCTGTGGAGTATCAGAGTGTTGATGACACACAGAAATTGCATCGGGATTGAATACAACAGTCACCATGCGCACCTTCCTAAATGGGAGTAATGTCTGAAACAGTCTACGCACTGATCGTTCCCTGGAAGAACAGTAGTAGTTTCCGATGCACATCTCGTGGCATTCTGTACTCTGTGGACTATCAGAGTGTTGATGAAACACAGAAATTGCATCGGGATTGAATACAACAGTCACCATGCGCACTTTCCTTCATGGGAGTAATGTCTCAAACAGTCTACGCTTAGACCATTCCCTGGAAGACCAGTAGTAGTTTCCGATTCACATCTGGAGGCATTCTGTAATCTGTGGACTATCTGGGTGTTGATGAAACACTGAAATTGCATCGGGATTGAATACAACAGTAATCATGCGCACTTTCCTCCATGGGAGTAATGTCTCAAACAGTCTACGCTTTGAACGTTCCCTTGAAGACCAGTAGTAGTTTCCGATGCACATCTGGAGGCATTCTGTAACCTGTGGAGTATCAGAGTGTTGATGAAACACAGAAATTGCATCGGGATTGAATACAACAGTCACCTTGCACACTTTCCTAAATGGGAGTAATGACTAAAACAGTCTACGCTTTGATCATTCCCTGGAAGACCAGTAGTAGTTTCCGAATCACATCTGGAGGCATTCTGTAAACTGTGGACTATCAGAGTGTTGATGAAACACATATATTGCATCGGGATTCAATAGAACAGTCACCATGCGCACTTTCCTCCATGGGAGTAATGTCTCAAACAGTCTACGCTTTGATCATTCCCTGGAAGACCAGTAGTAGTTTCCGATTCACATCTGGAGACATTCTGTAATCTGTGGACTATCTGGGTGTTGATGAAACACAGAAATTGCATCGGGATTGAATACAACAGTCACCATGCGCACTTTCCTCCATGGAAGTAATGTCTCAAACAGTCTACGCTTTGATCGTTCCCTGGGAGACCAATACTAGTTTCCGAAGCACATATGGAGGCATTGTGTAAACTGTGGACTATCAGAGTGTTGATGAAACACAGAAATTGCATCGGGATTGAATACAACAGTCACCATGCGTACTTTCCTCCATGTTAGCTATGTCTCAAACGGTCTACGCTATGATCATTCCCTGGAAGACCAGTAGTAGTTTCCGATTAACATCTGGAGGCATTCTGTAATCTGTGGACTATCAGAGTGTTGATGAAACACAGAAATTGCATCGGGATTGAATACAACAGTCACCATGCACACTGTCCTCCATGGGAGTAATGTCTCAAACAGTCTAAGCTTTGATCGTTCCCTGGAAGACCACTAGTAGTTTCCGATGCACATCTGGAGGCATTCTGTAATTTGTGGAGTATCAGAGTGTTGATGACACACAGAAATTGCATCGGGATTGAATAAAACAGTCACCATGCGCACCTTCCTAAATGGGAGTAAAGTCTGAAACAGTCTACGCACTGATCGTTCCCTGGAAGACCAATAGTAGTTTCCGATGCACATCTCGTGGCATTCTGTAATCTGTGGACTATCAGAGTGTTGATGAAACACAGAAATTGCATCGGGATTGAATACAACAGTCACCATGCGCACTTTCCTCCATGGGAGTAATGTCTCAAACAGTCTACGCATTGATCATTCCCTGGAAGACCAGTAGTAGTTTCCGATTCACATCTGGAGGCATTCTGTAATCTGTGGACTATCTGGGTGTTGATGAAACACAGAAATTGCATCGGGATTGAATACAACAGTCATCATGCGTACTTTCCTCCATGTTAGCAATGTCTCAAACAGTCTACGCTTTGATCATTCCCTGGAAGACCAGTAGTAGTTTCCGATTCACATCTGGAGGCATTCTGTAATCTGTGGACTATCAGAGTGTTGATGAAACACAGAAATTGCATCGGGATTGAATACAACAGTCACCATGCACACTGTCCTCCATGGGAGTAATGTCTCAAACAGTCTAAGCTTTGATCGTTCCCTGGAAGACCACTAGTAGTTTCCGATGCACATCTGGAGGCATTCTGTAATTTGTGGAGTATCAGAGTGTTGATGACACACAGAAATTGCATCGGGATTGAATACAACAGTCACCATGCGCACCTTCCTAAATGGGAGTAATGTCTGAAACAGTCTACGCACTGATCGTTCCCTGGAAGACAAATAGTAGTTTCCGATGCACATCTCGTGGCATTCTGTAATCTGTGGACTATCAGAGTGTTGATGAAACACAGAAATTGCATCGGGATTGAATACAACAGTCACCATGCGCACTTTCCTCCTTGGGAGTAATGTCTCAAACAGTCTACGCTTTGATCATTCCCTGGAAGACCAGTAGTAGTTACCGATTCACATCTGGAGGCATTCTGTAATCTGTGGACTATCTGGGTGTTGATGAAACACAGATATTGCATTGGGATTGAATACAACAGTCATCATGCGCACTTTCCTCCATGGGAGTAATGTCTCAAACAGTCTACGCTTTGAACGTTCCCTTGAAGACCAGTAGTAGTTCCCGATGCACATCTGGAGGCATTCTGTAACCTGTGGAGTATCAGAGTGTTGATGAAACACAGAAATTGCATCGGGATTGAATACAACAGTCACCATGCGCACTTTCCTAAATGGAATGACTAAAACAGTCTACGCTTTGATCATTCCCTGGAAGACCAGTAGTAGTTTCCGATTCACATCTGGAGGCATTCTGTAATCTGTGGACTATCAGAGTGTTGATGAAACACAGATATTGCATCGGGATTCAATACAACAGTCACCATGCCCACTTTCCTACATGAGAGCAGTGTCTCAAACAGTCTACGCTTTGATCGTTCCCTGGAAGACCAGTAGTAGTTTCCGATGCACATCTGGAGGCATTCTGTGATCTTTGGACTGTCAGAGTGTTGATGAAACACAGAAATTGCATCGGGATTGAATACAACAGTCATCATGCGCACTTTCCTCCATGGGAGTAATGTCTCAAACAGTCTACGCTTTGAACGTTCCCTTGAAGACCAGTAGTAGTTTCTGATGCACATCTATAGGCATTCTGTAACCTGTGGAGTATCAGAGTGTTGATGAAACACAGAAATTGCATCGGGATTGAATACAACAGTCACCAAGCGCACTTTCCTACATGGGAGTAATGTCTAAAACAGTCTACGCTTTGATCGTTCCCCGGGAAGACCAGTAGTAGTTTCCGATGCACATCTGGAGGCATTCTGTGATCTGTGGCTTGTCAGAGTGTTGATGAAACACAGAAATTGCATCGGGATTGAATACAACAGTCATCATGCGCACTTTCCACCGTGGGAGTAATTACTCAAACAGTCTACGCTTTGAACGTTCCCTTGAAGACCAGTAGTAGTTTCCGATGCACATCTATAGGCATTCTGTAACCTGTGGAGTATCAGAGTGTTGATGAAACACAGAAATTGCATCGGGGTTGAATACAACAGTCACCGTGCACACTTTCCTAAATGGGAGTAATGACTAAAACAGTCTACGCTTTGATCATTCCCTGGAAGACCAGTAGTAGTTGCCGATTCAGATCTGGAGGCATTCTGTAATCTGTGGACTATCAGAGTGTTGATGAAACACAGATATTGCATCGGGATTCAATACAACAGTCACCATGCGCACTTTCCTACATAAGAGCTGTGTCTCAAACAGTCTACGATTTGATCGTTCCCTGGAAGACCAGTAGTAGTTTCCGATGCACATCTGGAGGCATTCTGTGATCTGTGGACTGTCAGAGTGTTGATGAAACACAGAAATTGCATCGGGATTGAATACAACAGTCATCATGCGCACTTTCCTCCATGGGAGTAATGTCTCAAACAGTCTACGCTTTGAACGTTCCCTTGAAGACCAGTGTTAAATTCCGATGCACATCTATAGGCATTCTGTAACCTGTGGAGTATCAGAGTGTTGATGAAACACAGAAATTGCATCGGGATTGAATACAACAGTCACCATGCGCACTTTCCTACATGGGAGTAATGTCTCAAACAGTCTAAGCTTTATCGTTAACTGGAACACCACTTGTAGTTTCCGATGCACATCTGGAGGCATTCTGTAATCTGTGGAGTATCAGAGTGTTGATGACACACAGAAATTGCATCGGGATTGAATACAACAGTCACCATGCGCACCTTCCTAAATGGGAGTAATGTCTGAAACAGTCTACGCACTGATCGTTCCCTGGAAGAACAGTAGTAGTTTCCGATGCACATCTCGTGGCATTCTGTAATCTGTGGACTATCAGAGTGTTGATGAAACACAGAAATTGCATCGGGATTGAATACAACAGTCACCATGCGCACTTTCCTTCATGGGAGTAATGTCTCAAACAGTCTACGCTTAGACCATTCCCTGGAAGACCAGTAGTAGTTTCCGATTCACATCTGGAGGCATTCTGTAATCTGTGGACTATCTGGGTGTTGATGAAACACAGAAATTGCATCGGGATTGAATACAACAGTAATCATGCGCACTTTCCTCCATGGGAGTAATGTCTCAAACAGTCTACGCTTTGAACGTTCCCTTGAAGACCAGTAGTAGTTTCCGATGCACATCTGGAGGCATTCTGTAACCTGTGGAGTATCAGAGTGTTGATGAAACACAGAAATTGCATCGGGATTGAATACAACAGTCACCTTGCACACTTTCCTAAATGGGAGTAATGACTAAAACAGTCTACGCTTTGATCATTCCCTGGAAGACCAGTAGTAGTTTCCGAATCACATCTGGAGGCATTCTGTAAACTGTGGACTATCAGAGTGTTGATGAAACACATATATTGCATCGGGATTCAATAGAACAGTCACCATGCGCACTTTCCTCCATGGGAGTAATGTCTCAAACAGTCTACGCTTTGATCATTCCCTGGAAGACCAGTAGTAGTTTCCGATTCACATCTGGAGACATTCTGTAATCTGTGGACTATCTGGGTGTTGATGAAACACAGAAATTGCATCGGGATTGAATACAACAGTCACCATGCGCACTTTCCTCCATGGAAGTAATGTCTCAAACAGTCTACGCTTTGATCGTTCCCTGGGAGACCAATACTAGTTTCCGAAGCACATATGGAGGCATTGTGTAAACTGTGGACTATCAGAGTGTTGATGAAACACAGAAATTGCATCGGGATTGAATACAACAGTCACCATGCGTACTTTCCTCCATGTTAGCTATGTCTCAAACGGTCTACGCTATGATCATTCCCTGGAAGACCAGTAGTAGTTTCCGATTAACATCTGGAGGCATTCTGTAATCTGTGGACTATCAGAGTGTTGATGAAACACAGAAATTGCATCGGGATTGAATACAACAGTCACCATGCACACTGTCCTCCATGGGAGTAATGTCTCAAACAGTCTAAGCTTTGATCGTTCCCTGGAAGACCACTAGTAGTTTCCGATGCACATCTGGAGGCATTCTGTAATTTGTGGAGTATCAGAGCGTTGATGACACACAGAAATTGCATCGGGATTGAATAAAACAGTCACCATGCGCACCTTCCTAAATGGGAGTAAAGTCTGAAACAGTCTACGCACTGATCGTTCCCTGGAAGACCAATAGTAGTTTCCGATGCACATCTCGTGGCATTCTGTAATCTGTGGACTATCAGAGTGTTGATGAAACACAGAAATTGCATCGGGATTGAATACAACAGTCACCATGCGCACTTTCCTCCATGGGAGTAATGTCTCAAACAGTCTACGCATTGATCATTCCCTGGAAGACCAGTAGTAGTTTCCGATTCACATCTGGAGGCATTCTGTAATCTGTGGACTATCTGGGTGTTGATGAAACACAGAAATTGCATCGGGATTGAATACAACAGTCATCATGCGTACTTTCCTCCATGTTAGCAATGTCTCAAACAGTCTACGCTTTGATCATTCCCTGGAAGACCAGTAGTAGTTTCCGATTCACATCTGGAGGCATTCTGTAATCTGTGGACTATCAGAGTGTTGATGAAACACAGAAATTGCATCGGGATTGAATACAACAGTCACCATGCACACTGTCCTCCATGGGAGTAATGTCTCAAACAGTCTAAGCTTTGATCGTTCCCTGGAAGACCACTAGTAGTTTCCGATGCACATCTGGAGGCATTCTGTAATTTGTGGAGTATCAGAGTGTTGATGACACACAGAAATTGCATCGGGATTGAATACAACAGTCACCATGCGCACCTTCCTAAATGGGAGTAATGTCTGAAACAGTCTACGCACTGATCGTTCCCTGGAAGACAAATAGTAGTTTCCGATGCACATCTCGTGGCATTCTGTAATCTGTGGACTATCAGAGTGTTGATGAAACACAGAAATTGCATCGGGATTGAATACAACAGTCACCATGCGCACTTTCCTCCTTGGGAGTAATGTCTCAAACAGTCTACGCTTTGATCATTCCCTGGAAGACCAGTAGTAGTTACCGATTCACATCTGGAGGCATTCTGTAATCTGTGGACTATCTGGGTGTTGATGAAACACAGATATTGCATTGGGATTGAATACAACAGTCATCATGCGCACTTTCCTCCATGGGAGTAATGTCTCAAACAGTCTACGCTTTGAACGTTCCCTTGAAGACCAGTAGTAGTTCCCGATGCACATCTGGAGGCATTCTGTAACCTGTGGAGTATCAGAGTGTTGATGAAACACAGAAATTGCATCGGGATTGAATACAACAGTCACCATGCGCACTTTCCTAAATGGAATGACTAAAACAGTCTACGCTTTGATCATTCCCTGGAAGACCAGTAGTAGTTTCCGATTCACATCTGGAGGCATTCTGTAATCTGTGGACTATCAGAGTGTTGATGAAACACAGATATTGCATCGGGATTCAATACAACAGTCACCATGCCCACTTTCCTACATGAGAGCAGTGTCTCAAACAGTCTACGCTTTGATCGTTCCCTGGAAGACCAGTAGTAGTTTCCGATGCACATCTGGAGGCATTCTGTGATCTTTGGACTGTCAGAGTGTTGATGAAACACAGAAATTGCATCGGGATTGAATACAACAGTCATCATGCGCACTTTCCTCCATGGGAGTAATGTCTCAAACAGTCTACGCTTTGAACGTTCCCTTGAAGACCAGTAGTAGTTTCTGATGCACATCTATAGGCATTCTGTAACCTGTGGAGTATCAGAGTGTTGATGAAACACAGAAATTGCATCGGGATTGAATACAACAGTCACCAAGCGCACTTTCCTACATGGGAGTAATGTCTAAAACAGTCTACGCTTTGATCGTTCCCCGGGAAGACCAGTAGTAGTTTCCGATGCACATCTGGAGGCATTCTGTGATCTGTGGCTTGTCAGAGTGTTGATGAAACACAGAAATTGCATCGGGATTGAATACAACAGTCATCATGCGCACTTTCCACCGTGGGAGTAATTACTCAAACAGTCTACGCTTTGAACGTTCCCTTGAAGACCAGTAGTAGTTTCCGATGCACATCTATAGGCATTCTGTAACCTGTGGAGTATCAGAGTGTTGATGAAACACAGAAATTGCATCGGGGTTCAATACAACAGTCACCATGCGCACTATCCTACATGGGAGCAGTGTCTCAAACAGTCTACGCTTTGATCGTTCCCTGGAAGACCAGTAGTAGTTTCCGAAGCACATCTGGAGGCATTGTGTAATCTGTGGACTGTCAGAGTGTTGATGAAACACAGAAATTGCATCGGGACTGAATACAACAGTCACCATGCACACTTTCCTCCATGGGAGTAATGTCTCAAACAGTCTAAGCTCTGATCGTCCCTGGAAGACCACTAGTAGTTTCCGATGCACATCTGGAGGCATTCTGTAATCTGTGGAGTATCAGAGTGTTGATGACACACAGAAATTGCATCGGGATTGAATACAATAGTCACCATGCGCACCTTCCTAAATGGGAGTAATGTCTGAAACAGTCTACGCACTGATCGTTCCCTGGAAAACCAGTAGTAGTTCCCGATGCACATCTCGTGGCATTCTGTAATCTGTGGACTATCAGAGTGTTGATGAAACAAAGAAATTGCATCGGGATTGAATACAACAGTCACCATGCGCACTTTCCTCCATGGGAGTAATATCTCAAACAGTCTACGCTTTGAACGTTCCCTTGAAGACCAGTAGTAGTTTCCGATGCACATCTGGAGGCATTCTGTAACCTGTGGAGTATCAGAGTGTTGATGAAACACAGAAATTGCATCGGGATTGAATACAACAGTCACCATGCGCACATTCCTCCATAAAAGTAAAGTCTCAAAAAGTCTACGCTTTGGTCGTTCCCTGGAAGACCAGTAGTAGTTTCCGAAGCACATCTGGAGGCCTTCTGTAATCTGTGGACAATCAGAGTGTTGATGAAACACAGAAATTGCATCGGGATTGAATACAACAATCACCGTGCACACTTTCCTAAATGGGAGTAATGACTAAAACAGTCTACGCTTTGATCATTCCCTGGAAGACCAGTAGTAGTTTCCGATTCACATCTGGAGGCATTCTGTAATCTGTGGACTATCAGAGTGTTGATGAAACACAGTTATTGCATCGGGATTCAATAGAACAGTCACCATGCGCACTTTCCTACATGAGAGCAGTGTCTCAAACAGTCTACGCTTTGATCGTTCCCCGGGAAGACCAGTAGTAGTTTCCGATGCACATCTGGAGGCATTCTGTGATTTGTGGTCTGTCAGAGTGTTGATGAAACACAGAAATTGCATCGGGATTGAATACAACAGTCATCATGCGCACTTTCCTCCGTGGGAGTAATTACTCAAACAGTCTACGCTTTGAACGTTCCCTTGAAGACCAGTAGTGGTTTCCGATGCACATCTATAGGCATTCTGTAACCTGTGGAGTATCAGAGTGTTGATGAAACACAGAAATTGCATCGGGATTGAATACAACAGTCACCATGCGCACTATCCTACATGGGAGCAGTGTCTCAAACAGTCTACGCTTTGATCGTTCCCTGGAAGACCAGTAGTAGTTTCCGAAGCACATCTGGAGGCATTGTGTAATCTGTGGACTGTCAGAGTGTTGATGAAACACAGAAATTGCATCGGGACTGAATACAACAGTCACCATGCACACTTTCCTACATGGGAGTAATGTCTCAAACAGTCTAAGCTCTGATCGTTCCCTGGAAGACCACTAGTAGTTTCCGATGCACATCTGGAGGCATTCTGTAATCTGTCGAGTATCAGAGTGTTGATGACAGACAGAAATTGCATCGGGATTGAATACAACAGTCACCATGCGCACCTTCCTAAATGGGAGTAATGTCTGAAACAGTCTACGCACTGATCGTTCCCTGGAAAACCAGTAGTAGTTCCCGATGCACATCTCGTGGCATTCTGTAATCTGTGGACTATCAGAGTGTTGATGAAACAGAGAAATTGCATCGGGATTGAATACAACAGTCACCATGCGCACTTTCCTCCATGGGAGTAATATCTCAAACAGTCTACGCTTTGAACGTTCCCTTGAAGACCAGTAGTAGTTTCCGATGCACATCTGGAGGCATTCTGTAACCTGGGGAGTATCAGAGTGTTGATGAAACACAGAAATTGCATCGGGATTGAATACAACAGTCACCATGCCCACATTCCTCCATAAAAGTAAAGTCTCAAAAAGTCTACGCTTTGTTCGTTCCCTGGAAGACCAGTAGTAGTTTCCGAAGCACATCTGGAGGCCTTCTGTAATCTGTGGACAATCAGAGTGTTGATGAAACACAGAAATTGCATCGGGATTGAATACAACAGTGACCATGCGCACTTTCCTAAATGGGAGTAATGACTAAAACAGTCCACGCTTTGATCATTCCCTGGTAGACCAGTAGTAGTTTCCGATTCACATCTGGAGGCATTCTGTAATCTGTGGACTATCAGTCTGTTGATGAAACACAGATATTGCATCGGGATTCAATACAACAGTCACCATGCGCACTTTCCTACATGAGAGCAGTGTCTCAAACAGTCTACGATTTGATCGTTCCCTGGAAGACCAGTAGTAGTTTCCGATGCACATCTGGAGGCATTCTGTGATCTGGGGACTGTCAGAGTGTTGATGAAACACAGAAATTGCATCGGGATTGAATACAACAGTCATCATGCGCACTTTCCTCCATGGGAGTAATGTCTCAAACAGTCTACGCTTTGAACGTTCCCTTGAAGACCAGTAGTAAATTCCGATGCACATCTATAGGCATTCTGTAACCTGTGGAGTATCAGAGTGTTGATGAAACACAGAAATTGCATCGGGATTGAATACAACAGTCACCATGCGCACTTTCCTACATGGGAGTAATGTCTCAAACAGTCTAAGCTTTGATCGTTCCCTGGAACACCACTTGTAGTGTCCGATGCACATCTGGAGGCATTCTGTAATCTGTGGAGTATCAGAGTGTTGATGACACACAGAAATTGCATCGGGATTGAATACAACAGTCACCATGCGCACCTTCCTAAATGGGAGTAATGTCTGAAACAGTCTACGCACTGATCGTTCCCTGGAAGACCAGTAGTAGTTTCCGATGCACATCTCGTGGCATTCTGTAATCTGTGGACTATCAGAGTGTTGATGAAACACAGAAATTGCATCGGGATTGAATACAACAGTCACCATGCGCACTTTCCTTCATGGGAGTAATGTCTCAAACAGTCTACGCTTAGACCATTCCCTGGAAGACCAGTAGTAGTTTCCGATTCACATCTGGAGGCATTCTGTAATCTGTGGACTATCTGGGTGTTGATGAAACACAGAAATTGCATCGGGATTGAATACAACAGTAATCATGCGCACTTTCCTCCATGGGAGTAATGTCTCAAACAGTCTACGCTTTGAACGTTCCCTTGAAGACCAGTAGTAGTTTCCGATGCACATCTGGAGGCATTCTGTAACCTGTGGAGTATCAGAGTGTTGATGAAACACAGAAATTGCATCGGGATTGAATACAACAGTCACCGTGCACACTTTCCTAAATGGGAGTAATGACTAAAACAGTCTACGCTTTGATCATTCCCTGGAAGACCAGTAGTAGTTTCCGATTCACATCTGGAGGCATTCTGTAATCTGTGGACTATCAGAGTGTTGATGAAACACACATATTGCATCGGGATTCAATAGAACTGTCACCATGCGCACTTTCCTACATGAGAGGAGTGTCTCAAACAGTCTACGCTTTGATCGTTCCCCGGGAAGACCAGTAGTAGTTTCCGATGCACATCTGGAGGCATTCTGTGATCTGTGGACTGTCAAAGTGTTGATGAAACACAGAAATTGCATCGGGATTGAATACAACAGTCATCATGCGCACTTTCCTCCGTGGGAGTAATTACTCAAACAGTCTACGCTTTAAACGTTCCCTTGAAGACCAGTAGTAGTTTCCGATTCACATCTATAGGCATTCTGTAACCTGTGGAGTATCAGAGTGTTGATGAAACACAGAAATTGCATCGGGATTGAATACAACAGTCACCATGCGCACTATCCTACATGGGAGCAGTGTCTCAAACAGTCTACGGTTTGATCGTTCCCTGGAAGACCAGTAGTAGTTTCCGAAGCACATCTGGAGGCATTGAGTAATCTGAGGACTGTCAGAGTGTTGATGAAACACAGAAATGGCATCGGGACTGAATACAACAGTCACCATGCACACTTTCCTCCATTGGAGTAAAGTCTCAAACAGTCTAAGCTCTGATCGTTCCCTGGAAGACCACTAGTAGTTTCCGATGCACATCTGGAGGCATTCTGTAATCTGTGGAGTATCAGAGTGTTGATGACACACAGAAATTGCATCGGGATTGAATACAATAGTCACCATGCGCACCTTCCTAAATGGGAGTAATGTCTGAAACAGTCTACGCACTGATCGTTCCCTGGAAAACCAGTAGTAGTTCCCGATGCACATCTCGTGGCATTCTGTAATCTGTGGACTATCAGAGTGTTGATGAAACAGAGAAATTGCATCTGGATTGAATACAACAGTCACCATGCGCACTTTCCTCCATGGGAGTAATATCTCAAACAGTCTACGCTTTGAACGTTCCCTTGAAGACCAGTAGTAGTTTCCGATGCACATCTGGAGGCATTCTGTAACCTGTGGAGTATCAGAGTGTTGATGAAACACAGAAATTGCATCGGGATTGAATACAACAGTCACCATGCGCACATTCCTCCATAAAAGTAAAGTCTCAAAAAGTCTACGCTTTGGTCGTTCCCTGGAAGACCAGTAGTAGTTTCCGAAGCACATCTGGAGGCCTTCTGTAATCTGTGGACAATCAGAGTGTTGATGAAACACAGAAATTGCATCGGGGGTTGAATACAACAGTCACCATGCGCACTTTCCTAAATGGGAGTAATGACTAAAACAGTCCACGCTTTGATCATTCCCTGGAAGACCAGTAGTAGTTTCCGATGCACATCTGGAGGCATTCTGTGATCTGTGGACTGTCAGAGTGTTGATGAAACACAGAAATTGCATCGGGATTGAATACAACAGTCATCATGCGCACTTTCCTCCATGGGAGTAATGTCTCAAACAGTCTACGCTTTGAACGTTCCCTTGAAGACCAGTAGTAAATTCCGTTGCACATCTATAGGCATTCTGTAACCTGTGGAGTATCAGAGTGTTGATGAAACACAGAAATTGCATCGGGATTGAATACAACAGTCACCATGCGCACTTTCCTACATGGGAGTAATGTCTCAAACAGTCTAAGCTTTGATCGTTCCCTGGAACACCACTTGTAGTTTCCGATGCACATCTGGAGGCATTCTGTAATCTGTGGAGTATCAGAGTGTTGATGACACACAGAAATTGCATCGGGATTGAATACAACAGTCACCATGCGCACCTTCCTAAATGGGAGTAATGTCTGAAACAGTCTACGCACTGATCGTTCCCTGGAAGACCAGTAGTAGTTTCCGATGCACATCTCGTGGCATTCTATAATCTGTGGACTATCAGAGTGTTGATGAAACACAGAAATTGCATCGGGATTGAATACAACAGTCATCATGCGCACTTTCCTTCATGGGAGTAATGTCTCAAACAGTCTACGCTTAGATCATTCCCTGGAAGACCAAAAGTAGTTTCCGATTCACTTTTGGAGGCATTCTGTAATCTGTGGACTATCTGGGTGTTGATGAAACACAGAAATTGCATCGGGATTGAATACAACAGTCATCATGCGCACTTTCCTCCATGGGAGTAATGTCTCAAACAGTCTACGCTTTGAACGTTCCCTTGAAGACCAGTAGTAGTTTCCGATGCACATCTGGAGGCATTCTGTAACCTGTGGAGTATCAGAGTATTGATGAAACACAGAAATTGCATCGGGATTGAATACAACAGTCACCATGCGCACTTTCCTAAATGGGAGTAATGACTAAAACAGTCTACGCTTTGATCATTCCCTGGAAGACCAGTAGTAGTTTCCGATTCACATCTTTAGGCATTCTGTAATCTGTGGACTATCAGAGTGTTGATGAAACACAAATATTGCATCGGGATTCAATAGAACAGTCACCATGCGCACTTTCCTACATGAGAGCAGTGTCTCAAACAGTCTACGCTTTGATCGTTCCCTGGAAGACCAGTAGTAGTTTCCGATGCACATTTGGAGGCATTCTGTAATCTGTGAAGTGTCAGAGTGTTGATGACACACAGATATTGCATCGGGATTGAATACAACAGTCACCATGCGCACCTTCCTAAATGGGAGTAATGTCTGAAACAGTCTACGCACTGATCGTTCCCTGGAAGACCAGTAGTAGTTTCCGATGCACATCTCGTGGCATTCTGTAATCTGTGGACTATCAGAGTGTTGATGAAACACAGAAATTGCATCGGGATTGAATACAACAGTCACCATGCGCACTTTCCTCCATGGGAGTAATGTCTCAAACAGTCTACGCTTTGATCATTCCCTGGAAGCCCAGTAGTAGTTTCCGATTCACATCTGGAGGCATTCTGTAATCTGTGGACTATCTGGCTGCTGATGAAACACAGAAATTGCATCGGGATTGAATACAACAGTCATCATGCGCACATTCCTCCATGGGAGTAATATCTCATACAGTCTACGCTTTGAACGTTCCCTTGAAGACCAGTAGTAGTTTCCGATGCACATCTGGAGGCATTCTGTAACCTGTGGAGTATGAGAGTGTTGATGAAACACAGAAATTGCATCGGGATTGAATACAACAGTCACCATGCACACTTTCCTCGATGGGAGTAATGTCTCAAACAGTCTACGCTTTGATCGTTCCCTGGAAGACCAGTAGTAGTTTCCGATGCACATCTGGAGGCATTCTGTGATCTGTGGACTGTCAGAGTGTTGATGAAACACAGAAATTGCATCGTGATTGAATACAACAGTCACCATGCGCACTATCCTACATGGGAGCAGTGTCTCAAACAGTCTACGCTTTGATCTTTCCCTGGAAGACCAGTAGTAGTTTCCGAAGCACATCTGGAGGCATTCTGTAATCTGTGGACTGTCTGAGTGTTGATGAAACACAGAAATTGCATCGGGATTGAATACAACAGTCACTATGCACACTTTCCTCCATGGGAGTAATGTCTCAAACAGTCTAAGCTTTGATCGTTCCCTGGAAGACCACTAGTAGTTTCCAATGCACATCTGGAGGCATTCTGTAATCTGTGGAGAATCAGAGTGTTGTGACACACAGAAATTGCATCGGGATTGAATACAACAGTCACCATGCCCACTTTCCTCCATAAAAGTAAAGTCTCAAAAAGTCTACGCTTTGGTCGTTCCCTGGAAGACCAGTAGTAGTTTCTGAAGCACATCTGGAGGACTTCTGCAATCTGTGGACAATCAGAGTGTTGATGAAACACAGAAATTGCATCGGGATTGAATACAACAGTCACCATGCGCACTTTCCTAAATGGGAGTAATGACTAAAACAGTCTACGCTTTGATCATTCCCTGGTAGAGCAGTAGTAGTTTCCGATTCACATCTGGAGGCATTCTGTAATCTGTGGACTATCAGAGTGTTGATGAAACACAGATATTGCATCGGGATTCAATACAACAGTCACCATGCGCACTTTCCTACATGAGAGCAGTGTCTCAAACAGTCTACGATTTGATCGTTCCCTGGAAGACCAGTAGTAGTTTCCGATGCACTTCTGGAGGCATTCTGTGATCTGTGGACCGTCAGAGTGTTGATGAAACACAGAAATTGCATCGGGATTGAATACAACAGTCATCATGCGCACTTTCCTCCATGGGAGTAATGTCTCAAACAGTCTACGCTTTGAACTTTCCCTTGAAGAACAGTAGTAAATTCCGATGCACGTCTATAGGCATTCTGTAACCTGTGGAGTATCAGAGTGTTGATGAAACACAGAAATTGCATCGGGATTGAATACAACAGTCACCATGCGTACCTTCCTAAATGGGAGTAATGTCTGAAACAGTCTACGCACTGATCGTTCCCTGGAAGACCAGTAGTAGTTTCCGATGCACATCTCGTGGCATTCTGTAATCTGTGGACTATCAGAGTGTTGATGAAACACAGAAATTGCATCGGGATTGAATACAACAGTTACCATGCGCAATTTCCTCCATGGGAGTAATGTCTCAAACAGTCTACGCTTTGATCATTCCCTGGAAGCCCAGTAGTAGTTTCCGATTCACATCTGGAGGCATTCTGTAATCTGTGGACTATCTGGGTGTTGATGAAACACAGAAATTGCATCGGGATTGAATACAACAGTCATCATGCGCACTTTCCTCCATGGGAGTAATGTCTCAAACAGTCTACGCTTTGAACGTTCCCTTGAAGACCAGCAGTAGTTTCCGATGCACATCTGGAGGCATTCAGTTATCTGTTGAGTATTAGAGTGTTGATGCAACACAGAAATTGCATCGGGATTGAATACAACAGTCATCATGCGCACTTTCCTCCATGGGAGTAATGTCTCAAACAGTCTACGCTTTGAACGTTCCCTGGAAGACCAGTAGTAGTTTCCGATGCACATCTATAGGCATTCTGTAACCTGTGGAGTATCAGAGTGTTGATGAAACACAGAAATTGCATCGGGATTGAGTACAACAGTCACCATGCCCACTTTCCTCCATAAAAGTAAAGTCTCAAAAAGTCTACGCTTTGGTCGTTCCCTGGAAGACCAGTAGTAGTTTCCGAAGCACATCTGGAGGCCTTCTGTAATCTGTGGACAATCAGAGTGTTGATGAAACACAGAAATTGCATCGGGATTGAATACAACAGTCACCATGCGCACTTTCCTAAATGGGAGTAATGACTAAAAAAGTCTACGCTTTGATCATTCCCTGGTAGACCAGTAGTAGTTCCCGATTCACATCTGGAGGCATTCTGTAATCTGTGGACTATCAGAGTGTTGATGAAACACAGATATTGCATCGGGATTCAATACAACAGTCACCATGCGCACATTCCTACATGAGAGCAGTGTCTCACACAGTCTACGATTTGATCGTTCCCTGGAAGACCAGTAGTAGTTTCCGATGACAATCTGGAGGCATTCTGTGATCTGTGGACTGTCAGAGTGTTGATGAAACACAGAAATTGCATCGGGATTGAATACAACAGTCATCATGCGCACTTTCCTCCATGGGAGTAATGTCTCAAACAGTCTACGCTTTGAACGTTCCCTTAAAGACCAGTAGTAAATTCCGATGCACATCTATAGGCATTCTGTATCCTGTGGAGTATCAGAGTGCTGATGAAACAAAGAAATTGCATCGCGATTGAATACAACAGTCACCATGCGCACTTTCCTACATGGGAGTAATGTCTCAAACAGTCTAAGCTTTGATCGTTCCCTGGAAGACCACTAATAGTTTCCGATGCACATTTGGAGGCATTCTGTAATCTGTGGAGTATCAGAGTGTTGATGACACACAGATATTGCATCGGGATTGAATACAACAGTCACCTTGCGCACCTTCCTAAATGGGAGTAATGTCTGAAACAGTCTACGCACTGATCGTTCCCTGGAAGACCAGTAGTAGTTTCCGATGCACATCTGGAGGCATTCTGTGATCTGTGGACTGTCAGAGTGTTGATGAAACACAGATATTGCATCGGGATTGAATACAACAGTCATCATGCGCACTTTCCTCCGTGGGAGTAATGTCTCAAACAGTCTACGCTTTGAACGTTCCCTTGAAGACCAGTAGTAGTTTCCGATGCACATCCATAGGCATTCTGTAACCTGTGGAGTATCAGAGTGTTGATGACAAACAGAAATTGCATCGGGATTGAATACAACAGTCACCATGCGCACTCTCCTAAATGGGAGTAATGACTAAAACAGTCTACGCTTTGATCATTCATTGGAAGACCAGTAGTAGTTTCCGATTCACATCTGGAGGCATTCTGTAATCTGTTGACTATCAGAGTGTTGATGAAACACAGATATTGCATCGGGATTCTATACAACAGTCACCATGCGCACTTTCCTACATGAGAGCAGTGTCTCAAACAGTCTACGATTTGATCGTTCCCTGGAAGACCAGTAGTAGTTTCCGATGCACTTCTGGAGGCATTCTGTGATCTGTGGACCGTCAGAGTGTTGATGAAACACAGAAATTGCTTCGGGATTGAATACAACAGTCATCATGCGCACTTTCCTCCATGGGAGTAATGTATCAAACAGTCTACGCTTTGAACGTTCCCTTGAAGAACAGTAGTAAATTCCGATGCACATCTATAATCATTCTGTAACCTGTGGAGTATCAGAGTGTTGATCAAACACAGAAATTGCATCGGGATTGAATACAACAGTCACCATGCGCAATTTCCTACATGGGAGTAATGTCTCAAACAGTCTAAGCTTTGATCGTTCCCTGGAAGACCACTAGTAGTTTCCGATGCACATTTGGAGGCATTCTGTAATCTGTGGAGTATCAGAGTGTTGATGACACACAGAAATTGCATCGGGATTGAATACAACAGTCACCATGCGTACCTTCCTAAATGGGAGTAATGTCTGAAACAGTCTACGCACTGATCGTTCCCTGGAAGGCCAGTAGTAGTTTCCGATGCACATCTCGTAGCACTCTGTAATCTGTGGACTATCAGAGTGTTGATGAAACACAGAAATTGCATCGGGATTGAATACAACAGTCACCATGCGCACTTTCCTCCATGGGAGTAATGTCTCAAACAGTCTACGCTTTGATCATTGCCTGGAAGCGCAGTAGTAGTTTCCGATTCACATCTGGAGGCATTCTGTAATCTGTGGACTATCTGGGTGTTGATGAAACACAGAAATTGCATCGGGATTGAATACAACAGTCATCATGCACACTTTCCTCCATGGGAGTAATGTCTCAACAGTCTACGCTTTGAACGTTCCCTTGAAGACCAGCAGTAGTTTCCGATGCACATCTGGAGGCATTCAGTTACCTGTTGAGTATTAGAGTGTTGATGCAACACAGAAATTGCATCGGGATTGAATACAACAGTCATCATGCGCACTTTCCTCCATGGGAGTAATGTCTCAAACAGTCTACACTTTGAACGTTCCCTGGAAGACCAGTGGTAGTTTCCGATGCACATCTATAGGCATTCTGTAACCTGTGGAGTATCAGAGTGTTGATGAAACACAGAAATTGCATCCGGATTGAATACAACAGTCACCATGCCCACTTTCCTCCATGGGAGTAGTGTCCTAAAGAGTCTACGTTTTGATCGTTCCCTAGAAGACCAGTAGTAGTTTCCGATGCACATCTGGAGGCATTCTGTAATCTGTGGAGTATCAGAGTGTTGATGAAACACAGAAATTGCATCTGGATTGAATACAACAGTCAACATGCGCACTTTCCTACATGGGAGCAGTGTCTCAAACAGTCTACGCTTTGATCGTTCCCTGGAAGACCAGTAGTAGTTTCCGAAGCAAATCTGGAGGCATTCTGTAATCTGTGGACTGTCAGAGTGTTGATGAAACACAGAAATTGCACCGGGATTGAATACAACAGTCACCATGCGCACTTCCCTCCATGGGGGTTATTCTCAAACAGTCTACGCTTTGTTCATTCCCTGGAAGACCAGTAGTATTTTCCGAAGCACATTTGGAGGCATACTGTAATGTGTGGAGTATCAGAGTGTTGATGAAACACAGAAATTGCATCGGGATTGAATACAACAGTCACCATGCACACTTTCCTGCAAAAAAGTAAAGTCTCAAACAGTCTACGCTTTGATCGTTCAATGGAAGACCAGTAGTAGTTTCCGATTCACATCTGGAAGCATTCTGTAATCTGTGGACTATCTGAGTGTTGATGAAACACAGAAATTGCATCGGGATAGAATACAACAGTCACCATGCGCACTTTCCTCCATGGGAGTAATGTCTCAAACAGTCCTCGATTTGATCGTTCCCTGGAAGACCAGTAGTAGGTTCCGATGCACATCTAGAGGCACTCTGTAATCTGTGGAATTTCAAAGTGTGGATTGAAACACAGAAATTGCCTCGGAATTGAATACAACAGTCACCATGCGCAGTTTCCTCCATGGGAGGAATGTCTCAAACAGTCTACGCTTTGATCGTTCCCTGGAAGATCAGAAGTAGTTTCCGATGCACATCTGAAGGTATTCTGTAATCTGTGGACTATCAGAGTGTTGATGAAACACATAAATTGCATCGGGATTGGATACAACATTCACCATGCGCACTTTCCTACATGGGAGCAGTGTCTCAAACAGTCTACGCTTTGATCGTTCCCTGGAAGACCAGTAGTAGTTTCCGAAGCACATCTGGAGGCATTCTGCAATCTGTGGACTGTCAGAGTGTTGATGAAACACAGAAATTGCACCGGGATTGAATACAACAGTCACCATGCGCACTTTCCCCCATGGGAGTAGTGTCTCAAACAGTCTACGATTTGAACGTTCCCTTGAAGACCAGTAGTAGTTTCCGATGCACATCTGGAGGCATTCTGTAACCTGTGGAGTATCAGATTGTTGATGAAACACAGAAATTGCATCGGGATTGAATACAACAGTCACCATGCGCACTTTCCTCCATGGGAGTAATGTCTCAAAGAGTCTAAGCCTTAATCGTTCCCTGGAAGACCAGTAGTATTTTCCGAAGCACATTTGGAGGCATACTGTAACCTGTGGAGTATCAGAGTGTTGATGAAACACAGAAATTGCATCGGGATTGAATACAACAGTCACCATGCACACTTTCCTCCATAAAAGTAAAGTCTCAAACAGTCAACGCTTTGATCGTTCCCTGGATGACCAGTAGTAGTTTCCGATTCACATCTGGAGGCATTCTGTAATCTGTGGACTATCTGAGTGTTGATGAAACACAGAAATTGCATCGGGATTGAATACAACAGTCACCCTGCGCACTTTCCTCCATGGGAGTAATGTCTCAAACAGTCCTCGATTTGAACGTTCCCATGAAGACCAGTAGTAGTTTCCGATGCACATCTGGAGGCATTCTGTAATCTGTGGAATATCAGAGTGTTGATGAAACACAGAAATTGCATCGGGATTGAATACAACAGTTACCATTCACACTTTCCTCCATAAAAGTAAAGTCTCAAACAGTCTACGCTTTGATCGTTCCCTGGAAGACCAGTAGTAGTTTCTGAAGCACATCTGGAGGCATTCCGTAACCTGTGGACTATCAGAGTGTTGATGAAACACAGAAATTGCATCGGGACTGAATACAACAGTCACCATGCGTACTTTCCCCCCTGGGAGTAATGTCTCAAACAGTCTAAGCTTTGATCGTTCCCTGGAAGACCACTAGTAGTTTCCGATGCACATCTGGAGGCATTCTGTAATCTGTGGAGTATCAGAGTGTTGATGAAACACAGAAATTGCATCGGGATTGAATACAACAGTCACCATGCGCACCTTCCTAAATGGGAGTAATGTCTGAAACAGTCTACGCTTTGATCGTTCCCTGGAAGACCAGTAGTATTTTCCGAAGCACATTTGGAGGCATACTGTAATCTGTGGACAATCAGAGTGTTGATGGAACACAGAAATTGCTTCGGGATTGAATACAACAGTCACCATGCTCACTTTCCTCAATGGGGGTTATTCTCAAACAGTCTACGCTTTATTCATTCCCTGGAAGACCAGTAGTAGTTTCCAATGCACATCTGGAGGCATTCTGTAATCTGTGGACCTTCAAAGTGTGGATTGAAGCACAGAAATTGCATGGGGATTTAATACAACTGTCACCATGCGCACTTTGCTCCATAGGAGTAATGTCTCTAACAGTCTACGATTTGATCATTCCCTGGAAGACCAGTAGTAGTTTCCGATGCACATCTGGAGGCATTCTGTAATCTGTGGAATATCTGAGTGTTGATGAAGCACGGAAATTGCATCGGTTTTGAATACAACAGTCACCATGCGCTCTTTCCTCCATGGGAGTTATTTCTCAAACTGTCTACGATTTGATCATTCCCTTGAAGACCAGTAGTAGTTTCCGAAGCACATTTGGAAGCATACTGTAATCTGTGGAGTATCAGAGTGTTGATGAAACACAGAAATTGCATCGGGATTGAATACAACAGTCACCATGCACACTTTCCTCCATAAAAGTAAAGTCTCAAACAGTCTACGCTTTGATCGTTCCCTGGAAGACCAGTAGTAGTTTCCGATTCACATCTGGAGGCATTCTGTAATCTGTGGACTATCTGAGTGTTGATGAAACACAGAAATTGCATCGGGATTGAATACAACAGTCACCATGCGCACTTTCCTCCATGGGAGTAATGTCTCAAACAGTCCTCGATTTGAACGTTCCCTTGAAGACCAGTAATAGTTTCCGATGCACATCTGGAGGCATTCTGTAATCTGTGGAATATCAGACTGTTGATGAAACACAGAAATTGCATCGGGATTGAATACAACAGTTACCATTCACACTTTCCTCCATAAAAGTAAAGTCTCAAACAGTCTACGCTTTGATCGTTCCCTGGAAGACCAGTAGTAGTTTCTGAAGCACATCTGGAGGCATTCTGTAACCTGTGGACTATCAGAGTGTTGATGAAACACAGAAATTGCATCGGGACTGAGTACAACAGTCACCATGCGTAATTTCCCCCCTGGGAGTAATGTCTCAAACAGTCTAAGCTTTGATCGTTCCCTGGAAGACCACTAGTAGTTTCCGATGCACATCTGGAGGCATTCTGTAATCTGTGGAATATCAGAGTGTTGATGAAACACAGAAATTGCATCGGGATTGAATACAACAGTCACCATGCGCACCTTCCTAAATGGGAGTAATGTCTGAAACAGTCTACGCTTTGATCGTTCCCTGGAAGACCAGTAGTATTTTCCGAAGCACATTTGGAGGCATACTGTAATCTGTGGACAATCAGAGTGTTGATGGAACATAGAAATTGCTTCGGGATTGAATACAACAGTCACCATGCTCACTTTCCTCCATGGGGGTTATTCTCAAACAGTCTACGCTTTGTTCACTCCCTGGAAGACCAGTAGTAGTTTCCAATGCACATCTGGAGGCATTCTGTAATCTGTGGACCTTCAAAGTGTTGATTGAAACACAGAAATAGCATGGGGATTTAATACAACTGTCACCATGCGCTCTTTCCTCCATGGGAGTAATTTCTCAAACTGTCTACGATTTGATCGTTCCCTTGAAGACCAGTAGTAGTTTCCAATGCACATCTGGAGGCATTCTGTAATCTGTGGACTATCAGAGTGTTGATGAAACACAGTTATTGCATCAGGATTCAATACAATAGTCACAATGCGCACTTTCCTCCATGGGAGCAGTGTCTCAAACTGTCTACGCTTTGATCGTTCCCTGGAAGACCAGTAGTAGTTTCCGATGCACATCTGAAAGCATTCTGTAATCTGTGGACTATCGGACTGTTGATGAAACACAGAAATTGCATCGGGATTGAATACAACAGTCACCATGCGCACTTTCCTCCATGGGAGTAATGTCTCAAACAGTGTACGCTTTGATCGTTCCCTGGAAGACCAGTAGTGGCTTCCGATAAACATCTGGAGGCATTCTGTAATCTGTGGAGTATCAGAGTGTTGATGAAACACAGAAATTGCATTTGGATTGAATACAACAGTCACCATGCGCACCATCCTCAATGGGAGTAATGTCTCAAACTTTCTCCGCTTTGATCGTTCCCTGGAAGAACAGTAGTAGTTTCCGGAGCACATCTGGAGGCATTCTGTAATCTGTGGACTATCAGAGTGTTGTTGAAACACAGTTATTGGATCGGGATTGAATACAACAGTCACCATGCGCACATTCCTATATGGGTGCAGTGGCTCAAACAGTCTACGCTTTGATCTTTCCCTGTAAGACCAGTAGTAGTTTCCGATGCATATCTCGTGGCATTCTGTAATCTGTGGACTATCAGAGTGTTGATGAAACACAGAAATTGCATCGGGATTGAATACAACAGTCACCATGCGCACTTTCCTCCATGGGAGTAGTGTCTCAAACAGTCTACGTTTTGATCGTTCCCTGGAAGATCAGAAGTAGTGTCCGATGCACATCTGGTGGCATTCTGTAATCTGTGGACTATCAGAGTGTTGATGAAACACAGAAATTGCATCGGGATTGAATACAACGGTCACCATGCGCTCTTTCATCCATGGGAGTAATTTCTCAAACTGTCTACGATTTGATCGTTCCCTTGAAGACCAGTAGTAGTTTCCAATGCACATCTGGAGGCATTCTGTAATCTGTGGACTATCAGAGTGTTGATGAAACACAGTTATTGCATCGGGATTCAATACAATAGTCACAATGCGCACTTTCCTCCATGGGAGCAGTGTCTCAAACTGTCTACGCTTTGATCATTCCCTGGAAGACCAGTAGTAGTTTCCGATGCACATCTGAAAGCATTTTGTAATCTGTGGACTATCGGAGTGTTGATGAAACACAGAAATCGCATCGGGATTGAATACAACACTCACCATGCGCACTTTCCTCCATGGGAGTAATGTCTCAAACAATGTACGCTTTGATCGTTCCCTGGAAGACCAGTAGTGGTTTCCGTTGCACATCTGGAGGAATTCTGTAATCTGTGGAGTATCAGAGTGTTGATGAAACACAGAAATTGCATTTGGATTGAATACAACAGTCACCATGCGCACCATCCTCAATGGGAGTAATATCTCAAACATTCTCCGCTTTGATCGTTCCCTGCAAGAACAGTAGTAGTTTCCCGAGCACATCTGGAGGCATTCTGTAATCTGTGGACTATCAGAGTGTTGTTGAAACACAGTTATTGCATCGGGATTGAATACAACAGCCACCATGCGCACATTCCTACATGGGTGCAGTGGCTCAAGCAGTCTACGCTTTGATCGTTCCCTGGAAGACCAGTAGTAGTTTCCGATGCACATCTGGAGGCATTCTGTAATCTGTGGACTATCAGAGTGTTGATGAAACACAGAAATTGCATTTGGATTGAATACAACAGTCACCATGCGCACTTTCCTCCATGGGAGTAGTGTCTCAAACAGTCTACGTTTTCATCGTTCCCTGGAAGATCAGAAGTAGTTTCCGACGCACATCTGGTGGCATTCTGTAATCTGTGGACTATCAGAGTGTTGATGAAACACAGAAATTGCATCGGGATTGAATACAACAGTCACCATGCGCACTTTCCTCCGTGGGAACAATGTCTCAAACAGTCTACGTTTTGATCGTTCCCTGGAAGACCTGTAGTTGTTTCCGATGCACATCTGGAGGCATTCTGTAATCTGTGGACTATCAGAGTGTTGATGAAACACAGAAATTGCATCGGGATTGAATACAACAGTCACCATACGCACTTTCCTCCATAAAAGTAAAGTCTCAAACAGTCTACGTTTTGATCGTTCCCTGGAAGACCAGTAGTAGTTTCCGATGCACATCTGGAGGCATTCTGTACTCTGTGGACTATCAGAGTGTTGATGAAACACAGAAATTGCATCGGGATTGAATACAACAGTCACCATGCGCACTTTCCTCTATTTGAGTAATGTCTCACACTGTCTAAGGTTTGATCGTTCCCTGGAAGACCACTAGTAGTTTCCGATGCACACCTGGAGGCTTTCTGTAATCTGTGGACCTTCAAAGTGTAAATTGAAACCGAGAAATTGCCTCGGGATTGAATACAACAGTCACCAAGCGCAATTTCCTCCATGGGAGTAATGTCTCAAACAGTCTACGCTTTGATCGTTCCCTGGAAGACCAGTAGTAGTTTCCGATACACATCTCGTGGCATTCTGTAATCTGTGGGTTATCAGAGTGTTGATGAAACACAGAAATTGCATCTGGACTGAATACAACAGTCACCATGCGCACTTTCCTCCATGGGAGTAATATCTCAAACAGTCTACCCTTTGATCATTCCCTGGAAGACCAGTAGTAGTTTTCGATTCACATCTGGAGGCATTCTGTAATCTGTGGACTATCTGAGTGTTGATGACACACAGATATTGCATCGGGATTGAATACAACAGTCACCACGCGCACTTTCCTCCATGGGAGTAATGTCTCAAACAGTCTACGCTTTGAACGTTCCCTTGAAGACCAGTAGTAGTTTCTGAAGCACATCTGGAGGCATTATGTAACCTGTGGACTATCAGAGTGTTGATGAAACACTGAAATTGCATCGGGATTGAATACAACAGTCACCATGCGTACTTTCCCCCCTGGGAGTAATATCTCAAACAGTCAAAGTTTGATCGTTCCCTGGATGACCACTAGTAGTTTCCGATACACATCTGGAGGCATTCTGTAATCTGTGGAGTATCAGAGTGTTGATGAAACACAGAAATTGCATCGGGATTGAATATAACAGTCACCATGTGCACCTTCCTAAATGGGAGTTATGTCTGAAACAGTCTACGCTTTGATCGTTCCCTGGAAGACCAGTAGTAGTTTCCGATGCACATCTGGAGGCATTCTGTAATCTGTGGACTATCTGAGTGTTGATGAAGCACAGAAATTGCATCGGTTTCGAATACAACAGTCACCATGCGCTCTTTCCTCCATGGGAGTAATTTCTCAAACTGTCTATGATTTGATCGTTCCCTTCAAGACCAGTAGTAGTTTCCAATGCACATCTGGAGGCATTCTGTAATCTGTGGACTATCAGAGTGTTGATGAAACTCAGTTCCTCCATGGGAGTAATATCTCAAACAGTCTACCCTTTGATCATTCCCTGGAAGACCAGTAGTACTTTTCGATTCACATCTGGAGGCATTCTGTAACCTGTGGTGTATCAGAGTGTTGATGAAACACAGATATTGCATCGGGATTGAATACAACAGTCACCATGCGCACTTTCCTCCATGGGATTAATGTCTCAACCAGTCTAAGCTTTGATCGTTTCCTGGAATAATAGTAGTATTTTCCGAAGCACATTTGGAGGCATACTGTAATCTGTGGACTATCAGAGTGTTGATGAAATACAGAAATTGCTTCGGGACTGAATACAACTGTCACCATGCGCACTTTCCTCCACGGGGGTAATTCTCAAACAGTCTACGTTTTGATCGTTCTCTGGAAGACCAGTAGTAGTTTCCGATGCACATCTGGAGGCATTCTGGAATCTGTGGACTATCATAGTGTTGATGAAACACAGAAATTGCATCGGGATTGAATACAACAGTCAACATGCGCACTCTCCTCCATGTAAGTAATGTCTAAAACAGTCTATGCTTTGATCATTCCCTGGAAGACCAGTAGTAGTTTCCGATTCACATCTTGAGCCAATCTGTAATCTGTTAACTATCTGAGTGATGATGAAACACAGAAATTGCATCGGGATTGAATACAACAGTCACCATGCGCACTTTCCTACATGGGAGTAATGTCACAAACAGTCTACGCTTTGAACATTCCCTTGAAGACCAGTAGTAGTTTCCGATGCACATCTGGAGGCATTCTGTAATCTGTGGAGTATCAGAGTGTTGATGGAACACAGAAATTGCATCGGGATTGAATACAACAGTCACCATGCTCACTTTCCTCCGTGGGGGTTATTCTCAAACATTCTACGCTTTGTTCATTCCCTGGAAGACCAGTAGTAGATTCCAATGCACATCTGGAGGCATTCTGTAATCTGTGGACCTTCAAAGTGTGGATTGAAACACAGAAATTGCATGGGGATTTAATACAACTGTCACCATGCGCACTTTCCTCCATAGGAGTAATGTCTCTTACAGTCTACGATTTCATCATTCCCAGGAAGACCAGTAGTAGTTTCCGATGCACATCTGGAGACATTCGGTAATCTGTGGACTATCTGAGTGTTGATGAAGCACAGAAATTGCATCGGTTTTGAATACAACAGTCACCATGCGCTCTTTCCTCCATGGGAGTAATTTTTCAAACTGTCTACGATTTGATCGTTCCCTTGAAGACCAGTAGTAGTTTCCAATGCACATCTGTAGGCATTCTGTAATTTGTGGACTATCAGAGTGTTGATGAAACACAGTTATTGCATCGGGATTAGATACAATAGTCACAATGCGCACTTTCCTCCATGGGAGCAGTGTCTCAAACTGTCTTCGCTTTGATCGTTCCCTGAAAGACCAGTAGTAGTTTCCGATGCACATCTGAAAGCATTCTGTAATCTGTGGACTAACGGAGTGTTGATGAAACACAGAAATGGCATCGGGATTGAATACAACAGTCACCATGCGCACTTTCCTCCATGGGATAATGTCTCAAACAGTGAACGCTTTGATCGTTCCCTGGAAGACCAGTAGTGGTTTCCGATGCACATCTGGAGGCATTCTGTAATCTGTGGAGTATCAGAGTGTTGATGAAACACAGAAATTGCATCGGGATTGAATACAACAGTCACCATGCGCACTTTCCTCTATTTGAGTAATGTCTCAAACAGTCTAAGGTTTGATCGTTCCCTGGAAGACCACTAGTAGTTACCGATGCACATCTGGAAGCATTATGTAATCTGTGGACCTTCAAAGTGTGGATTGAAACCGAGAAATTGAATCGGGATTGAATACAACAGTCACCATGCACAATTTCCTCCATGGGAGTAATGTCTCAAACAGTCTACACTTTGATCGTTCCCTGGAAGACCAGTAGTAGTTTCTGATGCACATCTCTTGGCATTCTGTAATCTGTGGACTATCAGAGTGTTGATGAAACACAGATATTGCATCGGGATTGAATACAACAGTCACCATGCGCACTTTCCTCCATGGGAGTAATATCTCAAACAGTCTACCCTTTGATCATTCCCTGGAAGACCAGTAGTACTTTTCGATTCACATCTGGAGGCATTCTGTAATCTGTGGACTATCTGAGTGTTGATGAAACACAGATATTGCATCGGGATTGAATACAACAGTCACCACGCGCACTTTCCTCCATGGGAGTAATGTCTCAAACAGTCTACGCTTTGAACATTCCCTTGAAGACCAGTAGTAGTTTCCGATGCACATCTGGAGGCATTCTGTAACCTGTGGTGTATCAGAGTGTTGATGAAACACAGAAATTGCATCGGTATTGAATACAACAGTCACCATGCGCACTTTCCTCCATGGGAGTAATGTCTCAACCAGTCTAAGCTTTGATCGTTTCCTGGAATACCAGTAGTATTTTCCGAAGCACATTTGGTGGCATACTGTAATCTGTGGACTATCAGAGTGTTGATGAAACACAGATATTGCTTCGGGATTGAATACAACTGTCACCATGCGCACTTTCCTCCACGGGGGTAAGTCTCAAAGAGTCTAGGTTTTGATCGTTCTCTGGAAGACCAGTAGTAGTTTCCGATGCACATCTAGACGCATTCTGTAATCTGTGGACGTTCAAAGTGTGGATTGAAACACGTAAATTTCCTCGGGATTGAATACAACAGTCATGATGCGCACTTTCCTCCATGGGAGTAATGTCTCAAACAGTCTACGCTTTGATCGTTCCCTGGAAGACGAGTAGTAGTTACCGATTCACATCTGGAGGCATTCTGTAATCTGTGGACAATCAGAGTGTTGATGAAACACAGTAATTGCATCGGGATTCAATACAACAGTCACCATGCGCACTTTCCTCCATGAAAGTTATGTCTCAAACAGTCTACGCTTTGATCGTTCCCTGGGAGACCAATAGTAGTTTCCGAAGCACATATGGAGGCATTCTGTAAACTGTGGACTATCAGAGTGTCGATGAAACACAGAAATTGCATCGGGATTGAATACAACAGTCACCATGCGCACTTTCCTCCATGGGAGCAATGTCTCAAACAGTCTACGCTTTGATCGTTCACTGGAAGACCAGTAGTTGTTTCCGATGCACATCTGGTGGCATTCTGTAATCTGTGGAGTATTAGAGTGTTGATGAAACACAGAAATTGCATTTGGATTGAATACAACAGTCACCATGCGCACTTTCCTCCATAAAAGTAAAGACTCAAACAGTCTACGATTTGATCGTTCCCTGGAAGACCAGTAGTAGTTTCCGATGCACATCTGGAGGCATTCTGTACGCTGTGGACTATCAGAGTGTTGATGAAACACAGAAATTGCATCGGGATTGAATACAACAGTCACCATGCGCACTTTCCTCCATGGGAGTAATGTCTCAAACAGTCTAAGGTTTGATCGTACCCTGGAAGACCACTAGTAGTTTCCGATGCACAACTGGAGGCATTCTGTAATCTGTGGAGTATCAGAGTGTTGTTGAAACACAGAAATTGCATCGAGATTGAATACAACAGTCACCATGCGCACCTTCATAAATGGGAGTAATGTCTGAAACAGTCTACGCTTTGATCGATCCCTGGAAGACCAGTAGTAGTTTCCGATGCACATCTTGATGCATTCTGTACTCTGTGGACTATCAGAGTGATGATGAAACACAGAAATTGCATCGGGATGGAATACAACAGTCACCATGCGCACTTTCCTCCATGGGAGTAGTGTCTCAAACAATCTACGTTTTGATCGTTCCCTGGAAGATCGGAAGTAGTTTCCGATGCACATCAGAAGGCATTCAGTAATCTGTGGACTATCAGAGTGTTGATGAAACACAGAAATTGCATCGGGATTGAATACAACAGTCAGCATGCGCACCTTCCTCCATGGGAGTAATGTCTCAAACAGTCTACGCTTTGATTGTTCCCTGGAAGACGAGTAGTAGTTACCGATTCACATCTGGAGGCATTCTGTAAACTGTGGACTATCAGAGTGTTGATGAAACACAGAAATTGCATCGGGATTGAATACAACAGTCACCATGCGTACTTTCCTCCATGGGAGTGGTGTCTCAAACAGTCAACGTTTTGATCGTTCCCTGGAATATCAGAAGTAGTTTCCGATGCACATCTGGTGGCATTCTGTAATCTGTGGACTATCAGAGTGTTGATGAAACACAGATATTGCATCGGGATTGAATACAACAGTCACCATGCGCACTTTCCTCCATGGGAGCAATGTCTCAAACAGTCTACGTTTGTTCGTTCACTGGAAGTCCAGTAGTTGTTTCCGATGCACATCTGGAGGCATTCTGGAATCTGTGGACTATCAGAGTGTTGATGAAACACAGAAATTGCATGGGGATTGAATACAACAGTCAACATGCGCACTTTCCTCCATGGGTGTAATGTCTAAAACAGTCTACGCTTTGATCATTCCCTGGAAGACCAGTAGTAGTTTCCGATTAACATCTTGAGGCAATCTGTAATCTGTGGACTATCTGAGTGATGATGAAACACAGAAATTGCATCGGGATTGAATACAACAGTCACCATGCGCACTTTCCTACATGGGAGTAATGTCTCAAACAGTCTACGCTTTGAACATTCCCTTGAAGACCAGTAGTAGTTTCCGATGCACATCTGGAGGCATTCTGTAATCTGTGGAGTATCAGAGTGTTGATGGAACACAGAAATTGCATCGGGATTGAATACAACAGTCACCATGCGCACTTTCCTCCATGGCAGTAATGTCTCAACCAGTCTAAGCTTTGATCGTTTCCTGGAATACCAGTAGTATTTTCCTAAGCACATTTGGAGGCATACTGTAGTCTGTGGACTATCAGAGTGTTGATGAAACACAGAAATTGCTTCGGGATTGAATACAACTGTCACCATGCGCACTTTCCTCCACGGGGGTAATTCTCAAACAGTCTACGTTTTGATCGTTCTCTGGAAGACCAGTAGTAGTTTCCGATGCACATCTAGACGCATTCTGTAATCTGTGGACCTTCAAAGTGTGGATTGAAACACAGAAATTGCCTCGGGAATGAATACAACAGTCACCATGCGCACTTTTCCTCCATGGGAGCAATGTCTCAAACAGTCTACGCTTTGATCGTTCACTAGAAGACCAGTAGTTGTTTCCGATGCACATCTGGAGGCATTCTGTAATCTGTGGAGTATCCGAGTGTTGATGAAACACAGAAATTGCATTTGGATTGAATACAACAGTCACCATGCGCACTTTCCTCCATAAAAGTAAAGACTCAAACAGTCTACGATTTGATCGTTCCCTGGAAGACCAGTAGTAGTTTCCGATGCACATCTGGAGGCATTCTGTACGCTGTGGACTATCAGAGTGTTGATGAAACACAGAAATTGCATCGGGATTCAATACAACAGTCACCATGCGCACTTCCCTCCATGGGAGTAAAGTCTCAAACAGTCTAAGGTTTGATCGTTCCTTGGAAGACCACTAGTAGTTTCCGATGCACATCTGGAGGCATTCTGTAATCTGTGGAGTATCAGAGTGTTGTTGAAACACAGAAATTGCATCGGGATTGAATACAACAGTCACCATGCGCACCTTCATAAATGGGAGTAATGTCTGAAACAGTCTACGCTTTGATCGATCCCTGGAAGACCAGTAGTAGTTTCCGATGCACATCTTGATGCATTCTGTAATCTGTGGACTATCTGAGTGTTCATGAACCACAGAAATTGCATGGGGATTGAATACAACAGTTACCATGCGCACTTTCGTCCACGGGAGTAATGTCCCAAACAGTCTACGCTTTGACCGTTCAATGGAAGACCAGTAGTAGTTTCCGATGCACATCTGGAGGCATTCTGTAATCTGTGGACTATCAGAGTGTTGATGAAAAACAGAAAATGCATCGGGATTGAATACAACAGTCACCATGCGCACTTTCCTCCATGGGAGTAATCCTCAGACAGTCTACGCTTTAATCGTTCCCTGGAAGACCAGTAGTAGTTTCCGATGCACATCTGGAGGCATTCTGTAATCTGTGGACTATCAGAGTGTTGATGAAAAACAGAAAATGCATCGGGATTGAATACAACAGTCACCATGCGCACTTTCCTCCATGGGAGTAATGTCTCAAACAGTCTACGCTTTGATCGTTCCCTGGAAGACGAGTAGTAGTTACCGATTCACATCTGGAGGCATTCTGTAATCTGTGGACTATCAGAGTGTTGATGAAACACAGTAATTGCATCGGGATTGAATACAACAGTTACCATGCGCACTTTCCTCCATGAAAGTAATGTCTCAAACAGTCTACGCTTTGATCGTTCACTGGGAGACCAATAGTAGTTTCCGAAGCACATATGGAGGCATTCTGTAAACTGTGGACTATCAGAGTGTTGATGAAACACAGAAATTGCATCGGGATTGAATACAACAGTCACCATGCGCACTTTCCTCCATGGGAGTAATCCTCAGACAGTCTACGCTTTAATCGTTCCCTGGAAGACCAGTAGTAGTTTCCGATGCACATCTGGAGGCATTCTGTAATCTGTGGACTATCAGAGTGTTGATGAAAAACAGAAAATGCATCGGGATTGAGTACAACAGTCACCATGCGCACTTTCCTCCATGGGAGTAATGTCTCTAACAGTCTACGCTTTGATCGTTCCCTGGAAGACCAGTAGTAGTTACCGATGCCCATCTGGAGGCATTTTGTAATCTGTGGACTGTCAGAGTGTTGATGAAACACAGAAATTGCATCGGGATTGAATACAACAGTCACCATGCGTACTTTCCTCCATGGGAGTGGTGTCTCAAACAGTCAACGTTTTGATCGTTCCCTGGAATATCAGAAGTAGTTTCCGATGCCCATCTGGAGGCATTTTGTAATCTGTGGACTGTCAGAGTGTTGATGAAACACAGAAATTGCATCGGGATTTAATACAACAGTCACCATGCGCACTTTCCTCCATGGGAGTAGTGTCTCAAACAGTCTACGTTTTGATCGTTCCCTGGAAGATCGGAAGTAGTTTCCGATGCACATCTGAAGGAATTCAGTAATCTGTGGACTATCAGAGTGTTGATGAAACACAGAAATTGCATCGGGATTGAATACAACAGTCAGCATGCGGACCTTCCTCCATGGGAGTAATGTCTCAAACAGTCTACGCTTTGATCGTTCCCTGGAAGACGAGTAGTAGTTACCGATTCACATCTGGAGGCATTCTGTAATCTGTGGACTCTCAGAGTGTTGATGAAACACAGAAATTGCATCGGGATTGAATACAACAGTCACCATGCGCACTTTCCTCCATGGGAGCAATGTCTCAAACAGTCTACGCTTTGATCGTTCACTGGAAGACAAGTAGTTGTTTCCGATGCACATCTGGAGGCATTCTGGAATCTGTGGACTATCAGAGTGTTGATGAAACACAGAAATTGCATCAGGATTGAATACAACAGTCAACATGCGCACTTTCCTCCATGGGTGTAATGTCTAAAACAGTCTACGCTTTGATCATTCCCTGGAAGACCAGTAGTAGTTTCCGATTCACATCTTGAGGCAATCTGTAATCTGTGGACTATCTGAGTGATGATGAAACACAGAAATTGCATCGGGATTGAATACAACAGTCACCATGCGCACTTTCCTACATGGGAGTAATGTCTCAAACAGTCCACGCTTTGAACATTCCCTTGAAGACCAGTAGTAGTTTCCGATGCACATCTGGAGGCATTCTGTAATCTGTGGAGTATCAGAGTGTTGATGGAACACAGAAATTGCATCGGGATTGAATACAACTGTCACCATGCGCACTATCCTCCATGGCAGTAATGTCTCAACCAGTCTAAGCTTTGATCGTTTCCTGGAATACCAGTAGTATTTTCCTAAGCACATTTGGAGGCATACTGTAGTCTGTGGACTATCAGAGTGTTGTTGATACACAGAAATTGCTTCGGGATTGAATACAACTGTCACCATGCGCACTTTCCTCCACGGGGGTAATTCTCAAACAGTCTACGTTTTGATCGTTCTCTGGAAGACCAGTAGTAGTTTACGATGCACATCTAGACGCATTCTGTACTCTGTGGACCTTCAAAGTGTGGATTCAAACACAGTAATTCCCTCGGGATTGAATACAACAGTCATGATGCGCACTTTCCTCCATGAAAGTAATGTCTCATACAGTCTACGCTTTGATCGTTCCCTGGGAGACCAATAGTAGTTTCCGAAGCACATATGGAGGCATTCTGTAAACTGTGGACTATCAGAGTGTTGATGAAACACAGAAATTGCATCGGGATTGAATACAACAGTCACCATGCGCACTTTCCTCCATGGGAGCAATGTCTCAAACAGTCTACGCTTTGATCGTTCACTGGAAGACCAGTAGTTGTTTCCGATGTACATCTGGAGGCATTCTGTAATCTGTGGAGTATCCGAGTGTTGATGAAACACAGAAATTGCATTTGGATTGAATACAACAGTCACCATGCGCACTTTCCTCCATAAAAGTAAAGACTCAAACAGTCTACGATTTGATCGTTCCCTGGAAGACCAGTAGTAGTTTTCGATGCACATCTGGAGGCATTCTGTACGCTGTGGACTATCAGAGTGTTGATGAAACACAGAAATTGCATCGGGATTCAATACAACAGTCACCATGCGCACTTTCCTCCATGGGAGTAATGTCTCAAACAGTCTAAGGTTTGATCGTTCCCTGGAAGACCACTAGTAGTTTCCGATGCACATCTGGAGGCATTCTGTAATCTGTGGAGTATCAGAGTGTTGTTGAAACACAGAAATTGCATCGGGATTGAATACAACAGTCACCATGCGCACCTTCATAAATGGGAGTAATGTCTGAAACAGTCTACGCTTTGATCGATCCCTGGAAGACCAGTAGTAGTTTCCGATGCACATCTTGATGCATTCTGTAATCTGTGGACTATCTGAGTGTTCATGAACCACAGAAATAGCATCGGGATCGAATACAACAGCACCATGCGCACTTTCGTCCACGGGAGTAATGTCCCAAAGAGTCTACGCTTTGACCGTTCAATGGAAGACCAGTAGTGGTTTCCGATGCACGTCTGGTGGCATTCTGTAATCAGTAGACTATCAGAGTGTTGATGAAACACAGAAATTGCATCGGGATTGAATACAACAGTCACCATGCGCACTTTCCTCCATGGGAGTAATCCTCAGACAGTCTACGCTTTAATCGTTATCTGGAAGACCAGTAGTAGTTTCCGATGCACATCTGGAGGCATTCTGTAATCCGTGGACTATCAGAGTGTTGATGAAAAACAGAAAATGCATCGGGATTGAATACAACAGTCACCATGCGCACTTTCCTCCATGGGAGTAATGTCTCTAACAGTCTACGCTTTGATCGTTCCCTGGAAGACCAGTAGTAGTTACCGATGCCCATCTGGAGGCATTTTGTAATCTGTGGACTGTCAGAGTGTTGATGAAACACAGAAATTGCATCGGGATTGAATACATCAGTCACCATGCTCACTTTCCTTCGTCGGAGTAATGTCTCTAACATTCTACGCTTTGATCATTCCCTGGAAGACCAGTAGTAGTTTCCGATGCACATCTGGAGGCATTCTGTACTCTGTGGACTATCAGAGTGATGATGAAACACAGAAATTGCATCGGGATGGAATACAACAGTCACCATGCGCACTTTCCTCCATGGGAGTAGTGTCTCAAACAGTCTACGTTTTGATCGTTCCCTGGAAGATCGGAAGTAGTTTCCGATGCACATCTGAAGGCATTCAGTAATCTGTGGACTATCAGAGTGTTGATGAAACACAGAAATTGCATCGGGCTTGAATACAACAGTCAGCATGCGCACCTTCCTCCACGGGAGTAATGTCTCAAACAGTCTACGCTTTGATCGTTCCCTGGAAGACGAGTAGTAGTTACCGATTCACATCTGGAGGCATTCTGTAATCTGTGGACTATCAGAGTGTTGATGAAACACAGTAATTGCATCGGGATTGAATACAACAGTCACCATGCGCACTTTCCTCCATGGGAGTAATGTCTCTAACAGTCTACGCTTTGATCGTTCACTGGGAGACCAATAGTAGTTTCCGAAGCACATATGGAGGCATTCTGTAAACCGTGGACTATCAGAGTGTTGATGAAACACAGAAATTGCATCGGGATTGAATACAACATTCACCATGCGCACTTTCCTCCATGGGAGTAATCCTCAGAGAGTCTACGCTTTAATCGTTCCCTGGAAGACCAGTAGTAGTTTCCGATGCACATCTGGAGGCATTCTGTAATCTGTGGACTATCAGAGTGTTGATGAAAAACAGAAAATGCATCGGGATTGAATACAACAGTCACCATGCGCACTTTCCTCCGTGGGAGTAATGTCTCTAACAGTCTACGCTTTGATCGTTCCCTGGAAGACCAGTAGTAGTTACCGATGCCCATCTGGAGGCATTTTGTAATCTGTGGACTGTCAGAGTGTTGATGAAACACAGAAATTGCATCGGGATTGAATACAACAGTCACCATGCGCACTTTCCTCCATGGGAGTAGTGTCTCAAACTGTCTACGTTTTGATCGTTCCCTGGAAGATCGGAAGTAGTTTCCGATGCACATCTGAAGGCATTCAGTAATCTGTGGACTATCAGAGTGTTGATGAAACACAGAAATTGCATCGGGATTGAATACAACAGTCAGCATGCGCACCTTCCTCCATGGGAGTAATGTCTCAAACAGTCTACGCTTTGATCGTTCCCTGGAAGACGAGTAGTAGTTACCGATTCACATCTGGAGGCATTCTGTAATCCGTGGACTATCAGAGTGTTGATGAAACACAGAAATTGCATCGGGATTGAATACAACAGTCACCATGCGCACTTTCCTCCATGGGAGCAATGTCTCAAACAGTCTACGCTTTGATCGTTCACTGGAAGACCAGTAGTTGTTTCCGATGCACATCTGGAGGCATTCTGGAATCTGTGGACTATCAGAGTGTTGATGAAACACAGAAATTGCATCGGGATTGAATACAACAGTCAACATGCGCACTTTCCTCCATGGGTGTAATGTCTAAAACAGTCTACGCTTTGATCATTCCCTGGAAGACCAGTAGTAGTTTCCGATGCACATCTGGAGGCATTCTGTAATCTGTGGAGTATCAGAGTGTTGATGGAACACAGAAATTGCATCGGGATTGAATACAACAGTCACCATGCGCACTTTCCTCCATGTCAGTAATGTCTCAACCAGTCTAAGCTTTGGTCGTTTCCTGGAATACCAGTAGTATTTTCCTAAGCACATTTGGAGGCATACTGTAGTCTGTGGACTATCAGAGTGTTGTTGAAACACAGAAATTGCTTCGGGATTGAATACAACTGTCACCATGCGCACTTTCCTCCACGGGGTTAATTCTCAAACAGTCTACGTTTTGATCGTTCTCTGGAAGACCAGTAGTAGTTTCCGATGCACATCTAGACGCATTCTGTAATCTGTGGACCTTCAAAGTGTGGATTGAAACACAGAAATTCCCTCGGGATTGAATACAACAGTCATGATGCGCACTTTCCTCCATGAAAGTAATGTCTCATACAGTCTACGCTTTTATCGTTCCCTGGGAGACCAATAGTAGTTTCCGAAGCACATATGGAGGCATTCTGTAAACTGTGGACTATCAGAGTGTTGATGAAACACAGAAATTGCATCGGGATTGAATACAACAGTCACCATGCGCACTTTCCTCCATGGGAGCAATGTCTCAAACTGTCTACGCTTTGATAGTTCACTGGAAGACCAGTAGTTGTTTCCGATGCACATCTGGAGGCATTCTGTAATCTGTGGAGTATCAGAGTGTTGATGAAACACAGAAATTGCATTTGGATTGAATACAACAGTCACCATGCGCACTTTCCTCCATAAAAGTAAAGACTCAAACAGTCTACGATTTGATCGTTCCCTGGAAGACCAGTAGTAGTTTCCGATGCACATCTGGAGGCATTCTGTACGCTGTGGACTATGAGAGTGCTGATGAAACACAGAAATTGCATCGGGATTGAATACAACAGTCACCATGCGCACCTTCATAAATGGGAGTAATGTCTGAAACAGTCTACGCTTTGATCGATCCCTGGAAGACCAGTAGTAGTTTCCGATGCACATCATGATGCATTCTGTAATCTGTGGACTATCTGTGTGTTCATGAACCACAGAAATTGCATCGGGATTGATTACAACAGTCACCATGCGCACTTTCCTCCATGGGAGTAATCCTCAGACAGTCTACGCTTTAATCGTTCCCTGGAAGACCAGTAGTAGTTTCCGATGCACATCTGGAGGCATTCTGTAATCTGTGGACTATCAGAGTGTTGATGAAAAACAGAAAATACATCGGGATTGAATACAACAGTCACCATGCGCACTTTCCTCCATGGGAGTAATGTCTCTAACAGTCTACGCTTTGATCGTTCCCTGGAAGACCAGTAGTAGTTACCGATGCCCATCTGGAGGCATTTTGTAATCTGTGGACTGTCAGAGTGTTGATGAAACACAGAAATTGCTTCGGGATTGAATACAACAGTCACCATGCGCACTTTCCTCCATGGGAGTAGTGTCTCAAACAGTCTACGTTTAGATCGTTCCCTGGAAGATCGGAAGTAGTTTCCGATGCACATATGAAGGCATTCAGTAATCTGTGGACTATCAGAGTGTTGATGAAACACAGAAATTGCATCGGGATTGAATACATCAGTCACCATGCTAACTTTCCTTCATCGGAGTAATGTCTCTAACATTCTACGCTTTGATGATTCCCTGGAAGACCAGTAGTAGTTTCCGATGCACATATGGAAGCATTCTGTACTCTGTGGACTATCAGAGTGATGATGAAACACAGAAATTGCATCGGGATGGAATACAACAGTCACCATGCGCACTATCCTCCATGAAAGTAATGTCTCAAACAGTCTACGCTTTGATCGTTCCCTGGGAGACCAATAGTAGTTTCCGAAGCACATATGGAGGCATTCTGTAAACTGTGGACTATCAGAGTGTTGATGAAACACAGAAATTGCATCGGGATTGAATACAACAGTCACCATGCGCACTTTCCTCCATGGGAGTGGTGTCTCAAACAGTCAACGTTTTGATCGTTCCCTTTAATATCTGAAGTAGTTTCCGATGCACATCTGGTGGCATTCTGTAATCTGTGGACTATCAGAGTGATGATGAAACACAGAAATTGCATCGGGATTGAATACAACAGTCACCATGCACACTTTCCTCCATGGGAGCAATGTCTCAAACAGTCTACGCTTTGATCGTTCACTGGAAGACCAGTAGTTGTTTCCGATGCACATCTGGAGGCATTCTGGAATCTGTGGACTATCAGAGTGTTGATGAAACACAGAAATTGCATCGGGATTGAATACAACAGTCAACATGCACACTTTCCTCCATGGGTGTAATGTCTTAAACAGTCTACGCTTTGATCATTCCCTGGAAGACCAGTAGTAGTTTCCGATTCACATCTTGAGGCAATCTGTAATCTGTGGACTATCTGAGTGATGATGAAACACAGAAATTGCATCGGGATTGAATACAACAGTCACCATGCGCACTTTCCTACATGGGAGTAATGTCTCAAACAGTCTACGCTTTGAACATTCCCTTGAAGACCAGTAGTAGTTTCCGATGCACATCTGGAGGCATTCTGTAATCTGTGGAGTATCAGAGTGTTGATGGAACACAGAAATTGCATCGGGATTGAATACAACAGTCACCATGCGCACTTTCCTCCATGGGAGTAATGTCTCAACCAGTCTAAGCTTTGATCGTTTCCCGGAATACCAGTAGTATTTTCCTAAGCACATTTGGAGGCATACTGTAGTCTGTGGACTATCAGAGTGTTGTTGAAACACAGAAATTGCTTCGGGATTGAATACAACTGTCACCATGCGCACTTTCCTCCACGGGGGTAATTCTCAAACAGTCTACGTTTTGATCGTTCTCTGGAAGACCAGTAGTAGTTTCCGATGCACATCTAGACGCATTCTGTAATCTGTGGACCTTCAAAGTGTGGATTGAAACACAGATATTGCCTCGGGATTGAATACAACAGTCATGATGCGCACTTTCCTCCATGGGAGTAATGTCTCAAACAGTCTACGCTTTGATCGTTCCCTGGAAGACGAGTAGTAGTTACCGATTCACATCTGGAGGCATTCTGTAATCTGTGGACTATCAGAGTGTTGATGAAACACAGAAATTGCATCGGGATTCAATACAACAGTCACCATGCGCACTTTCCTCCATGAAAGTAATGTCTCAAACAGTCTACGCTTTGATCGTTCCCTGGGAGACCAATAGTAGTTTCCGAAGCACATATGGAGGCATTCTGTAAACTGTGGACTATCAGAGTGTTGATGAAACACAGAAATTGCATCGGGATTGAATACAACAGTCACCATGCGCACTTTCCTCCATATGAGCAATGTCTCAAACAGTCTACGCTTTGATCGTTCACTGGAAGACCAGTAGATGTTTCCGATGCACATCTGGAGGCTTCTGGAATCTGTGGATTATCAGAGTGTAGATGAAACACAGAAATTGCTTCGGGATTGAATACAACAGTCATCATGCGCAATTTCCTCCATGGGAGTAATGTCTAAAACAGTCTACGCTTTGATCATTCCCTGGAAGACCAGTAGTAGTTTTCGATTCATATCTTGAGGCAATCTGTAATCTGTGGACTATCTGAGTGATGATGAAACACAGAAATTGCATCGGGATTGAATACAACAGTCACCATGCGCACTTTCCTACATGGGAGTAATGTCTCAAACAGTCAACGCTTTGAACATTCCCTTGAAGACCACTAGTAGTTTCCGATGCACATCTGGAGGCATTCTGTAATCTGTGGAGTATCACAGTGTTGATGAAACACAGAAATTGCATTTGGATTGAATACAACAGTCACCATGCGCACTTTCCTCCATAAAAGTAAAGACTCAAACAGTTTACAATTTATTCGTTCCCTGGAAGACCAGTAGTAGTTTCCGATGCACATCTGGAGGCATTCTGTACGCTGTGGACTATCAGACTGTTGATGAAACACAGAAATTGCATCGGGATTGAATACAACAGTCACCATGCGCACTTTCATCCATGGGAGTAATGTCTCAAACAGTCTAAGGTTTGATCGTTCCCTGGAAGACCACTAGTAGTTTCCGATGCACATCTGGAGGCATTCTGTAATCTGTGGAGTATCAGAGTGTTGTTGAAACACAGAAATTGCATCGGGATTGAATACAACAGTCACCATGCGCACTTTCCTCCATGGGAGTAGTGTCTCAAACAGTCTACGTTTTGATCGTTCCCTGGAAGATTGGAAGTAGTTTCCGATGCACATCTGAAGGCGTTCTGTAATCTGTGGACTA
Source organism: Schistocerca gregaria (assembly GCF_023897955.1). Taxonomy (NCBI): domain Eukaryota; kingdom Metazoa; phylum Arthropoda; class Insecta; order Orthoptera; family Acrididae; genus Schistocerca; species Schistocerca gregaria. The sequence continues at coordinate 5,272,131 of NC_064926.1, forward strand.
TCAGAGTGTTGATGAAACACAGAAATTGCATCGGGATTGAATACAACAGTCAGCATGCGCACCTTCCTCCATGGGAGTAATGTCTCAAACAGTCTACGCTTTGATCGTTCCCTGGAAAACGAGTAGTAGTTACCGTTTCACATCTGGATGCATTCTGTAATCTGTGGACTATCAGAGTGTTGATGAAACACAGTAATTGCATCGGCATTGAATACAACAGTTACCATGCGCACTATCCTCCATGAAAGTAATGTCTCAAACAGTCTACGCTTTGATCGTTCCCTGGGAGACCAATAGTAGTTTCCGAAGCACATATGGAGGCATTCTGTAAACTGTGGACTATCAGAGTGTTGATGAAACACAGAAATTGCATCGGGATTGAATACAACAGTCACCATGCGCACTTTCCTCCATGGGAGTGGTGTCTCAAACAGTCAACGTTTTGATCGTTCCCTGGAATATCTGAAGTAGTTTCCGATGCACATCTGGTGGCATTCTGTAATCTGTGGACTATCAGAGTGATGATGAAACACAGAAATTGCATCGGGATTGAATACAACAGTCACAATGCGCACTTTCCTCCATGGGAGCAATGTCTCAAACAGTCTACGCTTTGATCGTTCACTGGAAGACCAGTAGTTGTTTCCGATGCACATCTGGAGGCATTCTGGAATCTGTGGACTATCAGAGCGTTGAAGAAACACAGAAATTGCATCGGGATTGAATACAACAGTCAACATGCGCACTTTCCTCCATGGGTGTAATGTCTTAAACAGTCTACGCTTTGATCATTCCCTGGAAGACCAGTAGTAGTTTCCGATTCACATCTTGAGGCAATCTGTAATCTGTGGACTATCTGAGTGATGATGAAACACAGAAATTGCATCGGGATTGAATACAACAGTCACCATGCGCACTTTCCTACATGGGAGTAATGTCTCAAACAGTCTACGCTTTGAACATTCCCTTGAAGACCAGTAGTAGTTTCCGATGCACATCTGGAGGCATTCTGTAATCTGTGGAGTATCAGAGTGTTGATGGAACACAGAAATTGCATCGGGATTGAATACAACAGTCACCATGCGCACTTTCCTCCATGGGAGTAATGTCTCAACCAGTCTAAGCTTTGATCGTTTCCCGGAATACCAGTAGTATTTTCCTAAGCACATTTGGAGGCATACTGTAGTCTGTGGACTATCAGAGTGTTGATGAAACACAGAAATTGCTTCGGGATTGAATACAACTGTCACCATGCGCACTTTCCTCCACGGGGGTAATTCTCAAACAGGCTACGTTTTGATCGTTCTCTGGAAGACCAGTAGTAGTTTCCGATGCACATGTAGACGCATTCTGTAATCTGTGGACCTTCAAAGTGTGGATTGAAACACAGAAATTGCATCGGGATTCAATACAACAGTCACCATGCGCACTTTCCTCCATGAAAGTGATGTCTCAAACAGTCTACGCTTTGATCGTTCCCTGGGAGACCAATAGTAGTTTCCGAAGCACATATGGAGGCATTCTGTAAACTGTGGACTATCAGAGTGTTGATGAAACACAGAAATTGCATCGCGATTGAATACAACAGTCACCATGCGCACTTTCCTCCATATGAGCAATGTCTCAAACAGTCTACGCTTTGATCGTTCACTGGAAGACCAGTAGATGTTTCCGATGCACATCTGGAGGCATTCTGGAATCTGTGGATTATCAGAGTGTAGATGAAACACAGAAATTGCTTCGGGATTGAATACAACAGTCATCATGCGCAATTTCCTCCATGGGAGTAATGTCTAAAACAGTCTACGCTTTGATCATTCCCTGGAAGACCAGTAGTAGTTTTCGATTCATATCTTGAGGCAATCTGTAATCTGTGGACTATCTGAGTGATGATGAAACACAGAAATTGCATCGGGATTGAATACAACAGTCACCATGCGCACTTTCCTACATGGGAGTAATGTCTCAAACAGTCTACGCTTTGAACATTCCCTTGAAGACCAGTAGTAGTTTCCGATGCTCATCTGGAGGCATTCTGTAATCTGTGGAGTATCACAGTGTTGATGAAACACAGAAATTGCATTTGGATTGAATACAACAGTCACCATGCGCACTTTCATCCATGGGAGTAATGTCTCAAACAGTCTAAGGTTTGATCGTTCCCTGGAAGACCACTAGTAGTTTCCGATGCACATCTGGAGGCATTCTGTAATCTGTGGAGTATCAGAGTGTTGTTGAAACACAGAAATTGCATCGGGATTGAATACAACAGTCACCATGCGCACTTTCCTCCATGGGAGTAATCCTCAGACAGTCTACGCTTTAATCGTTCCCTGGAAGACCAGTAGTAGTTTCCGATGCACATCTGGAGGCATTCTGTAATCTGTGGACTATCAGAGTGTTGATGAAAAACAGAAAATGCATCGGGATTGAATAAAACAGTCACCATGCGCACTTTCCTCCATGGGAGTAATGTCACAAACAGTCTACGCTTTGAATGTTCCCTGGAAGACCAGTAGTAGTTACCGATGCACATCTAGAGGCATTCTGTAATCTGTGGACTATCAGAGTGTTGATGAAACACAGAAATTGTATCGGGATTGAATACAACAGTCACCATGCGCACTTTCCTCCATGGGAGTAATGTTTCTAACAGTCTACGCTTTGATCGTTCCCTGGAAGACCAGTAGTAGTTACCGATGCCCATCTGGAGGCATTTTGTAATCTGTGGACTGTCAGAGTGTTGATGAAACACAGAAATTGCATCGGGATTGAATACATCAGTCACCATGCTCACTTTCCTTCATCGGAGTAATGTCTCTAACATTCTACGCTTTGATCATTCCCTGGAAGACCAGTAGTAGTTTCCGATGCACATCTGTAGGCATTCTGTACTCTGTGGACTATCAGAGTGATGATGAAACACAGAAATTGCATCGGGATGGAATACAACAGTCACCATGCGCACTTTCCTCCATGGGAGTAGTGTCTCAAACAGTCTACGTTTTGATCGTTCCCTGGAAGATCGGAAGTAGTTTCCGATGCACATCTGAAGGCATTCTGTAATCTGTGGACTATCAGAGTGTTGATGAAACACAGAAATTGCATCGGGATTGAATACAACAGTCAGCATGCGCACCTTCCTCCATGGGAGTAATGTCTCAAACAGTCTACGCTTTGATCATTCCCTGGAAGACCAGTAGTAGTTTCCGATTCACATCTGGAGGCATTCTGTAATCTGTGGACTATCTGAGTGTTGATGAAACACAGAAATGGCATCGGGATTGAATACAACAGTCACCATGCGCACTTTCCTCCATGGGAGTAATGTCTCAAACAGTCCACGATTTGAACGTTCTCTTGAAGACCAGTAGTAGTTTCCGATGCACATCTGGAGGCATTCTGTAATCTGTGGAGTATCAGAGTGTTGATGAAACACAGAAATTGCATCGGGATTGAATACAACAGTCACCATGCGCACCTTCCTAAATGGGAGTAATGTCTGAAACAGTCTACGATTTGATCGTTCCCTGGAAGACCAGTAGTATTTTCCGAAGCACATTTGGAGGCATACTGTAATCTGTGGACTATCAGAGTGTTGATGAAACACAGAAATTGCATCGGGATTGAATACAACAGTCACCATGCGCACTTTCCTCCATGGGGGTTATTCTCAAACAGTATACGCTTTGTTCGTTCCCTGGAAGACCAGTAGTAGTTTCCGATGCACATCTGGAGGCATTCTGTAATCTGTGTAACTTCAAAGTGTGGATTGAAACACAGAAATTGCATCGGGATTTAATACAACAGTCACCATGCGCATTTTCCTTCATGGGAGTAATGTCCCTAACAGTCTACGATTTGATCATTCCCTGGAAGACCAGTAGGAGTTTCCGATGCACATCTGGAGGCATTCTGTAATCTGTGGACTATCTCAGTGTTGATGAAACATGGAAATAGCATCGGGATTGAATACAACAGTCACCATGCGCTCTTTCCTCCATGGGAGTAATTTCTAAAACAATCTACGATTTGATCGTTCCCTTGGGGACCAGTAGTAGTTTCCGATGCACATCTGGAGGCATTCTGTAATCTGTGGACTATCAGAGTGTTGATGAAACACAGTTATTGCATCGGGATTCAATACAACAGTCACAATGCGCACTTTCCTCATGGGAGCAGTGTCTCAAACAGTCTACGCTTTGATCGTTCCCTGGAAGACCAGTAGTACTTTCCGATGCACATCTGGAAGCATTCTGTAGTCTGTGGACTATCGGAGTTTGGATGAAATACAGAAATTGCATCGGGATTGAATACAACAGTCAGCATGCGCACTTTCCTCCATAAAAGTAAAGTCTCAAACAGTTCAAGCTTTGATCGTTTCCTGGAATACCAGTAGTATTTTCCGAAGCACATTTGGAGGCATACTGTAATCTGTGGACTATCAGAGTGTTGATGGAACACAGAAATTGCTTCGGGATTGAATACAACTGTCACCATGCGCACTTTCCTCCACGGGGGTAATTCTCAAACAGTCTACGCTTTGATCGTTCTCTGGAAGACCAGTAGTAGTTTCCGATTCACATCTGGAGGCATTCTGTAATCTGTGGACTATCTGAGTGTTGATGAAACACAGAAATGGCATCGGGATTGAATACAACAGTCACCATGCGCACTTTCCTCCATGGTAGTAATGTCTCAAACAGTCCACGATTTGAACGTTCCCTTGAAGACCAGTAGTAGTTTCCGATGCACATCTGCAGGCACTCTGTAATCTGTGGACTATCAGAGTGTTGATGAAACACAGAAATTGCATCGGGATCGAATACAACAGTCACCATGCGCACTTTCCTCCATAAAAGTAAAGTCTCAAACAGTCTAAGCTTTGAACGTTTCCTGGAATACCAGTAGTATTTTCCGAAGCACATTTGGAGGCATTTTGTAATCTGTGGACTATCAGAGTGTTGATGAAACACAGAAATTGCTTCGGGATTGAATACAACTGTCACCATGCGCACTTTCCTCCACGGGGGTAATTCTCAAACAGTCTACGCTTTGATCGTTCTCTGGAAGACCAGTAGTAGTTTCCGATTCACATCTGGAGGCATTCTGTAATCTGTGGACTATCTGAGTGTTGATGAAACACAGAAATGGCATCGGGATTGAATACAACAGTCACCATGCGCACTTTCCTCCATGGGAGTAATGTCTCCAACAGTCCACGATTTGAAAGTTCCCTTGAAGACCAGTAGTAGTTTCCGATGCACATCTGGAGGCATTCTGTAATCTGTGGATTATCAGAGTGTTGATGAAACACAGAAATTGCATCGGGATTGAATACAACAGTCACCATGCGCACTTTCCTCCATAAAAGTAAAGTCTCAAACAGTCTACGCTTTGATCGTTCCCTGGAAGACCAGTAGTAGTTTCTGAAGCACATCTGGAGGCATTCTGTAACCTGTGGACTATCAGAGTGTTGATGAAACACAGAAATTGCATCGGGATTGAATACAAGAGTCACCATGCGTACTTTCCCCCATGGGAGTAATGTCTCAAACAGTCTAAGCTTTGATCGTTCCCTGGAAGACCACTAGTAGTTTCCGATGCACATCTGGAGGCATTCTGTAATCTGTGGAGTATCAGAGTGTTGATGAAACACAGAAATTGCATCGGGATTGAATACAACAGTCACCATGCGCACCTTCCTAAATGGGAGTAATGTCTGAAACAGTCTACGCTTTGATCGTTCCCTGGAAGACCGGTAGTATTTTCCGAAGCACATTTGGAGGCATACTGTAATCTGTGGACTATCAGAGTGTTGATGAAACACAGAAATTGCATCGGGATTGAATACAACAGACAGAATGCGCACTTTCCTCCATGGGAGTAATGTCTCAAACAGTCTACGCTTTGAACGTTCCCTTGAAGACAAGTAGTAGTTTCCGATGCACATCTGGAGGCATTCTGTAACCTGTGGAGTATCAGAGTGTTGATGAAACACAGAAATTGCATCGGGAGTGAATACAACAGTCACCATGCGCAATTTTCCTCCACGGCAGTATTGTCTAAAACTGTCTACGCTTTGATCATTCCCTGGAAGACCAGTAGTAGTTTCCGATTCACATCTGGAGGCGTTCTGTAATCTGTGGACTATCAGAGTGTTGATGAAACACAGAAATTGCATCGCGATTGAATACAACAGTCACCATGCGCACTTTCCTCCATGGGAGTAATGTCTCAAACAGTCTAAGCTTTGATCGTTTCCTGGAAGACCAGTAGTATTTTCCGAAGCCCATTGGAGGCATACTGTAATCTGTGGACAATCAGAGTGTTGATGAAACACAGAAATTGCTTCGGGATTGAATACAACAGTTACCATGCGCTCTTTCCTCCGTGGGGGTAGTTCTCAAACAGTCTACGCTTTGATCGTTCTCTGGAAGACCAGTAGTAGTTTCCGATGCACATCTAGAGCCATTCTGTAATCTGTGTACCTTCAAAGTGTGGATTGAAACACAAAAATTGCCTCGGGATTTAATACAACAGTCATGATGCGCACTTTCCTCCATGGGAGTAATGTCTCAAACAGTCTACGCTTTGATCGTTCCCTGGAAAACGAGTACTAGTTACCGATTCACATCTGGAGGAATTCTGTAATCTGTACGCTATCAGAGTGTTGATGAAACACAGTAATAGCATTAGGATTGAATACAACATTCACCATGCGCACTTTCCTCCATGAAAGTAATGTCTCAAACAGTCTACGCTTTGATCGTTCCCTGAGAGACCAATAGTAGTTTCCGAAGCACATATGGAGGCGTCCTGTAAACTGTGGACTATCAGAGTGTTGATGAAACATAGAAATTGCATCGTGATTGAATACACCAGTCACCATGCGCACTTCCCTCCATGAGGGTTATTTTCAAACAGTCTACGCTTTGATCGTTCACTGGAAGACCAGTAGTTGTTTCCGATGCACATCTGGAGGCATTCTGTAATCTGTGGACTATCTGAGTGTTGATGAAACACAGAAATTGCATCGGGATTGAATACAACAGTCACCATGCGCACTTTCCTCCATGAGAGTAATGTCTCAAACAGTAAACGCTTTGAACGTTCCCTTGAAGACCAGTAGTAGTTTCCGATGCACATCTGGAGGCATTCTGTACTCTGTGGAGTATCAGAGTGTTGATGAAACACAGAAATTGCATTTGGATTGAATACAACAGTCACCATGCGCACTTTCCTCCATAATAGTAAAGACTCAATCAGTCTACGCTTTGATCGTTCCCTCTAAGACCAGTAGTAGTTTCCGATGCACATCTGGAGGCATTCTGTACGCTGTGGACTATCAGAGTCTTGATGAAAAACAGAAATTGCATCGGGATTGAATACAACAGTCACCATGCGCACTTTCCGCCATGGGAGTAAAGTCTCAAACAGTCTAAGGTTTGATCGTTCCCTGGAAGGCCACTAGTAGTTTCCGATGCACATCTGGAGGCATTCTGTAATCTGTGGAGTATCAGAGTGTTGTTGAAACGCAGAAATTGCATCGGGATTGAATACAACAGTCACCATGCGCACCTTCATAAATGGGAGTAATGTCTGAAACAGTCTAAGCTTTGATCGATCCCTGGAAGACCAGTAGTAGTTTCCGATGCACATCTCGTGGCATTCTCTAATCTGTGGACTATCAGAGTGTTGATGAAACACAGAAATTGCATCGGGATTGATTACAACAGTCTCCATGCGCACTTTCCTCCATGGGAGCAATGTCTCAACAGTCTACGCTTTGATCGTTCCCTGGAAGACCAGTAGTAGTTTCCGATGCACATCTGAAGGCATTCTGTAATCTGTGGACTATCAGCGTGTTGATGAAACACAGAAATTGCATCGGGATTGAATACAACAGTCACCATGCGCACTTTCCTCCATGGGAGGAATGTCTAAAACAGTCTACGCTTTGATCATTCCCTGGAAGACCAGTAGTAGTTTCCGATTCACATCTGGAGGCATTCTGTAATCTGTGGACTATCTGAGTGTTGATGAAACACAGAAATTGCATCGGGATTGAATACAACAGTCACCATGCGCACTTTCCTCCATGGGAGTAATGTCTCAAACGGTCCACGATTTGATCGTTCCCTTGAAGACCAGTAGTAGTTTCCGATGCACATCTGGAGGCATTCTGTAATCTGTGGAGTATCAGAGTGTTGATGAAACACAGAAATTGCATCGGGATTGAATACAACAGTCACCATGCGCACTTTCCTCCATAAAAGAAAAGTCTCAAAGAGTCTACGCTTTGATCGTTGCCTGGAAGACAAGTAGTAGTTTCTGAAGCACATCTGGAGGCATTCTGTAACCTGTGGACTATCAGAGTGTTGATGAAACACAGAAATTGCATCGGGATTGAATACAACAGACACCATGCGTACTTTCCCCCATGGGAGTAATGTCTCAAACAGTCTAAGCTTTGATCGTTCCCTGGAAGACCACTAGTAGTTTCCGATGCACATCTGGAGGCATTCTGTAATCTGTGGAGTATCAGAGTGTTGATGAAACACAGAAATTGCATCGGGATTGAATACAACAGTCACCATGCGCACCTTCCTAAATGGGAGTAATGTCTGAAACAGTCTACGCTTTGATCGTTCCCTGGAAGACCAGTAGTATATTCCGAAGCGCATTTGGAGGCATACTGTAATCTGTGGACTATCAGAGTGTTGATGAAACACAGAAATTGCATCGGGGTTGAATACAACAGTCACCATGCGCACTTTCCTCCATGGGGGTTATTCTCAAACAGTCTACGCTTTGTTCGTTCCCTGGAAGACCAGTAGTAGTTTCCGATGCACATCTGGAGGCATTCTGTAATCTGTGGAATATCTCAGTGTTGATGAAACACGGAAATTGCATCGGGATTGAATACAACAGTCACAATGCGCTCTTTCCTGCGTGGGAGCAGTGTCTCAAACAGTCTACGCTTTGATCGTTCCCTGGAAGACCAGTAGTAGTTTCCGATGCACATCTGGAAGCATTCTGTAGTCTGTAGACTATCGGATTTTTGATGTAACACAGAAATTGCATCGGGATTGAATACAACAGTCACCATGCACACTTTCCTCCATGGGAGTAATTTCTCAAACAGTCTACGATTTGATCGTTACCTTGAAGACCTGTAGTAGTTTCCGATGCACATCTGGAGACATTCTCTAATCTGTGGACTATCAGAGTGTTGATGAAACACAGTTATCGCATCGGGATTCAATACAACAGTCACAATGCGCACTTTCCTCATGGGAGTAATGTCTCCAACAGTCCACGATTTGAACGTTCCCTTGAAGACCAGTAGTAGTTTCCGATGCACATCTGGAGGCATTCTGTAATCTGTGGAGTATCAGAGTGTTGATGAAACACAGAAATTGCATCGGGATTGAATACAACAGTCACCATGCGCGCTTTCCTCCATAAAAGAAAAGTCTCAAAGAGTCTACGCTTTGATCGTTGCCTGGAAGACAAGTAGTAGTTTCTGAAGCACATCTGGAGGCATTCTGTAACCTGTGGACTATCAGAGTGTTGATGAAACACAGAAATTGCATCGGGATTGAATACAACAGACACCATGCGTACTTTCCCCCATGGGAGTAATGTCTCAAACAGTCTAAGCTTTGATCGTTCCCTGGAAGACCACTAGTAGTTTCCGATGCACATCTGGAGGCATTCTGTAATCTGTGGAGTATCAGAGTGTTGATGAAACACAGAAATTGCATCGGGATTGAATACAACAGTCACCATGCGCACCTTCCTAAATGGGAGTAATGTCTGAAACAGTCTACGCTTTGATCGTTCCCTGGAAGACCAGTAGTATATTCCGAAGCGCATTTGGAGGCATACTGTAATTTGTGGATTATCAGAGTGTTGATGAAAAAAAGAAATTGCATCGGGATTGAATACAACAGTCAGCTTGCGCACTTTCCTCCATAAAAGTAAAGTCTCAAACAGTTTAAGCTTTGATCGTTTCCTGGAATACCAGTAGTATTTTCCGAAGCACATTTGGAGGCATACTGTAATCTGTGGACTATCAGAGTGTTGATGGAACACAGAAATTGCTTCGGGATTGAATACAACTGTCACCATGCGCACTTTCCTCCACGGGGGTTATTCTCAAACAGTCTACGCTTTGATCGTTCTCTGGAAGACCAGTAGTAGTTTCCGATTCACATCTGGAGGCATTCTGTAATCTGTGGACTATCTGAGTGTTGATAAAACACAGAAATGGCATCGGGATTGAATACAACAGTCACCATGCGCACTTTCCTCCATGGTAGTAATGTCTCAAACAGTCCACGATTTGAACGTTCTCTTGAAGACCAGTAGTAGTTTCCGATGCACATATTCAGGCACTCTGTAATCTGTGGACTATCAGAGTGTTGATGAAACACAGAAATTGCATCGGGATTGAATACAACAGTCACCATGCGCACTTTCCTCCATAAAAGTAAAGTCTCTAACAGTCTAAGCTTTGATCGTTTCCTGGAATACCAGTAGTAGTTTCCGATGCACATCTGGAGGCATTCTGTAATCTGTGGATTATCAGAGTGTTGATGAAACACAGAAATTGCATCGGGATTGAATACAACAGTCACCATGAGAACTTTCCTCCATAAAAGTAAAGTCTCAAACAGTCTACGCTTTGATCGTTCCCTGGAAGACCAGTAGTAGTTTCTGAAGCACATCTGGAGGCATTCTGTAACCTGTGGACTATCAGAGTGTTGATGAAAAACAGAAATTGCATCGGGATTGAATACAACAGTCACCATGCGTACTTTCCCCCATGGGAGTAATGTCTCAAACAGTCTAAGCTTTGATCGTTCCCTGGAAGACCACTAGTAGTTTCCGATGCTCATCTGGAGGCATTCTGTAATCTGTGGAGTATCAGAGTGTTGATGAAACACACTAATTGCATCGGGATTGATTACAACAGTCACCATGCGCACCTTCCCAAATGGGAGTAATGTCTGAAACAGTCTACGCTTTGATCGTTCCCTGGAAGGCCAGTAGTATTTTCCGAAGCACATTTGGAGGCATACTGTAATCTGTGGACTATCAGAGTGTTGATGAAACACAGAAATTGCATCGGGATTGAATACAGCAGTCACCATGCGCACTTTCCTCCATGGGGGTTATTCTCAAACAGTCTACGCTTTGTTCGTTCCCTGGAAGACCAGTAGTAGTTTCCGATGCACATCTGGAGGCATTCTGTAATCTGTGTACCTTCAAAGTGTGGATTGAAACACAGAAATTGCATCGGGATTTAATACAACAGTCACCATGCGCATTTTCCTTCATGGGAGTAATGTCTCTAACAGTCTACGATTTGATCATTCCCTGGAAGACCAGTAGTAGTTTCCGATGCACATCTGGAAGCATTCTGTAATCTGTGGACTATCTCAGTGTTGATGAACATGGAAATAGCATCGGGATTGAATACAACAGTCACCATGCGCTCTTTCCTCCATGGGAGTAATTTCTAAAACAATCTACGATTTGATCGTTCCCTTGAGGACCAGTTGTAGTTTCCGATGCACATCTGGAGGCATTCTGTAATATGTGGACTATCAGAGTGTTGATGAAACACAGTTATTGCATCGGGATTCAATACAACAGTCACAATGCGCACTTTCCTCATGGGAGCAGTGTCTCAAACAGTCTACGCTTTGATCGTTCCCTGGAAGACCAGTAGTAGTTTCCGATGCACACCTGGAGGCTTTCTGTAACCTGTGGAGTATCAGAGTGTTGATGAAACACAGAAATTGCATCGGGAGTGAATACAACAGTCACCATGCGCAATTTCCTCCACGGCAGTATTGTCTAAAACTGTCTACGCTTTGATCATTCCCTGGAAGACCAGTAGTAGTTTCCGATTCACATCTGGAGGCGTTCTGTAATCTGTGGACTATCAGAGTGTTGATGAAACACAGAAATTGCATCGCGATTGAATACAACAGTCACCATGCGCACTTTCCTCCATGGGAGTAATGTCTCAAACAGTCTAAGCTTTGATCGTTTCCTGGAAGACCAGTAGTATTTTCCGAAGCCCATTGGAGGCATACTGTTATCTGTGGACAATCAGAGTGTTGATGAAACACAGAAATTGCTTCGGGATTGAATACAACAGTTACCATGCGCTCTTTCCTCCGTGGGGGTAATTCTCAAACAGTCTACGCTTTGATCGTTCTCTGGAAGACCAGTAGTAGTTTCCGATGCACATCTAGAGCCATTCTGTAATCTGTGGACCTTCAAAGTGTGGATTGAAACACAAAAATTGCCTCGGGTTTGAATACAACAGTCATGATGCGCACTTTCCTCCATGGGAGTAATGTCTCAAACAGTCTACGCTTTGATCGTTCCCTGGAAAACGAGTAGTAGTTACCGATTCACATCTGGAGGAATTCTGTAATCTGTGGACTATCAGAATGTTGATGAAACACCGTAATTAAATTAGGATTGAATACAACAGTCACCATGCGCACTTTCCTCCATGAAAGTAATGTCTCAAACAGTCTACACTTTGATCGTTCCCTGAGAGACCAATAGTAGTTTCCGAAGCACATATGGAGGCATCCTGTAAACTGTGGACTATCAGAGTGTTGATGAAACATAGAAATTGCATCGTGATTGAATACAACTGTCACCATGCGCACTTCCCTCCATAAGGGTTATTTTCAAACAGTCTACGCTTTGTTCGTTCCCTGGAAGACCAGTAGTAGTTTCCGATTCACATCTGGAGGCATTCTGTAATCTGTGGATTATCTGAGTGTTGATGAAACACAGAAATGGCATCGGGATTGAATACAACAGTCACCATGCGCACTTTCCTCCATGGGAGTAATGTCTAAAACAGTCCACGATTTGAAAGTTCCCTTGAAGACCAGTAGTAGTTTCCGATGCACATCTGGAGGCATTCTGTAATCTGTGGATTATCAGAGTGTTGATGAAACACAGAAATTGCATCGGGATTGAATACAACAGTCACCATGAGAACTTTCCTCCATAAAAGTAAAGTCTCAAACAGTCTACGCTTTGATCGTTCCCTGGAAGACCAGTAGTAGTTTCTGAAGCACATCTGGAGGCATTCTGTAACCTGTGGACTATCAGAGTGTTGATGAAAAACAGAAATTGCATCGGGATTGAATACAACAGTCACCATGCGTACTTTCCCCCATGGGAGTAATGTCTCAAACAGTCTAAGCTTTGATCGTTCCCTGGAAGACCACTAGTAGTTTCCGATGCTCATCTGGAGGCATTCTGTAATCTGTGGAGTATCAGAGTGTTGATGAAACACACTAATTGCATCGGGATTGATTACAACAGTCACCATGCGCACCTTCCCAAATGGGAGTAATGTCTGAAACAGTCTACGCTTTGATCGTTCCCTGGAAGGCCAGTAGTATTTTCCGAAGCACATTTGGAGGCATACTGTAATCTGTGGACTATCAGAGTGTTGATGAAACACAGAAATTGCATCGGGATTGAATACAGCAGTCACCATGCGCACTTTCCTCCATGGGGGTTATTCTCAAACAGTCTACGCTTTGTTCGTTCCCTGGAAGACCAGTAGTAGTTTCCGATGCACATCTGGAGGCATTCTGTAATCTGTGTACCTTCAAAGTGTGGATTGAAACACAGAAATTGCATCGGGATTTAATACAACAGTCACCATGCGCATTTTCCTTCATGGGAGTAATGTCTCTAACAGTCTACGATTTGATCATTCCCTGGAAGACCAGTAGTAGTTTCCGATGCACATCTGGAAGCATTCTGTAATCTGTGGACTATCTCAGTGTTGATGAACATGGAAATAGCATCGGGATTGAATACAACAGTCACCATGCGCTCTTTCCTCCATGGGAGTAATTTCTAAAACAATCTACGATTTGATCGTTCCCTTGAGGACCAGTTGTAGTTTCCGATGCACATCTGGAGGCATTCTGTAATATGTGGACTATCAGAGTGTTGATGAAACACAGTTATTGCATCGGGATTCAATACAACAGTCACAATGCGCACTTTCCTCATGGGAGCAGTGTCTCAAACAGTCTACGCTTTGATCGTTCCCTGGAAGACCATTAGTAGTTTCCGATGCACACCTGGAGGCTTTCTGTAACCTGTGGAGTATCAGAGTGTTGATGAAACACAGAAATTGCATCGGGAGTGAATACAACAGTCACCATGCGCAATTTCCTCCACGGCAGTATTGTCTAAAACTGTCTACGCTTTGATCATTCCCTGGAAGACCAGTAGTAGTTTCCGATTCACATCTGGAGGCGTTCTGTAATCTGTGGACTATCAGAGTGTTGATGAAACACAGAAATTGCATCGCGATTGAATACAACAGTCACCATGCGCACTTTCCTCCATGGGAGTAATGTCTCAAACAGTCTAAGCTTTGATCGTTTCCTGGAAGACCAGTAGTATTTTCCGAAGCCCATTGGAGGCATACTGTAATCTGTGGACAATCAGAGTGTTGATGAAACACAGAAATTGCTTCGGGATTGAATACAACAGTTACCATGCGCTCTTTCCTCCGTGGGGGTAATTCTCAAACAGTCTACGCTTTGATCGTTCTCTGGAAGACCAGTAGTAGTTTCCGATGCACATCTAGAGCCATTCTGTAATCTGTGGACCTTCAAAGTGTGGATTGAAACACAAAAATTGCCTCGGGTTTGAATACAACAGTCATGATGCGCACTTTCCTCCATGGGAGTAATGTCTCAAACAGTCTACGCTTTGATCGTTCCCTGGAAAACGAGTAGTAGTTACCGATTCACATCTGGAGGAATTCTGTAATCTGTGGACTATCAGAATGTTGATGAAACACCGTAATTAAATTAGGATTGAATACAACAGTCACCATGCGCACTTTCCTCCATGAAAGTAATGTCTCAAACAGTCTACACTTTGATCGTTCCCTGAGAGACCAATAGTAGTTTCCGAAGCACATATGGAGGCATCCTGTAAACTGTGGACTATCAGAGTGTTGATGAAACATAGAAATTGCATCGTGATTGAATACAACTGTCACCATGCGCACTTCCCTCCATAAGGGTTATTTTCAAACAGTCTACGCTTTGTTCGTTCCCTGGAAGACCAGTAGTAGTTTCCGATACACATCTGGAGGCGTTCTGTAATCTGTGGACCTTCAAAATGTGGATTGAAACACAGAAATTCCATCGGGATTTAATACAACAGACACCATGCGCCCTTTCCTCCATGGGAGTAATGTCTCCAACAGTCTACGACTTGATCATTCCCTGGAAGACCAGTAGTAGTTTCTGAAGCACATCTGGAGGCATTCTGTAATCTGTGGACTATCCTAGTGTTGATAAAACATAGAAATTGCATCGGGATTGAATACAACAGTCACCATGCGCACTTTCCTCCATGGGAGTAGTGTCTCAAACAGTCAACGTTTTGATCGTTCCCTGGGAGACCAATAGTAGTTTCCGATGCACATCTGGTGGCATTCTGTAATCTGTGGACTATCAGAGTGTTGATGAAACACAGAAATTGCATCGGGATTGAATACAACAGTCACCATGCGCACTTTCCTCCATGGGAGCAATGTCTCAAACAGTCTACGCTTTGTTCGTTCCCTGGAAGACCAGTAGTAGTTTCCGATGCACATCTGGAGGCGTTCTGTAATCTGTGGACCTTCAAAATGTGGATTGAAACACAGAAATTCCATCGGGATTGAATACAACAGTCACCATGCGCACTTTCCTCCATAAGAGTAATGTCTCAAACAGTAAACGCTTTGAACGTTCCATTGAAGACCAGTAGTAGTTTCCGATGCACATCAGGAGGCATTCTGTACTCTGTGGAGTATCAGAGTGTTGATGAAACACAGAAATTGCATTTGGATTGAATACAACAGTCACCATGCGCACTTTCCTCCATAATGGTAAAGACTCAATCAGTCTACGCTTTGATCGTTCCCTCTAAGACCAGTAGTAGTTTCCGATGCACATCTGGAGGCATTCTGTACGCTGTGGACTATCAGAGTGTTGATGAAAAACAGAAATTGCATCGGGATTGAATACAACAGTCACCATGCGCACTTTCCTCCATGGGAGTAATGTCTCAAACAGTCTAAGGTTTGATCGTTCCCTGGAAGACCACTAGTAGTTTCCGATGCACATCTGGAGGCATTCTGTAATCTGTGGAGTATCAGAGTGTTGTTGAAACGCAGAAATTGCATCGGGATTGAATACAACAGTCACCATGCGCAACTTCATAAATGGGAGTAATGTCTGAAACAGTCTAAGCTTTGATCGATCCTTGGAAGACCAGTAGTAGTTTCCGATGCACATCTCGTGGCATTCTCTAATCTGTGGACTATCAGAGTGTTGATGAAACACAGAAATTGCATCGGGATTGATTACAACAGTCTCCATGCGCAATTTCCTCCATGGGAGCAATGTCTCAACAGTCTACGCTTTGATCGTTCCCTGGAAGCCCAGTAGTAGTTTCCGATGCACATCTGAAGGCATTCTGTAATCTGTGGACTATCAGCGTGTTGATGAAACACAGAAATTGCATCGGGATTGAATACAACAGTCACCATGCGCACTTTCCTCCATGGGAGGAATGTCTCAACGGTCTACGCTTTGATCGTTCCCTGGAAGCCCAGTAGTAGTTTCCGATGCACATCTGAAGGCATTCTGTAATCTGTGGACTATCAGCGTGTTGATGAAACACAGAAATTGCATCGGGATTGAATACAACAGTCACCATGCGCACTTTCCTCCATGGGAGGAATGTCTAAAACAGTCTACGCTTTGATCATTCCCTGGAAGACCAGTAGTAGTTTCCGATTCACATCTGGAGGCATTCTGTAATCTGTGGAGTATCAGAGTGTTGATGAAACACAGAAATTGCATCGGGATTGAATACAACAGTCACCATGCGCACTTTCCTCCATGGGAGTAATGTCTCAAACGGTCCACGATTTGAACGTTCCCTTGAAGACCAGTAGTAGTTTCCGATGCACATCTGGAGGCATTCTGTAATCTGTGGAGTATCAGAGTGTTGATGAAACACAGAAATTGCATCGGGATTGAATACAACAGTCACCATGCGCACTTTCCTCCATAAAAGAAAAGTCTCAAAGAGTCTACGCTTTGATCGTTGCCTGGAAGACAAGTAGTAGTTTCTGAAGCACATCTGGAGGCATTCTGTAACCTGTGGACTATCAGAGTGTTGATGAAACACAGAAATTGCATCGGGATTGAATACAACAGACACCATGCGTACTTTCCCCCATGGGAGTAATGTCTCAAACAGTCTAAGCTTTGATCGTTCCCTGGAAGACCACTAGTAGTTTCCGATGCACATCTGGAGGCATTCTGTAATCTGTGGAGTATCAGAGTGTTGATGAAACACAGAAATTGCATCGGGATTGAATACAACAGTCACCATGCGCACCTTCCTAAATGGGAGTAATGTCTGAAACAGTCTACGCTTTGATCGTTCCCTGGAAGACCAGTAGTATATTCCGAAGCGCATTTGGAGGCATACTGTAATCTGTGGACTATCAGAGTGTTGATGAAACACAGAATTTGCATCGGGATTGAATACAACAGTCACCATGCGCACTTACCTCCATGGGAGTAATGTCTCAAACAGTCTACCCTTTGATCATTCCCTGGAAGACCAGTTGTAGTTTTCGATTCACATCTGGGGGCATTCTGTAATCTGTGAACTATCTGAGTGTTGATGAAACACAGAAATTGCATCGGGATAGAATACAACAGTCACCATGCGCACTTTCCTCCATGGGGGTTATTCTCAAACAGTCTACGCTTTGTTCGTTCCGTGGAAGACCAGTAGTAGTTTCCGATGCTCATCTGGAGGCATTCTGTAATCTGTGGACCTTCAAAGTGTGGATTGAAACACAGAAATTGCATCGGGATTTAATACAACAGTCACCATGCGCACTTTCCTCCATGTGAGTAATGTCTCTAACAGTCTACGATTTGATCATTCCCTGGAAGACCAGTAGTAGTTTCCGATGCACATCTGGAGGCATTCTGTAATCTGAGGACTATCCCATTGTTGATGAAACACCGAAATTGCATCGGGATTGAATACAACAGTCACCATGTGCTCTTTCGTCCATGGGAGCAGTGTCTCAAACAGTTGATCGTTCCCTGGAAGACCAGTAGTAGTTTCCGATGCACATCTGGAAGCATTCTGTAGTCTGTGGACTATCGGAGTTTTGATGAAACACAGAAATTGCAACGGGATTGAATACAACAGTCACCATGCGCAATTTCCCCCATGGGAGTAATGTCTCAAACCGCGTACGCTTTGATCGTTCCCTGGAACACCAGTAGTACTTACTGATGCACATCAGGAGGTATTCTGTAATCTTTGGACTATCAGAGTGTTGATGAAACACAGAAATTGCATCGGGATTGAATAAAACAGTCACCATGCGCACTTTCCTCCGTGGGAGTAATGTCTCAAACAGTCTACGATTTGATCGTTCCCTTGAAGAAAAGTAGTAGTTTCCGAAGCACATCTGGAGGCATTCTGTAGTCTGTGGACTATCAGAGTGTTGATGAAACACAGAAACTTCATCGGGATTGATACAACATCCACCAAGCGGATTTTGCTCCAAGGGAGGAATGTCTCAGAATGTCTTTACTTTGATCGATCCCTGGAAGACCAGTAGTAGTTTCCGAAGCACGTCTGGAGGCATTCTGTAGTCTGTGGCCCCAGAGTATTGATGAAGCACAGAAATGGAATCGGGATTGAATACAACAAGCACCATGCTGACATAATTCCATGGGAGTAATGTCTCAAACTGTCTACGATTTAATCGTTCCCTGGAAGACCAGTAGTAGTTTCTAAGTGCATATGGAGGCATTCTGTAATCTGTGGACTTTCAGGATGTTCATGAAACACAGAAATTGCATCGGGATTGAGTACAACATCCACCATGCGTATTTTTCTCCAAGGGAGTAATGTCTCAAAGTGTCTACGATCTGATCCTTCCTGGGAGACCTGTAGTAATTTACGAAGCACACCTGGAGGCATTCTATAATCTGTGGACATTCAGAGTGTTGATGAAACACACAAATTGCATCGGGATTGAATACAACAGGCACCATGCGAAGTTTTCTATATGATAGGGATTTCTCAAACTGTCTACGCTTTGATCTTTCCCTGGAAGACCAGTAATAGTCTCGGGTGCACATCTGGAGGCATTCTGAAATCTGTGGACCTTCAGAGTGTTGATGAAGCAAAGAAATGGCATCGGGATTGAATACAACAGGCAGCATTCGGAATTTTCTCCATGGGAGTAATGTCTCAAACTGTCCTAGATTTGATCGTTCCATGGAAGACCAGTAGTAGTTTCTGAAGCACATTTGGATGCATCCTGTAATCTGTGGACCTTCACGGTGTTGATGAAACACAGAAATTGCACCGGGAATGAATACAAAAATCACCATGCGGACTTTCTCAATGGGAGTAATGTCTCAAACCGTCTACGCTTTGATCGTTCCCAGCAATACCACTAGTAGTTGCTGAAGCACATCTTTAGGCATTCTGTAAACTGTGGACCTTCAGAGTGTTGATGAAACAAAGAAATTGCATCGGGATTGAATACAACAGGCACCATGCGGAATTTTTTCCATGGGAATAATGTCTCTAACTGTCTACGCTTTGATCGCAGCCTGGAAGACCAGTAGTAGTTTCACTAGCACTTCTGGATGCATTCTGTAATCTGTGGACCTTCAGAGTGTGGATGAAACACAGTAATTGCATCGGGATTGAATAAAAAAGGCACCATTCGGTCTTTTCTCAATGGGAGTAGTGTCTCAAACTGTCTTCACTTTGATCGTTCCCTGGAAGACCTGTAGTAGTTTCCAAATCACATCTGGAGACATTCTGTAGGCTGTGGATCCTCTGGGTGTTGATGTAACACAGAAATTGCATCGGGATTGAATACAACCGACACCATGCCGACTTTTACTCCATGGGAGTAATGTCTCAAACTGTACGCTTATATCGTTTGATGGAAGACCAGTATTAGATTCCGAAGCACATCTGGAGGCATTCTGTAATCTGTGGACCTTCAGCGTGTTGATGAAACACAGAAATTGCATCGGGATTGAATACAACACGCACCATGCAGACTTATCTCCATGGGAGTAATGTCTCTAACTGTCTACTTTTTGATCGTTCCCTGGAAGACCAGTAGTAGATTAAGAAGCACATCTGGAGGCATTCTGTAATCTGTGGGGCTACTGAGTGTTGATGAAACACAGAAATTGCATCGGGATTTTATACAACAGACACAATAACGACTTTTCTCCATGGCAGTAATGTCTCAAACAGTCTACGCTTAGATCGTTCCATGGAAGACCAGTATTAGTTTCCGAAGCACATCTGGATGCATTCTGTAAACTGTGGACCTTCAGCGTGTTGATAAAAAACTGAAATTGCATCGGGATTTAATACTACAGTCACCATGCGGACTTTACTCCATGCGAGTGATGTCTCAAACTGTCTATGCGTTGATCGTACACTGGAAGACCAGCAGTAGTTTCCGAAGCACATGTGGAGGCAGTCCGTAATCTGTAGACCTTTAGAGTGTTGATGAAACAAAGGAATTGCATTGGGATTGAATACAACAGACACCATGCAGACTCTTCTCCAAGGCAGTAATTTCTTAAACTATCTACTCTTTGATCGTTCCCTGGAAGACCAGTAGTAGTTTGCGAACCACATCTGGTGGCATTCTGTACCCTGTAGACCTTCAGAGTGTTAATGAAACACAGAGATTGCATCGGGATTGAATAAAACAGGCACCATGCAGACTTTTCTCCATGGGAGTAATGTCTCAATCTGTCTACACTATGAGCGTTCCCTGGAAGACCAGTAGTAGTTTCCGAAGCACATCTGGAGGCATTCTGTAATCTGTGGACCTTCAGAGTGTGGATGAAACACAGTAATTGCATCGCGATTGAATAAAAAAGGTACCATTCGGACTTTTCTCAATAAGAGTAGTGTCTCAAACTGTCTTCACTTTGATCGTTCCCTGGAAGACCTGTAGTAGTTTTCAAATCACATCTGGAGTCATTCTGTAATCTGTGGAGCCTCTGAGTGTTGTCGAGACACAGAAATTGCATAGGGATTGAATACAACAGACACCATGCCGACTTTTCTCCATGGGAGTAATGCCTCAAACTGTCTACGCATAGATCGTTCCCTGGAAGACCAGTATTAGTTTCCGAAACATATCTGGAGGCATTCTGTAATCTGTGGACCTTCAGCGTGTTGATGAAAGTCAGAAATTGCATCGGGATTGAATACAACAGGCACCATGCGGTCTTTACTCCATAGGAGTAATGTCTCAAACTGTCTATGCGTTGATCGTACACTGGAAGACCAGTAGTAGTTTCCCAAGCACATGTGGAGGCAGTCCGTAATCTGTGGACCTTCAGAGTGTTAATGAAACACAGAAATTGCATTGGTATTGAATACAACAGGCACCATGCAGACTTTTCTCTATGGCAGTAATTTCTCAAACTATCTACGCTTTGATCGTTCCCTGGAAGACCAGTAGCAGTTTCCGAAGCTCATCTGGAAGCATTCTGTAATCTGTGGACCATCGGAGTGTTGGTGAAATACAGAGATTGCATCGTGATTGAATACAACATTCACCATGCGGACTTTACTCCATGAGAGTAATGTATCAAACAGTCTACGTTTTGATCGTTCCCTGGATGACCAGTAGTAGTTTCTGAAGCACATCTGGAGGCATTCTGTAATCTGAGGACCTTCAGAGTGTTGATGAAGCACAGAAATTGCATCGGGATTGGATACAACAGGCACCATGCGTACTTTACTGCATGGGAGAAATGTCTCAAACTGTCTACGTTTGTTCGTACCCTGGAAGACCAGTAGTAGTTTCCGAAGCACATCTGGAGGCATTCTGTAATCAGAGTACCTTCAGACTGTTGATGAAACACAGAAAATCATCGGGAGTGAATACAACAGGCACCATGCGGAGTTTTCTCCGAGGGAGTAATGTCTCAAACTGTCTACGTTTTGATCGTTACCTGGCAGACCAATAGTAGTTTCCAAAGCACATCTGGAGGCGTTCTGTAGTATGTGGACCTTCAGAGTGTTGATGAAATGCAGAAATGTTATCGGGATTGAATACAACAATCACCATCCGGACTTCTCTCCATGGGAGTAATGTCTCATGCTGTCTACGTTTTGATCGTTACCTGGAAGACGAATAGAAGTTTTCGAAGCACATCTGGTGGCACTCTGTAATCTGTGGACCTTCAGAGTGTTGATGAAACACAGAAATTGCTTTGGGATTGAATAACACAGGCACCATGCAGACTTTTCTCCATGGGAGTAAGGTCTCAATCTGTCTACAATTTAGATCGGTCCCTGGTAGACCAATAGTACTTTCCGAAGTACATCTGTAGGCGTTCTGTAATCTGTGGACCTTCAGAGTGTTGATGAAACACAGGTATTGCATCGGGATTGAATACAACAGGCACCATGCAGACTTTTAACCATGGGAGTAATGTCTCAAACTGTCTACGCTTTGATCGTTCCTGGGAGACCAGTTCTAGTTTCTGAAGCATACGTGGAGGCATTCTGTAATTTGTGGACATCAGAGTGTTGATAAAGCATAGAAATTGCATCGGGATTGAATACAAGAGGTACCATGCGGAGTTTTCTCCATGATAGGGATGTCTCAAACTGTCTATACGTTGATCTTTCCCTGGAAGATCGTTTGTAGTTTCCGAATCACATCTGGAGGCATTCTGTATAATGTGGAACTTCGAAGTGTTAATGAAACACAGAAATTGCAATGGTATTGAATACAAGAGGCACCATGCAGACTTTTCTCCATGGCAGTAATTTCTCAAACTGTCTGCGCTTTGATCGATTCCTGGAAGACCAGTAGTAGTCCCAGAAGCACATCTGGAGGCGTTCTGTAATCTATAGACCTTCAGAGTACTGATGAAACACAGAAAGTACATCGGGATTGTATACAACAGACACCATTTGGACTTTCCTTTATTGGACAAACGTCTCAATCTTTCTAAGCTTTGATCTATTCCTGGATGACCAGTGGTAGTTTCCGAAGCACATCTGGAGTCATTCTGTAATCTGTGGACCTTCAGAGTGTTGATGAAACACAGAAATTGGATCGAGATAGAATTCAACAACCACCATGCGGACTTTTCTCCATGGGAGTAATGTTTCAAACTTTCTACGTTTTGATCTTTCCCTGGAAGACCAGTAGTAGTTTCCGAAGCACATCTGGATTCACTCTGTAATCTGTGGACCTTCAGAGTGTTGATGAAGCACAGAAATGGCATCGGGATTGGATGCAAAAGGCACCATGAGGACTTTCCTCCATAGGAGTAAAGTCTCAAACTGTCTACGATTTGCTCCTTCCCTGGAAGACCAGTAGTAGTTTCCGAAGCACATCTGGACTCAATCTGTAATCTGTGGACATTCAAGGTGTTGATAAAACAAAGAGATTGCTTCGGGATTGAATACAACAGGCACTTTAAGGACTTTTCTCCATGGGAGTAATGTCTCAAACTGTCTACGCTTTGATTTTTTTTGGTGACCACTACTAGTTTCCGAAGCAGATTTGCATTTATACTGTCAGATTTGGACCTTCGGAGTGTTGATGAAGCTCAGAAACTGTATCGGGATTGAATACAAGAGCCACCATGCTGACTTTTATCCATGGGAGTAATGTCTCAAATTGTCTACGCTTTGATCGATTCCTGGAAGACAAGTAGAAGCTTCCGAAGCACATCTGGAGGCATTGTGTAATCTGTGGACCTTCAAAGTGTTGAAGAAACACAGAGATTGCATCGGGATTGAATACAACCGGCAGCATGTGGACTTATCTCCATGGGAGTTGTGTCCCAAACTGTCTACACTTTGATCGTTCCCTATAAGACCAGTAGTAGTTTACGAATCACATCTGGAGGCATTCTGTAATCTATGAAGCTTCTGAGTGTTGATTAAACACAGAAATTTAATAGGGATTGAATACAACAGGCACCATGCCGACTATTCTCCATGGGAGTAGTGTCTCAAATTGTCTACGGTTTGGCCGATCCCTGGAAGACCAGTAGCAGTTTCAGAAGCACATCTGGAGGCATTCTGTAATCTGTGGAGCTTCAGAGTGTTGATGAAACAAAGAAATTGAATCGGGATTGAATACAACAGGCACGATGCGGACTTCTCTCCATGGGAATAATGTCTGTAAATGTCTACCTTTTGATCGTTACCTGGAAGACCAGTAGTAGTTTTCGAAGCACATCTGAAGGCATTCCGTATTCTGTGGACCAGCAGAATGTTGATGAAACACAAAAATTGCATGTGGATTGAATACAACAGCCACCGAACAGACTTTTCTCCATGGGAATAATGTCTCTAAATGTCTGCCTTTTGATCGTTACCTGGAAGACCAGTAGTAGTTTTCGGAGCACATCTGGAGGCTGTCGGTAATCTGTGGACCTTCAGAGTGTTGATGAAACACAGAAATTGTATCGTCATTGAACACCACACGCACCATGCTGACTTTTCTCCATGGGAATAGTGTCCCAAACTGTCTACACTTTGAACGTTCCCTATATGACCAGTAGTAGTTTTCGAATCACATCTGGAGGCATTCTGTAATCTATGGAGCTTCTGAGTGTTTATGAAACACAGAAATTGCATCGGGATTGATTACAACAGGCTCTATGCGGAATGTTCTCCATAGGAGTAATGTCTCAAATTGTCTACGATTTGGTCGTTCCCTCAAAGATTAGTTGTAGTTTCTGAAGCACATCTGGAGGCATTCTGTAATCTGTGGAACTTCAGAGTGTTGATGAAACAGAGAAATAGAATCGGGATTGAATACAACAGGAACCATGCGGACCTTTCTCCATGGGAATAATGTCACTAACTGTCTACGCTTTGATCGTTCCCTGGAAGACCAGTCGTAGTTTCCGAAGCACATCTGAAGGCATTCTGTAATCTGTGTACCGTCAGAGTGTTGATGAAACAAAGAATATGCATCGGGATTGAATACAACAGGCACAATGCCGACTTTTCTCCATGGGAATAATGTCTCTAACTGTCTACGATGTGATCGTTCCCTGCAAGACCAGTAGTAGTTTCCGAAGCACATCTGAAGGCATTCTGTAATCTGTGGACCTTCAGAGTGTTGATGAAACACAGAAATTGCATGGGGATTGAATACCACAGGCACCATGCGTACTTTTTTCCATGGGAGTTATGTCTCAAACTGTCTACGCTTTGATCGATTCCTGGAAGACCAGTAGAAGTTTCCGAAGCACATCTGGAGGCATTCTGTAATCTGCAGACCTTCAGAGTATTGATGAAACATAGAAATAGCGCTGGTGTGTATACAACAGGCACCATACGGACATTTCTCCATGGGATTAATGTCTCAAACTGTATACGTTTTGTTCGTTCCCTGGAAGACTAGTAGTAGTTTTCGAAGCACATCTGGTATCATTCTGTAATCTATAGACCTTCAGAGTGTTGCTGAAACACAGAAATTGCATCGGGATTGAATACAACAGACACCATGCAAACTTTTCTCCATGGGTGTAATGTCTCAAACTGTCTACGCTTTGATCGCTCCCTGGAAGACCAGTAGTAGTTTCCGAAGCACATCTCGAGGGATTCTGTAAACTGTGGACCATCAGAGTCTTGATGAAACACAGAAATTGCATGGGGATTGAATACAACAGCCACCGTACAGTCCTTTCTACTTGGGAGTAATGTCTCAAACTGTCTACGCTTTGATCGTTCCTGGGAGATCAGTAGTAGTTTACGACGCACACCTGGAGGCATTCTGTAATCTGTGGACATACAGAGTGCTGATGAAACACAGAAATTGCATCATGATTGAATACCACAGGCACCATACGTACTTTTTTTCATGGGAGTAATGTCTCTAACTGTCCACGCTTTGATCGATTCCTGGAAGACCAGTAGACGCTTCCAAAGCACATCTGGAGGCATTCTGTAATCTGTGGACATTCAGGGTGTTGATCAAACAAAGAAATTGCATCGGGAGTGAATACAACAGGCTCCATGCCGACTTATCTCAATGGGAGTAATGTCTTAAACTGTCAACGTTTTGATCGATTCATGGAAGAGTAGTAGTAGTTTAAGAAGCACATCTGGAGGCATTCTGTAATCAGTGGACCTTCAGAGTGTTGATGAAACACAGAAATTGCATCGTCATTGAAGACCACACGCATGATGCGGACTTTTCTCCATGGGAGTTATGTCTCAAACTGTCTACGCTTTGATCATTGCATGGAATACCAGTAGTAGTTTCCGAAGCACATCTGGAGGCACTCTGTAATCTGTGGACCTTCAGAGTATTGATGAAACACAGAAATTGCATCGGGCTTGAATACAACAGGCACCATGTGGACTTTTCTCCATGGGAGTAATGACTCAAACTGTCTACGCTTTGATCGTTAACTGGGTGACCAGTAGTACTTTCTGAAGCACATCTGGAGGCATTTTGTTATCTGTGGACCTTCAGAGTGTTGATGAAACAAAGAAATTGCATCGGGATTGAATACAACAGGCACGATGCCGACTTTTCTCCATGGGAATAATGTCTCTAACTGTCTACGCTTTGATAGTTCTGTGGAAGACCAGTTGTAGTTTCCAAGCACATCTGGAGGCATTCTGTAACCTCTGGACCTTCAGGGTGTTAATGAAACATAGAAATTGCATTTCTATTCAATACAACAGGCACCATTCAGACTTTTCTCGATGGGAGTAATGTCTCAAACTATAAACGCTTTGATCTATTACTGGAAGAGCAGTAGTAGTTTACGAAGCACATCTGGAGTCATTCTGTAATCTGTGGACATTCAGAGTGATCATGAAACACAGAAATTGCATCGGGATTGAATACCACAAGCACCATGCGTACTTTTTTTCATGGGAGTTATGTCTCAAACTGTCTACGCTTTGATCGTTTCCTGGAAGTCCAGTAGAAGCTTCCGAAGCACATCTGGAGGCATTCTGTAATCTGTAGACCTTCAGAGAAATGATGAAACATAGAAATAGCGCTGGTGTGTATACAACAGGCACCATGTGGACATTTCTCCATGAGATAAATGTCTCAAATTGTCTACGCTTTGTTCGTTCCCTGGAAGACTAGTAGTAGCTTTCGAAGCACATCTGGTGTCATTCTGTAATCTATGAACCTTCAGAGTGTTGCTGAAACACAGAAATTGCATAGGGATTGAATACAACAGGCACCATGCAGACTTTTCTCCATGGGATTAATGTCTCAAACTGTCTACGCTTTGATCGCTCCCTGGAAAACCAGTAGTAGTTTCCGAAGCACATCTGGAGGGATTCTGTAAACTGTGGACCATCAGAGTGTTGATGAAACGCAGAAATTGCCTGGGGATTGAATACAACAGCCACCGTACAGTCCTTTCTACATGGGAGTGATGTCATCAACTGTCTTCGATTTGATCTATGCCTGGAAGACCAGTAGTAGCTTCCGAAGCACATCTGGAGGCATTCTGTAATCTGTGGACCTTCAGAGTGTTGATGAAACACAGAAATTGGATCGGGATTGAATACAACTTTCACCATGCAGAGTTTTCTCCATGGGAGTTATATCTCAAACTGTCTACGCTTTGATCGTTCCATCGAAGACCAGTAGTAGTTTAAGAAGCACATCTGGAGGGATTCTGTAAACTGTGGACCATCAGAGTGTTGATGAAAATCAGAAATTGCGTAGGGATTGAATACAACAGGCACCGTGCAGACTTTTCTCCAAGGGAGTAATGTCTCAAACTGTCGACGCATTGATCGTTTCCTGGGAGACCAGTAGCAGTCTTAGAGGGACATCGAGAGGCAGTTCTGAAATGTGTGGACCTTTAGAGTGTTGATGAAACACAGAATTTGCATCGAGATTGAATACAATATCCACCATGCACATTTTTCTACAAGGTAGTAATGTCTCAAACTGTGTACGCTTTGATCGTTCCTGGGAGACCAGTAGTAGTTTTCGAAGCACACTTGGAGGCATTCTGTAATCTGTGGACATTCAGAGTGTTGATGAAACACAGAAATTGCATCTAGATGAAAACTACCGCACCATGTGTACCTTTCTCCATGGGAGTAATGTCTCAAGCTGTCTACGATTTGATCTTTCCCTGGCAGACCAGTAGTACTTTCTGAAGCACATCTGGAAGCATTCTGTTATCTGTGGACCTTCAGAGTGTTGATGAAACAAAGAAATTGCATCGGGATTGAATACAACACGCACGATGCCGACTTTTCTCCATGGGAATAATGTCTCTAACTGTCTACGATTTGATCGTTCCCTGCAAGACCAGTAGAAGTTTCCGAAGCACACCTTGAGGCATTCTGTAATCTGTGAACCTTCAGGGTGTTGATGAAACAAAGAAATTGCATCAGGATTGAATACCACAGGCACCTTGCGGACATTTCTCCATGGGAGTAATGTCTCAAACAGTCTACGCTTTGATCGATTGGGGAAGACCAGTAGTAGTTTCTGAAGCACATATCGAGGCATTTTGTAATCTGCGGACATTCAGGGTGTTGATGAAACAAAGAATTTGCATCGGGATTGAATACAACAGGCACCATGCGGACCTTTCTCCATGGGAATAATGTCTCTAACTGTCTACGCTTTGATAGTTCTGTGGAAGACCAGTTGTAGTTTCCAAGCACATGTGGAGGTATTCTGTAACCTGTTGACCTTCAGGGTGTTAATTAAACATAGAAATTGCATTTCTATTGAATACAACATGCACCATGCAGACTTTTCTCGATGTCAGTAATGTCTCAAACTGTAAACGCTTTGATCTATTCCTGGAAGAGCAGTAGTAGTTTACGAAGCACATCTGGAGGCATTCTGTAATCTGTGTACCTTCAGAGTGTTGATGAAACACAGATTTTTGCATCAGGATTGAATACCACAGGCACCATGCGTACTTTTTTCCATGGGAGTTATGTCTCAAACTGTCAACGCTTTGATCGATTCCTGGAAGACCAGTAGAACTTCCGAAGCACATCTGGAGGCATTCTGTAATCTGTAGACCTTCAGAGTATTGAAGAAACATAGAAATAGCACTGGTGTGTATACAACTGGCACCATGCGGACATTTCTCCATGGGATTAATGTTTCAAACTGTCTACGCTTTGTTCGTTCCCTGGGAGACTAGTACTAGTTTTCGAAGCACATCTGGTGTCCTTCTGGAATCTATGGACCTTCAGAGTGTTGCTGAAAAACTGAAATTGCATCGGGATGGAATACATCAGGCACCATGCAGATTTTCTCCATGGGAGTAATGTCTCAAACTGTCTAGGCTTTGATCGCTCCCTGGAAGACCAGTAGTAGTTTCCGAAGCACATCTGGAGGGATTCTGTAAACTGTGGACCATAAGAGTGTTGATGAAACACAGAAATTGCGTAGGGATTGAATACAACAGGCACCGTGCAGACTTATCTCCATGGGAGTAATGTCTCAAACTGTCGACACTTTGATCGTTTCCTGGGAGACCAGTAGCAGCTTTAGAAGGACATCTAGAGGCAGTTCCGAAATGTGTGGACCTTTAGAGTATTGATGAAACACAGAAATTGCATCGAGATTGAATACAATATCCACCATGCAAATTTTTCTCCAAGGGAGTAATGTCTCAAACTGTGTACGCTTTGATCGTTCCTGGGAGACCAGTAGTAGTTTTCGAAGCACACTTGGAGGCATTCTGTAATCTGTGGGCATTCAGAGTGTTGATGAAACAAAGAAATTGCATCTAGATGAAAACAACCGCACCATGAGGACTTTCCTCCATGGGAGTAATGTCTCAAACTGACTACGCTTTGATCGTTCCCTGGCAGAGCAGTAGTACTTTCTGAAGCACATCTGGAGGCATTCTGTTATCTGTGGACCTTCAGAGTGTTGATGAAACAAAGATATTGCATCGGGATTGAATACAACAGGCACGATGCCGACTTTTCTCCATTGGAATAATGTCTCTAACTGTCTACGATTTGATCGTTCCCTGCAAGACCAGTAGTAGTTTCCGAAGCACATCTGGAGGCATTCTGTAATATGTGGACCTTCAGGGTGTTGATGAAACAAAGAAATTGCACCGGGATTGAATACCACAGGCACCTTGCGGACATTTCTCCATGGGAATAATGTCCCAAACAGTCTACACTTTGATCGTTCCCTATATGACCAGTAGTAGTTTTCGAATCACATCTGAAAGCATTCTGTAATCTATGGAGCTTCTGAGTGTTGATGAAACACAGAAATTGCATCTGGATTGAAAACAACAGGCACCACGCGGACTATTCTCCATCTGAGTAATGTCTCAAATTGTCTACGGTATGATTTTTTTCTCGAAGACCACTACAAGCTTCCGAAACACATCTGGATTCATTCTGCAATATGTGGACCTTCAGAGTGTTCATGAAACACACAAATTCCATCGGGATTGAATACAAGAGGCACCATGCTGACTTTTATCCATGGGAGTATTGTCTCAAACTGTCTACGATTAGATCGTTTACTGGAAGACCAGTAGTAGTTTCTGGAGCACATCTGGATACCTTCTGTAAT
Source organism: Schistocerca gregaria (assembly GCF_023897955.1). NCBI lineage: Eukaryota > Metazoa > Arthropoda > Insecta > Orthoptera > Acrididae > Schistocerca > Schistocerca gregaria. The sequence goes on from NC_064926.1 coordinate 5,302,852, forward strand.
CTGTGGAGCTTCTGAGTGTTGATGAAACAAAGAAATTGCATCTAGATGAATACAACCGCACCATGTGGACTTTTCTCCATGGGAGTAATGTCTCAAACTGTCAACGCCTTGAACGTTCCCTGGAATACCAGTAGTAGTTTCCGAAGCACATCTGGAGGCACTCTGTAATCTGTAGACCTTCAGAGTATTGATGAAACACAGAAATAGCACCGGTGTGTATACATCAGGCACTATGCGTACTTTCCTCTATGGGAGTAATATCTCAAACTGTCTGCGATTTGATCGATTCCTGGAAGACCAGTAGTAGCTTCCGAAACACATCTGGAGGCATTCTGTAATCTGTAGACCTTCAGAGTGTTGATGAATTACTGAAATGCCATCGGGATTGAATACAACAGGCACCATGCTGACTTTTCTCCATGGGAGTAATGTCTCAAACTGTCAACGCCTTCAACGTTCCCTGGAATACCATTAGTAGTTTCCGAAGCACATCTGGAGGCACTCTGTAATCTGTAGACCTTCAGAGTGTTGATGAATTACTGAAATGCCATCGGGATTTAATACAACAGGCACCATGTGGATTTTTCTCCATGGGAGTAATGTCTCAAATTGTCTACGATTTGATCGTTCCCTGGAAGGCCAGTAGTACTTTCTGAAGCACGTCTGGAGGCATTCTGTAATCAGTGGAACTTCAGAGTGATGATAAAATACCGAAATTGCATCGGGATTGAATACAACAGGCACCATGCGTACTTTTTTCCATGGGAGTAATGTCTCAAACTGTCTACGATTTGATCGATTCCTGGAACACCAGTAGAAGCTTCCAAAGCACACCTGGAGGCATTCTGTAATCTGTGGACCTTCAGAGTGTTGATGAAACACAGAAATTGCATCGTGATTGAACACCACAGGCACCATGCGGTCTTTTCTCCATGGGAGTAATGTCTCAATCTGTCTACGATTTGATCGATTCCAGGAAGACCAGTAGAAGCTTCCGAAGCACATCTGGAGGCACTCTGTAATCTGTAGACCTTCAGAGTATTGATGAATCACAGAAATAGCACCGGTGTGTATACATCAGGCACTATGCGTACTTTCCTCTATGGGAGTAATATCTCAAACTGTCTGCGATTTGATCGATTCCTGGAAGACCAGTAGTAGCTTCCGAAACACATCTGGAGGCATTCTGTAATCTGTGGACCTTCAGAGTGTTGATGAAACACAGAAATTGCAGCGGGATTGAATACAACACCCACCATGCGGACATTTCTCCGTGGGATTAATGCCTCAATCTGTCTACGCTTTTTTCGTTCCCTGGAAGACCAGTAGTAGTTTTCGAAGCACATCTGGTCGCATTCTGTAATCTGTGGACCTTCCGAGTGTTCATAAAACACAGAAATTGAATCGGGATTGAATACAAGAGGCACCATGCGGACTTTTCTCCATGGGAGTAATGTCTCAAACTTTCTACGGTTTGATCGATTCCTGGAAGACCAGTAGAAGCTTACGAAGCACATCTGGAGGCATTCTGTAATCAGTCGACCTTCAGAGTATTGATGAAACACAGAAATACCATCGGGATTGTATACAACAGGCACCATGCGGACTGTCCTCTATGGGAGTAATGTCTCAAACTGTCTGCGATTTGATCGATTCCTGGAAGACCAGTAGTAGTTTCCGAAGCACATCTGGAGGCATTTTGTAATCTGTGGACGTTCAGAGTGTTGATGAAGCACAGAAATGTCATCGGGATTGTATACAACATGCACCATGCGGACTTTTCTCCATGGGAGTAATGTCTCAAACTGTCTACGCTATGATCGATTCCTGTAAGACCTTTAGTAGTTTCCGAAGCACATCTGGTGGCATTCTGTAATCTGTGGGCCTTCAGAGTGTTGATGAAACACAGAAATTGCATCGCGATTGAATACAACATTCACCATAAGGACTTTTATCCATGGGAGTAATGTCTCAAACTGCCACGCTCTGATCGTTCCATGGAATCCCAGTAGTAGTTTCCGAAGCAAATATGGAAGCATTCTGTTATCTGTGGACCTTTAGGGTGCTTATGAAACACAAAAATTACATCGGGATGAATGCAACAGGCACCATGTGGACTTTTCCGCATGGGAGTAATGTCTCAAGCTGTCTCCGCTTCGATAGGTCCCTGGAAGACCAGTAGTAGTTTCCGAAACACATCTGGAGGCAGTTTGTAATCTGTGGACCTTCAGAGTTTTGATGAAATACAGAAATTTCATCAGGATTCAATACAACAGACACCATACAGACTTTTCTCCATGGGGGAAATGTCCCAAACTGTCTACGCTTTGAATATTACCTGGAAGTCCAGTAGTAGTTTCCCAAGCACATCTGGAGGCATTCTGTAATCTCTGGACCTTCAGAGTATTGATGAAACACATAAATTGCATCGTGATTGATTACAACAGCCACCAAAAGGACTTTTCTCCATTTGAGTAATGTCTCAACATGTTTACGCTTTGGTCGAATACTGGGCGACCAGTGTTAGTTTCCGAAGCACATCTGGAGGCATTCTGTAATCTCTGGACCTTCAGAGTGTTCATGAAACACAGAAATTGCATCGGGTTTGAATACAACAGGCAGCATGCGGACTTTTCTCCATGGAAGTAATATATCAAGCTATTTACGCTTTGATCGATTCGTGGGAGACCAGTAGCAGTATTAGAAGCACATCTGGAGGCATTCTGAAATGAGAGGACCTTCAAAGTGTTGATGAGGCCTAGAAATAGCATCGGGATTGAATACAACAGGCACCATGCTTTCTTTTCACCATGGGAGTAATGTCTCAAACTGTCTACATTTTGATCGTTCCCTGGAAGACCAAGAGTAATTTCCGAAGCACATCTGAAGGCATTCTGTATTCTGTGGACCGTCAGAGTGTTGATGAAACAAAGAAATAGCATCTTGATTGAATACAACAATCACCATGCTGACTTTTCTCCATGGGAGTAATGTCTCAAAATGTCAACGCTTTGATCGATTCCTGGAAGAGCAGTAGTACTTTCCGCAGCATATCTGGAGGCATTCTGTAATCTGTGGAACTTCGTGGTGTTGATGACACAAAGAAATTGCATCGGGATTGAATAGAACAATCACCATGCTGACTTTTCTCCATGGGAGTAATGTCTCAAACTGTCAACGCTTTGATCGATTCCTGGAAGAGCAGTAGTACTTTCCGCAGCATATCTTCAGGCATTCTGTAATCTGTGGACTTTCAGAGTGTTGATGAAACACAGAAACTGCATCGGGATTGAATACCACAGGCACCATGGGGACTTTTCTCAATGCGAGTAATGTCACAAACTCTCTACGCTTTGATCGTTCCTGGAAGACGAGTAGTAGCATCCAAAGCACATCTCGAGGCATTCTGTAATCTGTAGACCTTCAAAGTATTGATGAAACCCAGACATTGCATTAGGATTGTATACAACAGGCACCATGCGAACTTTTCTATATGGGTGTAATGTCTCAAACTGTCTACACTTTAATCGTTCCCTGGAAGACCAGTAGTAGTTTCCGAATTACATCTTTAGTCATTCTGTAATCTGTGGAGCTTCGAAGTGTTGATGAAACACAGAAATTGCATCGGGAAACTATACAACAACCACAATGCGGACTTTTCTCCATGGCAGTAATGTCTCAAACTGTCTACGCTTTGGTAGTTCCCTGGAGGACCAGTTGAAATTTCCGAAGCACTCCTCGTGGCATTCTGTAATCTGAGGACCTTCAGAGTGTTGATGAAACAAAGAAATTGCATCGGGATTGAATACAACAGTCACCAAGCGGACTATTCTCCATGGGAGTAGTGTCTGAAACTGTCTACGATTTGATCGAATCTTGGGAGTCCAGTAGCAGATTCACAAGCACATCTGGAGGCATTCTGAAATCTGTGGACCATCTGAGTGTTGATTAAACACAGAAATTGCATCGGGATTGATTACAACAGGCACCATGCTCACTTTTCTCCATAGCAGTAATGTTTCAAACTGTCATTGATTTGATCGTTCCCTGGAAGACCAGTAGTAATTTCTGAAGCACATCTGGAGGCATTCTGTAATCTGTGGACCTTCAGAGTGTTGATGAAACAAGGAAATAAAGTCGGGATTGACTACAACAGGCACCATGCGGACATTTCTCCATGGGAGTAATGTCTCTAACTGTCTACGCTTTGATCGTTCCCTGGGAGACCAGTAGTAGTTTCCGAAGCACATCTGAAGGCATTCTGTATTCCGTGGACCGTCAGAGCGTTGACTAAACAAAGAAATAGCATCGCCATTGAATACAACAGGCTTCATGCCGACTTTTTTCCATGGGAATAATGTCTCTAACTGTCTACGCTTTGATAGTTCTGTGGAAGACAAGTTGTAGTTTCCGAAGCACATATGTAGGCATTCTGTAACCTGTGGACCTTCAGTGTGATGATGAAATACAAAAATTGCATCTTGATTGATACAACAGGCACCATGCGCACTTTGCTCCATGAGAGTAATGTCTCAAACTGTCCACACTTTGACTGTACCCTGGAAGACCAGTAGTAGTTTCCGGAGCACACCTGGAGGCATTCTGTAATCTCTGGACCTTCAGAGTGCTGATGAAACACAGAAATTGCATCGCGACTGAATACAACAGTGCACCATGCGAACTTTTCTCCACGAGAGTAATGTCTAAAACTGTCTACGATTTGATCGTTCCCTGGAAGACCAGTAGTAGTTTCCGAAGCACATCTGGAGGCATTCTGTAATCTGTGGACCTTCAGAGTGTTGATGAAACACGGAACTTGCATCGGGATTGGATACAACAAACACCATGCGGACTTTTCTCCATGGGAGTAATGTCTCAAACTGATTACGCATTGGTCGATTACTGGAAACCATTTGTAGTTTCAGAAGCACACCTCGATGGATTCTGTAATCTGTGGACCTTAAAAGTGTTGATTAAACATAAAAATTGCATCGGGATTGATTACAACAAGCACCATAAGGACTTTTCTCAATGGGAGTAATGTCTCAAATTCTCTACGCTTTGATCGATTCCTGGAAGACCAGTAGTAGCTTCCGAAGCACATATGAAGGCATTCTGTACTCTGTGGACCGTCAAAGTGTTGATGAAACAAAGAAATAGCATCGGGATTGAATACAACAGGCTTCATGCCGACTTTTCTCCGTGGGAATAATGTCTCTAACAGTCTACGCTTTGATAGTTCTGTGGAAGACCAGTTGTAGTTTCCGAAGCACATCTGTAGGCATTCTGTAACCTGTGGACCTTCAGTGTGATGATGAAATACAAAAATTGAATCCTGATTGAATACAACTGGCACCATGCGGACTTTGCTCCATGAGAGTAATGTCTCAAACTGTCTACACTTTGACTGTACCCTGGAAGACCAGTAGTAGTTTCCAGAGCACACCTGGAGGCATTCTGTAATCTCTGAACCTTCAGAGTGCTGATGAAACACAGAAATTGCAACGGGATTGAATTCAACACTCACCATGCGGACGTTTCTCCATGGGAGAAATGTCTAAAACTGTCTACGACTTGATGGATTCCTGGAAGACCAGTAGTAATTTCCGAAGCACAGCTGTAGGTATTCTGTAAACTATGGACCTTCAGAGTGTTGAGAATCACGGTAATTGCATCGCGACAGAATACAAAAGGCACCATGCGAACTTTTCTCCATGGGAGTAATGTCTCAAACTGTCTACGATTTGATCGTTCCCTGGAAGACCAGTAGTAGTTGAGGAAGCACATCTGGAGGCACTCTGTAATCTGTGGACCTTCAGAGTGTTGATGAAACACAGAAATTGCATCGGCATTGAATACAACATTCACCATGCGCACTTATCTCTATGGGAGGAATGTCTCAAACTGTCTACGCTTTGATCATAACCTGGAAGACCAGTAGAAGTTTCCGAAGCACATCTGAAGGCATTCTGTAATCTGTGGACCTTCAGAGTGTTGATGAAACACGGAACTTGCATCGGGATTGGATACAACAAACACCGTGCGGACTTTTCTCCATGGGAGCAATGTCTCAAACTGTCTACCCTTTGACCGTATCCTGGAAGACCAGTAGTAGTATCCGAAGCACATCTGGAGGCATTCTGTAATCTGTTGACCTTCAGTGTGATGATGAAATCAGGCAAAATGCGGACTTTGCTCCATGAGAGTAATGTCTCAAACTGTCTACGATTTGATCGTTCCCTGGAAGACCAGTAGTAGTTGCCGAAGCACATCTGGAGGCACTCTGTAATCTGTGGACCTTCAGAGTGTTGATGAAACACAGAAATTGCATCGGGATTGAATACAATATTCACCATGCGGGCTTATCTCCATGGGAGGAATGTCTCAAACTGTCTACGCCTTGATCATAACCTGGAAGACCAGTAGTAGTTTCCGAAGCAGATCTGGAGGCATTCTGTAATCTGTGGACCTTCAGAGTGTTAATGAAACATGGAACTTGCATCAGGATTGGACACAACAAGCACCATGCCGACTTTTCTCCATAGCAGTAGTGTCTAAACTGTTTACACTTTGATCGTTCCCTGGAAGGCCAGTTGTAGTTTCCGAAGTACACCTTTAGGCATTCTGTAATCTGTGGACCTTCAGAGTGCTGATGAAACAAAGAAATTTCATCAGGATTGAATACAACAGGCACCATGCGGACTTTTCTCCATGGGAGTAATGTCTCAAACTGTCTACGATTTGATCTATAACTGGGAGACCAGCAGTAGTATCCGAAGCACATCTGGAGGCATTCTGCAATCTGTTGACCTTCAGTGTGATGATGAAATACAAAATTTTTATCGTGATTGAATACAACAGGCACCATGCGGACTTTGCTCCATGAGAGTAATGTCTCAAAGTGTCTACACTTTGACTGTATCTCGGAACCCCAGTAGAAGTTTCCGCAGCACACCTGCAGGCATTCTGTAATCTCTGGACCTTCAGAGTGTTGATGAAACTCAGAAATTGCATCGGGATTGAATACAACAGGCACCATGATGACTTTTCTCCATGGGAGAAATGTCTAAAACTGTCTACGACTTGATGGATTCCTGGAAGACCCGTAGTAATTTCCGAAGCACATCTGTAGGCATTCTGAAACTATGGTCCTTCAGAGTGTTGATGAAACACAGAAATTGCATCGCGACTGAATACAACAGGAACCATGCGGACTTTTCTCCATGGTGAGTAATGTCTTGAACTTGCTTTGATCGATTCCTGGAAGACCAGTATTAGTTTCCGAAGCTCATCTGGAAGCATTCTGTAATCTCTGGACGATCAGAGCGTTGATGAAACACAGAAATTGAATCGGAATTGAATACACCGGGCACAATGCGGACTCTTCTCCATGGGAGTAAAATCTCAAACTGTCAACGTTTTGATCGATCCCTGGAATAGCAGTAAAAGTTTAAGAATCACATCTGGAGGTATTCTGTAATCTGTGAACCTGCAGAGTGTTGATGAAACACAGAAAATGCATCATGATTAAATACCACAGGCACCATGCGGACTTTTCTCCATGGGAGTAATGGGTCAAAAGGTCTACGCTTTGATCGATTCCTGGAAGACCAGTAGAAGCTTCCGACAAACATCTTTAGTCATTCTGTAATCTGTGGACCTTCAGAGTGAACATGAAACACAGAGATTGCATTGGGATTGAATACAACAGGCACCATGCGGACTTTCCTCCATGGGAGTAATGTCTCAAACTGTCTACACTTTTAACGTTCCCTGGAAGACCAGTTGTAATTTCCGAAGGACACCTCGAGGCATTATGTAATCTGTGGTCCTTCAGAGTGTTGATGAAACACAGAAATTGCATCGGGTTGAATACAACATTCACCATGCACTCTTATCTCTATGGGAAGAATGTCACAAACTGTCTACTCTTAGATCATACCCTGGAAGACCAGTAGTAGTTTCCGAAGCACATCTGGAGGCATTCTGTAATCTGTGGACCTTCAGAGAGTTGATGAAGCACGGAACTTGAATCCGGATTGGATACAACAAGCACCATGCGGACTTTTTTCCTTGGGAGTAGTGTCTCAACTGTTTACACTTTGATCGTTCCCTGGAAGACCAGTAGTAGTTGAATAAGAACATCTGGAGGCATTCTGTAATCTGTGGATCTTCAGAATGTTGATGAAACTAAGAAATTGCATCGGGATTGAAAACAACAGGCACCATGCGAACTTTTCCCCATGGGAGTAATGTCTCAAACCGTCTATGCTTTGATCGTACCCTGGAAGACCAGTAGTAGTTTCCGAAGCACATCTGGAGGCATTCTGTAATCTGTGGACCTTCAGAGTGTTGATGAAACAAAGAAATTGCATCGGGATTGAATGCAACAGGCACCAAGTGTACTTTTCTTAATGGGAGTATTGTCTCAAACTGTTTACGCATTGGTCGATTACTAGAAGACCAGCTGTAGTTTCAGAAGCACACCTCGAGGGAATCTGTAATCTGTGGAGCTTAAGAGTGTTGATTAATCATATAAATTGCATCGGGATTGATTACAACAGGCACCATAAGGACTTTTCTCAATGGCAGTAATGTCTCAAATTGTCTACGTTTTGATCGATTCCTGGGAGACCAGATTTAATTTCCGAAGCACATCTGTAGGCATTCTGTAATCTGTGGACCTTCAGAGTGTTGTTGAAACACAGAAATTGCATCGGGACTGAATATAACAGGCACTATGAGGATTTTTCTCCATGGGAGTAATGTTTCAAACTGTCTACGCTTTGTTCGTTCCCTGGAAGACCAGTAGTAGTTGCCGAAACAGATCTGGAGGCATTCTGTAATCTGTGGACCTTCAGAGTGTTGATGAAACACAGATATTGCCCCGAAACTGAATACAAAAGGCACTATGCGGACTTTTCCCAATGGGAGTAATGTCGCAAACTGTCTACGCTTTGTTCGTTCCCTGGAAGACAGTAGTGGTTGCCGAAGCTCATCTACAGGCATTCAGTAATCTGTGGACCTTTAGAGTGTTGATGAAACACAGAAATTGCATCGGGATGGAATACAACAAGCACCATGCGGACTTTTCTCCATGGGAGCAATGTCTCAAACTGTCTACCATTTGATCGTACAATGGAAGACCAGTAGTAGTGTCCGAAGCACATCTGGAGGCATTCTGCTATCTGTTGACCTTCAGTGTGATGATGAAATAAAAAAATTGCATCGGGATTGAATACAACAGGCACCATGCGGACTTTGCTCCATGAGAGTAAAGTCTCAAATTGTCTACAATTTGACTGTACCTTGGAAGCCCAGTAGTAGTTTCCGGAGCACACCTGCAGATATTCTGTAATCTCTGGACCACCAGAGTGTTGATGAAAGACAGATATTGCTTTGGGATTGAATAAAACAGGACCCATGAGCACTTTTCTCCATCTGAGTAATGATTAAAACTGTCTACGATTTGATCGATTCCTGGAAGACCAGTTGTTGTTTCCTAAGCACATCTGTAGGCATTCTGTAATCTCTGGACCTTCAGAGTTTTCGTGAAACACAGAAAATGCATCGGGATTGAATACAAAAGTCACCATGCGGACTTTTCTCCATGGGAGTAATGTCTCAAATTGTCTCCGCTTTGATCGTTCCCTGGAAGACCAGTAGTAGTTGCCGAAGCTCATCTGGATTCACTCTGTAATCTGTGGACCTTCAGAGTGTTGACGAAACACAGAATATTCATCGGAATTGAATAAAAAAGGCACCGTGTGGACTTTCTCCAGGGGAGTTATGTCGCAAACTATCTCCGCTTTGATCGTTCCCTACAAGACCAGTTGTAGTTTCCGAAGCACACTATGGGCGCATTCTGTAATCCGTGGACCTTCAGAGTGTTGATGAAACACAGCAATTGCATCGGGATTGAATACAACAGGCACCATGCGGACTACTCTCCATGGGAGTAATTCCTCAAACTGTCTACGCTTTGATCGTTCCCTGGAAGACCAGTAGTTGTTTCCGACGCACATCTGGAGGCATTCTGTAATCTGTGGTCATTCAGAGTGTCGATGAAACACAGAAATTGCATCGGGATTCAATACAACAGGCACCATGCGAACTTTTCTCCATTCGAGTAATGTCTTAAACTGTCTACTATTTGATCGTTCAGTGAAAACCAGATGTTGTTTCCGAAGCACACCTCGAGGCATTCTGTAATCTGTGGACCTTATGAGTGTTGATGAAACAAAGAAATTGCATCGGGACTGAATACAACAGGCTCTATGCGGACTTTACCCCAATGGCACTAATGTCTCAAACTGTATACGCTTTGATCGTTTTCTAGACGACCAGTAGTAGTTGCCGAAGCTCATCTGAAGGCATTCTGTAATCTGTGGACCTTCAAAGTCTTGATGAAACGCAGAAATTGCATCGGGATTGAATGCAACAGGCACCATGCGGTCTTTTCTCCATGGGAGTAATGTCTCAAACTGTATACGATTTGATCGATACCTGAGAGACTAGTAGCAGTTTCAGGAGCGCATCAGGAGGCATTCTGAAATATGTGGAACGTCTGAGTGTTGATGAAACACAGATATTGCATCGGGATTGAATACAACAGGCACCATGCGGACTTTTCTCCATACTAGTAATGTCTCAAACTATCTACGATTTGAACGTGCACTGGCAGACCAGTTGTAGTTTCCGAAGCACACCTGGAGGCATTCTGTAATCTGTGGACCTTCCGAGTGTTGATGAAACAAAGAAATTGCTCTTGATTGAATATGACAGGCACCAAGAGGACTTCTCTCCATTGGAGTAATGTCTCAAACTGTCTACGATTTGATCGCTCCCTGGAATACCAGTAGTAGTTTCAAAAGTACATCTGGAGGCATTCTGTAATCTGTGGACCTTCAAAGTGTTGATTAAACGCAGAAATTGCATCGGGATTCAATACAACAGGCCCCATGCTGGCTTTTCTCTATGGGAGTATTGTCTCAAACTGTCTACGCTTTGATCCATATCTGGCCGACAATTGTAGTTTCTGAAACAGATCTAGAGGCGTTCTGTAGTATGTGGAACTTCAGAGTGTTGTTGACACACAGAAATGGCATCGGGATTGAATACAACAGGCATCATGCGGACTTCTCTCCATGGGAGTAGTGCCTCAAACTGTCTACGATTTGATCGTTCACTGGAAGACCAGTTGTAGTTTCCGAATCATACCTGGAGGCATTCTGTAATCTGTGGACCTTCAGAGTGTTGATGAAACACGGAACATTCATCGGGATTGAATACAACAGGCTCCACGCTGACTTTTCTCCATGGGAGTAGTGTCTTAAACTGTCTACACTTTGATCGCTCCCTGGAAGACAAGTAGTAGTTGCCGAAGAACATCTGGAGGCATTCTGTAATCTCTGGACCTTAAGAGTGTTGATGAAACACAGAAATTGCATCGGGACTGAATACAACAGGCACTATGCGGACTTTTCTTGATGGGAGTAATGTCTAAAACTGTCTACGCTTTGATCGACTCCTGGACGACCAGTAGTAGTTTCCGAAGCACATCTGTAGGCATTCTGTAATCTGTCTACCTTCAGAGTGTTGATGAAACACAGAAAATGCTTCGGGATTGAATACAAAAGACACCATGCGGACTTTTCACCATGGGAGGTATGTCTCAACTTGTCTCCGCTTTGATTGTTCCCAGGAAGACCACTTGTAGTTTCCGAAGCATACCATGGGGGCATTCTGTAATATGTGGAGCTTCAGGGTGTTGATGAAACAAAGAAATTGCACCGGGATTGAATACCACAGGCACCTTGCGGACATTTCTCCATGGGAATAGTGTCCCAAACAGTCTACACTTTGATCGTTCCCTATATGACCAGTAGTAGTTTTCGAATCACATCTGAAAGCATTCTGTAATCTATGGAGCTTCTGAGTGTTGATGAAACACAGAAATTGCATCTGGATTGAAAACAACAGGCACCATGCGGACTATTCTCCATCTGAGTAATGTCTCAAATTGTCTACGGTTTGATTTTTTTCTCGAAGACCACTACAAGCTTCCGAAACACATCTGGATTCATTCTGCAATATGTGGACCTTCAGAGTGTTCATGAAACACACAAATTCCATCGGGATTGAATACAAGAGGCACCATGCTGACTTTTATCCATGGGAGTATTGTCTCAAACTGTCTACGACTAGATCGTTTACTGGAAGACCAGTAGTAGTTTCTGGAGCACATCTGGATACCTTCTGTAATCTGTGAAGCTTCTGAGTGTTGATGAAACAAAGAAATTGCATCTAGATGAATACAACCGCACCATGTGGACTTTTCTCCATGGGAGTAATGTCTCAAACTGTCAACGCCTTGAACGTTCCCTGGAATACCTTTAGTAGTTTCCGAAGCACATCTGGAGGCACTCTGTAATCTGTAGACTTTCAGAGTGTTGATGAATTACTGAAATGACGTCGGGATTTAATACAACAGGCACCATGTGGATTTTTCTCCATGGGAGTAATGTCTCAAATTGTCTACGCTTTGATCGCTCCCTGGAAGGCCAGTAGTACTTTCTGAAGCACATCTGGAGGCATTCTGTAATCAGTGGAACTTCAGAGTGATGATGAAATACCGAAATTGCATCGGGATTGAATACAACAGGCACCATTTGGACTTTTCTACATAAGAGTAGTGTCTCAAATTGTCTACGCTTTGATCGTTCCCCAGAAGACCATTAGTAGTTTCTGAAGCACATCTGGAGGCATTCTGTAATCTATGGAGCTTCTGAGTGTTGATGAAACACAGAAATTGGATCGTGATTGAATACAACAGGAACCATGCCGACTATTCACCATGGGAGTAATGTCCCAAATTGTCTATGGTTTGGTCGTTCCCTGGAAGACCAGTATTAGTTTCAGAAGCACCTCTGAAGGCATTCTGTAATCTGTGGACCATCAGAATGATGATAAAGCACAGAAATGCCATCAGGATTGAATACAACAGGCTCCATGCGGACTTTTCTCCATGGGAGTAATGTGTCAAACTGTCTACGATTTTATCGCTCCCTGGAAGACCAGCAGCAGCTTCCGAAGCACATCTGGATGCATTCTGTAATCTATGGACCTTCAGAGTGATGATGAAACACAGAAATTGCATACACATTGAATAAACAGGCACCAAGTGGGCTCTTCTACATGGGATTAGTGTCTCAAACTGTCTACACTTTGATCGCTCCCTGGAAGACCAGTAGTAGTTTCCGAAGTACATCTTCAGGCATTCTGTAATCTGTGGACCTACAAAGTGTTGATGAAGCAAAGAAATTACATCGGGAATGAATACAACATGCACCATGTGAACTTTTCTCCATGGGATTAATGTCTCAAAATGTCTACGCTTTGATCGTTTCCTGGGAGACCAGTAGCAGTTTTAGAAGCACATCTGAAGGCAGTACTGAAATGTGTGGACCTTTAGAGTGTTGATGAAACACACAAATTGCATTGAGATTGAATACACCATCCACCAAGCAGATTTATCTCCAAAGGCGTAATATCTCAAACTGTCTACGCTTTTGATCGTTCCTGGGGGACCAGTAGTAGTTTTAGAAGCACACCTGGAGGCACTCTGTAATCTGTGGACATTCAGAGTGTTGATGAAACACAGAAATTGCATCGGGATTGAATACCACAGGCACCATGTGTACTTTTTTCCATGGGAGTAATGTCTCAAACTGTCTACGCTTTGATCGATTCCTGGAACACCAGTAGAAGCTTCCAAAGCACACCTGGAGGCATTCTGTAATCTGTGGACCTTCAGAGTGTTGATGAAACACAGAAATTGCATCGTGATTGAACACCACAGGCACCATGCGGTCTTTTCTCCATGGGAGTAATGTCTCAATCTGTCTACGATTTGATCGATTCCAGGAAGACCAGTAGAAGCTTCCGAAGCACATCTGGAGGCACTCTGTAATCTGTAGACCTTCAGAGTATTGATGAAACACAGAAATAGCACCGGTGTGTATACATCAGGCACTATGCGTACTTTCCTCTATGGGAGTAATATCTCAAACTGTCTGCGATTTGATCGATTCCTGGAAGACCAGTAGTAGCTTCCGAAGCACATCTGGAGGCATTCTGTAATCTGTGGACCTTCAGAGTGTTGATGAAACACAGAAATTGTAGCGGGATTGAATACAACACCCACCATGCGGACATTTCTCCGTGGGATTAATGCCTCAATCTGTCTACGCTTTTTTCGTTCCCTGGAAGACCAGTAGTAGTTTTCGAAGCACATCTGGTCGTATTCTGTAATCTGTGGACCTTCCGAGTGTTCATAAAACACAGAAATTGAATCGGGATTGAATACAAGAGGCATCATGCGGACTTTTCTCCATGGGAGTAATGTCTCAAACTGTCTCCGTTTCGATCGTTCCCTGGAAGACCAGTAGTAGTTTCCGAAGCACATCTGGAGGCATTTTGTAATCTGTGGACGTTCAGAGTGTTGATGAAGCACAGAAATGTCATCGGGATTGAATACAACAGGCACCATACAGACTTTTCTCGATGGGAGAAATGTCTCAAAATCTCAATGTTTTGTTCTGTTCGTGGAAGAGCACTAGTAGTTTCCGAAGCACATCTGGAGGCATTCTGCAATCTGTGGACCTTCAGAGTGTTGATGAAACACAGAAATTGCATCGTAATTGAATACCACAGGCACCATGCGGACTTTTCTCCATGGAATAATTTCTCAAACTTTCTACGGTTTGATCGATTCCTGGAAGACCAGTAGAAGCTTACGAAGCACATCTGGAGGCATTCTGTAATCAGTCGACCTTCAGAGTATTGATGAAACACAGAAATACCATCGGGATTGTATACAACAGGCACCATGCGGACTGTCCTCTATGGGAGTAATGTCTCAAACTGTCTGCGATTTGATCGATTCCCGGAAGACCAGTAGTAGTTTCCGAAGCACATCTGGAGGCATTTTGTAATCTGTGGACGTTCAGAGTGTTGATGAAGCACAGAAATGTCATCGGGATTGTATACAACATGCACCATGCGGACTTTTCTCCATGGGAGTAATGTCTCAAACTGTCTACGCTATGATCGATTCCTGTAAGACCTTTAGTAGTTTCCGAAGCACATCTGGTGGCATTCTGTAATCTGTGGGCCTTCAGAGTGTTGATGAAACACAGAAATTGCATCGTGATTGAATACAACATTCACCATAAGGACTTTTATCCATGGGAGTAATGTCTCAAACTGCCACGCTCTGATCGTTCCATGGAATCCCAGTAGTAGTTTCCGAAGCACATATGGAAGCATTCTGTTATCTGTGGACCTTTAGAGTGTTTATGAAACACAAAAATTACATCGGGATGAATACAACAGGCACCATGTGGACTTTTCCGCATGGGAGTAATGTCTCAAGCTGTCTCCGCTTCGATAGGTCCCTGGAAGACCAGTAGTAGTTTCCGAAACACATCCGGAGGCAGTTTGTAATCTGTGGACCTTCAGAGTTTTGATGAAATACAGAAATTTCATCAGGATTCAATACAACAGACACCATACAGACTTTTCTCCATGGGGGAAATGTACCAAACTGTCTACGCTTTGAATATTACCTGGAAGACCAGTAGTAGTTTCCCAAGCACATCTGGAGGCATTCTGTAATATCTGGACCTTCAGAGTATTGATGAAACACATAAATTGCATCGTGATTGATTACAACAGCCACAATAAGGACTTTCCTCCATTTGAGTAATGTCTCAACATGTTTACGCTTTGGTCGAATACTGGGCGACCAGTGTTAGTTTCCGAAGCACATCTGGAGGCATTCTGTAATCTCTGGACCTTCAGAGTGTTCATGAAACACAGAAATTGCATCGGGTTTGAATACAACAGGCACCATGCGGACTATTCTCCGTGGAAGTAATATATCAAGCTATTTACGATTTGATCGATTCGTGGGAGACCAGTAGCAGTATTAGAAGCACTTCTGGAGGCATTCTGGAATGAGAGGACCTTCAAAGTGTTGATGAGGCCTAGAAATAGCATCGGGATTGAATACAACAGGCACCATGCTTTCTTTTCACCATGGGAGTAATGTCTCAAACTGTCTACATTTTGATCGTTCCCTGGAAGACCAAGAGTAATTTCCGAAGCACATCTGAAGGCACTCTGTATTCTGTGGACCGTCAGAGTGTTGATGAAACAAAGAAATAGCATCGGGATTGAATACAACAATCACCATGCTGACTTTTCTCCATGGGAGTAATGTCTCAAAATGTCAATGCTTTGATCGATTCCAGGAAGAGCAGTAGTACTTTCCGCAGCATATCTTGAGGCATTCTGTAATCTGTGGATCTTCGTGGTGTTGATGAAACAAAGAAATTGCATCGGGATTGAATACAACAATCACCATGCTGACTTTTCTCCATGGGAGTAATGTCTCAAACTGTCTACACTTTGATCGTTCCCTGGTAGACCAGTAGTAGTTTCCGAAGTACATCTTCAGGCATTCTGTAATCTGTGGACTCTCAGAGTGTTGATGAAACACAGAAACTGCATCGGGATTGAATACCACAGGCACCATGGGGACTTTTCTCAATGCGAGTAATGTCACAAACTCTCTACGCTTTGATCGATTCCTGGAAGACGAGTAGTAGCATCCAAAGCACATCTCGAGGCATTCTGTAATCTGTAGACCTTCAAAGTATTGATGAAACCCATACATTGCATTAGGATTGTATACAACAGGCACCATGCGAACTTTTCTATATGGGTGTAATGTCTCAAACTGTCTACATTTTAATCGTTCCCTGGAAGACCAGTAGTTTTTTCCGAATTACATCTTTAGTCATTCTGTAATCTGTGGAGCTTCGAAGTGTTGATGAAACACAGAAATTGCATCGGAAAACTATACAACAAGCACAATGTGGACTTTTCTCCATGGCAGTAATGTCTCAAAGTGTCTACGCTTTGGTAGTTCCCTGGAGGACCAGTTGAAATTTCCGAAGCACTCCTCGTGGCATTCTGTAATCTGAGGACCTTCAGAGTGTTGATGAAACAAAGAAATTGCATCGCGATTGAATACAACAGGCACCAAGCGGACTATTCTCCATGGGAGTAGTGTCTGAAACTGTCAACGATTTGATCGAATCTTGGAAGTCCAGTAGCAGATTCACAAGCACATCTGGAGGCATTCTGAAATCTTTGGACCATCTGAGTGTTGATGAAACACAGAAATTGCATCGGGATTGATTACAACAGGCACCATGCTCACTTTTCTCCATAGCAGTAATGTTTCTAACTGTCTACGATTTGATCGTTCCCTGGAAGACCAGTAGTAATTTCTCAAGCACATCTGGAGGCATTCTGTAATCTGTGGGCCTTCAGAGTGTTGATGAAACAAGGAAATAAAGTCGGGATTGACTACAACAGGCACCATGCGGACATTTCTCCATGGGAGTAATGTCTCTAACTGTCTACGCTTTGATCGTTCCCTGGGAGACCAGTAGTAGTTTCCGAAGCACATCTGAAGGCATTCTGTAATCTGTGGACCTTCAGAGTGTTGATGAAACACGGAACTTGCTTCGGGATTGGATACAACAAACACCATGCGGACTTTTCTCCATGGGAGTAATGTCTCAAACTGATTACGCATTGGTCGATTACTGGAAACCATTTGTAGTTTCAGAAGCACACCTCGATGGATTCTGTAATCTGTGGACCTTAAAAGTGTTGATTAAACATAAAAATTGCATCGGGATTGATTACAACAGGCACCATAAGGACTTTTCTCAATGGGAGTAATGTCTCAAATCCTCTACGCTTAGATCGATTCCTGGAAGACCAGTAGTAGCTTCCGAAGCACATCTGGAGGCATTCTGTAATCTGTAAACCTACAGAGTATTGAAGAAACACAGAAATTGCATTGGGATTGTATACAACAGGTACCATGCGGATTTTTCTATATGGGTGTAGTGTCTCAAACTGTCTACACTTCGATTGTTTCCTGGAAGACCAGTAATAGTTTTCGAATTACATCTTTGTCATTCTGTAATCTGTGTACCTTCAGAGTGTTGATGAAACAAAGAAATTGCTTCGGGATTGAATACAACAGGCACCATGCATACTTTTATCCATGGGAATAATGTCCCAAACTGTCTTAGCTTTGATCGTACCCAGGAAGACCAGTAGTAGTTTCCGAAGCACATCTGGAGGCGTTCTGTAATTTGTGGAACTTCGTGGTGTTGATGAAACAAAGAAATTGCATCGGGATTGAATACAACAATCACCATGCAGACTTTTCTCCATGGGAGTAATGTCTCAAACTGTCAACGCTTTGATCGATTCCTGGAAGAGCAGTAGTACTTTCCGCAGCATATCTGGATGCATTCTGTAATCTGTGGACTTTCAGAGTGTTGTTGAAACACAGAAACTGCGTCGGGATTGAATACCACAGGCACCATGGGGACTTTTATCAATGCGAGTAAAGTCTCAAACTCTCTACGCTTTGATCGATTCCTGGAAGACGAGTAGTAGCTTCCAAAGCACATCTGGAGGCATTCTGTGATCTGTAGACCTTCAGAGTATTGATGAAACCCAGACATTGCATTAGGATTGTATACAACAGGCACCATGCGAACTTTTCTATATGGGTGTAGTGTCTCAAACTGTCTACACTTTAATCGTTCCCTGGAAGACCAGTAGTAGTTTCCGAATTACATCTTTAGTCATTCTGTAATCTGTGGAGCCTCGAAGTGTTGATGAAACACAGAAATTGCATCGGGAATGTATACAACAAGCACCATGCGGACTTTTCTCCATGGCAGTAATGTCTCAAACTGTCTACGCTTTGGTAGTTCCCTGGAAGACCAGTTGAAATTTCCGAAGCACACCTCGTGGCATTCTGTAATCTGAGGACCTTCAGAGTGTTGATGAAACAAAGAAATTGCATCGGGATTGAATACAACAGGCACCAAGCGGACTATTGTAGTAGTGTCTGAAAGTGTCTACGATTTGATCGAATCTTGGGAGACCAGTAGCAGATTCACAAGCACATCTGTAGGCATTCTGAAATCTGTGGACCTTCTGAGTGTTGATGAAACACAGAAATTGCATCGGGATTGAATACAATATTCACCATGCGGGCTTATCTCCATGGGAGGAATGTCTCAAACTGTCTACGCCTTGATCATAACCTGGAAGACCAGTAGTAGTTTCCGAAGCACATCTGGAGGCATTCTGTAATCTGTTGACCTTCAGTGTGATGATGAAATCAGGCAAAATGCGGACTTTGCTCCATGAGAGTAATGTCTCAAACTGTCTACGATTTGATCGTTCCCTGGAGGACCAGTAGTAGTTGCCGAAGCACATCTAGAGGCACTCTGTAATCTGTGGACCTTCAGAGTGTTGATGAAACACAGAAATTGCATCGGGATTGAATACAATATTCACCATGCGGGCTTATCTCCATGGGAGGAATGTCTCAAACTGTCTACGCCTTGATCATAACCTGGAAGACCAGTAGTAGTTTCCGAAGCAGATCTGGAGGCATTCTGTAATCTGTGGACCCTCAGAGTGTTAATGAAACATGGAACTTGCATCGGGATTGGATACAACAAGCACCATGCGGACTTTTCTCCATAGCAGTAGAGTCTAAACTGTTTACACTTTGATCGTTCCCTGGAAGGCCAGTTGTAGTTTCCGAAGTACACCTTTAGGCATTCTGTAATCTGTGGACCTTCAGAGTGCTGATGAAACAAAGAAATTTCATCAGGATTGAATACAACAGGCACCATGCGGACTTTTCTCCATGGGAGTAATGTCTCAAACTGTCTACGATTTGATCTATAACTGGGAGACCAGCAGTAGTATCAGAAGCACATCTGGAGGCATTCTGCAATCTGTTGACCTTCAGTGTGATGATGAAATACAAAATTTTTATCGTGATTGAATACAACAGGCACCATGCGGACTTTGCTCCATGAGAGTAATGTCTCAAACTGTCTACACTTTGACTGTATCTTGGAACCCCAGTAGAAGTTTCCGCAGCACACCTGCAGGCATTCTGTAATCTCTGGACCTTCAGAGTGTTGATGAAACTCAGAAATTGCATCGGGATTGAATTCAACAGGCACCATGCGGACTTTTCTCCATGGGAGTAATGTCTCAAACTGTCTACGATTTGATCTATAACTGGGAGACTAGCAGTAGTATCAGAAGCACATCTGGAGGCATTCTGCAATCTGTTGACCTTCAGTGTGATGATGAAATACAAAATTTTTATCGTGATTGAATACAACAGGCACCATGCGGACTTTGCTCCATGAGAGTAATGTCTCAAACTGTCTACACTTTGACTGTATCTTGGAACCCCAGTAGAAGTTTCCGCAGCACACCTGCAGGCATTCTGTAATCTCTGGACCTTCAGAGTGTTGATGAAACAAAGAAATTGCATCGGGATTGAATACAACAGGCACCAAGCGGACTATTGTAGTAGTGTCTGAAACTGTCTACGATTTGATCGAATCTTGGGAGACCAGTAGCAGATTCACAAGCACATCTGTAGGCATTCTGAAATCTGTGAACCTTCTGAGTGTTGATGAAACACAGAAATTGCATCGGGATTGAATACAATATTCACCATGCGGGCTTATCTCCATGGGAGGAATGTCTCAAACTGTCTACGCCTTGATCATAACCTGGAAGACCAGTAGTAGTTTCCGAAGCAGATCTGGAGGCATTCTGTAATCTGTGGACCCTCAGAGTGTTAATGAAACATGGAACTTGCATCGGGATTGGATACAAGTAGCACCATGCGGACTTTTCTCCATGGGAGCAATGTCTCAAACTGTCTACCCTTTGATCGTATCCTGGAAGACCAGTAGTAGTATCCGAAGCACATCTGGAGGCATTCTGTAATCTGTTGACCTTCAGTGTGATGATGAAATCAGGCAAAATGCGGACTTTGCTCCATGAGAGTAATGTCTCAAACTGTCTACGATTTGATCGTTCCCTGGAGGACCAGTAGTAGTTGCCGAAGCACATCTAGAGGCACTCTGTAATCTGTGGACCTTCAGAGTGTTGATGAAACACAGAAATTGCATCGGGATTGAATACAATATTCACCATGCGGGCTTATCTCCATGGGAGGAATGTCTCAAACTGTCTACGCCTTGATCATAACCTGGAAGACCAGTAGTAGTTTCCGAAGCAGATCTGGAGGCATTCTGTAATCTGTGGACCCTCAGAGTGTTAATGAAACATGGAACTTGCATCGGGATTGGATACAACAAGCACCATGCGGACTTTTCTCCATAGCAGTAGAGTCTAAACTGTTTACACTTTGATCGTTCCCTGGAAGGCCAGTTGTAGTTTCCGAAGTACACCTTTAGGCATTCTGTAATCTGTGGACCTTCAGAGTGCTGATGAAACAAAGAAATTTCATCAGGATTGAATACAACAGGCACCATGCGGACTTTTCTCCATGGGAGTAATGTCTCAAACTGTCTACGATTTGATCTATAACTGGGAGACCAGCAGTAGTATCAGAAGCACATCTGGAGGCATTCTGCAATCTGTTGACCTTCAGTGTGATGATGAAATACAAAATTTTTATCGTGATTGAATACAACAGGCACCATGCGGACTTTGCTCCATGAGAGTAATGTCTCAAACTGTCTACACTTTGACTGTATCTTGGAACCCCAGTAGAAGTTTCCGCAGCACACCTGCAGGCATTCTGTAATCTCTGGACCTTCAGAGTGTTGATGAAACTCAGAAATTGCATCGGGATTGAATACAACAGGCACCATGATGACTTTTCTCCATGGGAGAAATGTCTAAAACTGTCTACGACTTGATGGATTCCTGGAAGACCCGTAGTAATTTCCGAAGCACATCTGTAGGCATTCTGAAACTATGGTCCTTCACAGTGTTGATGAAACACAGAAATTGCATCGCGACTGAATGCAACAGGCACCATGCGGACTTTTCTCCATGGGAGTAATGTCTCACACTGTCTACGATATGATCGTCCGCTGAAAAACCAGTAGTAGTTTCCGAAGCAAATCTGGAGGCATTCTGTAATCTGGGAACCTGCAGAGTGTTGATGAAACACAGAAAATGCATCATGATAAAATACCACAGGCACCATGCGGACTTTTCTCCATGGGAGAAATGGGTCAAACGGTCTACGCTTTGATCGATTCCTGGAAGACCAGTAGAAGCTTCCGACCCACATCTTTAGTCATTCTGTAATCTGTGGACCTTCAGAGTGAACATGAAACACAGAAATTGCATTGGGATTGTATACAACAGGTACCATGCGGACTTTTCTATATGGGTGTAGTGTCTCAAACTGTCTACACTTCGATCGTTTCCTGGAAGACCAGTAATAGTTTTCGAATTACATCATTGCCATTCTGTAATCTGTGTACCTTCAGAGTGTTGATGAAACAAAGAAATTGCTTCGGGATTGAATTCAACAGGCACCATGCTTACTTTTATCCATGGGAATAATGTCCCAAACTGTCTAAGCTTAGATCGTACCCAGGAAGACCAGTAGTAGTTTCCGAAGCACATCTGGAGGCGTTCTGTAATTTGTGGAACTTCGTGGTGTTGATGAAACAAAGAAATTGCATCGGGATTGAATACAACAATCACCATGCAGACTTTTCTCCATGGGAGTAATGTCTCAAACTGTCAACGCTTTGATCGATTCCTGGAAGAGCAGTAGTACTTTCCGCAACATATCTGGATGCATTCTGTAATCTGTGGACTTTCAGAGTGTTGTTGAAACACAGAAACTGCATCGGGATTGAATACCACAGGCACCATGGGGACTTTTCTCAATGCGAGTAAAGTCTCAAACTCTCTACGCTTTGATCGATTCCTGGAAGACGAGTAGTAGCTTCCAAAGCACATCTGGAGGCATTCTGTGATCTGTAGACCTTCAGAGTATTGATGAAACCCTGACATTGCATTAGGATTGTATACAACAGGCACCATGCGAACTTTTCTATATGGGTGTAGTGTCTCAAACTGTCTACACTTTAATCGTTCCCTGGAAGACCAGTAGCAGTTTCCGAATTACATCTTTAGTCATTCTGTAATCTGTGGACCCTCGAAGTGTTGATGAAACACAGAAATTGCATCGGGAATGTATACAACAAGCACCATGCGGACTTTTCTCCATGGCAGTAATGTCTCAAACTGTCTACGCTTTGGTAGTTCCCTGGAAGACCAGTTGAAATTTTCGAAGCACACCTCGTGGCATTCTGTAATCTGAGGACCTTCAGAGTGTTGATGAAACAAAGAAATTGCATCGGGATTGAATACAACAGGCACCAAGCGGACTATTGTAGTAGTGTCTGAAAGTGTCTACGATTTGATCGAATCTTGGGAGACCAGTAGCAGATTCACAAGCACATCTGTAGGCATTCTGAAATCTGTGGACCTTCTGAGTGTTGATGAAACACAGAAATTGCATCGGGATTGAATACAATATTCACCATGCGGGCTTATCTCCATGGGAGGAATGTCTCAAACTGTCTACGCCTTGATCATAACCTGGAAGACCAGTAGTAGTTTCCGAAGCACATCTGGAGGCATTCTGTAATCTGTTGACCTTCAGTGTGATGATGAAATCAGGCAAAATGCGGACTTTGCTCCATGAGAGTAATGTCTCAAACTGTCTACGATTTGATCGTTCCCTGGAGGACCAGTAGTAGTTGCCGAAGCACATCTAGAGGCACTCTGTAATCTGTGGACCTTCAGAGTGTTGATGAAACACAGAAATTGCATCGGGATTGAATACAATATTCACCATGCGGGCTTATCTCCATGGGAGGAATGTCTCAAACTGTCTACGCCTTGATCATAACCTGGAAGACCAGTAGTAGTTTCCGAAGCAGGTCTGGAGGCATTCTGTAATCTGTGGACCCTCAGAGTGTTAATGAAACATGGAACTTGCATCGGGATTGGATACAACAAGCACCATGCGGACTTTTCTCCATAGCAGTAGAGTCTAAACTGTTTACACTTTGATCGTTCCCTGGAAGGCCAGTTGTAGTTTCCGAAGTACACCTTTAGGCATTCTGTAATCTGTGGACCTTCAGAGTGCTGATGAAGCAAAGAAATTTCATCAGGATTGAATACAACAGGCACCATGCGGACTTTTCTCCATGGGAGTAATGTCTCAAACTGTCTACGATTTGATCTATAACTGGGAGATCAGCAGTAGTATCCGAAGCACATCTGGAGGCATTCTGCAATCTGTTCACCTTCAGTGTGATGATGAAATACAAAATTTTTATCGTGATTGAATACAACAGGCACCATGCGGACTTTGCTCCATGAGAGTAATGTCTCAAACTGTCTACACTTTGACTGTATCTTGGAACCCCAGTAGAAGTTTCCGCAGCACACCTGCAGGCATTCTGTAATCTCTGGACCTTCAGAGTGTTGATGAAACTCAGAAATTGCATCGGGATTGAATACAACAGGCACCATGATGACTTTTCTCCATGGGAGAAATGTCTAAAACTGTCTACGACTTGATGGATTCCTGGAAGACCCGTAGTAATTTCCGAAGCACATCTGTAGGCATTCTGAAACTATGGTCCTTCACAGTGTTGATGAAACACAGAAATTGCATCGCGACTGAATGCAACAGGCACCATGCGGACTTTTCTCCATGGGAGTAATGTCTCACACTGTCTACGATATGATCGTCCGCTGGAAAACCAGTAGTAGTTTCCGAAGCAAATCTGGAGGCATTCTGTAATCTGTGAACCTGCAGAGTGTTGATGAAACACAGAAAATGCATCATGATTAAATACCACAGGCACCATGTGGACTTTTCTCCATGGGAGTAATGGGTCAAACGGTCTACGCTTTGATCGATTCCTGGAAGACCAGTAGAAGCTTCCGACCCACATCTTTAGTCATTCTGTAATCTGTGGACCTTCAGAGTGAACATGAAACACAGAGATTGCATTGGGATTGAATACAACAGGCACCATGCGGACTTTCCTCCATGGGAGTAATGTCTCAAACTGTCTACACTATGATCGATTCCTGTAAGACCTTTAGTAGTTTCCGAAGCACATCTGGTGGCATTCTGTAATCTGTGGGCCTTCAGAGTGTTGATGAAACACAGAAATTGCATCGTAATTGAATACCACAGGCACCATGCGGACTTTTCTCCATGGAATAATTTCTCAAACTTTCTACGGTTTGATCGATTCCTGGAAGACCAGTAGAAGCTTACGAAGCACATCTGGAGGCATTCTGTAATCAGTCGACCTTCAGAGTATTGATGAAACACAGAAATACCATCGGGATTGTATACAACAGGCACCATGCGGACTGTCCTCTATGGGAGTAATGTCTCAAACTGTCTGCGATTTGATCGATTCCCGGAAGACCAGTAGTAGTTTCCGAAGCACATCTGGAGGCATTTTGTAATCTGTGGACGTTCAGAGTGTTGATGAAGCACAGAAATGTCATCGGGATTGTATACAACATGCACCATGCGGACTTTTCTCCATGGGAGTAATGTCTCAAACTGTCTACGCTATGATCGATTCCTGTAAGACCTTTAGTAGTTTCCGAAGCACATCTGGTGGCATTCTGTAATCTGTGGGCCTTCAGAGTGTTGATGAAACACAGAAATTGCATCGTGATTGAATACAACATTCACCATAAGGACTTTTATCCATGGGAGTAATGTCTCAAACTGCCACGCTCTGATCGTTCCATGGAATCCCAGTAGTAGTTTCCGAAGCACATATGGAAGCATTCTGTTATCTGTGGACCTTTAGAGTGTTTATGAAACACAAAAATTACATCGGGATGAATACAACAGGCACCATGTGGACTTTTCCGCATGGGAGTAATGTCTCAAGCTGTCTCCGCTTCGATAGGTCCCTGGAAGACCAGTAGTAGTTTCCGAAACACATCCGGAGGCAGTTTGTAATCTGTGGACCTTCAGAGTTTTGATGAAATACAGAAATTTCATCAGGATTCAATACAACAGACACCATACAGACTTTTCTCCATGGGGGAAATGTACCAAACTGTCTACGCTTTGAATATTACCTGGAAGACCAGTAGTAGTTTCCCAAGCACATCTGGAGGCATTCTGTAATATCTGGACCTTCAGAGTATTGATGAAACACATAAATTGCATCGTGATTGATTACAACAGCCACAATAAGGACTTTTCTCCATTTGAGTAATGTCTCAACATGTTTACGCTTTGGTCGAATACTGGGCGACCAGTGTTAGTTTCCGAAGCACATCTGGAGGAATTCTGTAATCTCTGGACCTTCAGAGTGTTCATGAAACACAGAAATTGCATCGGGTTTGAATACAACAGGCACCATGCGGACTATTCTCCGTGGAAGTAATATATCAAGCTATTTACGATTTGATCGATTCGTGGGAGACCAGTAGCAGTATTAGAAGCACTTCTGGAGGCATTCTGGAATGAGAGGACCTTCAAAGTGTTGATGAGGCCTAGAAATAGCATCGGGATTGAATACAACAGGCACCATGCTTTCTTTTCACCATGGGAGTAATGTCTCAAACTGTCTACATTTTGATCGTTCCCTGGAAGACCAAGAGTAATTTCCGAAGCACATCTGTATGCATTCTGTATTCTGTGGACCGTCAGAGTGTTGATGAAACAAAGAAATAGCATCGGGATTGAATACAACAATCACCATGCTGACTTTTCTCCATGGGAGTAATGTCTCAAAATGTCAACGCTTTGATCGATTCCAGGAAGAGCAGTAGTACTTTCCGCAGCATATCTTGAGGCATTCTGTAATCTGTGGATCTTCGTGGTGTTGATGAAACAAAAAAATTGCATCGGGATTGAATACAACAATCACCATGCTGACTTTTCTCCATGGGAGTAATGTCTCAAACTGTCTACACTTTGATCGTTCCCTGGAAGACCAGTAGTAGTTTCCGAAGTACATCTTCAGGCATTCTGTAATCTGTGGACTCTCAGAGTGTTGATGAAACACAGAAACTGCATCGGGATTGAATACCACAGGCACCATGGAGACTTTTCTCAATGCGAGTAATGTCACAAACTCTCTACGCTTTGATCGATTCCTGGAAGACGAGTAGTAGCATCCAAAGCACATCTCGAGGCATTCTGTAATCTGTAGACCTTCAAAGTATTGATGAAACCCATACATTGCATTAGGATTGTATACAACAGGCACCATGCGAACTTTTCTATATGGGTGTAATGTCTCAAACTGTCTACATTTTAATCGTTCCCTGGAAGACCAGTAGTTTTTTCCGAATTACATCTTTAGTCATTCTGTAATCTGTGGAGCTTCGAAGTGTTGATGAAACATAGAAATTGCATCGGAAAACTATACAACAAGCACAATGTGGACTTTTCTCCATGGCAGTAATGTCTCAAAGTGTCTACGCTTTGGTAGTTCCCTGGAGGACCAGTTGAAATTTCCGAAGCACTCCTCGTGGCATTCTGTAATCTGAGGACCTTCAGAGTGTTGATGAAACAAAGAAATTGCATCGCGATTGAATACAACAGGCACCAAGCGGACTATTCTCCATGGGAGTAGTGTCTGAAACTGTCAACGATTTGATCGAATCTTGGAAGTCCAGTAGCAGATTCACAAGCACATCTGGAGGCATTCTGAAATCTTTGGACCATCTGAGTGTTGATGAAACACAGAAATTGCATCGGGATTGATTACAACAGGCACCATGCTCACTTTTCTCCATAGCAGTAATGTTTCTAACTGTCTACGATTTGATCGTTCCCTGGAAGACCAGTAGTAATTTCTCAAGCACATCTGGAGGCATTCTGTAATCTGTGGGCCTTCAGAGTGTTGATGAAACAAGGAAATAAAGTCGGGATTGACTACAACAGGCACCATGCGGACATTTCTCCATGGGAGTAATGTCTCTAACTGTCTACGATTTGATCGTTCCCTGGGAGACCAGTAGTAGTTTCCGAAGCACATCTGAAGGCATTCTGTAATCTGTGGACCTTCAGAGTGTTGATGAAACACGGAACTTGCTTCGGGATTGGATACAACAAACACCATGCGGACTTTTCTCCATGGGAGTAATGTCTCAAACTGATTACGCATTGGTCGATTACTGGAAACCATTTGTAGTTTCAGAAGCACACCTCGATGGATTCTGTAATCTGTGGACCTTAAAAGTGTTGATTAAACATAAAAATTACATCGGGATTGATTACAACAGGCACCATAAGGACTTTTCTCAATGGGAGTAATGTCTCAAATCCTCTACGCTTAGATCGATTCCTGGAAGACCAGTAGTAGCTTCCGAAGCACATCTGGAGGCATTCTGTAATCTGTAAACCTACAGAGTATTGAAGAAACACAGAAATTGCATTGGGATTGTATACAACAGGTACCATGCGGATTTTTCTATATGGGTGTAGTGTCTCAAACTGTCTACACTTCGATTGTTTCCTGGAAGACCAGTAATAGTTTTCGAATTACATCTTTGTCATTCTGTAATCTGTGTACCTTCAGAGTGTTGATGAAACAAAGAAATTGCTTCGGGATTGAATACAACAGGCACCATGCATACTTTTATCCATGGGAATAATGTCCCAAACTGTCTTAGCTTTGATCGTACCCAGGAAGACCAGTAGTAGTTTCCGAAGCACATCTGGAGGCGTTCTGTAATTTGTGGAACTTCGTGGTGTTGATGAAACAAAGAAATTGCATCGGGATTGAATACAACAATCACCATGCAGACTTTTCTCCATGGGAGTAATGTCTCAAACTGTCAACGCTTTGATCGATTCCTGGAAGAGCAGTAGTACTTTCCGCAGCATATCTGGATGCATTCTGTAATCTGTGGACTTTCAGAGTGTTGTTGAAACACAGAAACTGCGTCGGGATTGAATACCACAGGCACCATGGGGACTTTTCTCAATGCGAGTAAAGTCTCAAACTCTCTACGCTTTGATCGATTCCTGGAAGACGAGTAGTAGCTTCCAAAGCACATCTGGAGGCATTCTGTGATCTGTAGACCTTCAGAGTATTGATGAAACCCAGACATTGCATTAGGATTGTATACAACAGGCACCATGCGAACTTTTCTATATGGGTGTAGTGTCTCAAACTGTCTACACTTTAATCGTTCCCTGGAAGACCAGTAGTAGTTTCCGAATTACATCTTTAGTCATTCTGTAATCTGTGGAGCCTCGAAGTGTTGATGAAACACAGAAATTGCATCGGGAATGTATACAACAAGCACCATGCGGACTTTTCTCCATGGCAGTAATGTCTCAAACTGTCTACGCTTTGGTAGTTCCCTGGAAGACCAGTTGAAATTTCCGAAGCACACCTCGTGGCATTCTGTAATCTGAGGACCTTCAGAGTGTTGATGAAACAAAGAAATTGCATCGGGATTGAATACAACAGGCACCAAGCGGACTATTGTAGTAGTGTCTGAAACTGTCTACGATTTGATCGAATCTTGGGAGACCAGTAGCAGATTCACAAGCACATCTGTAGGCATTCTGAAATCTGTGAACCTTCTGAGTGTTGATGAAACACAGAAATTGCATCGGGATTGAATACAATATTCACCATGCGGGCTTATCTCCATGGGAGGAATGTCTCAAACTGTCTACGCCTTGATCATAACCTGGAAGACCAGTAGTAGTTTCCGAAGCAGATCTGGAGGCATTCTGTAATCTGTGGACCCTCAGAGTGTTAATGAAACATGGAACTTGCATCGGGATTGGATACAAGTAGCACCATGCGGACTTTTCTCCATGGGAGCAATGTCTCAAACTGTCTACCCTTTGATCGTATCCTGGAATACCAGTAGTAGTATCCGAAGCACATCTGGAGGCATTCTGTAATCTGTTGACCTTCAGTGTGATGATGAAATCAGGCAAAATGCGGACTTTGCTCCATGAGAGTAATGTCTCAAACTGTCTACGATTTGATCGTTCCCTGGAGGACCAGTAGTAGTTGCCGAAGCACATCTAGAGGCACTCTGTAATCTGTGGACCTTCAGAGTGTTGATGAAACACAGAAATTGCATCGGGATTGAATACAATATTCACCATGCGGGCTTATCTCCATGGGAGGAATGTCTCAAACTGTCTACGCCTTGATCATAACCTGGAAGACCAGTAGTAGTTTCCGAAGCAGATCTGGAGGCATTCTGTAATCTGTGGACCCTCAGAGTGTTAATGAAACATGGAACTTGCATCGGGATTGGATACAACAAGCACCATGCGGACTTTTCTCCATAGCAGTAGAGTCTAAACTGTTTATACTTTGATCGTTCCCTGGAAGGCCAGTTGTAGTTTCCGAAGTACACCTTTAGGCATTCTGTAATCTGTGGACCTTCAGAGTGCTGATGAAACAAATAAATTTCATCAGGATTGAATACAACAGGCACCATGCGGACTTTTCTCCATGGGAGTAATGTCTCAAACTGTCTACGATTTGATCTATAACTGGGAGACCAGCAGTAGTATCAGAAGCACATCTGGAGGCATTCTGCAATCTGTTGACCTTCAGTGTGATGATGAAATACAAAATTTTTATCGTGATTGAATACAACAGGCACCATGCGGACTTTGCTCCATGAGAGTAATGTCTCAAACTGTCTACACTTTGACTGTATCTTGGAACCCCAGTAGAAGTTTCCGCAGCACACCTGCAGGCATTCTGTAATCTCTGGACCTTCAGAGTGTTGATGAAACTCAGAAATTGCATCGGGATTGAATACAACAGGCACCATGATGACTTTTCTCCATGGGAGAAATGTCTAAAACTGTCTACGACTTGATGGATTCCTGGAAGACCCGTAGTAATTTCCGAAGCACATCTGTAGGCATTCTGAAACTATGGTCCTTCAGAGTGTTGATGAAACACAGAAATTGCATCGCGACTGAATGCAACAGGCACCATGCGGACTTTTCTCCATGGGAGTAATGTCTCACACTGTCTACGATATGATCGTCCGCTGAAAAACCAGTAGTAGTTTCCGAAGCAAATCTGGAGGCATTCTGTAATCTGTGAACCTGCAGAGTGTTGATGAAACACAGAAAATGCATCATGATTAAATACCACAGGCACCATGCGGACTTTTCTCCATGGGAGAAATGGGTCAAACGGTCTACGCTTTGATCGATTCCTGGAAGACCAGTAGAAGCTTCCGACCCACATCTTTAGTCATTCTGTAATCTGTGGACCTTCAGAGTGAACATGAAACACAGAAATTGCATTGGGATTGTATACAACAGGTACCATGCGGACTTTTCTATATGGGTGTAGTGTCTCAAACTGTCTACACTTCGATCGTTTCCTGGAAGACCAGTAATAGTTTTCGAATTACATCATTGCCATTCTGTAATCTGTGTACCTTCAGAGTGTTGATGAAACAAAGAAATTGCTTCGGGATTGAATTCAACAGGCACCATGCTTACTTTTATCCATGGGAATAATGTCCCAAACTGTCTAAGCTTTGATCGTACCCAGGAAGACCAGTAGTAGTTTCCGAAGCACATCTGGAGGCGTTCTGTAATTTGTGGAACTTCGTGCTGTTGATGAAACAAAGAAACTGCATCGGGATTGAATACCACAGGCACCATGGGGACTTTTCTCAATGCGAGTAAAGTCTCAAACTCTCTACGCTTTGATCGATTCCTGGAAGACGAGTAGTAGCTTCCAAAGCACATCTGGAGGCATTCTGTGATCTGTAGACCTTCAGAGTATTGATGAAACCCAGACATTGCATTAGGATTGTATACAACAGGCACCATGCGAACTTTTCTATATGGGTGTAGTGTCTCAAACTGTCTACACTTTAATCGTTCCCTGGAAGACCAGTAGCAGTTTCCGAATTACATCTTTAGTCATTCTGTAATCTGTGGACCCTCGAAGTGTTGATGAAACACAGAAATTGCATCGGGAATGTATACAACAAGCACCATGCGGACTTATCTCCATGGCAGTAATGTCTCAAACTGTCTACGCTTTGGTAGTTCCCTGGAAGACCAGTTGAAATTTCCGAAGCACACCTCGTGGCATTCTGTAATCTGAGGACCTTCAGAGTGTTGATGAAACAAAGAAATTGCATCGGGATTGAATACAACAGGCACCAAGCGGACTATTGTAGTAGTGTCTGAAAGTGTCTACGATTTGATCGAATCTTGGGAGACCAGTAGCAGATTCACAAGCACATCTGTAGGCATTCTGAAATCTGTGGACCTTCTGAGTGTTGATGAAACACAGAAATTGCATCGGGATTGAATACAATATTCACCATGCGGGCTTATCTCCATGGGAGGAATGTCTCAAACTGTCTACGCCTTGATCATAACCTGGAAGACCAGTAGTAGTTTCCGAAGCACATCTGGAGGCATTCTGTAATCTGTTGACCTTCAGTGTGATGATGAAATCAGGCAAAATGCGGACTTTGCTCCATGAGAGTAATGTCTCAAACTGTCTACGATTTGATCGTTCCCTGGAGGACCAGTAGTAGTTGCCGAAGCACATCTAGAGGCACTCTGTAATCTGTGGACCTTCAGAGTGTTGATGAAACACAGAAATTGCATCGGGATTGAATACAATATTCACCATGCGGGCTTATCTCCATGGGAGGAATGTCTCAAACTGTCTACGCCTTGATCATAACCTGGAAGACCAGTAGTAGTTTCCGAAGCAGATCTGGAGGCATTCTGTAATCTGTGGACCCTCAGAGTGTTAATGAAACATGGAACTTGCATCGGGATTGGATACAACAAGCACCATGCGGACTTTTCTCCATAGCAGTAGAGTCTAAACTGTTTACACTTTGATCGTTCCCTGGAAGGCCAGTTGTAGTTTCCGAAGTACACCTTTAGGCATTCTGTAATCTGTGGACCTTCAGAGTGCTGATGAAGCAAAGAAATTTCATCAGGATTGAATACAACAGGCACCATGCGGACTTTTCTCCATGGGAGTAATGTCTCAAACTGTCTACGATTTGATCTATAACTGGGAGATCAGCAGTAGTATCCGAAGCACATCTGGAGGCATTCTGCAATCTGTTCACCTTCAGTGTGATGATGAAATACAAAATTTTTATCGTGATTGAATACAACAGGCACCATGCGGACTTTGCTCCATGAGAGTAATGTCTCAAACTGTCTACACTTTGACTGTATCTTGGAACCCCAGTAGAAGTTTCCGCAGCACACCTGCAGGCATTCTGTAATCTCTGGACCTTCAGAGTGTTGATGAAACTCAGAAATTGCATCGGGATTGAATACAACAGGCACCATGATGACTTTTCTCCATGGGAGAAATGTCTAAAACTGTCTACGACTTGATGGATTCCTGGAAGACCCGTAGTAATTTCCGAAGCACATCTGTAGGCATTCTGAAACTATGGTCCTTCACAGTGTTGATGAAACACAGAAATTGCATCGCGACTGAATGCAACAGGCACCATGCGGACTTTTCTCCATGGGAGTAATGTCTCACACTGTCTACGATATGATCGTCCGCTGGAAAACCAGTAGTAGTTTCCGAAGCAAATCTGGAGGCATTCTGTAATCTGTGAACCTGCAGAGTGTTGATGAAACACAGAAAATGCATCATGATTAAATACCACAGGCACCATGTGGACTTTTCTCCATGGGAGTAATGGGTCAAACGGTCTACGCTTTGATCGATTCCTGGAAGACCAGTAGAAGCTTCCGACCCACATCTTTAGTCATTCTGTAATCTGTGGACCTTCAGAGTGAACATGAAACACAGAGATTGCATTGGGATTGAATACAACAGGCACCATGCGGACTTTCCTCCATGGGAGTAATGTCTCAAACTGTCTACACTTTTAACGTTCCCTCGAAGACCAGTTGTAATTTCCGAAGCACACCACGAGGCATTATGTAATCTGTGGTCCTTCTGAGTGTTGATGAAACACAGAAATTGCATCGGGTTGAATACAACATTCACCATGCGCTCTTATCTCTATGGGAAGAATGTCACAAACTGTCTACTCTTAGATCATACCCTGGAAGACCAGTAGTAGTTTCCGAAGCACATCTGGAGGCATTCTGTAATCTGTGGACCTTCAGAGAGTTGATGAAGCACGGAACTTGAATCCGGATTGGATACAACAAGCACCATGCGGACTTTTTTCCTTGGGAGTAGTGTCTCAACTGTTTACACTTTGATCGTTCCCTGGAAGACCAGTAGTAGTTGCCTAAGAACATCTGGAGGCATTCTGTTCTCTGTGGATCTTCAGAGTGTTGATGAAACAAAGAAATTGCATCGGGATTGAATGCAACAGGCACCATGTGGACTTTTCTCCATGGGAGAAATGTCTCAAACTGTTTACGCATTGGTCGATTACTGGAAGACCAGCTGTAGTTTCAGAAGCACACCTCGAGGGATTCTGTAATCTGTGGACCTTAAGAGTGTTGATTAATCATATACATAGCATCGGGATTGATTACAACAGGCACCATAAGGACTTTTCTCAATGGCAGTAATGTCTCAAACTGTCTACGCTTTTATCGATTCCTGGGAGACCAGTTTTAATTTCCGAAGCACATCTGTAGGCATTCTGTAATCTGTGGACCTTCAGAGTGTTGTTGAAACACAGAAAGTTCATCGGGACTGAATATAACAGGAACTATGAGGATTTTTCTCCGTGGGAGTAATGTTTCAAACTGTCTACGCTTTGTTCGTTCCCTGGAAGACCAGTAGTAGTTGCCGAAACACATCTGGAGGCATTCTGTAATCTGTGGACCTTCAGAGTGTTGATGAAACACAGATATTGCCCCGGGACGGAATACAAAAGGCACTATGCATACTTTTCCCAATGGGAGTAATGTCGCAAACAGTCTACGCTTTGTTCGTTCCCTGGATGACAGTAGTAGTTGCCGAAGCTCATCTACAGGCATTCTGTAATCTGTGGACCTTTAGAGTGTTGATGAAACACAGAAATTGCATCGGGATGGAATACAACAAGCACCATGCGGACTTTTCTCCATGGGAGCAATGTCTCAAACTGTCTACCATTTGATCGTACAATGGAAGACCAGTAGTAGTGTCCGAAGCACATCTGGAGGCATTCTGTTATCTGTTGACCTTCAGTGTGATGATGAAATAAAAAAATTGCATCGGGATTGAATACAACAGGCACCATGCGGACTTTGCTCCATGAGAGTAAAGTCTCAAATTGTCTACAATTTGACTGTACCCTGGAAGACCAGTAGTAGTTTCCGGAGCACACCTGCAGATATTCTGTAATCTCTGGACCACCAGAGTGTTGATGAAAGACAGAAATTGCTTTGGGATTGAATAAAACAGGATCCATGCGTACTTTTCTCCATCTGAGTAATGATTAAAACTGTCTACGATTTGATCGATTCCTGGAAGACCAGTAGTTGTTTCCCAACCACATCTATAGGCATTCTGTAATCTCTGGACCTTCAGAGTGTTGATGAAACACAGCAATTGCATCGGGATTGAATACAACAGGCACCATGCGGACTACTCTCCATGGGAGTAATTCCTCAAACTGTCTACGCTTTGATCGTTCCCTGGAAGACCAGTAGTTGTTTCCGACGCACATCTGGAGGCATTCTGTAATCTGTGGTCATTCAGAGTGTCGATGAAACACAGAAATTGCATCGGGATTCAATACAACAGGCACCATGCGAACTTTTCTCCATTCGAGTAATGTCTTAAACTGTCTACGATTTGATCGTTCAGTGAAAACCAGATGTTGTTTCCGAAGCACACCTCGAAGCATTCTGTAATCCGTGGACCTTCAGAGTGTTGATGAAACACAGCAATTGCATCGGGATTGAATACAACAGGCACCATGCGGACTACTCTGCATTGGAGTAATGTCTCAAACTGTCTACGATTTGATCGTTCCCAGGAAGACCAGTAGTAGTTTCAAAAGCACATCTGGAGGCATTCTGTATTCTGTGGGCCTTCAGAGTGTTGATGAAACATATAAATTGGATCGGGATTGATTACAACAGGCTCCATAATGACTTTTCACTATGGTAGTAATGTCTCAAACTGTCTACGCTTTGTTCGTTCCCTGGAAGACCAGTAGTAGTTGCCAAAGCACATCTGGAAGCATTCTGTAATCTGTTGACCTTTAGAGTGTTGACGAAACACAGAAATTGCATCGGGACTGAATACAACAGGCTCTTTGCGGACTTTACCCCAATGGCAGTAATGTCTCAAACTGTATACGCTTTGATCGTTTTCTAGACGACCAGTAGTAGTTGCCGAAGCTCATCTGAAGCCATTCTGTAATCTGTGGACCTTCACAGTCTTGATGATACGCAGAAATTGCATAGGGATTGAATGCAACAGGCACCATGCGGACTTTTCTCCATGGGAGTAATGTCTCAAACTGTATACGATTTGATCGATACCTGGGAGACTAGTAGCAGTTTCAGGAGCGCATCAGGAGGAATTCTGAAATCTGTGGAACGTCTGAGTGTTGATGAAACACAGAAATTGCATCGGGATTGAATACAACAGGCACCATGCGGACTTTTCTCCATACTAGTAATGTCTGAAACTATCTACGATTTGAACGTTCACTGGCAGACCAGTTGTAGTTTCCGAAGCACACCTGGAGGCATTCCGTAATATGTGGAACTTCAGAGTGTTGATGAAACACGGAACTTACATCGGGATTCGATACAACAGGCTCCATGAAGACCTTTCTCCATGGGAGTAGTGCCTTAAACTGTCTACACTTTGATCGCTCCCTGGAAGACCAGTAGTAGTGGCCGAAGAACATCTGGAGGAATTCTGTAATCTCTGGACATTAAGAGTGTTGTTGGAATATAGAAAATGCATCGGGACTGAATACAACAGGCAGCATACGGACTTTTCGCCATGGGTGTTATGTTTCAAACTGTCTACGATTTGATCGTTCCCTGGAAGACCAGTAGTAATTGCCGAAGCACATCTGGAGGCATTCTGTAATCTGTGGACCTTCAGAGTGTTGATGAAACACAGCAATTACATCGGGATTGAATACAACGGGCACCATGCAGGCTTTTATCTATGGGAGTATAGTCTCAAACTATCTACGCTTTGATCCTTACCAGACAATAGTAGTTTCTGAAGCACATCTGGAGGCGTTCTGTAGTATGTGGAACTTCAGAAGAGTGTTGACACACAGAAATGGAATCAGGATTGAATACAACAGGCACCATGCGGACTACTCTCCATGGGAGTAATGACTCAAACTGTCTACGCTTGGATCGTTCCCTGGAAGACCAGTTGTAGTTTCCGAAGCACATCTGGAGGCATTCTGAAATCTGTGGAACTTCTGAGTTTTGACGAAACACAGAAATTGCATCGGGATTGAATACAACAGGCACCATGCGGACTTATCTCCATGGGAGTAATGTCTTAAACCGTCTACGATTTGATCGTTCACTGAAAAACCAATTGTAGTTTGCGAAGCACACCTCGAGGCATTCTGTAATCTGTGGACCCTCAGAGTGTTGATGAAACAAAGAAATTGCAATGGGATTGAATACAACTGGCACCATGCGGACTTTTCTCCATGCTAGTAATGTCTCAAACAGTCTACGTTCTGATCGTTCCCTGGAAGACCGGTATTAGTTTCCGAAGCACATCTGGAGGCATTCTGTAATCTGTGGACATTCAGAGTGTTGATGAAACATATAAATTGCATCGGGATTGATTACAACAGGCTCCATAATAACTTTTCACCATGGGTGTAGTGTCTTAAACTGTCTACAGCTTGATCGTTCCCTGGAAGACCAGTAGTAGTTGCCGAAAAACATCTGGAGGCAGTCTGTAGTCTGTGGACCCTCAGAGTGTTGATGAAACAAAGAAATTGCATCGTATTGAATACGACAGGCATCATGAGGACTTTTCTCCATTGGAGGAATGTCTCAAACTGTCTACGATTTGATCGTTCCCTGGAAGACCAGTAGTAGTTTCAAAAGCACATCTGGAGGCATTCTGTAATCTGTGGATCTTCAGAGTGTTGATGAAACATATAAATTGCATCGGGATTGATTACAACAGGCTCCATAATAACTTTTCACCATGGGAGTAATGTCTCAAACTGTATACGCTTTGATCGTTTTCTAGAAGACCAGTAGTAGTTGCCGAATCATACCTGGAGGCATTCTGTAATCTGTGGACCTTCAGAGTGTTGATGAAACAAAGAAGATGAATCGGGATTGAATACGAAAGGCACCATGCGGACTTTTCTCTATGGGAGTATTGTCTCAAACTGTCTACGATTTGATCGTTCCCTGGAAGACCAGTAGTAGTTTCAAAAGTACTTCTGGAGGCATTCTGTAATCTCTGGACCTTAAGAGTGTTGATGTAACACAGATATTGCATCGGGATTGAATACAACACGCACCATGCGGACTTTTGTCCATGACAGTAATGTCTTAAACTGTCAACGATTTGATCGTTCACTGAAAAACCAGTTGTAGTTTCCGAAGCACACCTCGAGGCTTTCTGTAATCTGTGGACATTCAGAGTGTTAATGAAACACGAAATTTGTATCGGGATTGGATGCAACAAGCTCCATGCAGACGTTTCTCCATGGGTGTAGTGTCTTAAACTGTCTACACTTTGATCGTTCCCTGGAAGACCAATACTAGTTGCCGAAAAACATCTGGAGGCATTCTGTAGTCTATGGACCTTCAGAGTGTTGATGAAACACGGAACATTCATCGGGATTGAATACAACAGGCTCCACGCTGACTTTTCTCCATGGGAGTAGTGTCTTAAACTGTCTACACTTTGATCGCTCCCTGGAAGACCAGTAGTAGTTGCCGAAGAACATTTGGAGGCATTCTGTAATCTCTGGACCTTAAGAGTGTTGATGAAACACAGAAATTGCATCGGGACTGAATACAACAGGCACTATGCGGACTTTTCTCCATGGGAGTAATGCCTGAAACTGTCTACGATTTGATCGTTCACTGGAATAGCAGTTGTAGTTTCCGAAGCATACCTGGAGGCATTCTGTAATCTGTGGACCTTCAGAGTGTTGATGAAACACGGAACTTTCATCGGGATTGGATACAACAGGCTCCACGCGGACTTTTCTCCATGGGAGTAGTGTCTTAAACTGTCTACACTTTGATCGCTCCCTGGAAGACCAGTAGTAGTTTCCGAAGAAGATCTGGAGGCATTCTGTAATCTCTAGACCTTAAGAGTGATGATGAAACACAGAAAATGCATCGGGACTGAATACAACAGGCACTATATGGACTTTTCTCCATGGGAGTAATGTCTAAAACTGTATACGATTTGATCGATACCTGGGAGACTAGTAGCAGTTTCAGGAGCGCATCAGGAGGCATTCTGAAATCTGTGGAACGTCTGAGTGTTGATGAAACACAGAAATTGCATCGGGATTGAATACAACAGGCACCATGCGGACTTTTCTCCATACTAGTAATGTCTCAAACTATCTACGATTTGAACGTTTACTGGCAGACCAGTTGTAGTTTCCGAAGCACACCTGGAGGCATTCTGTAATCTGTGGACCTTCAGAGTGTTGATGAAACACGGAACTTTCATCGGGATTGGATACAACAGACTCCATGAAGACTTATCTCCATGGGAGTAGTGTCTTAAACTGTCTACACTTTGATCGCTCCCTGGAAGACCAGTAGTAGATGCCGAAGAACATCTGCAGGCATTCTGTAATCTCTGGACCTTAAGAGTGTTGATGAAACACGGAAAATGCATCGGGACTGAATACAACAGGCACTATGCGGACTTTTCTCCGTGGGAGTAATGTCTAAAACTGTTTACGCTTTGATCGATTCCTGGAAAACCAGTGTTAGTTTTCGAAGCACATGTGTAGGCATTCTGTAATCTGTGGACATTCAAAGTGTTGATGAAACGCAGAAATTGCATCGGGATTGAATACAACAGGCCCCATGCGGGCCTTTCTCTATGGGAGTATTGTCTCAAACTGTCTACGCTTTGATCCGTACATGGCCTACAATAGTAGTTTCTGAAACACATCTGGAGGCGTTCTGTAGTATGTGGAACTTCAGAGTGTTGTTGACACACAGAAATGGCATAGGGATTGAATACAACAGGCACCATGCGGACTTTTCTCCTACTAGTAATGTCTCAAACTATCTACGATTTTAACGTTCACTTGCAGACCAGTTGTAGTTTCCGAAGCACACCTGGAGGCATTCTGTAATCTGTGGACCTTCAGAGTGGTGATGAAACACGGAACTTTCATCGGGATTGGATACAACAGGCTCCATGCGGACTTTTCTGTATGGGAGTAGTGTCTTAAACTGTCTACACTTTGATCGCACACTGGAAGACCAGTAGTAGTT
This sequence comes from Schistocerca gregaria, assembly GCF_023897955.1. Taxonomy (NCBI): domain Eukaryota; kingdom Metazoa; phylum Arthropoda; class Insecta; order Orthoptera; family Acrididae; genus Schistocerca; species Schistocerca gregaria. The sequence goes on from NC_064926.1 coordinate 5,343,263, forward strand.
GCCGAAGAACATCTGGAGCCATTCTGTAATCTATGGACCTTAAGAGTGTTGATGAAACACAGAAAATGCATCGGGACTGAATACAACAGGCACTATGCGGACTTTTCTCCATGGGAGTAATGTCTAAAACTGTCTATGCTTTCATCGATTCATGGAAGACCAGTGGTAGTTTCCGAAGCACATGTGTAGGAATTCTGTAATCTGTGGACCTTCAGGAGGTTTATGAAACACAGAAATTGCATTGGAATTGGATACAACAGGCACCATGCGACATTTGCTCCATGGAGCATTGACTCAAACTGTCTACATTTTGATCATTCCCTGGAAGACGCGTAGTGGTTTCCTGAGCACACCTGAAGGCATTCTGTAATCTCTGGACCTGCAGAGTATTGATGAAACACAGAAATTGCATCGGTATTGAAAACAACAGGCCCCATGCGGACTCTTCTCCATGGGACTAATGTCTAAACTGTCAACGCTTTGTTCGTTCCCTGGAAGAGCAGTAAGAGTTGCCGAAGCACATTTAGAGGCATTCTGTAATCTGCAGACCTTCAGAGTGTTGATGAAACACAGAATTTGCATCGGGACTGAATACAACAGGCACCATGCGGACTTTTCACCATGGGTGTAATGTCTCAACCTGTCTACGCTTTGATCGTTCCCTGGAAGACCAGTTGTAGTATCCGAAGCATAACTGGAGGCATTCTGAAATCTGTGGACGTTCTGAGTGTTGATGAAACACAGAAATTTCATCGGGATTGAATACAACAGGCACCATGCGAACTTATCTCCATGAGAGTAATGTCTTAAACTGTAAACGATTTAATCGTTCACTGAAAAACCAGTTGAAGTTTCCGAAGCACACCTCGAGGCATTCTGTAATCTGTGGACCTTCAGAGAGTTGATGAAACAAAGAAATTGCATCGGGATTGAATACAACTGGCACCATGCGGACTTTTCTCCATACTAGTATTGTCTCAAAATGTCTACGCTCTGATCGTTCCCTGGAAGACCAGTGTTAGTTTCCGAAGCACATCTGGAGGCATTCTGTAATCTGTGGACATTCAGAGTGTTAATGAAACACGAATCTTGTATCGGGATTGGATACAACAGGCTCCATGCGGACGTTTCTCCATGGGTGTAGTGTCTTAAACTGTCTACACTTTGATCGTTCCCTGGAAGATCAGTAGTAGTTGTCGAAAAACATCTAGAGGCATTCAGTAGTCTGTGGACCTTCAGAGTGTTGATGAAACAAAGAAATTGCATCGTGATTGAATACGACAGGCACCATGAGGACTTTTCTCCATTGGAGTAATGTCTCAAACTGTCTACGATTTGATCGTTCCCTGGAAGACCAGTAGTAGTTTCAAAAGTACATCTGGAGGCATTCTGTAATCTGTGGACCTTCAAAGTGTTGATGAAACGCAGAAATTGCATCGGGATTCAATAACACAGGCCCCATGCGGGCTTTTCTCTATGGGAGTATTGTCTCAAACTGTCTACGCTTTGATCCATACCTGGCCGACAATAGTAGTTTCTGAAACAGATCTGGAGCCGTTCTGTAGTATGTGGAACTTCAGAAGGTTGTTGACACACAGAAATGGAATCGGGATTGAATACAAAAGGCTCCATGCGGACTTTTCTCCATGGGAGTTATGTCTCAGCTTGTCTACGATTTTATCGTTCCCTGTAAGATCAGTAGTAGTTTCAAAAGCATATATGGACTCATTCTGCAATCTGCGTACCTTCAGTGTGTTGATGAAACATATAAATTGCATCGGGATTGATTACAACAGTCACCATAAGGACTTTTCACCATGGGAGTAATGTCTCAAACTGTCTACGATTTGTTCATTGCCTGGGAGACCAGTAGTAGTTGCCGAAGCACATCTGTAGGCATTCTGTAATCTGTGGACATTCAGAGTGTTGATGAAACACAGCAATTGCATCGGGATTTGATACAACGGGCACCATGCGGGCTATTCTCTATGGGAGTATTGTCTCAAACTGTCTACGCTTTGATCCTTACCAGACAATAATAGTTTCTGAAGCACATCTGGAGGCGTTCTGTAGTATGTGGAACTTCAGAAGGTTGTTGACACACAGAAATGGAATCGGGATTGAATACAACAGGCTCCATGCGGACTTTTCTCCATGGGAGTTATGTCTCAGCTTGTCTACGATTTGATCGTTCCCTGTAAGATCAGTAGTAGTTTCAAAAGCATATATGGACTCATTCTGCAATCTGTGTACCTTCAGTGTGTTGATGAAACATATAAATTGCATCGGGATTGATTACAACAGTCACCATAAGGACTTTTCACCATGGGAGTAATGTCTCAAACTGTCTACGATTTGTTCATTGCCTGGGAGACCAGTAGTAGTTGCCGAAGCACATCTGTAGGCATTCTGTAATCTGTGGACATTCAGAGTGTTGATGAAACACAGCAATTGCATCGGGATTTAATACAACGGGCACCATGCGGGCTATTCTCTATGGGATTATTGTCTCAAACTGTCTACGCTTTGATCCTTACCAGACAATAATTGTTTCTGAAGCACATCTGTAGGCGTTCTGTAGTATGTGGAACTTCAGAAGTTTGTTGACACACAGAAATGGAATCGGGATTGAATACAACAGGCTCCATGCGGACTTTTCTCCATGGGAGTTATGTCTCAGCTTGTCTACGATTTGATCGTTCCCTGTAAGATCAGTAGTAGTTTTAAAAGCATATATGGACTCATTCTGCAATCTGTGTACCTTCAGTGTGTTGATGAAACATATAAATTGCCTCGGGATTGATTACAACAGTCACCATAAGGACTTTTCACCATGGGAGTAATGTCTCAAACTATCTACGCTTTGTTCATTGCCTGGGAGACCAGTAGTAGTTGCCGAAGCACATCTGTAGGCATTCTGTAATCTGTGGACATTCAGAGTGTTGATGAAGCACAGCAATTGCATCGGGATTGAATATAACAGGCACCATGCGGACTTTTCTCCATACTAGTAATGTCTCAAACTGTCTACGCTTTGATCGTTCCCTGGAAGACCAGTAGTAGTTGCCGAAGCACATCTGGAGGCATTCTGTAATCTGTGGACCTTCAGAGTGTTGATGAAACAGGGATCTTGCATCGGGATTGGATACAACAGGCTCCATGCGGACTTTTGTCCATGGGAGTAGTGTCTTAAACTGTCTACATTTTGCTCGCTCCCTGGAAGACCAGTAGTAGTTGCCGAAGAACATCTGGAGGCATTCTGTAATCTCTGGACCTTAAGAGTGTTGATGAAACACAGAAAATGCATCGGGACTAAATACAACAGTCACTATGAGGCCTTTTCTCCATGGATGTAATGTCTAAAACTGTCTACGCTATTATCGATTCCTGGAAGACCAGTGGTAGTTTCCCAAGTATATGTGTAGGCATTCTGTAATCTGTGGACCTTCAGGAGGTTTATGAAACACAGAAATTGCATCCGAAATGGATACAACAGGTACAATGCGAAATTTGCCCCATGGGAGCATTGACTCAAACTGTCTACATTTTGATCATTCCCTGGATGACGAGTAGTAGTTTCCGGAGCACACCTGGAGGCATTCTGTAATCTCTGGACCTGCAGAGTATTGATGAAACACAGAAATTGCATCGGTATCGAATACAACAGGCACCATGCGGTCTCTTCTCCATGGGACTAATGTATACAACTGTCAACGATTTGTTCGTTCCCTGGAAGACCAGTAAGAGTTGCCGAAGCACATTTAGAGGCATTCTGTTATCTGTAGACCTTCAGAGTGTTGATGAAACACCGCAATTGCATCGGGATTTAATACAACGGGCACCATGCGGGCTAATCTCTATGGGAGTATTGTCTCAAACTGTCTACGATTTGATCGTTCCGTGGAAGACCAGTAGTAGTTTCAAAAGTACTTCTGGAGGCATTCTGTAATATGTGTACCTTCAAAGTGTTGATGAAACGCAGAAATTGCATCGGGATTCAATACAACAGGCCCCATGCGGGCTTTTCTCTATGGCAGTATTGTCTCAAACTGTCTACGCTTTGATCCATACCTGGACGACAATAGTAGTTTCTGAAACAGATCTGGAGGCGCTCTTTAGTATGTGGAACTTCAGAGTGTTGTTGAGACATAGATATGGCATCGGGATTGAATACAACAGGCACCATGCGGACTTCTCTCCATGGGAGTAATGCCTCAAACTGTCTACGAAATGATCGTTCACTGGAAGACCAGTTGTAGTTTCCGAAGCATACCTGGAGGCATTCTGTAATCTGTGGACCTACGGAGTGTTGATGAATCACAGAAAATGCATCGGGATTGAATACAAAAGGCACCATGCGGACTTTTCTCCATGGGAGTTATGTCTCAAACTGTCTACGATTTGACGATACCTGGGAGACTAGTAGCAGTTTCAGAAGCATATCAGGAGGCACTCAGAAATCTGTGGACCTTCAGAGTGTTGATGACACAAAGAAATTGCATCGCGATTGAGTATAACAGGCACCATGCGAACTTTTCTCCATACTAGTAACGTCTCAAACTGTCTACGCTTTGATCGTTTCCTGGAAGACCAGTAGTAGTTGCTGAAGCACATCTGGAGGCATTCTGTAATCTGTGGACCTTCAGAGTGTTGATGAAACACAGAAAATGCATCGGGACTAAATACAACAGGCACTATGAGGACTTTTCTCCATGGAAGTAATGTCTAAAACTGTCTACACATTGATCGTTCCCTGGAAGACGAGTAGTAATTTGCGGAGCACACCTAAAGTCATTCTGTAATCTCTGGACTTTCAGAGTATTGATGAAACACAGACAATGCAACGGGATTGAATACAACACACACCATTCGGACTCTTCTCCCTGGGAGTATGTCTACAACTGTCTACGCTTTGATCGTTTCCTGGAAGACCTGTGGTTGTTTCCGAAGCACATCTGTAGGCATTCTGTAATCTGTGGACCTTCAGAGTGTTGATGAAACACAAAAATTGCATCGGGACTGAATACAACAGGCACTATGCGAACTTCTCCCCATGGGAGTAATGTCTCAAACTGTCTACGCTTTGCTCGTTCCCTGGAAGACCATTTGTAGTTTCCGAAGCACACCTGGAGAAATTCTGTAATCTGTGGACCTTCAGAGTGTTGATGAAACAAGGAACTTGCATCGGGATAGGATACAACTGGCTCCATGCGGACTTTTCTCCATGAAAGTAGTGTCTTAAACTGTCTACACTTTTATCGCTCCCTGGCAGACCAGTAGTAGTTGCCGAAGAACATCTGGAGGCATTCTGTAATCTCTGGACTTTAAGAGTGTTGATGAAACAACGAAAATGGATCGGGACTGAATACAACAGGCACTATGCCGATTTTTCTCCATGGGAGTAGTGTCTTAAACTGTCTACACTTTGATCGCTCCCTGGAAGACCAGTGGTAGTTGCCGAAGAACATCTGGAGGCATTCTGTAATCTCTGGACCTTAAGAGTGTTGATGAAACACAGAAAATGCATTGGGACTAAATACAACAGGCACTATGAGGCCTTTTCTCCATGGAAGTAATGTCTAAAACTGTCTACGTTTGATCTATTCCTGGAAGACCAGTGGTAGTTTCCGAAGCACATCTGTAGGCATTCTTTAATCTGTGGACCTACAGGAGGTTCATGAAACACAGAAATTGCATCGGAATTGGATACAACAGGCACCATGCGAAATTTGCTCCATGGGAGTAATGTCTCAAACTGTCTACAGTTTGATCGTTCCCTGGAAGAGGAGTAGTAGTTTCCAGAGCACATCTGATGGCATTCTGTAATCTCTGGACATTCAGAGTATTGATGAAACACAGAAACTGCATCGGGATTGAATACAACAGGCACCATGCGGATTCTGATCCCTGAGACTAATGTCTACAACGGTCTACGCTTTGATCGTTTCCCGGAAGACCAGTGGTAGTTTCCGAAGCACATCTGTAGGAATTCTGTAATCTGTGTACCTTCAGAGTGTTGATGAAAAACAGAAATTGCATCTGGATTGAATACAAAAGACACCATGCGGACTTTTCTCGATACTGGTAGTGTCTCAAACTGTCTACGTTTTCATCGTTCCCTGGAAGACCAGAAGTAGTTTAGGAAGCACATCTGGAGGCATTCTGTAATCTGTGGACCTTTAGAGTGTTGATGAAACACGGAACTTGCACCGGGATTGGATACAACAGGCTCCATGCGGACTTTTCTCCATGGGAGTAATTCTCAAACAGTCTACGCCTTGATCGTACCATCGAAGACCAGTAGTAGTTTCCAATGCACATCTGGAGGCATTCTGTAATCTGTGGACCTTCAGAGTGTAGATGAAACACAGAAATTGCATCGGGATTGAATAAAAAAGGCACCATGCTTACTTTTCTCCATGAGAGTAATGTCTCAAACTGTCTACACTTTGATCGTTCACTGGAAGACGAGTAGTAGTTTCCGGAGCACACCTGGAGGCATTCTGTAATCTCTGGACCTTCAGAGTGTTGATGAAACATAGAAATGGCATCTGGATTGAATACAACAGGCACCATGAGAAATATGCTCCATGGGAGTAATGTCTCAAACTGTCTACAGTTTGATCGTTCCCTGGAAGACGAGTAATAGTTTCCAGAGCACACCTGAAGGCATTCTGTAATCTCTGGACATTCAGAGTATTGATGAAACACAGAAACTGCATCGGGATTGAATACAACAGGAACCATGCGGATTCGTCTCCCTGAGACTAATGTCTACTACGGTCTACGCTTTGATCGTTTCCCGGAAGACCAGTGGTAGTTTCCGAAGCACATCTGTAGGAATTTTGTAATCTGTGTACCTTCAGAGTGTTGATGAAAAACTGAGATTGCATCTGGATTGAATACAAAAGTCACCATGCGGACTTTTCTCGATACTGGTAGTGTCTCAAACTGTCTATGGTTTGATCGTTCCCTGGAAGACCAGAGGTAGTTTCCGAAGCACATCTGGAGGCATTCTGTAATCTGTGGACCTTTAGAGTGTTGATGAAACACGGAACTTGCACCGGGATTGGATACAACAGGCTCCATGCGGACTTTTCTCCATGGGAGTAGTGTCTTAAACTGTCTACACTTGGATCGCTCCCTGGAAGACCAGTAGTAGTTGCTGAAGAACATCTAGATGCATTCTGTAGTCTGTGGACCTTCAGAATGTTGATGAAACAAAGTAATTGCATCGGGATTGAATACAACAGGCACCAGGCGGACTATTCTTCATGGGATTAATGTCTCAAATTTTCTACGCTTTGATCGATTCCTGGAAGACCAGTGGTAGTTTCCGAAGCACATCTGGTGGCATTCTGTAATCACTGGACCTTAAGAGTGTTGATGAAACACAGAAAATGCATCCGGACTAAATACAACAGGCACTATGAGGCCTTTTCTCCATGGAGTAATGTCTAAAACAGTCTACGCTTTGATCTATTTCTGGAAGACCAGTGGTAGTTTCCGAAGCACATCTGTAGGTATTCTGTAATCTGTGGACCTACAGGAGGTTCATGAAACACAGAAATTACATCGGAATTGGATACAACAGGCACCATGCGAAATTTGCTCCATGGGAGCATTGACTCAAACTGTCTACATTTTGATCATTCCCTGGAAGACCAGTAGTATTTGCCAAAGCTCATCTGGAAGCATTCTGTAATCTGTGATCGTTTAGAGTGTTGATGAAACACAGAGATTGAATCGGGATTGAATAAAAAAGGCACCATGCTTACTTTTCTACATGGGAGTAATGTCTCAAACTGTCTACACATTGATCGTTCCCTGGAAGACGAGTAGTAATTTGCGGAGCACACCTAAAGTCATTCTGTAATCTCTGGACTTTCAGAGTATTGATGAAACACAGACACTGCAACGGGATTGAATACAACACACACCATTCGGACTCTTCTCCCTGGGAGTATGTCTACAACTGTCTACGCTTTGATCGTTTCCTGGAAGACCTGTGGTTGTTTCCGAAGCACATCTGTAGGCATTCTGTAATCTGTGGACCTTCAGAGTGTTGATGAAACACAAAAATTGCATCGGGACTGAATACAACAGGCACTATGCGAACTTCTCCCCATGGGAGTAATGTCTCAAACTGTATACGCTTTGCTCGTTCCCTGGAAGACCATTTGTAGTTTCCGAAGCACACCTGGAGGCATTCTGTAATCTGTGGACCTTCAGAGTGTTGATGAAACAAGGAACTTGCATCGGGATAGGATACAACTGGCTCCATGCGGACTTTTCTCCATGAAAGTAGTGTCTTAAACTGTCTACACTTTTATCGCTCCCTGGCAGACCAGTAGTAGTTGCCGAAGAACATCTGGAAGCATTCTGTATTCTCTGGACCTTAAGAGTGTTGATGAAACAACGAAAATGGATCGGGACTGAATACAACAGGCACTATGCCGATTGTTCTCCATGGGAGTAGTGTCTTAAACTGTCTACACTTTGATCGCTCCCTGGAAGACCAGTGGTAGTTGCCGAAGAACATCTGGAGGATTTTGTAATCTCTGGACCTTAAGAGTGTTGATGAAACACAGAAAATGCATTGGGACTAAATACAACAGGCACTATGAGGCCTTTTCTCCATGGAAGTAATGTCTAAAACTGTCTACGTTTGATCTATTCCTGGAAGACCAGTGGTAGTTTCCGAAGCACATCTGTAGGCATTCTGTAATCTGTGGACCTTCAGGAGGTTCATGAAACACAGAAATTGCATCGGAATTGGATACAACAGGCACCATGCAAAATTTGCTCCATGGGAGTAATGTCTCAAACTGTCTACAGTTTGATCGTTCCCTGGAAGACGAGTAGTAGTTTCCAGAGCATACCTGAAGGCATTCTGTAATCTCTGGACATTCAGAGTATTGATGAAACACAGAAACTGCATCGGGATTGAATACAACAGGCACCATGCGGATTCTTCTCCCTGAGACTAATGTCTACAACGGTCTACGAATTGATCGTTTCCCGGAAGACCAGTGGTAGTTTCCGAAGCACATCTGTAGGAATTCTGTAATCTGTGTACCTTCAGAGTGTTGATGAAAAACAGAAATTGCATCTGGATTGAATACAAAAGACACCATGCGGACTTTTCTCGATACTGGTAGTGTCTCAAACTGTCTATGGTTTGATCGTTCCCTGGAAGACCAGAAGTAGTTTCCGAAGCACATCTAGAGGCTTTCTGTAATCTGTGGACCTTTAGAGTGTTGATGAAACACGGAACTTGCACCGGGATTGGATACAACAGGCTCCATGCGGACTTTTCTCCATGGGAGTAGTGTCTTAAACTGTCTACACTTGGATCGCTCCCTGGAAGACCAGTAGTAGTTGCTGAAGAACATCTAGAGGCATTCTGTAGTCTGTGGACCTGCAGAATGTTGATGAAACAAAGTAATTGCATCGGGATTGAATACAACAGGCACCAGGCGGACTATTCTTCATGGGATTAATGTCTCAAATTTTCTACGCTTTGATCGATTCCTGGAAGACCAGTGGTAGTTTCCGAAGCACATCTGGTGGCATTCTGTAATCACTGGACCTTAAGAGTGTTGATGAAACACAGAAAATGCATCGGGACTAAATACAACAGGCACTATGAGGCCTTTTCTCCATGGAGTAATGTCTAAAACAGTCTACGCTTTGATCTATTTCTGGAAGACCAGTGGTAGTTTCCGAAGCACATCTGTAGGTATTCTGTAATCTGTGGACCTACAGGAGGTTCATGAAACACAGAAATTACATCGGAATTGGATACAACAGGCACCATGCGAAATTTGCTCCATGGGAGCATTGATTCAAACTGTCTACATTTTGATCATTCCCTGGAAGACCAGTAGTATTTGCCAAAGCTCATCTGGAAGCATTCTGTAATCTGTGATCGTTTAGAGTGTTGATGAAACACAGAGATTGAATCGGGATTGAATAAAAAAGGCACCATGCTTACTTTTCTACATGGGAGTAATGTCTCAAACTGTCTACACATTGATCGTTCCCTGGAAGACGAGTAGTAATTTGCGGAGCACACCTAAAGTCATTCTGTAATCCCTGGACTTTCAGAGTATTGATGAAACACAGACACTGCAACGGGATTGAATACAACACACACCATTCGGACTCTTCTCCCTGGGAGTATGTCTACAACTGTCTACGCTTTGATCGTTTCCTGGAAGACCTGTGGTTGTTTCCGAAGCACATCTGTAGGCATTCTGTAATCTGTGGACCTTCAGAGTGTTGATGAAAAACAGAAATTGCATCTGGATTGAATACAAAAGACACCATGCGGACTTTTCTCGATACTGGTAGTGTCTCAAACTGTCTACGTTTTGATCGTTCCCTGGAAGACCAGAAGTAGTTTAGGAAGCACATCTGGAGGCATTCTGTAATCTGTGGACCTTTAGAGTGTTGATGAAACACGGAACTTGCACCGGGATTGGATACAACAGGCTCCATGCGGACTTTTCTCCATGGGAGTAATGTCTTAAACTGTCTACACTTGGATCGCTTCCTGGAAGACCAGTAGTAGTTGCTGAAGAACATCTGGAGGCATTCTGTAGTCTGTGGACCTTCAGAATGTTGATGAAACAAAGTAATTGCATCGGTATTGAATACATCAGGCACCAGGCGGACTTTTCTTCATGGGATTAATGTCTCGAAGTTTCTACGCTTTGATCGATTCCTGGAAGACCAGTGGTAGTTTCCGAAGCACATCTGGTGGCACTCTGTAATCTCTGGAAATTAAGAGTGTTGATGAAACACAGAAAATGCATCGGGACTGAATACAACAGACACTATGCGGCCTTTTCTCCATGGAGTAATGTCTAAAACAGTCTACGCTTTGATCGATACCTGGACGACCAGTAGTAGTTTCCGAAGCACGTCTGTAGGCATTCTGTAATCTGTGGACCTACAGAGTGTTGATGAAACACAGAAAATGCATCGGGATTGAATAGAGAAGGCACCATGCGGACTTTTCTCCAGGGGAGTTATGTCTCAAACTGTCTCCGTTTTCATCGTTACCTGGACGACCAGTTGTAGTTTCCGAAGCATCCCATTGGGTCATTCTGTAATCTGTCGACCTTCAAAGTGTTGATGAAAGAAAGAGGTTGCATTAGGATTGAATACGACAGGCACCATGCGGACTTTTCTCCATTGGAGTAATGTCGCAAACTGTCTACGCTTTGTTCGTTCCCTGGGAGACCAGTAGTAGTTTCCGAAGCACATCTGAAGGCATTCTGTAATCTGTGGACCTTCAGAGTGTTGATGAAACACGGAACTTGCTTCGGGATTGGATACAACAAACACCATGCGGACTTTTCTCCATGGGAGTAATGTCTCAAACTGATTACGCATTGGTCGATTACTGGAAACCATTTGTAGTTTCAGAAGCACACCTCGATGGATTCTGTAATCTGTGGACCTTAAAAGTGTTGATTAAACATAAAAATTACATCGGGATTGATTACAACAGGCACCATAAGGACTTTTCTCAATGGGAGTAATGTCTCAAATCCTCTACGCTTAGATCGATTCCTGGAAGACCAGTAGTAGCTTCCGAAGCACATCTGGAGGCATTCTGTAATCTGTAAACCTACAGAGTATTGAAGAAACACAGAAATTGCATTGGGATTGTATACAACAGGTACCATGCGGATTTTTCTATATGGGTGTAGTGTCTCAAACTGTCTACACTTCGATTGTTTCCTGGAAGACCAGTAATAGTTTTCGAATTACATCTTTGTCATTCTGTAATCTGTGTACCTTCAGAGTGTTGATGAAACAAAGAAATTGCTTCGGGATTGAATACAACAGGCACCATGCATACTTTTATCCATGGGAATAATGTCCCAAACTGTCTTAGCTTTGATCGTACCCAGGAAGACCAGTAGTAGTTTCCGAAGCACATCTGGAGGCGTTCTGTAATTTGTGGAACTTCGTGGTGTTGATGAAACAAAGAAATTGCATCGGGATTGAATACAACAATCACCATGCAGACTTTTCTCCATGGGAGTAATGTCTCAAACTGTCAACGCTTTGATCGATTCCTGGAAGAGCAGTAGTACTTTCCGCAGCATATCTGGATGCATTCTGTAATCTGTGGACTTTCAGAGTGTTGTTGAAACACAGAAACTGCGTCGGGATTGAATACCACAGGCACCATGGGGACTTTTCTCAATGCGAGTAAAGTCTCAAACTCTCTACGCTTTGATCGATTCCTGGAAGACGAGTAGTAGCTTCCAAAGCACATCTGGAGGCATTCTGTGATCTGTAGACCTTCAGAGTATTGATGAAACCCAGACATTGCATTAGGATTGTATACAACAGGCACCATGCGAACTTTTCTATATGGGTGTAGTGTCTCAAACTGTCTACACTTTAATCGTTCCCTGGAAGACCAGTAGTAGTTTCCGAATTACATCTTTAGTCATTCTGTAATCTGTGGAGCCTCGAAGTGTTGATGAAACACAGAAATTGCATCGGGAATGTATACAACAAGCACCATGCGGACTTTTCTCCATGGCAGTAATGTCTCAAACTGTCTACGCTTTGGTAGTTCCCTGGAAGACCAGTTGAAATTTCCGAAGCACACCTCGTGGCATTCTGTAATCTGAGGACCTTCAGAGTGTTGATGAAACAAAGAAATTGCATCGGGATTGAATACAACAGGCACCAAGCGGACTATTGTAGTAGTGTCTGAAACTGTCTACGATTTGATCGAATCTTGGGAGACCAGTAGCAGATTCACAAGCACATCTGTAGGCATTCTGAAATCTGTGAACCTTCTGAGTGTTGATGAAACACAGAAATTGCATCGGGATTGAATACAATATTCACCATGCGGGCTTATCTCCATGGGAGGAATGTCTCAAACTGTCTACGCCTTGATCATAACCTGGAAGACCAGTAGTAGTTTCCGAAGCAGATCTGGAGGCATTCTGTAATCTGTGGACCCTCAGAGTGTTAATGAAACATGGAACTTGCATCGGGATTGGATACAAGTAGCACCATGCGGACTTTTCTCCATGGGAGCAATGTCTCAAACTGTCTACCCTTTGATCGTATCCTGGAATACCAGTAGTAGTATCCGAAGCACATCTGGAGGCATTCTGTAATCTGTTGACCTTCAGTGTGATGATGAAATCAGGCAAAATGCGGACTTTGCTCCATGAGAGTAATGTCTCAAACTGTCTACGATTTGATCGTTCCCTGGAGGACCAGTAGTAGTTGCCGAAGCACATCTAGAGGCACTCTGTAATCTGTGGACCTTCAGAGTGTTGATGAAACACAGAAATTGCATCGGGATTGAATACAATATTCACCATGCGGGCTTATCTCCATGGGAGGAATGTCTCAAACTGTCTACGCCTTGATCATAACCTGGAAGACCAGTAGTAGTTTCCGAAGCAGATCTGGAGGCATTCTGTAATCTGTGGACCCTCAGAGTGTTAATGAAACATGGAACTTGCATCGGGATTGGATACAACAAGCACCATGCGGACTTTTCTCCATAGCAGTAGAGTCTAAACTGTTTATACTTTGATCGTTCCCTGGAAGGCCAGTTGTAGTTTCCGAAGTACACCTTTAGGCATTCTGTAATCTGTGGACCTTCAGAGTGCTGATGAAACAAATAAATTTCATCAGGATTGAATACAACAGGCACCATGCGGACTTTTCTCCATGGGAGTAATGTCTCAAACTGTCTACGATTTGATCTATAACTGGGAGACCAGCAGTAGTATCAGAAGCACATCTGGAGGCATTCTGCAATCTGTTGACCTTCAGTGTGATGATGAAATACAAAATTTTTATCGTGATTGAATACAACAGGCACCATGCGGACTTTGCTCCATGAGAGTAATGTCTCAAACTGTCTACACTTTGACTGTATCTTGGAACCCCAGTAGAAGTTTCCGCAGCACACCTGCAGGCATTCTGTAATCTCTGGACCTTCAGAGTGTTGATGAAACTCAGAAATTGCATCGGGATTGAATACAACAGGCACCATGATGACTTTTCTCCATGGGAGAAATGTCTAAAACTGTCTACGACTTGATGGATTCCTGGAAGACCCGTAGTAATTTCCGAAGCACATCTGTAGGCATTCTGAAACTATGGTCCTTCAGAGTGTTGATGAAACACAGAAATTGCATCGCGACTGAATGCAACAGGCACCATGCGGACTTTTCTCCATGGGAGTAATGTCTCACACTGTCTACGATATGATCGTCCGCTGAAAAACCAGTAGTAGTTTCCGAAGCAAATCTGGAGGCATTCTGTAATCTGTGAACCTGCAGAGTGTTGATGAAACACAGAAAATGCATCATGATTAAATACCACAGGCACCATGCGGACTTTTCTCCATGGGAGAAATGGGTCAAACGGTCTACGCTTTGATCGATTCCTGGAAGACCAGTAGAAGCTTCCGACCCACATCTTTAGTCATTCTGTAATCTGTGGACCTTCAGAGTGAACATGAAACACAGAAATTGCATTGGGATTGTATACAACAGGTACCATGCGGACTTTTCTATATGGGTGTAGTGTCTCAAACTGTCTACACTTCGATCGTTTCCTGGAAGACCAGTAATAGTTTTCGAATTACATCATTGCCATTCTGTAATCTGTGTACCTTCAGAGTGTTGATGAAACAAAGAAATTGCTTCGGGATTGAATTCAACAGGCACCATGCTTACTTTTATCCATGGGAATAATGTCCCAAACTGTCTAAGCTTTGATCGTACCCAGGAAGACCAGTAGTAGTTTCCGAAGCACATCTGGAGGCGTTCTGTAATTTGTGGAACTTCGTGCTGTTGATGAAACAAAGAAACTGCATCGGGATTGAATACCACAGGCACCATGGGGACTTTTCTCAATGCGAGTAAAGTCTCAAACTCTCTACGCTTTGATCGATTCCTGGAAGACGAGTAGTAGCTTCCAAAGCACATCTGGAGGCATTCTGTGATCTGTAGACCTTCAGAGTATTGATGAAACCCAGACATTGCATTAGGATTGTATACAACAGGCACCATGCGAACTTTTCTATATGGGTGTAGTGTCTCAAACTGTCTACACTTTAATCGTTCCCTGGAAGACCAGTAGCAGTTTCCGAATTACATCTTTAGTCATTCTGTAATCTGTGGACCCTCGAAGTGTTGATGAAACACAGAAATTGCATCGGGAATGTATACAACAAGCACCATGCGGACTTATCTCCATGGCAGTAATGTCTCAAACTGTCTACGCTTTGGTAGTTCCCTGGAAGACCAGTTGAAATTTCCGAAGCACACCTCGTGGCATTCTGTAATCTGAGGACCTTCAGAGTGTTGATGAAACAAAGAAATTGCATCGGGATTGAATACAACAGGCACCAAGCGGACTATTGTAGTAGTGTCTGAAAGTGTCTACGATTTGATCGAATCTTGGGAGACCAGTAGCAGATTCACAAGCACATCTGTAGGCATTCTGAAATCTGTGGACCTTCTGAGTGTTGATGAAACACAGAAATTGCATCGGGATTGAATACAATATTCACCATGCGGGCTTATCTCCATGGGAGGAATGTCTCAAACTGTCTACGCCTTGATCATAACCTGGAAGACCAGTAGTAGTTTCCGAAGCACATCTGGAGGCATTCTGTAATCTGTTGACCTTCAGTGTGATGATGAAATCAGGCAAAATGCGGACTTTGCTCCATGAGAGTAATGTCTCAAACTGTCTACGATTTGATCGTTCCCTGGAGGACCAGTAGTAGTTGCCGAAGCACATCTAGAGGCACTCTGTAATCTGTGGACCTTCAGAGTGTTGATGAAACACAGAAATTGCATCGGGATTGAATACAATATTCACCATGCGGGCTTATCTCCATGGGAGGAATGTCTCAAACTGTCTACGCCTTGATCATAACCTGGAAGACCAGTAGTAGTTTCCGAAGCAGATCTGGAGGCATTCTGTAATCTGTGGACCCTCAGAGTGTTAATGAAACATGGAACTTGCATCGGGATTGGATACAACAAGCACCATGCGGACTTTTCTCCATAGCAGTAGAGTCTAAACTGTTTACACTTTGATCGTTCCCTGGAAGGCCAGTTGTAGTTTCCGAAGTACACCTTTAGGCATTCTGTAATCTGTGGACCTTCAGAGTGCTGATGAAGCAAAGAAATTTCATCAGGATTGAATACAACAGGCACCATGCGGACTTTTCTCCATGGGAGTAATGTCTCAAACTGTCTACGATTTGATCTATAACTGGGAGATCAGCAGTAGTATCCGAAGCACATCTGGAGGCATTCTGCAATCTGTTCACCTTCAGTGTGATGATGAAATACAAAATTTTTATCGTGATTGAATACAACAGGCACCATGCGGACTTTGCTCCATGAGAGTAATGTCTCAAACTGTCTACACTTTGACTGTATCTTGGAACCCCAGTAGAAGTTTCCGCAGCACACCTGCAGGCATTCTGTAATCTCTGGACCTTCAGAGTGTTGATGAAACTCAGAAATTGCATCGGGATTGAATACAACAGGCACCATGATGACTTTTCTCCATGGGAGAAATGTCTAAAACTGTCTACGACTTGATGGATTCCTGGAAGACCCGTAGTAATTTCCGAAGCACATCTGTAGGCATTCTGAAACTATGGTCCTTCACAGTGTTGATGAAACACAGAAATTGCATCGCGACTGAATGCAACAGGCACCATGCGGACTTTTCTCCATGGGAGTAATGTCTCACACTGTCTACGATATGATCGTCCGCTGGAAAACCAGTAGTAGTTTCCGAAGCAAATCTGGAGGCATTCTGTAATCTGTGAACCTGCAGAGTGTTGATGAAACACAGAAAATGCATCATGATTAAATACCACAGGCACCATGTGGACTTTTCTCCATGGGAGTAATGGGTCAAACGGTCTACGCTTTGATCGATTCCTGGAAGACCAGTAGAAGCTTCCGACCCACATCTTTAGTCATTCTGTAATCTGTGGACCTTCAGAGTGAACATGAAACACAGAGATTGCATTGGGATTGAATACAACAGGCACCATGCGGACTTTCCTCCATGGGAGTAATGTCTCAAACTGTCTACACTTTTAACGTTCCCTCGAAGACCAGTTGTAATTTCCGAAGCACACCACGAGGCATTATGTAATCTGTGGTCCTTCTGAGTGTTGATGAAACACAGAAATTGCATCGGGTTGAATACAACATTCACCATGCGCTCTTATCTCTATGGGAAGAATGTCACAAACTGTCTACTCTTAGATCATACCCTGGAAGACCAGTAGTAGTTTCCGAAGCACATCTGGAGGCATTCTGTAATCTGTGGACCTTCAGAGAGTTGATGAAGCACGGAACTTGAATCCGGATTGGATACAACAAGCACCATGCGGACTTTTTTCCTTGGGAGTAGTGTCTCAACTGTTTACACTTTGATCGTTCCCTGGAAGACCAGTAGTAGTTGCCTAAGAACATCTGGAGGCATTCTGTTCTCTGTGGATCTTCAGAGTGTTGATGAAACAAAGAAATTGCATCGGGATTGAATGCAACAGGCACCATGTGGACTTTTCTCCATGGGAGAAATGTCTCAAACTGTTTACGCATTGGTCGATTACTGGAAGACCAGCTGTAGTTTCAGAAGCACACCTCGAGGGATTCTGTAATCTGTGGACCTTAAGAGTGTTGATTAATCATATACATAGCATCGGGATTGATTACAACAGGCACCATAAGGACTTTTCTCAATGGCAGTAATGTCTCAAACTGTCTACGCTTTTATCGATTCCTGGGAGACCAGTTTTAATTTCCGAAGCACATCTGTAGGCATTCTGTAATCTGTGGACCTTCAGAGTGTTGTTGAAACACAGAAAGTTCATCGGGACTGAATATAACAGGAACTATGAGGATTTTTCTCCGTGGGAGTAATGTTTCAAACTGTCTACGCTTTGTTCGTTCCCTGGAAGACCAGTAGTAGTTGCCGAAACACATCTGGAGGCATTCTGTAATCTGTGGACCTTCAGAGTGTTGATGAAACACAGATATTGCCCCGGGACGGAATACAAAAGGCACTATGCATACTTTTCCCAATGGGAGTAATGTCGCAAACAGTCTACGCTTTGTTCGTTCCCTGGATGACAGTAGTAGTTGCCGAAGCTCATCTACAGGCATTCTGTAATCTGTGGACCTTTAGAGTGTTGATGAAACACAGAAATTGCATCGGGATGGAATACAACAAGCACCATGCGGACTTTTCTCCATGGGAGCAATGTCTCAAACTGTCTACCATTTGATCGTACAATGGAAGACCAGTAGTAGTGTCCGAAGCACATCTGGAGGCATTCTGTTATCTGTTGACCTTCAGTGTGATGATGAAATAAAAAAATTGCATCGGGATTGAATACAACAGGCACCATGCGGACTTTGCTCCATGAGAGTAAAGTCTCAAATTGTCTACAATTTGACTGTACCCTGGAAGACCAGTAGTAGTTTCCGGAGCACACCTGCAGATATTCTGTAATCTCTGGACCACCAGAGTGTTGATGAAAGACAGAAATTGCTTTGGGATTGAATAAAACAGGATCCATGCGTACTTTTCTCCATCTGAGTAATGATTAAAACTGTCTACGATTTGATCGATTCCTGGAAGACCAGTAGTTGTTTCCCAACCACATCTATAGGCATTCTGTAATCTCTGGACCTTCAGAGTGTTGATGAAACACAGCAATTGCATCGGGATTGAATACAACAGGCACCATGCGGACTACTCTCCATGGGAGTAATTCCTCAAACTGTCTACGCTTTGATCGTTCCCTGGAAGACCAGTAGTTGTTTCCGACGCACATCTGGAGGCATTCTGTAATCTGTGGTCATTCAGAGTGTCGATGAAACACAGAAATTGCATCGGGATTCAATACAACAGGCACCATGCGAACTTTTCTCCATTCGAGTAATGTCTTAAACTGTCTACGATTTGATCGTTCAGTGAAAACCAGATGTTGTTTCCGAAGCACACCTCGAAGCATTCTGTAATCCGTGGACCTTCAGAGTGTTGATGAAACACAGCAATTGCATCGGGATTGAATACAACAGGCACCATGCGGACTACTCTGCATTGGAGTAATGTCTCAAACTGTCTACGATTTGATCGTTCCCAGGAAGACCAGTAGTAGTTTCAAAAGCACATCTGGAGGCATTCTGTATTCTGTGGGCCTTCAGAGTGTTGATGAAACATATAAATTGGATCGGGATTGATTACAACAGGCTCCATAATGACTTTTCACTATGGTAGTAATGTCTCAAACTGTCTACGCTTTGTTCGTTCCCTGGAAGACCAGTAGTAGTTGCCAAAGCACATCTGGAAGCATTCTGTAATCTGTTGACCTTTAGAGTGTTGACGAAACACAGAAATTGCATCGGGACTGAATACAACAGGCTCTTTGCGGACTTTACCCCAATGGCAGTAATGTCTCAAACTGTATACGCTTTGATCGTTTTCTAGACGACCAGTAGTAGTTGCCGAAGCTCATCTGAAGCCATTCTGTAATCTGTGGACCTTCACAGTCTTGATGATACGCAGAAATTGCATAGGGATTGAATGCAACAGGCACCATGCGGACTTTTCTCCATGGGAGTAATGTCTCAAACTGTATACGATTTGATCGATACCTGGGAGACTAGTAGCAGTTTCAGGAGCGCATCAGGAGGAATTCTGAAATCTGTGGAACGTCTGAGTGTTGATGAAACACAGAAATTGCATCGGGATTGAATACAACAGGCACCATGCGGACTTTTCTCCATACTAGTAATGTCTGAAACTATCTACGATTTGAACGTTCACTGGCAGACCAGTTGTAGTTTCCGAAGCACACCTGGAGGCATTCCGTAATATGTGGAACTTCAGAGTGTTGATGAAACACGGAACTTACATCGGGATTCGATACAACAGGCTCCATGAAGACCTTTCTCCATGGGAGTAGTGCCTTAAACTGTCTACACTTTGATCGCTCCCTGGAAGACCAGTAGTAGTGGCCGAAGAACATCTGGAGGAATTCTGTAATCTCTGGACATTAAGAGTGTTGTTGGAATATAGAAAATGCATCGGGACTGAATACAACAGGCAGCATACGGACTTTTCGCCATGGGTGTTATGTTTCAAACTGTCTACGATTTGATCGTTCCCTGGAAGACCAGTAGTAATTGCCGAAGCACATCTGGAGGCATTCTGTAATCTGTGGACCTTCAGAGTGTTGATGAAACACAGCAATTACATCGGGATTGAATACAACGGGCACCATGCAGGCTTTTATCTATGGGAGTATAGTCTCAAACTATCTACGCTTTGATCCTTACCAGACAATAGTAGTTTCTGAAGCACATCTGGAGGCGTTCTGTAGTATGTGGAACTTCAGAAGAGTGTTGACACACAGAAATGGAATCAGGATTGAATACAACAGGCACCATGCGGACTACTCTCCATGGGAGTAATGACTCAAACTGTCTACGCTTGGATCGTTCCCTGGAAGACCAGTTGTAGTTTCCGAAGCACATCTGGAGGCATTCTGAAATCTGTGGAACTTCTGAGTTTTGACGAAACACAGAAATTGCATCGGGATTGAATACAACAGGCACCATGCGGACTTATCTCCATGGGAGTAATGTCTTAAACCGTCTACGATTTGATCGTTCACTGAAAAACCAATTGTAGTTTGCGAAGCACACCTCGAGGCATTCTGTAATCTGTGGACCCTCAGAGTGTTGATGAAACAAAGAAATTGCAATGGGATTGAATACAACTGGCACCATGCGGACTTTTCTCCATGCTAGTAATGTCTCAAACAGTCTACGTTCTGATCGTTCCCTGGAAGACCGGTATTAGTTTCCGAAGCACATCTGGAGGCATTCTGTAATCTGTGGACATTCAGAGTGTTGATGAAACATATAAATTGCATCGGGATTGATTACAACAGGCTCCATAATAACTTTTCACCATGGGTGTAGTGTCTTAAACTGTCTACAGCTTGATCGTTCCCTGGAAGACCAGTAGTAGTTGCCGAAAAACATCTGGAGGCAGTCTGTAGTCTGTGGACCCTCAGAGTGTTGATGAAACAAAGAAATTGCATCGTATTGAATACGACAGGCATCATGAGGACTTTTCTCCATTGGAGGAATGTCTCAAACTGTCTACGATTTGATCGTTCCCTGGAAGACCAGTAGTAGTTTCAAAAGCACATCTGGAGGCATTCTGTAATCTGTGGATCTTCAGAGTGTTGATGAAACATATAAATTGCATCGGGATTGATTACAACAGGCTCCATAATAACTTTTCACCATGGGAGTAATGTCTCAAACTGTATACGCTTTGATCGTTTTCTAGAAGACCAGTAGTAGTTGCCGAATCATACCTGGAGGCATTCTGTAATCTGTGGACCTTCAGAGTGTTGATGAAACAAAGAAGATGAATCGGGATTGAATACGAAAGGCACCATGCGGACTTTTCTCTATGGGAGTATTGTCTCAAACTGTCTACGATTTGATCGTTCCCTGGAAGACCAGTAGTAGTTTCAAAAGTACTTCTGGAGGCATTCTGTAATCTCTGGACCTTAAGAGTGTTGATGTAACACAGATATTGCATCGGGATTGAATACAACACGCACCATGCGGACTTTTGTCCATGACAGTAATGTCTTAAACTGTCAACGATTTGATCGTTCACTGAAAAACCAGTTGTAGTTTCCGAAGCACACCTCGAGGCTTTCTGTAATCTGTGGACATTCAGAGTGTTAATGAAACACGAAATTTGTATCGGGATTGGATGCAACAAGCTCCATGCAGACGTTTCTCCATGGGTGTAGTGTCTTAAACTGTCTACACTTTGATCGTTCCCTGGAAGACCAATACTAGTTGCCGAAAAACATCTGGAGGCATTCTGTAGGCTATGGACCTTCAGAGTGTTGATGAAACACGGAACATTCATCGGGATTGAATACAACAGGCTCCACGCTGACTTTTCTCCATGGGAGTAGTGTCTTAAACTGTCTACACTTTGATCGCTCCCTGGAAGACCAGTAGTAGTTGCCGAAGAACATTTGGAGGCATTCTGTAATCTCTGGACCTTAAGAGTGTTGATGAAACACAGAAATTGCATCGGGACTGAATACAACAGGCACTATGCGGACTTTTCTCCATGGGAGTAATGCCTGAAACTGTCTACGATTTGATCGTTCACTGGAATAGCAGTTGTAGTTTCCGAAGCATACCTGGAGGCATTCTGTAATCTGTGGACCTTCAGAGTGTTGATGAAACACGGAACTTTCATCGGGATTGGATACAACAGGCTCCACGCGGACTTTTCTCCATGGGAGTAGTGTCTTAAACTGTCTACACTTTGATCGCTCCCTGGAAGACCAGTAGTAGTTTCCGAAGAAGATCTGGAGGCATTCTGTAATCTCTAGACCTTAAGAGTGATGATGAAACACAGAAAATGCATCGGGACTGAATACAACAGGCACTATATGGACTTTTCTCCATGGGAGTAATGTCTAAAACTGTATACGATTTGATCGATACCTGGGAGACTAGTAGCAGTTTCAGGAGCGCATCAGGAGGCATTCTGAAATCTGTGGAACGTCTGAGTGTTGATGAAACACAGAAATTGCATCGGGATTGAATACAACAGGCACCATGCGGACTTTTCTCCATACTAGTAATGTCTCAAACTATCTACGATTTGAACGTTTACTGGCAGACCAGTTGTAGTTTCCGAAGCACACCTGGAGGCATTCTGTAATCTGTGGACCTTCAGAGTGTTGATGAAACACGGAACTTTCATCGGGATTGGATACAACAGACTCCATGAAGACTTATCTCCATGGGAGTAGTGTCTTAAACTGTCTACACTTTGATCGCTCCCTGGAAGACCAGTAGTAGATGCCGAAGAACATCTGCAGGCATTCTGTAATCTCTGGACCTTAAGAGTGTTGATGAAACACGGAAAATGCATCGGGACTGAATACAACAGGCACTATGCGGACTTTTCTCCGTGGGAGTAATGTCTAAAACTGTTTACGCTTTGATCGATTCCTGGAAAACCAGTGTTAGTTTTCGAAGCACATGTGTAGGCATTCTGTAATCTGTGGACATTCAAAGTGTTGATGAAACGCAGAAATTGCATCGGGATTGAATACAACAGGCCCCATGCGGGCCTTTCTCTATGGGAGTATTGTCTCAAACTGTCTACGCTTTGATCCGTACATGGCCTACAATAGTAGTTTCTGAAACACATCTGGAGGCGTTCTGTAGTATGTGGAACTTCAGAGTGTTGTTGACACACAGAAATGGCATAGGGATTGAATACAACAGGCACCATGCGGACTTTTCTCCTACTAGTAATGTCTCAAACTATCTACGATTTTAACGTTCACTTGCAGACCAGTTGTAGTTTCCGAAGCACACCTGGAGGCATTCTGTAATCTGTGGACCTTCAGAGTGGTGATGAAACACGGAACTTTCATCGGGATTGGATACAACAGGCTCCATGCGGACTTTTCTGTATGGGAGTAGTGTCTTAAACTGTCTACACTTTGATCGCACACTGGAAGACCAGTAGTAGTTGCCGAAGAACATCTGGAGCCATTCTGTAATCTATGGACCTTAAGAGTGTTGATGAAACACAGAAAATGCATCGGGACTGAATACAACAGGCACTATGCGGACTTTTCTCCATGGGAGTAATGTCTAAAACTGTCTATGCTTTCATCGATTCATGGAAGACCAGTGGTAGTTTCCGAAGCACATGTGTAGGAATTCTGTAATCTGTGGACCTTCAGGAGGTTTATGAAACACAGAAATTGCATTGGAATTGGATACAACAGGCACCATGCGACATTTGCTCCATGGAGCATTGACTCAAACTGTCTACATTTTGATCATTCCCTGGAAGACGCGTAGTGGTTTCCTGAGCACACCTGAAGGCATTCTGTAATCTCTGGACCTGCAGAGTATTGATGAAACACAGAAATTGCATCGGTATTGAAAACAACAGGCCCCATGCGGACTCTTCTCCATGGGACTAATGTCTAAACTGTCAACGCTTTGTTCGTTCCCTGGAAGAGCAGTAAGAGTTGCCGAAGCACATTTAGAGGCATTCTGTAATCTGCAGACCTTCAGAGTGTTGATGAAACACAGAATTTGCATCGGGACTGAATACAACAGGCACCATGCGGACTTTTCACCATGGGTGTAATGTCTCAACCTGTCTACGCTTTGATCGTTCCCTGGAAGACCAGTTGTAGTATCCGAAGCATAACTGGAGGCATTCTGAAATCTGTGGACGTTCTGAGTGTTGATGAAACACAGAAATTTCATCGGGATTGAATACAACAGGCACCATGCGAACTTATCTCCATGAGAGTAATGTCTTAAACTGTAAACGATTTAATCGTTCACTGAAAAACCAGTTGAAGTTTCCGAAGCACACCTCGAGGCATTCTGTAATCTGTGGACCTTCAGAGAGTTGATGAAACAAAGAAATTGCATCGGGATTGAATACAACTGGCACCATGCGGACTTTTCTCCATACTAGTATTGTCTCAAAATGTCTACGCTCTGATCGTTCCCTGGAAGACCAGTGTTAGTTTCCGAAGCACATCTGGAGGCATTCTGTAATCTGTGGACATTCAGAGTGTTAATGAAACACGAATCTTGTATCGGGATTGGATACAACAGGCTCCATGCGGACGTTTCTCCATGGGTGTAGTGTCTTAAACTGTCTACACTTTGATCGTTCCCTGGAAGATCAGTAGTAGTTGTCGAAAAACATCTAGAGGCATTCAGTAGTCTGTGGACCTTCAGAGTGTTGATGAAACAAAGAAATTGCATCGTGATTGATTACGACAGGCACCATGAGGACTTTTCTCCATTGGAGTAATGTCTCAAACTGTCTACGATTTGATCGTTCCCTGGAAGACCAGTAGTAGTTTCAAAAGTACATCTGGAGGCATTCTGTAATCTGTGGACCTTCAAAGTGTTGATGAAACGCAGAAATTGCATCGGGATTCAATAACACAGGCCCCATGCGGGCTTTTCTCTATGGGAGTATTGTCTCAAACTGTCTACGCTTTGATCCATACCTGGCCGACAATAGTAGTTTCTGAAACAGATCTGGAGCCGTTCTGTAGTATGTGGAACTTCAGAAGGTTGTTGACACACAGAAATGGAATCGGGATTGAATACAAAAGGCTCCATGCGGACTTTTCTCCATGGGAGTTATGTCTCAGCTTGTCTACGATTTTATCGTTCCCTGTAAGATCAGTAGTAGTTTCAAAAGCATATATGGACTCATTCTGCAATCTGCGTACCTTCAGTGTGTTGATGAAACATATAAATTGCATCGGGATTGATTACAACAGTCACCATAAGGACTTTTCACCATGGGAGTAATGTCTCAAACTGTCTACGATTTGTTCATTGCCTGGGAGACCAGTAGTAGTTGCCGAAGCACATCTGTAGGCATTCTGTAATCTGTGGACATTCAGAGTGTTGATGAAACACAGCAATTGCATCGGGATTTGATACAACGGGCACCATGCGGGCTATTCTCTATGGGAGTATTGTCTCAAACTGTCTACGCTTTGATCCTTACCAGACAATAATAGTTTCTGAAGCACATCTGGAGGCGTTCTGTAGTATGTGGAACTTCAGAAGGTTGTTGACACACAGAAATGGAATCGGGATTGAATACAACAGGCTCCATGCGGACTTTTCTCCATGGGAGTTATGTCTCAGCTTGTCTACGATTTGATCGTTCCCTGTAAGATCAGTAGTAGTTTCAAAAGCATATATGGACTCATTCTGCAATCTGTGTACCTTCAGTGTGTTGATGAAACATATAAATTGCATCGGGATTGATTACAACAGTCACCATAAGGACTTTTCACCATGGGAGTAATGTCTCAAACTGTCTACGATTTGTTCATTGCCTGGGAGACCAGTAGTAGTTGCCGAAGCACATCTGTAGGCATTCTGTAATCTGTGGACATTCAGAGTGTTGATGAAACACAGCAATTGCATCGGGATTTAATACAACGGGCACCATGCGGGCTATTCTCTATGGGATTATTGTCTCAAACTGTCTACGCTTTGATCCTTACCAGACAATAATTGTTTCTGAAGCACATCTGTAGGCGTTCTGTAGTATGTGGAACTTCAGAAGTTTGTTGACACACAGAAATGGAATCGGGATTGAATACAACAGGCTCCATGCGGACTTTTCTCCATGGGAGTTATGTCTCAGCTTGTCTACGATTTGATCGTTCCCTGTAAGATCAGTAGTAGTTTTAAAAGCATATATGGACTCATTCTGCAATCTGTGTACCTTCAGTGTGTTGATGAAACATATAAATTGCCTCGGGATTGATTACAACAGTCACCATAAGGACTTTTCACCATGGGAGTAATGTCTCAAACTATCTACGCTTTGTTCATTGCCTGGGAGACCAGTAGTAGTTGCCGAAGCACATCTGTAGGCATTCTGTAATCTGTGGACATTCAGAGTGTTGATGAAGCACAGCAATTGCATCGGGATTGAATATAACAGGCACCATGCGGACTTTTCTCCATACTAGTAATGTCTCAAACTGTCTACGCTTTGATCGTTCCCTGGAAGACCAGTAGTAGTTGCCGAAGCACATCTGGAGGCATTCTGTAATCTGTGGACCTTCAGAGTGTTGATGAAACAGGGATCTTGCATCGGGATTGGATACAACAGGCTCCATGCGGACTTTTGTCCATGGGAGTAGTGTCTTAAACTGTCTACATTTTGCTCGCTCCCTGGAAGACCAGTAGTAGTTGCCGAAGAACATCTGGAGGCATTCTGTAATCTCTGGACCTTAAGAGTGTTGATGAAACACAGAAAATGCATCGGGACTAAATACAACAGTCACTATGAGGCCTTTTCTCCATGGATGTAATGTCTAAAACTGTCTACGCTATTATCGATTCCTGGAAGACCAGTGGTAGTTTCCCAAGTATATGTGTAGGCATTCTGTAATCTGTGGACCTTCAGGAGGTTTATGAAACACAGAAATTGCATCCGAAATGGATACAACAGGTACAATGCGAAATTTGCCCCATGGGAGCATTGACTCAAACTGTCTACATTTTGATCATTCCCTGGATGACGAGTAGTAGTTTCCGGAGCACACCTGGAGGCATTCTGTAATCTCTGGACCTGCAGAGTATTGATGAAACACAGAAATTGCATCGGTATCGAATACAACAGGCACCATGCGGTCTCTTCTCCATGGGACTAATGTATACAACTGTCAACGATTTGTTCGTTCCCTGGAAGACCAGTAAGAGTTGCCGAAGCACATTTAGAGGCATTCTGTTATCTGTAGACCTTCAGAGTGTTGATGAAACACCGCAATTGCATCGGGATTTAATACAACGGGCACCATGCGGGCTAATCTCTATGGGAGTATTGTCTCAAACTGTCTACGATTTGATCGTTCCGTGGAAGACCAGTAGTAGTTTCAAAAGTACTTCTGGAGGCATTCTGTAATATGTGTACCTTCAAAGTGTTGATGAAACGCAGAAATTGCATCGGGATTCAATACAACAGGCCCCATGCGGGCTTTTCTCTATGGCAGTATTGTCTCAAACTGTCTACGCTTTGATCCATACCTGGACGACAATAGTAGTTTCTGAAACAGATCTGGAGGCGCTCTTTAGTATGTGGAACTTCAGAGTGTTGTTGAGACATAGATATGGCATCGGGATTGAATACAACAGGCACCATGCGGACTTCTCTCCATGGGAGTAATGCCTCAAACTGTCTACGAAATGATCGTTCACTGGAAGACCAGTTGTAGTTTCCGAAGCATACCTGGAGGCATTCTGTAATCTGTGGACCTACGGAGTGTTGATGAATCACAGAAAATGCATCGGGATTGAATACAAAAGGCACCATGCGGACTTTTCTCCATGGGAGTTATGTCTCAAACTGTCTACGATTTGACGATACCTGGGAGACTAGTAGCAGTTTCAGAAGCATATCAGGAGGCACTCAGAAATCTGTGGACCTTCAGAGTGTTGATGACACAAAGAAATTGCATCGCGATTGAGTATAACAGGCACCATGCGAACTTTTCTCCATACTAGTAACGTCTCAAACTGTCTACGCTTTGATCGTTTCCTGGAAGACCAGTAGTAGTTGCTGAAGCACATCTGGAGGCATTCTGTAATCTGTGGACCTTCAGAGTGTTGATGAAACACAGAAAATGCATCGGGACTAAATACAACAGGCACTATGAGGACTTTTCTCCATGGAAGTAATGTCTAAAACTGTCTACACATTGATCGTTCCCTGGAAGACGAGTAGTAATTTGCGGAGCACACCTAAAGTCATTCTGTAATCTCTGGACTTTCAGAGTATTGATGAAACACAGACAATGCAACGGGATTGAATACAACACACACCATTCGGACTCTTCTCCCTGGGAGTATGTCTACAACTGTCTACGCTTTGATCGTTTCCTGGAAGACCTGTGGTTGTTTCCGAAGCACATCTGTAGGCATTCTGTAATCTGTGGACCTTCAGAGTGTTGATGAAACACAAAAATTGCATCGGGACTGAATACAACAGGCACTATGCGAACTTCTCCCCATGGGAGTAATGTCTCAAACTGTCTACGCTTTGCTCGTTCCCTGGAAGACCATTTGTAGTTTCCGAAGCACACCTGGAGAAATTCTGTAATCTGTGGACCTTCAGAGTGTTGATGAAACAAGGAACTTGCATCGGGATAGGATACAACTGGCTCCATGCGGACTTTTCTCCATGAAAGTAGTGTCTTAAACTGTCTACACTTTTATCGCTCCCTGGCAGACCAGTAGTAGTTGCCGAAGAACATCTGGAGGCATTCTGTAATCTCTGGACTTTAAGAGTGTTGATGAAACAACGAAAATGGATCGGGACTGAATACAACAGGCACTATGCCGATTTTTCTCCATGGGAGTAGTGTCTTAAACTGTCTACACTTTGATCGCTCCCTGGAAGACCAGTGGTAGTTGCCGAAGAACATCTGGAGGCATTCTGTAATCTCTGGACCTTAAGAGTGTTGATGAAACACAGAAAATGCATTGGGACTAAATACAACAGGCACTATGAGGCCTTTTCTCCATGGAAGTAATGTCTAAAACTGTCTACGTTTGATCTATTCCTGGAAGACCAGTGGTAGTTTCCGAAGCACATCTGTAGGCATTCTTTAATCTGTGGACCTACAGGAGGTTCATGAAACACAGAAATTGCATCGGAATTGGATACAACAGGCACCATGCGAAATTTGCTCCATGGGAGTAATGTCTCAAACTGTCTACAGTTTGATCGTTCCCTGGAAGAGGAGTAGTAGTTTCCAGAGCACATCTGATGGCATTCTGTAATCTCTGGACATTCAGAGTATTGATGAAACACAGAAACTGCATCGGGATTGAATACAACAGGCACCATGCGGATTCTGATCCCTGAGACTAATGTCTACAACGGTCTACGCTTTGATCGTTTCCCGGAAGACCAGTGGTAGTTTCCGAAGCACATCTGTAGGAATTCTGTAATCTGTGTACCTTCAGAGTGTTGATGAAAAACAGAAATTGCATCTGGATTGAATACAAAAGACACCATGCGGACTTTTCTCGATACTGGTAGTGTCTCAAACTGTCTACGTTTTCATCGTTCCCTGGAAGACCAGAAGTAGTTTAGGAAGCACATCTGGAGGCATTCTGTAATCTGTGGACCTTTAGAGTGTTGATGAAACACGGAACTTGCACCGGGATTGGATACAACAGGCTCCATGCGGACTTTTCTCCATGGGAGTAATTCTCAAACAGTCTACGCCTTGATCGTACCATCGAAGACCAGTAGTAGTTTCCAATGCACATCTGGAGGCATTCTGTAATCTGTGGACCTTCAGAGTGTAGATGAAACACAGAAATTGCATCGGGATTGAATAAAAAAGGCACCATGCTTACTTTTCTCCATGAGAGTAATGTCTCAAACTGTCTACACTTTGATCGTTCACTGGAAGACGAGTAGTAGTTTCCGGAGCACACCTGGAGGCATTCTGTAATCTCTGGACCTTCAGAGTGTTGATGAAACATAGAAATGGCATCTGGATTGAATACAACAGGCACCATGAGAAATATGCTCCATGGGAGTAATGTCTCAAACTGTCTACAGTTTGATCGTTCCCTGGAAGACGAGTAATAGTTTCCAGAGCACACCTGAAGGCATTCTGTAATCTCTGGACATTCAGAGTATTGATGAAACACAGAAACTGCATCGGGATTGAATACAACAGGAACCATGCGGATTCGTCTCCCTGAGACTAATGTCTACTACGGTCTACGCTTTGATCGTTTCCCGGAAGACCAGTGGTAGTTTCCGAAGCACATCTGTAGGAATTTTGTAATCTGTGTACCTTCAGAGTGTTGATGAAAAACTGAGATTGCATCTGGATTGAATACAAAAGTCACCATGCGGACTTTTCTCGATACTGGTAGTGTCTCAAACTGTCTATGGTTTGATCGTTCCCTGGAAGACCAGAGGTAGTTTCCGAAGCACATCTGGAGGCATTCTGTAATCTGTGGACCTTTAGAGTGTTGATGAAACACGGAACTTGCACCGGGATTGGATACAACAGGCTCCATGCGGACTTTTCTCCATGGGAGTAGTGTCTTAAACTGTCTACACTTGGATCGCTCCCTGGAAGACCAGTAGTAGTTGCTGAAGAACATCTAGATGCATTCTGTAGTCTGTGGACCTTCAGAATGTTGATGAAACAAAGTAATTGCATCGGGATTGAATACAACAGGCACCAGGCGGACTATTCTTCATGGGATTAATGTCTCAAATTTTCTACGCTTTGATCGATTCCTGGAAGACCAGTGGTAGTTTCCGAAGCACATCTGGTGGCATTCTGTAATCACTGGACCTTAAGAGTGTTGATGAAACACAGAAAATGCATCCGGACTAAATACAACAGGCACTATGAGGCCTTTTCTCCATGGAGTAATGTCTAAAACAGTCTACGCTTTGATCTATTTCTGGAAGACCAGTGGTAGTTTCCGAAGCACATCTGTAGGTATTCTGTAATCTGTGGACCTACAGGAGGTTCATGAAACACAGAAATTACATCGGAATTGGATACAACAGGCACCATGCGAAATTTGCTCCATGGGAGCATTGACTCAAACTGTCTACATTTTGATCATTCCCTGGAAGACCAGTAGTATTTGCCAAAGCTCATCTGGAAGCATTCTGTAATCTGTGATCGTTTAGAGTGTTGATGAAACACAGAGATTGAATCGGGATTGAATAAAAAAGGCACCATGCTTACTTTTCTACATGGGAGTAATGTCTCAAACTGTCTACACATTGATCGTTCCCTGGAAGACGAGTAGTAATTTGCGGAGCACACCTAAAGTCATTCTGTAATCTCTGGACTTTCAGAGTATTGATGAAACACAGACACTGCAACGGGATTGAATACAACACACACCATTCGGACTCTTCTCCCTGGGAGTATGTCTACAACTGTCTACGCTTTGATCGTTTCCTGGAAGACCTGTGGTTGTTTCCGAAGCACATCTGTAGGCATTCTGTAATCTGTGGACCTTCAGAGTGTTGATGAAACACAAAAATTGCATCGGGACTGAATACAACAGGCACTATGCGAACTTCTCCCCATGGGAGTAATGTCTCAAACTGTATACGCTTTGCTCGTTCCCTGGAAGACCATTTGTAGTTTCCGAAGCACACCTGGAGGCATTCTGTAATCTGTGGACCTTCAGAGTGTTGATGAAACAAGGAACTTGCATCGGGATAGGATACAACTGGCTCCATGCGGACTTTTCTCCATGAAAGTAGTGTCTTAAACTGTCTACACTTTTATCGCTCCCTGGCAGACCAGTAGTAGTTGCCGAAGAACATCTGGAAGCATTCTGTATTCTCTGGACCTTAAGAGTGTTGATGAAACAACGAAAATGGATCGGGACTGAATACAACAGGCACTATGCCGATTGTTCTCCATGGGAGTAGTGTCTTAAACTGTCTACACTTTGATCGCTCCCTGGAAGACCAGTGGTAGTTGCCGAAGAACATCTGGAGGATTTTGTAATCTCTGGACCTTAAGAGTGTTGATGAAACACAGAAAATGCATTGGGACTAAATACAACAGGCACTATGAGGCCTTTTCTCCATGGAAGTAATGTCTAAAACTGTCTACGTTTGATCTATTCCTGGAAGACCAGTGGTAGTTTCCGAAGCACATCTGTAGGCATTCTGTAATCTGTGGACCTTCAGGAGGTTCATGAAACACAGAAATTGCATCGGAATTGGATACAACAGGCACCATGCAAAATTTGCTCCATGGGAGTAATGTCTCAAACTGTCTACAGTTTGATCGTTCCCTGGAAGACGAGTAGTAGTTTCCAGAGCATACCTGAAGGCATTCTGTAATCTCTGGACATTCAGAGTATTGATGAAACACAGAAACTGCATCGGGATTGAATACAACAGGCACCATGCGGATTCTTCTCCCTGAGACTAATGTCTACAACGGTCTACGAATTGATCGTTTCCCGGAAGACCAGTGGTAGTTTCCGAAGCACATCTGTAGGAATTCTGTAATCTGTGTACCTTCAGAGTGTTGATGAAAAACAGAAATTGCATCTGGATTGAATACAAAAGACACCATGCGGACTTTTCTCGATACTGGTAGTGTCTCAAACTGTCTATGGTTTGATCGTTCCCTGGAAGACCAGAAGTAGTTTCCGAAGCACATCTAGAGGCTTTCTGTAATCTGTGGACCTTTAGAGTGTTGATGAAACACGGAACTTGCACCGGGATTGGATACAACAGGCTCCATGCGGACTTTTCTCCATGGGAGTAGTGTCTTAAACTGTCTACACTTGGATCGCTCCCTGGAAGACCAGTAGTAGTTGCTGAAGAACATCTAGAGGCATTCTGTAGTCTGTGGACCTGCAGAATGTTGATGAAACAAAGTAATTGCATCGGGATTGAATACAACAGGCACCAGGCGGACTATTCTTCATGGGATTAATGTCTCAAATTTTCTACGCTTTGATCGATTCCTGGAAGACCAGTGGTAGTTTCCGAAGCACATCTGGTGGCATTCTGTAATCACTGGACCTTAAGAGTGTTGATGAAACACAGAAAATGCATCGGGACTAAATACAACAGGCACTATGAGGCCTTTTCTCCATGGAGTAATGTCTAAAACAGTCTACGCTTTGATCTATTTCTGGAAGACCAGTGGTAGTTTCCGAAGCACATCTGTAGGTATTCTGTAATCTGTGGACCTACAGGAGGTTCATGAAACACAGAAATTACATCGGAATTGGATACAACAGGCACCATGCGAAATTTGCTCCATGGGAGCATTGATTCAAACTGTCTACATTTTGATCATTCCCTGGAAGACCAGTAGTATTTGCCAAAGCTCATCTGGAAGCATTCTGTAATCTGTGATCGTTTAGAGTGTTGATGAAACACAGAGATTGAATCGGGATTGAATAAAAAAGGCACCATGCTTACTTTTCTACATGGGAGTAATGTCTCAAACTGTCTACACATTGATCGTTCCCTGGAAGACGAGTAGTAATTTGCGGAGCACACCTAAAGTCATTCTGTAATCCCTGGACTTTCAGAGTATTGATGAAACACAGACACTGCAACGGGATTGAATACAACACACACCATTCGGACTCTTCTCCCTGGGAGTATGTCTACAACTGTCTACGCTTTGATCGTTTCCTGGAAGACCTGTGGTTGTTTCCGAAGCACATCTGTAGGCATTCTGTAATCTGTGGACCTTCAGAGTGTTGATGAAAAACAGAAATTGCATCTGGATTGAATACAAAAGACACCATGCGGACTTTTCTCGATACTGGTAGTGTCTCAAACTGTCTACGTTTTGATCGTTCCCTGGAAGACCAGAAGTAGTTTAGGAAGCACATCTGGAGGCATTCTGTAATCTGTGGACCTTTAGAGTGTTGATGAAACACGGAACTTGCACCGGGATTGGATACAACAGGCTCCATGCGGACTTTTCTCCATGGGAGTAATGTCTTAAACTGTCTACACTTGGATCGCTTCCTGGAAGACCAGTAGTAGTTGCTGAAGAACATCTGGAGGCATTCTGTAGTCTGTGGACCTTCAGAATGTTGATGAAACAAAGTAATTGCATCGGTATTGAATACATCAGGCACCAGGCGGACTTTTCTTCATGGGATTAATGTCTCGAAGTTTCTACGCTTTGATCGATTCCTGGAAGACCAGTGGTAGTTTCCGAAGCACATCTGGTGGCACTCTGTAATCTCTGGAAATTAAGAGTGTTGATGAAACACAGAAAATGCATCGGGACTGAATACAACAGACACTATGCGGCCTTTTCTCCATGGAGTAATGTCTAAAACAGTCTACGCTTTGATCGATACCTGGACGACCAGTAGTAGTTTCCGAAGCACGTCTGTAGGCATTCTGTAATCTGTGGACCTACAGAGTGTTGATGAAACACAGAAAATGCATCGGGATTGAATAGAGAAGGCACCATGCGGACTTTTCTCCAGGGGAGTTATGTCTCAAACTGTCTCCGTTTTCATCGTTACCTGGACGACCAGTTGTAGTTTCCGAAGCATCCCATTGGGTCATTCTGTAATCTGTCGACCTTCAAAGTGTTGATGAAAGAAAGAGGTTGCATTAGGATTGAATACGACAGGCACCATGCGGACTTTTCTCCATTGGAGTAATGTCGCAAACTGTCTACGCTTTGTTCGTTCCCTGGGAGACCAGTAGTAGTTGCCGAAGCACATCTAGAGGCATTCTGTAATTTGCGGACCTTCAGAGTGTTGATGAAACACAGAAATTGAATCTGGATTGAATACAACAGGCCCCATGCAAGCTTTCCTCTATGGGAGTATTGTCTCAAACTGTCTACGCTTTGACCCTTACCTGGCCGACAATAGTAGCTTCTGAAGTACAACTGGAGGCGTTCTGTAGTATGTGGAACTTCAGAGTGTTGATGAAACAAAGAAATTGCATCGGGATTGAATACGACAGGCACCATGCGGACTTGTCTATATTGGAGTAATGTCGCAAACTTTCTACGATTTGATCGTTCCCAAGAAAACCAGTAGTAGTTTCTAAAGCACATCTGGAGGCATTCTGTAATCTGTTGACCTTCAGAGTGTTGATGAAAATAGAAATTGCATCGGGATTGAATTCAACAGGCACCATGCGGACTTTTCTCAATGGAAGAAGTGTCTGATATTGCCTACGCTTTGATCGTACCCTGGAAGACCAGTAGAAGATTCCGATGGACGTCTGGTGGCATTCTGTAATCTGTGGACTATCAGAGTATTGATGAAACATAGAAATTGCATCGGGATTGAATACAACAGTCACCATGCGCACTTTCCTCCATGGGAGTAATGTCTCTAACAGTCTACGCTTTGATCGTTCCCTGGAAGACCAGTAGTGGTTTCCGATGCCCATCTGGAGACATTATGTAATCTGTGGACTATCAGACTGTTGATGAAACGCAGAAATTGCATCGGGATTGAATACAACAGTCACCATGCGCACTTTCCTGCATTGGGGGTAATGTCTCAAACAGTCTACGCTTTGATCGTGCCCTGGAAGACCGGTAGTTGTTTCCGATGCACATCTGGAGGCATTCTGTAATCTGTGGACTATCAGAGTGTTGATAAAACACAGAAATTGCATCGGGATTGAATACAACAGTCACCATGCGCACTTTCCTCCATGGGAGTAATGTCTCAAACAGTCTACACTTTGATCG
This sequence comes from Schistocerca gregaria, assembly GCF_023897955.1. Lineage (NCBI taxonomy): Eukaryota > Metazoa > Arthropoda > Insecta > Orthoptera > Acrididae > Schistocerca > Schistocerca gregaria. Next base: position 5,379,183 of record NC_064926.1, read on the forward strand.
TTCCCTGGAAAACCAGTAATAGTTTCCGATGCACATCTGGAGATATTCTGTAATCTGTGGGCTATCAGACTTTTAATGAAACACAGAAATTGCATCGGGATTGAATACAACAGTCACCAAACGAACTTTCCTGCATGTGAGTAATTCTCAAACAGGCTACGCTTTGATCGTGCCCTGGAAGACCGGTAGTTGTTTCCGATGCACATCTGGAGGCATTCTGTAATCTGTGGACTATCAGAGTGTTGATAAAACACAGAAATTGCATCGGGATTGAATACAACAGTCACCATGCGCACTGTCCTCCATGGGAGTAATGTCTCAAACAGTCTACGATTTGATCGTTCCTTGCAAGACCAGTAGTAGTTTGCAATGCACATCTGGAGGCTTTCTGTAATCTGTGGACTATCAGAGTGTTGATGAAACACAGATATTGCATCGGGATTGAATACAACAGTCACCATGCGCACATTCCACCATGGGAGTAATGTCTCAAAGCGTTTACGCTTTGATCGTTCCCTGGAAGACCAGTAGTAATTTCCGATGCACATCTGGAGGCATTTTGTAAAGTGTGGACTATTAGAGTGTTGATGAAACACAGAAATTGCATCGGGATTGAATACAACAGTCACCATGCGCACTTTCCTCCACAGGAGTAGTGTGTCAAACATTCTACCCTTTGATAGTTCCCTGGCAGACCAGAAGTAGTTTCCGATGCACATCTGGAGGCATTCTGAAACCTGTGGACTAACTGAGTCTTGATGAAACTCAGAAATTGCATCGGGATTGAATACAACAGGCACCATGCGCACTTTCCTCCATGGGAGTAATGTCTCAAACAGTCTACGCTTTGATCGTTCTCTGGAAGACCACTACTAGTCTCCGATGCACATCTGGAGGCATTCTGTTATCTGTGGACTATCAGAGTGTTGCTGAAACACAGAAATTGCATCGGGATTGAATACAACAGTCACCATGCGCACTTTCCTACATGGGAGTAATTCTCAAGCAGTCTACGCTTTGATCATTCCCTGGAAGACCAGTAGCAGTTTCCGATGCACATCTGGAGGCATTCTGTAATCTGTGGACCATCGTGGTGTTGATAAAACGCAGAAATTGCATCGGGATTCAATACAACAGTCACCATGCGCACTTTCCTCCACGAAAGTAATGTCTCAAACAGTCTACGCTTTGATCGTGCCCTGGAAGAGCAGTAGTAGTTTGCGATGCACATCTGGAGGCATTCTGAAATCTGTGGACTAACTGAGTGTTGATGAAACACAGAAATTGCATCGGGATTGAATACAACAGTCACCATGCGCACTTTCCTCCATGGGAGTAATGCCTCAAACAGTCTACGCTTTGATCGTTCCCTGGAAGACCAGTAGTGGTTTCCGATGCCCATCTGGAGATATTATGTAATCTGTGGACTATCAGACTGTTGATGAAACGCAGAAATTGCATCGTGATTGAATACAACAGTCACCATGCGCACTTTCCTGCATTGGGGGTAATGTCTTAAACAGTCTACGATTTGATCGTTCCTTGCAAGACCAGTAGTAGTTTGCAATGCACATCTGGAGGCTTTCTGTAATCTGTGGACTATCAGAGTGTTGATGAAACACATAAATTGCATCGGGATTGAATACAACAGTCACCATGCGCACATTCCACCATGGGAGTAATGTCTCAAAGCGTTTACGTTTTGACCGTGCCCTGGAAGACCAGTAGTAATTTCCGATGCACATCTGGAGGCATTTTGTAAAGTGTGAACTATTAGAGTGTTGATGAAACACAGAAATTGCATCGGGATTGAATACAACAGTCACCATGCGCACTTTCCTCCACAGGAGTAGTGTGTCAAACATTCTACCCTTTGATAGTTCCCTGGAAGACCAGAAGTAGTTTCCGGTGCACATCTGGAGGCATTCTGAAACCTGTGGACTAACTGAGTCTTGATGAAACTCAGAAATTGCATCGGGATTGAATACAACAGGCACCATGCGCACTTTCCTCCATGGGAGTAATTCTCAAACAGTCTACGCTTTGATCATTCCCTGGAAGACCAGTAATAGTTTCCGATGCACATCTGGAGGCATTCTGTTAATCTGTGGACCATCCGAATGTTGATGAAGCACAGAAATTGCATCGGGATTGAATACAACAGTCACAATGCGCACTTTCCTTCACAGGAGTAATGTCTCAAACAGTCTGCGCTTTGATCGTTCCCTGGAAGACCAGTAGTAGTTTCCGATGGACATCTGGTGGCATTCTGTAATCTGTGGACTATCAGAGTGTTGATGAAACACAGAACTTGCATCGGGATTGAATACAACAGTCACCATCTGCACTTTCCTCCATGGGAGTAATGTCTCTAACAGTCTACGTTTTGATCGTTACCTGCAAGACCAGTAGTAGTTTCCGATGGACATCTGGAGGCATTCTGTAATCTGTGGACTATAAGAGTGTTGATGAAACACAGAAATTGCATCGGGATTGAATTCAACAGTCACCATGCGCACATTCCACCATGGGAGTAATGTCTCAAAGCGTTTACGCTTTGATCGTTCCCTGGAAGACCAGTAGTAATTTCCGATGCACATCTGGAGGTATTTTGTAAAGTGTGGACTATTAGAGTGTTGATGAAACACAGATATTGCATCGGGATTGAATACAACAGTCACCAAGCGCACTTTCCTCACAGGAGTAGTGTGTCAAACATTCTACCCTTTGATAGTTCCCTGGAAGACCAGAAGTAGTTTCCGATGCACATCTGGAGGCATTCTGAAACCTGTGGACTAACTGAGTCTTGATGAAACACAGAAATTGCATCGGGATTGAATACAACAGGCACCATGCGCATTTTCCTCCATGGGAGTAATGTCTCAAACAGTCTACGCTTTGATCGTTCTCTGGAAGACCAGTACTAGTTTCCGATGCACATCTGGAGGCATTCTGTTATCTGTGGACTATCAGAGTGTTGCTGAAACACAGAAATTGCATCGGGATTGAATACCACAGTCACCATGCGCACTTTCCTCCATGGGAGTAATTCTCAAACAGTCTACGCTTTGATCATTCCCTGGAAGACCAGTAGCAGTTTCCGATGCACATCTGGAGGCATTCTGTAATCTGTGGACTATCAGGGTGTTGATAAAACACAGAAATTGCATCGGGATTGAATACAACAGTCACCATGCGCACTTTCCTCCACGGGAGTAATGTCTCAAACAGTCTACGCTTTGATCGTTCCCTGGAAGACCAGTAGTAGTTTCCGATGGACATCTGGTGGCATTCTGTAATCTGTGGACTATCAGAGTGTTGATGAAACATAGAAATTGCATCGGGATTGAATACAACAGTCACCATGCGCACTTTCCTCCATGGGAGTAATGTCTCAAACAGTCTACACTTTGATCGTTCCCCGGAAAACCAGTAATAGTTTCCGATGCACATCTGGAGATATTCTGTAATCTGTGGGCTATCAGACTTTTAATGAAACCCAGAAATTGCATCGGGATTGAATACAACAGTCACCAAACGCACTTTCCTGCATGTGAGTAATTCTCAAACAGGCTACGCTTTGATCGTGCCCTGGAAGACCAGTAGTAGTTTCCGATGAACATCTGGAGGCATTCAGTAATCTGTGGACTATCAGAGTGTTGATGAAACACAGAAATTGCATCTGGTTTGAATACAACAGTTACCATGCGTACTTTCCTCCATGGGAGTAATTCTCAAACAGTCTACGCTTTGATCATTCCCTGGAAGACCAGTAATAGTTTCCGATGCACATCTGGAGGCATTCTGTAATCTGTGGACTATCCGAGTGTTGATGAAGTACAGAAATTGCATCGGGATTGAATACAACAGTCACAATGCGCACTTTCCTTCACAGGAGTAATGTCTCAAACAGTCTGCGATTTGATCGTTCCCTGGAAGACCAGTAGTAGTTTCCGATGGACATCTGGTGGCATTCTGTAATCTGTGGACTAACAGAGTGTTGATGAAACACAGAACTTGCATCGGGATTGAATACAACAGTCACCATGTGCACTTTCCTCCATGGGAGTAATGTCTCTAACAGTCTACGCTTTGATCGTTACCTGCAAGACCAACAGTAGTTTCCGATGCATATCTGGAGATATTCTGTAATCTGTGGACTATCATGCTGTTGATGAAACACAGAAATCGCATCGGGATTGAAAACAACAGTCACCATGCGCACTTTCCTGCATTGGCAGTAATGTCTCAAACAGTCTACGCTTTGATCGAGCCCTGGAAGACCAGTAGTAGTTTCCGAAGCACATCTGAAGGCATTCTGTAATCCGTTGCCATTCAGAGTGATGATGAAACACAGAGATTGCATCGGGATTGAATACAACAGGCACCATGGGGTCTTTTCTCCATGGGAGTAATGTCTCAAAACTGTCTACGCTTTGATCGTTCCCTGGAAGACCAGTTGTAGTTTCCGAAGCACACCTCGAGGCATTCTGTTATCTGTGGACTAACTGAGTCTTGATGAAACTCAGAAATTGCATCGGGATTGAATACAACAGGCACCGTGCGCACTTTCGTCCATGGGAGTAATGTCTCAAACAGTCTACGCTTTGATCGTTCTCTGGAAGACCAGTACTAGTCTCCGATGCACATCTGGAGGCATTCTGTTATCTGTGTACTATCAGAGTGTTGCTGAAACACAGAAATTGCATCGGGATTGAATTCCACAGTCACCATGTGCACTTTCCTCCATGGGAGTAATTCTCAAACAGTCTACGCTTTGATCATTCCCTGGAAGACCAGTAGCAGTTTCCGATGCACATCTGGAGGCATTCTGTAATCTGTGGACTATCAGGGTGTTGATAAAACACAGAAATTGCATCGGGATTGAATACAACAGTCACCATGCGCACTTTCCTCCATGGGAGTAATGTCTCTAACAGTCTACGCTTTGATCGTTCCCTGGAAGACCAGTAGTGGTTTCCGATGCCCATCTGGAGATATTATGTAATCTGTGGACTATCAGACTGTTGATGAAACGCAGAAATTGCATCGGGATTGAATACAACAGTCACCATGCGCACTTTCCTGCATTGGGGGTAATGTCTCAAACAGTCTACGCTTTGATCGTGCCCTGGAAGACCGGTAGTTGTTTCCGATGCACATCTGGAGGCATTCTGTAATCTGTGGACTATCAGAGTGTTGATAAAACACAGAAATTGCATCGGGATTGAATACAACAGTCACCATGCGCACTGTCCTCCATGGGAGTAATGTCTCAAACAGTCTACGATTTGATCGTTCCTTGCAAGACCAGTAGTAGTTTGCAATGAACATCTGGAGGCTTTCTGTAATCTGTGGACTATCAGAGTGTTGATGAAACACAGAAATTGCATCGGGATTGAATACAACAGTCACCATGCGCACATTCCACCATGGGAGTAATGTCTCAAAGCGTTTACGCTTTGATCGTTCCCTGGAAGACCAGTAGTAATTTCCGATACACATCTGGAGGCATTTTGTAAAGTGTGGACTATTAGAGTGTTGATGAAACACAGAAATTGCATCGGGATTGAATACAACAGTCACCATGCGCCCTTTCCTCCACAGGAGTAGTGTGTCAAACATTCTACCCTTTGATAGTTCCCTGGAAGACCAGAAGTAGTTTCCGATGCACATCTGGAGGCATTCTGAAACCTGTGGACTAACTGAGTCTTGATGAAACTCAGAAATTGCATCGGGATAGAATACAACAGGCACCATGCGCCCTTTCGTCCATGGGAGTAATGTCTCAAACAGTCTACGCTTTGATCGTTCTCTGGAAGACCAGTACTAGTCTCCGATGCACATCTGGAGGCATTCTGTTATCTGTGTACTATCAGAGTGTTGCTGAAACACAGAAATTGCATCGGGATTGAATTCCACAGTCACCATGTGCACTTTCCTCCATGGGAGTAATTCTCAAACATTCTACGCTTTGATCATTCCCTGGAAGACCAGTAGCAGTTTCCGATGCACATCTGGAGGCATTCTGTAATCTGTGGACTATCAGGGTGTTGATAAAACACAGAAATTGCATCGGGATTGAATACAACAGTCACCATGCGCACTTTCCTCCATGGGAGTAATGTCTCTAACAGTCTACGCTTTGATCGTTACCTGCAAGACCAACAGTAGTTTCCGATGCATATCTGGAGATATTCTGTAATCTGTGGACTATCATGCTGTTGATGAAACACAGAAATTGCATCGGGATGAATACAACAGTCACCATGCGCACTTTCCTGCATTGGGAGTAATGTCTCAAACAGTCTACGCTTTGATCGAGCCCTGGAAGACCAGTAGTAGTTTCCGAAGCAGATCTGAAGGCATTCTGTAATCCGTTGCCATTCAGAGTGATGATGAAACACAGAGATTGCATCGGGATTGAATACAACAGGCACCATGGGGTCTTTTCTCCATGGGAGTAATGTCTCAAACTGTCTACGCTTTGATCGTTCCCTGGAAGACCAGTTGTAGTTTCCGAAGCAGACCTCGAGGCATTCTGTTATCTGTGGACTATCAGAGTGTTGCTGAAACACAGAAATTGCATCGGGATTGAATACAACAGTCACCATGCGCACTTTCCTCCATGAGAGTAATGTCTCACAGAGTTTACGCTTTGATCGTTCCCTGTAATAACAGTAGTAGTTTCTGATGCACATCTGGTGGCATTCTGTAATGTGTGGACTATCAGAGTGTTGATGAAACACAGAAATTGCATCAGTATTGAATATAACAGTCACCATGCGCACTTTCCTCCATGGGGGTAATGTCTGAAACAGTCTACGCCTTGATCGTTCCTGGAAGAGCAGTAGTAGTTTGCGATGCACATCTGGAGGCATTCTGAAATCTGTGGACTAACTGAGTGTTGATGAAACACAGAAATTGCATCGGGATTGAATACAACAGTCACCATGCGCACTTTCCTCCATGGGAGTAATGCCTCAAACAGTCTACGCTTTGATCGTTCCCTGGAAGACCAGTAGTGGTTTCCGATGCCCATCTGGAGATATTATGTAATCTGTGGACTATCAACTGTTGATGAAACGCAGAAATTGCATCGGGATTGAATACAACAGTCACCATGCGCACTTTCCTCCACAGGAGTAGTGTGTCAAACATTCTACCCTTTGATAGTTCCCTGGAAGACCAGATGTAGTTTCCGATGCACATCTGGAGGCATTCTGAAACCTGTGGACTAACTGAGTCTTGATGAAACTCAGAAATTGCATCGGGATTGAATTCAACAGTCACCATGCGCACTTTCCTCCATGGGAGTAATTCTCAAACAGTCTACGCTTTGATCATTCCCTGGAAGACCAGTAGCAGTTTCCGATGCACATCTGGAGGCATTCTGTAATCTGTGGACTATCAGGGTGTTGATAAAACACAGAAATTGCATCGGGATTCAATACAACAGTCACCATGCGCACTTTCCTCCACGGGAGTAATGTCTCAAACAGTCTACGCTTTGATCGTTCCCTGGAAGACCAGTAGTAGTTTCCGATGGACGTCTGGTGGCATTCTGTAATCTGTGGACTATCAGAGTGTTGATGAAACATAGAAATTGCATCGGGATTGAATACAACAGTCACCATGCGCACTTTCCTCCATGGGAGTAATCTCAAACAGTTTACACTTTGATCGTTCCCTGGAAAATCAGTAATAGTTTCCGATGCACATCTGGAGATATTCTGTAATCTGTGGGCTATCAGACTTTTAATGAAACACAGAAATTGCATCGGGATTGAACACAACAGTCACCAAACGCACTTTCCTGCATGTGAGTAATTCTCAAACAGGCTACGCTTTGATCGTGCCCTGGAAGAACAGTAGTAGTTTCCGATGAACATCTGGAGGCATTCAGTAATCTGTGGACTATCAGAGTATTGATGAAACACAGAAATTGCATCTGGATTGAATACAACAGTTACCATGCGTACTTTCCTCCATGGGAGTAATTGTCAAACAGTCTACGCTTTGATCATTCCCTGGAAGACCAGTAATTGTTTCCGATGCACATCTGGAGGCATTCTGTAATCTGTGGACTATCCGAGTGTTGATGAAGCACAGAAGTTGCATCGGGATTGAATACAACAGTCACAATGCGCACTTTCCTTCACAGGAGTAATGTCTCAAACAGTCTGCGCTTTGATCGTTCCCTGGCAGACCAGTAGTAGTTTCCGATGGACATCTGGTGGCATTCTGTAATCTGTGGACTATCAGAGTGTTGATGAAACACAGAACTTGAATCGGGATTGAATACAACAGTCACCATGTGCACTTTCCTCCATGGGAGTAATGTCTCTAACAGTCTACGCTTTGATCGTTACCTGCAAGACCAATAGTAGTTTCCGATGCATATCTGGAGATATTCTGTAATCTGTGGACTATCATGCTGTTGATGAAACACAGAAATTGCATCGGGATTGAATACAACAGTCACCATGCGCACTTTCCTGCATTGGGGGTAATGTCCCAAACAGTCTACGCTTTGATCGAGCCCTGGCAGACCAGTAGTAGTATCCGAAGCACATCTGAAGGAATTCTGTAATCCGTTGCCATTCAGAGTGATGATGAAACACAGAGATTGCATCGGGATTGAATACAACAGTCACCATGGGGTCTTTTCTCCATGGGAGTAATGTCTCAAACAGTCTGCGCTTTGATCGTTCCCTGGAAGACCAGTAGTAGTTTCCGATGGACATCTGGTGGCATTCTGTTATCTGTGGACTATCAGAGTGTTGCTGAAACACAGAAATTGCATCGGGATTGAATACAACAGTCACCATGCGCACTTTCCTCCATGAGAGTAATGTCTCAAAGAGTTTACGCTTTGATCGTTCCCTGTAATACCAGTAGTAGTTTCTGGTGCACATCTGGTGGCATTCTGTAATGTGTGGACTATCAGAGTGTTGATGAAACACAGAAATTGCATCGGTATTGAATACAACAGTCACCATGCGCACTTTCCTCCATGGGGGTAATGTCTCAAACAGTCTACGCTTTGATCGTTCCTGGAAGAGCAGTAGTAGTTTGCGATGCACATCTGGAGGCATTCTGAAATCTGTGGACTAACTGAGTGTTGATGAAACACAGAAATTGCATCGGGATTGAATACAACAGTCACCATGCGCACTTTCCTCCATGGGAGTAATGCCTCAAACAGTCTACGCTTTGATCGTTCCCTGGAAGACCAGTAGTGGTTTCCGATGCCCATCTGGAGATATTATGTAATCTGTGGACTATCAACTGATGATGAAACGCAGAAATTGCATCGGGATTGAATACAACAGTCACCATGCGCACTTTCCTGCATTGGGGGTAATGTCTCAAACAGTCTACGCTTTGATCGTGCCCTGGAAGACCGGTAGTTGTTTCCGATGCACATCTGGATGCATTCTGTAATCTGTGGACTATCAGAGTGTTGATAAAACACAGAAATTGCATCGGGATTGAATACAACAGTCACCATGCGCACTGTCCTCCATGGGAGTAATGTCTCAAACAGTCTACGATTTGATCGTTCCTTGCAAGACCAGTAGTAGTTTGCAATGCACATCTGGAGGCTTTCTGTAATCTGTGGACTATCAGAGTGTTGATGAAACACAGAAATTGCATCGGGATTGAATACAACAGTCACCATGCGCACATTCCACCATGGGAGTAATGTCTCAAAGCGTTTACGCTTTGATCGTTCCCTGGAAGACCAGTAGTAATTTCCGATGCACATCTGGAGGCATTTTGTAAAGTGTGGACTATTAGAGTGTTGATGAAACACAGAAATTGCATCGGGATTGAATACAACAGTCACCATGCGCACTTTCCTCCACTGGAGTAGTGTGTCAAACATTCTACCCTTTGATAGTTCCCTGGAAGACCAGAAGTAGTTTCCGATGCACATCTGGAGGCATTCTGAAACCTGTGGACTAACTGAGTCTTGATGAAACTCAGAAATTGCATCGGGATTGATACAACAGGCACCAAGCGCACTTTCCTAAATTGGGAGTAATTCTCAAACAGTCTACGCTTTGATCATTCCCTGGAAGACCAGTAGCAGTTTCCGATGCACATCTGGAGGCATTCTGTAATCTGTGGACTATCAGGGTGTTGATAAAACACAGAAATTGCATCGGGATTCAATACAACAGTCACCATGCGCACTTTCCTCCACGGGAGTAATGTCTCAAACAGTCTACGCTTTGATCGTTCCCTGGAAGACCAGTAGTAGTTTCCGATGGACGTCTGGTGGCATTCTGTAATCTGTGGACTATCAGAGTGTTGATGAAACATAGAAATTGCATCGGGATTGAATACAACAGTCACCATGCGCACTTTCCTCCATGGGAGTAATGTCTCAAACAGTCTACACTTTGATCGTTCCCTGGAAAATCAGTAATAGTTTCCGATGCACATCTGGAGATATTATGTAATCTGTGGGCTATCAGACTTTTAATGAAACACAGAAATTGCATCGGGATTGAATACAACAGTCACCAAACGCACTTTCCTGCATGTGAGTAATTCTCAAACAGGCTACGTTTTTGATCGTGCCCTGGAAGACCAGTAGTAGTTTCCGATGAACATCTGGAGGCATTCAGTAATCTGTGGACTATCAGAGTGTTGATGAAACACAGAAATTGCATCTGGATTGAATACAACAGTTACCATGCGTACTTTCCTCCATGGGAGTAATTATCAAACAGTCAACGCTTTGATAATTCCCTGGAAGACCAGTAATAGTTTCCGATGCACATCTGGAGGCATTCTGTAATCTGTGGACTATCCGAGTGTTGATGAAGCACAGAATTTGCATCGGGATTGAATACAACAGTCACAATGCGCACTTTCCTTCACAGGAGTAATGTCTCAAACAGTCTGCGCTTTGATCGTTCCCTGGAAGACCAGTAGTAGTTTCCGATGGACATCTGGTTGCATTCTGTAATCTGTGGACTATCAGAGTGTTGATGAAACACAGAACTTGCATCGGGATTGAATACAACAGTCACCATGTGCACTTTCCTCCATGGGAGTAATGTCTCTAACAGTCTACGCTTTGATCGTTACCTGCAAGACCAATAGTAGTTTCCGATGCAAATCTGGAGATATTCTGTAATCTGGGGACTATCATGCTGTTGATGAAACACAGAAATTGCATCGGGATTGAATACAACAGTCACCATGCGCACTTTCCTGCATTGGGAGTAATGTCCCAAACAGTCTACGCTTTGATCGAGCCCTGGAAGACCAGTAGTAGTTTCCGAAGCACATCTGAAGGAATTCTGTAATCCGTTGCCATTCAGAGTGATGATGAAACACAGAGATTGCATCGGGATTGAATACAACAGGCACCATGGGGTCTTTTCTCCATGGGAGTAATGTCTCAAACTGTCTACGCTTTGATCGTTCCCTGGAAGACCAGTTGTAGTTTCCGAAGCAGACCTCGAGGCATTCTGTTATCTGTGGACTATCAGAGTGTTGCTGAAACACAGAAATTGCATCGGGATTGAATACAACAGTCACAATGCGCACTTTCCTTCACAGGAGTAATGTCTCAAACAGTCTGCGCTTTGATCGTTCCCTGGAAGACCAGTAGTAGTTTCCCATGGACATCTGGTGGCATTCTGTAATCTGGGGACTATCAGAGTGTTGATGAAACACAGAACTTGCATCGGGATTGAATACAACAGTCACCATGTGCACTTTCCTCCATGGGAGTAATGTCTCTAACAGTCTACGCTTTGATCGTTACCTGCAAGACCAATAGTAGTTTCCGATGCATATCTGGAGATATTCTGTAATCTGTGGACTATCATGCTGTTGATGAAACACAGAAATTGAATCGGGATTGAATACAACAGTCACCATGCGCACTTTCCTGCATTGGGAGTAATGTCCCAAACAGTCTACGCTTTGATCGAGCCCTGGAAGACCAGTAGTAGTTTCCGAAGCACATCTGAAGGCATTCTGTAATCCGTTGCCATTCAGAGTGATGATGAAACACAGAGAATGCATCGGGATTGAATACAACAGGCACCATGGGGTCTTTTCTCCATGGAAGTAATGTCTCAAACTGTCTACGCTTTGATCGTTCCCTGGAAAACCAGTTGTAGTTTCCGAAGCACACCTCGAGGCATTCTGTTATCTGTGGACTATCAGAGTGTTGCTGAAACACAGAAATTGCATCGGGATTGAATACAACAGACACCATGCGCACTTTCCTTCATGGGAGTAATGCCTCAAACAGTCTACGCTTTGATCGTTCCCTGGAAGACCAGTAGTGGTTTCCGATGCCCATCTGGAGATATTATGTAATCTGTGGACTATCAGACTGTTGATGAAACGCAGAAATTGCATCGGTATTGAATACAACAGTCACCATGCGCACTTTCCTGCATTGGGGGTAATGTCTCAAACAGTCTACGCTTTGATCGTTCCCTGGAAGACCAGTAGTAGTTTCCGATGGACGTCTGGTGGCATTCTGTAATCTGTGGACTATCAGAGTGTTGATGAAACATAGAAATTGCATCGGGATTGAATACAACAGTCACCATGCGCACTTTCCTCCATGGGAGTAATGTCTCAAACAGTCTACACTTTGATCGTTCCCTGGAAAATCAGTAATAGTTTCCGATGCACATCTGGAGATATTCTGTAATCTGTGGGCTATCAGACTATTAATGAAACACAGAAATTGCATCGGGATTGAATACAACAGTCACCAAACGCACTTTCCTGCATGTGAGTAATTCTCAAACAGGCTACGTTTTTGATCGTGCCCTGGAAGACCAGTAGTAGTTTCCGATGAACATCTGGAGGCATTCAGTAATCTGTGGACTATCAGAGTGTTGATGAAACACAGAAATTGCATCTGGATTGAATACAACAGTTACCATGAGTACTTTCCTCCATGGGAGTAATTGTCAAACAGTCTACGCTTTGATCATTCCCTGGAAGACCAGTAATAGTTTCCGATGCACATCTGGAGGCATTCTGCAATCTTTGGACTATCCGAGTGTTGATGAAGCACAGAATTTGCATCGGGATTGAATACAACAGTCACAATGCGCACTTTCCTTCACAGGAGTAATGTCTCAAACAGTCTGCGCTTTGATCGTTCCCTGGAAGACCAGTAGTAGTTTCCGATGGACATCTGGTGGCATTCTGTAATCTGTGGACTATCAGAGTGTTGATGAAACACAGAACTTGCATCGGGATTGAATACAACAGTCACCATGTGCACTTTCCTCCATGGGAGTAATGTCTCTAACAGTCTACGCTTTGATCGTTACCTGCAAGACCAATAGTAGTTTCCGATGCATATCTGGAGATATTCTGTAATCTGTGGACTATCATGCTGTTGATGAAACACAGAAATTGCATCGGGATTGAATACAACAGTCACCATGCGCACTTTCCTGCATTGGGAGTAATGTCCCAAACAGTCTACGCTTTGATCGAGCCCTGGAAGACCAGTAGTAGTTTCCGAAGCACATCTGAAGGAATTCTGTAATCCGTTGCCATTCAGAGTGATGATGAAACACAGAGATTGCATCGGGATTGAATACAACAGGCACCATGGGGTCTTTTCTCCATGGGAGTAATGTCTCAAACTGTCTACGCTTTGATCGTTCCCTGGAAGACCAGTTGTAGTTTCCGAAGCAGACCTCGAGGCATTCTGTTATCTGTGGACTATCAGAGTGTTGCTGAAACACAGAAATTGCATCGGGATTGAATACAACAGTCACAATGCGCACTTTCCTTCACAGGAGTAATGTCTCAAACAGTCTGCGCTTTGATCGTTCCCTGGAAGACCAGTAGTAGTTTCCGATGGACATCTGGTGGCATTCTGTAATCTGTGGACTATCAGAGTGTTGATGAAACACAGAACTTGCATCGGGATTGAATACAACAGTCACCATGTGCACTTTCCTCCATGGGAGTAATGTCTCTAACAGTCTACGCTTTGATCGTTCCCTGTAATACCAGTAGTAGTTTCTGGTGCACATCTGGTGGCATTCTGTAATGTGTGGACTATCATGCTGTTGATGAAACACAGAAATTGAATCGGGATTGAATACAACAGTCACCATGCGCACTTTCCTGCATTGGGAGTAATGTCCCAAACAGTCTACGCTTTGATCGAGCCCTGGAAGACCAGTAGTAGTTTCCGAAGCACATCTGAAGGCATTCTGTAATCCGTTGCCATTCAGAGTGATGATGAAACACAGAGAATGCATCGGGATTGAATACAACAGGCACCATGGGGTCTTTTCTCCATGGAAGTAATGTCTCAAACTGTCTACGCTTTGATCGTTCCCTGGAAAACCAGTTGTAGTTTCCGAAGCACACCTCGAGGCATTCTGTTATCTGTGGACTATCAGAGTGTTGCTGAAACGCAGAAATTGCATCGGGATTGAATACAACAGACACCATGCGCACTTTCCTTCATGGGAGTAATGCCTCAAACAGTCTACGCTTTGATCGTTCCCTGGAAGACCAGTAGTGGTTTCCGATGCCCATCTGGAGATATTATGTAATCTGTGGACTATCAGACTGTTGATGAAACGCAGAAATTGCATCGGGATTCAATACAACAGTCACCATGCGCACTTTCCTGCATTGGGGGTAATGTCTCAAACAGTCTACGCTTTGATCGTGCCCTGGAAGACCGGTAGTTGTTTCCGATGCACATCTGGAGGCATTCTGTAATCTGTGGACTATCAGAGTGTTGATAAAACACAGAAATTGCATCGGGATTGAATACAACAGTCACCATGCGCACTTTCCGGCATTGGGAGTAATGTCCCAAACAGTCTACGCTTTGATCGAGCCCTGGAAGACCAGTAGTAGTTTCCGAAGCACATCTGAAGGCATTCTGTAATCCGTTGCCATTCAGAGTGATGATGAAACACAGAGAATGCATCGGGATTGAATTCAACAGGCACCATGGGGTCTTTTCTCCATGGAAGTAATGTCTCAAACTGTCTACGCTTTGATCGTTCCCTGGAAAACCAGTTGTAGTTTCCGAAGCACACCTCGAGGCATTCTGTTATCTGTGGACTATCAGAGTGTTGCTGAAACACAGAAATTGCATCGGGATTGAATACAACAGACACCATGCGCACTTTCCTTCATGGGAGTAATGCCTCAAACAGTCTACGCTTTGATCGTTCCCTGGAAGACCAGTAGTGGTTTCCGATGCCCATCTGGAGATATTATGTAATCTGTGGACTATCAGACTGTTGATGAAACGCAGAAATTGCATCGGGATTGAATACAACAGTCACCATGCGCACTTTCCTGCATTGGGGGGATTGTCTCAAACAGTCTACGCTTTGATCGTTCCCTGGAAGACCAGTAGTAGTTTCCGATGGACGTCTGGTGGCATTCTGTAATGTGTGGACTATCAGAGTGTTGATGAAACACAGAAATTGCATCGGTATTGAATACAACAGTCACCATGCGCACTTTCCTCCATGGGGGTAATGTCTCAAACAGTCTACGCTTTGATCGTTCCCTGTAATACCAGTAGTAGTTTCTGGTGCACATCTGGTGGCATTCTGTAATGTGTGGACTATCAGAGTGTTGCTGAAACACAGAAATTGCATCGGGATTGAATACAACAGTCACAATGCGCACTTTCATTCACAGGAGTAATGTCTCAAACAGTCTGCGCTTTGATCGTTCCCTGGAAGACCAGTAGTAGTTTCCGATGGACATCTGGTGGCATTCTGTTATCTGTGGACTATCAGAGTGTTGCTGAAACACAGAAATTGCATCGGGATTGAATACAACAGTCACCATGCGCACTTTCCTCCATGAGAGTAATGTCTCAAAGAGTTTACGCTTTGATCGTTCCCTGTAATACCAGTAGTAGTTTCTGGTGCACATCTGGTGGCATTCTGTAATGTGTGGACTATCAGAGTGTTGATGAAACACAGAAATTGCATCGGTATTGAATACAACAGTCACCATGCGCACTTTCCTCCATGGGGGTAATGTCTCAAACAGTCTACGCTTTGATCGTTCCTGGAAGAGCAGTAGTAGTTTGCGATGCACATCTGGAGGCATTCTGAAATCTGTGGACTAACTGAGTGTTGATGAAACACAGAAATTGCATCGGGATTGAATACAACAGTCACCATGCGCACTTTCCTCCATGGGAGTAATGCCTCAAACAGTCTACGCTTTGATCGTTCCCTGGAAGACCAGTAGTGGTTTCCGATGCCCATCTGGAGATATTATGTAATCTGTGGACTATCAACTGATGATGAAACGCAGAAATTGCTTTGGGATTGAATACAACAGTCACCATGCGCACTTTCCTGCATTGGGGGTAATGTCTCAAACAGTCTACGCTTTGATCGTGCCCTGGAAGACCGGTAGTTGTTTCCGATGCACATCTGGATGCATTCTGTAATCTGTGGACTATCAGAGTGTTGATAAAACACAGAAATTGCATCGGGATTGAATACAACAGTCACCATGCGCACTGTCCTCCATGGGAGTAATGTCTCAAACAGTCTACGATTTGATCGTTCCTTGCAAGACCAGTAGTAGTTTGCAATGCACATCTGGAGGCTTTCTGTAATCTGTGGACTATCAGAGTGTTGATGAAACACAGAAATTGCATCGGGATTGAATACAACAGTCACCATGCGCACATTCCACCATGGGAGTAATGTCTCAAAGCGTTTACGCTTTGATCGTTCCCTGGAAGACCAGTAGTAATTTCCGATGCACATCTGGAGGCATTTTGTAAAGTGTGGACTATTAGAGTGTTGATGAAACACAGAAATTGCATCGGGATTGAATACAACAGTCACCATGCGCACTTTCCTCCACTGGAGTAGTGTGTCAAACATTCTACCCTTTGATAGTTCCCTGGAAGACCAGAAGTAGTTTCCGATGCACATCTGGAGGCATTCTGAAACCTGTGGACTAACTGAGTCTTGATGAAACTCAGAAATTGCATCGGGATTGATACAACAGGCACCAAGCGCACTTTCCTCCATGGGAGTAATGTCTCAAACAGTCTACGCTTTGATCGTTCTCTGGAAGACCAGTACTAGTCTCCGATGCACATCTGGAGGCATTCTGTTATCTGTGGACTATCAGAGTGTTGCTGAAACACAGAAATTGCATCGGGATTGAATTCAACAGTCACCATGCGCACTTTCCTCCATGGGAGTAATTCTCAAACAGTCTACGCTTTGATCATTCCCTGGAAGACCAGTAGCAGTTTCCGATGCACATCTGGAGGCATTCTGTAATCTGTGGACTATCAGGGTGTTGATAAAACACAGAAATTGCATCGGGATTCAATACAACAGTCACCATGCGCACTTTCCTCCACGGGAGTAATGTCTCAAACAGTCTACGCTTTGATCGTTCCCTGGAAGACCAGTAGTAGTTTCCGATGGACGTCTGGTGGCATTCTGTAATCTGTGGACTATCAGAGTGTTGATGAAACATAGAAATTGCATCGGGATTGAATACAACAGTCACCATGCGCACTTTCCTCCATGGGAGTAATGTCTCAAACAGTCTACACTTTGATCGTTCCCTGGAAAATCAGTAATAGTTTCCGATGCACATCTGGAGATATTATGTAATCTGTGGGCTATCAGACTTTTAATGAAACACAGAAATTGCATCGGGATTGAATACAACAGTCACCAAACGCACTTTCCTGCATGTGAGTAATTCTCAAACAGGCTACGTTTTTGATCGTGCCCTGGAAGACCAGTAGTAGTTTCCGATGAACATCTGGAGGCATTCAGTAATCTGTGGACTATCAGAGTGTTGATGAAACACAGAAATTGCATCTGGATTGAATACAACAGTTACCATGCGTACTTTCCTCCATGGGAGTAATTATCAAACAGTCTACGCTTTGATAATTCCCTGGAAGACCAGTAATAGTTTCCGATGCACATCTGGAGGCATTCTGTAATCTGTGGACTATCCGAGTGTTGATGAAGCACAGAATTTGCATCGGGATTGAATACAACAGTCACAATGCGCACTTTCCTTCACAGGAGTAATGTCTCAAACAGTCTGCGCTTTGATCGTTCCCTGGAAGACCAGTAGTAGTTTCCGATGGACATCTGGTTGCATTCTGTAATCTGTGGACTATCAGAGTGTTGATGAAACACAGAACTTGCATCGGGATTGAATACAACAGTCACCATGTGCACTTTCCTCCATGGGAGTAATGTCTCTAACAGTCTACGCTTTGATCGTTACCTGCAAGACCAATAGTAGTTTCCGATGCAAATCTGGAGATATTCTGTAATCTGTGGACTATCATGCTGTTGATGAAACACAGAAATTGCATCGGGATTGAATACAACAGTCACCATGCGCACTTTCCTGCATTGGGAGTAATGTCCCAAACAGTCTACGCTTTGATCGAGCCCTGGAAGACCAGTAGTAGTTTCCGAAGCACATCTGAAGGAATTCTGTAATCCGTTGCCATTCAGAGTGATGATGAAACACAGAGATTGCATCGGGATTGAATACAACAGGCACCATGGGGTCTTTTCTCCATGGGAGTAATGTCTCAAACTGTCTACGCTTTGATCGTTCCCTGGAAGACCAGTTGTAGTTTCCGAAGCAGACCTCGAGGCATTCTGTTATCTGTGGACTATCAGAGTGTTGCTGAAACACAGAAATTGCATCGGGATTGAATACAACAGTCACAATGCGCACTTTCCTTCACAGGAGTAATGTCTCAAACAGTCTGCGCTTTGATCGTTCCCTGGAAGACCAGTAGTAGTTTCCCATGGACATCTGGTGGCATTCTGTAATCTGGGGACTATCAGAGTGTTGATGAAACACAGAACTTGCATCGGGATTGAATACAACAGTCACCATGTGCACTTTCCTCCATGGGAGTAATGTCTCTAACAGTCTACGCTTTGATCGTTACCTGCAAGACCAATAGTAGTTTCCGATGCATATCTGGAGATATTCTGTAATCTGTGGACTATCATGCTGTTGATGAAACACAGAAATTGAATCGGGATTGAATACAACAGTCACCATGCGCACTTTCCTGCATTGGGAGTAATGTCCCAAACAGTCTACGCTTTGATCGAGCCCTGGAAGACCAGTAGTAGTTTCCGAAGCACATCTGAAGGCATTCTGTAATCCGTTGCCATTCAGAGTGATGATGAAACACAGAGAATGCATCGGGATTGAATACAACAGGCACCATGGGGTCTTTTCTCCATGGAAGTAATGTCTCAAACTGTCTACGCTTTGATCGTTCCCTGGAAAACCAGTTGTAGTTTCCGAAGCACACCTCGAGGCATTCTGTTATCTGTGGACTATCAGAGTGTTGCTGAAACACAGAAATTGCATCGGGATTGAATACAACAGACACCATGCGCACTTTCCTTCATGGGAGTAATGCCTCAAACAGTCTACGCTTTGATCGTTCCCTGGAAGACCAGTAGTGGTTTCCGATGCCCATCTGGAGATATTATGTAATCTGTGGACTATCAGACTGTTGATGAAACGCAGAAATTGCATCGGGATTGAATACAACAGTCACCATGCGCACTTTCCTGCATTGGGGGTAATGTCTCAAACAGTCTACGCTTTGATCGTTCCCTGGAAGACCAGTAGTAGTTTCCGATGGACGTCTGGTGGCATTCTGTAATCTGTGGACTATCAGAGTGTTGATGAAACATAGAAATTGCATCGGGATTGAATACAACAGTCACCATGCGCACTTTCCTCCATGGGAGTAATGTCTCAAACAGTCTACACTTTGATCGTTCCCTGGAAAATCAGTAATAGTTTCCGATGCACATCTGGAGATATTCTGTAATCTGTGGGCTATCAGACTATTAATGAAACACAGAAATTGCATCGGGATTGAATACAACAGTCACCAAACGCACTTTCCTGCATGTGAGTAATTCTCAAACAGGCTACGTTTTTGATCGTGCCCTGGAAGACCAGTAGTAGTTTCCGATGAACATCTGGAGGCATTCAGTAATCTGTGGACTATCAGAGTGTTGATGAAACACAGAAATTGCATCTGGATTGAATACAACAGTTACCATGAGTACTTTCCTCCATGGGAGTAATTGTCAAACAGTCTACGCTTTGATCATTCCCTGGAAGACCAGTAATAGTTTCCGATGCACATCTGGAGGCATTCTGCAATCTTTGGACTATCCGAGTGTTGATGAAGCACAGAATTTGCATCGGGATTGAATACAACAGTCACAATGCGCACTTTCCTTCACAGGAGTAATGTCTCAAACAGTCTGCGCTTTGATCGTTCCCTGGAAGACCAGTAGTAGTTTCCGATGGACATCTGGTGGCATTCTGTAATCTGTGGACTATCAGAGTGTTGATGAAACACAGAACTTGCATCGGGATTGAATACAACAGTCACCATGTGCACTTTCCTCCATGGGAGTAATGTCTCTAACAGTCTACGCTTTGATCGTTACCTGCAAGACCAATAGTAGTTTCCGATGCATATCTGGAGATATTCTGTAATCTGTGGACTATCATGCTGTTGATGAAACACAGAAATTGCATCGGGATTGAATACAACAGTCACCATGCGCACTTTCCTGCATTGGGAGTAATGTCCCAAACAGTCTACGCTTTGATCGAGCCCTGGAAGACCAGTAGTAGTTTCCGAAGCACATCTGAAGGAATTCTGTAATCCGTTGCCATTCAGAGTGATGATGAAACACAGAGATTGCATCGGGATTGAATACAACAGGCACCATGGGGTCTTTTCTCCATGGGAGTAATGTCTCAAACTGTCTACGCTTTGATCGTTCCCTGGAAGACCAGTTGTAGTTTCCGAAGCAGACCTCGAGGCATTCTGTTATCTGTGGACTATCAGAGTGTTGCTGAAACACAGAAATTGCATCGGGATTGAATACAACAGTCACAATGCGCACTTTCCTTCACAGGAGTAATGTCTCAAACAGTCTGCGCTTTGATCGTTCCCTGGAAGACCAGTAGTAGTTTCCGATGGACATCTGGTGGCATTCTGTAATCTGTGGACTATCAGAGTGTTGATGAAACACAGAACTTGCATCGGGATTGAATACAACAGTCACCATGTGCACTTTCCTCCATGGGAGTAATGTCTCTAACAGTCTACGCTTTGATCGTTCCCTGTAATACCAGTAGTAGTTTCTGGTGCACATCTGGTGGCATTCTGTAATGTGTGGACTATCATGCTGTTGATGAAACACAGAAATTGAATCGGGATTGAATACAACAGTCACCATGCGCACTTTCCTGCATTGGGAGTAATGTCCCAAACAGTCTACGCTTTGATCGAGCCCTGGAAGACCAGTAGTAGTTTCCGAAGCACATCTGAAGGCATTCTGAAATCCGTTGCCATTCAGAGTGATGATGAAACACAGAGAATGCATCGGGATTGAATACAACAGGCACCATGGGGTCTTTTCTCCATGGAAGTAATGTCTCAAACTGTCTACGCTTTGATCGTTCCCTGGAAAACCAGTTGTAGTTTCCGAAGCACACCTCGAGGCATTCTGTTATCTGTGGACTATCAGAGTGTTGCTGAAACGCAGAAATTGCATCGGGATTGAATACAACAGACACCATGCGCACTTTCCTTCATGGGAGTAATGCCTCAAACAGTCTACGCTTTGATCGTTCCCTGGAAGACCAGTAGTGGTTTCCGATGCCCATCTGGAGATATTATGTAATCTGTGGACTATCAGACTGTTGATGAAACGCAGAAATTGCATCGGGATTGAATACAACAGTCACCATGCGCACTTTCCTGCATTGGGGGTAATGTCTCAAACAGTCTACGCTTTGATCGTGCCCTGGAAGACCGGTAGTTGTTTCCGATGCACATCTGGAGGCATTCTGTAATCTGTGGACTATCAGAGTGTTGATAAAACACAGAAATTGCATCGGGATTGAATACAACAGTCACCATGCGCACTTTCCTGCATTGGGAGTAATGTCCCAAACAGTCTACGCTTTGATCGAGCCCTGGAAGACCAGTAGTAGTTTCCGAAGCACATCTGAAGGCATTCTGTAATCCGTTGCCATTCAGAGTGATGATGAAACACAGAGAATGCATCGGGATTGAATTCAACAGGCACCATGGGGTCTTTTCTCCATGGAAGTAATGTCTCAAACTGTCTACGCTTTGATCGTTCCCTGGAAAACCAGTTGTAGTTTCCGAAGCACACCTCGAGGCATTCTGTTATCTGTGGACTATCAGAGTGTTGCTGAAACACAGAAATTGCATCGGGATTGAATACAACAGACACCATGCGCACTTTCCTTCATGGGAGTAATGCCTCAAACAGTCTACGCTTTGATCGTTCCCTGGAAGACCAGTAGTGGTTTCCGATGCCCATCTGGAGATATTATGTAATCTGTGGACTATCAGACTGTTGATGAAACGCAGAAATTGCATCGGGATTGAATACAACAGTCACCATGCGCACTTTCCTGCATTGGGGGTAATGTCTCAAACAGTCTACGCTTTGATCGTTCCCTGGAAGACCAGTAGTAGTTTCCGATGGACGTCTGGTGGCATTCTGTAATCTGTGGACTATCAGAGTGTTGATGAAACATAGAAATTGCATCGGGATTGAATACAACAGTCACCATGCGCACTTTCCTCCATGGGAGTAATGTCTCAAACAGTCTACACTTTGATCGTTCCCTGGAAAATCAGTAATAGTTTCCGATGCACATCTGGAGATATTCTGTAATCTGTGGGCTATCAGACTATTAATGAAACACAGAAATTGCATCGGGATTGAATACAACAGTCACCAAACGCACTTTCCTGCATGTGAGTAATTCTCAAACAGGCTACGTTTTTGATCGTGCCCTGGAAGACCAGTAGTAGTTTCCGATGAACATCTGGAGGCATTCAGTAATCTGTGGACTATCAGAGTGTTGATGAAACACAGAAATTGCATCTGGATTGAATACAACAGTTACCATGAGTACTTTCCTCCATGGGAGTAATTGTCAAACAGTCTACGCTTTGATCATTCCCTGGAAGACCAGTAATAGTTTCCGATGCACATCTGGAGGCATTCTGCAATCTTTGGACTATCCGAGTGTTGATGAAGCACAGAATTTGCATCGGGATTGAATACAACAGTCACAATGCGCACTTTCCTTCACAGGAGTAATGTCTCAAACAGTCTGCGCTTTGATCGTTCCCTGGAAGACCAGTAGTAGTTTCCGATGGACATCTGGTGGCATTCTGTAATCTGTGGACTACAGAGTGTTGATGAAACACAGAACTTGCATCGGGATTGAATACAACAGTCACCATGTGCACTTTCCTCCATGGGAGTAATGTCTCTAACAGTCTACGCTTTGATCGTTACCTGCAAGACCAATAGTAGTTTCCGATGCATATCTGGAGATATTCTGTAATCTGTGGACTATCATGCTGTTGATGAAACACAGAAATTGCATCGGGATTGAATACAACAGTCACCATGCGCACTTTCCTGCATTGGGAGTAATGTCCCAAACAGTCTACGCTTTGATCGAGCCCTGGAGGACCAGTAGTAGTTTCCGAAGCACATCTGAAGGAATTCTGTAATCCGTTGCCATTCAGAGTGATGATGAAACACAGAGATTGCATCGGGATTGAATACAACAGGCACCATGGGGTCTTTTCTCCATGGAAGTAATGTCTCAAACTGTCTACGCTTTGATCGTTCCCTGGAAGACCAGTTGTAGTTTCCGAAGCAGACCTCGAGGCATTCTGTTATCTGTGGACTATCAGAGTGTTGCTGAAACACAGAAATTGCATCGGGATTGAATACAACAGTCACAATGCGCACTTTCCTTCACAGGAGTAATGTCTCAAACAGTCTGCGCTTTGATCGTTCCCTGGAAGACCAGTAGTAGTTTCCGATGGACATCTGGTGGCATTCTGTAATCTGTGGACTATCAGAGTGTTGATGAAACACAGAACTTGCATCGGGATTGAATACAACAGTCACCATGTGCACTTTCCTCCATGGGAGTAATGTCTCTAACAGTCTACGCTTTGATCGTTCCCTGTAATACCAGTAGTAGTTTCTGGTGCACATCTGGTGGCATTCTGTAATGTGTGGACTATCATGCTGTTGATGAAACACAGAAATTGAATCGGGATTGAATACAACAGTCACCATGCGCACTTTCCTGCATTGGGAGTAATGTCCCAAACAGTCTACGCTTTGATCGAGCCCTGGAAGACCAGTAGTAGTTTCCGAAGCACATCTGAAGGCATTCTGTAATCCGTTGCCATTCAGAGTGATGATGAAACACAGAGAATGCATCGGGATTGAATACAACAGGCACCATGGGGTCTTTTCTCCATGGAAGTAATGTCTCAAACTGTCTACGCTTTGATCGTTCCCTGGAAAACCAGTTGTAGTTTCCGAAGCACACCTCGAGGCATTCTGTTATCTGTGGACTATCAGAGTGTTGCTGAAACGCAGAAATTGCATCGGGATTGAATACAACAGACACCATGCGCACTTTCCTTCATGGGAGTAATGCCTCAAACAGTCTACGCTTTGATCGTTCCCTGGAAGACCAGTAGTGGTTTCCGATGCCCATCTGGAGATATTATGTAATCTGTGGACTATCAGACTGTTGATGAAACGCAGAAATTGTATCGGGATTGAATACAACAGTCACCATGCGCACTTTCCTGCATTGGGGGTAATGTCTCAAACAGTCTACGCTTTGATCGTGCCCTGGAAGACCGGTAGTTGTTTCCGATGCACATCTGGAGGCATTCTGTAATCTGTGGACTATCAGAGTGTTGATAAAACACAGAAATTGCATCGGGATTGAATACAACAGTCACCATGCGCACTGTCCTCCATGGGAGTAATGTCTCAAACAGTCTACGATTTGATCGTTCCTTGCAAGACAAGTAGTAGTTTGCAATGCACATCTGGAGGCTTTCTGTAATCTGTGGACTATCAGAGAGTTGATGAAACACAGAAATTGCATCGGGATTGAATACAACAGTCACCATGCGCACATTCCACCATGGGAGTAATGTCTCAAAGCGTTTACGCTTTGATCGTTCCCTGGAAGACCAGTAGTAATTTCCGATGCACATCTGGAGGCATTTTGTAAAGTGTGGACTATTAGAGTGTTGATGAAACACAGAAATTTCATCGGGATTGAATACAACAGTCACCATGCGCACTTTCCTCCAGAGGAGTAGTGTGTCAAACATTCTACCCTTTGATAGTTCCCTGGAAGACCAGAAGTAGTTTCCGATGCACATCTGGAGGCATTCAGAAACCTGTGGACTAACTGAGTCTTGATGAAACTCAGAAATTGCATCGGGATTGAATACAACAGGCACCATGCGCACTTTCCTCCATGGGAGTAATGTCTCAAACAGTCTACGCTTTGATCGTTCTCTGGAAGACCAGTACTAGTCTCCGATGCACATCTGGAGGCATTCTGTTATCTGTGGACTATCAGAGTGTTGCTGAAACACAGAAATTGCATCGGGATTGAATACAACTGTCACCATGCGCACTTTCCTCCATGGGAGTAATTCTCAAACAGTCTACGCTTTGATCATTCCCTGGAAGACCAGTAGCAGCTTCCGATGCACATCTGGAGGCATTCTGTAATCTGTGGACTATCAGGGTGTTGATAAAACACAGAAATTGCATCGGGATTGAATACAACAGTCACCATGCGCACTTTCCTCCACGGGAGTAATGTCTCAAACAGTCTACGCTTTGATCGTTCCCTGGAAGACCAGTAGTAGTTTCCGATGGACGTCTGGTGGCATTCTGTAATCTGTGGACTATCAGAGTGTTGATGAAACATAGAAATTGCATCGGGATTGAATACAACAGTCACCATGCGCACTTTCCTCCATGGGAGTAATGTCTCAAACAGTCTACACTTTGATCGTTCCCTGGAAAATCAGTAATAGTTTCCGATGCACATCTGGAGATATTCTGTAATCTGTAGGCTATCAGACTTTTAATGAAACACAGAAATTGCATCGGGATTGAATACAACAGTCACCAAACGCACTTTCCTGCATGTGAGTAATTCTCAAACAGGCTACGCTTTGATCGTGCCCTGGAAGACCAGTAGTAGTTTCCGATGAACATCTGGAGGCATTCAGTAATCTGTGGACTATCAGAGTGTTGGTGAAACACAGAAATTGCATCTGGATTGAATACAACAGTTACCATGCGTACTTTCCTCCATGGGAGTAATTCTCAAACAGTCTACGCTTTGATCATTCCCTGGAAGACCAGTAATAGTTTCCGATGCACATCTGGAGGCATTCTGTAATCTGTGGACTATCCGAGTGTTGATGAAGCACAGAAATTGCATCGGGATTGAATACAACAGTCACAATGCGCACTTTCCTTCACAGGAGTAATGTCTCAAACAGTCTGCGCTTTGATCGTTCCCTGGAAGACCAGTAGTAGTTTCCGATGGACATCTGGTGGCCTTCTGTAATCTATGGACTAACATAGTGTTGATGAAACACAGAACTTGCATCGGGATTGAATACAACAGTCACCATGTGCACTTTCCTCCATGGGAGTAATGTCTCTAATAGTCTACGCTTTGATCGTTACCTGCAAGACCAACAGTAGTTTCCGATGTATATCTGGAGATATTCTGTAATCTGTGGACTATCATGCTGTTGATGAAACACAGAAATTGCATCGGGATTGAATACAACAGTCACCATGCGCACTTTCCTGCATTGGGAGTAATGTCTCAAACAGTCTACGCTTTGATCGAGCCCTGGAAGACCAGTAGTAGTTTCCGAAGCACATCTGAAGGCATTCTGTAATCCGTTGCCATTCAGTGTGATGATGAAACACAGAGATTGCATCGGGATTGAATACAACAGGCACCATGGGGTCTTTTCTCCATGGGAGTAATGTGTCAAACTGTCTACGGTTTGATCGTTCCCTGGAAGACCAGTTGTAGTTTCCGAAGCACACCTCGAGGCATTCTGTAATCTGTGGATCTTCAGAGTGCTGATGAAACAAAGAAATTGCATTGGGATTGAATACAACAGCCACCATTCGGACTTTTCTCCGTGTGATTAATGTGCGATTTCATCGACACGTGGGAGACTAGTAGAAGTTTCGGAAGCACATCAGGAGGCATTCTGAAATATGTGAACCTTCAGAGTGTTGATGAATCACAGATATTACATCGGGATTGAATACGACAGGCATCATGCGGACTTATCTCCATTGGAGTAATTTCGCAAACTGTCTACGATATGATCGTTCCCTGGAAGACCAGTAGTAGTTGCCGAAGCACATCTGGAGGCATTCTGTAATCTGTGCACCTTCAGAGTGTTAATGAAACACGGAATGTGCATCGGGATAGGATACAACAGGCTCCATGCGGACTTTTCTCCACGGGATTAATGTCTCAAACTGTATACGATTTGATCGATACCTGGGAGACTTTTAGCAGTTTCAGAAGTACATCAGGAGGCATTCTGAAATATGTGGAACTTCTGAGTGTTGATGAAACACAGAAATAGCATCGGGATTGAGTACAACAGCACCATGCGTACCTTTCTCCATACTAGTAATGTCTCAAACTGTCCACGATTTGATCGTTCACTGGAAGACCTGTTGTAGTTTCCGAAGAACATCTGGAGGCATTCTGTAATCACTGGACATGTGTTGATGAAACACAGAAAATGCATCGGGACTGAATACAACAGGCACTATGCGGAATTTTCTCCATGGGAGTAATGTTGATGAAACACAGAAAATGCATCGGGACTGAATACAGCAGGCACTATGTGGAATTTTCTCCATGGGAGTAATGTCTAAAACTGTCTACGCTTTGACCGATTCCTGGGCGACCAGTAGTAGTTTCCGAAGCACATCTGTAGGCATTCTGTGTAACCTGTGGACCTTCAGAGTGTTGATGAAACACAGAAAATGCATCGGGATTGAATGCAAAAGGCACCATGCGGACTTTTCTCCAAGGGAGTTATGTCTCAAACTGTCTCCGCTTTGATCGTTCCCTGGAAGACCAGTTGTAGTTTCCGAAGCATACCATGGGAGCATTCTGTAATCTGCGGACCTTCAGAGTGTTGATGAAACAATGAAGATGCATCGGGATTGAATACGACAGGCACCATGCGGATTTGTCTCCATTGGAGTAATGTCGCAAACTGTCTACGATTTGATCGTTCTATGAAGACCGGTAGCAGTTTCAAAAGCACATCTTGATTCATTCTGCAATCTGTGTACCTTCAGTGTGTTGATGAAACATATAAATTGCATCGGGATTGATTACAACAGTCACCATAAGGCCTTTTCACCATGGGAGTAATGTCTCAAACTGTCTACGCTTTGTTCGTTGCCTGGGAGACCAGTAGTAGTTGCCAAAGAACATCTGGAGGCATTCTGTAGTCTGTGGACCTTCAGAGTGTTGATGAAACAAAGAAATTGCATCGGGATTGAATACGACAGGCACCATGCGGACTTTTCTCAATTGGAGTAATGTCTCAAACTGTCTACGATATGATCGTTCCCTGGAAGACCAGTAGTAGATGCCGAAGCACATCTGGGGGCATTCTGTAATCTGTGGACCTTCAGAGTGTTGATGAAGCACAGCAATTGCATCGGGATTGAATACAACAGGCACCATGTAGGGTTTTCTCTATTTGAGTATTGTCTCAAACTGTCTACGCTTTGATACTTACCTGGCAGACAATAGTAGTTTCTGAAGCACATCTGGAGGCGTTCTGTAGTATGTGGAACTTCAGAGTGTTGTTGACACACAGAAATGGCATCAGGGTTGAATACAACAGGCACAATGCGGACTTCTCTCCATACTAGTAATGTCTGATACGGTCTACACTTTGATCGTTCCCAAGAAAACCAGTAGTAGTTTCAAATGCTCATCTGGAGGCATTCTGTAATCTGTGGACCTTCAATGTTGATGAAACATATAAACTGCATCGGGATTAATTACAACAGGCTCCATAAGGACTTTTCATCATGGGAGTTATGTCTGAAACTGTCTACGCTTTGTACGTTCCCAGGAAGACCAGTAGTAGTTGCCAAAGCACATCTGGAAGCATTCTGTAATCTGTTTAACTTTAAAGTGTTGATGAAACACAGAAATTGCATCGGGATTAAATAAAAAAGGCACCATGCTTACTTTTCTACATAGGAGTAATGTCTCAAGCTGTCTACAGTTTGAACGTTCACTGGAAGACGAGTAGTAGTTTCCGGAGCACACCTGGAGGCATTCTGTAATCTCTGGCCCTTCAGAGTATTGATGAAACACAGATATTGCATCTGGATTGAATACAACAGGCACCATGCGGACTCTTCTCCTGGGGACTAACGTCTAGAACTGTCTACGCTTTGTTCGATTCCTGGAAAACCAGTGGTAGTTTCCGAAGCACATCTGTAGGCATCCTGTAATCTGTGGACCATCAGGAGTTTCATGAAACACAGAAATCGCACCGGAATTGGATACAACAGGCACCATGCGAAATTTGCTCCATGGGAGTAATGTCTCAAACTGTCTACAGTTTGATCGTTCCATGGAAGACAAGTAGCAGTTTCAGGAGCACACCTGAAGGTATTCTTGAATCTCTGGACCTTCAGAGTATTGATGAAACACAGAAACTGCATCGGGATTGAATACAACAGGCACCATGCGGACTCTTCTCCCTATGACTAATGTCTACAACTGTCTACGCTTTGATCGTTTCCTGGAAGACCAGTGGTAGTTTCCGAAGCACATCTGTAGGCGTTCTGTAGTATGTGGAATCTCAGAGTGTTGTTGAAACACAGAAATGGCATCGGGATTGAATACAACAGGCACCATGCGGACTCTTCTCCTGGGGACTAACGTCTAGAACTGTCTACGCTTTGATCGTTCCCTGGAAGACCAGTAGTAGTTTCCGAAGCACATCTGGAGGCATTCTGTAATCCGTTGTCATTCAGAGTGATGATGAAACACAGAGATTGCATCGGGATTGAATATAACAGGCACCATGGGGTCTTTTCTCCATGGGAGTAATGTCTCAAACTGTCTACGCTTTGATCGTTCCCTGGAAGACCAGTTGTAGTTTCCGAAACACACCTCGAGGCATTCTGTAATCTGATGATCTTCAGAGTGCTGATGAAACAAAGAAATTGCATTGGGATTGAATACAACAGGCACCATTCAGACTTTTCTCCATGGGAGTAATGTCTCAAACTTTCTACGATTTGATCGATACCTGGGAGACTAGTAGCAGTTTCAGAAGCACATCAGGAGGCATTCTGATATATGTGGACCTTCAGAGTGTTGATGAAACACAGAAATTACATGGGGATTGAATAAAACAGGCACCATGCGGAATTTCCTCCATGGGAGTAATGTCTAAAACTGTCTACGCTTTGATCGATTCCTGGACGACTAGTAGTAATTTCCGAAGCACATCTGTATACATTCTGCTATCTGCGGACCTTCAGAGTGTTGATGAAACACAGAAAATGCATCGGGATTGAATACAAAGGCACCATGCGGACTTTTCTCCATGGGAGTTATGTCTCAAACTGTCTCCGCTTTGATTGTTACCTAGAAGAACAGTTGTAGTTTCCGAAGCATCCCATGGGGGCATATTGTAATATGTGACCTTCAGAGTGTTGATGAAACAAAGAAGTTGCATTGGGATTGAATACGACAGGGACCATGCGAACTTTTCTACATTGGAGTAAAATCGCAAATTGTCTACGATTTGATCGTTCCCTGGTAAACCAGTAGTAGTTTCAAAAGCACATCTGGATTCATTCTGTAATCTCTGTGCCTTCAGTATCTTGATGAAACATATAAATTGCATCGGGATTGATTACAACAGGCACCATAAGGACTTCTCACCATGGGAGTAATGTCTCAAACTGTCTACGCTTTGTTCGTTGCATGGGAGACCAGTAGTAGTTGCCGAAGAACATCTGGAGGGATTCTGTAGTCTGTGGTCCTTCAGAGTGTTTGTGAAACAAGGAAATAGCATCGGGATTGAATACGACAATCACCATGCGGACATTTCTGCATTGGAGTAATGTCTCAAACTGTCTACGATTTGACAGTTCCCTGGAAGACCAGTAGTAGTTGCCGAAGCACATCTGGGGGCATTCTGTAATCTGTGGACCTTCAGAGTGTTGATGAACACAGCAATTGCATCGGGATTGAATAAAACAGACACCATGCGGGCTTTTCTCTAAGGGACTAATGTCTACAACTGTCTACGCTTTGATCGTTTCCTGGAAGACCAGTGGTACTTTCCGAAGCACATCTGTAGGCATTCTGTAATCTGTGGACCTTCCGGAGGTTCATGAAACACAGAAATTGCATCAGAATTGGATACAACAGGCACCATGCGAAATTTGCTCCATTGGAGTAATGTCTAAAACTGTCTACGCTTTGATCGATTCCTGGAAGACGAGTAGTAAATTCCGGAGCACACCAGGAGGCATTCTGTAGTCTCTGGACCTTAAGAGTATTGATGAAACACAGAAAATGCATCGGGACTGAATACAACAGGCACTATGCGGACTTTTCTCCATGGGAGTAATGTCTAAAACTGTCTACGCTTTGATCGATTCCTGGACGAGCAGTAGTCGTTTCCGAAGCCCATCTAGAGGCATTCTGTAATCTCTGGACCTTGAGCGTCTTGATGAAACACAGAAAATGCATCGGGACTGAATACAACAATCACTATGCGGAGTTCTCTTCATGGGAGTAATGTCTAAAACTGTCTACGATTTCATCGATTCTTGGACGACCAGTAGTAGATTCCGAACCACATCTGTAAGCATTCTGTAATCTGTGGACCTTCAGAGTGTTGATGAAACACAGAAAATGCATTGGGATTCAATACGACATGTACCACGCGGAATTTTCTCCATTGGAGTTATGTCTCAAACTGTCTCCGCTTTGATCGTTCCCTGGAAGACCAGTTGTAGTTTCCGAAGCATACCATGGGGGAAATCTGTAATCTGTTGACCTTCAGAGTGTTGATGAAACAAAGGAGATGCATCGGGATTGAATACGACAGGCACGATGCGGACTTTTCCCCATGGGTGTAATGTCTCAAACTGTCTACGGTTTGCTCGTTCCCTGGAAGACCAGTAGTAGTTTCCGAAGCACATCTGGAGGCATTCTGTAATCCGTTGCCATTCAGAGTGATGATGAAACACAGAGATTGCATCGGGATTGAATACAACAGGCACCATGGGGTCTTTTCTCCATGGGTGTAATGTCTCAAACTGACTATGCTTTGATCGTTCCCTGGAAGACCAGTTGTAGTTTCCGAAGCACACCTCGAGGCATTCTGTAATCCGTGGATCTTCAGAGTGCTGATGAAACAAAGAAAGTGCATTGGGATTGAATACAACATGCACCATTCGGCCTTTTCTCCATGGGAGTAATGTCTCAAACTTTCTGCGATTTGATCGATACATGGGAGACTAGTAGCAGTTTCAGAAGCACATCAGGAGGCATTCCGATATATATGGATCTTCAGAGTGTTGATGAAACACAGAAATTACATCGGGATTGAATACAACAGGCACTATGCGGATTTTTCTCCATGGGAGTAATGTCTTAAACTGTCCACGATTTGATCGTTCACTGGAAGACCACTTGTAGTTTCCGAAGCACACCTCGAGGCATTCTGTAATCTTTGGACCTTCATAGTGTTGATGAAACAAAGAAATTGCATCGGGAATGAATACGAAAGGCACCAGGCAGACTTTTCTTCATGGGAGTAATGTGTCAAGGTCTCTACGCTTTGATCGATTCCTGGAAGACCAGTGGTAGTTTCCGAAGCACATCTGGACGCATTCTGCAATCTCTGGACCTTAAGAGTGTTGATGAAACACAGAAAATGCATCGGGACTGAATACAACAGGCACTATGCGGACTTTTCTCCATGGGAGTAATGTCTAAAACTGTCTACGCTTTGATTGTTACCTGGAAGAACAGTTGTAGTTTCCGAAGCATCCCATGGGGGCGTTTTGTAATCTGTGACCTTCAGAGTGTTGATGAAACAAAGAAGTTGCATTGGAATTGAATACGACAGGGACCATGCGGACTTTTCTACATTGGAGTAATGTCGCAAACTGTCTACGATTTGATCGTTCCCTGGAAAACCAGTAGTAGTTTCAAAAGCACATCTGGTTTCATTCTGTAATCTCCGTACCTTCAGTGTGTTGATGAAACATATAAATTGCATAGGGATTGATTACAATAGGAACCATAAGGACTTCTCACCATGGGAGTAATGTCTCAAACTGTCTGCGCTTTGTACGTTGCCAGGGAGACCAGTAGTAGTTGCCGAAGGACATCTGGAGGCATTCTGTAGTCTGTGGTAATCCAGAGTTTGATGAAACAAGGAAATTGCATCGGGATTGAATACGACAATCACCATGCGGACTCTTCTCCATTGGAGTAATGTCTTAAACTGTCTACGATTTGACCGTTAGCTGGAAGACCAGTAGTAGTTGCCGAAGCACATCTGGAGGCATTCTGTAATCTGTGGACCTTCAGAGTGTTGAAGAACACAGCAATTGCATCGGGATTGAATACAACAGGCACCATGAGGGCTTTTCTCAATGGGACTAATGTCTACAACTGTCTACGCATTGATCGTTTCCTGGAAGACCAGTGGTACTTTCCGAAGCACATCTGTAGGCATTCTGTAATCTGTGGACCTTCCGGAGGTTCATGAAACACAGAAAATGCATCGGAATTGGATACAACAGGCACCATGCGAAATTTGCTCCATTGGAGTAATGTCTCAAACTGTCTACACATTGAACGATCCCTGGAAGACGAGTAGTAAATTCCGGAGCACACCAGGAGGCATTCTGTAGTCTCTGGACCTTAAGAGTATTGATGAAACACAGAAAATGCATCGGGACTGAATACAACAGGCACTATGCGGACTTTTCTCCATGGGAGTAATGTCTAAAACTGTCTACGCTTTGATCGATTCCTGGACGAGCAGTAGTCGTTTCCGAAGCCCATCTAGAGGCATTCTGTAATCTCTGGACCTTGAGCGTCTTGATGAAACACAGAAAATGCATCGGTACTGAATACAACAATCACTATGCGGAGTTCTCTTCATGGGAGTAATGTCTAAAACTGTCTACGATTTGATCGATTCCTGGACGACCAGTAGTAGATTCCGAACCACATCTGTAGGCATTCTGTAATCTGTTGACCTTCAGAGTGTTGATGAAACACAGAAAATGCATTGGGATTCAATACGACATGTACCACGCGGAATTTTCTCCATTGGAGTTATGTCTCAAACTGTCTCCGCTTTGATCGTTCCCTGGAAGACCAGTTGTAGTTTCCGAAGCATACCATGGGGGAAATCTGTAATCTGTTGACCTTCAGAGTGTTGATGAAACAAAGGAGATGCATCGGGATTGAATACGACAGGCACGATGCGGACTTTTTTCCATTGGAGTAATTTCGCAAACTGTCTAAGATTTGATCGTTCCCTAGAAGACCAGTAGTAGTTTTAAAAGCACATCTGGATTCAGTCTGTAATCTGTGTACCTTCAGTGTGTTGATGAAACATATTAATTGCATCGGTATTGATTACAACAGTCACCATAATGTCTTTTCACCATCGGATTAATGTCTCAAACTGTCTACGCCTTGTTCGTTGCCTGGGAGACCAGTGGTGGTTGCCGAAGGATATCTGGAGGCATTCTGTAGTCTGTTGACCTTCAGAGTGTTGATGAAACAAAAAAATTGCATTGGGATTCAATACGACATGTACCATGCGGAATTTTCTCCATTGGAGTAATGTCGCAAACTGTCTACGATATGATCGTTCCCTGGAAGACCAGTAGTAGTTGACGAAGCTCATCTGGAGGCATTCTGTAATCTGTGGACCTTCAGAGTGTTGATGAAGCACACCAATTGCATCGGGATTGAATACAACAGGTACCATTCGGACTTCTCTCCATACTAGTAATGTCTCAAACGGTCTACGCTTTGATCGTTCCCAAGAAGACTAGTAGTAGTTTCAAAAGCCCATCTGGAGGCAATCTGTAACCTGTGGATATTCAGAGTGTTGATGAAACATATAAATTGCATCGGGATTGATTACAACAGGCTCCATAAGGACTTTTCACCATGGGAGTATTGTCTCAAACTGTCTACGCTTTGTTCTTTCCCTGGAAGACCAGTTGTAGTTGCCAAAGCACATTTGGAGGCATTCTGTAATCTGTTGACCTTTAAAGTGTTGATGAAACACAGAAATTGCATCGGGATTGAATAAAAAAGGCACCACGCTTACTTTTCCTAATGGGAGTAATGTCTCAAACTGTCTACACTTGGATCGTTCACTGGAACACGAGTATTACTTTCCGGAGCACACCTGGAGGCATTCTGTAATCTCTGAACCTTCAGAGTATTGATGAAACACAGAAATTGCATCTGGATTGAATACAACAGGCACCATGCGGACTCTTCCCCCTGGGACTAATGTCTACAACTGTCTACGCTTTGATCGTTTCCTGGAAGACAAGTGGTAGTTTCAAATGCACATCTGGATTCATTCTGCAATCTGTGTACCTTCAAAGTGTTGATGAAACATATAAATTGCATCGGGATTGATTACAACAGTCACCATAAGGTCTTTTCACCATGGGAGTAATGTCTGAAACTGTCTACGCGTTGTTCGTTGCCTCCTAGGGACTAACGTCTAGAAATGTCTACGGTTTGATCGGTTCCTGGAAGACCAGTGGTAGTTTCCGAAGCACATCTGTAGGCATTCTATAATCTGTGGACCTTCAGGAGGTTCATGAAACACAGAACTTGCATTGGAATTGGATACAACAGGCACCATGCGAAATTTGCTCCGTGGGAGTAATGTCTCAAACTGTCTACAGTTTGATCGTTCCCTGGAAGACGAGCAGTAGTTTCCGGAGCACACCTGAAGGCATTCTGTAATCTCTGGACCTTCAGAGTATTGATGAAACAAAGAAACTGCATCGGGATTCAATACAACAGGCACCATGCGGACTCTTCCCCCTGGGACTAATGTCTACAACTGTCTACGCTTTGATCGTTTCCTGGAGGATCAGTGGTAGTTTCCGAAGCACATCTGTAGGCATTCTGTAATCTGTGGACCTTCAGAGTGTTGATGAAAAAGAGGAATTGCATCGGGACTGAATACAACAGGCACTATGCGGACTTTTCCCCATCGGAGTAATGTCTCAAACTGTCTACGTTTTTTCGTTCATTGGAAGACCAGTAGTAGTGGAGAAGCACATCTAGAGGCATTCTGTAATTTGTGGACCTTCAGAGTGTTGATGAAACACAGAAATTGCATCGGGATTGAATACAACAGAACACATGCGAGCTTTCCTCTATGGGAATATTGTCTCAAACTGTCTACGCTTTGACCCTTACCTGGCCGACAATAGTAGTTTGTGAAGTACAACTGGAGGCGTTCTGTAGTATGTGGAACTTCAGAGTGTTGTTGACACACACAAATGGCATCGGGATTGAATGCAACAGGCACCATGCGGACTTCTCTCCATGTGAGTAATGCCTCAAACTGTCTAAGATTTGATCGTTCCCTGGAAGACCAGTAGTAGATTCCGAAGCACATCTGGAGGCATTCTGTAATCCGTTGCCATTCAGAGTGATGATGAAACACAGAGATTGCATCGGGATTGAATACAACAGGCACCACGGGGTCTTTTCTCAATGGGAATAATGTCTCAAAATGTCTACGCTTTGATCGTTCCCTGGAAGACCAGATGTAGTTTTCGAAGCACACCTCGACGCATTCTGTAATCTGTGGATCTTCAGAGCGCTGATGAAACAAAGAAATTGCATTGGGATTGAATACAACAGGCACCATTCGGACTTTTCTCCATGGGAGTAATGTCTGAAACTTTCTACGATTTAATCGATACCTGGGAGACTAGTAGCAGTTTCAGAAGCACATCAGGAGGCATTCTGAAATATGTGTACCTTCAGAGTGTTGATGAAACACGGAAATTACATCGGGATTGAATACAACAGGCACCATGCGGACTTTTCTCAATGGGAGTAATGTCTTAAACTGTCTACGATGTGATCGTTCACTGGAAGACCACTTGTAGTTTCCGAAGCACACCTCGAGGCATTCTGCAATCTGTGGACTTCAGAGTGTTGACGAAACAAAGAAATTGCATCGGGATTGAATACGAATGGCACCAGGCGGCTCTTTTCTTCATGGGAGTAATGTCTCAAGGTATCTACGCTGTGATCGATTCCTGGAAGACCAGTGGTAGTTTCCGAAGGGCATTTGGATGCATTCTGTAATCTCTGGACCTTAAGAGTGTTGATGAAACACAGAAAATGCATCGGGACTGAATACAACAGGCACTATGCGGACTTTTCTTCATGGAAGTAATGTCTAAAACTCTCTACGCTTTGATCGATTCCTGGACGACCAGTAGTAGATTCCGAACCAAATCTGTAGGCATTCTGTAATCTGTGGACTTTCAGAGTGTTGATGAAACACAGAAATTGCATCGGGATTGAATACAAAAGGCTCCATGCGGACATTTCTCCATGGGAGTTATGTCTCAAACTGTCTCCGCTTTGATCGTTCCCTGGAAGACCGGTTGTAGTTTCCGAAGCATACCATGGGGGCATTCTGTAATCTGTGGACCTTCAGAGTGTTGATGAAACAAAGAAGATGCATCGGGATTCAATACGACAGGCACAATGCGGACTTTTCCCCATTGGAGTAATGTCGCAACTGTCTACGATTTGATCGTTCCCTGGAAGACAAGTGGTAGTTTCAAATGCACATCTGGATTCATTCTGCAATCTGTGTACCTTCAAAGTGTTGATGAAACATATAAATTGCATCGGGATTGATTACAACAGTCACCATAAGGTCTTTTCACCATGGGAGTAATGTCTGAAACTGTCTACGCGTTGTTCGTTGCCTGGGAGACCAGTAGTAGTTGCCGAAGAACATCTGGGGGCATTGTGTAGTCTGTGGACCTTCAGAGTGTTGATGAAACAAAGGAATTGCATCGGGATTCAATACGACAGGCACCATGCGGAATTTTCTCCATTGGAGTAATGTCTCAAAGTGTCTACGATATGATCGTCCCTGGAAGACCAGTAGTAGTTGCCGAAGCACACCTGGAGGCATTCTGTAATCTGTGGTCCTTCAGAGTGTTGATGAAGCACAGCAATTTCATCCTGATTGAGTACAACGGGCACCATGCGGGTTTTTCTCTTTTTTAGGATTATCTCAAAATGTCTACGCTTTGATCCTTACCTGGCAGACAATAGTAGTTTCGGAAGCACATCTTGAGGCGTTCTGTAGTATGTGGAAAGTCAGAGTGTTCTTGACACACAGAAATGGCATCGGGATTGAATAGGTCAGGCACCGTGCGGACTTCTCTCCATACTAGTAATTTCTCAAACGGTCTACGCTTTGATCCATTCCGAGATGACCAGTAGTAGTTTCAAAAGCACATCTGGAGGCATTCTGTAAACTGTGGACCATCAGATTGTTGATGAAACATATAAATGGCATCGGGATTGATTACATCAGGATCCATAAGGACTTATTACCATTGGAGTAATGTCTCAAACTGTCTAGGCTTTGTTCGTTCCCTGGAAGACCAGTAGTAGTTGCCAAAGCCCATCTGTAAGCATTCTGTAATCTCTGGACCTTCAGAGTATTGATGAAACACAGAAACTGCATCGGAATTGAATACAACAGGCACCATGCGGACTCTTCTCCCTGGGACTAATGTCTACAACTGTCTACGTTTTGATCGTTTCCTGGAAGACCAGTGGTAGTTTCCGAAGCACATCTGAAGGGCATTCTGTAATATGTGGAGCTTCAGAGTGTTGATGAAAAACAGGAATAGCATCGGGACTGCATACAACAGGCACAATGCGGACTTTTCCCCATGGGAGTAATGTCTCAAACTGTCTACGATTTGTTCGCTCCCTGGAAGACCAGTAGTAGTTGCCGAAGCACATCTAGAGGCATTCTGTAACTTGCGGACCTTCAGAGTGTTGATGAAACACAGAAATTGCATCGGGATTGAATACAACAGGCAAAATGCGGACTTTTCTCCATGTGAGTAATGTCTCAAACTGTCTACACTTTGATCGATCCCTGGAAGACGAGTAGTAATTTCCGGAGCACACCTGGAGGCATTCTGTAATGTCTGGACCTTCAGAGTATTGATGAAACACAGACATTGCATCTGGAATGAATACAACTAGCACCATGCTGACTCTTCTCCATGGGAATAATGTCTAGAACTGTCTACGCTTTGATCGATTCCTGGATGACCAGTGGTAGTTTCCGAAGCACATCTGTATACATTCTTTAATGTGTGGACCTTCAGGAGG
Organism: Schistocerca gregaria; assembly: GCF_023897955.1. Lineage (NCBI taxonomy): Eukaryota > Metazoa > Arthropoda > Insecta > Orthoptera > Acrididae > Schistocerca > Schistocerca gregaria. The sequence goes on from NC_064926.1 coordinate 5,418,675, forward strand.
TTCATGTAACACAGATATTGCATTGGAATTAGATAGAACAGGCACCATGCGAAATTTCCTCCATGGGAGTAATGTCTCATACTGTCTACACTTTGATCGTTATCTGGAAGACGAGTAGTAGTTTACGGAGCACACCTGGAGGCATTCTGTAGTCTCTGGACCTTCAGAGTATTGATGACACACAGAAACTGCATCGGGATTGAATACAACAGGCACCATGCGGACTCTTCTTCATGGGACTAATGTCTACAACTGTCTACGACTTTATCGTTTCCTGGAAGGCCAGTAGTAGTTGCCGAAAGCACATCTAGAGTTATTCTGTACTCTCTGGACCTTCAGGAGGTTCATGTAACACAGAAATAGCATTGGAATTGGATACAACAGGCACCATGCGGACTTTTCTCCATGGGTGTAATGTCTCAAATTGTCTACGATTTGATAGTTCCCTGGATGACCAGTAGTAGTTGCCGAAATCGTCTGGAGGCATTCTCCAATCTGTGGACCGTCTGAGTGTTGATGAAACACAGAAATTGCATCTGGATTGAATACAACAGGCCCCATGCGGGCTTTTCTCTATGGGAGTATTGTCTCAAACTGTCTACGCTTTGATCCTTACCTCGTCGACAATAGAAGTTTCTGATGCACATCTGGAGGCATTCTGTAATCCGTGGTCATTCAGAGTGATGATGAAACACAGAGATTGCATCTGGATTGAATACAACAGGCACCATGCGGTCTTTTCTCAATGAGAGTAATGTCTAAAATTGTCTACGCTTTGATCGTTCCCTGGAAGACCAGTTGTAGTTTCCGAAGCACACCTCGAAGCATTATGTAGTCTGTGGACTTTCAGAGTGCTATTGAAACAAAGAAATTGCATTGGGATTGAATACAAAAGGCACCATGCGGACTTATCTCCATGTTAGTAATGTCTCAAACTGTCTACGATTTGATCGATACCTGGGACACTAGTAGCAGCTTCAGAAGCACATCTGGAGGCATTCTGTAATCTCTGGACCTTAAGAGTGTTCATGAAACACTGAAAATGCATCGGGACTGAATACAACAGGCACTATGCGGACTTTTCTCCATGGGAGTAATGTCTAAATCTGTCTACGTTTTGATCGATTCCTGGACGACCAGTAGTAGTTTCCGAAGCACATCTGTAGGCATTCTGTAATCTGTGGACCTTCCGAGTGTTGATGAAACACAGAAATTCATCGGCAATGAATACAAAAGGCACCATGCGGACTATTCTCCATGGGAGTTATGTCTCAAACTGTCTCCGCTTTGATCGTTCCCTGGAAGACCAGTTGAAGTTTGCGAAGCATACCATGAAGTCATTCTGTAATCAGTGGACCTGTAGAGTGTTGATCAAACAAAGAAGTTGCATCGGGATTGAATACGACAGGCACCGTGCATACGTTTCCCTATGGGAGAAATGTCACAAACTATTTACGCTTTGTTCGTTCCTTGGAAGACCAGTAGTAGTTGCCAAAGCACATCTGGAAGCATTCTGTAATCTGTTGACCTTTAGAGTGTTGATGAAACACAGAAATTGCATCGGGATTGAATAAAAAAGGCACCATGCGGACTTTTCTCCATGGGAGTAATGTATCAAACTGTCTACACTTTGATCGTTCCCTGGAAGACGAGTAGTAGTTTACGGAGCACACCTGGAGGCATTCTGTAATCTCTGGTTGTTCAGAGTATTGATGAAACACAGAAATTGCATCTGGATTTAATACAACTGGCACCATGCGGACTCTTCTCCATGGGACTAATGTCTACAACTGCCTAAGCTTTGATCATTACCTAGCCGACTATAGTAGTTTCTGAAGCACATCTGGAGGCGTTCTGTAGTATGTGGAACTTCAAAGTGTTGTTGACACATAGAAATGGCATTGGGATTGAATACAACAGTCACCTTGCGGACTTCTCTCCATGGGAGTAATGCCTCAAACTGTCTACGCTTTAATCGTTCCCTGGAAGACCAGTAGTAGTTTCCGAAGCACATCTGGAGGCATTCTGTAATCCGTGGTCATTCAGAGTGATGATGAAGCACGGAGATTGCATCGGGATTGAATACAACAGGCACCATTCGCGCTTTTCTCCATGTCAGTAATGTCTCAAACTGTCTACGCTTTGTTCGTTTCCTGGAAGACCAGTAGTAGTTGCCGATGCAAATCTAGAGGCATTCTGTAATCTGTGGTCCTTCAGAGTGTTGATGAAACACAGATATTGCATCGGGAGTGAATACAACAGGCACTATGCGGACTTTTCCCCATAGGGAGTAATGTCTCAAAGTGTCTACGCTCTGTTCGTTCCCTGGAAGACAGTAGTAGTTTCCGAAGCACATCTAGAGGCATTCTGTAATCTGTGGACCTTCAGAGTGTTGATGAAACACAGAAATTGCATCGGGATTGAATACAACAGGACGTATGCTTGCTTTTCTTTATGGGAGTATTGTCTCAAACTGTCTACGCTTTGATCCTTACCTGGTCGACAATAGTAGTTTCAGAAGCACATCTGGTGGTATTCTGTAATCCGTGGTCTTTCAGAGTGACGAGGAAAGACAGACATTGCATCGGGATTAAATACAACATTCACCATGCGGACTTTTCTAGATGTGAATAATGTCTCAAACTGTCTACGCTTTGATCGTTCCCTTGTTAGACCAGTTGCAGTTGCCGAAGCACACCTCGTTGCACTCTGTAATCTGTGGCCCTTCAGAGAGCTAATGAAACTAATAAATTGCATTGGGATTGACTACAACAGGCACCATGAGGACTTTTGTCCATGGGAGTAATGTCTTAAATTATCTACGATTTGATCGTTCACTGGAAGACCAGTTGTAGTTTCCGAAGCACACCTCGAGGCATTCTGTAATCTGTTGACCTTCAGAGTGTTGATGAAACAAAGAAATTGCATCGCGATTGAATACAACAGGCACAATGCGGACTTTTCTCCATACTAGTAATGTCTCAAACTGTCTACGTTTTGATCCTTACCTGGTCGACAATAGTAGTTTCTGAAGCACATCTGGAGGCATTCTGTAATCCGTGGTCATTCAGAGTGATAATGAAGCACAGAGATTGCATCGGCATTGAATACAACAGGCACCATGCGGACTTTTCTCCATGTGAGTAATGTCTCAAACTGTCTACGCTTTGATCGTTCCCTGGAAGACCAGTAGTAGTTGCCGAAGCACATCTGGAGGCATTCAGTAATCTGTTGACCTTCAGAGTGTTGATGAAACACAGATATTGCATCGGGACTGAATACAACAGGCAGTATGCGGACTTTTCCCCATGGTAGTAATGTCTCAAAGTGTCTACGCTTTGTTCGTTCCCTGGAAGACAGTAGTAGTTTCCGAAGCACATCTAGAAGCATTCTGTAATCTGTGGACCTTCAGAGTGTTGATGAAACACAGAAATTGCATCGGGATTGAATACTACCGGCCCCAATGCGGACTTTTCTCCATGGGTGTAATGTCTCAAACTGTCTAGGATTTGGTAGTTCCCTGGAAGACCTGTAGTAGTTGCTGGACACATCTGGAGGCATTCTCTAATCTGTGGATCGTCAGAGTGTTGATGAAACACAGAAATTGCATTGCGATTGAATACAACAGGCCCCATGCGGGCTTTTCCCTATGGGAGTATTGTCTCAAACTGTCTACGCTTTGATCCTTACCTGGTCGACAATAGTAGTTTCTGAAGCACATCTGGAGGCATTCTGTAATCCGTGGTCATTCAGAGTGATGATGAAACACAGTGATTGCATCTGGATTGAATACAAGAGGAACCATGCGGACATTTCTGCATGGGAGTAATGTCTCAAACTGTCTACAATTTGATCGTTCCCTGGAAGACGAGTAGTAGTTTACGGAGCACACCTGGAGGCATTCTGTAATCTCTGGATGTTCAGAGTATTGATGAAACACAGAAATTGCATCTGGATTGAATACAACAGGCACCATAAGGACTCTTCTCCATGGGACTAATGTCTACAACTGCCTAAGCTTTGATCATTACCTGGCCGACTATAGTAGTTTCTGAAGCACATCTGGAGGCGTTCTGTAGTATGTGGAACTTCAGAGTGTTGTTGACACATAGAAATGGCATTGGGATTGAATACAACAGTCACCATGCGGACTTCTCTCCATGGGAGTAATGCCTCAAACTGTCTACGCTTTAATCGTTCCCTGGAAGACCAGTAGTAGTTTCCGAAGCACATCTGGAGGCATTCTGTAATCTGTGGTCATTCAGAGTGATGATGAAACACAGAGATTGCATCGGGATTGAATACAACAGGCACCATTCGCGCTTTTCTCCATGTCAATAATGTCTCAAACTGTTTACGCTTTGTTCGTTTCCTGGAAGACCAGTAGAAGTTGCCGATGCAAATTTAGAGGCATTCTGTAATCTGTGGTCCTTCAGAGTGTTGATGAAACACAGAAATTGCATCGGGATTGAATACAACAGGACGTATGCTTGCTTTTCTTTATGGGAGTATTGTCTCAAACTGTCTACGCTTTGATCCTTACCTGGTCGACAATAGTAGTTTCAGAAGCACATCTGGTGGCATTCTGTAATCCGTGGTCAATCAGAGTGACGAGGAAACACAGACATTGCATCGGGATTAAATACAACATTCACCATGCGGACTTTTCTAGAAGTGAGTAATGTCTCAAACTAACTAAGCTTTGATCGTTCCCTTGTTAGACCAGTTGTAGTTTCCGAAGCACACCTCGAGGCATTCTGTAATCTGTGGACCTTCAGAGTGCTGATGAAACTAAGAAATTGCATTGGGATTGACTGCAACAGGCACTATGCGGACTTTTCTCCATACTAGTAATGTCTCAATCTGTCTACGTTTTGATCGTTCCCTGGTAGACCAGTAGTAGTTTCCGAAGCACATCTGGAGACATTCTGTAATGTCTGGATCTTAAGAGTGTTGATGAAACACAGAAAATGCATCGGGACTGAATACAACAGGCACTATGCGGACTTTTTTCCATGGGAGTAATGTCTAAAACTGTCTACGCTTTGATCGATTCCTGGACAACCAGTAGTAGTTTCCGAAGCACATCTGTAGGCATTCTGTAATCTGTGGACCTTCCGAGTGTTGATGAAACACAGAAAATCTATCGGCATTGGATACAAAAGGCACCATACGGACTATTCTCCATGGGAGTTATGTCTCAAACTGTCTCCGCTTTGATCGTTCCCTGGAAGACCAGTTGCAGTTTGCGAAGCATACCATGAAGGCATTCTGTAATCAGTGGACCTGTAGAGTGTTGATGAAGCAAAGAAGTTGCATCGGGATTGAATACGACAGGCACCGTGCATACGTTTCCCTATGGGAGAAATGTCACAAACTATCTACGCTTTGTTCGTTCCTTGGAAGACCAATAGTAGTTGCCAAAGCACATCTGGAAGCATTCTGTAATCTGTTGACCTTTAGAGTGTTGATGAAACACAGAAATTGCATCGGGATTGAATAAAAAAGGCACCATGCGGACTTTTCTCCATGGGAGAAATGTATCAAACTGTCTATACTTTGATCGTTCCCTGGAAGACGAGTAGTAGTTTCCGAAGCACTTCTGGAGGCATTCTGTAATCCGTGGTCATTCAGAGTGATGATGAAGCACAGAGATTGCATCGGCATTGAATACAACAGGCCCCATGCGGACTTTTCTCCATGTGAGTAATGTCTCAAACTGTCTACGCTTTGATCGTTCCCTGGAAGACCAGTAGTAGGATCCGAAGCACATCTGGAGGCATTCTGTAATCCGTGGTCATTCAGAGTGATGATGAAGCACAGAGATTGCATCGGCATTGAATACAACAGGCACCATGCGGACTTTTCTCCATGTGAGTAATGTCAAACTGTCTACGCTTTGATCGTTCCCTGGAAGACCAGTAGTAGGATCCGAAGCACATCTGGAGGCATTCTGTAATCTGTGGACCTTCAGAGTGTGGATGAAACACAGATATTGCATCGGGACTGAATACAACAGGCACTATGCTGACTTTTCCCCATGGTAGTAATGTCTCAAAGTGTCTACGCTTTGTTCGTTCCCTGGAAGACAGTAGTAGTTTCCGAAACACATTTAGAGGCATTCTGTAATCTGTGGACTTTCAGAGTGTTGATGAAACACAGAAATTGCATCGGGATTGAATACGACAGGCACCATGCGGACTTTCCACTATGGGAGTAATGTCACAAACTGTCTACGCTTTGTTCGTTCCCTGGAAGACCAGTAGTAGTTGCCAAAGCACATCTGGAAGCATTCTGTAGTCTGTTGACCTTTAGAGTGTTGATGAAACACAGAAATTGCGTCGGGATCGAATAAAAAAAGCACCATGCCGCCTTTTTTCCATGGGATTAATGTCTCAAACTGTCTACAATTTGATCGTTTAGTGGAAAACGAGTAGTAGCTTGCGGAGCACACCCTGAGGCATTCCGTAATCTCTGGACCTTCAGAGTATTGATGAAACACAGAAATTGCATATGAATTGAATACAACAGGCACCATGCGGACTCTTCTCAATGGGACTAATGTCTACAACTGTCTAAGCTTTGATCATTACCTGGCCGACAATAGTTGTTTCTAAAGCACATCTGGAGGCGTTCTGTAGTATGTGGAACTTCAGATTGTTGTTGACACTTAGAAATGGCATCGGGATTGAATACAACAGGCACCATGCGGACTTCTCTCCATGGGAGTAATGCCTCAAACTGTCTACGCTTTAATCGTTCCCTGGAAGACCAGTAGTAGTTTCCGAAGCACATCTGGAGGCATTCTGTAATCCGTGGTCATTCAGAGTGATGATGAAGCACAGAGATTGCATCGGGATTGAATACAACAGGCACCATGCGCGCTTTTCTCCATGTCAGTAATGTCTCAAACTGTCTACGCTTTGTTCGTTTCCTGGAAGACCAGTAGTAGTTGCCGATGCAAATCTAGAGGCATTCTGTAATCTGTGGTCCTTCAGAGTGTTGATGAAACACAGATATTGCATCGGGAGTGAATACCACAGGCACTATGAGGACTTTTCACCATGGGAGTAATGTCTCAGAGTGTCTACGCTTTGTTCGTTCCCTGGAAGACAGTAGCAGTTTCCGAAGCACATCTAGAGGCATTCTGTAATCTGTGGTCCTTCAGAGTGTTGATGAAACAAAGAAATTGCATCGGGATTGAATACAACAGGCCCCATGCTTGCTTTTCTTTATGGGAGTATTGTCTCAAACTGTCTACGCTTTGATCCTTACCTGGTCGACAGTAGTAGTTTCAGAAGCACATCTGGTGGCATTCTGTAATCCGTGGTCATTCAGAGTGACGAGGAAACACAGACATTGCATCGGGATTAAATACAACATTCACCATGCGGACTTTTCTAGATGTGAATAATGTCTCAAACTGTCTACGCTTTGATCGTTCCCTTGTTAGACCAGTTGTAGTTTCCGCAGCACACCTCGAGGCACTCTGTAATCTGTGGACCTTCAGAGTGCTAATAAAAGTAAGAAATTGCATTGGGATTGACTACAACAGGCACCATGCGGACTTTTCTCCATGGGAGTAATGTCTTAAATTATCTACGATTTGATCGTTCACTGGAAGACCAGTCGTAGTTTCCGAAGCACACCTCGAGGCATTCTGTAATCTGTGGACCTTCAGAGTGTTGATGAAACAAAGAAATTGCATCGCGATTGAATACAACAGGCACAATGCGGACTTTTCTCCATACTAGTAATGTCTCAAACTGTCTACGCTTTGATCGTTCCCTGGAAGACCAGTAGTAGTTGCCGAAGCACATCTGGAGGCATTCAGTAATCTGTTGACCTTCAGAGTGTTGATGAAACACAGATATTGCATCGGGACTGAATACAACAGGCAGTATGCGGACTTTTCCCCATGGTAGTAATGTCTCAAAGTGTCTACGCTTTGTTCGTTCCCTGGAAGACAGTAGTAGTTTCCGAAGCACATCTAGATGCATTCTGTAATCTGTGGACCTTCAGAGTGTTGATGAAACACAGAAATAGCATCGGGATTGAATACAACCGGCCCCAATGCGGACTTTTCTCCATGGGTGTAATGTCTCAAACTGTCTAGGATTTGATAGTTCCCTGGAAGACCTGTAGTAGTTGCTGGACACATCTGGAGGCATTCTCTAATCTGTGGACCGTCAGAGTGTTGATGAAACACAGAAATTGCATTGCGATTGAATACAACAGGCCCAATGCGGGCTTTTCCCTATGGGAGTATTGTCTCAAACTGTCTACGCTTTGATCCTTACCTGGTCGACAATAGTAGTTTCTGAAGCACATCTGGAGGCATTCTGTAATCCGTGGTCATTCAGAGTGATGATGAAACACAGAGATTGCATCTGGATTGAATACAAGAGGAACCATGCGGACATTTCTGCATGGGAGTAATGTCTCAAACTGTCTACAATTTGATCGTTCCCTGGAAGACGAGTAGTAGTTTACGGAGCACACCTGGAGGCATTCTGTAATCTCTGGATGTTCAGAGTATTGATGAAACACAGAAATTGCATCTGGATTGAATACAACAGGCACCATAAGGACTCTTCTCCATGGGACTAATGTCTACAACTGCCTAAGCTTTGATCATTACCTGGCCGACTATAGTAGTTTCTGAAGCACATCTGGAGGCGTTCTGTAGTATGTGGAACTTCAGAGTGTTGTTGACACATAGAAATGGCATTGGGATTGAATACAACAGTCACCATGCGGACTTCTCTCCATGGGAGTAATGCCTCAAACTGTCTACGCTTTAATCGTTCCCTGGAAGACCAGTAGTAGTTTCCGAAGCACATCTTGAGGCATTCTGTAATCTGTGGTCATTCAGAGTGATGATGAAACACAGAGATTGCATCGGGATTGAATACAACAGGCACCATTCGCGCTTTTCTCCATGTCAATAATGTCTCAAACTGTTTACGCTTTGTTCATTTCCTGGAAGACCAGTAGAAGTTGCCGATGCAAATTTAGAGGCATTCTGTAATCTGTGGTCCTTCAGAGTGTTGATGAAACACAGAAATTGCATCGGGATTGAATACAACAGGACGTATGCTTGCTTTTCTTTATGGGAGTATTGTCTCAAACAGTCTACGCTTTGATCCTTACCTGGTCGACAATAGTAGTTTCAGAAGCACATCTGGTGGCATTCTGTAATCCGTGGTCAATCAGAGTGACGAGGAAACACAGACATTGCATCGGGATTAAATACAACATTCACCATGCGGACTTTTCTAGAAGTGAGTAATGTCTCAAACTGTCTAAGCTTTGATCGTTCCCTTGTTAGACCAGTTGTAGTTTCCGAAGCACACCTCGAGGCATTCTGTAATCTGTGGACCTTCAGAGTGCTGATGAAACTAAGAAATTGCATTGGGATTGACTGCAACAGGCACCATGCGGACTTTTCTCCATACTAGTAATGTCTCAATCTGTCTACGTTTTGATCGTTCCCTGGTAGACCAGTAGTAGTTTCCGAAGCATATCTGGAGACATTCTGTAATGTCTGGATCTTAAGAGTGTTGATGAAACACAGAAAATGCATCGGGACTGAATACAACAGGCACTATGCGGACTTTTTTCCATGGGAGTAATGTCTAAAACTGTCTACGCTTTGATCGATTCCTGGACCACCAGTAGTAGTTTCCGAAGCACATCTGTAGGCATTCTGTAATCTGTGGACCTTCCGAGTGTTGATGAAACACAGAAAATCTATCGGCATTGGATACAAAAGGCACCATACGGACTATTCTCCATGGGAGTTATGTCTCAAACTGTCTCCGCTTTGATCGTTCCCTGGAAGACCAGTTGCAGTTTGCGAAGCATACCATGAAGGCATTTTGTAATCAGTGGACCTGTAGAGTGTTGATGAAGCAAAGAAGTTGCATCGGGATTGAATACGACAGGCACCGTGCATACGTTTCCCTATGGGAGAAATGTCACAAACTATCTACGCTTTGTTCGTTCCTTGGAAGACCAGTAGTAGTTGCCAAAGCACATCTGGAAGCATTCTGTAATCTGTTGACCTTTAGAGTGTTGATGAAACACAGAAATTGCATCGGGATTGAATAAAAAAGGCACCATGCGGACTTTTCTCCATGGGAGAAATGTATCAAACTGTCTACACTTTGATCGTTCCCTGGAAGACGAGTAGTAGTTTCCGAAGCACTTCTGGAGGCATTCTGTAATCCGTGGTCATTCAGAGTGATGATGAAGCACAGAGATTGCATCGGCATTGAATACAACAGGCCCCATGCGGACTTTTCTCCATGTGAGTAATGTCAAACTGTCTACGCTTTGATCGTTCCCTGGAAGACCAGTAGTAGGATCCGAAGCACATCTGGAGGCATTCTGTAATCTGTGGACCTTCAGAGTGTGGATGAAACACAGATATTGCATCGGGACTGAATACAACAGGCACTATGCTGACTTTTCCCCATGGTAGTAATGTCTCAAAGTGTCTACGCTTTGTTCGTTCCCTGGAAGACAGTAGTAGTTTCCGAAACACATTTAGAGGCATTCTGTAATCTGTGGACTTTCAGAGTGTTGATGAAACACAGAAATTGCATCGGGATTGAATACGACAGGCACCATGCGGACTTTCCACTATGGGAGTAATGTCACAAACTGTCTACGCTTTGTTCGTTCCCTGGAAGACCAGTAGTAGTTGCCAAAGCACATCTGGAAGCATTCTGTAATCTGTTGACCTTTAGAGTGTTGATGAAACACAGAAATTGCGTCGGGATCGAATAAAAAAAGCACCATGCCGCCTTTTTTCCATGGGATTAATGTCTCAAACTGTCTACAATTTGATCGTTTAGTGGAAAACGAGTAGTAGCTTGCGGAGCACACCCTGAGGCATTCTGTAATCTCTGGACCTTCAGAGTATTGATGAAACACAGAAATTGCGTCTGAATTGAATACAACAGGCACCATGCGGACTCTTCTCAATGGGACTAATGTCTACAACTGTCTAAGCTTTGATCATTACCTGGCCGACAATAGTTGTTTCTAAAGCACATCTGGAGGCGTTCTGTAGTATGTGGAACTTCAGATTGTTGTTGACACTTAGAAATGGCATCGGGATTGAATACAACAGGCACCATGCAGACTTCTCTCCATGGGAGTAATGCCTCAAACTGTCTACGCTTTAATCGTTCCCTGGAAGACCAGTAGTAGTTTCCGAAGCACATCTGGAGGCATTCTGTAATCCGTGGTCATTCAGAGTGATGATGAAGCACAGAGATTGCATCGGGATTGAATACAACAGGCACCATGCGCGCTTTTCTCCATGTCAGTAATGTCTCAAACTGTCTACGCTTTGTTCGTTTCCTGGACGACCAGTAGTAGTTGCCGATGCAAATCTAGAGGCATTCTGTAATCTGTGGTCCTTCAGAGTGTTGATGAAACACAGATATTGCATCGGGAGTGAATACCACAGGCACTATGAGGACTTTTCACCATGGGAGTAATGTCTCAAAGTGTCTACGCTTTGTTCGTTCCCTGGAAGACAGTAGCAGTTTCCGAAGCACATCTAGAGGCATTCTGTAATCTGTGGTCCTTCAGAGTGTTGATGAAACAAAGAAATTGCATCGGGATTGAATACAACAGGCCCCATGCTTGCTTTTCTTTATGGGAGTATTGTCTCAAACTGTCTACGCTTTGATCCTTACCTGGTCGACAGTAGTAGTTTCAGAAGCACATCTGGTGGCATTCTGTAATCCGTGGTCATTCAGAGTGACGAGGAAACACAGACATTGCATCGGGATTAAATACAACATTCACCATGCGGACTTTTCTAGATGTGAATAATGTCTCAAACTGTCTACGCTTTGATCGTTCCCTTGTTAGACCAGTTGTAGTTTCCGCAGCACACCTCGAGGCACTCTGTAATCTGTGGACCTTCAGAGTGCTAATAAAAGTAAGAAATTGCATTGGGATTGACTACAACAGGCACCATGCGGACTTTTCTCCATGGGAGTAATGTCTTAAATTATCTACGATTTGATCGTTCACTGGAAGACCAGTTGTAGTTTCCGAAGCACACCTCGAGGCATTCTGTAATCTGTGGACCCTCAGAGTGTTGATGAAACAAAGAAATTGCATCGCGATTGAATACAACAGGCACAATGCGGACTTTTCTCCATACTAGTAATGTCTCAAACTGTCTACGCTTTGATCGTTCCCTGGAAGACCAGTAGTAGTTGCCGATGCACATCTGGAGGCATTCTGTAATCTGTTGACCTTCAGAGTGCTGATGAAACACAGATATTGCATCGGGACTGAATACAACAGGCACTATGCGGACTTTTCCCCATGGTAGTAATGTCTCAAAGTGTCTACGCTTTGTTCGTTCCCTGGAAGACAGTAGTAGTTTCCGAAGCACATCTAGAGGCATTCTGTAATCTGTGGACCTTCAGAGTGTTGATGAAACACAGAAATTGCATCGGGATTGAATACAACCGGCCCCAATGCGGACTTTTCTCCATGGGTGTAATGTCTCAAACTGTCTAGGATTTGATAGTTCCCTGGAAGACCAGTAGTAGTTGCTGGACACATCTGGAGGCATTCTCTAATCTGTGGACCGTCAGAGTGTTGATGAAACACAGAAATTGCATTGGGATTGAATAAAACAGGCCCCATGCGGGCTTTTCTCTATGGGAGGATTGTCTCAAACTGTCTACGCTTTGATCCTTACCTGGTCGACAATAGAAGTTTCTGAAGCACATCTGGAGGCATTCTGTAATCCGTGGTCATTCAGAGTGATGATGAAACACAGAGATTGCATCTGGATTGAATACAACAGGCACCATGCGGACATTTCTCCATGGGAGTAATGTCTTAAACTGTCTACACTTTGATCGTTCCCTGGAAGACGAGTAGTAGTTTACGGAGCACACCTGGAGGCATTCTGTAATCTCTGGATGTTCAGAGTATTGATGAAACACAGAAATTGCATCTGGATTGAATACAGCTGGCACCATGCTGACTCTTCTCCATGGGACTAATGTCTACAACTGCCTAAGCTTTGATCATTACCTGGCCGACTATAGTAGTTTCTGAAGCACATCTGGAGGCGTTCTGTAGTATGTGGAACTTCAGAGTGTTGTTGACACATAGAAATGGCATTGGGATTGAATACAACAGTCACCTTGCGGACTTCTCTCCATGGGAGTAATGCCTCAAACTGTCTACGCTTTAATCGTCACCTGGAAGACCAGTAGTAGTTTCCGAAGCACATCTGGAGGCATTCTGTAATCCGTGGTCATTCAGAGTGATGATGAAGCACAGAGATTGCATCGGGATTGAATACAACAGGCACCATTCGCGCTTTTCTCCATGTCAGTAATGTCTCAAACTGTCTACGCTTTGTTCGTTTCCTGGAAGACCAGTAGTAGTTGCCGATGCAAATCTAGAGGCATTCTGTAATCTGTGGTCCTTCAGAGTGTTGATGAAACACAGATATTGCATCGGGAGTGAATACAACAGGCACTATGCGGACTTTTCCCCATAGGGAGTAATGTCTCAAAGTGTCTACGCTTTTTCGTTCCCTGGAAGACAGTAGTAGTTTCCGAAGCACATCTAGAGGCATTCTGTAATCTGTGGACCTTCAGAGTGTTGATGAAACACAGAAATTGCATCGGGATTGAATACAACAGGACGTATGCTTGCTTTTCTTTATGGGAGTATTGTCTCAAACTGTCTACGCTTTGATCCTTACCTGGTCGACAATAGTAGTTTCAGAAGCACATCTGGTGGCATTCTGTAATCCGTGGTCATTCAGAGTGACGAGGAAACACAGACATTGCATCGGGATTAAATACAACATTCACCATGCGGACTTTTCTAGATGTGAGTAATGTCCCAAACTGTCTACGCTTTGATCGTTCCCTTGTTAGACAAGTTGTAGTTTCCGAAGCACACCTCGAGGCTTTCTGTAATCTGTGGACCTTCAGAGTGCTGATGAAACTAAGAAATTGCATTGGGATTGACTGCAACAGGCACCATGCGGACTTTTCTCCATACTAGTAATGTCTCAAACTGTCTACGTTTTGATCGTTCCCTGGTAGACCAGTAGTATTTTCCGAAGCACATCTGGAGGCATTCTGTAATGTCTGGATCTTACGAGTGTTGATGAAACACAGAAAATGCATCGGGACTGAATACAACAGGCACTATGCGGACTTTTTTCCATGGGAGTAATGTCTAAAACTGTCTACGCTTTGATCGATTCCTGGACAACCAGCAGTAGTTTCCGAAGCACATCTGTAGGCATTCTGTAATCTGTGGACCTTCCGAGTGTTGATGAAACACAGAAAATCCATCGGCATTGGATACAAAAGGCACCATACGGACTATTCTCCATGGGAGTTATGTCTCAAACTGTCTCCGCTTTGATCGTTCCCTGGAAGACCAGTTGCAGTTTCCGAAGCATACCATGGAGGCATTCTGTAATCTGTGGACCTTTAGAGTGTTGATGAAACAAAGAAGTTGCATCGGGATTGAATACGACAGGCACCATGCATACGTTTCACTATGGGAGAAATGTCACAAACTATCTACGATTTTTCGTTCCCTGGAAGACCAGTAGTAGTTGCCAAAGCACATCTAGAAGCATTCTGTAATCTGTTGACCTTTAGAGTGTTGATAAAACACAGAAATTGCATCGGGATTGAATAAAAAAGGCACCATGCGGACTTTTCTCCATGGGAGTAATGTCTCAAACTGTCTACGCTTTGATCGTTCCCTGGAAGACCAGTAGTAGTTTTCGAAGCACATCTGGAGGCGTTCTGTAATCCGTGGTCATTCAGAGTGATGATAAAGCACAGAGATTGCATCGGCATTGAATACAACAGGCACCATGCGGACTTGTCTCCATGTGAGTAATGTCTCAAACTGTCTTCGCTTTGATCGTTCCCTGGAAGACCAGTAGTAGTTGCCGAAGCACATCTAGAGGCATTCTGTAATCTGTGGACTTTCAGAGTGTTGATGAAACACAGATATTGCATCGGTACTGAATACAACAGGCACTATGCGGACTTTTCCCCTTGGTAGTAATTTCTCAAAGTGTCTACGCTTTGTTCGTTCCCTGGAAGACAGTAGTAGTTTCCGAAGCACATCTAGAGGCATTCTGTAATCTGTGGACCTTCAGAGTGATGATGAAACACAGAGATTGCATCTGGATTGAATACAACAGGCACCATGTGGACATTTCTCCATGGTAGTAATGTCTTAAACTGTCTACGATTTGATCGTTCACTGGAAGACCAGTTGTAGTTGCCAAAGCACATCTGGAAGCATTCTGTAATCTGTTGACCTTTAGAGTGTTGATGAAACACAGAGATTGCATCTGAATTGAATACAATAGGCACCATACGAACTCTTCTCAATGGGATTAATGTCTACAACTGTCTAAGCTTTGATCATTACCTGGCCGACAATAGTTGTTTCTGAAGCACATCTGGAGGCGTTCTGTAGTATGTGGAACTTCAGAGTGTTGTTGACACTTAAAAATGGCATAGGGATTGAATACAACAGGCCCCATGTCGACTTTTCTCCATGGGTGTAATGTCTCAAACTGTCTAGGGTTTGATAGTTCCCCGGAAGACCAGTAGTAGTTGCCGAACACATCTGGAGGCATTCTCTAATCTGTGGGCCGTCAGAGTGTTGATGAAACACAGAAATTGCATTGGGATTGAATACGACAGGCCCCATGCGGGCTTTTCTCTATGGGAGTATTGTCTCAAACTGTCTACGCTTTGATCCTTACCTGGTCGACAATAGTAGTTTCTGAAGCACATCTGGAGGCATTCTGTAATCCGTGGTCATTCAGTGTGATGATGAAGCACAGAGATTGCATCGGGATTGAATACAACAGGCACCATGTGCGCTTTTCTCCATGTCAGTAATGTCTCAAACTGTCTACGTTTTGTTCGTTTCCTGGAAGACCAGTAGTAGTTGCCGATGCAAATCTAGAGGCAATCTGTAATCTGTGGACCTTCAGAGTGTTGATGAAACACAGATATTGCATCGGGACTGAATACAACAGGCACTATGCGGTCTTTTCCCCATGGGAGTAATGTCTCAAAGTGTCTACGCTTTGTTCGTTCCCTGGAAGACAGTAGTAGTTTCCGAGGCACATCTGGAGGCATTCTGTAATCCGTGGTCATTCAGAGTGTTGATGAAACACAGAAATTGCATCGGGATTGAATACAACAGGCCCCATGCTTGCTTTTCTCCATGGGAGTAATGTCTTAAATTATCTACGATTTGATCGTTCACTGGAAGACCAGTTGTAGTTTCCGAAGCACACCTCGAGGCATTCTGTAATCTGTGGACCTTCAGAGTGTTGATGAAACAAAGAAATTGCATCGCGATTGAATACAACAGGCACAATGCGGACTTTTCTCCATACTAGTAATGTCTCAAACTGTCTACGCTTTGATCGTTCCCTGGAAGACCAGTAGTAGTTGCCGTACACATCTGGAGGCATTCTCTAATCTGTGGGCCGTCTGAGTGTTAGTGAAACACAGAAATTGCATTGGGATTGAATACGACAGGCCCTATGCGGGCTTTTCTCTATGGGAGTATTGTCTCAAACTGTCTACGCTTTGATCCTTACCTGGTCGACAATAGTAGTTTCTGAAGCACATCTGGAGGCATTCTGTAATCCGTGGTCATTCAGAGTGATAATGAAGCACAGAGATTGCATCGGCATTGAATACAACAGGCACCATGCGGACTTTTCTCCATGTGAGTAATGTCTCAAACTGTCTACGCTTTGATCGTTCCCTGGAAGACCAGTAGTAGTTGCCGAAGCACATCTGGAGGCATTCTGTAATCTGTTGACCTTCAGAGTGTTGATGAAACACAGATATTGCATTGGGACTGAATACAACAGGCACTATGCGGACTTTTCCCCATGGTAGTAATGTCTCAAAGTGTCTACGCTTTGTTCGTTCCCTGGAAGACAGTAGTAGTTTCCGAAGCACATCTCTAGGCATTCTGTAATCTGTGGACCTTCAGAGTGTTGATGAAACACAGAAATTGCATCGGGATTGAATACAACCGGCCCCAATGCGGACTTTTCTCCATGGGTGTAATGTCTCAAACTGTCTAGGATTTGATAGTTCCCTGGAAGACCAGTAGTAGTTGCTGGACACATCTGGAGGCATTCTCTAATCTGTGGACCGTCAGAGTGTTGATGAAACACAGAAATTGCATTGGGATTGAATAAAACAGGCCCCATGCGGGCTTTTCTCTATGGGAGGATTGTCTCAAACTGTCTACGCTTTGATCCTTACGTGGACGACAATAGAAGTTTCTGAAGCACATCTGGAGGCATTCTGTAATCCGTGGTCGTTCAGAGTGATGATGAAACACAGAGATTGCATCTGGATTGAATACAACAGGCACCATGCGGACATTTCTCCATGGGAGTAATGTCTTAAACTGTCTACACTTTGATCGTTCCCTGGAAGACGAGTAGTAGTTTACGGAGCACACCTGGAGGCATTCTGTAATCTCTGGATGTTCAGAGTATTGATGAAACACAGAAATTGCATCTGGATTGAATACAACTGGCACCATGCGGACTCTTCTCCATGGGACTAATGTCTACAACTGCCTAAGCTTTGATCATTACCTGGCCGACTATAGTAGTTTCTGAAGCACATCTGGAGGCGTTCTGTAGTATGTGGAACTTCAGAGTGTTGTTGACACATAGAAATGGCATTGGGATTGAATACAACAGTCACCTTGCGGACTTCTCTCCATGGGAGTAATGCCTCAAACTGTCTACGCTTTAATCGTTCCCTGGAAGACCAGTAGTAGTTTCCGAAGCACATCTGGAGGCATTCTGTAATCCGTGGTCATTCAGAGTGATGATGAAGCACAGAGATTGCATCGGGATTGAATACAACAGGCACCATTCGCGCTTTTCTCCATGTCAGTAATGTCTCAAACTGTCTACGCTTTGTTCGTTTCCTGGAAGACCAGTAGTAGTTGCCGATGCAAATCTAGAGGCATTCTGTAATCTGTGGTCCTTCAGAGTGTTGATGAAACACAGATATTGCATCGGGAGTGAATACAACAGGCACTATGCGGACTTTTCCCCATAGGGAGTAATGTCTCAAAGTGTCTACGCTCTGTTCGTTCCCTGGAAGACAGTAGCAGTTTCCGAAGCACATCTAGAGGCATTCTGTAATCTGTGGACCTTCAGAGTGTTGATGAAACACAGAAATTGCATCGGGATTGAATACAACAGGACGTATGCTTGCTTTTCTTTATGGGAGTATTGTCTCAAACTGTCTACGCTTTGATCCTTACCTGGTCGACAATAGTAGTTTCAGAAGCACATCTGGTGGCATTCTGTAATCCGTGGTCATTCAGAGTGACGAGGAAACACAGACATTGCATCGGGATTAAATACAACATTCACCATGCGGACTTTTCTAGATGTGAGTAATGTCCCAAACTGTCTACGCTTTGATCGTTCCCTTGTTAGACAAGTTGTAGTTTCCGAAGCACACCCCGAGGCATTCTGTAATCTGTGGACCTTCAGAGTGCTGATGAAACTAAGAAATTGCATTGGGATTGACTGCAACAGGCACCATGCGGACTTTTCTCCATACTAGTAATGTCTCAAACTGTCTACGTTTTGATCGTTCCCTGGTAGACCAGTAGTATTTTCCGAAGCACATCTGGAGGCATTCTGTAATGTCTGGATCTTACGAGTGTTGATGAAACACAGAAAATGCATCGGGACTGAATACAACAGGCACTATGCGGACTTTTTTCCATGGGAGTAATGTCTAAAACTGTCTACGCTTTGATCGATTCCTGGACAACCAGCAGTAGTTTCCGAAGCACATCTGTAGGCATTCTGTAATCTGTGGACCTTCCGAGTGTTGATGAAACACAGAAAATCCATCGGCATTGGATACAAAAGGCACCTTACGGACTATTCTCCATGGGAGTTATGTCTCAAACTGTCTCCGCTTTGATCGTTCCCTGGAAGACCAGTTGCAGTTTCCGAAGCATACCATGGAGGCATTCTGTAATCTGTGGACCTTTAGAGTGTTGATGAAACAAAGAAGTTGCATCGGGATTGAATACGACAGGCACCATGCATACGTTTCACTATGGGAGAAATGTCACAAACTATCTACGCTTTGTTCGTTCCCTGGAAGACAAGTAGTAGTTGCCAAAGCACATCTAGAAGCATTCTGTAATCTGTTGACCTTTAGAGTGTTGATAAAACACAGAAATTGCATCGGGATTGAATAAAAAAGGCACCATGTGGACTTTTCTCCATGGGAGTAATGTCTCAAACTGTCTACGCTTTGATCGTTCCCTGGAAGACCAATAGTAGTTTCCGAAGCACATCTGGAGGCGTTCTGTAATCCGTGGTCATTCAGAGTGATGATAAAGCACAGAGATTGCATCGGCATTGAATACAACAGGCACCATGCGGACTTGTCTCCATGTGAGTAATGTCTCAAACTGTCTACGCTTTGATCGTTCCCTGGAAGACCAGTAGTAGTTGCCGAAGCACATCTAGAGGCATTCTGTAATCTGTGGACTTTCAGAGTGTTGATGAAACACAGATATTGCATCGGTACTGAATACAACAGGCACTATGCGGACTTTTCCCCTTGGTAGTAATTTCTCAAAGTGTCTACGCTTTGTTCGTTCCCTGGAAGACAGTAGTAGTTTCCGAAGCACATCTAGAGGCATTCTGTAATCTGTGGACCTTCAGAGTGATGATGAAACACAGAGATTGCATCTGGATTGAATACAACAGGCACCATGTGGACATTTCTCCATGGTAGTAATGTCTTAAACTGTCTACGATTTGATCGTTCACTGGAAGACCAGTTGTAGTTGCCAAAGCACATCTGGAAGCATTCTGTAATCTGTTGACCTTTAGAGTGTTGATGAAACACAGAAATTGCATCTGAATTGAATACAATAGGCACCATACGAACTCTTCTCAATGGGATTAATGTCTACAACTGTCTAAGCTTTGATCATTACCTGGCCGACAATAGTTGTTTCTGAAGCACATCTGGAGCCGTTCTGTAGTATGTGGAACTTCAGAGTGTTGTTGACACTTAAAAATGGCATCGGGATTGAATACAACAGGCCCCATGTCGACTTTTCTCCATGGGTGTAATGTCTCAAACTGTCTAGGGTTTGATAGTTCCCTGGAAGACCAGTAGTAGTTGCCGAACACATCTGGAGGCATTCTCTAATCTGTGGGCCGTCAGAGTGTTGATGAAACACAGGAATTGCATTGGGATTGAATACGACAGGCCCCATGCGGGCTTTTCTCTATGGGAGTATTGTCTCAAACTGTCTACGCTTTGATCCTTACCTGGTCGACAATAGTAGTTTCTGAAGCACATCTGGAGGCATTTGTAATCCGTGGTCATTCAGTGTGATGATGAAGCACAGAGATTGCATCGGGATTGAATACAACAGGCACCATGTGCGCTTTTCTCCATGTCAGTAATGTCTCAAACTGTCTACGTTTTGTTCGTTTCCTGGAAGACCAGTAGTAGTTGCCGATGCAAATCTAGAGGCAATCTGTAATCTGTGGACCTTCAGAGTGTTGATGAAACACAGATATTGCATCGGGACTGAATACAACAGGCACTATGCGGTCTTTTCCCCATGGGAGTAATGTCTCAAAGTGTCTACGCTTTGTTCGTTCCCTGGAAGACAGTAGTAGTTTCCGAGGCACATCTGGAGGCATTCTGTAATCCGTGGTCATTCAGAGTGTTGATGAAACACAGAAATTGCATCGGGATTGAATACAACAGGCCCCATGCTTGCTTTTCTCCATGGGATTATTGACTCAAACTGTCTACGCTTTGATCGTTCCCTGGAAGACCAGTAGTAGTTGCCGTACACTTCTGGAGGCATTCTCTAATCTGTGGGCAGTCAGAGTGATGATGAAACACAGAAATTGCATTGGGATTGAATACGACAGGCCCTATGCGGGCTTTTCTCTATGGGAGTATTGTCTCAAACTGTCTACGCTTTGATCCTTACCTGGTCGACAATAGTAGTTTCTGAAGCACATCTGGAGGCATTCTGTAATCCGTGGTCATTCAGAGTGATAATGAAGCACAGAGATTGCATCGGCATTGAATACAACAGGCACCATGCGGACTTTGCTCAATGTGAGCAATGTCTCAAACTGTCTACGCTTTGATCGTTCCCTGGAAGACCAGTAGTAGTTGCCGAAGTACATCTGGAGGCATTCTGTAATCTGTTGACCTTCAGAGTGTTGATGAAAATAGAAATTGCATCGGGATTGAATTCAACAGGCACCATGCGGACTTTTCTCAATGGAAGAAGTGTCTGATATTGCCTACGCTTTGATCGTACCCTGAAAGACCAGTAGTAGTTTCCGAAGCACATCTGTAGCCATTCTGTAATCTCTGGACCTTCAGAGTGTTGATGAAACACAGAAATTGCTTTCGGATTGAATACAAAAGGCACCATGCGGACTTATCTAAATGGGAGTCATGTCTCAAACTGTCTCATCTTTGATCGTTCCGTGGAAGACAAGCTTTAGTGTGCGAAGCACACCTGGGGGATTCTGTAATCTGTGGTCATTCAGAGTGTTGATGAAACAAAGAAATAGCATCCGGATTGAATACGACAGGCACCATGCGGACTCTTTTCCATGGGACTAATGTCTACAGCTGTCTACGTTTTGATCGATTCCTGGAAGACCAGTGGTAGTTTCCGAAGCACATATGTAGGCATTCTGTAATCTGTGGACCTTCAGAGTGTTGATGAAACAAAGAAATTGCATCGCGATTGAATACAACAGGCACAATGCGGACTTTTCTCCATGGGAGTAATGTCTGAAACTGTCTACGACTTGATCGTACCCTGGAAGACCAGTAGTAATTTCCGAAGCACATCTGGAGGCATTCTGTAATCTCTGGACCATCAGAGTGTTGATGAAACACGGAACTTGCATCAGGATTGGATACAACAGGCTCCATGCGGTCTTGTCACCATAAGAGTAGTGTCTTAAACTGTCTACACTTGGATCGCTCCCTGGAAGACCAGTAGTAGTTGCCGAAGAACATCTGGAGGCATACTGTAGTCTGTGGACCTTCAGAATGTAGATTAAAGAAAGAAATTGCATCGGCATTGAATACAACAGGCATCAGGCGGACTTTTCTTCATGGGAGTAATGTCTCAAAGTTTCTACCCTTTCATCGATTCCTGGAAGAAAGTGGTAGTTTCCGAATCACATATGTAGGCAATCTGTAATCTGGGGACCTTCAGAGTGTTGATGAGATACAGAAATTGTATCGGGACTGAATACACAGGCACTATGCGGACTTTTCTCCATGGGAGTAATGTCTCAAACTGTCTACGATTTGATCGTACCCTGTAAGACCAGTAGTAGTTTCCGAAGCATATCTGGAGGCATTCTTTAATCTGTTGACCTTCAGAGTGTTGATGAAACACGGAACTTGCATCGGGATTGGATACAACAGTCCCCACGCGGACTTTGCTCCATAAGAGTAGTGTCTTACACTGTCTACACTTTGATCGTTCCCTGGAAGACTAGTAGTAGTTGTCGAAGAACATCTGGAGGCATACTGTAGTGTATGGACCTTCAGAATGTAGATGAAAGATAGAAATTGCATCGGAATTGAATACAACAGCCACCAGGCGGACTTTTCTTCATGGGAGTAATGTCTCAAAGTTTCTACGCTTTGATCGAATCCTGGAAGACCAGTCGTAGTTTCCGAAGCACATCTGGAGGCAATCTGTAATCTCTGGGCCTTAAGAGTGTTGATGAAACACAGAAAATGAATCGGGATTGAATACGACAGGCACCATGCGGACTTTTCTCCATTGGAGTAATGTCTCAAACTGTCTACGATTTGATCGTTCTCTGGAAGACCAGTAGTAATTTCAAAAGCACATCTGGATTCATTCTGTAATCTGTGGACCTTCGGAGTGTTGATGAAACATATAAATTGCATAGGGATTCATTACAACAGGCACCATAAGGACTTTTCACCATGGGAGTAATGTCTCAAACTGTCTACGCTTTGTTCGTTGCCTCGGTGACCAGTAGTAGTTGCCGAAGAACATCTGGAAGAATTCTGTAATTTGTTGACCTTTAAAGTATTGATGTAACACAGAAATTGCATCGGGATTGAATAAAAAAGGCACCATGCTGTCTTTTCTACATGGGAGAAATGTCTCAAACTGTCTACATTTTGATATTTCCCTGGAAGACCAGTAGTAATTTCCGGAGCACACCAATAGCCATTTTGTAATCTCTGTACCTTCAGAGTTTTGATGAAACACAGAAATTGCATCCGAACTGAATACAATAGGCACTATGCGGACTTTTCTCCATGGGAATAGTGTCTCAAACTGCCTACGGTTTGATCGATTCCTGGGAGAACAGTTTTAATTTCCAAAGCACATCTGGAGGCATTCTGTGATCTCTGGACCTTCTGAGTGTTGATATACACAGAAATTGCATCGTCATTGAATACAACCGGCAGCATGCGGACTTTTCTCCATGGGAGTAATGTCTTAAACTGTCTACGCTATGTTCGTTCCTTGGAAGACCAGTTGTAGTTGCCGAAGCACATCTGGAGGCATTCTGTAATCAGTTGACCTTCAGAGTGTTGATGAAAATAGAAATTGCATCGGGATTGAATTCAACAGGCACCATGCGGACTTTTCTCAATGGAAGAAGTGTCTGATATTGCCTACGCTTTGATCGTACCCTGAAAGACCAGTAGTAGTTTCCGAAGCACATCTGTAGCCATTCTGTAATCTCTGGACCTTCAGAGTGTTGATGAAACACAGAAATTGCTTTCGGATTGAATACAAAAGGCACCATGCGGACTTATCTAAATGGGAGTCATGTCTCAAACTGTCTCATCTTTGATCGTTCCGTGGAAGACAAGCTTTAGTGTGCGAAGCACACCTGGGGGATTCTGTAATCTGTGGTCATTCAGAGTGTTGATGAAACAAAGAAATAGCATCCGGATTGAATACGACAGGCACCATGCGGACTCTTTTCCATGGGACTAATGTCTACAGCTGTCTACGTTTTGATCGATTCCTGGAAGACCAGTGGTAGTTTCCGAAGCACATATGTAGGCATTCTGTAATCTGTGGACCTTCAGAGTGTTGATGAAACAAAGAAATTGCATCGCGATTGAATACAACAGGCACAATGCGGACTTTTCTCCATGGGAGTAATGTCTGAAACTGTCTACGACTTGATCGTACCCTGGAAGACCAGTAGTAATTTCCGAAGCACATCTGGAGGCATTCTGTAATCTCTGGACCATCAGAGTGTTGATGAAACACGGAACTTGCATCAGGATTGGATACAACAGGCTCCATGCGGTCTTGTCACCATAAGAGTAGTGTCTTAAACTGTCTACACTTGGATCGCTCCCTGGAAGACCAGTAGTAGTTGCCGAAGAACATCTGGAGGCATACTGTAGTCTGTGGACCTTCAGAATGTAGATTAAAGAAAGAAATTGCATCGGCATTGAATACAACAGGCATCAGGCGGACTTTTCTTCATGGGAGTAATGTCTCAAAGTTTCTACCCTTTCATCGATTCCTGGAAGAAAGTGGTAGTTTCCGAATCACATATGTAGGCAATCTGTAATCTGGGGACCTTCAGAGTGTTGATGAGATACAGAAATTGTATCGGGACTGAATACACAGGCACTATGCGGACTTTTCTCCATGGGAGTAATGTCTCAAACTGTCTACGATTTGATCGTACCCTGTAAGACCAGTAGTAGTTTCCGAAGCATATCTGGAGGCATTCTTTAATCTGTTGACCTTCAGAGTGTTGATGAAACACGGAACTTGCATCGGGATTGGATACAACAGTCCCCACGCGGACTTTGCTCCATAAGAGTAGTGTCTTACACTGTCTACACTTTGATCGTTCCCTGGAAGACTAGTAGTAGTTGTCGAAGAACTTCTCGAGGCATACTGTAGTGTATGGACCTTCAGAATGTAGATGAAAGATAGAAATTGCATCGGAATTGAATACAACAGCCACCAGGCGGACTTTTCTTCATGGGAGTAATGTCTCAAAGTTTCTACGCTTTGATCGAATCCTGGAAGACCAGTCGTAGTTTCCGAAGCACATCTGGAGGCAATCTGTAATCTCTGGGCCTTAAGAGTGTTGATGAAACACAGAAAATGAATCGGGATTGAATACGACAGGCACCATGCGGACTTTTCTCCATTGGAGTAATGTCTCAAACTGTCTACGATTTGATCGTTCTCTGGAAGACCAGTAGTAATTTCAAAAGCACATCTGGATTCATTCTGTAATCTGTGGACCTTCGGAGTGTTGATGAAACATATAAATTGCATAGGGATTCATTACAACAGGCACCATAAGGACTTTTCACCATGGGAGTAATGTCTCAAACTGTCTACGCTTTGTTCGTTGCCTCGGTGACCAGTAGTAGTTGCCGAAGAACATCTGGAAGAATTCTGTAATTTGTTGACCTTTAAAGTATTGATGTAACACAGAAATTGCATCGGGATTGAATAAAAAAGGCACCATGCTGTCTTTTCTACATGGGAGAAATGTCTCAAACTGTCTACATTTTGATATTTCCCTGGAAGACCAGTAGTAATTTCCGGAGCACACCAATAGCCATTTTGTAATCTCTGTACTTTCAGAGTTTTGATGAAACACAGAAATTGCATACGAACTGAATACAATAGGCACTATGCGGACTTTTCTCCATGGGAATAGTGTCTCAAACTGCCTACGGTTTGATCGATTCCTGGGAGAACAGTTTTAATTTCCAAAGCACATCTGGAGGCATTCTGTGATCTCTGGACCTTCTGAGTGTTGATGATACACAGAAATTGCATCGTCATTGAATACAACCGGCAGCATGCGGACTTTTCTCCATGGGAGTAATGTCTTAAACTGTCTACGCTATGTTCGTTCCTTGGAAGACCAGTAGTAGTTGCCGAAGCACATCTGGAGGCATTCTGTAATCAGTTGACCTTCAGAGTGTTGATGAAAATAGAAATTGCATCGGGATTGAATACAACAGGCACTAGCCGACTTTTCTCCATGGGAGAAATGTCTCAAACTGTCTACGCTTTGATCGTACCCTGGAAGACCAGTAATAGTTTCCGAAGCACATCTGGAGCCTTTCTGTAATCTGTGGACCTTCAGAGGTTTCATGAAAAACAGAAATTGCATCGGAATTGGATACAACAGGCACCATGCGAAATTTTCTCCTTGGGAGTAATGTCTCAAACTGTCTACACTTTGATCGTTCCCTGGAAGACGAGTAGTATTTTCCGGAGCACACTTGGAGGCATTCTGTAATCTCTGGACCTTCAGAGTATTGATGAAACACAGGAATTGCTTCGGGATTGAATACAGCATTCACCATGCGGACTCTACTCCATCGGACTAATGTCTACAACTGTCTACGCTTTGATCGATTCGTGGAAGACCAGTGTTAGTTTCCGAAGCACATCTGTAGGCATTATGTATTCTGTGGACCTTCAGAGTGTTGATGAAACACAGAAATTGCATCGGAACTGAATACAACAGGCACTATGCGGACTTTTTGAAACGTCCCCTTTGAAAAATTTATACACGACTGTGCTTAAACTGACACACAATAGTTTTTAGCGCAACGCAGTCTGACTTTCAATAATGCCTTCAAGAGAATGGTCATGACTAACATTAACCTATATGTTTCACAAATCACTTACCTTACAAAAATCTTCGTTACTCGAACTATTGCAATACAGCGAGCGCCACTACTGCCTGCTAACTAAAAGAGTCAAACTACGGAAGTCACTAACTACTGATAGGCACAGTTAGCAAATGAAAGATTTTAATAGAGAACATACATTGTATTTACCTTTATAGTCATAATATGTATATATCAGTTCATGACACCAATTCTTTCAAATTTCAAAACTCTGCCATCTCTCTCCCCACGTCCACCACTGCTGGCGGCTCACCTCCAACTGCGCTGTTAGCATCCAGCTGCCGCTGCCCAACACTACAATGGCAGACAACAATGCAAACCAGCCACTGAGTGCACATGGCACAACCAGTGATTTTTATACACAGCGCTACGTGGCGGCAGCGTTACCAATAAAAAAACCTAAACAGCATACTTACATAGCCCCCATGCTCCCCACAAAAAATTTACGAATTGTTTTGGGCAGTAGCCAATACAGATTTGAAAATTTTTTTTCATAATTACAATGACAAAGAAATGAAAAGCACACACTTATCGATACAATGTTGGTCAAAAGCTACAATTTTCTCACAGTCCATAAAGACATTCCTGATCATTTATCAAAGTAAAATAGCAGTGTTTTTCTCAAAGTTTGAGTAGTAAAAGAAAATGCACACGGAAGTAGTGGATTTCCTTGCAGTCTTGAAGAAGTAGTGTTGTCCTTCCAACAGAAAGACAGTGCTGACTCTTGACATGCAGACAGGTAATGGGCCACAACAGAGCAAACCCACAGCAGAGTCAGTCGAAGTTTTGAAGAATATTGGTAGGTAGGTCATCACAGAGTAGACCCCTTGTAGTCCTGGTAGAGATTATGGTATTGGTGGGCCACCAGAGGTGCAGGCCCACTGCAGTCCTTGTAGAAATAATGGTATCAGTGAGTCATCAAAGGAGTAGACCCGCTGTGGTCTTTGTAGAGACGGCTAGCAGCCAACTGTTGCGATTGTGCAGGTATACAATCACCATCGAAGAGTGTTGTGTACAATATAGCAGGTCCATAAACCACCACTTGTCCACTCACAAAGAATTTGTTTGAAATGTCCTTAGAACCAGCAATGCTGTTATCCAGTCCCTTGTTGAATTATTAACATACGTGCAAACACTATCAGTCCCTACTTCTCACATATTGTCCATATACTATGACCAACAGAAACGTGTGCAGTGAAATGTAATTTACAAGTTACTTAATTTGATGAACTGGTGTCAATTACAATTTTATAACATGACAATACAATAACAAAGGTACAAAATACATCTTTAAAGAACATAACAATACAGATAACATTTGTAATAGTACAGGCTTTACAAAAGAATCTAAATAGCAAATACATCAGTGTTACAAAAATTACGACATAAGTACATACATAAAAGATCAGATTAACTTTTGAAACATCAACTTCACACATGAGTATTGGAACAAAACAGAATAAATAATGTGTAAACATCTTTACAAAGTAAATAACATGTTATTAATGCAAATAATATTTGAGGATAACAGTAATCCTCATCATAGTGATAGTAGCTTATTATTAGAACAGAAAAATTTCTATGAAACAGTACACAGAGGCAGGAAGAAAACAAATACACAAGGATACACAAACACATAGTGGGATAACACAAAAGGAAAGGACAGGGTTTGTTTGCTGGGTAAAATTTGGTACTGCAGTCCAACCCAAAACTTCATTCTGTAGATCTTTCGTCATGTCTCAACATCTGCTTCCTCCAAAAATATCCTATCCAAGCATGGTTTCTGTATTTTGTTCACATCCTCTTTCAAAAATAGTTTTTCTCCACAGTACACTACTTTTTTTTTGGCCAAACCATTTTCTTATAGCTTCTCAATGCTTTTCTTCCAATTCACCATAGTTAGTTTCTTATATATTCTACCCCCTCTTAAGCTAACTTAAATCTACTGAGCTCAGATGCGTAACTAAGGGTCGAGGCAATGCAGCAGCACAAAACAGTTAATACAAACAGCAATGACAAAAAAATGCAAGTAAGCAAAGCAAGCAGCAATAAATGTAATAACTTATACCTAAACATGACAAAGCCACAAGCAGAAAAAATAGTACACTAAAGACAACAACACAAATAAGGGAAATTTATATTCACATCTTAATGTCTATATAGTTAAAGGGGTGCACCACAAAAACTTATTGTAAAAAGAATATTACCATGTACTTGAAAAGAAAATTCTGTATGCAATTCCTGTGAAGGGAAATGTCTTTTTGAGCTCCTTCGTTTTTTTTAAGTACGTCATAAAGTTATTATTTACTGGATCTGTAGGCTTAAAATATTTATATTAGTACATCCATTAAATTTTGTAGTAACCAAAGCTGCAGTGCAGCTAGAAACTAGGTATTAAACAAAATAGGCAAAGCAAGGCGTGAAACGTCATTCACTAGCCATATGGCATTTCATAATGCAGTAAACAATCTTTCAACTAGCAAGACAATACTCGTGAAATGTTTCTCGTCGTTTCATTAAGCATTTTAATAATTATCATCAGTTCAGAGCTCCACGGTAAAATCATATGTTTTCAAGTTAGAGCCTGTCGTATTTGCGATGCTTTCTACAAAGGAATGAATGTAAATAGCGAGGATAATGGCCTCTTTCTTTTTCACCTAATAGCTTTCTTTTGTCAGACGACTACCTCTCAGCTGGGCGACCAAAATGCATTACGTCAAGGTCACTTACCTTTCTTACTGAAATATTTACGACAGCAGTTTCCGCTGCAATGACAGTCTCATGTAAAAAAATTTCACAGGTCAAGAATTTGCGTTACACATGTGTAGAAACAAAATCCTATTGATATAACAGTGTCCAAAAAATTTTCGTCGGCATTGTAATACATTCACACATTTACATACATTTCATAATCTAAAAGTACGATTCTCGGTTTCCAACATCCTCTTTAACCTAATCTAACATAAACAAATCAGAGTCCCTAACCACTACTCATTATTCTTACCTTATTACACATATACATATTCGTCGACACTTCTTCAATATTTCATCATAAGGAATATGTAGCATAATCAAATTCCTCATATATGGTAGCATCATCTTATTGATCATAATCATACCGCAACAGCATAATACACAGTCATCGTAATAATATCATAAACCTCAGTCAAATTCTCAATATCGTCGTAGCTTCCTCCAATAATTTCAAAACCTAAAAAAAAATTTCTCTGCTCATGTCAAAAGTGTCATCTACCGCAAACGTACTTTAAAAATCATGATCCCATAGCAAATACATCACTCAAACCTCTCATAGTATCACAATGGTTCCGAAAAAATATGAACAGTTTACAAAGAACAGGCAAAATACAATTTCATAAGTGTGAAGTTATCCACCTGCGTAATTGCGTAAACATGTGTCACTGACGTAGTAAAGATATGTTTGTTTCTCTGTCAAATAATCAGGTAGCTGTGTAATTCTGTGTTACAGAAATATGGTACCGATGTTCTACATCTACAATACTACTCTGCAATTCACATTTAAGTGCTTGGCAGAGGGCTCATCGAACCACAATCATACTATCTCTCTACTATTCCACTCCCGAACAGCGAGCGGGAAAAACGAACACCTAAACCTTTCTGTTCGAGCTCTGATTTCTCTTATTTTACTTTGATGATTATTCCTACCTATGTAGGTTGGGCTCAACAAAATATTTTCGCAATCGGAATAGAAAGTTGGTGACTGAAATTTCGTAAAAAGGTCTCGCCGCGACGAAAAACGTCTATGCTTTAATGACTTCCATCCCAACTCGTGTATCATATCTGCCACACTCTCTCCCCTATAACGTGATAATACAAAACGAGCTGCCTTTTTTTGCACCCTTTCGATGCCCTCCGTCAATCCCACCTGGTAAGGATCCCACACCGTGCAGCAATATTCTAACAGAGGACGAACGAGTGTAGTGTAAGCTGTCTCTTTAGTGGACTTGTTGCATCTTCTAAGTGGCCTGCCAATGAAACGCAACCTTTGGCTCGCCTTCCCGACAATATTATCTATGTGGTCCTTCCAACTGAAGTTGTTCGTAATTTTAACACCCAGGTACTTAGTTGAATTGACAGCCTTGAGAATTGTACTATTTATCGAGTAATTGAATTCCAACGGATTTCTTTTGGAACTCATGTGGATCATCTCACACTTTTCCTTATTTAGCGTCAACTGCCACCTGACACACCATACAGCAATCTTTTCTATATCACTTTGCAACTGACACTGGTCTTCGGATGACCTTACTAGACGGTAAATTAGCAGCATCTGCGAACAGTCCAAGAGAACTGCTCAGATTGTCACCCAGGTCATTTATATAGATCAGGAACAGTAGAGGTCCCAGGACGCTTCCCTGTGGAACACCTGATATCACTTCAGTTTTACTCGATGATTTGCCGTCTATTACTACGAACTGCGACCTTCCTGACAGGAAATCACGAATCCAGTTGCACAACTGAGACGATACCCCATAGCTCCTCATCTTGATTAGAAGTCGCTTATGAGGAACGGTGTCAAAAGCTTTCCGGAAATCTAGAAATACGGAATCAACTTGAGATCCCCTGTCGATAGTGGCCATTACTTCGTGCGAATAAAGAGCTAGCTGCGTTGCACAAGAGCGATGTTGTCTGAAGCCATGCTGATTACGTGTCAATAGATCGTTCCCTTCGAGGTGATTCATAATGTTTGAATACAGTATATGCTCCAAGACCCTACTGCAAACCGACGCCAATGATATAGGTCTGTAGTTAAATGGATTACTCCTACTACCCTTCTTGAACACTGGTGCGACCTGCAAATACCATATTAGCTAGGGCTCCTTGTGCTTGCCAAACACATGGTACATAAAGTGAGCGTGTACCCCCTGAGGGTTAATATAATTCTACCCTCAGGTGTTACAGGTTGCAGCAATGGAATGAAATGTATCACGAAAAACTTAATTTGTAATTCAACTACATTGAAAAATAAATGGTTATGTAAAAAATTAATCACTCAAATGCATGCCCTGTAGTGCTAAATGTGCGTTTTGCTGTGAGATAATCTCTGTGGAAGTGTCGTAGTTATCGTCCTCCGAAAGCTAAGTTCTGCAGAAGTCAATGTACTTACCTCATGCTAAGCAAGAGTGAAATGCTTTGCATATAGATATCGTAGATAATACGCTTACTGCCGTGATGAAGTAAGTACTGTACTGTAACGTATTGTAGTGGTACAGAAAAGGCTGTCTCATTGTAGCTATACCACAAAAGTTACAACTAAAATATGTTTTACTTTCTAGAATAATACAGAAAAACTGTGCAGATATAAAACAGATACACCGCAAAAGCAACAATGTAAATCGTGTCACATGTTAGTAGCGTCGTGATATAATCGTGTAGCTATCATAGAAACCAAATGCTAAGTCATCTTTAATCTCACCGAATGTACTTCAAATAAAGAATGTATTTTTAAGTAAACCAAAATGTAGCGTTAAAATCTGATTAGGAGTACTGGTAAATGTTCTAAGTATGTAAGCCTTATAGTCGTTACGTAATCGTGCAACTAACAAGCAAGAATGTACACACACAATAACACTGTGCCGTCTGTTCACTATAACAATGCACTCGTAAATACTGTCTAAATATGTTCCGTAGGTTCTAGACTGGATATTTAACTGCAAAACATTGTTACATGTTAAGTTTCTCAGTGTGACAAATTGTTCTAGTAGCGTGAATTGAAAATTTTTATGGCAAAGACAAAGTTAAAAAGCAGATTATCTTTCAATAAACGGTTTTACATTTGAAATGTGGTACAATCTTTTACTCTTCATAGTACTCAGAGTTTCAGCTTCAACGCAATTATCATGCAGTATACGTTGGTTAAGAATACTGGAATTTTTCTCAAGGTTAGCGTCTATGTTATTTTTCTCTGCGCGAGCCTGCGCACGACGCTGCCTGCGGTGCGAGTCATTGTCTGCTATCTCTTTGCTGGCTTGAGTCGTTATTGGGATTAGGAGACCTAACTTCTACAAATTCACCTTGCCGAGAGGGCCCAGCTCTGTTTGAATCCTGCCAGTTCTGATGAAATTCCGGTCTGTCGTTATGATTATATCGTCTGTTGTCATGTCCATAGTTTCTTTCTTGTCGGTCACGTGGTGGAGAATTTCTCCCTGAATCGCGCTGGACCGTTGCGCCTTAAGTTATTCTGTCTCCCTTGATAATAATTATTTTGGTTCCCATATTGTCTGTTTCTCTGATTGTCTCTGTGTTAGTCACTACCGCTGTGAGGTGATCTTTCCCTGAAATTATTACTACTTTGCCAACGGTTGCCATACGGGTGGTGTCTATTTTGGTCACGATTTGTATTGTGAGAATAGCCTTGTCGTGTCCAGTTATTATTTCTTTTACCTCGGATTTGTGACGGATGTGACTTGTAATTGTTGTGTTCCTATTTTCGCGTTCCGCGATTTTCAGTGTCAATTCCCAATTCTTGTAACAGTCCCTGAAAAGCTTCAATGTCCTCTTTGCAACGTCCTGCCAAAATTATATGTAGTAAATGTTCAGGCAATTATCAATTTGATTAAGCAAATGCGGATGAGTTCTGAGGGGCTGTATGGGTTTGAAAGATACTGGTTCTTAAGTAACATGTCTTCAAAATATTTTACAAGACTGGAAAATTCAGATTGTTCGAAATGTTTCATCATAATGATGCTATGTTTTACTCGGTCTTGTGTAGCTTGAGACCAATATGCTGAGAGGAAGGCATGATAAAATTCTCCTTCACTGAGACAAACGTGAATGACCGATCGCATTCTTACAGCTCTTTCATTCTCTAAGTAGCCACACATAAATTCTAATCTGTGCTCTAATGACCAATTAGGAGAAAAACAATGGGAGAATTGATGGAGCCACGCTTGTGGATGAATGTCGTTGACAGAATTCTTAAAGGTTTTGAATTCACGTGCAGTAATGAACAGCTTATAGTCAAAATCATCGTGTCGGCGGGTAGCATATCGGTCATTGTTACGGTGTCGACGGTTCCATCTCAAAATTCGGTGCACCTTGCCAATTTCTTTCATAAATTCCGAAATGGCCTGTGTTATTATTTTGTGGTTTTTGCGTATTTCTAAGTCCCTCTTACCGTGTTGGAGCGCGAGTGTCCTTTGAAATACGTAATTCTTGTATTACCTGTGTCAGCTGATCTTGTACTTAACGGATTTCTCTTTGGTGTTGACTATTAATTTCATTCTGATTTTGTTTTAATTTCCTAATTTGTTCGCACTCTTCTGTATTATTCAGATCATCATCTACCTTTGCAGATATGTTAATGAACTGATCCGAAAGTTCGGCTACTTTCTCCGATAGTGTACTTATTTCCTCATTGTATTTTTCTGAACCACATTTCATAGCGTCCATTTGTTTTGAAATCGTAGCGACTGTGTCCTTTAAGTTTTGCTGAGTTATTGCAAGTTGCGTAACCGAATTGGTAGATGCAACTGAGTCAATTTTAGCTTGCAACGTCTCACGATTTTCATGAACAATAGTTTGCAG
Source organism: Schistocerca gregaria (assembly GCF_023897955.1). Lineage (NCBI taxonomy): Eukaryota > Metazoa > Arthropoda > Insecta > Orthoptera > Acrididae > Schistocerca > Schistocerca gregaria. The sequence continues at coordinate 5,453,075 of NC_064926.1, forward strand.
TTCTTTTATGGCTGATTCGTGATTCTGTGATGTATTTTCATGCCGCGAAAAAATAGGTTGGAAATGCTCACAAATTTGTGTTTTTACGTCATTACAGACTTTTTGACATTTCGATTCGATTTTATGCTACTCAGTAGTTAAATCTTCACGTGTTGGTCAAGCGTATGTTCCACTGAGTCTAACTTTTGAAGCTTTTGTTCCGTTGTGTCTAACTTTTGAAGATTTTGTTCCATTGTGTCTAACTGTTGCTGTGTTTGTCTCTGGTTTTGTTTCATTTGTGGCATTAATTCCAATAATAATGTATTAATGTCTGGAATCTGTTCCTCTATGCTTTTCGGCAGTGCATTTGCACCGGCAACATTCACATTTTGACAAGCAGAAAATGTGCCTTGACTTATTTAAGAAAACGATGAGGACGCAAAACCTGAATGTACAGTATTTCCAAGATTCTGTCCTGTCATTTCGGATTCCTGACGCGAGCTGTTACCGACCGATCGATCGATAATGCTTCCCTGTACACTAACTGTTTCACTGCCTACACCATTATTTGCAGCCCGCTCCATTTCCCTATGCACAATTACCAAATTTACTACTTTGAACATTAGTTAATTCATTACACAGTGGCGCTAACGCACTGCTTCCGTCTTCACTGTCATTTCTCAGTTTACTTTGTAGCCTAGTATTACGTTTTTCACACGCCATTATTGTCACAATATCTCACACTACAACACAGAAAAACACAATTTCATGAGCAAAAATAAGAGAACACATTGACATAGCAAATAATATATAGTTAATTGAAAGCGCTGCTGCGAAATACTTGGTGCAAATCTACATGAATGCCAGAACTGTTTTACTGTACAAAAATGAAAGACTACAACTACAAAGGATATTCTCTCTATGATTACGCGCTAGCAAATAAACAAAAGCTATACTAATTACACAAACTACAAGAAAAAATCAGAAGATTCCAGTGAGGTTTTCCTGGCAGGGTCGCCATATGAAATGTCCCCTTTGAAAAATTTATACACGACTGTGCTTAATCTGACATACAATAGACTTTAGCGCAACACAATCTGACATTCAATAACCCCTACAAGAGAATGGCCCTGACTAACACAAACCTATATGTTTCACAAATCACTTATCTCACAAAAACCTTCGTTACTCGAACTACTGCAATACAGCGAGCGCCACTACTACCTGCTAACTAAACGATTCAAACTATGGAAGTCACTAACTACTGATAGGCACAGTTAGCAAATGAAAGATTTTAATAGAGAACATACAAGGTATTTACCTTTATAGTCATTATATATATATATATATATATATATATATATATATATATATATATATATATATATATATATATCAGTTCATTGCACCAATTCTTACAAATTTCTAAACTCCGCCATCTCTCTCCCCACGTCCACGACTGCTGGTGGCTCACCTCCAACTGCGCAACGCTACACGCTGTTAGCATCCAGCTAACGCTTCCAAACACTACAATGGCAGACAACAATGCAAACCAGCCACAGACTGCACATGGCACAGCCAGTGGTTTTTATACAGAGCGCTACGTGGCGGCGGCGTTACCAATAAAAAACCTAAACAGCCTACTTACATTTTCCCCATGGGAGTAATGTCTCAAACTGTCTACGCTTTGATCGATTCCTGGGAGACCAGTATTAGTTTTAGAAGCACATCTGGAGGCATTCTGTAATCTCTGGACCTTCAGAGTGTTGATGAAACACAGAAATTGCTTTGGGATTGAATACAACAGGTATTATGCGGACTTTTCTCCATGGCAGTAATGTCTAAAACTGTCTACGCTTTGATCGATTCCTGGAAGACCAGTAGTAGTTTCCGAAGCACATTTTTAGGCATTCTGTAATCTGTGTACCATCAGAGTGTTGATGAAACACAGAAAATGCAACGGGATTGAATACAAAAGGCACCATGCGGACTTATCTCCATGGGAGTAATGTCTCAAATTGTCTCATCTTTGATCGTTCCCTGGACGACCAGTTGTAGTTTCCGAGGCACAGTTGGGGGCATTCTGTAATCTGTGAACCTTCAGAGTGTTGATGAAACAAAGAAATACCATCGGGATTGAATACAACTGGCACCATGCGGACTTTTCTCCATGGTAGTAATGTCTCAAACTGTCCACGATCTGATCGTTCTCTGGAAGATCAATAGTAGTTTCCCAAACACATCTGGAGGCATTCTGTAATCTGTGGACATTCAGAGTGTTGATGAAATATAGAAAATGCATCGGGTTTGAATACAACAGGCACCATGCGGAATTTTCTCCATGGGAGTAATGTCTCAAACTGTCTCCGCTTTGATCGATTTTTGGAAGACCAGTGTAGTTTTCGAAACCCATCTGGAGGCATTCTGTAATCTGTGGACATTCAGACTGTTGACGAAACACAGAAATTGCATCCGTATTGAATACAACAGGCACCATGCGGACTTTTGTCCATGGGAGTAATGTCTCAAACTGTCTACGCTTTGATCGATACCTGGAAGACCAGTAGTAGTTTTCGAAGCACATCTGGATGCATTCTGTAATACACTCTGGAAATGGAAAAAAGAACACATTGACACCGTTGTGAGACCCACTATACTTGCTCCAGACACTGCGAGAGGGCTGTACAAGCAATGATCACACAAACGGCACAGCGGACACACCAGAAACCGTGGTGTTGGCCGTCGAATGGCGCTAGCTGCGCAGCATTTGTGCACCGCCGCCTTCAGTGTCAGCCAGTTTGCCGTGGCACACGGAGCTCCATCCCAGTCTTTAACACTGGTAGCATGCCGCGACAGCGTGGACGTGAACCGTATGTGCAGTTGACGGAGTTTGAGCGAGGGCGTATAGTGGGCATGCGCGAGGCCGGGTGGACGTACTGCCGAATTGCTCAACACGTGGGGCGTGAGTTCTCCACAGTACATCGATGTTGTCGCCAGTGGTCGGCGGAAGGTGCACGTACCCTTCGACCTGGGACCGGACCGCAGCGACGCACGGATGCACGCCATGACTGTAGGATCCTACGCAGTGCCGTAGGAGACCTCACCGCCACTTCCCATCAAATTAGGGACACTGCTGCTCCTGGGGTATCGGCGAGGACCATTCGCAACCGCACACCATTAGGCCGTCTTCCGCTCACGCCCCAACATTATGGTGTGGTGTCGCGACAGGCGTGAATGGAGGGACGAATGGAGACGTGTCGTCTTCAGCAATGAGAGTCGCTTCTGCCTTGGTGCCAATGATGGTCGTATGCTTGTTTGGCGCCGTGCAGGTGAGCGCCACAATCAGGACTGCATACGACCGAGGCACACTGGGCCCACACCCGGCATCAAGGTGTGGAAGCGATCTGCTACACTGGCCGTACACCTCTGGTGATCGTCGAGGGGACACTGCATAGTGCAAGGTACATTCAAACCGTCATCGAACTCATCGTTCTACCATTCCTAGACCGGCAAGTGAACTTGATGTTCCAACAGGACAATGCACGTCCGCATGTATCCCGTGACACCCAACGTGCTCTAGAAGGTGTAAGTCAACTACCCTGGCCAGCAAGATCTCCGGATCTGTCCCCCATTGAGAATGTTTGGGACTGGATGAAGCGTCGTCTCACGCAGTCTGCACGTCCAGCACGAACGCTGGTCCAACTGAGGCGCCAGGTGGAAATGGCATGGCAAGCTGTTCCACAGGACTACATCCAGCATCTCTACGATCGTCTCCATGGGAGAATAGCAGCCTGCATCGCTGCGAAAGGTGGATATACACTGTACTAGTGCCGACATTGTGCATGCTCTGTTGCCTGTGTCTATGTGCCTGTGGTTCTGTCAGTGTGATCATGTGATGTATCTGACCCCAGGAATGTGTCAATAAAGTTTCCCCGTCCTGGGACAATGAATTCACGGTGTTCTTATTTCAATTTCCAGGCGTGTATGTGGACATTCAGAGTGTTGAAGAAACAAAGAAATTGCTTCGGGATTGAATACAACAGGCACCATGCGAAATTTTCTCCAAGGGAGTAATGTCTCAAACTGTCTACGCTTTGATCGCTCCCTGGAAGACCAGTAGTAGTTGCCGAAGCACATCTGGAGGCATTCTGTAATTTGTGGACATTCAGAGTATTGATGAAACACAGAAATTGCATCGGGATTGAATACAACAGGCACCATGCGGACTTTTCTACATGGGAGTAATGTCTCAAACTGTCTACGCTTTGATCGTACCCTAGAAGACCAGTAGTAGATTCCGAAGCACATCTGAAGGCATTTTGTTATCTGTGGACCTACAGAGTGTTAATGAAACACAGAAATTGCATCGGGATTGAATACAACAGGCACCATGCGGACTTTTCTCTATGGGAGTAGTGTCACAAATTGTCTACTCTTTGATCGTTCCCTGGAAGACCAGTAGTAGTTTCCGAAACACATCTGGAGGCATTCTGTAATCTGTGGAACTTCAGACTGTTGATGAAACAAAGAAATTGCATCGGGGTTGAATACAACTGGCACCTTGCGGACTTTTCTCCATGAGAGTAATGTCTCCAACTGTCTACGATCTGATCGTTCCCTGGAAGACCAATAGTTGTTTCCCAAGCACATCTGGAGGCATTCTGAGTTTTGATGAAACACAGAAATTGCTTTGGGATTGAATACAACAGGCACCATGCGGACTTTTCCCCATGGGAGTAATGTCTCAAACTGTCTACGTTTTGATCGTTCCCTGGAAGATCAATAGTAGTTTCCCAAGCACATCTGGAGGCGTTCTGTAACCTGTGGACATTCAGAGTGTTGATGAAACACAGAAATTCCATCGGGTTTTAATACAACAGGCACCATGCGGGATTTTCTCCATGGGAGTAATGTCTCAAACTGTCTTCGATTGAGAATGCACAAAGTGTGTGGTCTTGTTTCTCAGTCTATATTTGGTCGGTCTGTAATAGGTCGAATGTAACGAATGGGTGGGAAAGAGCAAGGTGCAACGGCTGTGTAGAACGAAAACACAATTCCTCAGGGGTGTGAGCGTTTCGAGATAAGTCGCATATAAGTTATACTTGGTCGTCAGTGACCGTGTGGCCTAATGGATAAGGCGTCGGGCTTCAGATCCGAAGATAGCAGGTTCGATTGCTGTCACGGTCGTGTTTTTCCAGTTCTGAAAAAGAAAAATACCGTTTTAATGTAGCAATTGAGCAGTACGAAACCGTCTGAATGTTGCTGTTGACCATTTTCTGCTTGGAGATGCTCTTGAGCTTGAAACACACACACAAACCCGGTGTTAACTAGCAAAATGGCCGGCAGAGTGCCGTCACCACGAGTTTTGACCTGCACTTGCACGTCTAAAACAACGTCGGAAAGTAACTCGTGTGTGTGTGTGTGTGTTTGTGGTTTACGGGCGCTAAACAGCGTGGTCATCAGCGCCCAAACGCATAGAAACAGGAACACAAGCAGCGAAGGGACGAAGACGGACGCCGTACAAGGAGAACGGCTAAAAGACACAGGCCTGACGCAGTTCCAAATGCGCACATACAGAGGCAAAACAAAAGGAGAAGAAACACACTAAAAAAGGAAAGGAAACACAAGGAAAAGAGAACAGATACCGAAGGGAAACAAGGAGGTAATCGTGACTGGCGGACCTCTTACCTAAAACCTGGGTGAGCCAGTCACCCAGCAGCACATTAAAACCTTCTCCCTAAAATCCGAGGCAACAGATTGGACAGGACACAAAACCGTAAGACCTTAACCGCAGTCGCTGCGTCGTCTTGCAAAATAGAAGGCAAATCCGGTGGCAAGGAAACCACCGCCCTCTGGTCAGAGAATAAAAGACAGTCAAGTAAAATGTGGCGGACAGTAATCTGGACGCCACAAGCACTGCAGATTGGGGGGTCCTCCTGCCGGAGTAAAAAACCATGCGTGAAGGGACTGTGTCCAATGCGGAGGTGAGTGAGGAAAACCTCATCCCGCCTGTATGACTGGTAGGACGTACGACATGGTCGCGTAGTGGCCTTTACCAGACGCAGCTTATTGTCAGAAACTGCCAACCACTCCTCTTCCCATTGATGCATAACACGAAAACGCAAAAGGGAGGTTACAGCATGGAGGGGGACGGCACATTCAACAACGTGAGGGATGGAACATGCATCTTTGGCAGCCACATCCGCCAGTTCGTTTCCCCTAATACCCACGTGCCCCGGCACCCAGCAGAAAGCAACCTCCTTCCCCTGCCGCTGCAGGTGGAGTAGGGCATCATGGATGTTCTGGACGACCGTATCCGCTGGGTACAAGTGTTGTATGGTCTGAAGGGCACTCAGGGAGTCACAAAAGATGAGGAACTTAAGACTGGTAACACATCTCATCTGCTCCAATGCCCGCAAGATTGCAAACAATTCGGCATCGAGGATGGTAAACGCCGCAGGAAGCCGTAACTTGACGACTCGATCAGGGAAAACAACAGCACAACCAACTGAGTCCCCCTGTTTAGAGCCATCTGTGAATACAGTTACATGGTCCGGATGCTGGTTTAAAATATCGTAAAATAAGGAGGTAAAAACAAACGCCGGAGTGCAGTTCCTCCGGTTCTCCGACAAGTCTAGAAGGATGCTGGGCCTCTGGAGCAACCAGGGAGGCAGGCGAGTAAAACCTTGTCGTTGGGGGGCCACACGCTCCACACCAAGGGACTCAAGCAAATGCTTGACACGAATCACAAATGGTTTTGTTGCCCTGGGACGACTGGAATAGAAACGTTTCATAGGCGGTCGGGCAACGGTAGGGTACGCAGGGGAGGTAGGACAGGCAAGGAAATGACACACCCGTCGCACCATGAGGAGTTTCCGCCGGATGGCGAGCGGCGGTTCCCCTGCCTCAGCACACAGGCTGGGGATGGGACTGGTACGGAAGGCACCGGTGGCCAGCCTGATACCCTCATGGTGTACTGCGTCAAGGATCTTCAGATACGAAGGCCTTGCTGACCCATACACGGTGCAAGCATAGAAAAGACGCGATCGGACGAAAGCCCTATAAAACTGCAGCAGACGCGCCCGATCTGCTCCCCAGGTCCGATGGCTCAGACACTTCAAAATATTCAGTGCCTTCAGGGCCCGCACCTTGAGGTCTTTAAGGTGAGGCAACCACGACAACTTGGAATCAAAAGTGAGGCCCAGGAACCTTACAGTGTCTCTAAAAGGAAGAACGGTGTCCCTCAGACTCAATTCAGGGGAGGTAAAAAGACGACGAGAACGATTAAAATGAACACACACAGATTTGTCTGCAGAAAAGGTAAAACCCGTCTTTGCAGTCCATGCCTCTAAGCGCTTTATCGTAAGCTGTAACTGCCGACTAGCACTAGCAGTTATAGGGTTCAGAATTTAGAGACTGGAAGTCCAAGTGACCCCTTTCAATGGCAGTGCGGTAGCGGCAGAAATCTGGATCACAGTTAATAGTGGCGGTAGATTCCGCAAAATGCATGGCCAGTGTCTGGGCAATGTCTCTCGGCGCCGTGAGCAGACATCCCTGATGCAGCAATGCCGTGACAGGTAGCTGGCTGAGTTTCCCGGAAATCCTCCTGATTGCTTCCCACATTTTCGTAGAACTAGTGGAGCGAGAGATGGAATTCAAGAACGAATGCCATGACTGTCGTTTGCTCTCTTTAATCACTCGCCGCGCTCTGGCATTTGCCACCCGAAAGGGCGCAAGATTGTCAGCTGAGGGACGGCACTTGAAGCGGCGCAGTGCTGCACGGCGGGCACGGATGGCTGAGTGGCACTCAGTGGTCCACCAAGGGACAGGATGCCTCTTGGGATGACCGGATGACCGTGGAATTGACAATTCAGCAGCATGTGAGATCACGGCTGCAACATGGTCTACCCATTCTTGGACGCTGGCACGGTGTTCCAAAACAGCCAGTGGGCTGAAAAGTGTCCAGTCAGCTCTGCAAAGGTGCCACCGGGGCGGCACTGGTAATGCCACAGCCTCATCCAGGAGGCGAATCCAGAGGGGGAAGTGGTCACTAGAATGGAGGTCAGCTGCAGCCTCCCACAGAGCAGAATCGACGAGTGCTGGAGAGAAAGAGGAAAGGTCAATAGCCGATGACGATCCGGAAGCAGTACAGAAATGAGTGGGAGCACCAGAGTTGAGGAGGCACATTTCTTCAGACATCATGACGCTTTCCAGAATGCGACCCCTGGGGCAAGTAGTAGGAGAGCCCCATAAGACATTATGAGCGTTGAAGTCCCCCAGAAGAAGAAATGGGCGGGGGAGTTGCCTAATAAGGTCCGTGAGAGCCTCAGAGTCTATCGCATCTGGAGGTGGTAAATAAACAGAACAGACTGTGAGCCTCCGACCCACAAGAATGTCAACTGCAACTGCTTGCAAGTCGGTGACGAGAGGGAGCTCAGATGAGGGGTGCACGTCACGGACAAAAACCGCAACACCACCCTTTGCCCTTTGCCCCGTCAGATCATCTTTTCGATATACGGTATAGCCGTGTAAAGAAGGAGAATCAGTGGCCTGAAAATGTGTCTCTTGGAGACATAAGCACAAGGGGCACTCTCGTATAAGGAGTTGTAATTCGGCCACATGCGTCCTGAAACCATTCAGGTTCCACTGTAATATGGGAGCCAGTGATCAGGGTGGCTGAATTTCACCCTGCCACTGTGCTTTGGAGGAGAGACCGTACTGGCCGGAGATTTATTCCTGGGGCGAGAAGATCGCCCCCCCTCGACATCAATGTCCATAAGATCCGATGACGACCCACGGGAGATGTCAGACAGTACGATGGCATCATCATCGGACCGACGCTGACTAGTCTCCTCAGGTGGCAGAACCTTCATCTTCAGAGGCTTTGTCTTGGGGGGCTTGGAATGCAGAGCCTTGTCAACAGTTGGAGGTTGACTCGCCTGGGCAGAAGGCACCATATGGGGGGAGGTTGGAAGTACCTGAATGGTAGCAACCACGGCCTTGTCCGATGTAGCGGGGAGAGCCGCAGATTGCAAAACAACCGCAGCAGCACAAGTGCACTGGCAAGCGCAGGTTTTAGTGCTAAAACTAGCAACCTCCGTTTGTGTAGCAACAGTGGCCAGTTGTACCGGTTTTTTGAGAGCGGAAGCGAAAGGTGTTGAAAACACAGGAGGTTGCATGGCCTTAAAGAGCTTCTTGGCCTCACCATAGGGGATGCGCTTAGATGTTTTAATCTCCTGTACCTTCCGTTCTTCGAGATAGATGGGGCAGATCCGGCTCCAGACAGGGTGACTCCCAGAGCAATTCACGCACTTCACAGGCGATGAACAATCGGCTCCGTCATGGGCAGGCTGACCACATTTACCACAAGTGCCTATCCCATTGCACCCCAACGTAGTATGCCCAAAGCGCTGACATTTAAAACAGCGCATTGGGTTGGGGAAATATGGCCGTACGGGCAAACGTAAGAACCCCGCTTCAACAAGCTCTGGGAGTCTCGGGCAACTGAATGTGAGAATAAACGAGTCAGATTTGACGAGGTCCCCATTGACTCGTTTCATAATGTGCTGCACGTCAACAATTCCTTCGTCAGCCCACTCAGATTTTAGCACGTCTATGGGGATATCCACCAAGTCCCTACACGTCACAACACCCTTACTATAATTCAAAGTGGAGTGGAGCTCGGTCTCGACAGCGTACTCTCCTAGACAATTTGCTTTCCGAAGGGCAGCGACTTGACGGGAACTAGAAGTTTCAACTAACAGAGTCTCATTACGCAGTCGCTTTACAGATTTCAGTGTTCCTGCAATTCCCTCAAGACCCTTGTGGATGTAAAAGGGAGAAACCCTCTCAAAGCTACCCTCCTTCCTTTTAATAATCAAAAACACATTCTGATTATCAGCATGTGCTCCGTTACTACATTCTGTTAAATCTCTAGCAACACCGGGCGCTGGAGGACTCGCAGCGCGTAGCCGCTTTTGCGATGGGGTGTGTTTTCCTACCAGCGGCCCACCCAAGCTACTGGTAGGGGGAAATGTAGAGGTCGAAGGGTCCATTGCGGTCCCACGAGCAGCTAGGGAACTAAAAGACCGCTCAGACAGAGCTCCGCGGGCCTGAGTAAGCCTTATACAACTGGGGTGCGGCAGGTGCCCCAGATGTTGCCCGCTTGCGACTGTTCTACCCCAACAGCCATGCATCTTCTAGGCGCGGAGCACACCGAAAGATTGAGGGGTTTTTATAGAGGTTGGCCTTCCTCGCAATCCAGGCGGTCAAGCCAAGATTACCATTCCCCGCAGCACACAACATTTCACCGCCGCGCCGTACGGTGGTCGCTGAAGCATGTTCAGGGGTTATGGTGACAGGAAACTGGCGGCGCAGACCAGTCCCCAGCTCAGGACCCCGGGATCGCCAAGCCCGTACTCAGCAAGTGAATGCTGAGCCCCTGGGGGAGGAAAGTAACTCGTTCGGCTTTTGAGTCACATCAAGTATGTGTGATAATTTTGACGAAACTAGCTCTGCAGGTTGACATGCAATTCCTTTACCTCTCAGAAATGATTATGAAATGAAAGTGAAGTACGTGACGAGTGTGACGTTAGGAAAGCATTACGCAGCATAGAGAAATTCTGTATGGGACCACCCAACCCAAACGAGTACTGTGTGACGTGCTACCCGGCAGGTATTCGCCGAGGCAGCCCTGCTAGCTCAGTCGGTATGGCATCAGACTCTTAATCTCAGGGTCGTGGGTTCGAGCCCCACACTGGGCGGAACGGAATTTTGTTCCGCTACAGATATAAATTACCGTTTTTCTGATTAACTTGATGTAATGGAAATAGCAACTTTAAACTTTGCCTACGTCTCTGTCAGTCGCAAGGAAACTGTATTTGAAGGTGAAGGTGATTTTGTAGACATGTGTGAAAGACATGTTCTGAAATGCAAGTGATGTTGTTTGGAGAGAACATCGGTTACGGGTCTGATGTGTAGCCAAGCAGTAATGGGTTGCCATAGCTGCAAATATTAGTCGGTAATATGAAGTGTTGACAGCTGAAGTCTGATGACGTAGACGACCGTAAGGCCGAAGTACGCAAGAGTACCGCTAGGCCGCGCCTCTTTAGCTCAGTGGTAGAGCACTGGTCTAGTAAACCAGTGGTCGTGAGTTCCATCCCCACAGGAAGAAGACGAATTTTGGAAATCAGTTGCGCGTCGTGGCCGTATAGCAAACAGTTTCTGTGGTGACGAACAATTAGCGACAGGCGTTTTATTAAGTACTACTCTCAGATGTGACTAAGGCGAATGCCGCAGATGGAGCATTTTTTTTTTTTTTTAAAAAAAAAATTCTTTATTTCCATAAACAATGTTAATTTTACATCTAGCCCACTGCCTTATTTGATTAGTGGGCCTAGTTAGTTATACAAGGGTAATTAGCAGCTAATTCTAAGTTCTATGTAGTAACTAGTTAGTATATAAGTGAACAGTAAGCAATGGGCAACATTATTGTTAGTCTACTACAAACATTTAATCTTTAGACTAGTTACTAATCCTACAGCGTTACAGTTGTGTCAGCTAATTTATATAAACCTACTATAGAGCCTTGCTCATTGAGCTAACCCCAATGAGCGTGCCCCTGACACTGGGCAGGCCGAGATGGTGATCGCTGCAGGTTACTAATAATAATATCTAAAAACTAAGTCCTACAACTAACTTATCCTAATGTCAAGTCCGGTGCGTTGTCTGGTTTGGTAAGGCTGCACCCCACCCCCCCAGAATCCTGTGGCGCGGCGGATTCAGACTGAGGACGTCGGCCTTTCCGCGCCCAGGCGGTTTGGGAGTAGGGTATCATACTCTATCTGTGTCCTGGTTTATCTCTTTTTTGTGCTACTATAGGTCTTTCAGGTAGTCCTTTAGGACTTTCTGAGATACCGCGTTAGCCAGTTTGTTTATGATGTCGAAAGTGTCGCGATGTCTGATTAGTCTAAAAGTGTCGTTGTGTGGTAGTTGGTCCCGCAGTACTGAGGCCACATCATTGAAAAGGGGGCACTCGTAACCACATGGTCAGGAGTACCCTCCGGAACACCACAGTCACACGCAGGTGTCGCCTTTTTACCAAATCGACATAGATATGTCGAGTACGGTCCATGTCCAGTGAGGAAGTGGATGAGTCCCCGGGATGGATCGAAATGTGACATTTCCATCCTTTCCGTAACATCTGGTAGGAGCTCAAAGGTTCGACGCCCTGTTTCTTCGGTTTCCCACGAAAGTTGCCATAGCAGCTCCCCTTTTTTCCTAATTTCTACTTTATTTTCTGTCCTGCTGCCCAGAATTTCCTCGGTTTTTTCGAAATTCCCCTTTTTAGTCCAGTACCAATCGGCCTGCTCCCGAATTTTGATATCCAGGGGGCAAAGCCCCATAATAACTAACAGGGCTCCTCCCGGTGTAGTTCTGTATGCCCCCACTGATCTCAGGATCATATTTCTCTGCACTCTCCTCACTGTCATGGCGGGCACCACCCTCGTGAGCCTGTGTGCCCAGACTCCGGATCCGTAACCCACTATGGATGTTAGTATACTGTTATGATAGAGTTTGATGAGATGTGGTGGAAGATGAAACCGCTTATGCCCAATGGAGATGAGGTTGTTGAGTACCTGTAAAGCTCTTTGAGTTACGGTTTCGATGTGTCTACTAAAAGTCCACCTTTCATCAATGATGATACCTAGATAGCGTGTCTCACGTCGCCGGAGAACTGGTGATCCATCTATCCTAACAGTTGGGTTACGAGCTAATTGTCCCTTTAGAAGAAGATAGGTAGACTTGGCCGGTGAAATTGTCATTTTTGTCTTGCGGCACCATAGTTGGAGTGTGTTTATTGCTCTCTCGATCTTAGGCTCTATGTCCTCTCGGCTACGGCCGCCGACCAGTAGGAGGAGATCATCTGCGTAGGCTATCACCTCCAGCACTTCGTCACTTTGTTGTAATGTATCTAGTAGGGGTTCCATGTGGATGTCCCAGAACAGCGGACCCAGTACGGAACCCTGGGGACATCCCTTGGTGATAGTTTTCCTAACTCTTGTGCTAGCAGATGATAGCCAGACCTCCCGATCTTCACAATAGCTCCTCAGACAGCCATATAGCGGCCCTGGACACTCCTTCTCCCTTAAGCAGGAGAAGAGCGAAGGCCACCACAGGTTGTCGAAGGCGCCACTTATATCCACCATGATGCCAACAACGTACTTGTACGGGGTAGAGCCGCAGACCTCGGCCGCCAGGGCGATTGCATCAGATGCCGATCGTCCAGACCTGAAGCCAAACTGCCTGTTGCTCATTCCGCACAGCACTCGGTGTGCCGCCAGTCTATCAGCCAGAAGTCTCTCCAGAATCTTCCCAAGCAGATCAAGCAGGCAGATAGGTCTATAAGATTTGGTTTCTGCTGGGTCTTTGTCAGCCCCTTTCTTTATAATTACCACATTTGCCCTCTTCCATATTCGAGGGAACTTTTTCTGCCTGAGGCATTCGTTATATAAATGAGTTAGAGGGGCGACTATCTGGGGGGCCAGGAATTGCACCACTTCCGCCACAATACCGTCTGGCCCAGGAGCTTTTCCTCTCTTCAGGGAATTTATGTGGCCAGCTACCTCTTCTTCTGAGAATGGGTAGACTGCCATATCATTTTCATACGCATTGTTGTTATTCTCCCGCAGCTGCCGTTGTTCATCTGTCTCATCCGCTGTATCATCAGGCAACAGGGAGTGGAGAAGGACCTCAGCAGTTTCCTGCCAAGACCCCGTCATCCGGTCCCCATGCCTGACGGTTGAAAGCTCCATCGGAGAACGGATCTTTTCCCGGACAAGCCTGTAGGGAACTCCCCATGGGTCTAATGCTAGTTGGTTCAGAACAAAGCGTTCCCAACTTTTTGTTCTAACTTCCCGTAGCTGTTTTTGGAAGTTATCTTTGGCTTCCCGGTAAAGCTGCAGCCATCTTTGTCTTTCTTGCCAGACGACACTGCGCTGGTAGTGCCTCCTGAGCCTTCTGACCGACCGGCGCATCTCCTCTAGTTCAGCAGACCATGGTGATGGAGAGGCCGCCATGGCCCTCCTCCTAGTAGGTACGGCTGCCTTGACTGCTCGAGTTATTACTGAGACCAGTTCTTCGGCTCTGTTGTCAACGTCAAAGTGTCTGTGGTCGTCACCTTCTGATATCGGAGGAATGTCGCACTCCCCAGCAAGTTTCTCCCAGTCGGCTCTATTGTAGTTGTATTGTATTTCCCACCCCATGGCCCAGCGGCTCTCGCCATCTCCTATGTTGAAAGTAATGAGATTGTGGTCACTTGTAGTGGCATTCTCAACTACTTTCCATTGCTGGATTAGGTATGCTGCGTTTGGCGTAGCCAGGGTCACGTCGATGTTTGTGCCTTGGCCCCCTCCCGCCGCATAGGTCGGAGGGTTGCCTGGCTTGTTAGCCACTACAAGCTGCAAGGCCATGATGGCTTCTTCTGCCTTCTCTCCATTGGGATCCCTGGTGCCGCTGTACCATAAGGGGGATTTGGCATTCATATCGGCAGTCACAAATGTTTTCCGCCCCCGCAACGCCGTGATAGCTGTGGTGAGATGAGCTAGGTGTCTTTCAATATCATCACCATATTGGAAGTATGTGTTGATCATAATAATAGCTCCTGCTGGAGATTGCAGCTCCACGACGTTGCAGTGGCTGGTTGTGAACTGCGTTAGAACTGTAGCCCTTATCAGTTTGTTAGTGATAATAATTGCCGCTTTTGGGTCCTCACCTCTGCAGACGACTTGCCAGGTCGCAGCTGTGAAAGCTATCTTCCCGTTTAGGGAGTACGGCTCCTGCAGGCAGACCACATCCAGTCTCCTCTCCTCCACTTCCCTTCGCAACTCCTGCATGACAAGTCTGCTGTTATGGGTGTTGAGTTGGCCAATGGTGATTTCCGTCATGTAGTTGTCTATGGAGTGTATGTGTGAATCCTGTCATGAGGCCATGTTTTGTTCCAGTCAAATGTGATACGTCCATTTGCCAGAACTGCTTGTCGATAAATTTCATTCAGGTCGAATTTTTCTCCACGTCTGTCAAAGA
The DNA here is from genome assembly GCF_023897955.1 of Schistocerca gregaria. Classification (NCBI taxonomy): domain Eukaryota; kingdom Metazoa; phylum Arthropoda; class Insecta; order Orthoptera; family Acrididae; genus Schistocerca; species Schistocerca gregaria. The sequence continues at coordinate 5,468,138 of NC_064926.1, forward strand.
CTTTCTTTAGTAGGTCACGCAGGGCTCCGAAGTCAGTGGGGAGATTCACTGACTTGAGTTGAATTCTGTCCACAGCCTCCATTACCGAGAAGGTGACTCTCTGTCCATATTCATGTCCCACCCGAACCACATGTCTCAAGGCAGTGGTCAGGGTAGTCGGCTGCTCCAGCCTCGCCAGTTGCATGGTGAGTTCAAGGTTTGGATAGACTCTGACTGGATCGACAGGTGGCAGTCTCACTACAGGATCTTTTATTGCATCTGGTTCACTTGAACTAGTTATTTTATTTTCTGGTTGTTTTGTTGTTATATTTAGTTCTGCTGAGACTGCCACCGTCTCTGGTACAGGATGCCGTTGCCGTAGGTCTTTAGTCGGCCTTGTTTCCCTGCTTGGGGAGGAGGGGAGCGTGACTGCCAGAGGCCTCGTTTGTGTCCCTCTATCCGTAGTGGTAGAGTCGGTTTGAGTGCTTTTATCTACGGTTCTGGTTGTGGTGCCCATGTGCAACCTCAAGAAAAGCTTGAAAGCACTCGCCCTCAGGGCATCCCTCCTCCTTTTGCTAGGGGATTTCCTTTTGGGCATCCTGTTGGCTTTGGTTTGATCAGCCATAGTCTATTCTTGAAATAAGCCTTTGTTCCAGAAGTCTGTAGGTGGGGCAGCTACGTCCCGTGGTACCACAGGGCTTTTTACCCCGTCTCTTGCAGGGGATACAAACCGCCGCAGCCCTACAGTCCTTCCTGACGTGGCCATCCTCGCCACATTTCGAGCAGGCCGACCCCCTGGTACAGTGCCTCAAAACGTGGTCGAGGTCTCCACAATTGTGGCAACGCGGTACGACCAGAAAGTCGCGTGTATTAATGGCGTGAAAGCCGACATATAGTCTGCCCATTGCTGTAATTCTTTTCCACATGTGAGCGGAGACCTCGGCAACGTGATGGACCACATCACGGTCCCGAGGCCCAGTTTTGAATCTCAAATTGAAGTTTGCTTTAAATTCTTCTTCTGTCATATCATCAAAATTCTGAGCCTTTATAGATTTTTGCAGTTCTTCATTCGTCATGACTGTTGGTACATCATACAAGATGACCAATGGGTTTCTTTTCCTCGGTGGCTCGCATTTGACCACCGAGTTTAGTTTTGCATTACTTAACAGTTTCTCTTTGTCTTCTTCTGAAGCTACTTCAACAATAACAGAGTTTCTGCTGGGTTTTACCTTATTTATTTTAATTTTGTCTTTAGCTGAATTGATAGTTGTCGTTAGCAATTCCTGTATTCTTTTTACGCTAGTGTCTTGACCTGGTAGGGTTCTTAGGAATACCGTTGTGTCAGATCTTTTAGTAACTTTTGCAATGGTATCCTTTGTAGTCTGCGGTTTTGGTGGCGCTTGTGCAACCACCGCCGCCCAGGTCTTTCCGGGTTGTTTCCTTAGTCTCTCATTTTCTTTTGTAAGTTCTTCCACTCGGCCCTCAAGCTTGGCGTTTGCGATAGCCCACGCCGCCAGTTCATTTTTGATTATAGTCAGAGCCGCTTGACTAATTTTACCATTTTTAATATGTTGCTCGAGGAGCAATGATATTCTCGTGTGTCTTTGTAGAACGTTTTCCTCAGTTGCCTGTCCCGACTCGTCCTGAGGAGCGGGTTCAGACATCACGGAAGCTCAGATGGAGCATTTGCCAAAGCGGTACAGCATAAGGTGGGAGGAGGCAGTCTCATTTACGTTTTATAGATGTATTTCTCACATATCTCAGAGCCTATCGCGGTCGTCGTCGTCGCCGCCGCTGCCGCCGCCGCCACCGCCGCCGCCGCCGCCGCCTCCTCTTCTGCAGAAGTAGCAAATGGCCATCGTAGCAAATGCGGCGAGGGACGCCATGCCTTCGATTCCGAATGCACAAAGTGTGTGGTCTTGTTTCTCAGTCTATATTTGGTCGGTCTCGTAAGAGGTTGAATGTAACGAATGGGTGGGAAAGAGCAAGGTGCAGCGGCTGTGTAGAACGAAAACACAATTCCTCAGGGGTGTGAGCGTTTCGAGATGAGTCGTATACAAGCTATAGTAGGTCGTCAGTGAAAGTGGCGTAATGGATAGTGCGTCGGACTTCATATCCGAAGATTGCAGGTTCGAATCCTGTCACGATCGTGTTTTTCCAGTTCTGAAAAGAAACATACCGTTTTAATGTAGCAATTGAGCAGTACGAAACCGTCTGAATGTTGCTGTTGACCATTTTCTGCTTGGAGATGCTCTTCAGCTTAAAACACACACAACAAGACCGGTGTTAACTAGCGAAATGGTTGGCAGAGTGCCGTCACCGTGAGTTTTGACTGGCCCTTGCACGTCTAAAAATGATTCCGCCGCCAGCGGCCGTGCTGTGCGGACGTGCGGTGCGGCTGTTGCGGTGATTACATCGTCGCTGTTAGCGGCTGGCCCTGTGTGATGAGTGCGCGCTTTCTGCGTTAGTCATAATTCACGATCACATTTTTAGATTGACATAATGGTTCAGACAACACGACGCGATACTTTGAAGTTGATATCGATCCGAACTACGTCCGACCGAAATCTTACGAAGTTGAGGCATTTATCGAAGAAACTTTTCAGATCAAAGTGGATGAATTGTTTGGAATACACCTGTCGATTGTCAGTCCGACTGTGTTCCTTAAGTTATCCTGTTCTGACCAAATAGTAGAAGCATGTGGTAGGGTGGCAAAATTCAAACATTCAGACGGACACATAGGACAGGTCACGGTTTCGCGTGCCGGAGTGTGAATACGAACGGTTCGAATCTTTGAGCTCCCCTTTTAAATGACGCCCGAGGAGATTAACAACAAACTGAGAGACTATGGCGCCATTATCAGCAATGTCGCCGAAAAATGGTCTAGCTTACACAAGTATCCAGTATTAAATGGAGTCAGGCAAGTTAAGATTGACATGCTGAAACATATCCCGTCGTATCTCTGGATTGGTGGATATAGAGCGATCATCATTTACGATGGCCAGCCGAGAACCTGCTCGGGCTGTGTTTCTACCCAACACGTCCGCGCGCAGTGTGTTCAACGGCGTGTGACGCAACTGCCGACTGGGGAGCGAGACCCGCCTAGTCAAATGGCCACGCTACCCGTGACGTACGCCGCCGCACTACGCAGTGACATGTGTTTATACAAGGCGGTAGTTGCTTATGCCGACGTTCCCGATGGTAGCGTAGCCATGGATACTAGCAGCACAGAAGCTACAGGTCCAGCACACTCACAAGACGAGGAAACTGACAGGCGTGGAGAACAAGACCAGGCTAAGACGACAGAAGAAGGCATGGGCAAATCACTCGAAGACGTCGGGCAACACAAAGACGATACGGTTGCCACGTCGGAGGATAAAGACCAGCAGCCTACAACTGTTTCACCAAAGAAACGGAAGAAACGTCGAATAGCCCGTTAGGGAGCAGCAGAAGTCGCGCCAATTCTGCGTTAAAAGGCGAAACAAATAGGCCAAGTACTGGCGGAGACGGCACAGGCAACTCCTCTGGAAGATCGAACAACAAAAAAGAAGACTCGAAATGAGGACACTGACCCCGACCGTGGAATCCACATTGAAGACGGTACAGCTAGTCTGAAGGACCTTCCACCTGTACCCAACACGTACACGCGGGAAGTTACGTACACGCGAGACTGGGCGGATGACATGGAGGAGCAAAGCCATGATGCAGAGATGGCTGACATAGCACAACGTTCAGGACGGACAGCACCCGACCGTCGACAGGATGTGTCCACCCGTCAACAAACCACCATCAAAGATGCTCGTGCGGCAGATGATGATGCCGACTTCTTCTAAGTGGAGCAAGCATCCACTTCCATTGGCAAACAGTACCCAACCTGACATGGTATCGTCGACATGATATCTTTACAGGCGTACAGAATTGCAACCTTGAATATAAATAAAATTAGCAGCACACTCAATCTGAGAAATCTCCAAGATTTTCTGTACGCCGCTGATATTGACATCTTAATGCTGCAAGAAGTAACGGCTATCCGTTTGGACGACATCACTGGCTACAACGCCGTCATCAATCCTGGCAATGACAATAGCCTCGGCACAGCGATTATGACTAAAGAGGGGATCCTACTTACAGACGTGGCGCAACTGCCTAACAGTAGAGGTCTCGCTGTCACGATAAACAACACCAGGTTTATCAACATATATGCTCCGTCAGGAACAGGAAACAAGCGCCGCAGGGCCGAATTTTTCAAGGAGGACATCGCCCCCCTTTTCGCGGTGCGATTTGAACAAATAATATTTGCGGGTGACTTTAATTGCGTGCTGAGTCCCAAAGATCAGACGCCAAATTTTAACAAATCTCTGGAGCTGGAGGACATCGTCAGAGACTTCCAACTGTTTGATACTTGGGAACTAAAACACGGTGATAGGCTAGGTTTCACCTATATCACCAGCCATTCTGCCAGTCGTATCGACAGGATTTACGCAACATCCAATTTAAGGAGACACGTTTTACAGTCCGAGCTATAGCCCACGATTTTCTCTGATCATATCGCGTACATATGTACGGTAAATTTAGAGAAACAAGGCACTTACAGGGCGAGAGGTCAGTGGAAGCTAAACGTTACTCATCTTTCGGATCCTGGATGTCACGCCGCCTTCCACACCACTTGGGCAGAATGTGAAAGGAAGCTCCACTTGTACGGCACGGCGCTGAATTGGTGGCTAAACTGCGCGAAGCCCGCAATAATAAAGATAATGAAAACTTACTGCTGTGAAAAAGTCGCCTGGCGGAAGCGGACAGTAGTCTTTTACTTCAGCTGTCTGAGAGACTTGCGCGTTCGTGATGCTACAGTCATAACAAATTATGGGCAAATCAACGGAATAAAAGCAAAATTGCTCAACCTGCTGAGACACAATCTCGAAGGCTGTAAAATACGAACGCGTTTGCAGAACGGTACACGAGAAGAAACAAAATCGATGTACCACATTCTCCAAGAGAACAAAAGACAAAAACGGAAAATTCTGACGGAACTCAAAACTTCAGACGGGAGACTCTTGAAAGATCAAGCTGCAATACGAGACGAGATCCATCGACACTTTAGTGAATTGCTGGCCAATACACAGACAGATGAAACAGCGCAGCAAGCTCTCACTGCTAGGACGACAGAGCGACTCACTCCAGAAGAAGCTGATGTGCTCGCAGCGAGAATAACGGACGAAGACGTCGAAGATGCCATCTCGAAGAGCCCAAAGAACAAATCACCTGGACCAGATGGGCTACCCGCTGAATTTTATCAAACTTTTTGCGAACAAATAATTGCTAATTTGACACTCGTATGCAATGAAATACTAAATGCCGACACTGACCTTCCGAAGGAATTCTGTGGAGGTACAGTGGTCTTAGTCCCCAAAACACCAGGAGGCAAAACCGTGGAGAATATTCGACCCATAACACTTCTCAGTAGTGATTATAAAATCTTCGCCCGTATCATGATGCAAAGGTTCAATTCTGTTATTCGTAGAGTGACAGGAGCCTACCAGACAAGTGTGGGAAAGGACAGAACGATATTTCAGACCTTATGCGACTACAGAGACATTATAGCGATATCGGAAGCCTGCAACATTCGCTGTGCTCTGATGTCGCTTGACTTTGAAAAAGCTTTTGATAAAGTTAATCATTCGTACCTGCTCCGGTGTATGACATCCATGCACTTCCCCCAGAAAATTATAGCCTCCGTGAAAAACATACTGACGAATAGCACGTCAAGAATCAGTGTCAACGGACAACTCAGTCACCAAATCAATATTCAGAGTTCGGTAAGACAAGGTTGCCCAATGTCCATGACGCTTTTCGCGATTGCGCTTGAACCTCTCTTAGTATCTCTGACTCGGCAACTCCGTGGATTACATATACACGGACAGAAGATCATATGTCAAGCCTACGCGGACGATGTAGGGGTACTTGTGACTGACGAAAGCGAGGTGTAAACAGTACTTGAAGTTGTGGCGACCTACGAAATGGCGTCAGGAGCTAAACTTAACCGCAAAAAATCTGGTATTATGAATCTTGGTCGGGGTATAGAGATCAAAGCCGCTGAAAGTATCAACACTGTGGAAAAAATCAAATGCCTTTGAATAGAATATACGAGTAATATTCGCCGCACGGCCGCTCTCAATTATCGAAAATTACTTGCCACATTACGGGCAAGCATAAAACAACACAGCTTGCGTAATTTAAACGTAATACAAAAAGTGCGACTGGCCAATACATACTTCACTTCCAAAGTCAACTATGTTGCTCAGGTGCTGCCTCTGCCATGAACCATTGCACACCAAATGCAAGCAGCGCTTGGTTATTTTGTCAGCAGAGGTCAGATATTTAAGGTTTCATATGATACCTTGACGCTACCGACACGCAATGGAGGGCTACAACTGACAGACATCTACCTTAAAGCGCAAGCGCTATACGTTAGCAAAACTTATAAACAGTGGCAACGATCACCGCGGACCTTAGTGGCTCATATCTTACGTGAAATCACCCCAGTCAGCAGAGATCCACCAGTCGATGTGCATCACATCTCCCACGAGCTGTACCACTATAAACATTTTCTGGTGGAATACAGCTATGTACGCCATAGAATACCGGAGAAGGACATATATCGGGTTAAGGGGGTTTACAACACCTTGCTGGAAGGAAAATTGCGCAATCGAATAGAAAACAAGTTTCGACATTATAATTGGAGAAACATATGGGACAACATATCTGACCCCCATCTACCATCCAATGTGCGATCGACGTGGTACCTCGCAGTCAATAGAAAAATCCCAACCAACTCCAAACTGCACGTGATACGTCTGGCATACACACCAAACTGTTCCAGCTGCAATGTCGTCGACACTGCAGAACATCGCTTCGTCTGTGAAGATGTGAAAGACGTGTGGAATCTCTTCAGGCAAAAACTAGCACATATGCTACCTACGTCACCTAATACAATTTCAACGACACACGTCCTTCTGCCTGATGACGTGCCATATCCTAACACTAAAGGAAGGTCAGCCAACTGGCTCAAAGGACTGACAGTCCATTACATCTCAACGGCTATGACGAAAAGTGAAGCAGATTATTGGATGTACCTGATGACAGAACATCGAAAGCTCGAACGACAAATGAAATACAAAGACAACTAGGCAAATTTCTTGAACCAAACATTGTCTAACCGACAGAGCTGAAGAACGATCAAACGACATGTTGTTCAACCTCAAGGTTCCTTTTTTTTCCTTTATGAAATTATCTAATTATATATTAAGATTCTCATTCATTTTACGCCAACAAGGTGGCTATTTCGTTTGCCCTTCGCCCTCGTGTCGCAGCACTAATAGGTTGCTGACACACCCATGAGAAGCCATCAGGCTGATGTAAGCCTGGCTCTCCTACAAAAATCGCTCCAATGATGGAAGATAGTAGCGGAACTATTTCCTTTCCATAACCCCAAAAGAAGGGATTTTATTTGCTTGTATACATTTACTTCGTCACTCACCTATCTCATATGGACCAAACATAGCACAGAAGCTAGCCGAAGAAGGCACAAATGGCGAGCGGAAGGACGGGCTGTAGGGGAGGAAGGAGGCCCGATTTAAAAAGAAAAAAAAGTCGGTAGAGCATGAGACTCTTAACCTCAGGGTCGTGGGTTCGAGCCCTACGCTGGGCGGAACGGAATTTTGTTCCGCTGCAGATGTAAATTACCGTTCTTCTGATTAACGTGATGTAATGGAAATAGCAACTTTAAACTTTGCCTACGTCTGAGTCAGTCGCAAGGAAACTGTATTTGAAGGTGAAGGTGATTTTGTAGACATGTGTGAAAGAAATGTTCTGAAATGCAAGTGGTGTTGTTTGGAGAGAACATCGGTTACGTGTCAGATGTGTAGCCAAGCAGTAATGGGTCGCCATAGCTGCAAATATCAGTCGGTAATATGAAGTGTTGTCAGCTGAAGTCTGATGATCCAGACATACGTAAGGACGAAGTACGTAAAAGTACCGCTAGGCCGCGACTCTTTAGCTCAGTGGTAGAGCACTGGTCTAGTTAGATTAGATTAGATTAGATTAGATTAATACTTGTTCCATAGATCATGAATACGACACTTCGTAATGATGTGGAACGTGTCAGGGGTCATGAGATCCATCCTCACAGGAGCAAGACGAATTTTGGAAATCAGTTGCACGTCGTGCCGTATAGCAAACAGTTTCTGTGATGACGAACAATTAGCGACAGGCGTTTTATTAAGAATTACTCTCAGATGTGATTAAGGCAAATGGCGCAGATAAAGCATTTGCCAAAGCGGTACAGCATAAGGTAGGACGAGGCAGTCTCAATTACATTTTATAGATGTATTACTCACATATCGCAGAGCATTTCGCGGTCGTCGTCGTCGTTGTCGTCACCGCTGCTTCTGCAGAAGTAGCAAATGGATATCGTAGCAAATGCGCCGAGGGACGCCCTGCCTCGATTCCGAATGCACAAAGTGTGTGGTATCGTTTCCCAGTCTATATTTCGTCAGTCTTTAGCTCTGCAGGTTGTCATGCAATTCCTTTACCTCTCAGAAATGATTATGAAATAAAAGTGAAATACGTGACGAGTGTGACGTTAGGAAAACATTAGGCAGCATGGAGAGATTCTGTATGGAACCACCCGACCCAAACGAGTACTGTGTGACGTGCTAAGAGGTTGAATGTAACGAATGGGTGGGAAAGAGCAAGGGGCAGCGGCTGTATAGCACGAAAACACAATTCCTCAGGGGGTGTGAGCGTTTCGAGATAAGTCGCATATAAGTTACACTTGGTCGTCAGTGACCGTGTGGCCTAATGGATAAGGCGTTGGACTTCAGATCCGAAGATTGCAGTTTCGAATCCTGTGACGGTCGTGTTTTTCCAGTTCTGAAAAAGAAACATACCGTTTTAATGTAGCAATTGAGCAGTACGAAACCGTCTGAATGTTGCTGTTGACCATTTTCTGCTTGGAGATGCTCTTGAGCTTGAAACACACACAACAAGACCGGTGTTATCTAGCGAAATGGTCGGCAGAGTGCCGTCAACGCGAGTTTTGACTGGCACTTGCACATCTAAAACAACGTCGGAAAGTAACCCGTTCGGCTTTTGAGTCACATCAAGTATGTGTGTTAATTTTGACGACACTAGCTCTGCATGTTGTCATGCAATTCCTTTACCTCTCAGAAATGATTATGAAATAAAAGTTAACTACGTGACGAGTGTGACGTTAGGAAAACACTAGGCAGCATAGAGAGATTCTGTATGGGACCACCCAACCCTAACGAGTACTGTGTGACGTGCTACCCGGCAGATATTAAACGCGGTAGCGCCCCTGGCTTAGTCGGTAGAGCATGCGACGCTTAATGTCAGGGTCGTCGGTTCCAGCCCCACGCTGGACGGAGCGGAATTTTGTTCCGCTGCAGATGTAAATTACTGTTTTTCTGATTAAAATTGATATAATGGAAATAGCAACTTTAAACTTTGCCTACGTCTCCGTCAGTCTCAAGGAAACTGTATTTGAAGGTGAAGGTGCTTTTGTAGACATGTGTGAAAGACATGTTCCGAAATTCAAGTGGTGTTTTTTGGAGAGAACATCGGTTACGTGTCAGATGTGTAGCCAAGCAGTAATGGGTCGCCATAGGTGCAAATATTAGTCGGTAATGTGAAGTGTTGTCAGCTGAAGTCTGATGATGCAGACGACCGTAAGGACGAAGTACGCAAATGTGCCACTAGGCCGCGCCTCATTAGCTCAGTGGTAGAGCTCTGGTCTAGTAAACCAGGGGTCGTAAGTTCCTTCCTCAAAGGAGAAAGACGAATTTTGGAAAACAGTTGCCCGTCGTGCTGTATAGCAAACAGTTTCTGTGATGACGGACAATTAGCGACAGGCGTTTTATTAAGAGTTACTCTCAGATGTGATTAAGGCGAATGGCGCTGATAAAGCATTTGCCAAAGCGGTACAGCATAATGTGGGACGAGGCAGTCTCAATTACATTTTATAGATGTATTTATCACATATCTCAGAGCCTCTCGCGGTCGTCGTCGTCGTCGTCGTCGTCGTCGTCGTCGTCGCCGCCGCCTCTTCTGCAGAAGTAGTAAATGGCCAGCGTAGCAAATGCGGCGAGGGACGTCTTGCCTTCGATTCCGAATGCACAAAGTGTGTGGTCTTGTTTCCCAGTCTATATTTGGTCGGCCTCGTAAGAGGTTGAATGTAACGAATAGGTGGGAAAGAGCAAGGGGCAGCGGCTGTGTAGAACGAAAACACAAATCATCAGGGGTGTGAGCGTTTCGAGATGAGTCGTATACAAGTTATACTTGGTCGTCAGTGACCGTGTGACCTAATGGATAAGGCGTCGGACTTCGGATCTGAAGATTACAGGTTCAGATTCTGTCACTCTCGTGTTCGTTTAGATCCTAACCACGTTATCGGAATCCATTTTTCGATCACGAGTAGTGTCCATATTAAAATGACAAACACCGAGGGTTGTGAAGATGTTAATCGCCGCCATGCCAATGGACTTAAGTTCAAATACTCTGATGGTCACGTCGGAGCTGTAACACTTGACCTCGCAGAGTACGGTCAACGCACGATTAGGGTGTTTGAACTACCATTTGAAGTGCCGAAGGACGTAGTTGTCTCTACGTTACAACCATACGGTAACGTCATCGGTTACGTAGAGGAAAAATGGCAAACTTTCACGACCTACCATGTCCTTAATGGTGTGCGTCAGGTAAAAATTGAACTGAAAAAACATATACCATCATACCTGACAATTGGCGGTGTGCGAGCCATTGTCATGTACGGCGGCCAACCCCGAACATGTGCGTGTTGTGGACAAGAAGGCCACGTCAGATCCGCCTGGATGCGACGCCGCCTGATCCAAACGCCGGTCGGCGAGGAAGCGTCCCCAGCGGTGATCACTCAGATCCCTGTCACATATGACAAGGTTGCCCAGGAAGGTAGCACCTCTACACAGGGTCTTCCTGCTCTGTTGACGTCGTCTGATCAGGCTGATGCAACCGCTACTGAGATTCCTTCTGAGGTGCCACAGACGCCAGATCCTGACCTTCCACATCATCGCAGCACTGTGACTGAAAATGCTGCTGAGATGGACGTTGCTCCGGGAGTGGTACCTACTTCTGCTATCCTTCAGACTGATCCGGAGTCAGACGAAGGCCACCCGCAATCTGACTCGGAACGACCTGTTCGAAAACAAGGGTCGACACGAAAGAGAAAGGAACGTAGCCGTACACCCCCTGATAAATCCATTCTACGGATGGATGCCAGAGATGCAGAACCGAAGATGGACGACAAACCGCTCTATGATGTCCAAAAGTCTGATGCGAACGACCCGCCACAGGCGACCACTGGCAACGATCACCTCTCCTTACTGGCGCCGTCGCCCCAACAGGTCGACGTTGAAGAAAGTCTATATGCTGAGCCGAAAACTACGTCTCCTCTCCACATGGATGATGTAAACAGTCAGTACCCTACCGCAGTATCAGTCTCCTGGGCAGACGACGTGGAGATCGAAGGGACTGGGGTGGACGGTGCTGATGATAGGGCGCCCCCATCGGTTGCGTCCGCGCCTGCAAACTCTCCACAATAGCAACCTCTTCAGCGGACCGGCAAGATCGACGACCTCTCGCCCCTGAAGAAGCAGCCCCACCTGTGCCTGTGGGACTCCAACACCAGCATTATAGTGTCACAACGATTAACCTCGCGACCATTCGTGCGCCCCACAAACTAGCGCTGCTCCGCGATATGATTTATGATGCGGACATTGATATTGAGGCTTTTCAGGAAGTGCATGTCGCCGATTTTTCACCACCACATGGCTTCACGGCGCATCTTTCTGCCGCTTCGGACACCAGTAATGGTGTTGCCATCATCTTACGAGAAGGTCTTCCTGTCGAAGATGTCCTATACCTCCCCAACGGCAGAGGTATGGCCCTTACTCTCTTTGGTGTACGCATCCTCAACATTTATGCGCCGTCGGGCTCCAGCTACCGTCTTGAACGCAATGCCTTCTTCGCAGATGAAGTTACACCCCTTTTTATCGGACCACACGATGGCTGGGTCATGGGTGGAGACTTCAACTGCACCCAGCGACCTCAGGTTCAATTGCCGCGTCACTCACCATGCGCAGCTCTGGAAACAGTCGTGACGCTGCTACAATTTGTCGACACGTGGAGACATGTTCACGGTGATCGTTTGGGCTTTACGTACTACACTGCGTACTCCTCTAGCCGACTGGATCGCATCTACATCTCGCGATCCCTAATTCAACACACACGACAGGCTGAAATCTGGCCTGTTGCTTTCTCAGATCATGAGGCTTACTTCTGCGACGTTGCTCTCACAAGACAGGCAGTATGGCACGGACGTGGTTTATGGAAACTGAACACGGCACTTCTTAATTCACCTGACTGTCGACTTCTAATAGAAGACACTTGGATCACATGTAATAGACGCCGTCCCACATATCTGTCTACCATATCCTGGTGGATCCAGTGTACGAAACCTGCTCTTCGAAAAACTTTGATCCGATATGGCAAAGATGTTGTCGCCTGGAGGAAGAGCACTATGGACTTTTACAACAGGATCCTACTAGAATGCTCCACGATGCCAGCCTCCCCTGAGCGCCATACAAGGATAAACCATGCTAAGTCCCAAATCTCCAATCTCATGTGAAGGCACTTGGAAGGAGCGATAGTACAATCTCGTACTGCTGATCGCATGCCTCATGAACATCCATCTATGAACCATATCATCCAAGAGCGCCAACATCGTCGCCGAAAATTTATTCCCATCCTAACAGACCAAGATGGGCGTCGCTACGTAACCCAATCTGCAATAGGGAATGTGCTTCACGCCCACTACGAGCAGCTCTACGCCGCAATTCCACATTGCCCAGAGTTGATCGAGGAAGTCTCACAGTTCAACTTCGGTGGTCTCCCAGGAGATGCGGCGATTGACTTGGTGTCAGAGGTGACTGATGATGAAGTCCGCGATGCGATCTGAGCAGGAACCATCAATCGCTCCCCAGGACCCGACGGTCTTCCCCTCGAATTTTATCGCACCTTCCGTGATTTGTTAGAGTCCACCTTCACCTCCATATGTCGGGAACTGATGTCTCTGGAAGTACCTGTGCCGGACTCTTTTATGGAAGGAATTATTATTCCTGTACATAAACCGCATGGTGGCAACAATATCAGTGATTATCGGCCACTCACCCTCCTTAACAGTTATATGAAAATCTTCACTCGCCTTTTGGCGGCACGACTTAAAACCGTTGCCCGATGTGTCGCCAGAACAAGCATCTCTGGGAGGGGATTATAATATCCGCATGGCTTCATGCCGCTACAGCGATATGATCGCTGTTACCCAGGCACAACGCCTCTCTGGGGCACTTGCGTCTTTGGACTTTAGTCAAGCTTTTGATAGGGTTGACCATTCGTTCCTTATGGCCGCTCTCCACCATATGGGTTTCCCAGTCGCCGTTATCACGGTAGTGATACGCCTTCTGCGGGGTGCTTCTTCCAGGATTATGTACAATGGCAGACTCACTCCTCCTATAAAAATAGGTCGATCCGTACGTCAAGGTTGCCCTCTATCAGCGATTTTGTGCGCCTTTTCCTTGGAATCCTTGCTATGTGGGCTCAGACAACGTTTGATAGGGTTGTCCATAGATGGATACCGATTCTGTTGCATGGCCTATGCTGACGATGTAGTCATCTGTTTGCGTAATGCCGACGAGGTTCGAGCTGTTTGACGTGGGTAGCACGGGACTCACTGTGGAGTGTGTTACACCTCTCACCACCGTAGATACCATTCGCTGTTTGGGAATAGACTTTTCATCTGATCTCCGGCGTTCAGCCGCCATCAACTGCAGACGTCTCCTTTTAATGATCAGAGCAGGTCTTATGGACCATCGCCTTCGATCCCTAGATATTCTCCAACGAGCTCGATATGTCAATATATATATCGCATCCCGAGTGCCCCATGCAGCACAAGGTCTACCTTTCCCGCTTACTATGGCACGTCGCATGTTGGCAGCGATGGCATCTTTCGTCAGCTCTGGGCTCTGGTTCAAAGTTAACTATGCAACCCTTATTCTTCCCTGTGAACGAGGTGGGATAGGTCTGTTCCACGTGCTGGATAGAGCTCGCGTCCTATTTGTGAGCTCCCAGATGACGGTATGGACACGATGCCCAACGAGCCTCACTGGTCTCCTCCTCACGGCATATACGCCGGCCTCACTGTCGGCCCCAGTGATGATCTCGGACGTTCCGGTCCAGTTCCATTATATACGATATTTCTTTCTTGAACTCAGTTATCTACGCCTCACCTCACCAAGACAGCTTTTACTCAAGACAAAGGCAGTATACAATGTTCTCCAATTAGGTCGTCCACCTAACCCGATTGAACAAAAGTTCCCCCAGGTAGACTGGCGTCATGTATGGCGCGCAGTTTTCGCACATTACCTTGACATGAATGTTCAATCTGTCTGGTACCTAACTATCAATGGTAAGAAAATCAATCAATCACGCCTTCATTGTATCCACCTCGCCCAATCACCTCTCTGTTTCACGTGTTGGGTCCCAGACCATGATGAACATCGGTTTGTTTGCGGACCGGCGGCGGAGGTTTGGCACTTCATTCGTCTAATTGTCGATTTTCTAACGCGGGACATTCCGGATCGGATTACTCCCCTTTCATTATTATTTCCGGATCGTGAATATTTTCTCGGACAAAGACCAATGCTGTGAATTGGATTCGCGGACATGCCATTCACTACCTATTTGGACAAACTGTAGACTCTGTACTCGATTTTTGGACATACCTCAATGACAGTCATTATGTCGACAGACAATTTTTCTCGAACTTCCTTGGGAGTGCTTTCCACGACCCGCCTCGCAGCTGGAATGTGTTAAGCCAAGAGAGAGGAACGTTTCCTGTTTGAACCAATGAACATTTCTGAACATTTGGACAGAACACATAAATTTCGAGAAGACGTGACTCAACATATTACCAGCGGGGCGCAGAAGGCCTCTGATCAGTGACACAACAAAACAAAAGAAAAACAAAAAAAACATAACTACAATAAAAATAAAAATAAAAATCAGAAAAAAGAAGATATTGTTTTGTTTGTGAGGATAGCCCTAACCTTGATTTTCTATATTTACCCTGGTAGATAGGCAGCTCTCTGGGGTAGGTTTAGTCAGGAGCCAACGACTGAAGGGGAACAGATTTTTTTTCTTTTTTTTTTAGGATGAAAAGTGGCGGTAGCACTTGGTTCTTTTTTTTAGTTCCATTTCATAAAAGGGTTAACTAATGAAAAAAAGAAAAAAGTGGTAAGGGGTCTGGAACGTTCCAGCGCCTCGGCTGGGGCAATTCACCCCAGCCGGGCCGGGGTTCAATCCCTGGATGGCGCTGGAATTTTCAGACTTCCGAACACTAGCTTTATATATATATATATATATATATATATATATATATATATATATATAAGGCTTCGGACTTCAGATCCGAAGATTGCAGTTTCGAATCCTGTCACGGTCGTGTTTTTCCAGTTCTGAAAATGAAACATACCGTTTTAATATAGCAATTGAGCAGTACGAAACCGTCTGAATGTTGCAGTTGACCATTTTCAGCTTGGAGGTGCTGTTGAGCTTGAAACACACACAACAAGACCGGTGTTAACTAGCGAAATGGACGGCAGAGTGCCGTCCCCGTGAGTTTTGACTGGCACTTGCACATCTAAAACAACGTCGGAGGGCAACTCGTTCGGCTTTTGAGTCACATCAAGTATGTGTGTTACTTTTGACGCCACTAGCTCTGCAGGTTTTCATGAAATTCCTTTACCTCTCAGAAATTATTATGAAATAAAAGTGAAGTACGTGACGATTGTGACGTTAGGAAAACATTAGGCAGCATGGAGAGATTCTGTATGGGACCAACCAACCCAAACGAGTACTGTGTGACGTGCTGCCCGGCAGATATTAAACGAGGCAGCCGGCTAGCTCAGTCGGTAGAGAGTGATACTCTTAATCCCAGGGTTGTGGGTTCGAGCCCCACGCTGGGCTAAACGGAATTTTGTTCCGCTGCAGATGTAAATTACCGTTTTTCTGGTTAACATGATGTAATGGAAATAGCAACATTAAACTTTGCCTACGTCTCTGTCAGTCGCAAGGAAACTGTATTTGAAGGTGAATGTGATTTTGTAGACATGTGTGCAAGACATGTTCTGAAATGCAAGTGTTGTTATTTGGAGAGCACATCGGTTACGTGTCAGATGTGTAGCGTAGCAGTAATGGGTCGCCATAGCTGCAAATATTAGCCTGTAATATGAAGTGTTGTCAGCTGAAGTCTGATGATGCAGACGACCGTAAGGACGAAGCACGCAAGGTTACCGTTTGGCCGCGCATCTTTAGCTCAGTGGTAGAGCACTGGTCTAGTAAACCAGGGGTCGTAGGTTCCCTCCTCACAGGAGGAAGACGTATTTTGGAAATCAGTTGCGCGTCGTGGCCGTATAGCAAAAAGTATCTGTGATGACGAACAAATAGCGACAGCCGTTTTATTAAGAATTACTCTCAGATGTGATTATGGCGAATGGCGCAGATAAAGCGTTTGCCAAAGCGGTACAGCATAAGGTGGGACGAGGCAGTCTGAATTATATTTTGTAGATGTATTTCTCACATATCTCAGAGCCTCTCGCGTTCGTCGTCGTCGCCGCCGCTTCTGCAGAAGTAGCAAATTGCCATCGTAGCAAATGCGGCGAGGGACGCCCTGTCTTCGATTCCGAATGCACAAAGTGTGTGGTCTTGTTTCTGAGTGAATATTTGGTCGGTCTCGTAAGAGGTTGAATGTAACGAATGGGTGGGAAAGAGCAAGGGGCAGCGGCTGTGTAGAACGAAAACACAAATCCTCAGGGGTGTGAGCGTTTCAGATGAGTCGTATAAAAGTTATAGTTGGTCGTCAGTGTCCGTGTGGCCTAATGGATAAGGCGTCGGACTTCGGATGTGAAGATTACAGGTTCGAATGCTGTCACGCTCGTGTTTTTCCAGTTCTGAAAACTAAACATAACGTTTTAATGTAGCAATTGAGCAGTACTATGCCGACCATTTCGCTAGTTAACACCGGTCTTGTTGTGTGTGTTTCAAGCTGAAGAGCATCTCCAAGCAGAAAATGGTCAACAGCAACATTCAGACGGTTTGGTACTTCTCAATTGCTACATTAAAACGGTATGTATTTTTTTCACTGCTGGAAAAACACGACCGTGACAGTATACGAACCTGCAATATTCGGATCTGAAGTCGGACGCCTTATCTTTTTTTTTATTTTTACTTTGGACGTTGTGGTTTTTCCTTTATTTTATTTTATGTTTTTTATTTGTTTTTTTTATTTGCCCTGTTTGGTTCTTGAATGTTGTAATTTGTTTTTACCTTTTTTTCTGTTGTGGTTTTTTTTTCGTACATAATACCGTGTAGAAGCCGTAGTCACTTCTTAGAGATTAATAAAATAGGTCACTCAGTCCACTGTTTGCTTGTTACTTCCTTATAGTTTCTATCGTGTTGTTCGTTTTTATCCTATGCCTGTCCTATGACTATGTTCAACATGTTGCCGTAGTTTTTTTTATGGTCACTGTATTTTTTTGATTCCCAATAAGCGGAATCCATATAGATGATGAAATCAATTGAATTGTCAGATCCATTCCTTCCAATTAAGTAATGTGTGTAGTTACCCATGAGCCACATGACAGCGTTATTTTTGCGTTCTGGAAATAATGTCACTTCAGGCTGTAATAATATTTGAGGTGTATAATGGCGGCCATCACTTCTGGTGAGGAGTGCAATCTTCCGTCTGATCCATGTCCAATTGTGAAATTGTCCTCTGCACGTGAATCTGTGTTGAAGTGTGTCCACGAATCCACACTTAGTGCAGTGATTTGTAGCACACAGTCCTATCTGATAAAGTTTTGCATTGGTTGGTACAGTGTCGCTGACTACCTTGTACAAAGTGGAAGCCACGTTTGTTGAATGGATTTTGAGGCTAAGGTTTTTCCGTACAGTACGCCATATGACGTTCGGATATTTGATTTCTATGGTATTTTGTGTATCCGATTTGTGCCATGTATTTAGAATCTCCTTTGTAGTTATATTTGACTTGTACATTGTGCGTGCCTCTAACTAGCCGACCTCAATATAAAATTTCTTGATATGCGTTAGTGTGTTGTTTAGTTAGCCCACATTCACCGGGGGTTGCAGGGAACCTGGCTGGACTATTGTGAGTAGTCGGGAGGTGATGTTATTTCTGTTCTTATTAATCATAAACAGGGTTCTTTTGATGTAATGTGGAGTTGCCTTTGTAACCAAATTAGTTAGCCCTAACCCGCCCATCAGTCTTGCTTTGGGCACACTGTCCAGTCGAACTTTGCCTTTCCACAAGTAGCTATTTGCAAGACGCATTACCTTTTTCACCTGGAACGTCGGTGCTGGGAATATTTGTGCTACAAAACAGGCTTTAGAAAACACCTAGGTGTTAATTAATTGAACATTTTGCAATAAATTCGCGGATCGCCAAAGAAGTTCTCTTAACGCACCCTGTATTTTGTTCGCTGTGTCCCGCCAATTTACTGCAGCCATCCTCATTGGACAATTGTTCATAGTAATGCCTAGTGTTTTGTGGGAATCAACTAGTGACGCCCATTGGCTGCGTACCCTGTCAAACCCTCTTAGGTTTAAGATTTTACTCTTATGGGTGTTCACTTTTGCACCAGAGGCGCGACTATATTGACGTATCGTCTCTTCCAGAATTGTCTCCTCCGTTTCTAAGGACGATGCCCACGTCATCGGCATATGCTTTTGCTGTAAACGTGACTCCGGAGATTGTGACACCACTTAATTTGTCGCTGAGTTGCCGTAGCAAAGGTTCAAGTGCTAGAACATACAAAAGCATTGATAACGGGCTCCCTTGTGGAACTCCCCTCTCTATATGAATAGTTTTCGTCGGCTGTCCGTTGACGTAAGCCTTGGCAGTTATTCCGGTCATCATCTGATGGATTACTCTAACTGCTCGATCGTCAAAAGCCAGATGTTTAAATATGAGGTCCACGTATCGGTGGCTGACATGGTCAAATGCCTTGCAGAAATCGACGAAGTATATTGCACACCTGATGTCAGTGACTGCCACGATAGAAATGAGTTCTCTGTATTTCGAGATGACCGACATGATCGTCCGGCCCGGGAAACAGGCTTGATGGCCTTTTATTACTATTCTGAGAAGTGGTGTGAGTCTCTCCTTAAGTGCTCGTGCAATGGTCTTGTAATCATAGTTCATCAACATTAAGGGGCGAAACTGATCGATGTTCTTGTGTCCTTTACTTTTCGGAATCAAGACTAGTTTTCCTTCCTTAAGTTCAGTTGGTAATTCTCCTCCTTGTAAGGTTTCGTTTATTATATCCGTGAATGTTGACCCAATAATATGCCAAAACTTGTGATAAAATTCTTTTGGTAATCCATCTGGAACCGCCGATTTGTTGGAAGGTGACGTCTTTACGAGATGTAATATTTCGTCCTCTGCAAAGGCAGCAAGCAGACAGTTATTTTCATCAGTAGTGATCCGTTCCGTTAATAAGTGTAAAGTTTCAGGACGTGCAGTCTCGGCAGTCTGGTCTTTAGCGTAGAGGTGAGCGAAATGCTGATGTATGGCGCGCACCATGTCATTTTTGTCGGTAATTACAGTCCCGTCTTCGAGTTTGAGGTGTTCATTAAAACTGCGTCGCCTATTAAGTTGGTGTTTGATCAGGTGAAACATTGAAGTAGTTTCTTCCTGTAGTAGAGACTTCGCCTTTGATTTAAGTTTTCATCCCTCCAACTGCCGGCGTGTGATGCTTAGAAGCTTCGCTTTTATTTTTCGAATTTGCTCTAGGTGAGTAGCACCTACATTATGATTGTCATGTAGTTCTCGCAATACCGTATAATAAAATTCGATTGTCTTTTTGCCATCTCTAGTTTTTTGAAAACTGTGTGACTTAAGGATTGCCGATGTTTAGGTTTGGCAAACTTGACCCAACATTCGATTTTAGATCCGTATTTATGCACTTATTTGAAACATGCCGTCCATGTGGCTTTGATCCAGTCTTCCAGTTCGTCATCTTTGAGATGGGCAATGTTGAGCATCCACTGACTGCGGTAAAATTTAGTAGGTTGTCTTGCTAAATTGATAGTCATAGAAAACCCACAGTGATCCGAGCAGTATGTCGGGATTATTTCCACATCCAACACGTTATGAATTAGATTCTCCGGCACATACTGCCTATCAATCCGACTGCATGATGTCGAAGTGAAATGCGTGAACTTGACTAGCGTAGGGAATTTGACTTCCCATGCATCTTTGTACTTCATGTTTTTAATTAAGTCATGCAGCTCCTTGCTGTAATTAAAATGCGGCACCTGATCTTTCCTGTTAACTACACAATTGAAGTCGCCACCAATTATTACAGACGCAGGATTTTTCCTCAGCAAGTAGACAATGCCATCCTTGAAAAAATTAGCTCTCTTCGCTTTGTTGGTGTTACCGGACGGTGCATAAACAGTTACAACGGTGACATCAAATATTTTACAACTAAGGCCTCTTCCTGTATCCAGTTTATCCAACAACATTACCGGTAAACCTTCACGAGTTAAAATTGCGGTTCCTGTATTTGCGTCCGGTAGGACATTATAAAATATTTGAAAACCGGGTACGGTGAAATCAGTGAATAACACTTCTTGCAACAACACAACATCCGCCTCTGTTTCATAGATAAATTGTTTTACACTACATTTTTCAAATCTGACGTTATCCTGTTAACGTTAATAGTTATTATTTTATAAGCTTGAATCATCCGAGAAGGTTAATTGTCATGTAGGGGTGTCAAAGTAGAGGGGGCACACAAAATTCGAGATGTACACTTCGCCCAGTGTGCACAATGTATTGAGGGGAAGGAAAGTCAGCCTGAAGTCCGCCGCTTTTTCACTAAATGGCTGCACCTGTGCCAGTGTCTTTCGTTACATTTGCTATCGCATGAAAAGCAGGCACGGTGAGACTTAATATAGACACTTCCTGTAGAAGTACAACATCGGCTGCAGACCCGTAGATAAACTGTCGCAATAACCCTGTCTTCAAAGCTGTCGTGAACTTGTTAATATTAAGAGACAGAAATTTATATGCCTGGGTCGTGCCCATCGGAGGAGGGAGAAAGCTGCATTGCATTAGCGGCCCAGTCCATCGCACTGTTACACTGCGAAGTGACAGTGCCAGGTTCGCGTCCTGATTCCGCGGCAACTCTAATCGGAGTCTTCCTTCGGGCCGCGGAGACATTTGGTTTGGGTTTAGTTGTCCGTCGT
This sequence comes from Schistocerca gregaria, assembly GCF_023897955.1. Lineage (NCBI taxonomy): Eukaryota > Metazoa > Arthropoda > Insecta > Orthoptera > Acrididae > Schistocerca > Schistocerca gregaria. Next base: position 5,489,552 of record NC_064926.1, read on the forward strand.
CCACTAGCCGGGATTTCCATGGCAGAAGGCGGGGTGGGCGGATCATGACTGAAGTCGGTAGCCGGAGTGCCGGCTTCCTCCACTGGAGCTAACTCGTACGAAGACGCGGCGGCGGAAGGCAAGGTGTGTTTGTTTGTATCCACACGGTCTGTTGGTAAACAGTCGTCCGGCTTCCCAGGTTGGTTGAGTTCATGAAGGGGCAGGTTGGTGTTGACAACGGGCTCCAGACCAACTTCTTCATCGTGTGTCTCTAGAGCCGACATCGGACGGTCGTCCTCTTGTTGTGCGTCCAAGTCGTGTTGTGGCAGGCCGGCCGGCGGCGTCACAACAGTTAGCTGTGAACACTGGCCGGCACTGTTGTTTACCGACGCCGCCGTGGAAGCAGCGGCGTAAGAGCCCTCATCTATGCTGTCCACGGCAACGTTTTCCTGCGAGGGAGGGTTTGCGTCCGTGACCGAGATCGGGTCGTTGATCGACAACTCTTCATAAGTTCCACTATCGTCACAGGTACGGCGTCGTTTGTTACCGACTGATAACGTTGTGCTGACAGCAAGTGGAAGCTTCTCGCTCTTCTGCGCTAATGGCGGGAAGGACTCGTTGCTGAGATCAGGTTCAACGGCCTCTGATGTACCGGATGGCAAAGGTGTCTCCTCCAAATTCTGATGTTGGGGTCATAATATCAGCTAGTGTCAACCTCTGGCGTTTTTGTAAGGTGTTTTTAAGGACGAAAATACGCCGAGGACAATCACTGCGTAGATGCCCGCTCTCGTTACAAATATAACAAGTTTCTACTTGCCCACTATAAACGACATGTGCTTTATAGACACAGACCACGATATTCGAGGGAATATTGACATTAATGCTCATATCAACAAAACGAACCCCACTGTAGCATTGCAATTTGTGTTGGCTAGACCATTTTTCCATTCTGATTTGCCGAATATCACCGTATTTAGCAAGAACATCTTTCAATAGGTAATGTTCAACTTCTGCTGGCAAATTGAATACTCGAACCTGTTTATATTCTACATCGGCATTGGTGATTAACACGGTACTCACCGATTGGTCGCGATGATGGAATTCCGCCTTTCCTAAAGTTTTCTGCAATATCTTCTCCAGTTGTAACGGAGTGAGAAACTTGACAAGAAACAGTAATCCGCCATATCATAGTACGCTGTGTGAACCTGGTGAGAAGTTATCCCAATTACATCTACAATCCAATCATGAATTTCCAGAGAGCTTGGTTGCACACGACGCGATGCCTTGACAAACTCAAAACATAATGTATTCTTACGGGGAACCGATTTAGCCATAACTGTAACGATAAGCGGCCTAAACCGCTAGTATGAGAAAAAAACAATAAGAGTACACAAAAACGCAAAATAACACGAGAAAAAAACACAATCACAGTCACAAAAACGATGTAAACACGCCTTGCGGCGCTACGACGGCACGGAAGTGAAGGCACGTCCGAACGCTGTCGCGTGTCAAGCGGAACTGATCCATTAGGCCACACGGTCACTGACGACCAAGTGTAACTTGTATACGACTCATCTCGAAACGCTCACACCCCTTAGGATTTGTGTTTTCGTTCTACACTGCCGCTGCCCCTTGCTCTTTCCCAAACATTCGTTACATTCAACCTCTTTCGAGACAGAACAAATATAGACTGGGAAACAAGACCACACACTTTGTGCATTCGGAATCGAAGGCAGGGCGTCCCTCGCCGCATTTGCTACGATGGCCATTTGCTACTTCTGCAGAAGCGGCGACGACGACGTCGACCGCGAGAGGCTCTGACACATGTGAGAAATACATCTATAAAATGTAATTCAGACTGCCTCGTCCCACCTTATGCTGTACCGCTTTGGCAAATGCTTTATCTGCGCCATTCGCATTAATCACATCTGAGAGTAATTCTTAATAAAACGCCTGTCGCCAATTGTTCGTCATCACAGATACTGTTTGCTATACAGCCACGACACGCAACTGATTTACAAAATTCGACTTCCTTCTTTGAGGATGGAACTGACGACCCCTGGTTTACTAGACCAGTGCTCAACCACTGAGCTAAAAAGGCGCGGCCTAGCGGTCCTTTTGCGTACTTTATCCTTACGGTCGTCTGGATCAACAGACTTCAGCTGACAACACTTCATATTACCGACTAATATTTGCAGCTATGGCGACCCATTACTGCTTGGCTACACATCTGACACGTAACCGATGTGCTCTCCAAACAACAACACTTGCATTTCAGAGCATGTCTTTCACGCATGTCTACAAAATCACCTTTACCTTCAAATACAGTTTCCTTGCGACTGACAGAGACGTAGGCAAAGTTTAAAGTTGCTATTTCCATTACATCACGTTAATCAGAAAAACGGTAATTTACATCTGCAGCGGAACAGAATTCCGTTCCGCCCAGCGTGGGGATCGAACCCATGACCCTAAGATTAAGAGTCTCATTCTCAACCGACTGAGCTAGCCGATCTGCCTCGGAGAATACCTGCCGGGTAGCCCGTCACACAGTAATCGTTTGGGTTGGATGGTCCCATACAGAATCTCTCCATGCTGCCTAATGTTTTCCTAACGTCACACTCGTCACGTCATATGTCAGAGCCTCTCGCGGTCGTCGTCGTCGTCGTCGTCGTCGTCGTCGTCGTCGTTGCCGCTTCTGCAGAAGTAGCAAATGGCCATCGTAGCAAATGCGGCGAGGACGCCCTGCCTTCGATTCCGAGTGCACAAAGTGTGTGGTCTTGTTTCCCAGTCTATATTTGGTCGGTCTCGTAAGAGGTTGAATGTAACGAATGGGTGGGAAACAGCAAGGGGCAGCGGCAGTGTAGAACGAAAACACAATTCCTCAGGGGTGTGAGCGTTTCGAGATGAGTCGTATACAAGTTATACTTTATCGTCAGTGACCGCGTGGCCTAATGGATCAGGCGTCGGATTTCGGATCTGAAGAATATAGGTTCGAATGCTGTCACGCTCGTGTTTTTCCAGTTCTGAAAAAGAAACATACCGTTTTACTGTAGCAATTGAGCAGTACGAAACCGTCTGAATGTTGCTGTTGACCATTTTCTGCTTGGAGATGCTCTTGAGCTTGAAACACAAATACTAAGACCGGTGTTAACTAGCGAAATAGTCGGCAGAGTGCCGTCACCGCGAGTTTTGACTGGCACTTGCACATCTAAAACAACGTCGGAAAGTAACTTGTTCGGCTTTTGAGTCACATCAAGTATGTGTGTTAATTTTGACGCCCCTAGCTCTGCAGGTTGTCATGCAGTTAATTTACCTCTCAGAAATGATTATGAAATAAAAGTGAAGTACGTGACGAGTGTGATGTTAGGAAAAAATTTGGCAGCATGGAGAGATTCTGTACGGGACCACCCAAACCAAACGAGTACTGTGTTACGTGCTACCCGGCTGGTATTCACCCAGGCAGCCATCCTAGCTCAGTCGGTAGAGCATGAGACTCTTAATCTAAGGTTCGTTGGATCGAGCTCCACGCTTGGCCGAAGGGAATATTGTTCCGCGGCAGATGTAAATTACTGTTTTTCTGATTAACGTGATGTAATGGAAATAGCAACTTTAAACTTTTACTACGTCTCTGTCAGTCGCAAGGAAGCTGTATTTGAAGGTGAAGGTGATTTTGTAGACATGTGTGAAAGACATGTTCTGAAATGCAAGTGTTGTTGTTTGGAGAGCACATAGGTTATGTGTCAGATGTGTAGCCAGGCAGTAATGGGTCGCCATAGCTGCAAATATTAGTCGGTAATATGAAGTGTTGTCTGCTGAAGTCTGATGATCCAGACGACCGTAAGGACGAAGTACGCAAAAGTACCGCTAGGCCGCACCTCCTTAGCTCAGTGGCAGTCGCGCTTCAGCTGTGCTACCGTGTGGACGTTGTATTGCTGCGCTCCGATTGTGTTGTTTACATACGTGTTCTGCTGTTCTCTCCTTTGCTGTCTGTCCGTTTATCTTCGTGTTTGTGGTTCTTCGTTAGTGATTGGCTGTTTTTTACCGTTGTGTCACTCACCTGGATTTCGGTTTTTTAACCGGAATTTCATCTCTGCTCTGAATCATGTCTACAAACGTAAGGAAGATCACACTGGTCTTCTCTTTCGACAAGGAAACCCGTCATATCCAGCCAACGTCACTGGAAATACACGATTGGATTACTGAGGTAATTTGTGTCAACTCTGATTCTGTTCATACAATGCAGTTAGACAACGATAAATACTGTATTTTTGTTAAGTTTGAGAGCTCGGTGACGATAGATAAACTTTTAGCTAAGTGGGGTAGTGAAGTATAATTCACTCACAGAGACGTATCGAAGAGCCAAGTCCGGATCTGGCGAGCTGATATTGTTTACACTACTTTTCGCGTGCTTAACTTACCTATTGGAATTGATAATAATTTAGTTAAGAATGCACTTTGCAAGTATGGTGACGTGAAAGCTGTTACTAATGAACGTTGGTCTCGTCACTACAAAATGCCGTGTTTTAACGGGATTCGATCTGTGGAGATGGACATTAAGACCAATATTCCGACTCATATATTTGTAAATGGCTACAGGGCGCAAATTGTGTATTCAGGTCTGGTACCAACCTGTCATGTTTGTAATGAGTCGGGCCACTTTAGACAGAATTGTCCGCGGCGTGTTTTTGTATTAAAAAGCAATCTAACGCAACGACAGAAACTGACCCTCAACGATGTCTTGCCAAATAATTTATCTGTCCCGTTGGGTGTGGATACTGCCCAAGATGATTTATCTGTACATGACATTACTCAGTTTCCAAGCTGAGATCGAAAGGCTGACCTTGACACCCCCGCATCCACCGAATTTCAGACAAAAAAAAACGGCCCCATCCTATAACTCATAGCTGTTCTGACGACGAGTTGTCTGACAAATCTCACTCCGCACGCAAACAAAAACAATGCGAGGAGGAGGTAATGCCACAACTCCCGGAAATGCAGATGGACGCTTGTAAACAATCAGATCGTAAACAGTTGGTGGGAAACTGCGAAGACGGGGATGCTTCTAGCAATAAACGCGAAACATCAGGAGGGGACACAGTTAGCAAAGACGAGCAGCCTTCTGAAAGTCATGAAAAACCTGTAGTGTGTCTTTCACAGCCCTCTGTAATAGCTAGTGCTTCCCCGAGGGATACGGATCACACGACAGTACTAAGCAGTGCTGGCCGTGTCGTACAGTTGGACGATCCGACAGTTTCGGCGTCACAACCGACCACCACAAAAACCCGTCACGGAGCCTTCGGATGCTCCACGAAAGAAGTTAAAGCCACAACCGAATATCAATGCTTCTCGTAGTCAATCGAAATTAAAAAGCGTGAAAGGTGACACGAAACCCCATAATGTGCGCTACGAAACTGTCAGGCACGGGTCATTGAAAGAATCTCCTGAAGAACTTCCTGATAACCAATCATCTACTGACGCAGACGGAAAATCTCAAACTTAGACTGCAACAATACTGTAATTTGCAACCTCTCAATGGGACATTCTGTTCTGTCTAATTTTTCTATGTCTACTAAGTAACAAGTTAGTCTCATGTTGCTAATTTATTCACTGTCCTAACATCCATCACGTAATAGCGCAATGACCCAGTGTTATACTATTGCTACTGTCAATATAAATAAAATACGGTCGGTATTGAAAATAACAGAGCTAAAATAATTTTTATATGATTCGGGAACTGATATAGCCTTGTTGCAGGAAGTTGTCACGTCGGATTTAAATATTCCCGGATATGTAGCTCACCTAAATGTCTCCCACGAAACTATCGTGGGAACAGCTTTTTTAATCCTGGATGGGATGCCAGTGACTGAAGTAGAACGACTGGAATCTGGAAGGGGAATAGGGCTCAAGATTTATGACGTGTCCTTTATTAACCTGTATGCCCCTTCCGGCAGATTACATCGATCGGACAGAACACGATTTTTTACAGACGCGGTAATACACTTATTACGTAAAAACCCCAGTCACCTTATAATGGGGGGGGGGGGGGGGGTGATTTTAATTGCGTCCTGAACAGGAAAGATCAGATTCCGAATTTTAATTATTCTGCTGAGTTAAAACATCTCGTTACTAGCTTAAAGCTAAAGGATGCTTGGAAATGAAAACACCCTGCTATTGTCGAATACACTTATGCAACTTCCAATGCATGCAGCAGACTTGATAGATTTTACATTACCGAAAATCTCAAAACAGCTCTATTGAAAACAGAAACGATTCCTGTCTATTTTTCGGATCATTCCGGTGTGTTGGCCTGTATAAATTTACAAGCGCAGCCAATACGCCGCTTCAAAAACCAGTGGAATTTAAATGTCTCGCTGTTACAAGACCTTGAATTAGAAGATCGAGTAAAAGACGCATGGGCGTTATGCCTGCGTGCTCTTCCTACATATGCGACTACCATCGACTGGTGGACAAAAATGGCAAAGCCGAAACTTAGGAAGACGATAATGCAATATAGCTTTCAGAGGGCCAGGGATCTTAAAAACACTATACAGTTCTATTACTCAGTACTCAGAGAGCTATATGGTCAAACACCTGGTTCACATCTTCGTCAGACAGATATCAAAAAAATTAAGGCTAAATTACTCAGCATTAAGAGGCATCAACTGGAAGGACTTAAAATAAAATCGAAGGCGAAATCTGTATCAGAGGACGAGACAACTTCCCTATACCAACTTTTGAAGCACGCCAAAAACAGGAGAACAATGCTTATCGACGAATTACGGGCAACGAATGGTACAAATCTTAGGATACAAAAAGATATTCTGAATGAGATCTATCGCTACTTCGATAAATTATATTCTGAAAATTCCAGCTGCGAGGAATCTATTGATGATTTCCTCGACTTTCTTGTACCACAGCTGACTGATGATGACAACGTTACCTTCCTGTCACACGTTTGTGATGAGGACGTTTATGAGACTCTGTGTACCTCCCCTCTGAAAAAATCCCCAGGTCCCGATGGTCTACCTGCAGAATTTTATGTTCAATACTGGCCGATAGTGGGAGGGACAATTACAGCGATTGTAAATGAAGTTCTTCAGGGCGCAATGATACCCTCTGAATTTAAAGAACGTAAAATATTCCTTATCCCCAAAACTAAAGGACACAAAGATCTTACTAACTTCCGGCCGATTTCGTTACTGAATGCGGACTATAAAATAATAGCAAGAATTCTCAACAAGAAAATTTCATCCTTAGCAAGTAGACTGATTAGTCCGTATCAACACTGCATTGCAGGTAAAACTCTGTTTCACAATTTAGCGGAATTTCGGGATATAATTGCAATCACTTCAGTAACTAACATCAAATGTGCCCTGGTTTTCCTGGATTTTCATAAAGCATTCGATCTCGTGAATCATATCTACCTTTTCAAGACATTACAAAAGCTCGGTTTCCAGGAACGAGCCTTAAACGTAATACAAAATGTGGCGACAGGAATAAACGCATGCATAGCAGTTAACAATCAGGCTACGAGAAAATTCCAAATACGACGCGGTGTTCCTCAGGGAAGCCTTCTTTCTATGTCTTTATTTGCCATTTCATTGGACCCATTTCTTAAACTTATTCACGATAAATTATCAGGTATAACACTGTCTGGGTACAAAACAGCTATAAAAGCTTATGCTGATGATGTAGGCGTCATAATCAGAAATAATGAAGATGTAGCTATGTTAGCTGCAGTGATTCAGACTTACTGCAGTGCGTCTGGGGCAAATTTAAATGAGAAGAAAAGCAAAATTTTACATCTTAGGAGTTTTGAGCACATAAACGTAGAGTGGGCAAAGTTGGTCAGGCAGCATACGACGCTTGGTGTCTCATTAACTGCATGCCCAATGAAAATGACTGCTTTGAATTGGAAAGCTGCGGCACGGAAAGTGCAGGGTGCTATAAGGGAAAACTTATCACGGAATATGAATCAGATGCAGAGGATTAAGTACATCAACACGTGTATCTTAGCTACAGCATACCACACAGCTCAGCTCTTTCCACTACCTAAAATGATAGCCAAGAACATAATGTCAAGAATCACAAAATTTCTGTGGAAAGGAGAACTGTTTCGAGTAACCGCCAAAGTGGCCACCTTACATCCCCGGAACGGTGGTTTAGGTCTAATCAATATTACCAACAACGCCTCTGCACTCTTCGTGAAAAGGCAAATAAATATCATTAGGGAAGTGCCGGAAAGTATTTCAAGCCGACTCTTTGAAATTCTGAAACCTCGCAGCCTGCAGCCTCCTATTGATGTGCAAAAAATTAACAATCGTCTCCAGCACGTGCGAGCTTTTTATATTGAACTTAGCTACTTGAGGGACGAAGTTACACAGCTGCGTCACCTCACGTCAAGAGATATTATGCGGGTCTGGCAGACAGATGAAGGAAAGAATAAAGTAGAGAGACAGTTTCCTCACATACACTGGACTACTATCTGGCAAAACATCAATTTAAAAGTTCTGCCTTCTGACATAAGAACAGCATGGTACATAGCCGTTAATAATGTCATTAGCACCAACGAAAGATTATATGAAATCGGCCTCAGTGACACCAATCTATGTCAACAGTGTCGACTAGTGGACACAATTACCCACAGATACACCTGCGGCGGCAATATACGTATCTGGAATTGGCTCAAAGTGCAAATAGCTCTTATTACAAGGTCTTCACCTCAGTACATCCCGCTGTCACTGCTGCACAGACCACAAGACCGTTATTTTCCAGAGACGAAGAATAATGCCGTCTATTGGCTCCTAGGAAATTATGTAACTTATGTGATTCATGACACTGGAACTGACACCGTTACAGATTTCAAGATATACTTACAGTGCAAATACCAAAAATTACGTACGTACGTAGACCACAAGAAGAAATATGGTAATATGCTACAAATTCTATTTGATAGAATGGGGATAGGTTAAAAACCATCAACTTCAAGCACACAGTATTGAGTAACTATATTACTATGTGCAGAGGCATTGTTTGTTTCATTTCTTATACTTTCATTTTTGTTGATTTTCCACTATGAAAAAATGGTCAAAAACGACAATTAATATAAATTAGAAAAACAATTCAAAAATTAATGCTGGAACAACAAGTAGAAGATTGAGCTGTAATTTTCTTTTTGTGCACACAAAGAGCCATTACTTATTTCACGAGCGAATACTTTTCATTTACTCAAGATAAAATTAAAAAACCATACAAAAAAGAGGAAATATAATTCTAAAAAATAAAAAATAAATTTAAAAATTATATTTTAAGAAAATTTGCTAAAGCAGGCAAATGTATTTTTGCATCATAGGACTGACATGGTCGAAAATCAGTGATGGGTATGGTGGAGACATTGTGGCCAGGCCTCAGATTATGTTGACCCCTGCCCGCCTTGCCTCATCTGCCTATTACAAATGAAAAAAAAAAAAAATTGTTAGAGAAAAAAAGTGGTTCAGGCGTCTGAAAAAAAACAAAAAAAAGTCGTAGAGCATAAAAAAAGTGGTTAAGGCGTTGGACTGCTAATCCAATGTGCTCTGCACGCGTGGGTTTATTATAATTTAAAAAAAGTGGCTAGGATACCTGGCTCTCATACAGGAGGCCCGGGTTCGATTCCCGGTACCGGAAATGCACATTTTGTTGCTCCTCTTATGAAAAAAAAAGTGGTAGAGCAATGGTCTAGTAAACCAAGGGTCGTGAGTTACATCCTCACAGGAGGAAGTCGAATTTGGAAATCAGTTGCGCGTCGTGGCCGTATAGCAAACAGTATCTGTGATGACGAACAATTAGCGACAGGCGTTATACTAAGAATTACTCTCAGATGTGATTCAGGCGAATGGCGCAGATAAAGCATTTGCCAAAGCGGTACAGCATAAGGTGGGGCGAGGCAGTCTGAATTAGATTTTATAGATGTATTTCTCACATATCTCAGAGCCTCTCGCGGTCGTCGTCGTCGTCGTCGTCGTCGTCGTCGTCGCCGCTTCTGCAGAAGTATCAAATGGCCATCGTAGCAAATGCGGCGAGGGACGCCCCGCCTTCGATACCGAATGCAGAAAGTGTGTGGTCTTGTTTCCCAGTCTATATTTGGTCGGTCTCGTAAGAGGTTGAATGTAACGAATGGGTGGGAAAGAGCAAGGGGCAGCGGTTGTGCTGAACGAAAACACAATTCCTCAGGGGTGTGAGCGTTTCGAGATGAGGCGTATACAAGTTATAGTTGGTCGTTAGTGACCGTGTGGCCTAATGGATAAGGCGTCGGACTTCGGATCTGAAGATTACAGGTTCGAATGCTGTCACGCTTGTTTTTTTCCAGTTCCGAAAAAGATACATACCGATTTAATGTAGCAATTGAGCAGTACGAAACCGTCTGAATGTTGCTGTTGACCATTTTCTGCTTGGAGATGATCTTGAGCTTGAAACACACACAACAAGACCTGTGTTAACTAGCGAAATGGTCGGCAGAGTGCCGTCATCGCGAGTTTTTACTGGCACTTGCACATTTTAAACAACGTCGGAAGGTAACTCGTTCCCCCTTTGAGTCACTTCAAGTATGTGTGTTAATTTTGACGCCACTAGCTCTGCATGTTGTCATGCAATTCCTTTACCTCTCAGAAATGATTATGAAATAAAAGTGAAGTACGTGACGAGAGTGACGTTAGGAAAACATTAGGCAGCATGGAGAGATTCTGTAAAGGACCACCCAACCCAAACGAGTACTGTGTGACGTGCTACCCGGCAGGTATTCGCCGAGCCAGCCTGCTAGCTCAGTCGGCGAAGATCGCTGTGGTCTCGTGCTTAGCGTGAGCAGCTGCGGAACGAGAGGTCCTTGGTTCAAGTCTTCCCTCGAGTGAAAAGTTTATATTTAGAGTCGAGCCGCGGCCGTCGTGCAGGTCGGACGTGCCTGGAGCGTGGTTATTTGCTCAGCTGTGGCCTGCAGTGCGGCACGTGATGAGTCGAGGGCCGTTGCGGTGCGTATAACATATTGTTGTTAACGAAAAAAACCTAAAATGGATCACCCAGAGCGGAAAGATACTTTGAAGTTTATGTTTGATGGAAGTTTTTCTCGATCGTAATATTACGAAGTCGAACGATTTCTCGATGAAGACGTAAAATTGCCTCCCACCGATATCATTGGTATCCATTTGTCTATTGTCAGTAGTACAGTTTATATCAACTAGCGTGACCCAAAATTGTGCGACAAAATCATCGATTCATGTGGCGGTACCTATAAATTTCGACACAGTGACGGGAATGTTGGTGAGGTGACTGTTGTCCACGCTGGTTTTGGTATTCGCACCGTCAGGATTTTCGAGTTGCCTTTTGAAATCACGGCTGAACAAATTATTGCTTGTATTAAGTCCTACGGCAAAATTATCAGTAATTGCCGAAAAGAGGACTCCCTTCCATAAGTACCCTGTTTTGAACGGTGTGCGGCAAATTAAGATCGAATTGCAACGGCATAATCCATCCTACCTAACGATTTGTGGATATAGGGCGATAATCATGTATGAGGGACAGCCTCGTACATGTTCAGGCTGTAATTCCACGGGACACGTCCGGGCACAGTGCATCCAACGACATGTAACGCAGCTGCCTGCGGGTGAACTGGGCCCTCCCCCGCAACCGACAATATTACCGACTACTTATGTAGCGGCGGTCCGTGCAAATACACCCACGGCGTCGGCTGCGGAAGTCGGACTTAGTGTGGCCGATGTTACGAATGGCGGAGATGTACCTATGGAAATCTGTACCACTCAGGAAGCCTTGCCGGTCGCTGGCTTGCTAGCCGCGGTGCCCCGTGATGCCTCACGTGAGGAAGCCAGGGTTGACGTTGTGGAGGCGGCCACTACCGCCACTGACAGCCAGCAAGAGACAGAGACTCTTCCTCTTCCTTTAGAGAATGTGGAAGCCTCTGTCAGTAGGTCCTCCCCGAAAAAGCACAAGAAACGTCGGATCGCTTGTCCTGCGGCAGCCCAATCGGCACCTCCCTTGCGTGAAAAGGCCAAACACGCGGGCCGCATGATCTGCGATGACACTTCGGGGACCGAAGACTGTCTTCCGTCGTTGACCTCACCCATGAATATTGACGATGATGTCTCCAACCTTGACACGGGGAGGGCACATATTTGTGCTCCATCGTGGACGGCCCAAGTTGCAGATGTGCAGGGTGACGGCCCGCAATGCGGTTCCGGAACTGCTGCAGCAGGCGCAACGACGGCTGTGTCTGTCGATAATTGGACGGATGATATTGAAGATATGACTGGCAATCCCGAGCGTGAAGAACCGATGGCAACTGGAGATACGCTGCTTACGTCTCGAAGCAATGCAGCGTCCACGGACGGCGACGTCTAGACTTATTCGACCTCCGAAGCGGACGACTGTTGAAGGGATAAATATCGTACCTGTTTTCATCTGCAGATGACCAGTCGTCCCACATCGCTCCGTTCACGACAATCCTATAAGATTTCTACCATGAATGTTAACCGCATTGTCTCTCAAGCAAAAATCCACAGCCTTCGACAATATTTACGGGCCGCTGATATAGATATTCTGTTCGTACAGGAAGCACTGACTCCGCTCCTAGCCGACGTCCCCGGTTATGACGCCATTTTCAATATACGAACGGAGGCAGGTACGATCATTCTGTATCGGGAAGGCATTGAATGTTCTTGTTTGTCCATGTTACCTACCGGACGAGGCATTGCCCCACAGTTCCATGATGTACTCCTTCTTAATGTGTATGCCCCTTCCGGTTCCAACGCGCGAGCGGCGAGGAGGGAGTTTTACACGGGAGAGAAAGCGAATCTAATCACCGACTTGCGTCTGCGTATTATTATGGGTGGTGACTTTAACTGCGTTTTGCGCCGCACCGATCAAACGCCGAACTTTAACTTCAGCCAGGAACTGCTAACACTGGTTACAGAACTGCAGTTAGTCGACACGTGGGCGAACTTACACCCAGATGAAGTTGCCTTTACTCACTTTACGCAGACGTCTTCCAGCAGGGTAGATCGCATATATGTGCAACGCGGTCTTTTAGCCGACGTGGGAACTTGCGAATATTGGCCCGTTAATTTCAGTGACCATATCGCTTACCACATCGTCTTTAATCACTCACCGCAGAAAGTTTATAGAGGCTTCGGACGATGGCAACTCAACTGTCGCCTCTTACAAGACGCCACTTTAGAGCGTGAGATCCGGTCAGTTTGGCACTCCGTAACATCAAGCAGGCCCACGTACCCCACGTGGATTGATTGGTGGACGCTTCATGCTAAGGGGAAACTCATTACTTGCATCAAGCACCACGCCCGGCTTCGTGCGCGCGGTGAGAAGGAAATCACTGAATTCTATTCCTGTGCCCTGCGGGAATTGTACCGGGATTATCATCAGGTGCGTAATAACATCACGCACGTACGCAGACTCCAAGCCAAGATTACATCCTTGACGGGTTGCACAGCCATCGGCCACCAGATTCGAGCACGTGACTTCACAAACTTGCCGCAACAGCACACGTCTGTCCATCATATCGTCCAACAGTTACATGCAGCGAGCAGGAAACTTATTCGTAAGTTGCAGGATGCAGACGGTGCTTGTTATACCATACAGCGAGAGATCAAAAACCATGTTACCAACCACTTTGCTGAACTTTACACCCGTGCTGGTGTACCTCATGAGAAAGTGCGAGAATGGTATCATTCTGGACCCCGCCGTACCGCATTACCGACGACCTCAATCGGGACTTGCTTGCTCTCTTTACCAAAGAAGAACTGAAGGGTGCCCTGCTTGCTGCGCCACGAAATAAATCTCCGGGCAGGGACGGGCTCTCTGTCGAGTTTTACGTCAAATATTGGCCTATATTAGGGGACGAACTCAAGGAGATGTACAATGAAGTACTACGTGGGATTGCTCTACCCCCAGCCTTCACAGAGGGGTTAACTGTTTTAATACCTAAGACGCCGACGCCGACCACCACCAAAGATCTGCGGCCCATTACTCTGCTCAATGCCGACTTTAAGCTTCTGACGCTCGCCCTCAATGCCCGATTACGACAGCTGTTACCCTATCTTCTGGGACCATACCAAATGAGTGCGATCCGTGGTCGGTCGCTGTCCACCATTTTGGCGCTCTATCGGGATCTCGTCTCCCTCACCTGGGCCACCCGCACTCCTATGGCCATAGCATTTCTTGACTTCGATAAGGCTTACAATCGAGCTGACTATCACTATCTCAGCGGCGTGATGGAATCAATGGGCTTTAGTCTTAATTTTATCCACCTCATCAACAACTGTATCAGTGGTACCCGTACACGCTTCCTGATCAATAATACATTGACGGAGTACGTCCAGCTCTCACGGGGTATCAAGCAAGGCTGTCCTCTTTCAACGACGCTCTATGCGATCCTCATGGAACCCTTGTTGCACCATCTACATCATAGCCTCCCTGGATTCCAGTTTTATGGTATCAAGTCTGTGGTCCAAGTTTACGCAGACGATGTCAGCGTGCTTCTTAACGACGTCCGCGATGTCACCGCAGTGAAACGCATTCTTGAGGAATTCCAAAGGGATAGTGGTGCCATGTTAAACGTCAATAAATCAGCCGCCTTAACGCTTGGTGAAGAACGACCTATCACAGGTGACGCTTGGCTGCCCTGTGTAAAGACTAGAAAACACCTTGGTCTCTACGTCACTGCCCGGCCTCTGGACATGTCTCACAAAAATTGGATACCCTAAATTCAGGCGATAAAAGCACTCCTGCGCGACCAGAACATGCGACACCTCCATCGTCTGCAGCGAGCCTTTTTCGTCAACTCTTATGCCCTCTCCAAATTACAATTTTTTGCCGCCGTCCTACCTATGCCACCCACAGTAGCAAGATCACTCCTAGCGGCGGCCGCCTGGTACGTCTGGAAGCTCAATATTTTTAAGGTTTCCTTCACCACGACAGCACTGCCATGCGATATGGGAGGCCTTGGCCTGAAAAACCCCGGCGTTCATGCCCTGGCTCTGTATCTGAAACGCTCATGGCAGATAATCACCGCCAGCAAGGACACCGTCACGAAGCGGTTCTATCAACTGTCCCGCTCTCGCAACTTATCTCCGCCTGTGGACATTGGCCACGTCGGCCCGCACTTTCAGCATATAGCACTGTATTACCTTGAAAGTAGCTATCTCGACGACGAGCTTTTCAAGAAGCCGACAGTAAAACTGTACCGCCACTTACTTCGGCCGTCACTGCCTGGCCCCTTGGAAAAGAAGTATCCGGCTTGCAATTGGTCCCTCGTTTGGGCTAACATCCATAATCCAACGCTTCCGACAGATGTTCGCTCCAAATGGTATGACGTGGTCGCTGAAACTATTCCGACGAAAGAAAAGCGGCACAGGATTAATCTTGCACCCAATCCCTACTGCGACTTGTGCCACATGGTTGAGACTATTGCACATCTGTTTGTCTGCAAGGATCAAATGCACATCTGGAATTGGACGCGCAAAAAACTCGCTGTGCTCAAACGTACTGCGCCTCATGCGATTCAGATCCACGACATTCTGCGCCCGGATTACCGAATCTTCCCTGCAGCCAAACATAACAGCTACCTATGGGTCATGGGACATTTTATCCACTATATTCTGTCCGGCAGAGCCCTTATGTCTTAGATTTTCAAGTATATCTCTCACACCAACACTGGCGCACAACCAACCAATGTGGGCACCGGTATCAGTCAACATTTCCAAATTTTCTTCACATCGTCCTTGAGATGCCGTAGGACGTGGATAACATGCATATCTGTTATAACAATTCGTTTTTCCTGTACTACAGTCAAGGATATACTCGCTGCAAAGACTTCCATTTGTCTCATTGAGATTATGAATTAAGCCACGTATGAGATCAAGAATATGTCCTTCCCAGGAGCAGTTATTTCTACGACATATTAAATTTGGTGTATTTTGAATGAAACAAAAGCGCGAAACAGACAGCAGAAACGAGCAAAGAAGATGGATAGGAAACAAACGAATATACAAATTAAAAAACAAAAAGAGAAACAGCAAAAAAGACGGTAAAGGATGAGAATCTTAACCTCAGTATCGTGGGTGCGTGCCTCACACTGGGCGGAACGGAATTGTGTTCAGCTGAAGATGTAAATTACCGTTTTTCTGATTAACGTGATGTAATGGAAATAGCAACTTAAAACTTTCCCTAGGTCTCCGTCAGTCGCAAGGAAACTGTATTTGAAGGTGGAGGTGATTTTGTAGACATGTGTGAAATACATGATCTGAAATGCAAACGGTGTTGGTTGGAAAGCACATCGGTTACGTGTCAGATCTGTAGTCAAGCAGTAATGGTGCGCCATAGCTGCAAATATTAGTCGGTAATATGTAGTGTTGACAGCTGAAGCCTGCTGATCCAGACAACCGTAAGGACGAAGTACGCAAACTTACCGCTAGACCGGAAAAAAAATTCGGTAGAGCGTGAGACTCTTAATCCCAGGGTCGTGGGTTCGAGTCCCACGCTGGGCGGAACGGAGTTTTGTTCCGCTGCAGATGTAAATTACCGTTTTTCTGGTTAACGTGATGTAATGGAAATAGCAACTTTAAACTTTGCCTACGTCTCTGTCAGTCGCAAGGAAACAGTATTTGAAGGTGAAGGTGATTTTGTAGACATGTGTGAAAGACATGTTCTGAAATGCAAGTGTTGTTGATTGGAGAGCACATCGGTTACGTGTCAGATGTGTAGCCAAGCAGTAATGGGTCGCCATAACTGCAAATATTAACCGGTAATATGAAGTGTTGTCAGCTGAAGTCTGATGATGCAGACGACCGTAAGGCCGAAGTACGCAAAAGTACCGCTAGACCGCGCCTGTTTAGCTGAGTGGTAGACCACTGGTCTAGTAAACCAGCGGTCGTTAGTTCCATCCTCACAGGAGGAACACGAATTTTGGAAATCAGTTGCGCGTCGTGTCCGTATAGCAGACAGTATCTCTGATGACGAACAATTAGTGACAGGCGTTTTATTAAGAATTACTCTCAGATGTGATTAAGGCGAATGGCGCAGATAAAGCATTTGCCAAAGCGGTACAGCATAAGGTGGGACGAGGCAGTCTGAATTACATTTTATACATGTATTTCTCACATATGTCAGAGCCTCTCGCGGACGTCGTCGTCGTCGACGCCACTGCTTCTGCAGAAGTAGCAAATGGCCATCGTAGCAAATGCGGCGAGGGACCCCCTGCCTTCGATTCCGAATGCACAAAGTGTGCGGTCTTGTTTCCCAATCTATATTTGGTCGGTCACGCAAAAGGTTGAATGTAACGAATGGGTGGAAAGAGCATGGGGCAGCGGTTGTGCTGAACGAAAACACAATTCCTCAGGGTGTGAGCGTTTCAAGATGAGTCCTATACAAGTTATAGTTGGTCGGCAGTGACCGTGTGGCCTAATGGATCAGGCGTCGGACTTCGGATCTGAAGATTACAGGTTCGAATGCTGTCACGCTCGTGCTTTTCCAGTTCTGAAAAGGAAACATACTGTTTGATGTAGCAATTGAGCAGTACGAAACCGTCTGAATGTTGCTGTTGACCATTTTTTGCTTGGAGTTGCTCTTGAGCTTGAAACACACACAACAAGACCGGTGTTAACTAGAGAAATGGTCGGCAGAGTGACGTCACCGCGAGTTTTGACTGGCGCTTGCACATCTAAAACAACGTCGGAAATCAACTCGTTCGGCTTTTGAGTCACATCAAGTATGTGTGTTAATTTAGACGCCAGTAGCTCTGAATGTTGTCATGCAATTCCTTTACCTCTCAGAAATGATTATGAAATAAAAGTGAAGTACGTGACGAGTGTGACGTTAGGAAAACATTAGGCAGCATGGAGAGATTCTGTATGGGACCACCCAACCCAAACGAGTAGTGTGTGACGTGCTACCCGGCAGGTATTAACCGAGGCAGCCGGCTAGCTTCAGTTCGGCACTAGCGGCCGTGCGGAGCGGAGGTCTGATACTTCCGCCTGTGCGGCGTGTGCGAGTGTTTGTTTACTTGAGGACTTAGTCTGCGCGCGGGCTATTATCAACGATCATGGCGAACAAACACAGAAAAACTACATTACGATTCAATTTCTGCAAAGACTACGAAAGACCAAAGGCTTTAGCAGTGGAACGATTCATACGTGAGGACGTCAAGGACCGCCAAACGATATTGTCGGATTTCACCTGTCCATCGTTAGTCCCACGGTGTATGTTAAGATGGTAAATGCCGCGGCGTGTGAGAGAATTCTACAGGCGACAAAAGCAGGTCTCCGATTTTGCCATAGTGACGGCAATGTCGGCACAGTAACTGTAGAACATGCTGGTCTGGGTGTACGGACAATACGTGTTTTTGAGCTGCCTTTTGAGCTCCCGGCTGACGAAGTTATTGAGGCTTTTAAGCCATACGGCACGGTACATGGTCACACAGCAGAACGCTGGACACAATTCGCCACGTACCCCGTGCTTAACGGAGTGAGACAGACCACTATTGCTCTTCAGAAGCATGTACCGTCCTATCTGACAATTGGTGGCTGTAGGGCGGTGGTGATTTACGATGGGCAACCACGTACATGTTCTGGCTGTGGCCACGAGGGACACCTCAGGTCGAACTGTATGCAACGGCGGATTACGCAACTGCCTTCAGATGTGCGGGAGCCGTCGCCAGAGATGACAGTACTACCGATCACCTATGCCAAAGCACTCACTGCGTCCGCTGATGACCGAAAGGACACAGCCCCGGTGGAAGTTCCCGATGGCACTCTCCGAAACCTTGTAGCAGACGTCGGGACGACGGAGGATGCTGCTCCATCGAGCATACAATCTACGGCGACAACATCAGTTGACACCGAACTCCTACCAAGCACACCGATAGTACACGAAGCAGTTCCAGCCACTACGGATGCTGTTCCGTCTGGAACGCACTCTGTGATGACAACATCAGTTTCGACCGAACTCCCGCCAACTACAACGATGGGACTCGAAACACTCCCAGTACCTACGGATGCTTTTCTGTCGGGCAGCCGTGATTCCCTACAATCTGAGGACACGGAAGGAAGATCACGCAAACAACGTTCCCCGAAAAGGAGGAAACGGCGTCGTCGCACGACATCTCCTAGGGATGACTCCCCGTGCCCCGACGACGACGCGCCTGTGGAGCAAGACGACACAACAGCCTCTACGAAGCAGGATGAGGCAATGGAAACTGTTCGATCAGACCCACAGCGGTCTGTCACATTGACGGTAGCGGGACGTGGTGATGCTGAAGAGGAACGACAACCAGTTGGCTCTCCAGACGCAGATGCTGTGGCTATGGACACGAATATATCACTGCCTGCAAAGATGTGGTATGACGATATTGAGGAGGCGCCGGACGTCATACAGAGGCAGCCGGCACTCACAAAGACGGCCTAGTAATTGCTGAAGGTGAAGAGAGAGAGGCGAGAGAACGTCTTCTAACTCAGCCCCCAGCGCCGATGCAGGGAGATATTGTTGCGCCTCGAAAGAGTGGGATTCAACGCCATGCGAACCGTATTGCGACATTAAATATAAATGACGTGCGTTCACCAACCAAAATACACCTACTGAATGAAACGATTTGGGCATCTGATGCGGATATTGCTTTGCTACAGGAAGTCCACATAGCTGCACTCCCACACATCGCAGGCTACCACTCCTATTCGTCACATGGAGATCACAATGGGAGTGGGGTGGCAGTTTACGTGCGAGATGGCTTCCCCGTGGAAAACGTGTGTTACCTTCCGTCGGCCAGGGGAATGGCTTTCACGACGTTTGGGACATGCATCATCAATCTTTATGCACCGTCGGGAAACAATCGGCGGCGGGAAAGGGCGCGATTTTATGCAGAAGATATTGCACCACTTTTCCATGGACGTTATGAATGTGTAATAATTGGTGGAGATTTCAACTGTGTTCTCAGCCAGAAAGACCAATGGCCGCAAGCAAACATCAGCCAGGAGTTGCGAATCGTTGTCAGCGACCTTGTACTTAGTGACACGTGGGAATTTCGACATGGAGATGCACCGGGATACACCTATGTGACAAGTCATTCGGCGAGCAGATTAGATCGCAGTTATATCTCACGGGCTCATGCAAATGATGTCCAGGACGCAGAACGCTGGCCATTGGCATTTTCCGATCACAGCGCTTACATCTGTACGGTGCTTCTTCCCCGTAGAGAGGTGTGGAACAGCAAGGCCCCGTGGAAATTAAACATTCAACATCTACATGATCCCGAATGTCGTCAACGGATCCTTGAGACATGGACGATGTGCGAGCGAAAGGTTGGAAGGTATGCGACGGAGCTTGATTGGTGGCTGACTTGTGCTAAACCGGCGCTTCGCCGTACGTTCATCTCATATAGCAGAGAGATGGCCGAATGGCGCCGCCGTACGACCGACTTTTATTTTGCAGCGCTGCGCGACCTGGACGATGGTCCGCCGGGACCGGACGTCTGGATCGAACGCAAAAGGATAAAAGCTAAACTAGTGGCTTTAGCTCGGAAACATCTTCAGGGAACCATGGTGTTCGCCAGATGTCATGATACGATACGACACGAGATTCCTTCCATGCACCACGTCGTGAATGAACGAAAGCACCGACGACGCGTTTTGGTACGGGAGTTAATTACCCGCGAAGATCCAAGAGTGACGCGTCAAGCGGACATTGTCTCTGCATTCGTCGACCATTACCAACACATCTATCGGGAGGAAGCCGCCCGTGTTGATAACTCGCACGTATAGCCACATACGTCTCCCGTACACTAACAGTGGAAGACGCTGGAACCGTACTGGAAGCTATTAGCTGTGAGGAAGTACATGATGCGATCGCAAAGGGTGCGTTGAATCGCTCCCCAGGCATTGACGGACTTCCTGCTGAATTTTATCGAGAATTTCGCAACGAAATGGCACCGCGATGGACGGAAATGTACAACGAGTTGTTAAATTCCGATGCGCCTATTCCACCGGCTTTTATGGAAGGCCTTTTGGTGCCAGTACATCAACCGAAGCCAGGAATTACGGTCACAGATTATCGCCCCATCACCCTGCTTAATGCAGACTATAAGATCTTTGCACGGATGCTAGCGTCCCCATGTCGTATGTTAATTCGTAGCGTTCTATCCCCAGAACAGACGACACCGGGTGGATCGGTGAATGTGCAAACTGCTACTGGCGAATGCCGTGATGTAATAGCGCTGGCGGAGAAGTGCCGGCTTAAAGCGGCGATGGTGGCGGTTGATTTTGACAGTGCTTTTGATAAGGTGCGCCACAACTATCTGTACGCTGTACTGGAACAAATGGGATTTCCAGACTGTTTTACTGGTCTCATTAGAAGGATTTATGGGAGAGCTCAATGCTTGGTACACGTTAATGGGCGTATAGCAGGGCCCATTCAAATTCGACGTTCCATTCGCCAGGGCTGCCCTCTTTCGATGCTGCTGTTCGCGATAGCGTTGGAACCATTAATTGGGAGGCTAACAAATTCTCTTTCTGGGGTGGAACTGCGGGGTTACACCTTCAAATGTCGTGCTTATGCGGACGACCTCCTGCTGCTCGTTCGTTCTGAGGAAGAGGTGAAGACGGTCCTTGAACTGTTGTCGAACCACAGTGTGACGGCGGGTAGTGCAGTGAACATGAACAAATCGGCAGCAATGCCGGTTGGAAGGGGCCTTATGCCGGAAGAAATCAGTCCGTTTCCTTATGTGCAACGATTCCGCTATCTCGGCATAGACTTTACCTCATCTGTGAAACATACTGCGGCAGTTAACTACCGACGTATTTTACAGACAACACGTACCATGGTCCGCCAACATCTCTTACGACACCTTGATCCTTTGCAGCGAGTCGAATATCTGAACACTTATGTGGTTTCTCGAATGGTGCATATTTCGCAGATCCTGCCCCTACCACTCACGCTCGGGCATCGACTTCAATCAGCACTAGGCTATTTTGTGATGATTGGGTCGCCCCTCAAGGTGCGATACGCAACGCTCACGCTCCCTACGGACAAGGGGGGACTCGGACTTACGAATGTTCGCTGCCGAGCGACGGCGCTCCTTCTAGCCACGATGTACAAGCAATGGCGTAGCGGGCGTGATTCCCTTACATCCCGCCTACTGGATCTCCTAGTCCCAGCGTCCCTCACATCTCCGGTGGCGGTGGGCAACATTACTCCACATTTTGCGCATGTATCAACATTTATCATGGAACTTAGTTATATCAGAGACGAACTTCCGCGCACGAGACCACCATGCGCGAAGGATTTTTATGTTTGGCTGCTACGACGGATAAGTCGTAATGTCATTGAACTGAAACACCCCACGTTGCATTGGCCGAAGATTTGGAGACATGTGCACCAAAAATTCTTTCTTACCATCGTTCGGGCACTCTGTTTCTCTGTCACCTGTGGCAAGTTCAACACCAACCAACGACTCCATGCAATTGGACTAGTGGACACTCCACTGTGCCCGAAATGTCGCCAAGTGGATGACGACCATCACCGCTTAACTTGTATCGCGGTGAAGGACGTATGGCTCCTAGGACGACAGATGGTGGCTTGCTACCTCCGTGTGACCCCGCAACATATTACACCTGCTTCCTTCTTACATCCGGAGAGTGACTACTAAATCACAGTCGATCATCTGGGTCAAAGGTTGGACGATCGCGTACCTCTATGGGGATGCTGCCAAGTCGCGACTCGACTTTTGGTATTTCTTACAGAAAGCCCACTATGAGGTTCATAGATGGTCACACTATCGGAAAACCTTTGCAAACCATCTTCAGGCAGTCTTCCTCGACCCCCCACGCAGTTGGGATGTGCCGGGTGCAGTCGGTATGCACATATGACAGCTGATAATGAACCTTACGCTTCTCTCAACGCTCCATATGTAATGCACATACTATACCATGAAATGATCTACATGATCTACATGTTCCTTTTAACAGGGTAATTGTGGAAAATAAATAAATATAATAAATAAAAACAACATCCCTGTGTCCCTGTTCCTTTACATTTTGTGATTTGTTGTACAATGATTTTCTTTTCTTTTTGTTTTTGCAGAGGATGCAAATCATTCCGTGTTTGCGAACTGCCCAAAAAATAAGTAAATAAATAAATAAATAAATAAATAAGAAAAGTTGGGAAAAAAACCGACAGCTCATCTGACTAGTAAGCAGTTGACCTGGTTTCGAATCCTGCCACTGGTAATTACAAATTTTAATTCATTGATTCAGTCTGCACCAGTTTTGTAGTGGCACAAACTTTCAATTTTTGTTACTAGATTCTATTTCCTGTAATAAACACAGTAAAAGAGAGGTTTTGTATAAAATAAAAAAAATAATAATAAAAATAAATAAAAAAACAAACAAACAAAGAAAAAGTCGGTAGAGCGTGAGACTCTTAATCCCCGGCTTGTGGTTCGGGCCCCACGCTGGCCGGAACGGAATTTTGTTCCGCAGCAGATGTTAATAACCGTTTTTCTGGTTAACGTGATGTAATGGAAATAGCAACATTAAACTTTGCCTACGTCTCTGTCAGTCGCAAGGGAACTGTATTTGTAGGTGAAGGTGATTTTGTAGACATGTGTGAAAGACATGTTCTGAAATGCAAGTGTTGTTGTTTGGAGAGCACATCGTTTACGTGTCAGATGTGTAGCCAAGCAGTAATGGGTCGACATAGCTGCAAATATTAGCCGGTAATATGAAGTGTTGTAAGCTGAAGTCTGATGATGTAGACGACCATAAGGCCGAAGTACGCAACAGTACCGCTAGGCCTCGCATCTTTAGCTCAGTGGTAGAGCACTGGTCTAGTAAACCAGGGGTCGTAAGTTCCATCCTCAAAGGTGAAAGACGAATTATGGAAATAAGTTTCGCGTCGTGGCGGTATAGCAAACAGTATCTGTGATGACGAACAATTAGCGACAGGCGTTTTATTAAGAATTACTCTCAGATGTGATTAAGGCGAATGGGGCAGATAAAGCATTTGCCAAAGCGGTACAGCATAAGGTGGGACGAGGCAGTCTGAATTACATTTTATAGATGTATTTCTCACATATCTCAGAGCCTCTCGCGGTCGTCGTCGTCGTCGTCGTCGCCGCCGCCGCTTCTGCAGAAGTAGCAAATGACCATCATAGCAAATGCGGCGAGGGACGCCCTGCCTTCGATTCCGAATGCACAAAGTGTGTGGTCTTGTTTCCCAGTCTATATTTGGTCGGTCTCGTAAGAGTTTGAATGTAACGAATGGGTGGGAAAGAGCAAGGGGCAGCGTCTGTGTAGAACGAAAACAAAATTCCTAAGGTGTGTGAGCGTTTCCAGATGAGTCGTATACAAGTTATAGTTGGTCGTCAGTGACCGTGTGTCCTAATGGATCAGGCGTCGGACTTCGGATCTGAATATTACAGGTTCGAATGCTGTCACGCTAGTTTTTTCCAGTTCTGAAAAAGAAACATACCGTTTTAATGTAGCAATTGAGCAGTACGAAACCGTCTGAATGTTTCTGTTGACAATTATTTGCTTGGAGATGCTCTTGAGCTTGAAACACACACAACAAGACCGGTGTTAACTAGCGAAATGGTCGGCAGAGTGCCGTCACCGCGAGTTTTGACTGGCACTTGCACATCTAAAACAACGTCGGAAAGTAACTCGTTCGGCTTTTGAGTCACATGAAGTATGTGTGTTAACTTTGACGCCACTAGCTCTGCATGTTGTCATGCAATTTCTTTACCTCTCAGAAATGATTATGACATAAAAGTTAAGTACGTGACGAGTGTGACGTTAGAAAAACATTAGGGAGCATGGAGAGATTCTGTATGGGACCACCCAACCCAAACGAGTACTGTGTGACGTGCTACCCGGCAGGTATTCACCGAGGCAGCCGGCTAGCTCAGTCGGTAGAGCTTGAGACTCTTAATCCCAGGGTCGTGGGTTCGAGTCGCACGCTGGGCGTAGCGGAGTTTTGTTCCGCTGCAGATGTAAATTACCGTTTTTCTGATTAACGGGATGTAATGGATATAGCAATTTTAAACTTTGCCTACATCTCTGTCAGTCGCAGTGAAACTGTATTTGAAGGAGAAACGTGATTTTGTAGACATGTTTGAAAGACATGTTCTGAAATGCAAGTATTGTTGTTTGGAGAGCACATCGGTTACGTGTCAGATGTGTAGCCAAGCAGTAATGGGTCGCCATAGCAGCAAATATTAGCCGGAAATATGAAGTGTTGTCAGCTGAAGTCTGATGATGCAGACGACAGTAAGGCCGAAGTACGCAAGAGTACCACTAGGCAGCGCCTCTTTAGCTTCGTGGTAGAGCACTAGTGTATAAAACCAGGGGTCGTAAGTTGCATCCTCACAGGAGGAAGACATATTTTGGAAATCAGTTGCGCGTCGTGGCCGTATAGCAAACGGTATCTGTGATGACGAACAATTAGCGACAGGCGTTTTATTAAGAATTACTCTCAGATGTGATTAAGGCGAATGGCGCAGATAAAGCATTTGCCAAAGCGGTACAGCATAAGATGGGACGAGGCAGTCTGAATTACGTTTTATAGATGTATTTCTCACATATCTCAGAGCCTCTCGCGGCAGTCGTCGTCGTCGTCGTCGCCGCCGCTTCTGCAGAAGTGGCAAATGGCCATCGTACCAAATGCGGCGAGGGTCGGCCTGCCTTCGATTCCGAATGCACAAAGTGTGTGGTCTTGTTTCCCAGTCTATATTTGGTCGGTCTCGTAAGAGGTTGAATGTAACGAATGGGTGGGAAAGAGCAAGGGGCAGCGTCTGAGTAGAACGAAGACAAAATTCCTAAGGTGTGTGAGCGTTTCGAGATGAGTCGTATACAATTTATAGTTGGTCGTCAGTGACCATGTGGCCTTATGGATCAGGCCTCAGACTTCGGATCTGAATATTACAGGTTCGAATGCTGTCACGCTCGTTTTTTTCCAGTTCTGAAAAAGAAACATACCGTTTTAATGTAGCAATTGAGCAGTACGAAACAGTCTTAATGTTTCTGTTGACCATTATTTGCTTGGAGACGCTCTTGAGCTTGAAACACACACAACAAGACCGGTGTTAACTAGCGAAATGATCAGCAGAGTGCCGTCACCGGGAGTGTTGACTGGCACTTGCACATCTAAAACAACGTCGGAAAGTAACTCGTTCGGCTTTTGAGTCACATCAAGCATGTGTTTTAATGTTGACGCCACTAGCTCTGCATGTTGTCATCCAATTCTTTTACCTCTCAGAATTGATTATGAAATAAAAGTTAAGTACGTGACGAGAGTGACGTTAGGAAAATATTAATCAGCATGGAGAGATTCTGTATGGGACGACCCAACCCAAACGAGTACTGTGTGACGTGCTACCCGGCAGGTATTCACCGAGGCAGAAGGCTAGCTCAGTCGGTAGAGTTTGAGACTCTTAATCCCAGGATTTTGGGTTCGAGTCCCACGCTGGGCGTAACGGAATTCTGTTCCGCTGCAGATGTAAATTACCGTTTTTCTGATTAACGAGATGTAATGGAAATAGCAACTTTAAACTTTGCCTACGTCTCTGTCAGTCGCAAGGAAACTGTATTTGAAGGTGAAGGTGATTTTGTAGACATGTGTCAAAGACATGTTCTGAAATGCAAGTGTTGTTGTTTGGAGAGCACATCGGTTACGTGTCAGATGTGTAGCCAAGCAGTAATGGGTCGCCATAGCTGCATGTATTAGCCGGTAATATGAAGTGTTGTCAGCTGAAGTCAATTACATTTCATAGATGTATTTCTCACATATCTCAGAGCCTCTCGCGGTCATCGTCGTCGTCGTCGTCGTCGTCGACGCCGCCGCCGCTTCTGCAGAAGTAGCAAATGGCCATCGTAGCAAAATCGGCGAGGGACGCCCTGCCTTCGATTCCGAATGCACAAAGTGTGTGGTCTTGTTTCCCAGTCTATATTTGGTCGGTCTCGTAAGAGGTTGAATGTAACGAACGGGTGGGAAAGAGCAAGGGGCAGCGTCTGTGTAGAACGAAAACACAATTCCTAAGGTGTGTGAGCGTTTCGAGATGAGTCGTATACAAGTTATAGTTGGTCGTCAGTGACCATGTGGCCTAATGGCCAAGGCGTCCGACTTCGGATCTGAATATTACATGTTCGAATGCTGTCACGCTCGTTTTTTTTCCAGTTCTGAAAAAGAAACATACCGTTTTAATGTAGCAATTGATCAGTACGAAACCGTCTGAATGTTTCTGTTGACTATTATTTGCTTGGAGATGCTCTTGAGCTTGAAACACACACAACAAGACCGGTGTTAACTAGCGAAAAGATCAGCAGAGTGCCGTCACCGCGAGTTTTGACTGGCACTTGCACATCTAAAACAACGTCGGAAAGTAACTCGTTCGGTTTTTCAGTCACGTCAAGTATGTGTTTTAATTTTGACGCCACTACCTCTGCATGTTGTCATGCAATTCCTTTACCTCTCAGAAATGATTATGAAATAAAAGTGAAGTACGTGACGAGAGTGACGTTAGGAAAACATTAATCAGCATGGAGAAATTCTGTATGGGACCACCCAACCCAAACGAGGACTGTGTGACGTGCTACCCGGCAGGTATTTACCGAGGCAGCCGGCTGGCTCAGTCGGTAGAGCCTGAGACTCTTAACCCCAGGGTCGTGGGTTCGAGTCCCACGCTGGGCGTGACGGAATTTTGTTCCGCTGCAGATGTAAATTACCGTTTTTCTGATTAACGTGATGTAATGGAAATAGCAACTTTAAACTTTGCCTACGTCTCTGTCAGTCGCAAGAAAACTGTATTTGAAGGAGCAACGTGATTTTGTAGTCATGTATGAAAGACATGTTCTGAAACGCAAGTGTTGTTGTTTGGAGAGCACATCGGTGACGTGTCAGATGTGTAGCCAAGCAGTAATGGGTCGCCATAGCAGCAAATATTAGCCGGTAATATGAAGTGTTGTCAGCTGAAGTCTGATGATGCAGACGACCGTAAGGCCGAAGAGCGCAAGAGTACCTCTAAGCAGCGCCTCTTTAGTATAGTGGTAGAGCACTGGTGTAGTAAACCAGGGGTCGTAAGTTGCATCCTCACAGGAGGAAGACGTATTTTGGAAATCAGTTGTGCTTCGTGGCCGTATAGCAAACAGTATCTGTGATGACGAACAATTAGCGACAGGCGTTTTATTAAGAATTACTCTCAGATGTGATTAAGGCGAATGGCGCAGATAAAGCATTTGCCAAAGCGTTACAGCGTAAGATGGGACGAGGCAATCTGAATTACATTTTATAGATGTATTTCTCACATATCTCAGAGCCTCTCGCGGTGGTCGTCGTCGTCGTCGTCGTCGTCGTCGTCGTCGTCGTCGTCGTCGCCTCCGCTTCTGCAGATGTAGCAAATGGCCATCGTAGCAAATGCGGCGAGGGACGCCCTGCCTTCGATTCCGAATGCGCAAAGTGTGTGGTCTTGTTTCCCAGTCTATATTTGGTCGGTTTCGTAAGAGGTTGAATGTAACGAATGGGTGGGAAAGAACAAGGGGCAGCGTCTGTGTAGTACGAAAACACAATTCCTAAGGTGTGTGAGCGTTTCGAGATGAGTCGTATACAAGTTATAGTTGGTCGTCAGTGACCATGTGGCCTAATGGATAAGGCGTCGGACTTAGGATCTGAATATTACAGGTTCGAATGCTGTCACACCCGTATTTTTCCAGTTCTGAAAAAGAAACATACCGTTTTAATGTAGCAATTGATCAGTACGAAACCGTCTGAATGTTTCTGTTGACCATTATTTGCTTGGAGATGCTCTTGAGCCTGAAACACACACAACAAGACCGGTGTTAACTAGCGAAATGATCTGCAGAGTGCCGTCACCGCGAGTTTTGACTGGCACTTGCACATCTAAAACAACGTCGGAAAGTAACTGGTTCAGCTTTTCAGTCACATCAAGTATGTGTATTAATTTTGACGCCACTAGCTCTGCATGTTGTCATGCAATTCCTTTACCTCTCAGAAATGATTATGAAATAAAAGTGAAGTACGTGACGAGAGTGACGTTAGGAAATCATTAATCAGCATGGAGAGATTCTGTATGGGACGACCCAACCCAAACTAGTACTGTGTGACGTGCTACCCGGTAGGTATTTACCGATGCAGCCGGCTAGCTCAGTCGGTAGAGCTGGACACTCTTAATCCAAGGGTCGTGGGTTCGAGTCCCACATTGTGCATTACGGCATTTTGTTCCGCTGCAGATGTAAATTACCGTTTTTCTGATTAACGTGATGTAATGGAAATAGCAACTTTAAACTTTGCCTACGTCTCTGTCAGTCACAAGGAAACTGTATTTGAAGGTGAAGGTGATGTTGTAGACATGTGTGAAAGACATGATCTGAAATGCAAGTGTTGTTGTTTGGAGAGCACATCGGTGACGTGTCAGATGTGTAGCCAAGCAGTAATGGGTCGCCATAGCAGCAAATATTAGCCGGTAATATGAAGTGTTGTCAGCTGAAGTCTGATGATGCAGACGACCGTAAGGCCGAAGTACGCAAGAGTTCCACTAGGCAGCGCCTCTTTAGCTTAGTGGTAGATCACTGGTGTAGTAAACCAGGGGTCGTAAGTTGCATCCTCACCGGAGGAAGACGTATTTTGGAAATCAGTTGTGCTTCGTGGCCGTATAGCAAACAGTATCTGTGATGACGAACAATTAGCGACAGGCGTTTTATTAAGAATTACTCTCAGATGTGATTAAGGTGAATGGCGCAGATAAAGCATTTTTTTTTTTTAAAAAAAAAAAACCTTTATTCATCATCAATGATAATAATTATACAATATTAACCCACTTCCTTAATAGCATTAGTGGGTCGTAATATTAATACATTTATTATTGTTTCATGCAGCATGCTACAAAATATGATGTGCTACAGGTTACTACAACAATGGGCACTATACTAACTATCCCTACTACTTAAGAAACTATTACTGTCACTAATTGCTAATTTCTACACCTGCAGCGTCACATATGTGCCAGTAGAATATATAAACCTACTTTGCAAGCCTTGCTCTTCGAGCTAACCCCAAAGCGCTTGCCCCCGGCACTGGGCTGGCCAAGATGTTAACTCGCTGCAGTTCCATAACCCAACATAATATCCTATTCTAAGTCCTACGAAACTAACTTATCCTAAGTCAAATCCGGTGCATCTCTAAGTCGGTGAGATTAACCCCTCCTCCCCCTAATCCTGCGCGCGGCGGATCCCAACTGTGATGTGAAGTCGGCCAGTCCGCGCGCTGGCGGTATGGGAAAAGGGATCTAGACAATATCGGTGTTCATTTTCGCATTCTTAGTTTATCTCCCTCAGATATTCATTTAACACTTTCCGTGATACCTCGTTGGCCAGAGTATTAATCATCTGAAAAGTGTCTTCACGTCTGAGGAGTTGATACGTGTCATGGTTCGGTAGTCCGTCTCGAAGTGTAGTCGCTACATCATTGAAGAGAGGGCACTCGTAAATCACATGATCCGGAGTGCCTTCCGGCGCGCCACAGTCACACGCGGGCGTAGCCCTCTTCCCAAACCGACATAAGTATGTCGGGTAGGGTCCATGACCAGTGAGAAAATGGATCAGTCCCCGTGTTGGCTGAAAGTACTTCATTTCTAAGCGCTCCCTCACGTTCGGCAAGAACTGAAAGGTTCTGCGACCGGTTTCTTCTGTCTCCCAGGACCCCTGCCAAAGTTCTTCCCCCCTTCTTCTAATCCCCCTTTTGTCCTCTACCCTCACACCCATGATTTCTTCTATTTTCCGCTGGTTCCCTTTTTTTGCCCAATACCAGGCTGCTTGCTCCCTAATCTTGATGTCAAGTGGGCAGAGCCCCATTATGACTAATAGTGCCCCTCCTGGAGATGTTCTATAAGCGCCCACAGATCTTAGAACCATGCTTCTCTGAACCCTTCTCACTGCCATGGCGGGCACAACCCTCGTGAGTCTGTGCGCCCAGACCCCGGAGCCGTAACCCACTACTGAAGTTAGGATACTATTGTGATAAAGTTTAATGAGATGTGGAGGTAGGTGAAATCTTTTGTGTCCTATGGAAATGAGGTTGTTTAATATTTGCAGAGCTTTTTGGGTTACAGTTTCAATGTGTTTTCCGAAGTTCCATTTCTCATCAATGATGACTCCTAGGTAACGTGTGTCTCGTCTTCGCAGTACCGGTGTGCCGTCAATTCTGACCGTAGGGTTCCTGATTAGTTGTCCTTTAAGTAGTAAGTATGTCGATTTGCTTGGTGATATGGTCATTTTCGTGGTGTGGCACCACTGTAGGAGTGTCTAACGCTCTCTCTATTTTAGGTTCTATGTCCTCTCGGCTACGGCCACCGACCATCAGGAGGAGGTCATCAGCGTAGGCTATCACCTCTAGCACATCCTCACTTCGTTGCAGGCTGTCTAGTAATGGCTCCATGTGGATGTCCCAAAAGAGCGGCCCTAGGACCGATCCTTGGGGACATCCTTTCGTGACAGCTTTCCCTACCCTTTCGCTAGGGGATGATAGCCAGATCTCCCGATCCTCACAGTAGCTCCTCAGGCAGCCATATAGCGGCCCTGGACACTCCTTCTCCCGCAAGCAGGAGAAGAGCGAGGGCCACCACAGGTTGTCGAAGGCGCCACTGATGTCCACCATGATGCCCACCACGTATTTGTGCGGGGTCGAGCCACAGACCTCGGCCGCCAGGGCGATTGCATCAGATGCCGACCGCCCCGGCCTGAAACCGAATTGCCTGCTGCTCATCCCGCACAATACTCTATGTGCTGCCAATCTGTCAGCCAACAGTTTTTCCAAGATTTTTCCAAACAAATCTAACAGGCAGATCGGCCTGTACGACTTTACTTCTGCAGGATCCTTGTCCGGTCCCTTCTTAATGATGACGACATTCCCAGTTTTCCACCTTCTTGGGAACTGTTGTTGCCTCAGGCACTCATTATAGAGGTGGGTAAGCGGGGCGACCAGCTGGGGTGCCAGGAATTGCACCACCTCCGCCACAATGCCATCTGGCCCAGGAGCTTTGCCTCTTTTAAGTTGCTTTATGTGGGTCGCCACCTCCTCTTCTGAGAAGGGGTAGACCGCCGTGTCATTATTATATATTTCACGGTCTTGTTCTCGCAATTGCCGTTGTCCCTCTGTCTCCCCATCCGCATTGTCATCAGGCAGCAGGGACCGGAGGAGGACCCCAGCAGTCTCCTGCCAGGACTCCGTCATCCTGTCCCCGTGCCTGACTGTAGATAGCTCCATAGGAGAGCGGATTTTCTCCCTGACTAATTTATAGGGGAGTCCCCATGGATCCAGTGCTAGCTGGCTGAGCACATAGTGTTCCCAGCTTCGCCTTCTGACTTCGCGTAGTTCACTCTGGAACCTCTGTTTTGCCTCCCTGTACTGCAATTGCCACCTTTGTCTCTCCTGCCAGACGACACTGCGCTGGTAGTGCCTCCTTAGCCTCCTGACAGATTGGCGTAGATCTTCCAGTTCAGGCGACCACGGTGACGGAGAAGCCGCCATGGCCTTCCTCCTGATCGGTACAGCAGCCCTCACCGCCCTGGTTACTGCAGTTACTAGTTCATCTGCTCTGTTGTCTACGATTATGTCTTGTTGTATGTCATCTTCCGGTAATGGAGGAATGTCGCACTCCCTCGCCAGGCGTTCCCAGTTGGCTTTCCTGTAGTTAAATTGTATTTCCCACCCCATGGCCCAGCGGCACTCTCTCTCCCCTACTGTGAAAGTTATTAAGTTATGGTCGCTAATGGTGGCGTTTCCTAGTACTTTCCAATTTTGTATGATGTTTGTTACATTTGGTGTCACGAGGGTGACATCAATATTTGTACCCTGCCCTCCTCCTGCCATGTAGGTAGGAGGATTACCAGGCCTGTTGGCCACCACGAGTTGCGACGCCATAATGTATTCTTCCACCTTTTCTCCATTTGCGTCTCTTGTGCCACTGAACCATAGGGGGGACTTGGCATTAATATCAGCTGTTATTACAATTTTCCTTCCCCGCAACGCCGTGGTCACCCTCATCAGGTGGTCTAGGTGTATTTCGATGTCATCTCCATACTGGAAGTACATATTAATGATGGTGATGATTCCTGCTGGAGATTGGAGCTCCACGACGTTGCAATGTGGAGTTGTAAACTGAGAGAGTGTGGTAACTCTCACGAGTTTGTTTGTAATTATAATTGCCGCCCTTGGGTCTTCTCCTCTGCTGATTACTTGCCATGTGGCGGCAGCAAATGCGACTTTCCCAGCTTGGGAGTACGGCTCCTGCAGACAGAGCACATCCAATCTCCTCTCCTCCACCTCCCTTCGGAGTTCATGCATCACAAGTCGACTATTATGAGTGTTTAGTTGTCCTATGTTTATTTTGGTCATTATGGAAAGTAGGTGTGTACTCGGTCATGTGGCCAGGTCTTAGTCCAGTCGAACGCAATTCGTCCGTTCGCCAAAACTGCCTGTTCATAGATGTCGTTTAGGTCGAATTTCTCGCCCCTTCTTTCAAACACCTTTCTTAACAAGTCTCGCAGGGCTCCAAAGTCAGTGGGGAGATTCACTGATTTTAGTTGAATTCTGTCCACAGCCTCCATCACCGAGAAGGTTATCTTTCGTCCCTCTCCGTGTCCTACACGAAC
This sequence comes from Schistocerca gregaria, assembly GCF_023897955.1. Classification (NCBI taxonomy): domain Eukaryota; kingdom Metazoa; phylum Arthropoda; class Insecta; order Orthoptera; family Acrididae; genus Schistocerca; species Schistocerca gregaria. The sequence goes on from NC_064926.1 coordinate 5,523,238, forward strand.
CACATGTCTCAGGGCAGTGGTCAGGGTAGCCGGCTGCTCAAGTCTTGCTAGTTGCATGGTGTACTCCAAGTTGGGGTACACTCTTACAGGGTCCACAGGTGGTAGTCTAACTACTGGAGTACCCTGTGTGGGAGAACTTGTACTAGAGCTACTGGTTATCAATTTTCCTGTATCGGTTGAATGACTTTTTTCTGCTCCTTTCTGGAAACTGCCACAGCCACAGGATGCCCTTGCCGTTTCTGGTGTTCTGTCGGCTCTGCTCCCCGGCTTTCGGAGGAGGGAGCTGCAGCTATGGGGGGGTCTGTCTGTATTGCCATATTTATCATATAGATCTCAGTCTGTGTGGCTCTGTTTTCAGTTTTCTCGGTGCTCGTAAGCGACCTTAAGAACAACTTAAACTTGTTAGCCCTCATAGCATCCCTCCTCCTTTTGCTCGGGGACTTATGTTTCGGCATCCTGTTCAGTATGCCGGGCTCACCCATAATCAATCCTGGAAATCAGTCTTTGTTCAAGCATCCTGTATGTTGGGCAGTTTCGACCTGTGGCTCCGCATGATTTCTTGCCTCGGTTCCTGCATGGTATGCAGATTGCCGCTGCCTTGCAGTCTTTACGGTTGTGACCGTTCTCTCCACATTTTGTGCAGGCCGACTCCCTGGTGCACAGACTGAGAATGTGGTCCAAGTCGCCACAGTTGTGGCAACGAGGTACCACGACATAGTCCCTAGTGTTGATGGCATGAAAGCCAACATATATTTTGCCCATTGTCGTAATGCTTTTCCACATCCGCGCTGTAACCTCAGCGACGTGATGTACCACATCTCGACCCCGTGGACCTGTCTTGAATCTGAGTTTAAAACAGTCTTTGAACTCTTCTTCACTCAGATGCTCAAAGTTTTGTTTTCTGATTGTGTCGCATAACTCTTCATTGGTCATTACTGTTGGAACGTCGTACAGAATCACGAGAGGGTTCCTTTTCCTTGGAGGCTCACACTTAATTACTGAATTTAATTTGTGGTTGTTCAATATTTTTTCTTTATCCTCTTCGGATGCGACTTCCACTATTACTGAATTCTTGCTAGGTTTGATTCTTTTGATCTTTATTTTCTCTTTTACAGGGTCCACAGTAGTCGTGAATAGCTCCTGGATTCTTTTAACACTTGTGTCTTGGCCCGGCAGGGTCCTCAAGAAGACTGCCGTATCTGGCCTCTTAGTCACCTTATCTATGGTATCTCTGCTCGTGTTGGGCTTCGTGGGAGCTTGCGCTGCCACGGCAGCCCAGGTTTTAACTGGTTGTTTCCTCAATCGATTGTTTTCTTTTTCTAATTCTTCCACCCTTCCTTCCAACTTTGCGTGGGCAATGGCCCATGCAGCCAATTCATTTTTAATTGTTGAGAGTCCTGCTTGACTTATCTTTCCGTTTTTAATGTTTTGCTCCATGAGCAACGTGATTCGTGCTAATCTCTGTGTCACAGTTTCATTTTCGGCCTGTCCCGACTCATCCTGAGGAGAGGGATCAGGCGGCGCAAAAGAAGCCCGTTGAGGCGCACTCGAGTCACTCGTATCGGTTGTCGCCATGATTATACGAGTGATAAAAGAAAGATGGGAGCCCGTCTCTTGCCCCGGACCGGCTCCTCTGGCATGGGGGGGGACTTCTTGCAGCTCGCCCACCGACCTCGCCCCAAGGTCAAGGGCACTCCCGAGCTGCCGGGTTCAGCGCGCCGTCGCCAGCGCCCTGGTCCCCATCGATGGCTCCGTCATCGGCGATTTCACGCGACGCTCCCCGGCAACTGCACCCCGCACTCCGGAGAGGCGGATACACCTCTCGCCCTTCGCCGCCTACTAGCCCGAGTTTCCACCTTACGGCCAAGGACCCACTCCTACTCAGGTGGCGGGCCGGTCCCCCAGACGTTCGGCGGTCTGGACCCAGTTAACCTGGCCCAGGCGATGTCACCACCTCCTGGGTTTGGCAGAACACGCCCCGGTTACCCAGGGGCGCGGCGAGGCACCCTTGCCGACTCGCGCCACGATCCCACGCCGACAAACGAAGTCGCCGGCATGCAGAGCTCCTGTTGGTCTGGGCCCTGCGAACAGAAAGGGACAGATGTTCGTCACTTGACACAGCTCCCCCTGTGCCACGCACCCTTCGCTTTCGCATCGGGTTGGGTCGCAGCTCATCCTTTTGTCGCAAGGCACCCCCGGGCAAGCCCGAGAAATGCCGAGCTTAACGTCTGGCACCACTTAAAGGCGGAAAGAGCCACTTGAGAAGGAGAGGCTATATATGACGCATCACTTCCCCTGTGGGCACGTCCGACTGGAAGCGATACGCCCCAGTGCGAGCCTCTGTGCCTTACGGCGCGCTGGCGCGGGCTGGCCAACGCCAAAACGCACCGCGAGACGACAGGTCCCACGCCAGACAGATAAAGCATTTGCCAAAGCGGAACATCGTAAGATGGGACGAGGCAGTTTGAATTACATTTTATAGATGTATTTCTCACATATCTCAGAGCCTCTCGCGGTCGTCGTCGTCGTCGTCGTCGTCGTCGCCGCCGCTTCTGCAGAAGTATTAAATGGCCATCGTAGCAAATGCGGCGAGGGACGCCCTGCCTTCGATTCCGAATGCACAAAGTGTGTGGTCTTGTTTCCCAGTCTATATTTGGTCGGTCTCGTAAGAGGTTGAATGTAACGAATGGGTGGGAAAGAGTAGGGGCAGCGTCTGTGTAGAACGAAAACAAAATTCCTAAGGTGTGTGAGCGTTTCGAGATGAGTCGTATACAGGTTATAGTTGGTCGTCAGTGACCGTATGGCCTGATGGATCAGGCGTCAGACTTCGGATCTGAATATTACAGGTTCGAATGCTGTCACGCTCGTTTTTGTCCAGTTCTGAAAAAGAAACGTACCGTTTTAATGTAGCAATTGAGCAGTACGAAACCGTCTGAATGTTTCTGTTGACCATTATTTGCTTGGAGATGCTCTTGAGCTTGAAACACACACAACAAGACCGGTGTTAACTAGCGAAATGATCAGCAGAGTGCCGTCACCGCGAGTTTTGACTGGCACTTGCACATCTAAAACAACGTCGGAAAGTAACTCGTTCGGCTTTTCAGTCACATCAAGTACGTGTTTTAATTTTGACGCCACAAGCTCTGCATGTTGTCATCCAATTCCTTTACCTCTCAGAAATGAGTATGAAATAAAAGTGAAGTACGTGACGAGAGTGACGTTAGGAAAAAATTAATCAGCATGGAGAGATTCTGTATGGGACCACCAAACCCAAACGAGTACTGTGTGACGTGCTACCCGGCAGGTATTCACCGAGGTAGCCGGCTAGCTCAGTCGGTAGAGCTTGAGACTTCTAATCCCAGGGTCGTGGGTTCGATTCCCACACTGGGTGTAACGGAATTTTGTTCCTCTGCAGATGTAAATCACCGTTTTTCTGATTAACGTGATGTAATGGAAATAGCAACTTTAAATTTTGCCTACGTCTCTGTCAGTCGCAAGGAAACTGTATTTGAAGGAGAAACGTGATTTTGTAGACATGTATGAAAGACATGTTCTGAAACGCAAGTGTTGTTGTTTGGAGAGCACTACGGTTACGTGTCAGATGTGTAGCCAAGCAGTAATGGGTCGCCATAGCTGCAAATATTAGCCGGTAATATGAAGTGTTGTCAGCTGAAGTCTGATGATGCAGACGACCGTAAGGCCGAAGTACGCAAGAGCACCACTAGGAAGAGCCTCTTTAGCTTAGTGGTAGAGCACTGGTGTAGTAAACCAGGGGTCGTAAGTTGCATCCTCACAGGAGGAAACGTATTTTGGAAATCAGTTGTGCTTCGTGGCCGTATAGCAAACAGTATCTGTGATGACGAACAATTAGCGACAGGCGTTTTATTAAGAATTACTCTCAGATGTGATTAAGGCGAATGGCGCAGATAAAGCATTTGCCAAAGCGGTACAGCATAAGATGGGACGAGGCAGTCTGAATTACATTTTATAGATGTATTTCTCACATATCTCAGAGCCTCTCGCGGTCGTCGTCGTCGTCGCCGCCGCTTCTGCAGAAGAAGCAAATGACCATCGTAGAAATGCGGCGAGGGACGCCCTGCCTTCGATTGCGAATGCACAAAGTGTGTGGTCTTGTTTCCCAGTCTATATTTGGTCGGTCTCGTAAGAGGTTGAATGTAACGAATGGGTGGGAAAGAGCAAGGGGCAGCGTCTGTGTAGAACGAAAACACAATTCCTAAGGTGTGTGAGCGTTTCGAGATGAGTCGTATACAAGTTATAGTTGGTCGTCAGTGAGCGTGTGGCCTAATGGATAAGGCGTCGGACTTTGGATCTGAATATTACAGTTTCGAATGCTGTCACGCTCGTTTTTTTCCAGTTCTGAAAAAGAAACATACCGTTTTAATGTAGCAATTGAGCAGTACGAAACCGTCTTAATGTTTCTGTTAACCATTATTTGCTTGGAGATGCTCTTGAGCTTGAAACACACACAACAAGACCGGTGTTAACTAGCGAAATGATCAGCAGAGTGCCGTCACCGCAAGTTTTAACTGGCACTTGCACATCTAAAACAACGTCGGAAAGTAACTCGTTCGGCTTTTGAGTCACATCAAGTATGTGTTTGAATTTTGACGCCACTAGCTCTGCATGTTGTCATGCAATTCCTTTACCTCTCAGAAATGATTATGAAATAGAAGTGAAGTACATGACGAGAGTGACGTTAGGAAAACATTAATCAGCATGGAGAGATTCTGTATGGGGCCACCCAACACAAACGAGTACTGTGTGACGTGCTACCCGGCAGATATTCACCGAGGCAGCCGGCTAGCTCAGTCGGTAGAGCTTGAGACCCTTAATCCCAGTGTCGTGGGTTCGAGTACCACGCTGGGCGTAACGGAATTTTGTTCCGCTGCAGATGTAAATCACCGTTTTTCTGATTAACGTGATGTAATGGAAATAGCAACGTTAAACTTTGCCTACGTCTCTGTCAGTCGCAAGGAAACTGTATTTGAAGGAGAAACGTGATTTTGTAGACATGTATGAAAGACATGTTCTGAAACGCAAGTGTTGTTGTTAGGAGAGCACATCGGTTACGTGTCAGATGTGTAGCCAAGCAGTAATGGGTCGCCATAGCTGCAAATATTAGCCGGTAATATGAAGTGTTGTCAGCTGAAGTCTGATGATGCAGACGACCGTAAGGCCGAACTAAGCAAGAGCACCACTAGGCAGAGCCTCTTTAGCTTAGTGGTAGAGCAGTGGTGTAGTAAACCAGGGGTCGTAAGTTGCATCCTCACAGGAGGAAGACGTATTTTGGAAATCAGTTGTGCTTCGTGGCCGTATAGCAAACAGTATCTATGATGACGAACAATTAGCGACAGGCGTTTTATTCAGAATTACTCTCAGATGTGATTAAGGCGAATGGCGCAGATAAAGCATTTGCCAAAGCGCTACAGCATAAGATGGGACGAGGCAGTCTGAATTACATTTTATAGATGTATTTCTCACATATCTCAGAGCCTCTCGCGGACGTCGTCGTCGTCGTCGCCGCTCCTGAAGAAGTAGCAAATGGCCATCGTAGCAAATGCGGCGAGGGGAGCCCTGCCTTCGATTACGAATGCACAAAGTGTGTGGTCTTGTTTCCCAGTCTATATTTGGTCGGTCTCGTAAGAGGTTGAATGTAACGAATGGGTGGGAAAGAGCAAGGGGCAGCGTCTGTGTAGAACGAAAACAAAATTCCTAAGGTGTGTGAGCGTTTCGAGATGAGTCGTATACAAGTTATAGTTGGTCGTCAGTGAGCGTGTGGCCTAATGGATCCGGCGTCGTACTTCGTATCTGAATATTACAGGTTCGAATGCTGTCACGCTCGTTTTTTTCCAGTTCTGAAAAAGAAACATACCGTTTTAATGTAGCAATTGAGCAGTACGAAACCGTCTGAATGTTTCTGTTGACCATTATTTGCTTGGAGATGCTCTTGAGCTTGAAACACACACAACAAGACCGGTGTTAACTAGCGAAATGATCAGCAGAGTGCCGTCACCGCAAGTTTTAACTGGCACTTGCACATCTAAAACAACGTCGGAAAGTAACTCGTTCGGCTTTTGAGTCACATCAAGTATGTGTTTGAATTTTGACGCCACTAGCTCAGCATGTTGTCATGCAAATCCTTTACCTCTCAGAAATGATTATGAAATAAAAGTGAAGTACGTGACGAGAGTGACGTTAGGAAAACATTAATCAGCATGGAGAGATTCTGTATGTGACCACCCAACCCAAACGACTACTGTGTGAATGTGCTACCCGGCAGGGAATCACCGAGGCAGCCGGCTAGCTCAGTCGCTAGAGCTTTAGACTCTTAATCCCAGGGTCGTGCGTTCGAGTCCCACGCTGGGCGTAACTGAATTTTGTTCCGTTGCAGATGTAAATTACAGTTTTTCTGTTTAACGTGATGTAATGGAAATAGCAACTTTAAACTTTGCCTACGTCTCTGTCAGTCGCAAGGAAACTGTATTTGAAGGAGAAACGTGATTTTGTAGACATGTATGAAAGACATGTTCTGAAACGCAAGTGTTGCTGTTTGGAGAGAACAACGGTTACGTGTCAGATGTGTAGCCAAACAGTAATGGGTCGCCATAGCTGCAAATATTAGCCGGTAATATGAAGTGTTGTCAGCTGAAGTCTGATGATGTAGACGACCGTAAGGCCGAAGTACGCAAGAGTACCACCAGGCAGCGCCTCTTTAGCTTGGTGGTAGAGCACTGGTGTAGTAAACCAGGGGTCGTAAGTTGCATCTTCACAGGAGGAAGACGTATTTTGGAAATCAGTTATGCTTCGTGGCCGTATAGCAAACAGTATCTGTGAGGACGAACAATTAGCGACAGGCGTTTTATTAAGAATTACTCTCAGATGTGATTAAGGCAAATGGCGCAGATAAAGCATTTGCCAAAGCGGTACAGCATAAGATGAGACGAGGCAGTTTGAATTACATTTTATAGATGTATTTGTCACATATCTCATAGCCTCTCGCGGTCGTTGTCGTCGTCGTCGTCGTCGTCGTCGTCGTCGTCTTCGCCGCCGCCGCTGCTGCTGCAGAAGTAGCAAATGTCCATCGTAGCAAATGCGGCGAGGGACACCCTGCCTTCGATTCCGAATGCACAAAGTGTGTGGTCTTGTTTCCCAGTCTATATTTGGTCGGTCTCGTAAGAGGTTGAATGTAACGAATGGGTGGGAAAGAGCAAGGGGCAGCGTCTGTGTAGAACGAAAACACAATTCCTAAGGTGTGTGAGCGTTTCGAGATGAGTCGTATACAAGTTATAGTTGGTCGTCCGTGACCATGAGGCCTAATGGATAAGGCGTCGGACTTTGGATCTGAATATTACAGGTTCGAATGCTGTCACGCTCGTTTTTTTCCAGTTCTGAAAAAGAAACATACCGTTTTAATGTAGCAATTGAGCAGTACGAAACCGTCTTAATGTTTCTGTTGACCATTATTTGCTTGGAGATGCTCTTGAGCTTGAAACACACACAACAAGACCGGTGTTAACTAGCGAAATGATCAGCAGAGTGCCGTCACCGCGAGTTTTAACTGGCACTTGCACATCTAAAACAACGTCGGGCCTCTTTAGCTCAGTGGTGGTGTTCCGCTTCAGACGCCGTGCAGTGTGGACGTGCCTAGTCTTCCGCTCCGCCGTAGCGTTACGTGTAGTGGGATATCGTTTGTTTACGTGTAGTGTAGTACCTTCTGTAAGTTTTTCTCCGTCGTTGTTTCGTTCCTTGTGTTACTTTCTGCGTGTATTTCAGTGTTTTTGTTTAGCGGTTTAGACCGCGTAGTTTTTTGAAAATGTCGTCTCAGGTTATTCGTCGTCAGGCTACAGTTAGTTTTGCTTTCGACAAGTCCACCCGCCATGTGCAACCTAGTTCCCTTGAGATTCATGATTGATTAGTAGATACCTTTGGCATTATTTCGGATCAGGTGCACACTGCTTATTTTGATACTGAAATCTATGTTTTCTTTGTTAAATTTATGGACCCCCTTCAGGTTGATAAAATTATTTCCAAATTAGGTCATCAGGTTCTCTTTCGGCATCGGGATGATTCTGTCAGTACCGTACTGCTTTCAAATGCTTCCATTACGTATACCAGTGTTCGTGTTTACAACCTTCCGCGGAGGTGGATAATGTGTATCTTAAGGAGGGTTTACTCAAGTATGGTGATGTTAAGAGTATTCGCCTTGAACGCTGGTCCAGCCAACATCGTCTGCAGTGTTACAGTGGTATTCGTTCCGTCGAAATGCACGTGAAGCAGAATATTCCCTCGCACCTGCAGATCGGTGGATATCGTGTCCATGTAACATATAGTGGTCAGGTTGGCACCTGTTTCTTGTGTAATGAGAGTGGCCACGTGCGTACCGACTGTCCGCGGAGGGTTTTTGTGTTAAAAAATTCTCTCGAACAGCGTCGCAAGTTAACGGTCGCTGATCTCGTTGCCGGTGGTTCTCCTCTTGGTGTCGAACAGTCCAGTGGTAGTAACGCCCCGCCGCAGGTTTTGCACGCCCCTGACACAGAATTTCCTCCTTTGCGTGCCAAATCTGATGTTGTTCCGTCTGTTCCTCAGGTGGGTGTGCCGCTTTTGAATAATAAACGGCGTCGCGCACAAGATGGAAATAGTACGGATGAGGATCTCCCCGAGATGCCCCAATCCGAGAGACCGACATCCTCCGAGCCACAGAGTAGTGTAGATGCTCCCTGTTCCCCTGAAGTAGCTGTTACGGTAGCGGCTGCTGACGCCCCTTCGGCTTCCGACGCGGCTTCTCTCGAGTCGGCTCGTCGGTCGGGCCTGTTGGCGCCGCCTTCCGTACCGATTTCGTTGTCACAACAAGTTGAGCCGCAACAACTTCCTGCTTCGCTGCCCCATACCTCTGCCAGCGGAGCTGCTCCGCTTCCTTCCAACTTAGCAGCTTCGGAGCTTCCTGCTCACGTTTCGCCTCCGTGTAGTCCATGTTTGCCAGAAGCTAGTATTGGTGTAGACCAGTCCGTTTCGTCGGATGTTTCCCCCGCGACCCCGGACCCTGACTGTGGACAGGCGCGGGTGGTGTCGGATACAGAACTTGACCCTCCTACGTCACCGGCGGCTCCCGCTTCCTTGCCCGTCAGCCGACGCAAGTTGCGCGTTCAGCCGAACGTCAATGCTGTTCGTAAAAAACCGAAACGTAAGGGATCCGCGGAAGGGGGTAGAGGTCCCCTTCCCTCGGGTGCCTCCGTCTCCCGTGCTATGGACTGTGATGTTGATGCGTCGGTGTAGGTGATTTCTTCTCTCGATTTTCTCTCCATGGTTCAAGCATACACCTTTCTTACCTTAAATGTTAACCGTATTGAGTCCGACGTTCGCATTGCCTCTTTACGGCAGTTTCTCTACGACTCCTGTGCGGACGTAGTATTTTTGCAGGAAGTATTGTTTTCTGATCTCTCTCTACCTGGATTTCAAACTGTTTTTAATGTCGCACCGGAGAATTCAACAGGAACTGCTCTTTTCTTTCGAGAAGGTATTCCTATTACTGACATTGAATTCCTTGACTCTGGCCGTGGGATTGGTTGTCGTCTTTTTGATCTCCACCTAGTTGTTTTGTATGCCCCCTCTGGTTCGGGTCGCACTGTGGCTCGATCGCGCTTTTATAAGAAAGAGCTTATTTATCTTTTGCGCAAGAGTCCTCGGAGTCTCCTGCTCGGAGGCGATTTTAATTGTGTTTTACGCCCTGAAGACCAGTCCCCGAATTTTAATTATTGCCGAGATTTACATGACTTGGTTCGTACGATGCACCTGCGTGATGTTTGGGAACACAAATATCCAACCCTGGTGAAATTTACGTATTTTACCGCGTCCTCATGCAGTAGACTTGACAGATTCTACTTCTCTGATTTTTTATGTGATAACATTCTTTCTGTCGATGTTATTCCTACTAGTTTTTCTGACCATTGTGCTTTTACTGCAACTGTAAATCTTAGTCACCAACCAGCAAAACTTTATCGTTCCCAGTGGATATTAAATGTTTACCACCTTGCCGACAGTGCCATTGATGAAGTTGTAAGTGCCGTGTGGGAGCGATGTCTTCGCTCTGTCCCGCGATACCCCTCCTTGCTCGTTTGGTGGACTGCGTTTGCCAAGCCCAAGATTCGTCAGTCTTTGATTTTTTACTGTGCCGCAAGGGCGCGTAATTTTAAGAACACGTATGAATTTTATTACCCTGTCCTGCGTGAACTGTATGACGCGGCGGGTCCTTCTCCTCCGCGGATCCATGATGTTCGTCGTATTAAAGCAAGGCTCTTGACCCTCAAACGACGACAGTTGGATGGTCTGCGAGTAAAGTCGAAACCTCACTCTCTTGTTGAAGGTGAACTGACTTCTTTGTACCACCTGCTGCGGCATCAGACTCGACGTCGTCGCACCTTCATCTCTTCTCTTATGGTGGATGATGGACGACAGCTTATTGCACAGGAGGATATGACGCGTGCTCTTCATCAGTATTACGCTAGTCTCTATTCTGCCGATGATTCTGGTGCGTCACTTTCTGATGATGTCCTTGAGGATCTTCCTGCGACGATCACGCCTGACGCGAACGGCGACTTTCTCCGGGAGTTCCAGGTAGATGATGTTTTCGATTTTATTTCTCGCTCTCCGTCCGGTAAATCGCCGGGTCCTGACGGCCTGCCTAAAGATTTTTATCTTCGTTTTTGGCCTCTTTTGGGTGGCACTTTTACGCAGATTTTAAATGAGATTGTCAGGGGGATGGATGTGCCAGCAGATTTTAAAGTAGGGAACATTGTTTTAATTCCGAAGTCCACTGGTCGTTTATCTACTGCCAGTCTTCGTCCGCTCAAATTGCTGAACTTTGATTACAAGACAGCTGCTACAGCGCTCAATAGTCGATTGTCTTCTCTGCTTCGGGGTGTGATTGGTGCACATCAATGTTGTTTTCCTGGTAGATCTATTCTGACCCCAGTAGCCGAATATCGGGATGTTGTCTCGGTTGCGGCGGTTACAAACGTTCATTGTGCCTTTGCTTTCCTCGATTTTTACAAGGCTTTTGATCACGTCAGTCATGTGTTTTTAAATCGTGTTTTAGATACAATAGGTTTTAACGTTTCATCACGTGGTGTTCTTGGTAATTTGTATAGGGGAATAACTGCTCGGGTGTCAGTCAATGGGCAGCTGACGCCGCCCATTGCTATCCGCCAAGGGGTACCTCAGGGTAGTCCGCTCTCTATGTCTCTATTCATATTGTCCCTGGAACCGCTGCTTCGGACTCTTGCTTTCAAGCTTCAGGGTATGACCCTCTCTGGGGGGAAGCTTACTGTTAAGGCGTACGCGGACGATGTCGTTGTTGTCCTCCGTCAACGTGATGATATCACATTGTTGAAAGGGGTAGTTGATGCATACTGTTGTGTCTCTGGAGCGCGTCTCAATCAGGGTAAATGTAAGTTCCTTGATATTCGAGGGTTTCGCGATGCTGATGTCCCTTGGGCCACTTTTGTCGATCGCCATACGTCATTGGGGATTACCATTGATCGGTGTCCCATAAAAATGGCGGCTCTTAATTGGAAATCTGTCACCGAGAAGATACAGGGGTCTCTGATGGTCCATGAGCAGCGCTCTGCAACCATTTTGCAAAGAGTCAGAATTTTAGACACGTACGTGTTATGTAAAGTCTATTATGTTGCTCAGCTGTTCCCACTTCCCATTATGGTGGCGAAAAGGTTGCGCCAATTGTATAGCAGGTTTATATGGAAGGGTCATCTATTCAAGTTGCGTTACGAGGTTATGACGAAACCGCGTATCTCCGGAGGCTTGGGCCTCACTGACATTACTCGCAAGGCATCTGCCTTGTACGTCCGCCGTACGACTCTCATTGTTACGCAAGAAGTGACTTCAATTACATCCAGACTTTTTACTGTTCTGCGTCCGAAGAGCCTTGCTCCACCGGTCGACGTCGGTCGCCTCAATTTTAAGTTGAAACACATCCGGGAATTTTATATTGCGGTTTGTTACCTCGGTGACGTCTTCTTGCGACGACCGGTGCCAACGACCAATAGCTTGATTGCCCGTTGTGAGGGGCTGGCCGGTCCCAATCCAATCGAACTGGCGTCTCCATCAGTGTCCTGGAAGAACGTCTGGAAGAATGTTAGTCTGCCGATCCACTCAATGGCTGTGGCGTCCACGTGGTGTAGGGTAGTTAATGGTTTGGTCCCCACCAACGTACGACTGCACCGTATTGGTCTTTCTGACACGGACAACTGCACTCGGTGTGGTCTCCTGGACACACTTGAGCATCGATTCACCTGCAGTGGGCACCTTGCTAATTGGCTTTGGCTCAGGAAACAACTGGCTTTTGTCACTAGCACTGCCGAAACCGCTTATACCATTGACATCATCGTACGGCCCGATTCTTCCTTTTATCCGCGAACGAAGCTCAGCACCGTTATGTGGTTGCTTGGACACTTCGTACATTTTGTCAATAGTTGTCATGAAGAGGATGAACACCTAACGTTTCGGCAGTACATCCTTACTGCTTACTGGAACCGATTGCGCTTGCCAGGACTCCGTAAAGATTTTGCAAACATGCTTAGCCTGACATTTGAAAGGGAGGGTGTTGGCTAAGGTCGCCTGTGTCAGCCGATTTCTCTTATACTGTAGCTGGTTTTGCCGCTTTTATGTAAAATTATTCTCTACACCTGGACTGAAGTTTACGTGGACCTTTAGGGCGAACAAGAAAAACAAAAGTAAGACCAAGAACCGAGACAGTAGGGGAAAGTACGACGCCGTTGTACAGGTGCCATTCGGAAACAGGACGGTGGAATCATCGTGGCCAGGCCGCGGGTTTCGACCCCTGCCCGCTTTGTTTCCGCAGCCTGAATCTAACTGTCACCCCTAAATTTGAAACAATGGCACACGAAAACGAAAGTAAAAAAAAAGAAAAAAAGAAAAAACAAAATAAAAAAAATGGGTAGAGCACTGATCTAATAAACCAGGGGTCGTAAGTTCCATCCTCACAGGAGGAAGATGAATTTTGGAAATCAGTTGCGCGTCGTGGCAGTATAGCTAACAGTATCTGTGATGACGAACGATTAGCGACAGGCGTTTTTTTAAGAACTACTCTCAGGTGTGATTAAGGCGAATGGCGCAGATAAAGCATTTGCCAAAGCGGTACAGCATAAGGTGGGACGAGGCAGTCTGAATTACATTTTGTAGATGTATTTCTCACATATCTCAGAGCCTCTCGCGGTCGTTGTCGTCGTCGTCGTCGTCGCCGCCGCCGCTTCTGCAGAAGTAGCAAATGGCCATCGTAGCAAATGCGGCGAGGGACGCCCTGCCTTCGATTCCGAATGCACAAAGTGTGTAGTCTTGTTTCTCAGCCTATATTTGGTCGGTCACGTAAGAGGTTGAATGCAACGAATGTGTGGGAAAGAGCAAGGGGCAGCGGCTGTGTAGAACGAAAACACAAATCCTCAGGGGGTGTGAGCGTTTCGAGATGAGTCGTATACATGTCATAGTTGCACGTCAGTGACTGTGTGGCCTAATGGATAAGCGTCGGACTTCGGATCTGAAGATTACAGGTTCGAATGCTCTCACGCTCGTGTTTTTCCAGTTCTGAAAAAGAAACATACCGTTTTAATGTAGCAATTAAGCAGTACGAAACCGACTGAATGTTGCTGTTGACCATTTTTTGCTTGGAGATGCTCTTGAGCTTGAAACACACACAACAAGACCGGTGTTAACCAACGAAATGGTCGGCAGAGTGAGGACACAGCGAGTTTTGAAAGGCACTTGCACATCTAAAACAACGTCGGAAAGTAACTCGTTCGGCTTTTGAGTCACATAAAGTATGTGTGTTAACTTTGACGCCACTAGCTCTGCATGTTGTCATGCAATTTCTTTACCTCTCAGAAATGATTATGACATAAAAGTGAAGTACGTGACGAGTGTGACGTTAGGAAAACATTAGGGAGCATGGAGAGATTCTGTATGGGACCACCCAACCCAAACGAGTACTGTGTGACGTGCTACCCGGCAGGTATACACCGAGGTAGCCGGCTAGCTCAGTCGGTAGAGCGTCAGACTCTTAATCCCAGGGTCGTGGGTTCGAGCCACACGCTGGGCGGAAAGGAATTTTGTTCCGCCGAAGATGTAAATTACCGATTTTCTGATTAACGAGATGTAATGGAAATAGCAACTTTAAACTTTGCCTACGTCTCTGTCAGTCGCAAGGAAACTGTATTTGAAGGTGAAAGTGATTTTGTAGACATGTGTGAAAGACATGTTCTGAAATGCAAGTGTTGTTGTTTGGAAAGCACATCGGTTACGTGTCAGATGTGTAGCCAAGCAGCAATGGGTCGCCATAGCTGCAAATATTAGCCGGTAATATGAAGTGTTGTCAGCTGAAGTCTGATGATGCAGACGACCGTAAGGACGAAGTACACAAGAGAACCGTTAGGCCGCGGCTCTTTAGCTCAGTGGAGAAGCAGCCTGGCTAGCTCGGTCGGTAGAGCATGAGACTCTTAATCTCAGGTTCGTGGGTTCGAGCCCCACGCTGGGCGAAACGGAATTTTAGTCAGCCAGCGGCTGCGCTGGAGGTGGGACGTGCCGTGCTGTGTGCTGTGCTGCGTTAGCTTCGCGTGGTAAGTCTCTGCTCTTGCTGCAACGCGTCGCTGTCTATAGTATTTGTGTAGACATGAAAAAGAATTAAGAGATGTCGCAACCGCAACGAAAAGATACTCTGAAATTCAAGTTTGATCGCAACTTTGTCCGACCGAGGTCATTTGATGTTGAACAGTGGTTAGAGGATGATGTTAAAATAGGACTTGATGATATTATCGGCATACATTTCTCGATTATGAACAGTGTGGTTTTCGTGAAACTTGCCAGTCCAGAATTGTGTGAAAGGATAGTTCGATCTTGTGGTGGCATTCTGAAATTTAAACATGCTGACGGAAATGTTGGGGAGGTTACCGTTGCCCATGCTGGTCTAGGTATTCGGACCGTGCGAGTCTTTGAACTTCCCTTTGAAATTACAAGTGACCAGATAAATGCTGTTATTGCTCCATACGGGAAAGTTTTGAGAAATATTGCCGAACGGTGGTCTGCTGCACACAAATTCCCTGTTTTGAATGGTGTGCGCCAATTAAAAGTCGAATTGCAGAAGCACATTCCGTCGTTTATAAACGTCTGCGGATATAGAGCTGTTGTGATGTATGATGACCAACCGAAAACGTGTGCTGTCTGCAAATTACCAGGCCACGTTCGTGCAGAATGTGTTCAAAGGCGAATGGCGCAACTGCCTGCTGGCGATGCCGTCAGGCCCCCTGCTATGTCAACGCTGCCCGTGACATATGTCGCCGTAGCGCGCGGTTTTGCAAGTGCCACTGCGCCCCCCGAAGTTACTACGAATACCGACCCACAAGCGACCGACCAACCGACCGACTCAGGTGTAGCATCTGTAGACACTCAACCCTCCTGCGAAGACATATCTGCTCCTGCCCTTGTCGCCGTGGAATCGCCCAATGAGGCAATGGATACGGACGCGACCTCAGTCGCTTCGGGTAGTGCTCCTCTGCATCCTGGAGCTTCTTTAGGAGGTATCAAAAGCGTATCAGGTGCACAGAAAACGGACTCGCAACCAGCCGTTTCTAGTGGTGCTCCTCCGAATCCTGCAGCTGCCTTAGGCACTGACCACAGCCCGTCAAGTGCAATGAAATCAGACCTGGCGTCAATCACTTCCAGTAGTGCTACTTTGCAACCTGAGGCTTCTTCAGGTACCGTCCAAAGTCCACCACGAGACGCATCTCCCAAGAAATCTAAAAAACGGAGGATCGCGCGTCAAGGTGCAGAGCAGACTGCACCACAACTGCGTGAAAAGGCGAAGCAAATAGGGGGCAAAATACGTCAATCTGCATCTGAGAACTTGCAGTGCAATCAGCAGTCATCTAACGAAGACCCTGTGTCCTTGGATAGTACCTCCGGTTCTGCCAGTTTGCCCTCCGATGACGTAGCAATTACCCGAACCGAAGATAAAAATCACCAGCAAACACCTGAATATAGTGCACCACTTAATGACGAACCGATGACAGGGCTGTCGAATCCGTGGGCAGACGATGTCGACGACACTACAAAGGAGGACGAAATTATGGACACCACAGGAACCGTTACAGTCACCACGATGGCCACACCACGAGATGACGTCGTCTTGAATGTCATCGCCGCGACGGATACTGTCCCAGACACGGAGAAGCCGACTGATCCCTTCCCAAGTCATGAATATTTCTAGTCTGAACGGTTTTACTGACTTGTGTCCACATGTCTCTCGGGTCAGATTTCTTAATGTTTTTTTCGAAATGATATGTTGCCAGAGTTTTTCCTAATTACACTCCCGTCTTCGCTAACATAGTTCCGTTGCAGGCCTATAAGATCGCTACGCTGAACATCAATAAAATTTGTAGCCCATTTAATTTACAAAATTTAAAAGATTTCCTGTATGCAGCTGATGTGGACATTTTGTTTTTACAAGAAGTAACAAACATCGAACTTGACTTCATACAGGGGTATAATGCTATAGTCAATCCTGGAATTGGATGTGATTTGGGTACCGCATTTCTTTTCAAAGAGGGCGTCGTCATTACAGACGTAACAAAACTGCCTAACGGCAGAGGCATTGCCGGCACGCTTTATAACACCAGGATTATTAATGTCTATGCCCCATCTGGTTCTACCAATCGGTGCCAACGAGCCCAGTTTTTTAAGGAGGGAATTGTTCCTTTGTTTGGTGTACACTGCACCCATACCATCCTTGGAGGCGACATTAACAGTGTCCTACATGCCAAAGACCAAACTCCGAACTACAACAAATCGCCGGACCTGGAACGTATCGTCACCGACCTCCGTTTAACTGATTCGTGGGAGCAAAAGCACGGCGCGGCACCCGGCTTTACCCACCTCACTAATCATTCAGCGAGCCGGTTGGATCGAATATATGTCTCGCCCAATCTGAAACACCGCATCCTGCAGTCTGAAGTTTGGCCAACCGTTTTTTCGGACCACGCTGCATATATATGCACATTAAATTTGGAACGACAAGGAACCTGTCGATATAAAGGGCCATGGAAACTTAATGTTTCACACTTAAAAGATCCTGCCTGTCGAGAAGCCTTTCTCACCATTTGGAGAGCCTGCGAGACCAAACTCGTCTCTTACCACTCGACTTTGGATTGGTGGCTCAAATGCGCCAAACCTCAGATCCGGAGATGTTTCATCAACTACTCCCGGGAGAAGAGCTTTTGGCGGAAAAGAACGATAGAATTTTACTTTCATTGTCTCCGAGAACTCTACCTGCAAGGTGCTACAGCTATTGGGAACCATGGGAGAATTAAAAAAATCCAGGCAAAAATACTGACATTAAGGCGACAACAGCTTGAAGGATACCAAATAAGGTCAAGAGCAGAGACTGTGGCGCAAAAAGAAGCCACTTCGGTATATCATGTGATTCGTGAAACTAAACGAGGATTCCGCAAAATACTGACGGAGCTTAAAACTGATAATGGAACCACCTTGACAATGCACAATGACATAAAAGCAGAAATACTATCCCATTTCGACAACTTGTTTTCACATAAAGAGGTAGACGAAAAAGCACAGGACGATTTACTGACCCACCTGCAAGGACGCGTTGGTAACGCGTACGCGGAAGCTCTAATAGCGGAGGCGACCGAAGACGATGTACACTATGCTGTCTATCAAAGTGCAAAAAATAAATCCCCTGGAGCTGACGGCATACCAGCAGAATTTTATCAAGTCTTCTGGGAACATATAAAACATAGAATTACATGCATCTGTAATGAACTTTTGAACCTCAATAAGGAGATACCGAAAGATTTTCGCGAAGGTATGATAGTGTTAATCGCAAAAAAATCGGCTGGCAAGAAAATTGGAAATTTGAGACCAATCACTCTGCTGAACAGTGACTATAAAATTTTTTCGCGGCTCTTAGCCCACAGACTTAAAAATGTAATGGCCAGCGTCACCGGCCCATATCAGTCTAGCGTGGGCAAAGGTAGGAAAATTCAGCAGACGCTGTCCGACTACCGCGACATAATTTCAATGGCAGAAGTATGTCGACTAAAATGTGCCATCGTGTCGTTAGATTTCGATAAGGCCTTCGACAGGATCAGCCACTCCTACCTCCTGAAAACGATAGGCGCAATGGGTTTTCCGCCGAGATTCGTCGACCTCATACGACGTTTGGTAACGACTAACTCCTCCAGTATCATCATAAATGGACAGCCTAGCCGGCCAGTCGAGATCGCATGTTCCGTCAGGCAAGGTTGTCCGTTGTCCATGGCACTTTTTGCCATGGCCATCGAACCTTTGCTCGCTACCTTGACTCAGCGGTTACAAGGATTGCAAATACGAGGAAACAAAATAATATGTAAAGCTTATGCGGACGATGTTGGGTTTCTCGTTATGAATGTAGCGGAAGTCGAGACGGCAATGCACATAATAGAAAAATACGGACGAGCGTCAGCCGCGAGGTTAAACAAAACCAAGTCCGGCATATTCAATATCGGACGTGGCATTGGCATGCGCACACACGGTCAGTTACGTGAGCTAACGGCCTTGAAGTGTCTCGGCATTGATTTCCGAAAAAATATACGTCAAACTATTGCGGCCAACTATAGACAAGTACTAACTACCATACGAGCTAGTGTACGGACACATAGTATTCGACAATTAAATGAAATTCAGAGAGTGTCTTTAGCGAACGTCTCTATTACTTCCAAAGTCAATTATGTCGCCCAGATACTGCCAATACCCGCCGGCATCGCCAAACAAATTATGTC
Source organism: Schistocerca gregaria (assembly GCF_023897955.1). Classification (NCBI taxonomy): domain Eukaryota; kingdom Metazoa; phylum Arthropoda; class Insecta; order Orthoptera; family Acrididae; genus Schistocerca; species Schistocerca gregaria. Next base: position 5,542,113 of record NC_064926.1, read on the forward strand.
AGCAATAGGCTATTTTGTGAGCCGTGGCCACATATTTAAAATCCAGTATGACACTCTGACGCTCGCCACTAATAATGGCGGCTTAAACTTAACGAATGTTACTAAAAAGTCGCAGGCTCTGTACATCTCCAATACGTTTCAACAATGGAGACAATCCAGCAGCTGTATCGCCGCGCACTTGCTATCTGAAATAGCTCCAGATGACCTCTCTCCACCCATTAATGTGCAGCACATACCGAGCGGACTTTACCATTTACGATGGTTTTTAATAGAATATAGCTACCTACATTCAAGAATTCCGGAAAAAGACATGACAAACGTAAAAGAAATATATGGCAAATTGATGGGAGAAAAGAACAACAAAATAGAACAAAACTATCCATGTTCTAACTGGAAAGTGATATGGGCAAATATTCATAACCGTAACTTAGCTACTCATCTGAAAGCAACATGGTACTTTGTTGTAAATAGGAAAGTTGCAACAAACTCGAAACTTCATACGATCCACTTAGCGGATTCGCCTTTGTGTGCAACGTGTAGTTTAATTGATAACGAAGAACATCGTTTCGTGTGTGACAAGGTTAAAGATATCTGGCTGAATGTCCGACGAAAGCTGGCACTCATCCTTCGAACGTCACCTAACGCTATAACGCCTGCGGACTTTTTGACACCGGATGATGTACCCTTTCCTAACACGAAACGCAACCAAGTCAATTGGCTGAAAGCGGCAACGGTACATTACCTCTTCACGAAGGAAGAGAAAAGCCAAGAGGATTTTTGTATCTATCTGGTAACTGAGCATCACATGTTACTGAAGACTAGTAAATATAAAGAAACATACGCAAATTTTTTAATCAAGACCTTGATGTAAAAGAATTAACAAGAAATATCTGCGGACACAGAAGACAAACGTAAGAGAGTGTTCACCACTACTAACTTACTTTACAATCGTGGAAAAAAAATATTATTTTAGTTTTTACAGGAATTGCCGTTCTTTGAGTTCAACGTTTATTAATTTATTTTTCAAGAAGCCATTATAAATAGTCGCTTCTCACCGAATATGGTTTTTTTTAAGCATTTTCAGAGAGAAGAGGCAGTTTCGGAATGCCCTCTGACGTTTCTTTGTCAAGGAAGCCTATTTGCTTTAAGTGTGACAACAAAAAACAGCGATAAAGAAGGAAACAAACTGAACATAACTTCTGTTTCTACCTACTGAAGACTTCATACTTTTTTCACATTATCAATAAGAGCAAAGAAGGGGTACATTAGTTTCTCCACAATAAAGGGATTAACTTTGACTCGTCAGTTTATGGTTATGTACATGGCGTGAGAAGCCGACGCCGTTGAAGGTGAATTATGGAGAGCGCAAGGATGGGCTAAAAGGGGTGATGGGAGGCCCAAAAGAGAAAACATACAAAAGAGAAAAAAAAAAGTGGTAGAGCACTGCTCTAATAAACCAGGCACCGGAAGTTCCATCCTCACAGGAGAAAGATGAATTTTGGAAATCAGTTGCGCGTCGTGGCCGTATAGCAAACAGTATCTGTGATGACGAACAATTAGCGACAGGCGTTTTTTTAAGAATTACTCTCACATGTGATTAAGGCGAATGGCGCAGATAAAGCATTTGCCAAAGCGGTACAGCATAAAGTGGGACGAGGCAGTCTGAATTACATTTTATAGATGTATTTCTCACATATCACAGAGCCTCTCGCGGTCGTCGTCGTCGTCGTCGTCGTCGTCGTCGTCGTCGCCGCCGCCGCCGCTTCTGCAGAAGTAGCAAATGGCCATCGTAGCAAATGCGGCGAGGGACGCCCTGCCTTCGATTCCGAATGCACAAAGTGTGTAGTCTTGTTTCTCAGCCTATATTTGGTCGGTCTCGTAAGAGGTTGAATATAACGAATGGGTGGGAAAGAGAGAGGGGCAGCGGCTGTGTAGAACGAAAACACAAATCCACAGGGGTATGAGCGTTTCGAGATGAGTCGTATACATGTTATAGTTGGTCGTCAGTGACCGTGTGGCCTAATGGATAAGCGTCGGACTTTGGATCTGAGGAATACATTTTCTGATGCTGTCAAACTCGTGTTTTTCCAGTTCTGAAAAAGAAACAAACCGTTTTAATGTGGCAATTAAGGAGTACGAAACCGTCTGATTGTTGCTGTTGACCATTTTTTGCTTGGAGATGCTCTTGAGCTTGAAACACACACAACAAGACCGGTGTTAACTAGCGATATGGTCGACAGAGTGCCGACACCGCGAGTTTTAACTGGCACTTGCACATCTAAAACTACGTCGGAAAGTAACTCGTTCGGATTTGAGTCACATAAAGTATATGTGTTAATTTTGACGCCACTAGCTCTGCATGTTGTCATGCAATTTCTTTACCTCTCAGAAATGATTATGAGATAAAAGTGAAGAACGTGACGAGTGTGACGTTAGGAAAACATTAGGGATCATGGAGAGATTCGGTATGGGACCACCCAACCCAAACGAGTACTGTGTGACGTGCTACCTTGCAGGTATTCACCGGGGTAGCCGGCTAGCTCAGTCGGTAGAGCGTGAGACTCTTAATCCCATGGTCGTGGGTTCGAGGCACACGCTGGGAGGAACGGAATTTTGTTCCGCTGCAGATGTAAATTACCGTTTTTCTGATTAACGAGATGTAATGGAAATAGCAACTTTACACTTCGCCTACGTCTCTGTCAGTCGCAAGGAATCTGTATTTGAAGGTGAAGGTGATTTTGTAGACATGTGTGAAAGACATGTTCTGAAATGCAAGTGTTGCTGTTTGGAGAGCACATCGGTAAGGTGTCAGATGTGTAGCCAATCAGTAATGGGTCGCCATAGCTGCAAATATTAGCCGGTAATATGAAGTGTTGTTAGCTGAAGTCTGATGATGCAGACGACCGTAAGGACGAAGTACCCAACAGAACCGCAAGGCCATGCCTCTTTAGCTCAGTGGTAGAGTACTGCTCTAATAAACTAGGTGTCGTAAGTTCCAACCTCACAGGAGAAAAATGAATTTTGGAAATCAGTTGCGCTTCGTGGACGTATAGCAAACAGTATCTGTGATGACGAACAATTAGCGACCGGCGTTTTTTTAAGAATTACTCTCAGATATGATTAAGGCGAATGGCTCAGATAAAGCATTTGCCAAAGCGGTACAGCATAAGGTGGGACGAGGCAGTCTGAATTACATTTTATAGATGTATTTCTCACATATCTCAGAGCCTCTCGCGGTCGTGGTAGAGCACTGCTCTAATAAACCAGGCACCGGAAGTTCCATCCTCACAGGAGAAAGATGAATTTTGGAAATCAGTTGCGCGTCGTGGCCGTATAGCAAACAGTATCTGTGATGACGAACAATTAGCGACAGGCGTTTTTTTAAGAATTACTCTCAGATGTGATTAAGGCGAATGGCGCAGATAAAGCATTTGCCAAAGCGGTACAGCATAAAGTGGGACGAGGCAGTCTGAATTACATTTTATAGATGTATTTCTCACATATCACAGAGCCTCTCGCGGTCGTCGTCGTCGTCGTCGTCGTCGTCGTCGTCGTCGCCGCCGCCGCCGCTTCTGCAGAAGTAGCAAATGGCCATCGTAGCAAATGCGGCGAGGGACGCCCTGCCTTCGATTCCGAATGCACAAAGTGTGTAGTCTTGTTTCTCAGCCTATATTTGGTCGGTCTCGTAAGAGGTTGAATATAACGAATGGGTGGGAAAGAGAGAGGGGCAGCGGCTGTGTAGAACGAAAACACAAATCCACAGGGGTATGAGCGTTTCGAGATGAGTCGTATACATGTTATAGTTGGTCGTCAGTGACCGTGTGGCCTAATGGATAAGCGTCGGACTTTGGATCTGAGGAATACATTTTCTGATGCTGTCAAACTCGTGTTTTTCCAGTTCTGAAAAAGAAACAAACCGTTTTAATGTGGCAATTAAGGAGTACGAAACCGTCTGATTGTTGCTGTTGACCATTTTTTGCTTGGAGATGCTCTTGAGCTTGAAACACACACAACAAGACCGGTGTTAACTAGCGATATGGTCGACAGAGTGCCGACACCGCGAGTTTTAACTGGCACTTGCACATCTAAAACTACGTCGGAAAGTAACTCGTTCGGATTTGAGTCACATAAAGTATATGTGTTAATTTTGACGCCACTAGCTCTGCATGTTGTCATGCAATTTCTTTACCTCTCAGAAATGATTATGAGATAAAAGTGAAGAACGTGACGAGTGTGACGTTAGGAAAACATTAGGGATCATGGAGAGATTCGGTATGGGACCACCCAACCCAAACGAGTACTGTGTGACGTGCTACCTTGCAGGTATTCACCGGGGTAGCCGGCTAGCTCAGTCGGTAGAGCGTGAGACTCTTAATCCCATGGTCGTGGGTTCGAGGCACACGCTGGGAGGAACGGAATTTTGTTCCGCTGCAGATGTAAATTACCGTTTTTCTGATTAACGAGATGTAATGGAAATAGCAACTTTACACTTCGCCTACGTCTCTGTCAGTCGCAAGGAATCTGTATTTGAAGGTGAAGGTGATTTTGTAGACATGTGTGAAAGACATGTTCTGAAATGCAAGTGTTGCTGTTTGGAGAGCACATCGGTAAGGTGTCAGATGTGTAGCCAATCAGTAATGGGTCGCCATAGCTGCAAATATTAGCCGGTAATATGAAGTGTTGTTAGCTGAAGTCTGATGATGCAGACGACCGTAAGGACGAAGTACCCAACAGAACCGCAAGGCCATGCCTCTTTAGCTCAGTGGTAGAGTACTGCTCTAATAAACTAGGTGTCGTAAGTTCCAACCTCACAGGAGAAAAATGAATTTTGGAAATCAGTTGCGCTTCGTGGACGTATAGCAAACAGTATCTGTGATGACGAACAATTAGCGACCGGCGTTTTTTTAAGAATTACTCTCAGATATGATTAAGGCGAATGGCTCAGATAAAGCATTTGCCAAAGCGGTACAGCATAAGGTGGGACGAGGCAGTCTGAATTACATTTTATAGATGTATTTCTCACATATCTCAGAGCCTCTCGCGGTCGTGGTAGAGCACTGCTCTAATAAACCAGGCACCGGAAGTTCCATCCTCACAGGAGAAAGATGAATTTTGGAAATCAGTTGCGCGTCGTGGCCGTATAGCAAACAGTATCTGTGATGACGAACAATTAGCGACAGGCGTTTTTTTAAGAATTACTCTCAGATGTGATTAAGGCGAATGGCGCAGATAAAGCATTTGCCAAAGCGGTACAGCATAAAGTGGGACGAGGCAGTCTGAATTACATTTTATAGATGTATTTCTCACATATCACAGAGCCTCTCGCGGTCGTCGTCGTCGTCGTCGTCGTCGTCGTCGTCGTCGCCGCCGCCGCCGCTTCTGCAGAAGTAGCAAATGGCCATCGTAGCAAATGCGGCGAGGGACGCCCTGCCTTCGATTCCGAATGCACAAAGTGTGTAGTCTTGTTTCTCAGCCTATATTTGGTCGGTCTCGTAAGAGGTTGAATATAACGAATGGGTGGGAAAGAGAGAGGGGCAGCGGCTGTGTAGAACGAAAACACAAATCCACAGGGGTATGAGCGTTTCGAGATGAGTCGTATACATGTTATAGTTGGTCGTCAGTGACCGTGTGGCCTAATGGATAAGCGTCGGACTTTGGATCTGAGGAATACATTTTCTGATGCTGTCAAACTCGTGTTTTTCCAGTTCTGAAAAAGAAACAAACCGTTTTAATGTGGCAATTAAGGAGTACGAAACCGTCTGATTGTTGCTGTTGACCATTTTTTGCTTGGAGATGCTCTTGAGCTTGAAACACACACAACAAGACCGGTGTTAACTAGCGATATGGTCGACAGAGTGCCGACACCGCGAGTTTTAACTGGCACATGCACATCTAAAACTACGTCGGAAAGTAACTCGTTCGGATTTGAGTCACATAAAGTATATGTGTTAATTTTGACGCCACTAGCTCTGCATGTTGTCATGCAATTTCTTTACCTCTCAGAAATGATTATGAGATAAAAGTGAAGAACGTGACGAGTGTGACGTTAGGAAAACATTAGGGATCATGGAGAGATTCGGTATGGGACCACCCAACCCAAACGAGTACTGTGTGACGTGCTACCTTGCAGGTATTCACCGGGGTAGCCGGCTAGCTCAGTCGGTAGAGCGTGAGACTCTTAATCCCATGGTCGTGGGTTCGAGCCACACGCTGGGAGGAACGGAATTTTGTTCCGCTGCAGATGTAAATTACCGTTTTTCTGATTAACGAGATGTAATGGAAATAGCAACTTTACACTTCGCCTACGTCTCTGTCAGTCGCAAGGAATCTGTATTTGAAGGTGAAGGTGATTTTGTAGACATGTGTGAAAGACATGTTCTGAAATGCAAGTGTTGCTGTTTGGAGAGCACATCGGTAAGGTGTCAGATGTGTAGCCAATCAGTAATGGGTCGCCATAGCTGCAAATATTAGCCGGTAATATGAAGTGTTGTTAGCTGAAGTCTGATGATGCAGACGACCGTAAGGACGAAGTACCCAACAGAACCGCAAGGCCATGCCTCTTTAGCTCAGTGGTAGAGTACTGCTCTAATAAACTAGGTGTCGTAAGTTCCAACCTCACAGGAGAAAAATGAATTTTGGAAATCAGTTGCGCTTCGTGGACGTATAGCAAACAGTATCTGTGATGACGAACAATTAGCGACCGGCGTTTTTTTAAGAATTACTCTCAGATATGATTAAGGCGAATGGCTCAGATAAAGCATTTGCCAAAGCGGTACAGCATAAGGTGGGACGAGGCAGTCTGAATTACATTTTATAGATGTATTTCTCACATATCTCAGAGCCTCTCGCGGTCGTCGTCGTCGTCGTCGTCGTCGTCGTCGTCGCCGCCGCCGCCGCTTCTGCAGAAGTAGCAAATGGCTATCGTAGCAAATGCGGCGAGGGACGCCCTGCCTTCGATTTCGAATGCACAAAGTGTGTGGTCTTGTTTCTCAGTCTATATTTGGTCGGTCTCGTAAGAGGTTGAATATAACGAATGGGTGGGAAAGAGAGAGGGGCAGCGGCTGTGTAGAACGAAAACACAAATCCACAGGGGTATGAGCGTTTCGAGATGAGTCTTATACTTGTTATAGTTGGTCGTCAGTGATTATGTGGCCTAATGGATAAGGCGTCGGACTTCGGATATGAAGATTACAGGTTCGAATGCTGTCACGCTTGTGTTTTTTAAGTTCTGAAAAAGAAACATACCGTTTACATGTAGCAATTGAGCAGTACGAAACAGCCTGAATGTTGCTGTTGACCATTTTTTGCTTGGAGATGCTCTTGAGCTTGAAACACACGCAACAAGACCGGTGTTAACTAGCGAAATGGTCGGCAGAGTGCCGACACCGCGAGTTTTGACTGGCACTTGCACATCTAAAACAACGTCGGAAAGTAACTTGTTCGGCTTTTGAGTCACATAAAGTATGTGTGTTAATTTTGACGCCAGTAGCTCTGCATGTTGTCATGCAATTTCTTTACCTCTCAGAAATGATTATGACATAAAAGTGAAGTACGTGACGAGTGTGACGTTAGGAAAACATTAGGCAGCATGGAGAGATTCTGTATGGGACCACCCAACCCTAACGAGTACTGTGTGACGTGCTATCCGGCAGGTATTCACCGAGGTAGCCGGCTAGCTCAGTCGGTAGAGCGTGAGACTCTTAATCCCATGGTCGTGGGTTCGAGCCACACGCTGGGAGGAACGGAATTTTGTTCCGCTGCAGATGTAAATTACCGTTTTTCTGATTAACGAGATGTAATGGAAATAGCAACTTTAAACTTTGCCTACGTCTCTGTCAGTCGCAAGGAATCTGTATTTGAAGGTGAAGGTGATTTTGTAGACATGTGTGAAAGACATGTTCCGAAATGCAAGTGTTGCTGTTTGGAGAGCACATCGGTTACGTGTCAGATGTGTAGCCAATCAGTAATGGGTCGCCAAAGCTGCAAATATTAGCCGGTAATATGAAGTGTTGTTAGCTGAAGTCTGATGATGCAAACGACCGTAAGGACGAAGTACCCAAGTGTACCTCTAGGCCGCGCCTCTTTAGCTCAGTGGTAAAAAGTTTCCATGGTCGTCTGCAGTGGTCCCTGTTAATTTGGGAATGGGAAACACTGTAACAGCCGCCCAGGTGGTGGCTTCCCAAATAACTGGGCCATACGACACAAAGGGTTCAGTACAGTCAGATGGTTTCAATAAATCTGCAGGGATGTATGGCAATCCGCCGGCAGGCTGCCCCATGCACAAGGAAGAAGAGGCAAAGGCAACTGTATCCGAGTGCCCCGTGAATCATGGCGATTTCGATAACACTGTCAACCCACTGAACATGATACCCGCACCAAATCAGCATCCAGCACCAGATCAGCCATTCCCGCTTTCAACACAAAGGCAGACTTCATCTATACCTAAAGCAGGCTCTGAAAATGAATATTGGGTCTATCCATCAGCCCAGATGTTTTGGAATGCTATGCTGCGCAAAGGATGGCGATGGAGAGAAGAGGATATCTCGGTGAAAGATATGAATGATTTTATTCGTATCCACAATGCCAATAATGAACATGCTTGGCTGGAAGTTTTGAAGTGGGAAGCTCTGCATACTCATGAATGTGGTAAACCAAAGTTAAAGAGCTTTGGTGGACGAGCCAAAGATTACTCTCCACGGGCTCGAATTCGAAGCTGGCTTGGGTATGAGCTTCCTTTTGACCGACATGACTGGATTGTTGATCGCTGTGGAAAAGACGTCCGATATGTTATAGATTATTATGATGGTGGGTCTGTCAATCCAAAGGATTATACATTTGCTCTCCTTGATGTCCGTCCTGCAATGGACTCGTGGGAGAACATCTGGGATCGTATGAGGGTGGCATACTGGCGATGGATGTATAGCAGTGAAGAAAATGTCACTGAAGGGGCATCCAAAGTTGGAAACTGATATTAGTTAAAGAGTGTTCAGTGATTTAGTATAAACTGTCTGTACACTTGTACTTACTGTTAGTCAGTTTTGTGTGTTTGAACAGCACTCAACTGACGTCATAGGTATTTTGCCACTGTCAGACACAAGCAGTATTTGTTGTGGATTAATATTTTGCAGTTATGGGTCACACATTTTTGTGATTTATTCTTTAATGTAGCAATGGATCAACAATTTTATGTAAAATAATGGTTTTTTATCAACATTATTTATTCTACTGGACCCACTTGATGCTGTTCTCATTGTTTAAAATAAATTGTTCTAAATGGATTATGATAACACAGCTAAAATAACTGAACAGAACAGCATAATGTTATAAACATATTGCAAAGAGAATCTCCATGACTCTTAGGGCTCAGTTGACTAATAAGGTAACTGAAAAGGAGACAAAAAGAACTTTAGCAAAATACATACTATAAACTAGGTGTTCGTATGATTGAATATATGTCACGAGAGAGAGAGAGAGAGAGAGAGAGAGAGAGAGAGAGAGAGAGAGAGAGAGAGAGATTAATGTTTATCAGCTAATTACAATGACTTTATTCATGTAGGTGATAAAGTTTGTGTTTCATTCTTCCCAGTTTTAAAATAAACATGTTTGTTTTCATGTTAAAATTTTGCAACACATGAATTCTTAGGTTTATATAGATTTATATAGAATTTAATGTTGTTTCTGGCAAATGGAATTAAATTGTGGTATTGTAAGAAAACGACTGTGGTTACAGTTAAATATAACATGCAAGTGTATTCTCTGAATCATAAATGCTGTTAATTATAATGTTCTGTCACTTCTGTGAATGGAGACATTGTTATTTAAGCAACAGCTTGAGTAACACTTTGTTGGTCCTCTTTTGTGTGACCCCTTACAGGTCAGTCATAAATGATTCTGTGGTGTCTGCACCTGGTTTACAAGCCATCTCAATTATTGAATTTCTAGTCTTGTACAACTATAATCAGTGGCATAACGTTTCAAATAAAAAGTACAGTAATCATTAAAAAAAAGTGGTAGAGCACTGCTCTAATAAACCAGGTGTCGTAAGTTCCATCCTCACAGGAGAAACATGAATTTTGGAAATCAGTTGCGCGTCGTGGCCGTATAGCAAACAGTATCTGTGATGACGAACAATTAGCGACCGGCGTTTATTTAAGAATTACTCTCAGATGTGATTAAGGCGAATGGCGCAGATAAAGCATTTGCCAAAGCGGTACAGCATAAGGTGGGACGAGGCAGTCTGAATTACATTTTATAGATGTATTTCTCACATATCTCAGAGCCTCTCGCGGTCGTCGTCGTCGTCGTCGTCGTCGTCGTCGTCGTCGTCGTCGTCGTCGTCGCCGCTTCTGCAGAAGTAGCAAATGGCCATCGTAGAAAATGCGGCGAGGGACGCCCTGACTTCGATTCCGAATGCACAAAGTGTGTGGTCTTGCTTTTCAGTCTATATTTGGTCGGTCTCGTAAGAGGTTGAATGTAACGAATGGGTGGGAAAGAGCAAGAAGCAGCGGCTGTGTAGAACGAAAACACAAATCCTCAGGGGTGTGAGCGTTTCGAGATAAGTCGTATACATGTTATAGTTGGTAGTCAGTGACCGTGTGGCCAAATGGATAAGGGTCGGACTTCGGAACTGAAGATTAGAAGTTCGAATGCTGTAACATTCGTGTTTTTCTAGTTCTGAAAAAGAAACATACCATTTTAATGTAGCAATTGAGCAATACGAAACCGTCTAAATGTTGCTGTTGACCATTTTTTGCTTGGAGATGCTCTTGAGCTTGAAACACACACAACAAGACCGGTGTTAACTAGCGAAATGGTCGGCAGAGTGCCGACACCGCGAGTTTTGACTGGCACTTGCACATCTAAAACAACGTCGGAAAGTAACTCGTTCGGCTTTTGAGTCACATAAAGTATGTGTGTTAACTTTGACGCCACTAGCTCTGCATGTTGTCATGCAATTTCTTTACCTCTCAGAAATGATTATGACATAAAAGTGAAGTACGTGACGAGTGTGACGTTAGGAAAACATTAGGCAGCATGGAGACATTCTGTATGGGACCACCCAACCCAGACGAGTACTGTGTGACGTGCTACCCGGCAGGTATTCACGGAGATAGCCGGCTAGCTCAGTCGGTAGAGCGTCAGACTTTTAATCCCAGGGTCGGGGGTTCGAGCCACACGCTGGGCGGAACGGATTTTTGTTCCGCTGCAGATGTAAATTACCGTTTTTCTGATTAACGAGATGTAATGGAAATAGCAACTTTAAACTTTGCCTACGTCTCTGTCAGTCGCAAGGAAACTGTATTTGAAGGGAAGGTGATTTTGTAGACATGTGTGAAAGACATGTCCTGAAATGCAAGTGTTGTTGTTTGGAGAGCACATCGGTTACGTGTCAGATGTGTAGCCAAGCAGCAATGGGTCGCCATAGCTGCAAATATTAGCCGGTAATATGAAGTGTTGTCAGCTGAAGTCTGATGATGCAGACGACTGTGAGGACGAAGTACCCAAAGAACCGCTAGGCCGCGCCTCTTTAGCTCAGTGGTAGAGTACAGCTCTAATAAACGAGGTGTCGTAAGTTCCATCCTCACAGGAGAAAGATGAATTTTGGAAATCAGTTGCGCGTCGTGGCCGTATAGCAAAGAGTATCTGTGATGACGAACAATTAGCGACCGGCGTTTTTTTAAGAATTACACTCAGATGTGATTAAGGCGAATGGCGCAGATAAAGCATTTGCCAAAGCGGTACAGCATAAAGTGGGACGAGGTAGTCTGAATTACATTTTATAGATGTATTTCTCACATATCTCAGAGCCTCTCGCGGTCGTTGTCGTCGTCGTCGTCGTCGTCGTTGTCGTCGCCGCCGCCGCTTCTGCATAAGTAGCAAATGGCCATCGTAGCAAATGCAGCGAGGGACGCCCTGCCTTCGATTCCGAATGCATAAAGTGCGTGGTCTTGTTTCTCATTCTATATTTGGTCGGTCTCGTAAGAGGTTGAATGTAACGAATGGGTGGGAAAGAGCAAGGGGCAGCGTCTGTGTAGAACGAAAACACAAATCCTCAGGGGTGTGAGCGTTTCGAGATAAGTCGTATACATGTTATAGTTGGTCGTCAGTGACCGTGTGGCCTAATGGAACAGTCTGCCTGCAGCGGCCGTGGCGTGCGGTTGTCTGTGCTCAGCGCTGTGGCTGGCTTGTTTACTTCTGCGGGGTAAGTCGCTCGCTAGCAGCGATTATTCTTCCGTGTGAGGAATGATGTTGATGAATCAGTGATGACACAAGCTATGAGGATAGATACTTTGAAGTTAACTTTCGATAATTCATTTGCACGACCAACCTCTTTCAAAATCGAGGATTTCATCGAAGACGTGACGAAAATTGGAATCGATCAGATTATTGGTATACATTTGTCGATTTTGTCTAGCATAGTTTATATCAAGATGAGAGATGCCGATTTTTGTGACAAAATAGTTGACTCCTTCAGTTCCGGTTTGAAGTTTAAGCATAGTGATGGCAATGTGGGTGTAGTTACTGTTTCGCACGCAGGGCTTGGACTTCGAACAATTCGCATTTTTGAACTACCCTTTGAGGTACCAGCCGATCAGATAAATGTTGCGATATCGCCATATGGCAAAGTTTTGAGTAACTTTGCTGAACGTTGGTCTCCGGATCATAAATATCCGGTGTTGAATGGCGTAAGGCAGCTTAAAGTAGACTTGCAACGACATATTCCGTCGTACGTCACGGTTTGTGGGTACCGTGCTTTCGTAATGTATGATGGCCAACCTAGGACATGTGCTAGATGTAACTCGACGGGACATGTGCGTGCGGAATGTTTACAGCGTCGTGTTGTTCAACTTCCAACCGGAGAGAGTGTTCGCCCTCCCGCAATGTCAACATTACCGGCATCGTACGTGTCGGTTGCTCGTGGTGAGCCGGCAATACAACCGATTCGTGATCCACCTGCCGGACCCAGTCTCGCAGTTAATGCAGCATCACTGGACACTCCAGTCACGTCCGGGATGGCTGTTTCTGAAACCCATGACACTAACAGGACCAGTGATATGTGGTAGAACAACCCATACAGGGTGCTGAGTTAACGGAGGTGTCCCTGGCTCCTGCTACCATGTCCGAACAAGTGACTGAAACGATGCCGAACTCTGACGCAGTAATACGCGGTAATAGATCTCCGAAGAAAAATAAAAAACGGAGGATGGCTCATCAAGGTGCGGAAGATACAGCACCGAGCTTGCGGGGAAAGGCAAAATTAATCGGCCAGAATTTAAAAGAAGGACCAGCTGACGCTGTCGCCTCGACTTCGCGCTCACGTAACGCACCACGATCTGACAACACCGTGTCGGAGCCGCCCGCGACGTCCGACAGCAGACAAGATGAGGTGCCGATTCAGAACACTGAGCCACCGGATACGAATCCACCGTTTCCTGAACCAGTAGGCACCCTTTCCTCTCCTAATTGGGCAGACGAGTGTGAAACGAATAAAGAAGATGTAGAAATGCAGGAGGAGTCAACACCCGCGACTGGCTCCTTGCCCCCTCTCTCAGTAGTTGATGGAAGCAAAGTCCGCGTTGCCATGGCTACTCAAACGACCGAAACTGTCAGCGCCTCCAATTGACAGCTAGCTGACGTATCCTAACGTCTACTCCTTTCGTACGGAACATCAATGACCACCTTGCAGGCCTACAAGATCATGACTCTCAATATCAATAAGATACGTAGCGATTTGAATCTGAAAAACTTACAAGACTTGTTATACGCAGCTGACATAGATATAGCAATGCTTCAGGAAGTGAGTGATATCGAGTTAGACCACATAGCCGGGTATAACGCGTTCATAAACCCTGTCAACGGTTTCGAACTTGGAACAGCATTACTCTTAAAAGAAGGGATCATTGCCAATTGTGAGGAAAAACTTGTGACCGGCAGAGGGATAGCAGTAACTGTCAATAACATCAGACTGATTAATATTTACGCACCTTCTGGGTCCAGTAATAGGCAACGCCGTGCAGAATTTTTCCGCCACGAGATCCTTCCCCTCTTCGGGACCAACTACACTGATGTCATTTTTGGCGGAGATTTCAATTGTGTGCTTAGTCAAATAGATCAAACTCCGCACTTCAATCGGTGTGTTGAATTAGAACAGATCATTCAAGAACTCCGCTTAACTGACACCTGGACGTCCACGCACGGAATGGCAGTGGGTTTAACACATTTTACCAGTCATTCGGCAAGTAGGTTAGATAGAATTTACATATCGTGTAATTTAAAGCAACACCTGCTACCGACCGTAATATGGCCTACTGTATTTTCCGACCATGCTGCCTATATCTGTACCGTCAACATGAAACAACAGGAAACCTACCGGAGTCGAGGGTTATGGAAGTTCAACATTGCACATTTGCAAGATACTGCATGTCGAGAAGCCTTCCTGTCCACCTGGTCGGTATGTGAACGTGAATTCAATTCCTACAACTCCGCGATCGAGTGGTGGCTCCAATGCGCCAAACCTCAAATTAGGAAAACTTTAATGATTTACTCCCGTCAGAAAAATCAGTGGCACAAACGGACGATGGAATTTTATTTTCAGTGTCTTCGGGAGTTACATAAATTTGACGCGACCGATATCCGCAATTTTGCACAGATCAAAAGAATTCAGGCAAAAATATTAACGCTGCAACGGAAACAGTTGGAAGGTTTTCAAGTTCGGGCGCGAGTTCCTACGACGGTGCAAGAAGAAGAGGCTGCCATGTATCACATGTTACGTGAAAATCGACGAGGCCGTCGGAAAATCCTTACACAGATCCGAACCAGCACCGGTGCCATAGTTACTAAACAAAGTGCAATCTTGAGTGCGAATGAAGAGTACTATCGAGACCTGATGTCCAATAAAATAACAGTTGATACCGTGTTTGCGGCTTTTAACACAAATTTACACGGAGACTCGGGCCCACAGAGGCAAATCAGCTTATTACAGAGGTGACAGAAGATGAATTAACAGACATTATCCTACGGAGTCCGAAAAATAAATCTCCAGGTTCGGACGGCCTACCTGCAGAAGTATATCAAACCTTCTGGCCGCAGATGAAATCGAAGCTACTTGCAATATGTAACGAACTCATGAACCCATGTAACGTTATTCCGCAGGAATTTCGGCAGGGAATTGTTGTTTTACTGCCCAAGACCCCGTGCAGTGACAACCCAACAAACTTGAGACCTCTCACGTTGTTAAATAGTGATTATAAACTATTCACCCGTGTCCTCAGCCAACGGCTCAAAAATGTCATGTCCACAATCACAGGACAGTAACAAACGAGTGTTGGTAGAAATAGATCTATTTACCACACGCTCACGGATTACAGAGATGTGATAGCCGTAGCGGAGGCCTGCAAATTAAAATGCGCCCTCTTAATGATAGACTTTGAAAAAGCATTCGACAGAGTGAGCCACCGATTCCTTTTCCACGTCATGCGAGAATTGGGATTTCCGCACCAGTTCACGCGAGTAATCGACAATATGATCTGTAATAGTACTTCGCGAATCCGAATTAATGGTCGCCTCAGTGGTGCGATTGATATCGCGTGTTCGGTGAGGCAAGGCTGTCCGCTGTCGATGGCTCTCTTTGCCATCGCCATAGAACCTCTGCCTGCTACGCTAACTGAACGTTTGCAGGGATTGGAAATCAATAGACAGAAGATTGTGTGCCGTGCGTACGCAGATGATGTCGGCTTTCTTGTCGTGAACGCGCAAGAAGTGAGGTCCTCACTTGAAATACTTCAACGATATGCGGCGGCATCAGGGGGGAAGGTGAACTGGCAAAAATCTGGAATCATGAATGTCGGACGGGGAATACATTTCCCCAACCATGCCAGATTACGGGAACTTACCAGTATACAGTGCTTAGGACTTGAGTTTCGCCGGAAGATACAGAATACCATTGCTGTAAATTATAGAGATTTACTTCACAAGGTCAGGGCATGTGTACAACAGCATAGTATGAGGCAAGTGAATGCTCTCCAAAAAGTTGAACTGGTCAACACCTATATCGTCTCGAAGATCAACTATGTAGCCAAAGTGTTGCCTCTTCCCAGTGGCATTGCGAATAGAATGCTGTCCGCTCTTGGCCATTTCGTGACCAGAGGCAATATCTTCAAAGTTAAATTTGTTACGTTGACTCGGAAGGGCGGATTAAACCTCACTGATGTTCATAAGAAGGCACAGGCGCTCTATCTAAGCAGTATGTATAAGGTGTGGACAAAATCTCCACATTGTCTCACTGCTCACCTGCTCAACGAAATATCACCGGCGGACCTCAACCCCCCGATTGATGTACATCATATTCCACACGACCTTTACTATTTAAAATACTTCCTTTTGGAATATAGTTATGCTCGACAAAGAATTCCGGAGAAGGAAATAACGGTGGTGAAGCAATTGTATGATCGAGTCCAAATCCCGGAATAACATCGAAGAGAAATATCCAGCTCACAATTGGCGGGTCATTTGGGATAATATTCATTCACGACATTTACCGTCTCACGTGCGAGCGTCTTGGTATCTAACGGTGAACCGTAAAATAGCAACCAATGCCAGGCTCCATTCCATTCATCTGGCCGATTCACCCTTATGCAACATATGCCGGGTACAAGATAGCGAGGAACACAGAATTGTCTGCGAAACAGTGCGAGATGTTTGGACGGTCATAAGACAGTTGTTGGCAAGCATCACTAGAACATGCCCTGCCACCATAACGCCAGCCGACTTCCTCACTCCGGAGGTGGTGCCTTACCCGCAGACCAAACGAAATTCAGTAAACTGGCTTAAAGGTCACACAGTTTACTATCTTTTCAATGTGAACGAAACGAGTAAAGAAGACTTTCTTCTGTATCTAATGATACAGCACCACCGACTGCAGAAGACTAACAGCTATAAAGCTAATTTTGCTAACTTTTTAAGCCACACAATCATTTCACAGCCAATATAGGATGGAGTGCTTACAGCCCCTTTTCGACATGGTGGATCCCACTCTCCTATCGGCCACCCAGAGTGAAGACAAAAGACGTTAGTGCGGGGACGACTTTACGAGTGTGTCATCTTGATAATTCATCGGATTCAGAAAATAACAGCTCGTTTGATGTAGCGCGTTACGTCTCATTGGCGGATGCCTTCCACCAAACTGTATTTCCTAGTTTTTTTTTTTTTTTTTATGACAGAAGATACGATAGAGAGAACAAAGGTAGAAGAATTTTAATTTATTTTGTTCATCAATTATTAACATTGATTGAGGAGCGAGATGCAATCATGCGGTGAAAATGCACGGATCTCCCTATTCTCCTGCATAAATATGAAATGGACATAATTAATTTACTCTGCGTTTGGAAGCACCATTTCGTCTTCGGATTATTTTCTGTTATTCTGTTACCGGCGGCGGAGTGAAGCCGCAGTTTTTTCTTCATTTCGCAGAAGAGGTAGGGTGACATGGTGACAGTTACGGTGGGAGACATTGTGGCCAGGCCTCGGATTACACGACCCCTACCCACATTGCCTCTCCCTGATTGTTTACCGCATTTTACAAAACAGAAGAAAAAAATCGATAAGAACAAAAATTAAAAAAAAAATAAAAAAAGTGGCTACGATACCTGGCTCTCACCCAGGAGGCCCGGGTTTGATTCCCGGTACCGGAAGTACGCGTTTAAAAAAAAATAAAAAAGTGGTAAAGCACTGGTCTAGAAAACCAGGGATAGTTGTTATCTAAAAAAATTGGTTAAGGTGTAAAAAAAAAATAAAAAAAATTAAAAAAATGGATAAGGCATCGGTCTCCTAAACCGGGGATTGTGGGTTCGAGTAAAATTAAAAAAAAAAATAAAAAATATGGATAAGCGTCGGACTTCGGATCTGAAGATTAGAGGTTCGAATGCTGTCACGCTCGTGTTTTTCCAGTTCTGAAAAAGAAACATACCATTTTAATGTAGCAATTGAGCAATACGAAACCGTCTGAATGTTGCTGTTGAACATTTTTTGCTTGGAGATGCTCTTGAGCTTGAAACACACACAACAAGACCGGTGTTAACTAGCGAAATGGTCGGCAGAGTGCCGACACCGCCAGTTTTGACTGGCACTTGCACATCTAAAACAACGTCGGAAAGTAACTCGTTCGGCTTTTGAGTCACATAAAGTATGTGTGTTAATTTTGACGCCACTAGCTCTGCATGTTGTCATGCAATTTCTTTACCTCTCAGAAATGATTATGACATAAAAGTGAAGTACGTGACGAGTGTGACGTTAGGAAAACGTTAGGCAGCATGGAGAGATTCTGTATGGGACCACCCAACCCAAACGAGTACTGTGTAACGTGCTACCCGGCGGGTATTCAACGAGGTAGCCGGCTAGCTCAGTCGGTAGAGCGTCAGACTCTTAATCCTAGGGTCGTGGGTTCGAGCCACACGCTGGGCGGAACGGAATTTTGTTCCGCTGCAGATGTAAATTACCGTTTTTCTGATTAACGAGATGTAATGGAAATAGCAACTTTAAACTTTGCCTACGTCTCTGTCAGTCGCAAGGAAACTGTATTTGAAGGTGAAGGTGATTTTGTAGACACGTGTGAAAGACATGTTCTGAAATGCAAGTGTTGTTGTTTGGAGAGCACATCGGTTACGTGTCAGATGTGTAGCCAAGCAGTAATGGGTCGCCATAGCTGCAAATATTAGCCAGTAATATGAAGTGTTGTCAGCTGAAGTCTGATGATGCAGCCGACCGTAAGGACGAAGTATCCAAGAGAACCGCTAGGCCGCACCTCTTTAGCTCAGTGGTAGAGTACTGCTCTAATAAACCAGGTGTGGTAAGTTCCATCCTCACAGGAGAATGATGAATTTTGGAAATCAGTTGCGCGTCGTGGCCGTATAGCTAACAGTATCTGTGATGACGAAGAATTAGCGACCGGCGTTTTTTTAAGAATTACTCTCAGATGTGATTAAGGCGAATGGCGCAGATAAAGCATTTGCCAAAGCGGTACAGCATAAAGTGGGACGAGGCAGTCTGAATTACATTTTATAGATGTATTTCTCACATATCTCAGAGCCTGTCGTCGTCGTCGTCGTCGTCGTCGTCGTCGTCGTCGCTTCTGCAGAAGTAGCAAATGGCCATCGTAGCAAATGCGGCGAGGGACGCCCTGCCTTCGATTCCGAAAGCACAAAGTGTGTGGTCTTGTTTCTCAGTCTATATTTGGTCGGTCTAGTAAGAGGTTGAATGAAACGAATGGGTGGGAAAGAGCAAGGGGCAGCGGCTGTGTAGAACGAAAACACAAATCCTCAGGGGTGTGAGCGTTTCGAGATGAGTCGTATACATGATATAGTTGGTCGTCAGTGACCTTGTGGCCTAATGGATAAGCGTCGGACTCCGGATCTGAAGATTACAGTTTCGAATGCTGTCACGCTCATGTTTCTCCAGTTCTGAAAAAGAAACATACCGTTTTAATGTAGCAATTAAGCAGTACGAAAGCGTCTGAATGTTGCTGTTGACCATTTTTTGCTTGGAGATGCTCTTGAGCTTGAAACACACACAACAAGACCGGTGTTAACTAGCGAAATGGTCGGCAGAGTGCCGACACCGCGAGTTTTGACTGGCACTTGCACATCTAAAAGAACGTCGGAAAGTAACTCGTTCGGCTTTTGAGTCACATGAAGTATGTGTGTTAACTTTGACGCCACTAGCTCTGCATGTTGTCATGCAATTTCTTTACCTCTCAGAAGTGATTATGACATAAAAGTGAAGTACGTGACGAGTGTGACGTTAGAAAAACATTAGGGAGCATGGAGAGATTCTGTATGGGACCACCCAACCCAAACGAGTACTGTGTGACGTGCTACCCGGCATGTATACACCGAGGTAGCCGGCTAGCTCAGTCGGTAGAGCGTCAGACTCTCAATCCCAGGGTCGTGGGTTCGAGCCTCACGCTGGGCGGAACGGAATATTGTTCCGCTGCAGATGTATATTACCGTTTTTCTGATTAACGAGACGTAATTGAAATAGCAACTTTAAACTTTGCCTACGTCTCTGTCAGTCGCAAGGAAACTGTATTTGAAGGTAAAGGTGATTTTGTAGACACGTGTGAAAGACATGTTCTGAAATGCAAGTGTTGTTGTTTGGAGAGCACATCGGTTACGTGTCAGATGTGTAGCCAAGCAGCAATGGGTCGCCATAGCTGCAAAAATTAGCCGGTAATATGAAGTGTTGTCAGCTGAAGTCTGATGATGCAGACGACCGTAAGGACGAAGTACCCAAGAGTACCGCTAGGCCGCGCCTCTTTAGCTCAGTGGTAGAGTACTGCTCTAATAAACCAGGTGTCGTATGTTCCGTCCTCACAGGAGAATGACGAATTTTGGAAATCAGTTACGCGTCGTGGCCGTATAGCAAACAGTATCTGTGATGACGAACAATTAGCGACCGGCGTTTTTTTTAAGAATTACTCTCAGATGTGATTAAGGCGAATGGCGCATATAAAGAATTTGCCAAAGCGGTACAGCATAAAGTGGGACGAGGCAGTCTGAATTACATTTTATAGATGTATTTCTCACATATCTCAGAGCCTCTCGCGGTCGTCGTCGTCGTCGTCGCCGTCGACGTCGTCGTCGTCGTCGTCGCCGCCGCTTCTGCAGAAGTAGCAAATGGCCATCGTTGCAAATGCGGCGAGGGACGCCCTGCCTTCGATTCCGAATGCACACAGTGTGTGGTCTTGTTTCTCAGTCTATATTTGGTCGGTCTCGTAAGAGGTTGAATGTAACGAATGGGTGGGAAAGAGCAAGGCAGCGGCTGTGTAGAACGAAAACACAAATCCTCAGGGGTGTGAGCGTTTCGATTTGAGTCGTATACATGTTATAGTTGGTCGTCAGTGACCGTGTGACCTAATGGATAAGCCTCGGACTTCGGATCTGAAGATTACAGATTCGAATGCTGTGACGCTCGTGTTTTTCCAGTTCTGAAAAAGAAACATACCGTTTTAATGTAGCAATTAAGCAGTACGAAACCTTCTGAATGTTGCTGTTGACCATTTTTTGCTTGGAGATGCTCTTGAGCTTGAAACACACAACAAGACCGGTGTTAACTAGCGAAATGGTCGGCAGAGTGCCGACATCTACATCTACATCTACATCTACATCCGTACTCCGCAAGCCACCTGACGGTGTGTGGCGGAGGGTACCCTGAGTACCTCTATCGGTTCTCCCTTCTATTCCAGTCTCGTATTGTACGTGGAATGAAGGATTGTCGGTATGCTTCTGTGTGGGCTCTAATCTCTCTGATTTTATCCTCATGGTCTCTTCGCGAGATATACGTAGGAGGGAGCAATATACTGCTTGACTCTTCGGTGAAGGTATGTTCTCGAAACTTCAACAAAAGCCCGTACCGAGCTACTGAGCGTCTCTCCTGCAGAGTCTTCCACTGGAGTTTATCTATCATCTCCGTAACGCTTTCGCAATTACTAAATGATCCTGTAACGAAGCGCGCTGCTCTCCGTTGGATCTTCTCTATCTCTTCTATCAACCCTACCTGGTGCGGATCCCACACTGCTGAGCAGTATTCAAGCATTGGGCGAACAAGCGTACTGTAACCTACTTCCTTTGTTGTCGGATTGCATTTCCTTAGGATTCTTCCAATGAATCTCAGTCTGGCATCTGCTTTACCGACGATCAACTTTATATGATCATTCCATTTTAAATCACTCCTAATGCGTACTCCCAGATAATTTATGGAATTAACTGCTTCCAGTTGCTGACCTGCTATTTTGTAGCTAAATGATAAGGGACCTATCTTTCTATGTATTCGCATCACATTACACTTCGCTACATTGAGATTCAATTGCCATTCCGTGCACCATGCGTCAATTCGCTGCAGATCCTCCTGCATTTCAGTACAATTTTCCATTGTTGCAACCTCTCGATACACCACAGCATCATCTGCAAAAAGCCTCAGTGAACTTCCGATGTCATCCACCAGGTCATTTATGTATATTGTGAATAGCAACGGTCCTATGACACTCCCCTGCGGCACACCTGAAATCACTCTTACTTCGGAAGACTTCTCTCCATTGAGAATGACGTGCTGCGTTCTGTTATCTAGGAACTCCTCAATCCAATCACACAATTGATCTGATAGTCCGTATGCTCTTACTTTGTTCATTAAACGACTATGGGGAACTGTGTCAAACGCCTTGCGGAAGTCAAGAAACACGGCATCTACCTGTGAACCCGTGTCTAAGGCCCTCTGAGTCTCGTGGACGAATAGCGCGAGCTGGGTTTCACACGATCGTCTTTTTCGAAACCCATGCTGATTCCTACAGAGTAGATTTCTAGTCTCCAGAAAAGACATTATACTCGAACATAATACGTGTTCCAAAATTCTACAACTGATCGACGTTAGAGATATAGGTCTATAGTTCTGCACATCTGTTCGACGTCCCTTCTTGAGAACGGGGATGACCTGTGCCCTTTTCCAATCCTTTGGAACGCTTCGCTCTTCTAGAGACCTACAGTACACCGCTGCAAGAAGCGGGGCAAGTTCCTTCGCGTACTCTGTGTAAAATCGAACTGGTATCCCATCAGGACCAGCGGCCTATCCTCTTTTGAGCGATTTTAATTGTTTCTCTATCCCTCTGTCGTCTACTTCGATATCTACCATTTTGTCAACTGTGCGACAATCTAGAGAAGGAAGCACAGTGCAGTCTTCCTCTGTGAAACAGCTTTGGAAGAAGACATTTAGTAATTCGGCCTTTAGTCTGTCATCCTCTGTTTCAGTACCATTTTGGTCACAGAGTGTCTAGACATTTTGTTTTGATCCACCTACCGCTTTGACATATTACCAAAATTTCTTAGGATTTTCT
Source organism: Schistocerca gregaria (assembly GCF_023897955.1). Classification (NCBI taxonomy): domain Eukaryota; kingdom Metazoa; phylum Arthropoda; class Insecta; order Orthoptera; family Acrididae; genus Schistocerca; species Schistocerca gregaria. The sequence continues at coordinate 5,564,992 of NC_064926.1, forward strand.
GCCAAGTCAGTACATAGAACGTTACTTTCGAATTCATTGAAAGCCTCTCGCATAGCCCTCCTCACACTACATTTCGCTTCGCGTAATTTTTGTTTGTCTGCAAGGCTTTGGCTATGTTTATGTTTGCTGTGAAGTTCCCTTTGCTTCCGCAGCAGTTTTCTAACTCGGTTGTTGTACCACGGTGGCTCTTTTCCATCTCTTACGATCTTGCTTGGCACATACTCATCTAACGCATATTGTACCATGGTTTTGAACTTTGTCCACTGATCCTCAACACTATCTGCACTTGAGACAAAACTTTTGTGTTGAGCCGTCAGGTACTCTGTAATCTGCTTTTTGTCACTTTTGCTAAACAGAAAAATCTTCCTACCTTTTTTAATATTTCTATTTACGGCTGAAATCATCGACGCAGTAACCGCTTTATGATCGCTGATTCCCTGTTCTGCATTAACTGATTCAAATAGTTCGGGTCTGTTTGTCACCAGAAGGTCTAATATATTATCGCCACGAGTCGGTTTTCTGTTTAACTGCTCAAGGTAGTTTTCAGATAAAGCACTTAAAAATATTTCACTGGATTCTTTGTCCCTGCCACCCGTTATGAACGTTTGAGTCTCCCAGTCTATATCCGGCAAATTAAAATCTCCACCCAGAACTATAACATGGTGGGGAAATCTACTCGAAATATTTTCCAAATTATTCTTCAGGTGCTGAGCCACAACAGCTGCTGAGCCCGGGGGCCTATAGAGACATCCAATTACCATGTCTGAGCCTGCTTTAACCGTGACCTTCACCCAAATCATTTCACAATTCGAATCTCCGTCAATTTCCTTCGATACTATTGCACTTCTTATCGCTATAAACACGCCTCCCCCTTCACTGTCCAGCCTATCTCTGCGGTATACATTCCAATCAGAGTTTAGGATTTCATTACTGTTTACGTCTGGTTTCAGCCAACTTTCTGTTCCTAGTACTATATGGGCGTTGTGACCGTTTATTAATGAGAGCAGTTCTGGGACCTTTCTATAGACGCTTCTGCAGTTTACTATTAGCACATTAATATTGTTATTCCTTGTTGCATTTTGCCTACTCCTGCCTTGCCGCGTCTCAGGAGGCGTCTTGTCGGGCCTAGGGAGGGAATTCTCTAACCTAAAAAAACCCCATGTGCACTCCACACGTACTCCGCTACCCTCGTAGCCGCTTCCGGCGTGTAGTGCACGCCTGACCTATTCAGGGGGACCCTACATTTCTCCACCCGATAGCGGAGGTCGAGAAATTTGCACCCCAGCTCTCCGCAGAATCGTCTGAGCCTCTGGTTTAAGCCTTCCACTCGGCTCCAAACCAGAGGACCGCGATTGGTTCTCGGAACGATACTACAAATAGTTAGCTCTGATTCCACCCCGCGAGCGAGGCTTTCCACCTTCACCAACTCCGCCAACCGCCTGTACGAACTGAGGATGACCTCTGAACCCAGACGGCAAGAGTCATTGGTGCCGACATGAGCAACAATTTGCAGTCGGGTGCACCCAGTGCTCTCTATCGCCGCCGGTATGGCCTCCTCCACATCTCGGATGAGACCCCCCGGCAAGCAGACAGAGTGAACACTGGCCTTCTTCCCCGACCTTTCCGCTATTTCCCTAAGGGGCTCCATCACCCGCCTAACGTTGGAGCTCCCAATAACTAATAAACACCTCCCCCCGTGTGCCTGCTCGAACCTTGCTGAAGGAGCAGCCACATGTCCACTCACAGGCAGAGCGGGCGATGCCACACGGCCAGCCTCCACACTGACCCTCCGCCTCGTGCGCCGCGAACGCCGCTGAACCCGCCACTCCCCTTGGGGAGAGGGTGGCCCAACCGCGCCCGGTACCCGCGAAGATGTCTCGACAGCAGGGACAGTGTGTGAAGCATCTAACACCTGGGGTGCACCATGCGACGCACCAGACTCCCCACTGCCGCTACACTCCGAGGCAGCAGCCTGAAGACGGCTGACCGCGGCCATCAACACGCTCAGCTGTTCGCGAAGAGTGGCCAGCTCCTCCTGCGTCCGTACACAGCAGCCACACATCCTAGCCATCCTAAGAAATCAATTTACTATAGAGTGTTAATCAGCTTTTAACTAGACTACTAATTCACTAAAGGCGGTTGATTATTGACTAAACTGTGATTGCTAACCACTTCTTGTAGAAACAAGGAAAATAGCACTACCTGTCTCTGGACGGTATTGAAAACAAACACTAGCACTACGAGCACTATGGCTGACTAAAGGGACTCTCTGACTGTATTCGAAACACACACGAGATCTATGGAACACTTAATAGCACTCTACTATTAAAGCTTCCTAAAAGCAAAAACACGAAGAAGAAGAAGTGACAAGTAAGAAAAATACAGATAATACTTAAATTAAGGTAGCTCGCTGCACAGCAGACGTGAAGCAGACGGCGGTTAGGGCGACACTGACACTACTGCCACTATGGCTGACTAAAGGGACTCTCTCTGACTGTATTCAAAACAAACACTAGATCTATGGATCACTTAATATCACTCTACTATTAAAGCTTCCTAAAAGCAAAAACACGCAGAAGATGAAGTGACAAGTAAGAAAAATACAGATAATACTTAAATTAAGGTAGCTCGCTGCACAGCAGACGTGAAGCAGACGGCGGTTAGGGCGACACCGCGAGTTTTGACTGGCACTTGCACATCTAAAACAACGTCGGAAAGTAACTCGTTCGGCTTTTGAGTCACATGAAGTATGTGTGTTAACTTTGACGCCACTAGCTCTGCATGTTGTCATGCAATTTCTTTACCTCTCAGAAATGATTATGACATAAAAGTGAAGTACGTGACGAGTGTGACGTTAGAAAAACATTAGGGAGCATGGAGAGATTCTGTATGGGACCACCCAACCCAAACGAGTACTGTGTGACGTGCTACCCGGCATGTATACACCGAGGTAGCCGGCTAGCTCAGTCGGTAGAGCGTCAGACTCTTAATCCCAGGCTTGTGGGTTCGAGCCACACGCTGGGCGGAACGGAATTTTGTTCCGCTGCAGATGTAAATTACCGTTTTTCTGATTAACGAGATGTAATGGAAATAGCAACTTTAAACTTTGCCTACGTCTCTGTCAGTCGCAAGGAAACTGTATTTGAAGGTAAAGGTGATTTTGTAGACACGTGTGAAAGACATGTTCTGAAATGCAAGTGTTGTTGTTTGGAGAGCACATCGGTTACGTGTCAGATGTGTAGCCAAGCAGCAATGGGTCGCCATAGCTGCAAATATTAGCCGGTAATATGAAGTGTTGTCAGCTGAAGTCTGAAGATGCAGACGACCGTAAGGACGAAGTACCCAAGAGTACCAGAGGCCGCGCCTCTTTAGCTCAGTGGTAGAGTACAGCTCTAATAAACCAGGTGTCGTAAGTTCCATCCTCACAGGGGAATGATGAATTTTGGAAATCAGTTACGTGTCGTGGCCGTATAGCAAACAGTATCTGTGATGACGAACAATTAGCGACCGGCGTTTTTTTTAAGAATTACTCTCAGATGTGATTAAGGCGAATGGCGCATATAAAGAATTTGCCAAAGCGGTACAGCATAAAGTGGGACGAGGCAGTCTGAATTACATTTTATACATGTATTTCTCACATATCTCAGAGCCTCTCGCGGTCGTCGTCGTCGTCGTCGTCGTCGTCGTCGTCGTCGTCGTCGTCGCCGCCGCCGCCGCTTCTGCAGAAGTAGCAAATGGCCATCGTAGCAAATGCGGCGAGGGACGCCCTGCCTTCGATTCCGAATGCACAAAGTGTGTGGTCTTGTTTCTCAGTCTATATTTGGTCGGTCTCGTAAGAGGTTGAATGTAACGAATGGGTGGGAAAGAGCAAGGGCAGCGGCTGTGTAGAACGAAAACACAAATCCTCAGGGGTGTGAGCGTTTCGAGATGAGTCGTATATATGTTATAGTTAGTCGTCAGTGACCGTGTGGCCTATTGGATAAGCCTCGGGCTTCGGATCTGAAGATTACAGGTTCGAATGCTGTGACGCTCGTGTTTTTCCAGTTCTGAAATAGAAACATACCGTTTTAATGTAGCAATTGAGCAGTACGAAACCGTCTGAATGTTGCTGTTGACCTTTTTTTTGCTTGGAGATGCTCTTGAGCTTGAAACACACAACAAGACCGGTGTTAACTAGCGAAATGGTCGGCAGAGTGCCGACACCGCGAGTTTTGACTGGCACTTGCACATCTAAAACAACGTCGGAAAGTAACTCGTTCGGCTTTTGAGTCACATGAAGTATGTGTGTTAACTTTGACGTCCCTAGCTCTGCATGTTGTCATGCAATTTCTTTACCTCTCAGAAATGATTATGACATAAAAGTGAAGTACGTGACGAGTGTGAAGTTAGAAAAACATTAGGCAGCATGGAGAGATTCTGTATGGGAGCACCCAACCCAAACGAGTACTGTGTGACGTGCTACCCGGCATGTATACACCGAGGTAGCCGGCTAGCTCAGTCGGTGGAGCGTCAGACTCTTAATCCTAGGCTCGTGGGTTCGAGCCACACGCTGGGCGGAACGGAATTTTGTTCCGCTGCAGATGTAAATTACCGTTTTTCTGATTAACGAGATGTAATGGAAATAGCAACTTTAAACTTTGCCTACGTCTCTGTCAGTCGCAAGGAAACTGTATTTGAAGGTGAAGGTGATTTTGTAGACACGTGTGAAAGACATGTTCTGAAATGCAAGTGTTGTTGTTTGGAGAGCACATCGGTTACGTGTCAGATGTGTAGCCAAGCAGCAATGGGTCGCCATAGCTGCAAATATTAGCCGGTAATATGAGGTGTTGTCAGCTGAAGTCTGATGATGCAGACGACCGTAAGGACGAAGTACCCAAGAGTACCGCTAGGCCGCGCCTCTTTAGCTCAGTGGTAGAGTACTGCTGTAATAAACCAGGTGTCGTAAGTTCCATCCTCACAGGAGAATAATGAATTTTTAAAATCAGTTGCGCGTCGTTGCCGTATAGCAAACAGTATCTGTGATGACGAACAATTAGCGACCGGCGTTTTTTTAAGAATTACTCTCAGACGTGATTAAGGCGAATGGCGCAGATAAAGCGTTTGCCAAAGCGGTACAGCATAAAGTGGGACGAGGCAGTCTGAACTACATTTTGTAGATGTATTTCTCACTTATCTCAGAGCCTCTCGCGGTCGTCGCCGCCGCCGCCGCATCTGCAAAAGTTGCAAATGGCCATCGTAGCAAATGCGGCGAGGGACGCCCTGCCTTCGATTCCGAATGCACAAAGTGTGTGGTCTTGTTTCTCAGTCTATATTTGGTCGGTCTCGTAAGAGGCTGAATGTAACGAATGGGTGGGAAAGAGCAAGGGGCAGAGGCTGTGTAGAACGAAAACACAAATCCTCAGTGGTGTGAGCGTTTCGAGGTGAGTCGTATACATGTTATAGTTGGTCGTCAGTGACCGTGTGGTCTAATGGATAAGCCTCGGACTTCGGATCTGAAGGTTACAGGTTCGAATGCTGTGACGCTCGTGTTTTTCCAGTTCTGAAAAAGAAACATACCGTTTTAATGTAGCAATTAAGCAGTACCAAACAGTCTGAATGTTGCTGTTGACCATTTTTTGCTTGGAGATGCTCTTGAGCATGAAACACACACAACAAGACCGGTAGTAACTAGCGAAATGGTCGGCAGAGTGCCGACACCGCGAGTTTTGACTGGCACTTGCACATCTAAAACAACGTCGGAAAGTAACTCGTTCGGCTTTTGAGTCACATGAAGTATGTGTGTTAACTTTGACGCCACTAGCTCTGCATGTTGTCACGCAATTTCTTTACATCTCAGAAATGATTATGACATAAAAGTGAAGTACGTGACGAGTGTGACGTTAGAAAAACATTAGGGAGCATGGAGAGATTCTGTATGGGACCACCCCACCCAAACGAGTACTGTGTGACGTGCTACCCGGCATGTATACAACGAGGTAGCCGGCTAGCTCAGTCGGTAGAGCGTCAGTCTCTTAATCCCAGGGTCGTGGGTTCGAGCCACACGCTGGGCGGAACGGAAGTTTGTTCCGCTGCAGATGTAAATTACCTTTTTTCTGATTAACGAGATGTAATGGAAATAGCAACTTTAAACTTTGCCTACGTCTCTGTCAGTCGCAAGGAAACTGTATTTGAAGGTGAAGGTGCTTTTGTAGACACGTGTGAAAGACATGTTCCGAAATGTAAGTGTTGTTGTTTGGAGAGCACATCGGTTACGTGTCAGATGTGTAGCCAAGCAGCAATGGGTCGCCATAGCTGCAAATATTAGCCGGTAATATGAAGTGTTGTCAGCTGAAGTCTGATGATTCAGACGAGTACTGTGTGACGTGCTACCCGGCATGTATACACCGATGTAGCCGGCTAGCTCAGTCGGTAGAGCGTGAGACTCTTAATCCCAGTCTCGTGGGAATTTTGTTCCGCTGCAGATGTAAATTACCGTTTTTCTGATTAACGAGATGTAATGGAAATAGCAACTTTAAACTTTGCCTACGTCTCTGTCAGTCGCAAGGAAACTGTATTTTAAGGTGAAGGTGATTTTGTAGACACATGTGAAAGACATGCTCTGAAATGCAAGTGTTGTTGTTTGGAGAGCACATCGGTTACGTGTCAGATGTGTAGCCAAGGAGCAATGGGTCGCCATAGCTGCAAATATTAGCCGGTAATATGAAGTGTTGTCAGCTGAAGTCTGATGATGCAGACGACCGTAAGGACGAAGTACCCAAGAGTACCACTAGGCCGCGCCTCTTTAGCTCAGTGGTAGAGTACTGCTGTAATAAACCAGGTGTCGTAAGTTCCATCCTCAAAGGAGAATGATGAATTTTGGAAATCAGTTGCGCGTCGTTGCCGTATAGCAAACAGTATCTGTGATGACGAACAATTAGCGACCGGCGTTTTTTTAAGAATTACTCTCAGATGTGATTAAGGCGAATGGCGCAGATAAAGCATTTGCCAAAGCAGTACAGCATAAAGTGGGACGAGGCAGTCTGAATTACATTTTATAGATGTATTTCTCACATATCTCAGAGCCTCTCGCGGTCGTCGTCGTCGTCGTCGTTGTCGCCGCCGCCGCCGCTTCTGCAGAAGTAGCAAATGGCCATCGTAGCAAATGCGGCGAGGGACGCCCTGCCTTCGATTCCGAATGCACAAAGTGTGTGGTCTTGTTTCTCAGTCTATATTTGGTCGGTCTCGTAAGAGGTTGAATGTAACGAATGGGTGGGAAAGAGCAAGGGGCAGCGGCTGTGTAGAACGAAAACACAAATCCTCTGTGGTGTGAGCGTTTAGAGGTGAGTCGTATACATGTTATAGTTGGTCGTCAGTGACCGTGTGGTCTAATGGATAAGCCTCGGACTTCGGATCTGAAGGTTACAGGTTCGAATGCTCTAACGCTCGTGTTTTTCCAGTTCTGAAAAAGAAACATACCGTTTTAATGTAGCAATTAAGCAGTACGAAAGCGTCTGAATGTTGCTGTTGACCATTTTTTGCTTGGAGATGCTCTTGAGCTTGAAACACACACAACAAGACCGGTAGTAACTAGCGAAATGGTCGGCAGAGTGCCGACACCGCGAGTTTTGACTGGCACTTGCACATCTAAAACAACGTCGGAAAGTAACTCGTTCGGCTTTTGAGTCACATGAAGTATGTGTGTTAACTTTGACGCCACTAGCTCTGCATGTTGTCATGCAATTTCTTTACCTCTCAGAAATGATTATGACATAAAAGTGAAGTACGAGACGAGTGTGACGTTAGAAAAACATTAGGGAGCATGGAGAGATTCTGTATGGGACCACCCAACCCAAACGAGTACTGTGTGACGTGCAACCCGGCATGTATACAACGAGGTAGCCGGCTAGCTCAGTCGGTAGAGCGTCAGACTCTTAATCCCAGGGTCGTGGGTTCGAGCCACACGCTGGGCGGAACGCAATTTTGTTCCGCTGCAGATGTAAATTACCTTTTTTCTGATTAACGAGATGTAATGGAAATAGCAACTTTAAACTTTGCCTACGTCTCTGTCAGTCGCAAGGAAACTGTATTTGAAGGTGAAGGTGCTTTTGTAGACACGTGTGAAAGACGTGTTCTGAAATGTAAGTGTTGTTGTTTGGAGAGCACATCGGTTACGTGTCAGATGTGTAGCCAAGCAGCAATGGGTCGCCATAGCTGCAAATATTAGCCGGTAATATGAAGTGTTGTCAGCTGAAGTCTGATGATGCAGACGACCGTAAGGACGAAGTACCCAAGGGTACCGCTAGGCCGCGCCTCTTTAGCTCAGTGGTAGAGTACTGCTCTAATAAACCAGGTGTCGTAAGTTCCATCCTCACAGGAGAATGATGAATTTTGGAAATCAGTTGCGCGTCGTTGCCGTATAGCAAACAGAATCTGTGATGACGAACAATTAGCGACCGGCGTTTTTTTAAGAATTACTCTCAGATGTGATTAAGGCGACTGGCGCAGATAAAGCATTTGCCAAAGCGGTACAGCATAAAGTGGGACGAGGCAGTCTGAATTACATTTTATAGATGTATTTCTCACATATCTCAGAGCCTCTCGCGGTCGTCGTCGTCGTCGTCGACGTCGTCGTCGTCGCCGCCGCCGCTTCTGCAGAAGTAGCAAATGGCCATCGTAGCAAATGCGGCGAGGGACGCCCTGCCTTCGATTCCGAATGCACAAAGTGTGTGGTCTTGTTTCTCAGTCTATATTTGGTCGGTCTCGTAAGAGGTTGAATGTAACGAATGGGTGGGAAAGAGCAAGGGGCAGCGGCTGTGTAGAACGAAAACACAAATCCTCAGTGGTGTGAGCGTTTCGAGGTGAGTCGTATACATGTTATAGTTGGTCGTCAGTGACCGTGTGGTCTAATGGATAAGCCTCGGACTTCGGATCTGAAGGTTACAGGTTCGAATGCTGTAACGCTCTTGTTTTTCCAGTTCTGAAAAAGAAACATACCGTTTTGATGTAGCAATTAAGCAGTACGAAAGCGTCTGAATGTTGCTGTTGACCATTTTTTGCTTGGAGATGCTCTTGAGCTTGAAACACACACAACAAGACCGGTAGTAACTAGCGAAATGGTCGGCAGAGTGCCGACACCGCGAGTTTTGACTGGCACTTGCACATCTAAAACAACGTCGGAAAGTAACTCGTTCGGCTTTTGAGTCACATGAAGTATGTGTGTTAACTTTGACGCCACTAGCTCTGCATGTTGTCATGCAATTTCTTTACCTCTCAGAAATGATTATGACATAAAAGTGAAGTACGAGACGAGTGTGACGTTAGAAAAACATTAGGGAGCATGGAGAGATTCTGTATGGGACCACCCAACCCAAACGAGTACTGTGTGACGTGCAACCCGGCATGTATACAACGAGGTAGCCGGCTAGCTCAGTCGGTAGAGCGTCAGACTCTTAATCCCAGGGTCGTGGGTTCGAGCCACACGCTGGGCGGAACGCAATTTTGTTCCGCTGCAGATGTAAATTACCTTTTTTCTGATTAACGAGATGTAATGGAAATAGCAACTTTAAACTTTGCCTACGTCTCTGTCAGTCGCAAGGAAACTGTATTTGAAGGTGAAGGTGCTTTTGTAGACACGTGTGAAAGACGTGTTCTGAAATGTAAGTGTTGTTGTTTGGAGAGCACATCGGTTACGTGTCAGATGTGTAGCCAAGCAGCAATGGGTCGCCATAGCTGCAAATATTAGCCGGTAATATGAAGTGTTGTCAGCTGAAGTCTGATGATGCAGACGACCGTAAGGACGAAGTACCCAAGGGTACCGCTAGGCCGCGCCTCTTTAGCTCAGTGGTAGAGTACTGCTCTAATAAACCAGGTGTCGTAAGTTCCATCCTCACAGGAGAATGATGAATTTTGGAAATCAGTTGCGCGTCGTTGCCGTATAGCAAACAGAATCTGTGATGACGAACAATTAGCGACCGGCGTTTTTTTAAGAATTACTCTCAGATGTGATTAAGGCGACTGGCGCAGATAAAGCATTTGCCAAAGCGGTACAGCATAAAGTGGGACGAGGCAGTCTGAATTACATTTTATAGATGTATTTCTCACATATCTCAGAGCCTCTCGCGGTCGTCGTCGTCGTCGTCGACGTCGTCGTCGTCGTCGCCGCCGCCGCTTCTGCAGAAGTAGCAAATGGCCATCGTAGCAAATGCGGCGAGGGACGCCCTGCCTTCGATTCCGAATGCACAAAGTGTGTGGTCTTGTTTCTCAGTCTATATTTGGTCGGTCTCGTAAGAGGTTGAATGTAACGAATGGGTGGGAAAGAGCAAGGGGCAGCGGCTGTGTAGAACGAAAACACAAATCCTCAGTGGTGTGAGCGTTTCGAGGTGAGTCGTATACATGTTATAGTTGGTCGTCAGTGACCGTGTGGTCTAATGGGTAAGCCTCGGACTTCGGATCTGAAGGTTACAGGTTCGAATGCTGTAACGCTCTTGTTTTTCCAGTTCTGAAAAAGAAACATACCGTTTTAATGTAGCAATTAAGCAGTACGAAAGCGTCTGAATGTTGCTGTTGACCATTTTTTGCTTGGAGATGCTCTTGAGCTTGAAACACACACAACAAGACCGGTAGTAACTGGCGAAATGGTCGGCAGAGTGCCGACACCGCGAGTTTTGACTGGCACTTGCACATCTAAAACAACGTCGGAAAGTAACTCGTTCGGCTTTTGAGTCACATGAAGTATGTGTGTTAACTTTGACGCCACTAGCTCTGCATGTTGTCATGCAATTTCTTTACCTCTCAGAAATGATTATGACATAAAAGTGAAGTACGAGACGAGTGTGACGTTAGAAAAACATTAGGGAGCATGGAGAGATTCTGTATGGGACCACCCAACCCAAACGAGTACTGTGTGACGTGCAACCCGGCATGTATACAACGAGGTAGCCGGCTAGCTCAGTCGGTAGAGCGTCAGACTCTTAATCCCAGGGTCGTGGGTTCGAGCCACACGCTGGGCGGAACGCAATTTTGTTCCGCTGCAGATGTAAATTACCTTTTTTCTGATTAACGAGATGTAATGGAAATAGCAACTTTAAACTTTGCCTACGTCTCTGTCAGTCGCAAGGAAACTGTATTTGAAGGTGAAGGTGCTTTTGTAGACACGTGTGAAAGACGTGTTCTGAAATGTAAGTGTTGTTGTTTGGAGAGCACATCGGTTACGTGTCAGATGTGTAGCCAAGCAGCAATGGGTCGCCATAGCTGCAAATATTAGCCGGTAATATGAAGTGTTGTCAGCTGAAGTCTGATGATGCAGACGACCGTAAGGACGAAGTACCCAAGGGTACCGCTAGGCCGCGCCTCTTTAGCTCAGTGGTAGAGTACTGCTCTAATAAACCAGGTGTCGTAAGTTCCATCCTCACAGGAGAATGATGAATTTTGGAAATCAGTTGCGCGTCGTTGCCGTATAGCAAACAGAATCTGTGATGACGAACAATTAGCGACCGGCGTTTTTTTAAGAATTACTCTCAGATGTGATTAAGGCGACTGGCGCAGATAAAGCATTTGCCAAAGCGGTACAGCATAAAGTGGGACGAGGCAGTCTGAATTACATTTTATAGATGTATTTCTCACATATCTCAGAGCCTCTCGCGGTCGTCGTCGTCGTCGTCGACGTCGTCGTCGTCGCCGCCGCCGCTTCTGCAGAAGTAGCAAATGGCCATCGTAGCAAATGCGGCGAGGGACGCCCTGCCTTCGATTCCGAATGCACAAAGTGTGTGGTCTTGTTTCTCAGTCTATATTTGGTCGGTCTCGTAAGAGGTTGAATGTAACGAATGGGTGGGAAAGAGCAAGGGGCAGCGGCTGTGTAGAACGAAAACACAAATCCTCAGGGGTGTGAGCGTTTCGAGATGAGTCGTATACATGTTATAGTTGGTCGTCAGTGACCGTGTGGCCTAATGGATAAGCCTCAGACTTCGTATCTGAAGATTACAGGTTCGAATGCTCTCACGCTCGTGTTTTTCCAGTTCTGAAAAAGAAACATACCGTTTTAATGTAGCAATTAAGCAGTACGAAAGCGTCTGAATGTTGCTGTTGACCATTTTTTGCTTGGAGATGCTCTTGAGCTTGAAACACACACAACAAGACCGGTAGTAACTAGCGAAATGGTCGGCAGAGTGCCGACACCGCGAGTTTTGACTGGCACTTGCACATCTAAAACAACGTCGGAAAGTAACTCGTTCGGCTTTTGAGTCACATGAAGTATGTGTGTTAACTTTGACGCCACTAGCTCTGCATGTTGTCATGCAATTTCTTTACCTCTCAGAAATGATTATGACATAAAAGTGAAGTACGAGACGAGTGTGACGTTAGAAAAACATTAGGGAGCATGGAGAGATTCTGTATGGGACCACCCAACCCAAACGAGTACTGTGTGACGTGCAACCCGGCATGTATACAACGAGGTAGCCGGCTAGCTCAGTCGGTAGAGCGTCAGACTCTTAATCCCAGGGTCGTGGGTTCGAGCCACACGCTGGGCGGAACGCAATTTTGTTCCGCTGCAGATGTAAATTACCTTTTTTCTGATTAACGAGATGTAATGGAAATAGCAACTTTAAACTTTGCCTACGTCTCTGTCAGTCGCAAGGAAACTGTATTTGAAGGTGAAGGTGCTTTTGTAGACACGTGTGAAAGACGTGTTCTGAAATGTAAGTGTTGTTGTTTGGAGAGCACATCGGTTACGTGTCAGATGTGTAGCCAAGCAGCAATGGGTCGCCATAGCTGCAAATATTAGCCGGTAATATGAAGTGTTGTCAGCTGAAGTCTGATGATGCAGACGACCGTAAGGACGAAGTACCCAAGGGTACCGCTAGGCCGCGCCTCTTTAGCTCAGTGGTAGAGTACTGCTCTAATAAACCAGGTGTCGTAAGTTCCATCCTCACAGGAGAATGATGAATTTTGGAAATCAGTTGCGCGTCGTTGCCGTATAGCAAACAGAATCTGTGATGACGAACAATTAGCGACCGGCGTTTTTTTAAGAATTACTCTCAGATGTGATTAAGGCGACTGGCGCAGATAAAGCATTTGCCAAAGCGGTACAGCATAAAGTGGGACGAGGCAGTCTGAATTACATTTTATAGATGTATTTCTCACATATCTCAGAGCCTCTCGCGGTCGTCGTCGTCGTCGTCGTCGCCGCCGCCGCTTCTGCAAAAGTAGCAAATGGCCATCGTAGCAAATGCGGCGAGGGACGCCCTGCCTTCGATTCCGAATGCACAAAGTGTGTGGTCTTGTTTCTCAGTCTATATTTGGTCGGTCTCGTAAGAGGTTGAATGTAACGAATGGGTGGGAAAGAGCAAGGGGCAGCGGCTGTGTAGAACGAAAACACAAATCCTCAGGGGTGTGAGCGTTTCGAGATGAGTCGTATACATGTTATAGTTGGTCGTCAGTGACCGTGTGGCCTAATGGATAAGCCTCAGAGTTCGGATCTGAAGATTACAGGTTCGAATGCTCTCACGCTCGTGTTTTTCCAGTTCTGAAAAAGAAACATACCGTTTTAATGTAGCAATTAAGCAGTACGAAAGCGTCTGAATGTTGCTGTTGACCATTTTTTGCTTGGAGATGCTCTTGAGCTTGAAACACACACAACAAGACCGGTGTTAACTAGCGAAATGGTCGGCAGAGTGCCGACACCGCGAGTTTTGACTGGCACTTGCACATCTAAAACAACGTCGGAAAGTAACTCGTTCGGCTTTTGAGTCACATGAAGTATGTGTGTTAACTTTGACGCCACTAGCTCTGCACGTTGTCATGCAATTTCTTTACCTCTCAGAAATCATTATGACATAAAAGTGAAGTACGTGACGAGTGTGACGTTAGAAAAACATTAGGGAGCATGGAGAGATGCTGTATGGGACCACCCAACCCAAACGAGTACTGTGTGACGTGCTACCCGGCATGTATACACCGATGTAGCCGGCTAGCTCAGTCGGTAGAGCGTCAGACTCTTAATCCCAGGCTCGTGGGTTCGAGCCACACGCTGGGCGGAGCGGAATTTTGTTCCGCTGCACATGTAAATTACCGTTTTTCTGATTAACGAGATGTAATGGAAATAGCAACTTTAAACTTTGCCTACGTCTCTGTCAGTCGCAATGAAACTGTATTTGAAGGTGAAGGTGATTTTGTAGACACGTGTGAAAGACATGTTCTGAAATGTAAGTGTTGTTGTTTGGAGAGCACATCGGTTACGTGTCAGATGTGTAGCCAAGCAGCAATGGGTCGCCATAGCTGCAAATATTAGCCGGTAATATGAAGTGTTGTCAGCTGAAGTCTGATGATGCAGACGTCCGTAAGGACGAAGTACCCAAGGGTACGTCTAGGTCGCGACTCTTTAGCTCAGTGGTAGAGTACTGCTGTAATAAACCAGGTGTCATAAGTTCCATACTCACAGTAGAATGATGAATTTTGGAAATCAGTTGCGCGTCGTGGCCGTATAGCAAACAGAATCTGTGATGACGAACAATTAGCGACCGGCGTTTTTTTAAGAATTACTCTCAGATGTGATTAAGGCGAATGGCGCAGATAAAGGATTTGCCAAAGCGGTACAGCATAAAGTGGGACGAGGCAGTCTGAATTACATTTTATAGATGTATTTCTCACATATCTCAGAGCCTCTCGCGGTCGTCGTCGTCGTCGTCGTCGTCGCCGCCGCCGCCGCTTCTGCAGAAGTAGCAAATGGCCATCGTAGCAAATGCGGCGAGGGACGCCCTGCCTTCGATTCCGAATGCACAAAGTGTGTGGTCTTGTTTCTCAGTCTATATTTGGTCGGTCTCGTAAGAGGTTGAATGTAACGAATGGGTGGGAAAGAGCAAGGGGCAGCGGCTGTGTAGAACGAAAACACAAATCCTCAGGGGTGTGAGCGTTTCGAGATGAGTCGTATACATGTTATAGTTGGTCGTCAGTGACCGTGTGGCCTAATGGATAAGCCTCAGACTTCGGATCTGAAGATTACAGGTTCGAATGCTCTCTCGCTCGTGTTTTTCCAGTTCTGAAAAAGAAACATACCGTTTTAATGTAGCAATTAAGCAGTACGAAAGCGTCTGAATGTTGCTGTTGACCATTTTTTGCTTTGAGATGCTCTTGAGCTTGAAACACACACAACAAGACCGGTGTTAACTAGCGAAATGGTCGGCAGAGTGCCGACACCGCGAGTTTTGACTGGCACTTGCACATCTAAAACAACGTCGGAAAGTAACTCGTTCGGCTTTTGAGTCACATGAAGTATGTGTGTTAACTTTGACGCCACTAGCTCTGCACGTTGTCATGCAATTTCTTTACCTCTCAGAAATCATTATGACATAAAAGTGAAGTACGTGACGAGTGTGACGTTAGAAAAACATTAGGGAGCATGGAGAGATGCTGTATGGGACCACCCAACCCAAACGAGTACTGTGTGACGTGCTACCCGGCATGTATACACCGATGTAGCCGGCTAGCTCAGTCGGTAGAGCGTCAGACTCTTAATCCCAGGCTCGTGGGTTCGAGCCACACGCTGGGCGGAGCGGAATTTTGTTCCGCTGCACATGTAAATTACCGTTTTTCTGATTAACGAGATGTAATGGAAATAGCAACTTTAAACTTTGCCTACGTCTCTGTCAGTCGCAATGAAACTGTATTTGAAGGTGAAGGTGATTTTGTAGACACGTGTGAAAGACATGTTCTGAAATGTAAGTGTTGTTGTTTGGAGAGCACATCGGTTACGTGTCAGATGTGTAGCCAAGCAGCAATGGGTCGCCATAGCTGCAAATATTAGCCGGTAATATGAAGTGTTGTCAGCTGAAGTCTGATGATGCAGACGTCCGTAAGGACGAAGTACCCAAGGGTACGTCTAGGTCGCGACTCTTTAGCTCAGTGGTAGAGTACTGCTGTAATAAACCAGGTGTCATAAGTTCCATACTCACAGTAGAATGATGAATTTTGGAAATCAGTTGCGCGTCGTGGCCGTATAGCAAACAGAATCTGTGATGACGAACAATTAGCGACCGGCGTTTTTTTAAGAATTACTCTCAGATGTGATTAAGGCGAATGGCGCAGATAAAGGATTTGCCAAAGCGGTACAGCATAAAGTGGGACGAGGCAGTCTGAATTACATTTTATAGATGTATTTCTCACATATCTCAGAGCCTCTCGCGGTCGTCGTCGTCGTCGTCGTCGTCGCCGCCGCCGCCGCTTCTGCAGAAGTAGCAAATGGCCATCGTAGCAAATGCGGCGAGGGACGCCCTGCCTTCGATTCCGAATGCACAAAGTGTGTGGTCTTGTTTCTCAGTCTATATTTGGTCGGTCTCGTAAGAGGTTGAATGTAACGAATGGGTGGGAAAGAGCAAGGGGCAGCGGCTGTGTAGAACGAAAACACAAATCCTCAGGGGTGTGAGCGTTTCGAGATGAGTCGTATACATGTTATAGTTGGTCGTCAGTGACCGTGTGGCCTAATGGATAAGCCTCAGACTTCGGATCTGAAGATTACAGGTTCGAATGCTCTCTCGCTCGTGTTTTTCCAGTTCTGAAAAAGAAACATACCGTTTTAATGTAGCAATTAAGCAGTACGAAAGCGTCTGAATGTTGCTGTTGACCATTTTTTGCTTTGAGATGCTCTTGAGCTTGAAACACACACAACAAGACCGGTGTTAACTAGCGAAATGGTCGGCAGAGTGCCGACACCGCGAGTTTTGACTGGCACTTGCACATCTAAAACAACGTCGGAAAGTAACTCGTTCGGCTTTTGAGTCACATGAAGTATGTGTGTTAACTTTGACGCCACTAGCTCTGCATGTTGTCATGCAATTTCTTTACCTCTCAGAAATGATTATGACATAAAAGTGAAGTACGTGACGAGTGTGACGTTAGAAAAACATTAGGGAGCATGGAGAGATGCTGTATGGGACCACCCAACCCAAACGAGTACTGTGTGACCTGCTACCCGGCATGTATACACCGATGTAGCCGGCTAGCTCAGTCGGTAGAGCGTCAGACTCTTAATCCCAGGCTCGTGGGTTCGAGCCACACGCTGGGCGGAACGAAATTTTGTTCCGCTGCACATGTAAATTACCGTTTTTCTGATTAACGAGATGTAATGGAAATAGCAACTTTAAACTTTGCCTAGGTCTCTGTCAGTCGCAAGGAAACTGTATTTGAAGGTGAAGGTGATTTTGTAGACACGTGTGAAAGACATGTTCTGAAATGTAAGTGTTGTTGTTTGGAAAGCACATCGGTTACGTGTCAGATGTGTAGCCAAGCAGCAATGGGTCGCCATAGCTGCAAATATTAGCCGGTAATATGAAGTGTTGTCAGCTGAAGTCTGATGATGCAGACGACCGTAAGGACGAAGTAACCAAGGGTCCCGCTAGGTCGCGCCTCTTTAGCTCAGTGGTAGAGTACTGCTGTAATAAACCAGGTGTCGTAAGTTCCATCCTCACAGGAGAACGATGAGTTTTGGAAACCAGTTGCGCGTCGTTGCCGTATAGCAAACAGTATCTGTGATGACGAACAATTAGCGACCGGCGTTTTTTTAAGAATCACTCTCAGATGTGATTAAGGCGAATGGCGCAGATAAAGGATTTGCCAAAGCGGTACAGCATAAAGTGGGACGAGGCAGTCTGAATTACATTTTATAGATGTATTTCTCACATATCTCAGAGCCTCTCGCGGTCGTCGTCGTCGTCGTCGTCGTCGTCGCCGCCGCCGCTTCTGCAGAAGTAGCAAATGGCCATCGTAGCAAATGCGGCGAGGGACGCCCTGCCTTCGATTCCGAATGCACAAAGTGTGTGGTCTTGTTTCTCAGTCTATATTTGGTCGGTCTCGTAAGAGGTTGAATGTAACGAATGGGTGGGAAAGAGCAAGGGGCAGCGGCTGTGTAGAACGAAAACACAAATCCTCAGTGGTGTGAGCGTTTCGAGGTGAGTCGTATACATGTTATAGTTGGTCGTCAGTGACCGTGTGGTCTAATGGATAAGCCTCGGACTTCGGATCTGAAGGTTACAGGTTCGAATGCTGTAACGCTCGTGTTTTTCCAGTTCTGAAAAAGAAACATACCGTTTTAATGTAGCAATTAAGCAGTACGAAAGCGTCTGAATGTTGCTGTTGACCATTTTTTGCTTGGAGATGCTCTTGAGCTTGAAACACACACAACAAGACCGGTAGTAACTAGCGAAATGGTCGGCAGAGTGCCGACACCGCGAGTTTTGACTGGCACTTGCACATCTAAAACAACGTCGGAAAGTAACTCGTTCGGCTTTTGAGTCACATGAAGTATGTGTGTTAACTTTGACGCCACTAGCTCTGCATGTTGTCATGCAATTTCTTTACCTCTCAGAAATGATTATGACATAAAAGTGAAGTACGAGACGAGTGTGACGTTAGAAAAACATTAGGGAGCATGGAGAGATTCTGTATGGGACCACCCAACCCAAACGAGTACTGTGTGACGTGCAACCCGGCATGTATACAACGAGGTAGCCGGCTAGCTCAGTCGGTAGAGCGTCAGACTCTTAATCCCAGGGTCGTGGGTTCGAGCCACACGCTGGGCGGAACGAAATTTTGTTCCGCTGCACATGTAAATTACCTTTTTTCTGATTAACGAGATGTAATGGAAATAGCAACTTTAAACTTTGCCTACGTCTCTGTCAGTCGCAAGGAAACTGTATTTGAAGGTGAAGGTGCTTTTGTAGACACGTGTGAAAGACGTGTTCTGAAATGTAAGTGTTGTTGTTTGGAGAGCACATCGGTTACGTGTCAGATGTGTAGCCAAGCAGCAATGGGTCGCCATAGCTGCAAATATTAGCCGGTAATATGAAGTGTTGTCAGCTGAAGTCTGATGATGCAGACGACCGTAAGGACGAAGTACCCAAGGGTACCGCTAGGCCGCGCCTCTTTAGCTCAGTGGTAGAGTACTGCTCTAATAAACCAGGTGTCGTAAGTTCCATCCTCACAGGAGAATGATGAATTTTGGAAATCAGTTGCGCGTCGTTGCCGTATAGCAAACAGAATCTGTGATGACGAACAATTAGCGACCGGCGTTTTTTTAAGAATTACTCTCAGATGTGATTAAGGCGACTGGCGCAGATAAAGCATTTGCCAAAGCGGTACAGCATAAAGTGGGACGAGGCAGTCTGAATTACAGTTTATAGATGTATTTCTCACATATCTCAGAGCCTCTCGCGGTCGTCGTCGTCGTCGTCGACGTCGTCGTCGTCGCCGCCGCCGCTTCTGCAGAAGTAGCAAATGGCCATCGTAGCAAATGCGGCGAGGGACGCCCTGCCTTCGATTCCGAATGCACAAAGTGTGTGGTCTTGTTTCTCAGTCTATATTTGGTCGGTCTCGTAAGAGGTTGAATGTAACGAATGGGTGGGAAAGAGCAAGGGGCAGCGGCTGTGTATAACGAAAACACAAATCCTCAGTGGTGTGAGCGTTTCGAGGTGAGTCGTATACATGTTATAGTTGGTCGTCAGTGACCGTGTGGTCTAATGGATAAGCCTCGGACTTCGGATCTGAAGGTTACAGGTTCGAATGCTGTAACGCTCTTGTTTTTCCAGTTCTGAAAAAGAAACATACCGTTTTAATGTAGCAATTAAGCAGTACGAAAGCGTCTGAATGTTGCTGTTGACCATTTTTTGCTTGGAGATGCTCTTGAGCTTGAAACACACACAACAAGACCGGTAGTAACTAGCGAAATGGTCGGCAGAGTGCCGACACCGCGAGTTTTGACTGGCACTTGCACATCTAAAACAACGTCGGAAAGTAACTCGTTCGGCTTTTGAGTCACATGAAGTATGTGTGTTAACTTTGACGCCACTAGCTCTGCATGTTGTCATGCAATTTCTTTACCTCTCAGAAATGATTATGACATAAAAGTGAAGTACGAGACGAGTGTGACGTTAGAAAAACATTAGGGAGCATGGAGAGATTCTGTATGGGACCACCCAACCCAAACGAGTACTGTGTGACGTGCAACCCGGCATGTATACAACGAGGTAGCCGGCTAGCTCAGTCGGTAGAGCGTCAGACTCTTAATCCCAGGGTCGTGGGTTCGAGCCACACGCTGGGCGGAACGCAATTTTGTTCCGCTGCAGATGTAAATTACCTTTTTTCTGATTAACGAGATGTAATGGAAATAGCAACTTTAAACTTTGCCTACGTCTCTGTCAGTCGCAAGGAAACTGTATTTGAAGGTGAAGGTGCTTTTGTAGACACGTGTGAAAGACGTGTTCTGAAATGTAAGTGTTGTTGTTTGGAGAGCACATCGGTTACGTGTCAGATGTGTAGCCAAGCAGCAATGGGTCGCCATAGCTGCAAATATTAGCCGGTAATATGAAGTGTTGTCAGCTGAAGTCTGATGATGCAGACGACCGTAAGGACGAAGTACCCAAGGGTACCGCTAGGCCGCGCCTCTTTAGCTCAGTGGTAGAGTACTGCTCTAATAAACCAGGTGTCGTAAGTTCCATCCTCACAGGAGAATGATGAATTTTGGAAATCAGTTGCGCGTCGTTGCCGTATAGCAAACAGAATCTGTGATGACGAACAATTAGCGACCGGCGTTTTTTTAAGAATTACTCTCAGATGTGATTAAGGCGACTGGCGCAGATAAAGCATTTGCCAAAGCGGTACAGCATAAAGTGGGACGAGGCAGTCTGAATTACATTTTATAGATGTATTTCTCACATATCTCAGAGCCTCTCGCGGTCGTCGTCGTCGTCGTCGTCGTCGCCGCCGCCGCCGCTTCTGCAGAAGTAACAAATGGCCATCGTAGCAAATGCGGCGAGGGACGCCCTGCCTTCGATTCCGAATGCACAAAGTGTGTGGTCTTGTTTCTCAGTCTATATTTGGTCGGTCTCGTAAGAGGTTGAATGTAACGAATGGGTGGGAAAGAGCAAGGGGCAGCGGCTGTGTAGAACGAAAACACAAATCCTCAGGGGTGTGAGCGTTTCGAGATGAGTCGTATACATGTTATAGTTGGTCGTCAGTGACCGTGTGGCCTAATGGATAAGCCTCAGACTTCGGATCTGAAGATTACAGGTTCGAATGCTCTCACGCTCGTGTTTTTCCAGTTCTGAAAAAGAAACATACCGTTTTAATGTAGCAATTAAGCAGTACGAAAGCGTCTGAATGTTGCTGTTGACCATTTTTTGCTTGGAGATGCTCTTGAGCTTGAAACACACACAACAAGACCGGTAGTAACTAGCGAAATGGTCGGCAGAGTGCCGACACCGCGAGTTTTGACTGGCACTTGCACATCTAAAACAACGTCGGAAAGTAACTCGTTCGGCTTTTGAGTCACATGAAGTATGTGTGTTAACTTTGACGCCACTAGCTCTGCATGTTGTCATGCAATTTCTTTACCTCTCAGAAATGATTATGACATAAAAGTGAAGTACGAGACGAGTGTGACGTTAGAAAAACATTAGGGAGCATGGAGAGATTCTGTATGGGACCACCCAACCCAAACGAGTACTGTGTGACGTGCAACCCGGCATGTATACAACGAGGTAGCCGGCTAGCTCAGTCGGTAGAGCGTCAGACTCTTAATCCCAGGGTCGTGGGTTCGAGCCACACGCTGGGCGGAACGGAATTTTGTTCCGCTGCAGATGTAAATTACCTTTTTTCTGATTAACGAGATGTAATGGAAATAGCAACTTTAAACTTTGCCTACGTCTCTGTCAGTCGCAAGGAAACTGTATTTGAAGGTGAAGGTGCTTTTGTAGACACGTGTGAAAGACGTGTTCTGAAATGTAAGTGTTGTTGTTTGGAGAGCACATCGGTTACGTGTCAGATGTGTAGCCAAGCAGCAATGGGTCGCCATAGCTGCAAATATTAGCCGGTAATATGAAGTGTTGTCAGCTGAAGTCTGATGATGCAGACGACCGTAAGGACGAAGTACCCAAGGGTACCGCTAGGCCGCGCCTCTTTAGCTCAGTGGTAGAGTACTGCTCTAATAAACCAGGTGTCGTAAGTTCCATCCTCACAGGAGAATGATGAATTTTGGAAATCAGTTGCGCGTCGTTGCCGTATAGCAAACAGAATCTGTGATGACGAACAATTAGCGACCGGCGTTTTTTTAAGAATTACTCTCAGATGTGATTAAGGCGACTGGCGCAGATAAAGCATTTGCCAAAGCGGTACAGCATAAAGTGGGACGAGGCAGTCTGAATTACATTTTATAGATGTATTTCTCACATATCTCAGAGCCTCTCGCGGTCGTCGTCGTCGTCGTCGACGTCGTCGTCGTCGCCGCCGCCGCTTCTGCAGAAGAAGCAAATGGCCATCGTAGCAAATGCGGCGAGGGACGCCCTGCCTTCGATTCCGAATGCACAAAGTGTGTGGTCTTGTTTCTCAGTCTATATTTGGTCGGTCTCGTAAGAGGTTGAATGTAACGAATGGGTGGGAAAGAGCAAGGGGCAGCGGCTGTGTAGAACGAAAACACAAATCCTCAGGGGTGTGAGCGTTTCGAGATGAGTCGTATACATGTTATAGTTGGTCGTCAGTGACCGTGTGGCCTAATGGATAAGCCTCAGACTTCGGATCTGAAGATTACAGGTTCGAATGCTCTCACGCTCGTGTTTTTCCAGTTCTGAAAAAGAAACATACCGTTTTAATGTAGCAATTAAGCAGTACGAAAGCGTCTGAATGTTGCTGTTGACCATTTTTTGCTTGGAGATGCTCTTGAGCTTGAAACACACACAACAAGACCGGTGTTAACTAGCGAAATGGTCGGCAGAGTGCCGACACCGCGAGTTTTGACTGGCACTTGCACATCTAAAACAACGTCGGAAAGTAACTCGTTCGGCTTTTGAGTCACATGAAGTATGTGTGTTAACTTTGACGCCACTAGCTCTGCACGTTGTCATGCAATTTCTTTACCTCTCAGAAATCATTATGACATAAAAGTGAAGTACGTGACGAGTGTGACGTTAGAAAAACATTAGGGAGCATGGAGAGATGCTGTATGGGACCACCCAACCCAAACGAGTACTGTGTGACGTGCTACCCGGCATGTATACACCGATGTAGCCGGCTAGCTCAGTCGGTAGAGCGTCAGACTCTTAATCCCAGGCTCGTGGGTTCGAGCCACACGCTGGGCGGAGCGGAATTTTGTTCCGCTGCACATGTAAATTACCGTTTTTCTGATTAACGAGATGTAATGGAAATAGCAACTTTAAACTTTGCCTACGTCTCTGTCAGTCGCAATGAAACTGTATTTGAAGGTGAAGGTGATTTTGTAGACACGTGTGAAAGACATGTTCTGAAATGTAAGTGTTGTTGTTTGGAGAGCACATCGGTTACGTGTCAGATGTGTAGCCAAGCAGCAATGGGTCGCCATAGCTGCAAATATTAGCCGGTAATATGAAGTGTTGTCAGCTGAAGTCTGATGATGCAGACGACCGTAAGGACGAAGTACCCAAGGGTACCGCTAGGCCGCGCCTCTTTAGCTCAGTGGTAGAGTACTGCTCTAATAAACCAGGTGTCGTAAGTTCCATCCTCACAGGAGAATGATGAATTTTGGAAATCAGTTGCGCGTCGTGGCCGTATAGCAAACAGAATCTGTGATGACGAACAATTAGCGACCGGCGTTTTTTTAAGAATTACTCTCAGATGTGATTAAGGCGAATGGCGCAGATAAAGGATTTGCCAAAGCGGTACAGCATAAAGTGGGACGAGGCAGTCTGAATTACATTTTATAGATGTATTTCTCACATATCTCAGAGCCTCTCGCGGTCGTCGTCGTCGTCGTCGTCGTCGTCGTCGTCGTCGCCGCCGCCGCCGCTTCTGCAGAAGTAGCAAATGGCCATCGTAGCAAATGCGGCGAGGGACGCCCTGCCTTCGATTCCGAATGCACAAAGTGTGTGGTCTTGTTTCTCAGTCTATATTTGGTCGGTCTCGTAAGAGGTTGAATGTAACGAATGGGTGGGAAAGAGCAAGGGGCAGCGGCTGTGTAGAACGAAAACACAAATCCTCAGGGGTGTGAGCGTTTCGAGATGAGTCGTATACATGTTATAGTTGGTCGTCAGTGACCGTGTGGCCTAATGGATAAGCCTCAGACTTCGGATCTGAAGATTACAGGTTCGAATGCTCTCTCGCTCGTGTTTTTCCAGTTCTGAAAAAGAAACATACCGTTTTAATGTAGCAATTAAGCAGTACGAAAGCGTCTGAATGTTGCTGTTGACCATTTTTTGCTTTGAGATGCTCTTGAGCTTGAAACACACACAACAAGACCGGTGTTAACTAGCGAAATGGTCGGCAGAGTGCCGACACCGCGAGTTTTGACTGGCACTTGCACATCTAAAACAACGTCGGAAAGTAACTCGTTCGGCTTTTGAGTCACATGAAGTATGTGTGTTAACTTTGACGCCACTAGCTCTGCATGTTGTCATGCAATTTCTTTACCTCTCAGAAATGATTATGACATAAAAGTGAAGTACGTGACGAGTGTGACGTTAGAAAAACATTAGGGAGCATGGAGAGATGCTGTATGGGACCACCCAACCCAAACGAGTACTGTGTGACCTGCTACCCGGCATGTATACACCGATGTAGCCGGCTAGCTCAGTCGGTAGAGCGTCAGACTCTTAATCCCAGGCTCGTGGGTTCGAGCCACACGCTGGGCGGAACGAAATTTTGTTCCGCTGCACATGTAAATTACCGTTTTTCTGATTAACGAGATGTAATGGAAATAGCAACTTTAAACTTTGCCTAGGTCTCTGTCAGTCGCAAGGAAACTGTATTTGAAGGTGAAGGTGATTTTGTAGACACGTGTGAAAGACATGTTCTGAAATGTAAGTGTTGTTGTTTGGAAAGCACATCGGTTACGTGTCAGATGTGTAGCCAAGCAGCAATGGGTCGCCATAGCTGCAAATATTAGCCGGTAATATGAAGTGTTGTCAGCTGAAGTCTGATGATGCAGACGACCGTAAGGACGAAGTAACCAAGGGTCCCGCTAGGTCGCGCCTCTTTAGCTCAGTGGTAGAGTACTGCTGTAATAAACCAGGTGTCGTAAGTTCCATCCTCACAGGAGAACGATGAGTTTTGGAAACCAGTTGCGCGTCGTTGCCGTATAGCAAACAGTATCTGTGATGACGAACAATTAGCGACCGGCGTTTTTTTAAGAATTACTCTCAGATGTGATTAAGGCGAATGGCGGAGATAAAGGATTTGCCAAAGCGGTACAGCATAAAGTGGGACGAGGCAGTCTGAATTACATTTTATAGATGTATTTCTCACATATCTCAGAGCCTCTCGCGGTCGTCGTCGTCGTCGTCGTCGTCGTCGTCGTTCATCGTCGCCGCCGCCGCCGCTTCTGCAGAAGTAGCAAATGGCCATCGTAGCAAATGCGGCGAGGGACGCCCTGCCTTCGATTCCGAATGCACAAAGTGTGTGGTCTTGTTTCTCAGTCTATATTTGGTCGGTCTCGTAAGAGGTTGAATGTAACGAATGGGTGGGAAAGAGCAAGGGGCAGCGGCTGTGTAGAACGAAAACACAAATCTCCAGGGGTGTGAGCGTTTCGAGATGAGTCGTATACATGTTATAGTTGGTCGTCAGTGACCGTGTGGCCTAATGGATAAGCCTCAGACTTCGGATCTGAAGATTACAGGTTCGAATGCTCTCTCGCTCGTGTTTTTCCAGTTCTGAAAAAGAAACATACCGTTTTAATGTAGCAATTAAGCTGTACGAAAGCGTCTGAATGTTGCTGTTGACCATTTTTTGCTTGGAGATGCTCTTGAGCTTGAAACACACACAACAAGACCGGTAGTAACTAGCGAAATGGTCGGCAGAGTGCCGACACCGCGAGTTTTGACTGGCACTTGCACATCTAAAACAACGTCGGAAAGTAACTCGTTCGGCTTTTGAGTCACATGAAGTATGTGTGTTAACTTTGACGCCACTAGCTCTGCATGTTGTCATGCAATTTCTTTACCTCTCAGAAATGATTATGACATAAAAGTGAAGTACGTGACGAGTGTGACGTTAGAAAAACATTAGGGAGCATGGAGAGATGCTGTATGGGACCACCCAACCCAAACGAGTACTGTGTGACCTGCTACCCGGCATGTATACACCGATGTAGCCGGCTAGCTCAGTCGGTAGAGCGTCAGACTCTTAATCCCAGGCTCGTGGGTTCGAGCCACACGCTGGGCGGAACGAAGTTTTGTTCCGCTGCACATGTAAATTACCGTTTTTCTGATTAACGAGATGTAATGGAAATAGCAACCTTAAACTTTGCCTACGTCTCTGTCAGTCGCAAGGAAACTGTATTTGAAGGTGAAGGTGATTTTGTAGACACGTGTGAAAGACATGTTCTGAAATGTAAGTGTTGTTGTTTGGAGAGCACATCGGTTACGTGTCAGATGTGTAGCCAAGCAGCAATGGGTCGCCATAGCTGCAAATATTAGCCGGTAATATGAAGAGTTGTCAGCTGAAGTCTGATGATGCAGACGACCGTAAGGACGAAGTACCCAAGGGTACCGCTAGGTCGCGCCACTTTAGCTCAGTGGTAGAGTACTGCTGTAATAAACCAGGTGTCGTAAGTTCCATCCTCACAGGAGAACGATGAGTTTTGGAAACCAGTTGCGCGTCGTTGCCGTATAGCAAACAGTATCTGTGATGACGAACAATTAGCGACCGGCGTTTTTTTAAGAATTACTCTCAGATGTGATTAAGGCGAATGGCGCAGATAAAGGATTTGCCAAAGCGGTACAGCATAAAGTGGGACGAGGCAGTCTGAATTACATTTTATAGATGTATTTCTCACTTATCTCAGAGCCTCTCGCGGTCGTCGTCGTCGTCGTCGTCGTCGTCGTCGTCGTCGTCTTCGCCGCCGCCGCCGCTTATGCAGAAGTAGCAAATGGCCATCGTAGCAAATGCGGCGAGGGACGCCCTGCCTTCGATTCCGAATGCACAAAGTGTGTGGTCTTGTTTCTCAGTCTATATTTGGTCGGTCTCGTAAGAGGTTGAACGTAACGAATGGGTGGGAAAGAGCAAGGGGCAGCGGCTGTGTAGAACGAAAACACAAATCCTCAGGGGTGTGAGCGTTTCGAGATGAGTCGTATACATGTTATAGTTGGTCGTCAGTGACCGTGTGGCCTAATGGATAAGCCTCAGACTTCGGATCTGAAGATTACAGGTTCGAATGCTCTCTCGCTCGTGTTTTTCCAGTTCTGAAAAAGAAACATACCGTTTTAATGTAGCAATTAAGCAGTACGAAAGCGTCTGAATGTTGCTGTTGACCATTTTTTGCTTGGAGATGCTCTTGAGCTTGAAACACACACAACAAGACCGGTAGTAACTAGCGAAATGGTCGGCAGAGTGCCGACACCGCGAGTTTTGACTGGCACTTGCACATCTAAAACAACGTCGGAAAGTAACTCGTTCGGCTTTTGAGTCACATGAAGTATGTGTGTTAACTTTGACGCCACTAGCTCTGCATGTGGTCATGCAATTTCTTTACCTCTCAGAAATGATTATGACATAAAAGTGAAGTACGTGACGAGTGTGACGTTAGAAAAACATTAGGGAGCATGGAGAGATGCTGTATGGGACCACCCAACCCAAACGAGTACCGTGTGACCTGCTACCCGGCATGTATACACCGATGTAGCCGGCTAGCTCAGTCGGTAGAGCGTCAGACTCTTAATCCCAGGCTCGTGGGTTCGAGCCACACGCTGGGCGGAACGAAATTTTGTTCCGCTGCACATGTAAATTACCGTTTTTCTGATTAACGAGATGTAATGGAAATAGCAACTTTAAACTTTGCCTACGTCTCTGTCAGTCGCAAGGAAACTGTATTTGAAGGTGAAGGTGATTTTGTAGTCACGTGTGAAAGACATGTTCTGAAATGTAAGTGTTGTTGTTTGGAGAGCACATCGGTTACGTGTCAGATGTGTAGCCAAGCAGCAATGGGTCGCCATAGCTGCATATATTAGCCGGTAATATGAAGTGTTGTCAGCTGAAGTCTGATGATGCAGACGACCATAAGGACGAAGTACCCAAGGGTACCGCTAGGTCGCGCCTCTTTAGCTCAGTGGTAGAGTACTGCTGTAATAAACCAGGTGTCGTAAGTTCTATCCTCACAGGAGAACGATGAGTTTTGGAAACCAGTTGCGCGTCGTTGCCGTATAGCAAACAGTATCTGTGATGACGAACAATTAGCGACCGGCGTTTTTTTAAGAATTACTCTCAGATGTGATTAAGGCGAATGGCGCAGATAAAGCATTTGCCAAAGCGGTACAGCATAAAGTGGGACGAGGCAGTCTGAATTACATTTTATAGATGTATTTCTCACATATCTCAGAGCCTCTCGTGGTCGTCGTCGTCGTCGTCGTCGTCGTCGTCGTCGTCGCCGCCGCCGCCGCAGCTTCTGCAGAAGTAGCAAATGGCCATCGTAGCAAATGCGGCGAGGGACGCCCTGCCTTCGATTCCGAATGCACAAAGTGTGTGGTCTTGTTTCTCAGTCTATATTTGCTCGGTCTCTTAAGAGGTTGAATGTAACGAATGGGTGGGAAAGAGCAAGGGGCAGCGGCTGTGTAGAACGAAAACACAAATCCTCAGTGGTGTGAGCGTTTCGAGGTAGGTCGTATACATGTTATAGTTGGACGTCAGTGTACATGTGGTCTAATGGATAAGCCTCGGACTTCGGATCTGAAGGTTACAGGTTCAAATGCTGTGACGCTCGTGTTTTTCCAGTTCTGAAAAAGAAACATACCGTTTTAATGTAGCAATTAAGCAGTACGAAAGCGTCTGAATGTTGCTGTTGACCATTTTTTGCTTGGAGATGATCTTGAGCTTGAAACACACACAACAAGACCGGTAGTAACTAGCGAAATGGTCGGCAGAGTGCCGACACCGCGAGTTTTGACTGTCACTTGCACATCTAAAACAACGTCGGAAAGTAACTCGTTCGGCTTTTGAGTCACTTGAAGTATGTGTGTTAAGTTTGACGCCAGTAGCTCTGCATATTGTCATGCAATTTCTTTACCTCTCAGAAATGATTATGACATAAAAGTGAAGTACGTGACGAGTGTGACGTTAGAAAAACATTAGGGAGCATGGAGAGTTTCTGTATGGGACCACCCAACCCAAACGAGGACTGTGTGACGTGCTACCCGGCATGTATACAACGAGGTAGCCGGCTAGCTCAGTCGGTAGAGCGTCAGACTCTTAATCCCAGGGTCGTGGGTTCGAGCCACACGCTGGGCGGAACGGAATTTTATTCCGCTGCAGATGTAAATTGCCGTTTTTCTGATTAACGAGATGTAATGGAAATAGCAACTTTAAACTTTGCCTACGTCTCTGTCAGTCGCAAGGAAACTGTATTTGAAGGTGAAGGTGATTTTGTAGACACGTGTGAAAGACATGTTCTGAAATGCAAGTGTTGTTGTTTGGAGAGCACATCGGTTACGTGTCAGATGTGTAGCCAAGCAGCTATGGGTCGCCATAGCTGCAAATATTAGCCGGTAATATGAAGTGTTGTCAGCTGAAGTCTGATGATGCAGACGACCAAAAGGACGAAGTACCCAAGAGTAACGCTAGACCGCGCCTCTTTAGCTCAGTGGTAGAGTACTGCTCTAATAAACCAGGTGTTGTAAGTTCCATCCTCACAGGACAATGATGAATTTTGGAAATCAGTTGCGCGTCGTGGCCGTATAGCAAACAGTATCTGTGATGACGAACAATTAGCGACCGGCGTTTATTTAAGAATTACTCTCAGATGTGATTAAGGCGAATGGCGCAGATAAAGCATTTGCCAAAGCGGTACAGCATAAAGTGGGACGAGGCAGTCTGAATTACATTTTATAGATGTATTTCTCACATATCTCAGAGCCTCTCGCGGTCGTCGTCGTCGTCGTCGTCGTCGTCGCCGCCGCCGCCGCTTCTGCAGAAGTAGCAAATGGCCATCGTAGCAAATGCGGCGAGGGACGCCCTGCCTTCGATTCCGAATGCACAAAGTGTGTGGTCTTGTTTCTCAGTCTATATTTGGTCGGTCTCTTAAGAGGTTGAATGTAACGAATGGGTGGGAAAGAGCAAGGGGCAGCGGCTGTGTAGAACGAAAACACAAATCCTCAGTGGTGTGAGCGTTTCGAGGTAAGTCGTATACATGTTATAGTTGGACGTCAGTGAACATGTGGTCTAATGGATAAGCCTCGGACTTCGGATCTGAAGGTTACAGGTTCAAATGCTGTGACGCTCGTGTTTTTCCAGTTCTGAAAAAGAAACATACCGTTTTAATGTAGCAATTAAGCAGTACGAAAGCGTCTGAATGTTGCTGTTGACCATTTTTTGCTTGGAGATGATCTTGAGCTTGAAACACACACAACAAGACCGGTAGTAACTAGCGAAATGGTCGGCAGAGTGCCGACACCGCGAGTTTTGACTGGCACTTGCACATCTAAAACAACGTCGGAAAGTAACTCGTTCGGCTTTTGAGTCACATGAAGTATGTGTGTTAACTTTTACGCCACTAGCTCTGCATGTTGTCATGCAATTTCTTTACCTCTCAGAAATGATTATGACATAAAAGTGAAGTACGTGACGAGTGTGACGTTAGAAAAACATTAGGGAGCATGGAGAGATTCTGTATGGGACCACCCAACCCAAACGAGTACTGTGTGACGTGCTACCCGGCATGTATACAACGAGGTAGCCGGCTAGCTCAGTCGGTAGAGCGTCAGACTCTAAATCCCAGGGTCGTGGGTTCGAGCCACACGCTGGGCGGAACGGAATTTTGTTCCGCTGCAGATGTAAATTACCTTTTTTCTGATTAACGAGATGTAATGGAAATAGCAACTTTAAACTTTGCCTACGTCTCTGTCAGTCGCAAGGAAACTGTATTTGAAGGTGAAGGTGACTTTGTAGACACGTGTGAAAGACATGTTCTGAAATGTAAGTGTTGTTGTTTGGAGAGCACATCGGTTACGTGTCAGATGTGTAGCCAAGCAGCAATGGGTCGCCATAGCTGCAAATATTAGCCGGTAATATGAAGTGTTGTCAGCTGAAGTCTGATGATTCAGACGAGTACTGTGTGACGTGCTACCCGGCATGTACACACCGATGTAGCCGGCTAGCTCAGTCGGTAGAGCGTCAGACTCTTAATCCCAGGCTCGTGGGAATTTTGTTCCGCTGCAGATGTAAATTACCGTTTTTCTGATTAACGAGATGTAATGGAAATAGCAACTTTAAACTTTGCCTACGTCTCTGTCAGTCGCAAGGAAACTGTATTTTAAGGTGAAGGTGATTTTGTAGACACGTGTGAAAGACATGCTCTGAAATGCAAGTGTTGTTGTTTGGAGAGCACATCGGTTACGTGTCAGATGTGTAGCCAAGCAGCAATGGGTCGCCATAGCTGCAAATATTAGCCGGTAATATGAAGTGTTGTCAGCTGAAGTCTGATGATGCAGACGACCGTAAGGACGAAGTACCCAAGAGTACCGCTAGGCCGCGCCTCTTTAGCTCAGTGGTAGAGTACTGCTGTAATAAACCAGGTGTCGTAAGTTCCATCCTCACAGGAGAATGATGAATTTTGGAAATCAGTTGCGCGTCGTTGCCGTATAGCAAACAGTATCTGTGATGACGAACAATTAGCGACCGGCGTTTTTTTAAGAATTACTCTCAGATGTGATTAAGGCGAATGGCGCAGATAAAGGATTTGCCAAAGCAGTACAGCATAAAGTGGGACGAGGTAGTCTGAATTACATTTTATAGATGTATTTCTCACATATCTCAGAGCCTCTCGTGGTCGTCGTCGTCGTCGTCGTCGTCGTCGTCGCCGCCGCCGCTTCTGCAGAAGTAGCAAATGGCCATCGTAGCAAATGCGGCGAGGGACGCCCTGCCTTCGATTCCGAATGCACAAAGTGTGTGGTCTTGTTTCTCAGTCTATATTTGGTCGGTCTCGTAAGAGGTTGAATGTAACGAATGGGTGGGAAAGAGCAAGGGGCAGCGGCTGTGTAGAACGAAAACACAAATCCTCAGTGGTGTGAGCGTTTCGAGGTGAGTCGTATACATGTTATAGTTGGTCGTCAGTGACCGTGTGGTCTAATGAATAAGCCTCGGGCTTCAGATCTGAAGGTTACAGGTTCGAATGCTGTGACGCTCGTGTTTTTCCAGTTCTGAAAAGGAGACATACCGTTTTAATGTAGCAATTAAGCAGTACGAAACCGTCTGAATGTTGCTGTTGACCATTTTTTGCTTGGAGATGCTCTTGAGCTTGAAACACACACAACAAGACCGGTGTTAACTAGCAAAATGGTCGGCAGAGTGCCGACACCGCGAGTTTTGACTGGCACTTGCACATCTAAAACAACGTCGGAAAGTAACTCGTTCGGCTTTTGAGTCACATGAAGTATGTGTGTTAACTTTGACGCCACTAGCTCTGCATGTTGTCATGCAATTTCTTAACCTCTCAGAAATGATTATGACATAAAAGTGAAGTACGTGACGAGTGTGACGTTAGAAAAACATTAGGGAGCATGGAGTGATTCTGTATGGGACCACCCATCCCAAACGAGTACTTGTGACGTGCTACCCGGCATGTATACAACGAGGTAGCCGGCTAGCTCAGTCGGAAGAGCGTCAGACTCTTAATCCCATGGTCTTGGGTTCGAGCCACACGCTGGGCGGAACGGAATTTTGTTCCGCTGCAGATGTAAATTACCGTTTTTCTGATTAAGGAGATGTAATGGAAATAGCAACTTTAAACTTTGCCTACGTCTCTGTCAGTCACAAGGAAACTGTATTTGAATGTGAAGGTGATTTTGTAGACATGTGTGGAAGACATGTTCTGAAATGCAAGTGTTGTTGTTTGGAGAGCACATCGGTTACGTGTCAGATGTGTAGCCAAGCAGCAATGGGTCGCCATAGCTGCAAATATTAGCCGGTAATATGAAGTGTTGTCAGCTGAAGTCTGATGATGCAGACGATTATAAGGACGAAGTACCCAAGAGTACCGCTAGGCCTCGGCTCTTTTGCTCAGTGGTAGAGTACTGCTCTAATAAACCAGGTGTCGTAAGTTCCATCCTCACAGGAGAATGATGAATTTTGGAAATCAGTTGCGCGTCGTGGACGTATAGCAAACAGTATCTGTGATGACGAACAATTAGCGACCGGCGTTTTTTTAAGAATTACTCTCAGATGTGATTAAGGCGAATGGCGCAGATAAAGCATTTGCCAAAGCGGTACAGCATAAAGTGGGACGAGGCAGACTGAATTACATTTTATAGATGTATTTCTCACATATCTCAGAGCCTCTCGCGGTCGTCGTCGTCGACGCGTCGCTGTCTATAGTATTTGTGTAGACATGAAAAAGAATTAAGAGATGTCGCAACCGCAACGAAAAGATACTTTGAAATTCACGTTTGATCGCAACTTTGTCCGACCTAGGTCATTTGATGTTGAACAGTGGTTAGAGGATGATGTTAAAATAGGACTTGATGATATTATCGGCATACATTTCTGGATTATGAACAGTGTGGTTTTCGTGAAACTTGCCAGTCCAGAATTGTGTGAAAGGATAGTTCGATCTTGTGGTGGAATTCTGAAATTTAAACATGCTGACGGAAATGTTGGGGAGGTTACCGTTGCCCATGCTGGTCTAGGTATTCGGACCGTGCGAGTCTTTGAACTTCCCTTTGAAATTACAAGTGACCAGATAAATGCTGTTATTGCTCCATACGGGAAAGTTTTGAGTAATATTGCCGAACGGTGGTCTGCTGCACACAAATTCCCTGTTTTGAATGGTGTGCGCCAATTAAAAGTCGAATTGCAGAAGCACATTCCGTCGTTTATAAACGTCTGCGGATATAGAGCTGTTGTGATTTACGATGACCAACCGAAAACGTGTGCTGTCTGCAATTTACCAGGCCACGTTCGTGCAGAATGTGTTCAAAGGCGAGTGGCGCAACTGCCTGCCGGCGATGCCGTCAGACCCCCTGCTATGTCAACGCTGCCCGTGACATATGTCGCCGTAGCGCGCGGTTTTGCAAGTGCCACTGCGCCCCCCGAAGTTACTACGAATACCGACCCACAAGCGACCGACCAACCGACCGACTCAGGTGTAGCATCTGTAGACACTCAACCCTCCTGCGAAGACATATCTGCTCCTGCCCTTGTCGCCGTGGAATCGCCCAAAGAGGCAATGGATACGGACGCGACCTCAGTCGCTTCGGGTAATGCTCCTCTGCATTCTGGAGCTTCTTTAGGAGGTATCAAAAGCGTATCAGGTGCACAGAAAACGGACTCGCCACCAGCCGTTTCTAGTGGTGCTCCTCCGAATCCTGCAGCTGCCTTAGGCACTGACCACAGCCCGTCAAGTGCACTGAAATTAGACCAGGCGTCAATCACTTCGAGTAGTGCTACTTTGCAACCTGAGGCTTCTTCAGGTACCGTCCAAAGTCCACCACGAGAAGCATCTCCCAAGAAATCTAAAAAACGGAGGATCGCGCGTCAAGGTGCAGAGCAGACTGCACCACAACTGCGTGAACAGGCGAAGCAAATAGGGGGCAAAATACGTCAATCTGCATCTGAGAACTTGCAGTGCAATCAGCAGTCATCTAACGAAGACCCTGTGTCCTTGGATAGTACCTCAGGTTCTGCCAGTTTGCCCTCCGATGACGTAGCAATTACCCGAACCGAAGATAAAAATCACCAGCAAACACCTGAATATAGTGCACCACTTAATGACGAACCGATGACAGGGCTGTCGAATCCGTGGGCA
The DNA here is from genome assembly GCF_023897955.1 of Schistocerca gregaria. Classification (NCBI taxonomy): domain Eukaryota; kingdom Metazoa; phylum Arthropoda; class Insecta; order Orthoptera; family Acrididae; genus Schistocerca; species Schistocerca gregaria. The sequence continues at coordinate 5,599,706 of NC_064926.1, forward strand.
GACGATGTCGACGACACTACAAAGGAGGACGAAATTATGGACACCACAGGAACCGTTACAGTCACCACGATGGCCACACCACGAGATGACGTCGTCTTGAATGTCATCGCCGCGACGGATACTGTCCCAGACACGGAGAAGCCGACTGATCCCTTCCCAAGTCATGAATATTTCTAGTCTGAACGGTTTTACTGACTTGTGTCCACATGTCTCTCGTGTCAGATTTCTTAATGTTTTTTCGAAATGATATGTTGCCAGAGTTTTTCCTAATTACACTCCCGTCTGGCTAACGTAGTTCCGTTGCAGGCATATAAGATCGCTACGCTGAACATCAATAAAATTTGTAGCCCATTTAATTTACAAAATTTAATAGATTTCCTGTATGCAGCTGATGTGGACATTTTGTTTTTACAAGAAGTAACAAACATCGAACTTGACTTCATACAGGGGTATAATGCTATAGTCAATCCTGGAATTGGATGTGATTTGGGTACCGCATTTCTTTTCAAAGAGGGCGTCGTCATTACAGACGTAACAAAACTGCCTAACGGCAGAGGCATTGCCGGCACGCTTTATAACACCAGGATTATTAATGTCTATGCCCCATCTGGTGCTACCAATCGGTGCCAACGAGCACAGTTTTTTAAGGAGGGAATTGTTCCTTTGTTTGGTGTACACTGCACCCATACCATCCTTGGAGGCGACTTTAACAGTGTCATACATGCCAAAGACCAAACTCCGAACTACAACAAGTCGCCGGACCTGGAACGTATCGTCACCGACCTCCGTTTAACTGATTCGTGGGAGCAAACGCACGGCGCGGCACCCGGCTTTACCCACCTCACTAATCATTCAGCGAGCCGGTTGGATCGAATATATGTCTCGCCCAATCTGAAACACCGCATCCTGCAGTCTGAAGTTTGGCCAACCGTTTTTTCGGACCACGCTGCATATATATGCACATTAAATTTGGAACGACAAGGAACCTGTCGATATAAAGGGCCATGGAAACTTAATGTTTCACACTTAAAAGATCCTGCCTGTCGAGAAGCCTTTCTCACCATTTGGAGAGCCTGCGAGACCAAACTCGTCTCTTACCACTCGACTTTGGATTGGTGGCTCAAATGCGCCAAACCTCAGATCCGGAGATGTTTCATCAACTACTCCCGGGAGAAGAGCTTTTGGCGGAAAAGAACGATAGAATTTTACTTTCATTGTCTCCGAGAACTCTACCTGCAAGGTGCTACAGCTATTGGGAACCATGGGAGAATTAAAAAAATCCAGGCAAAAATACTGACATTAAGGCGACAACAGCTTGAAGGATACCAAATAAGGTCAAGAGCAGAGACTGTGGCGCAAAAAGAAGCCACTTCGGTATATCATGTGATTCGTGAAACTAAACGAGGATTCCGCAAAATACTGACGGAGCTTAAAACTGATAATGGAACCACCTTGATAATGCACAACGACATAAAAGCAGAAATACTAACCCATTTCGACAACTTGTTTTCACATAAAGAGGTAGACGAAAAAGCACAGGACGATTTACTGACCCACCTGCAAGGACGCGTTGGTAACGCGTACGCGGAAGCTCTAATAGCGGAGGCGACCGAAGACGATGTACACTATGCTGTCTATCAAAGTGCAAAAAATAAATCCCCTGGAGCTGACGGCATACCAGCAGAATTTTATCAAGTCTTCTGGGAACATATAAAACATAGAATTACATGCATCTGTAATGAACTTTTGAACCTCAATAAGGAGTAACCGAAAGATTTTCGCGAAGGTATGATAGTGTTAATCGCAAAAAAAATCGGCTGGCAAGAAAATTGGAAATTTGAGACCAATCACTCTGCTGAACAATGACTATAAAATTTTTTCGCGGCTCTTAGCCCACAGACTTAAAAATGTAATGGCCAGCGTCACCGGCCCATATCAGTCTAGCGTGGGCAAGGGTAGGAAAATTCAGCAGACGCTGTCCGACTACCGCGACATAATTTCAATAGCAGAAGTATGTCGACTAAAATGTGCCATCGTGTCGTTAGATTTCGATAAAGCCTTCGACAGGATCAGCCACTCCTACCTCCTGAAAACGATAGGCGCAATGGGTTTTCCGCCGAGATTCGTCGACCTCATACGACGTTTGGTAACGAATAACTCCTCCAGAATCATCATAAATGGACAGCCTAGCCGGCCAGTCGAGATCGCATGTTCCGTCAGACAAGGTTGTCCGTTGTCCATGGCACTTTTTGCCATGGCCATCGAACCTTTGCTCGCTACCTTGACTCAGCGGTTACAAGGATTGCAAATACGAGGAAACAAAATAATATGTAAAGCTTATGCGGACGATGTTGGGTTTCTCGTTATGAATGTAGCGGAAGTCGAGACGGCAATGCACATAATAGAAAAATACGAACGAGCGTCAGCCGCGAGGTTAAACAAAACCAAGTCCGGCATATTCAATATCGGACGTGGCATTGGCATGCGCACACACGCTCAGTTACGTGAGCTAACGGCCTTGAAGTGTCTCGGCATTGATTTCCGAAGAAATATACGTCAAACTATTGCGGCCAACTATAGACAAGTACTAACTACCATACGATCTAGTGTACGGACACATAGTATTCGACAGTTAAATGAAATTCAGAGAGTGTCTTTAGCGAACGTCTCTATTACCTCCAAAGTCAATTATGTCGCCCAGATACTGCCAATACCCGCCGGCATCGCCAAACAAATTATGTCAGCAATAGGCTATTTTGTGAGCCGTGGCCACATATTTAAAATCCAGTATGACACTCTGACGCTCGCCACTAATAATGGCGGCTTAAACTTAACGAATGTTACTAAAAGTCGCAGGCTCTGTACATCTCCAATACGTTTCAACAATGGAGACAATCCGGCAGCTGTATCGCCGCGCACTTGCTATCTGAAATAGCTCCAGATGACCTCTCTCCGCCCATTAATGTGCAGCACATACCGAGCGGACTTTACCATTTACGATGGTTTTTAATAGAATATAGCTACCTACATTCAAGAATTCCGGAAAAAGACATGACAAACGTAAAAGAAATATATGGCAAATTGATGGGAGAAAAGAAGAACAACAAAATAGAACAAAACTATCCATGTTCTAACTGGAAAGTGATATGGGGAAATATTCATAACCGTAACTTAGCTACTCATCTAAAAGCAACATGGTACTTTGTTGTAAATAGGAAAGTTGCAACAAACTCGAAACTTCATACGATCCACTTAGCGGATTCGCCTTTGTGTGCAACGTCTAGTTTAATTGGTAACGAAGAACATCGTTTCGTGTGTGACAAGGTTAAAGATATCTGGCTGAATGTCCGACGAAAGCTGGCACTCATCCTTCGAACGTCACCTAACGCTATAACGCCTGCGGACTTTTTGACACCGGATGATGTACCCTTTCCTAAAACGAAACGCAACGCAGTCAATTGGCTGAAAGCGGCAACGGTACATTACCTCTTCACGAAGGAAGAGAAAAGCCAAGAGGATTTTTGGATCTATCTGCTAACTGAGCATCACATGTTACTGAAGACTAGTAAATATAAATAAACATACGCAAATTTTTTAATCAAGACCTTGATGTAAAAGAATTAACAAGAAATATCTGCGGACACAGAAGACAAACGTAAGAGAGTGTTCACCACTACTAACTTACTTTACAATCGTGGGGAAAAAAAAAAAAATATTTTAGTTTTTACCGGAATTGCCGTTTTTTGAGTTCAACGTTTATTAATTTATTTTTCAAGAAGCCATTATAAATAGTTGCTTCTCACCGAATATGGTTTTTTTAAGCATTTTCAGAGAGAAGAGGCAGTTTCGGAATGCCCTCTGACGTTTCTTTGTCAAGGAAGCCTATTTGCTTTAAGTGTGACAACAAAAAACAGCGATGAAGAAGGAAACAAACTGAACATAACTTCTGTTTCTACCTACTGAAGACTTCATTCTTTTTTCACATTATCAATAAGCCCAAAGAAGGGGTACTTTAGTTTCTCCACGATAAAGGGATTACCCTTGTCTCATCAGTTTATGGTTATGTACATGGCGTGAGAATCCGACGCCGATGAAGGCGAATTATGGAGAGCGCAAGGATGGGCTAAAAGGGGTGATGGGAGGCCCAAAAAAAAAAAAAAAAAAAATGGATAAGCCTCGGACTTCGGATCTGAAGATTACAGCTTCGAATGCCGTCACCCTCGTGTTTTTCCAGTTCTGAAAAGGAGACATACCGTTTTAATGTAGCAATTAAGCAGTACGAAACCGTCTGAATGTTGCTGTTGACCATTTTTTGCTTGGAGATGCTCTTGAGCTTAAAACACACACAACAAGACCGGTGTTAACTAGCAAAATGGTCGGCAGAGTGCCGACACCGCGAGTTTTGACTGGCACTTGCACATCTAAAACAACGTCGGAAAGTAACTCGTTCGGCTTTTGAGTCACATGAAGTATGTGTGTTAACTTTGACGCCACTAGCTCTGCATGTTGTCATGCAATTTCTTAACCTCTCAGAAATGATTATGACATAAAAGTGAAGTACGTGACGAGTGTGACGTTAGAAAAACATTAGGGAGCATGGAGTGATTCTGTATGGGACCACCCAACCCAAACGAGTACTGTGTGACGTGCTACCCGGCATGTATACAACGAGGTAGCCGGCTAGCTCAGTCGGTAGAGCGTCAGACTCTTAATCCCAGGGTCGTGGGTTCGAGCCACACGCTGGGCGGAACGGAATTTTATTCCGCTGCAGATGTAAATTGCCGTTTTTCTGATTAACGAGATGTAATGGAAATAGCAACTTTAAACTTTGCCTACGTCTCTGTCAGTCGCAAGGAAACTGTATTTGAAGGTGAAGGTGATTTTGTAGACACGTGTGAAAGACATGTTCTGAAATGCAAGTGTTGTTGTTTGGAGAGCACATCGGTTACGTGTCAGATGTGTAGCCAAGCAGCTATGGGTCGCCATAGCTGCAAATATTAGCCGGTAATATGAAGTGTTGTCAGCTGAAGTCTGATGATGCAGACGACCATAAGGACGAAGTACCCAAGAGTAACGCTAGACCGCGCCTCTTTAGCTCAGTGGTAGAGTACTGCTCTAATAAACCAGGTGTTGTAAGTTCCATCCTCACAGGACAATGATGAATTTTGGAAATCAGTTGCGCGTCGTGGCCGTATAGCAAACAGTATCTGTGATGACGAACAATTAGCGACCGGCGTTTATTTAAGAATTACTCTCAGATGTGATTAAGGCGAATGGCGCAGATAAAGCATTTGCCAAAGCGGTACAGCATAAAGTGGGACGAGGCAGTCTGAATTACATTTTATAGATGTATTTCTCACATATCTCAGAGCCTCTCGCGGTCGTCGTCGTCGTCGTCGTCGTCGTCGTCGCCGCCGCCGCCGCTTCTGCAGAAGTAGCAAATGGCCATCGTAGCAAATGCGGCGAGGGACGCCCTGCCTTCGATTCCGAATGCACAAAGTGTGTGGTCTTGTTTCTCAGTCTATATTTGGTCGGTCTCGTAAGAGGTTGAATGTAACGAATGGGTGGGAAAGAGCAAGGGGCAGCGGCTGTGTAGAACGAAAACACAAATCCTCCGGGGTGTGAGCGTTTCGAGATGAGTCGTATACATGTTATAGTTAGTCGTCAGTGACCGTGTGGCCTAATGGATAAGCCTCGGACTTCGGATCTGAAGATTACAGGTTCGAATGCTGTGACGCTCGTGTTTTTCCAGTTCTGAAAAAGAAACATACCGTTTTAATGTAGCAATTAAGCAGTACGAAACCGTCTGAATGTTGCTGTTGACCATTTTTTGCTTGGAGATGCTCTTGAGCTTGAAACACACACAACAAGACCGGTGGTAACTAGCGAAATGGTCGGCAGAGTGCCGACACCGCGAGTTTTGACTGGCACTTGCACATCTAAAACAACGTCGGAAAGTAACTCGTTCGGCTTTTGAGTCACATGAAGTATGTGTGTTAACTTTGACGCCACTAGCTCTGCATGTTGTCATGCAATTTCTTTACCTCTCAGAAATGATTATGACATAAAAGTGAAGTACGTGACGAGTGTGACGTTAGAAAAACATTAGGGAGCATGGAGAGATTCTGTATGGGACCACCCAACCCAAACGAGTACTGTGTGACGTGCTACCCGGCATGTATACACCGATTTAGCCGGCTTTCTCAGTCGGTAGAGCGTCAGTCTCTTAATCCCAGGGTCGTGGGTTCGACCCACACGCTGGGCGGAACGGAATTTTGTTCCGCTGCAGATGTAAATTACCGTTTTTCTGATTAACGAGATGTAATGGAAATAGCAACTTTAAACTTTGCCTACGTCTCTGTCAGTCGCAAGGAAACTGTATTTGAAGGTGAAGGTGATTTTGTAGACACGTGTGAAAGACATGTTCTGAAATGCAAGTGTTGTTGTTTGGAGAGCACATCGGTTACGTGTCAGATGTGTAGCCAAGCAGCAATGGGTCGCCATAGCTGCAAATATTATCCGGTAATATGAAGTGTTGTCAGCTAAAGTCTGATGATGCAGACGACTATAAGGACGAAGTACCCAAGAGTAACGCTAGGCCGCGCCTCTTTAGCTCAGTGGTAGAGTACTGCTCTAATACACCAGGTGTCGTAAGTTCCATCCTCACAGGAGAATGATGAATTTTGGAAATCAGTTGCGCGTCGTGGCAGTATAGCAAACAGTATCTGTGATGACGAACAATTTGCGACCGGCGTTTTTTTAAGAATTACTCTCAGATGTGATTAAGGCGAATGGCGCAGATAAAGAATTTGCCAAAGCGGTACAGCATAAAGTGGGACGAGGCAGTCTGAATTACATTTTATAGATGTATTTCTCACATATCTCAGAGCCTCTCGCGGTCGTCGTCGTCGTCGTCGTCGTCGTCGTCGACGCCGCCGCCGCTTCTGCAGAAGTAGCAAATGGCCATCGTAGCAAATGCGGCGAGGGACGCCCTGCCTTCGATTCCGAATGCACAAAGTGTGTGGTCTTCTTTCTCAGTCTATATTTGGTCGGTCTCGTAAGAAGTTGAATGTAACGAATGGGTGGGAAAGAGCAAGGGGCAGCGGCTGTGTAGAACGAAAACACAAATCCTCCGTGGTGTGAGCGTTTCGAGATGAGTCGTATACATGTTATAGTTGGTCGTCAGTGACCGTGTGGCCTAATGGATAAGATTCGGACTTCGGATCTGCAGATTACAGGTTCGAATGCTGTGACGCTCGTGTTTTTCCAGTTCTGAAAAAGAAACATACCGTTTTAATGTAGCAATTAAGCAGTACAAAACCGTCTGAATGTTGCTGTTGACCATTTTTTGCTTGGAGATGCTCTTGAGCTTGAAACACACACAACTAGACCGGTGGTAACTAGCGAAATGGTCGGCAGAGTGCCGACACCGCGAGTTTTGACTGGCACTTGCACATCTAAAACAACGTCGGAAAGTAACTCGTTCGGCTTTTGAGTCACATGAAGTATGTGTGTTAACTTTGACGCCACTAGCTCTGCATGTTGTCATGCAATTTCTTTACCTCTCAGAAATGATTATGACATAAAAGTGAAGTACGTGACGAGTGTGACGTTAGAAAAACATTAGGGAGCATGGAGAGATTCTGTATGGGACCACCCAACCCAAACGAGTACTGTGTGACGTGCTACCCGGCATGTATACACCGATTTAGCCGGCTTTCTCAGTCGGTAGAGCGTCAGTCTCTTAATCCCAGGGTCGTGGGTTCGACCCACACGCTGGGCGGAACGGAATTTTGTTCCGCTGCAGATGTAAATTACCGTTTTTCTGATTAACGAGATGTAATGGAAATAGCAACTTTAAACTTTGCCTACGTCTCTGTCAGTCGCAAGGAAACTGTATTTGAAGGTGAAGGTGATTTTGTAGACACGTGTGAAAGACATGTTCTGAAATGCAAGTGTTGTTGTTTGGAGAGCACATCGGTTACGTGTCAGATGTGTAGCCAAGCAGCAATGGGTCGCCATAGCTGCAAATATTATCCGGTAATATGAAGTGTTGTCAGCTGAAGTCTGATGATGCAGACGACTATAAGGACGAAGTACCCAAGAGTAACGCTAGGCCGCGCCTCTTTAGCTCAGTGGTAGAGTACTGCTCTAATACACCAGGTGTCGTAAGTTCCATCCTCACAGGAGAATGATGAATTTTGGAAATCAGTTGCGCGTCGTGGCAGTATAGCAAACAGTATCTGTGATGACGAACAATTTGCGACCGGCGTTTTTTTAAGAAATACTCTCAGATGTGATTAAGGCGAATGGCGCAGATAAAGAATTTGCCAAAGCGGTACAGCATAAAGTGGGACGAGGCAGTCTGAATTACATTTTATAGATGTATTTCTCACATATCTCAGAGCCTCTCGCGGTCGTCGTCGTCGTCGTCGTCGTCGTCGACGCCGCCGCCGCTTCTGCAGAAGTAGCAAATGGCCATCGTAGCAAATGCGGCGAGGGACGCCCTGCCTTCGATTCCGAATGCACAAAGTGTGTGGTCTTCTTTCTCAGTCTATATTTGGTCGGTCTCGTAAGAAGTTGAATGTAACGAATGGGTGGGAAAGAGCAAGGGGCAGCGGCTGTGTAGAACGAAAACACAAATCCTCCGTGGTGTGAGCGTTTCGAGATGAGTCGTATACATGTTATAGTTGGTCGTCAGTGACCGTGTGGCCTAATGGATAAGATTCGGACTTCGGATCTGCAGATTACAGGTTCGAATGCTGTGACGCTCGTGTTTTTCCAGTTCTGAAAAAGAAACATACCGTTTTAATGTAGCAATTAAGCAGTACAAAACCGTCTGAATGTTGCTGTTGACCATTTTTTGCTTGGAGATGCTCTTGAGCTTGAAACACACACAACTAGACCGGTGGTAACTAGCGAAATGGTCGGCAGAGTGCCGACACCGCGAGTTTTGACTGGCACTTGCACATCTAAAACAACGTCGGAAAGTAACTCGTTCGGCTTTTGAGTCACATGAAGTATGTGTGTTAACTTTGACGCCACTAGCTCTGCATGTTGTCATGCAATTTCTTTACCTCTCAGAAATGATTATGACATAAAAGTGAAGTACGTGACGAGTGTGACGTTAGAAAAACATTAGGGAGCATGGAGAGATTCTGTATGGGACCACCCAACTCAAACGAGTACTGTGTGACGTGCTACCCGACATGTATACAACGAGGAAGCCGGCTAGCTCAGTCGGTAGAGCGTCAGTCTCTTAATCCCAGGGTCGTGGGTTCGACCCACACGCTGGGCGGAACGGAATTTTGTTCCGCTGCAGATGTAAATTACCGTTTTTCTGATTAACGAGATGTAATGGAAATAGCAACTTTAAACTTTGCCTACGTCTCTGTCAGTCGCAAGGAAACTGTATTTGAAGGTGAAGGTGATTTTGTAGACACGTGTGAAAGACACGTTCTGAAATGCAAGTGTTGTTGTTTGGAGAGCACATCGGTTACGTGTCAGATGTGTAGCCAAGCAGCTATGGGTGGCCATAGCTGCAAATATTAGCCGGTAATATGAAGTGTTGTCAGCTGAAGTCTGATGATGCAGACGACCATTAGGACGAAGTACCCAAGAGTACCGCTAGGCCGCGCCTCTTTAGCTCAGTGGTAGAGTACTGCTCTTATAAACCAGGTGTCGTAAGTTCCATCCTCACAGGAGAATGATAAATTTATGAAATCAGTTGCGCGACGTGGCCGTATAGCAAACAGTATCTGTGATGACGAACAATTAGCGACCGGCGTTTTTTTAAGAATTACTCTCAGATATGATTAAGGCGAATGGCGCAGATAAAGAATTTGCCAAAGCGGTACAGCATAAAGTGGGGCGAGGCAGTCTGAATTACATTTTATAGATGTATTTCTCACATATCTCAGAGCCTCTCGCGGTCGTCGTCGTCGTCGTCGACGTCGTCGTCGTCGCCGCCGCCGCTTCTGCAGAAGTAGCAAATGGCCATCGTAGCAAATGCGGCGAGGGACGCCCTGCCTTCGATTCCGAATGCACAAAGTGTGTGGTCTTGTTTCTCAGTCTATATTTGGTCGGTCTCGTAAGAGGTTGAATGTAACGATTGGGTGGGAAAGAGCAAGGGGCAGCGGCTGTGTAGAACGAAAACACAAATCCTCCGGGGTGTGAGCGTTTTGAGATGAGTCGTATACATGATTAGTTGGTCGTCAGTGACCGTGTGGCCTAATGGATAAGCCTCGGACTTCGGATCTGAAAATTGCAGGTTCGAATGCTGTCACGGTCGTGTTTTTCCAGCTCTGAAAAAGAAACATACCGTTTTAATGTAGCAATTAAGCAGTACGATACCGTCTGAATGTTGCTGTTGACCATTTTTTGCTTGGAGATGCTCTTGAGCTTGAAACACACACAACAAGACCGGTGGTAACTAGCGAAATGGTCGGCAGAGTGCCGACACCGCGAGTTTTGACTGGCACTTGCACATCTAAAACAACGTCGGAAAGTAACTCGTTCGGCTTTTGAGTCACATGAAGTATGTGTGTTAACTTTGACGCCACTAGCTCTGCATGTTGTCATGCAATTTCTTTACCTGTCAGAAATGATTATGACATAAAAGAGAAGTACGTGACCAGTGTGACGTTAGAAAAACATTAGGGAGCATGGAGAGATTCTGTATGGGACCACCCAACCCAAATGAGTACTGTGTGACGTGCTACCCGGCATATATACACCGAGGTAGCCGGCTATCTCAGTCGGTAGAGCGTCAGACTTTTAATCCCAGGGTCGTGGGTTCGAGCCACACGCTGGGCGGAACGGAATTTTGTTCCGCTGCAGATGTAAATTACCGTTTTTCTGATTAACGAGATGTAATGGAAATAGCAACTTTAAACTTTGCCTACGTCTCTGTCAGTCGCAAGGAAACTGTATTTGAAGGTGAAGGTGATTTTGTAGACACGTGTGAAAGACATGTTCTGAAATGCAAGTGTTGTTGTTTGGAGAGCACATCGGTTACGTGTCAGATGTGTAGCCAAGCAGCAATGGGTCGCCATAGCTGCAAATATTAGCCGGTAATATGAAGTGTTGTCAGCTGAAGTCTGATGATGCAGACGACCATAAGGACGAAGTACCCATGAGTACCGCTAGGCCGCGCCTCTTTACCTCAGTGGTAGAGTACTGCTCTAATAAACCACGTGTCGTAAGTTCCATCCTCACAGGAGAATGATAAATTTTGGAAATCAGTTGCGCGTCGTGGCCGTATAGCAAACAGTATCTGTGATGACGAACAATTAGCGACCGGCGTTTTCTAAGAATAACTCTCAGATGTGATTAAGGCGAATGGCGCAGATAAAGAATTTGCCAAAGCGGTACAGCATAAAGTGGGACGAGGCAGTCTGAATTACATTTTATAGATGTATTTCTCACATATCTCAGAGCGTGTCGCGGTCGTCGTCGCCGCCGCAGCCGCTTCTGCAGAAGTAGCAAATGGCCATCGTAGCAAATGCGGCGATGGACGCCCTGCCTTCGATTACGAATGCACAAAGTGTGTGGTCTTGTTTCTCAGTCTATATTTGGTCGGTCTCGTAAGAGGTTGAATGTAACGAATGGGTGGGAAAGAGCAAGGGGCAGCGGCTGTGTAGAACGAAAACGCAAATCCTCAGGGGTGTGAGCGTTTCGAGATGAGTCGTATACATGTTATAGTTGGTCGTCAGTGACCGTGTGGCCTAATGGATAAGTCTCGGACTTCGGGTCTGAAGATTACAGGTTCGAATGCTGTCACGGTCGTGTTTTTCCAGTTCTGAAAAAGAAACATACCGTTTTAATGTAGCAATTAAGCAGTACGAAACCGTCTGAATGTTGCTGTTGACCATTTTTTGCTTGGAGATGCTCTTGAGCTTGAAACACACACAACAAGACCGGTAGTAACTAGCGAAATGGTCGGCAGAGTGCCGACACCGCGAGTTTTGACTGGCACTTGCACATCTAAAACAACGTCGGAAAGTAACTCGTTCGGCTTTTGAGTCACATGAAGTATGTGTGTTAACTTTGACGCCACTAGCTCTGCATGTGGTCATGCAATTTCTTTACCTCTCAGAAATGATTATGACATAAAAGTGAAGTACGTGACGAGTGTGACGTTAGAAAAACATTAGGGAGCATGGAGAGATGCTGTATGGGACCACCCAACCCAAACGAGTACTGTGTGACCTGCTACCCGGCATGTATACACCGATGTAGCCGGCTAGCTCAGTCGGTAGAGCGTCAGACTCTTAACCCCAGGCTCGTGGGTTCGAGCCACACGCTGGGCGGAACGAAATTTTGTTCCGCTGCACATGTAAATTACCGTTTTTCTGATTAACGAGATGTAATGGAAATAGCAACTTTAAACTTTGCCTACGTCTCTGTCAGTCGCAAGGAAACTGTATTTGAAGGTGAAGGTGATTTTGTAGTCACGTGTGAAAGACATGTTCTGAAATGTAAGTGTTGTTGTTTGGAGAGCACATCGGTTACGTGTCAGATGTGTAGCCAAGCAGCAATGGGTCGCCATAGCTGCATATATTAGCCGGTAATATGAAGTGTTGTCAGCTGAAGTCTGATGATGCAGACGACCATAAGGACGAAGTACCCAAGGGTACCGCTAGGTCGCGCCTCTTTAGCTCAGTGGTAGAGTACTGCTGTAATAAACCAGGTGTCGTAAGTTCTATCCTCACAGGAGAACGATGAGTTTTGGAAACCAGTTGCGCGTCGTTGCCGTATAGCAAACAGTATCTGTGATGACGAACAATTAGCGACCGGCGTTTTTTTAAGAATTACTCTCAGATGTGATTAAGGCGAATGGCGCAGATAAAGCATTTGCCAAAGCGGTACAGCATAAAGTGGGACGAGGCAGTCTGAATTACATTTTATAGATGTATTTCTCACATATCTCAGAGCCTCTCGTGGTCGTCGTCGTCGTCGTCGTCGTCGTCGTCGTCGCCGCCGCCGCCGCAGCTTCTGCAGAAGTAGCAAATGGCCATCGTAGCAAATGCGGCGAGGGACGCCCTGCCTTCGATTCCGAATGCACAAAGTGTGTGGTCTTGTTTCTCAGTCTATATTTGGTCGGTCTCGTAAGAGGTTGAATGTAACGATTGGGTGGGAAAGAGCAAGGGGCAGCGGCTGTGTAGAACGAAAACACAAATCCTCCGGGGTGTGAGCGTTTTGAGATGAGTCGTATACATGATTAGTTGGTCGTCAGTGACCGTGTGGCCTAATGGATAAGCCTCGGACTTCGGATCTGAAAATTGCAGGTTCGAATGCTGTCACGGTCGTGTTTTTCCAGCTCTGAAAAAGAAACATACCGTTTTAATGTAGCAATTAAGCAGTACGATACCGTCTGAATGTTGCTGTTGACCATTTTTTGCTTGGAGATGCTCTTGAGCTTGAAACACACACAACAAGACCGGTGGTAACTAGCGAAATGGTCGGCAGAGTGCCGACACCGCGAGTTTTGACTGGCACTTGCACATCTAAAACAACGTCGGAAAGTAACTCGTTCGGCTTTTGAGTCACATGAAGTATGTGTGTTAACTTTGACGCCACTAGCTCTGCATGTTGTCATGCAATTTCTTTACCTGTCAGAAATGATTATGACATAAAAGAGAAGTACGTGACCAGTGTGACGTTAGAAAAACATTAGGGAGCATGGAGAGATTCTGTATGGGACCACCCAACCCAAATGAGTACTGTGTGACGTGCTACCCGGCATATATACACCGAGGTAGCCGGCTATCTCAGTCGGTAGAGCGTCAGACTTTTAATCCCAGGGTCGTGGGTTCGAGCCACACGCTGGGCGGAACGGAATTTTGTTCCGCTGCAGATGTAAATTACCGTTTTTCTGATTAACGAGATGTAATGGAAATAGCAACTTTAAACTTTGCCTACGTCTCTGTCAGTCGCAAGGAAACTGTATTTGAAGGTGAAGGTGATTTTGTAGACACGTGTGAAAGACATGTTCTGAAATGCAAGTGTTGTTGTTTGGAGAGCACATCGGTTACGTGTCAGATGTGTAGCCAAGCAGCAATGGGTCGCCATAGCTGCAAATATTAGCCGGTAATATGAAGTGTTGTCAGCTGAAGTCTGATGATGCAGACGACCATAAGGACGAAGTACCCATGAGTACCGCTAGGCCGCGCCTCTTTACCTCAGTGGTAGAGTACTGCTCTAATAAACCACGTGTCGTAAGTTCCATCCTCACAGGAGAATGATAAATTTTGGAAATCAGTTGCGCGTCGTGGCCGTATAGCAAACAGTATCTGTGATGACGAACAATTAGCGACCGGCGTTTTCTAAGAATAACTCTCAGATGTGATTAAGGCGAATGGCGCAGATAAAGAATTTGCCAAAGCGGTACAGCATAAAGTGGGACGAGGCAGTCTGAATTACATTTTATAGATGTATTTCTCACATATCTCAGAGCGTGTCGCGGTCGTCGTCGCCGCCGCAGCCGCTTCTGCAGAAGTAGCAAATGGCCATCGTAGCAAATGCGGCGATGGACGCCCTGCCTTCGATTACGAATGCACAAAGTGTGTGGTCTTGTTTCTCAGTCTATATTTGGTCGGTCTCGTAAGAGGTTGAATGTAACGAATGGGTGGGAAAGAGCAAGGGGCAGCGGCTGTGTAGAACGAAAACGCAAATCCTCAGGGGTGTGAGCGTTTCGAGATGAGTCGTATACATGTTATAGTTGGTCGTCAGTGACCGTGTGGCCTAATGGATAAGTCTCGGACTTCGGGTCTGAAGATTACAGGTTCGAATGCTGTCACGGTCGTGTTTTTCCAGTTCTGAAAAAGAAACATACCGTTTTAATGTAGCAATTAAGCAGTACGAAACCGTCTGAATGTTGCTGTTGACCATTTTTTGCTTGGAGATGCTCTTGAGCTTGAAACACACACAACAAGACCGGTAGTAACTAGCGAAATGGTCGGCAGAGTGCCGACACCGCGAGTTTTGACTGGCACTTGCACATCTAAAACAACGTCGGAAAGTAACTCGTTCGGCTTTTGAGTCACATGAAGTATGTGTGTTAACTTTGACGCCACTAGCTCTGCATGTGGTCATGCAATTTCTTTACCTCTCAGAAATGATTATGACATAAAAGTGAAGTACGTGACGAGTGTGACGTTAGAAAAACATTAGGGAGCATGGAGAGATGCTGTATGGGACCACCCAACCCAAACGAGTACTGTGTGACCTGCTACCCGGCATGTATACACCGATGTAGCCGGCTAGCTCAGTCGGTAGAGCGTCAGACTCTTAACCCCAGGCTCGTGGGTTCGAGCCACACGCTGGGCGGAACGAAATTTTGTTCCGCTGCACATGTAAATTACCGTTTTTCTGATTAACGAGATGTAATGGAAATAGCAACTTTAAACTTTGCCTACGTCTCTGTCAGTCGCAAGGAAACTGTATTTGAAGGTGAAGGTGATTTTGTAGTCACGTGTGAAAGACATGTTCTGAAATGTAAGTGTTGTTGTTTGGAGAGCACATCGGTTACGTGTCAGATGTGTAGCCAAGCAGCAATGGGTCGCCATAGCTGCATATATTAGCCGGTAATATGAAGTGTTGTCAGCTGAAGTCTGATGATGCAGACGACCATAAGGACGAAGTACCCAAGGGTACCGCTAGGTCGCGCCTCTTTAGCTCAGTGGTAGAGTACTGCTGTAATAAACCAGGTGTCGTAAGTTCTATCCTCACAGGAGAACGATGAGTTTTGGAAACCAGTTGCGCGTCGTTGCCGTATAGCAAACAGTATCTGTGATGACGAACAATTAGCGACCGGCGTTTTTTTAAGAATTACTCTCAGATGTGATTAAGGCGAATGGCGCAGATAAAGCATTTGCCAAAGCGGTACAGCATAAAGTGGGACGAGGCAGTCTGAATTACATTTTATAGATGTATTTCTCACATATCTCAGAGCCTCTCGTGGTCGTCGTCGTCGTCGTCGTCGTCGTCGTCGTCGTCGCCGCCGCCGCCGCAGCTTCTGCAGAAGTAGCAAATGGCCATCGTAGCAAATGCGGCGAGGGACGCCCTGCCTTCGATTCCGAATGCACAAAGTGTGTGGTCTTGTTTCTCAGTCTATATTTGGTCGGTCTCTTAAGAGGTTGAATGTAACGAATGGGTGGGAAAGAGCAAGGGGCAGCGGCTGTGTAGAACGAAAACACAAATCCTCAGTGGTGTGAGCGTTTCGAGGTAGGTCGTATACATGTTATAGTTGGACGTCAGTGTACATGTGGTCTAATGGATAAGCCTCGGACTTCGGATCTGAAGGTTACAGGTTCAAATGCTGTGACGCTCGTGTTTTTCCAGTTCTGAAAAAGAAACATACCGTTTTAATGTAGCAATTAAGCAGTACGAAAGCGTCTGAATGTTGCTGTTGACCATTTTTTGCTTGGAGATGATCTTGAGCTTGAAACACACACAACAAGACCGGTAGTAACTAGCGAAATGGTCGGCAGAGTGCCGACACCGCGAGTTTTGACTGGCACTTGCACATCTAAAACAACGTCGGAAAGTAACTCGTTCGGCTTTTGAGTCACTTGAAGTATGTGTGTTAAGTTTGACGCCAGTAGCTCTGCATATTGTCATGCAATTTCTTTACCTCTCAGAAATGATTATGACATAAAAGTGAAGTACGTGACGAGTGTGACGTTAGAAAAACATTAGGGAGCATGGAGAGTTTCTGTATGGGACCACCCAACCCAAACGAGGACTGTGTGACGTGCTACCCGGCATGTATACAACGAGGTAGCCGGCTAGCTCAGTCGGTAGAGCGTCAGACTCTTAATCCCAGGGTCGTGGGTTCGAGCCACACGCTGGGCGGAACGGAATTTTGTTCCGCTGCAGATGTAAATTACCTTTTTTCTGATTAACGAGATGTAATGGAAATAGCAACTTTAAACTTTGCCTACGTCTCTGTCAGTCGCAAGGAAATTGTATTTGAAGGTGAAGGTGATTTTGTAGACACGTGTGAAAAACATGTTCTGACATGTAAGTGTTGTTGTTTGGAGAGCACATCGGTTACGTGTCAGATGTGTAGCCAAGCAGCAATGGGTCGCCATAGCTGCAAATATTAGCCGGTAATATGAAGTGTTGTCAGCTGAAGTCTGATGATTCAGACGAGTACTGTGTGACGTGCTACCCGGCATGTATACACCGATGTAGCCGGCTAGCTCAGTCGGTAGAGCGTCAGACTCTTAATCCCAGGCTCGTGGGAATTTTGTTCCGCTGCAGATGTAAATTACCGTTTTTCTGATTAACGAGATGTAATGGAAATAGCAACTTTAAACTTTGCCTACGTCTCTGTCAGTCGCAAGGAAACTGTATTTGAAGGTGAAGGTGATTTTGTAGACACGTGTGAGAGACATGTTCTGAAATGTAAGTGTTGTTGTTTGGAGAGCACATCGGTTACGTGTCAGATGTGTAGCCAAGCAGCAATGGGTCGCCATAGCTGCAAATATTAGCCGGTAATATGAAGTGTTGTCAGCTGAAGTCTGATGATGCAGACGAACGTAAGGACGAAGTACCCAAGGGTACCGCTAGGTCGCGCCTCTTTAGCTCAGTGGTAGAGTACTGCTGTAATAAACCAGGTGTCGTAAGTTCCATCCTCACAGGAGAACGATGAGTTTTGGAAACCAGTTGCGCGTCGTTGCCGTATAGCAAACAGTATCTGTGATGACGAACAATTAGCGACCGGCGTTTTTTTAAGAATTACTCTCAGATGTGATTAAGGCGAATGGTGCAGATAAAGCATTTGCCAAAGCGGTACAGCATAAAGTGGGACGAGGCAGTCTGAATTACATTTTATAGATGTATTTCTCACATATCTCAGAGCCTCTCGTGGTCGTCGTCGTCGTCGTCGTCGTCGCCGTCGTCGCCGCCGCCGCCGCCGCTTCTGCAGAAGTAGCAAATGGCCATCGTAGCAAATGCGGCGAGGGACGCCCTGCCTTCGATTCCGAATGCACAAAGTGTGTGGTCTTGTTTCTCAGTCTATATTTGGTCGGTCTCTTAAGAGGTTGAATGTAACGAATGGGTGGGAAAGAGCAAGGGGCAGCGGCTGTGTAGAACGAAAACACAAATCCTCAGTGGTGTGAGCGTTTCGAGGTAAGTCGTATACATGTTATAGTTGGACGTCAGTGAACATGTGGTCTAATGGATAAGCCTCGGACTTCGGATCTGAAGGTTACAGGTTCAAATGCTGTGACGCTCGTGTTTTTCCAGTTCTGAAAAAGAAACATACCGTTTTAATGTAGCAATTAAGCAGTACGAAAGCGTCTGAATGTTGCTGTTGACCATTTTTTGCTTGGAGATGATCTTGAGCTTGAAACACACACAACAAGACCGGTAGTAACTAGCGAAATGGTCGGCAGAGTGCCGACACCGCGAGTTTTGACTGGCACTTGCACATCTAAAACAACGTCGGAAAGTAACTCGTTCGGCTTTTGAGTCACATGAAGTATGTGTGTTAACTTTGACGCCACTAGCTCTGCATGTTGTCATGCAATTTCTTTACCTCTCAGAAATGATTATGACATAAAAGTGAAGTACGTGACGAGTGTGACGTTAGAAAAACATTAGGGAGCATGGAGAGATTCTGTATGGGACCACCCAACCCAAACGAGTACTGTGTGACGTGCTACCCGGCATGTATACAACGAGGTAGCCGGCTAGCTCAGTCGGTAGAGCGTCAGACTCTAAATCCCAGGGTCGTGGGTTTGAGCCACACGCTGGGCGGAACGGAATTTTGTTCCGCTGCAGATGTAAATTACCTTTTTTCTGATTAACGAGATGTAATGGAAATAGCAACTTTAAACTTTGCCTACGTCTCTGTCAGTCGCAAGGAAACTGTATTTGAAGGTGAAGGTGATTTTGTAGACACGTGTGAAAGACATGTTCTGAAATGTAAGTGTTGTTGTTTGGAGAGCACATCGGTTACGTGTCAGATGTGTAGCCAAGCAGCAATGGGTCGCCATAGCTGCAAATATTAGCCGGTAATATGAAGTGTTGTCAGCTGAAGTCTGATGATTCAGACGAGTACTGTGTGACGTGCTACCCGGCATGTACACACCGATGTAGCCGGCTAGCTCAGTCGGTAGAGCGTCAGACTCTTAATCCCAGGCTCGTGGGAATTTTGTTCCGCTGCAGATGTAAATTACCGTTTTTCTGATTAACGAGATGTAATGGAAATAGCAACTTTAAACTTTGCCTACGTCTCTGTCAGTCGCAAGGAAACTGTATTTTAAGGTGAAGGTGATTTTGTAGACACGTGTGAAAGACATGCTCTGAAATGCAAGTGTTGTTGTTTGGAGAGCACATCGGTTACGTGTCAGATGTGTAGCCAAGCAGCAATGGGTCGCCATAGCTGCAAATATTAGCCGGTAATATGAAGTGTTGTCAGCTGAAGTCTGATAATGCAGACGACCGTAAGGACGAAGTACCCAAGAGTACCGCTAGGCCGCGCCTCTTTAGCTCAGTGGTAGAGTACTGCTGTAATAAACCAGGTGTCGTAAGTTCCATCCTCACAGGAGAATGATGAATTTTGGAAATCAGTTGCGCGTCGTTGCCGTATAGCAAACAGTATCTGTGATGACGAACAATTAGCGACCGGCGTTTTTTTAAGAATTACTCTCAGATGTGATTAAGGCGAATGGCGCAGATAAAGGATTTGCCAAAGCAGTACAGCATAAAGTGGGACGAGGTAGTCTGAATTACATTTTATAGATGTATTTCTCACATATCTCAGAGCCTCTCGTGGTCGTCGTCGTCGCCGCCGCCGCCGCCGCCGCTTCTGCAGAAGTAGCAAATGGCCATCGTAGCAAATGCGGCGAGGGACGCCCTGCCTTCGATTCCGAATGCACAAAGTGTGTGGTCTTGTTTCTCAGTCTATATTTGGTCGGTCTCGTAAGAGGTTGAATGTAACGAATGGGTGGGAAAGAGCAAGGGGCAGCGGCTGTGTAGAACGAAAACACAAATCCTTAGTGGTGTGAGCGTTTCGAGGTGAGTCGTATACATGTTATAGTTGGTCGTCAGTGACCGTGTGGTCTAATGGATAAGCAACGGACTTCGGATCTGAAGGTTACAGGTTCGGATGCTGTGACGCTCGTGTTTTTCCAGTTCTGAAAAAGAAACATACCGTTTTAATGTAGCAATTAAGCAGTACGAAAGCGTCTGAATGTTGCTGTTGACCATTTTTTGCTTGGAGATGATCTTGAGCTTGAAACACACACAACAAGACCGGTAGTAACTAGCGAAATGGTCGGCAGAGTGCCGACACCGCGAGTTTTGACTGGCACTTGCACATCTAAAACAACGTCGGAAAGTAACTCGTTCGGCTTTTGAGTCACATGAAGTATGTGTGTTAACTTTGACGCCACTAGCTCTGCATGTTGTCATGCAATTTCTTTACCTCTCAGAAATGATTATGACATAAAAGTGAAGTACGTGACGAGTGTGACGTTAGAAAAACATTAGGGAGTATGGAGAGATTCTGTATGGGACCACCCAACCCAAACGAGTACTGTGTGACGTGCTACCCGGCATGTATACAACGAAGTAGCCGGCTAGCTCAGTCGGTAGAGCGTCAGACTCTTAATCCCAGGGTCGTGGGTTCGAGCCACACGCTGGGCGGAACGGAATTTTGTTCCGCTGCAGATGTAAATTACCTTTTTTCTGATTAACGAGATGTAATGTTAATAGCAACTTTAAACTTTGCCTACGTCTCTGTCAGTCGCAAGGAAATTGTATTTGAAGGTGAAGGTGATTTTGTAGACACGTGTGAAAGACATGTTCTGAAATGTAAGTGTTGTTGTTTGGAGAGCACATCGGTTACGTGTCAGATGTGTAGCCAAGCAGCAATGGGTCGCCATAGCTGCAAATATTAGCCGGTAATATGAAGTGTTGTCAGCTGAAGTCTGATGATTCAGACGAGTACTGTGTGACGTGCTACCCGGCATGTATACACCGATGTAGCCGGCTAGCTCAGTCGGTAGAGCGTCAGACTCTTAATCCCAGGCTCGTGGGAATTTTGTTCCGCTGCAGATGTAAATTACCGTTTTTCTGATTAACGAGATGTAATGGAAATAGCAACTTTAAACTTTGCCTACGTCTCTGTCAGTCGCAAGGAAACTGTATTTTAAGGTGAAGGTGATTTTGTAGACACGTGTGAAAGACATGCTCTGAAATGCAAGTGTTGTTGTTTGGAGAGCACATCGGTTACGTGTCAGATGTGTAGCCAAGCAGCAATGGGTCGCCATAGCTGCAAATATTAGCCGGTAATATGAAGTGTTGTCAGCTGAAGTCTGATGATGCAGACGACCGTAAGGACGAAGTACCCAAGAATACCGCTAGGCCGCGCCTCTTTAGCTCAGTGGTAGAGTACTGCTGTAATAAACCAGGTGTCATAAGTTCCATCCTCACAGGAGAATGATGAATTTTGGAAATCAGTTGCGCGTCGTGGCCGTATAGCAAACAGAATCTGTGATGACGAACAATTAGCGACCGGCGTTTTTTTAAGAATTACTCTCAGATGTGATTAAGGCGAATGGCGCAGATAAAGGATTTGCCAAAGCGGTACAGCATAAAGTGGGACGAGGCAGTCTGAATTACATTTTATAGATGTATTTCTCACATATCTCAGAGCCTCTCGCGGTCGTCGTCGTCGTCGTCGTCGTCGTCGTCGCCGCCGCCGCTTCTGCAGAAGTAGCAAATGGCCATCGTAGCAAATGCGGCGAGGGACGCCCTGCCTTCGATTCCGAATGCACAAAGTGTGTGGTCTTGTTTCTCAGTCTATATTTGGTCGGTCTCGTAAGAGGTTGAATGTAACGAATGGGTGGGAAAGAGCAAGGGGCAGCGGCTGTGTAGAACGAAAACACAAATCCTCAGTGGTGTGAGCGTTTCGAGGTGAGTCGTATACATGTTATAGTTGGTCGTCAGTGACCGTGTGGTCTAATGAATAAGCCTCGGGCTTCAGATCTGAAGGTTACAGGTTCGAATGCTGTGACGCTCGTGTTTTTCCAGTTCTGAAAAGGAGACATACCGTTTTAATGTAGCAATTAAGCAGTACGAAACCGTCTGAATGTTGCTGTTGACCATTTTTTGCTTGGAGATGCTCTTGAGCTTGAAACACACACAACAAGACCGGTGTTAACTAGCAAAATGGTCGGCAGAGTGCCGACACCGCGAGTTTTGACTGGCACTTGCACATCTAAAACAACGTCGGAAAGTAACTCGTTCGGCTTTTGAGTCACATGAAGTATGTGTGTTAACTTTGACGCCACTAGCTCTGCATGTTGTCATGCAATTTCTTAACCTCTCAGAAATGATTATGACATAAAAGTGAAGTACGTGACGAGTGTGACGTTAGAAAAACATTAGGGAGCATGGAGTGATTCTGTATGGGACCACCCATCCCAAACGAGTACTTGTGACGTGCTACCCGGCATGTATACAACGAGGTAGCCGGCTAGCTCAGTCGGTAGAGCGTCAGACTCTTAATCCCAGGGTCTTGGGTTCGAGCCACACGCTGGACGGAACGGAATTTTGTTCCGCTGCAGATGTAAATTACCGTTTTTCTGATTAAGGAGATGTAATGGAAATAGCAACTTTAAACTTTGCCTACGTCTCTGTCAGTCACAAGGAAACTGTATTTGAATGTGAAGGTGATTTTGTAGACATGTGTGGAAGACATGTTCTGAAATGCAAGTGTTGTTGTTTGGAGAGCACATCGGTTACGTGTCAGATGTGTAGCCAAGCAGCAATGGGTCGCCATAGCTGCAAATATTAGCCGGTAATATGAAGTGTTGTCAGCTGAAGTCTGATGATGCAGACGATTATAAGGACGAAGTACCCAAGAGTACCGCTAGGCCTCGGCTCTTTTGCTCAGTGGTAGAGTACTGCTCTAATAAACCAGGTGTCGTAAGTTCCATCCTCACAGGAGAATGATGAATTTTGGAAATCAGTTGCGCGTCGTGGACGTATAGCAAACAGTATCTGTGATGACGAACAATTAGCGACCGGCGTTTTTTTAAGAATTACTCTCAGATGTGATTAAGGCGAATGGCGCAGATAAAGCATTTGCCAAAGCGGTACAGCATAAAGTGGGACGAGGCAGACTGAATTACATTTTATAGATGTATTTCTCACATATCTCAGAGCCTCTCGCGGTCGTCGTCGTCGACGCGTCGCTGTCTATAGTATTTGTGTAGACATGAAAAAGAATTAAGAGATGTCGCAACCGCAACGAAAAGATACTTTGAAATTCACGTTTGATCGCAACTTTGTCCGACCTAGGTCATTTGATGTTGAACAGTGGTTAGAGGATGATGTTAAAATAGGACTTGATGATATTATCGGCATACATTTCTGGATTATGAACAGTGTGGTTTTCGTGAAACTTGCCAGTCCAGAATTGTGTGAAAGGATAGTTCGATCTTGTGGTGGAATTCTGAAATTTAAACATGCTGACGGAAATGTTGGGGAGGTTACCGTTGCCCATGCTGGTCTAGGTATTCGGACCGTGCGAGTCTTTGAACTTCCCTTTGAAATTACAAGTGACCAGATAAATGCTGTTATTGCTCCATACGGGAAAGTTTTGAGTAATATTGCCGAACGGTGGTCTGCTGCACACAAATTCCCTGTTTTGAATGGTGTGCGCCAATTAAAAGTCGAATTGCAGAAGCACATTCCGTCGTTTATAAACGTCTGCGGATATAGAGCTGTTGTGATTTACGATGACCAACCGAAAACGTGTGCTGTCTGCAATTTACCAGGCCACGTTCGTGCAGAATGTGTTCAAAGGCGAGTGGCGCAACTGCCTGCCGGCGATGCCGTCAGACCCCCTGCTATGTCAACGCTGCCCGTGACATATGTCGCCGTAGCGCGCGGTTTTGCAAGTGCCACTGCGCCCCCCGAAGTTACTACGAATACCGACCCACAAGCGACCGACCAACCGACCGACTCAGGTGTAGCATCTGTAGACACTCAACCCTCCTGCGAAGACATATCTGCTCCTGCCCTTGTCGCCGTGGAATCGCCCAAAGAGGCAATGGATACGGACGCGACCTCAGTCGCTTCGGGTAATGCTCCTCTGCATTCTGGAGCTTCTTTAGGAGGTATCAAAAGCGTATCAGGTGCACAGAAAACGGACTCGCCACCAGCCGTTTCTAGTGGTGCTCCTCCGAATCCTGCAGCTGCCTTAGGCACTGACCACAGCCCGTCAAGTGCACTGAAATTAGACCAGGCGTCAATCACTTCGAGTAGTGCTACTTTGCAACCTGAGGCTTCTTCAGGTACCGTCCAAAGTCCACCACGAGAAGCATCTCCCAAGAAATCTAAAAAACGGAGGATCGCGCGTCAAGGTGCAGAGCAGACTGCACCACAACTGCGTGAACAGGCGAAGCAAATAGGGGGCAAAATACGTCAATCTGCATCTGAGAACTTGCAGTGCAATCAGCAGTCATCTAACGAAGACCCTGTGTCCTTGGATAGTACCTCAGGTTCTGCCAGTTTGCCCTCCGATGACGTAGCAATTACCCGAACCGAAGATAAAAATCACCAGCAAACACCTGAATATAGTGCACCACTTAATGACGAACCGATGACAGGGCTGTCGAATCCGTGGGCAGACGATGTCGACGACACTACAAAGGAGGACGAAATTATGGACACCACAGGAACCGTTACAGTCACCACGATGGCCACACCACGAGATGACGTCGTCTTGAATGTCATCGCCGCGACGGATACTGTCCCAGACACGGAGAAGCCGACTGATCCCTTCCCAAGTCATGAATATTTCTAGTCTGAACGGTTTTACTGACTTGTGTCCACATGTCTCTCGTGTCAGATTTCTTAATGTTTTTTCGAAATGATATGTTGCCAGAGTTTTTCCTAATTACACTCCCGTCTGGCTAACGTAGTTCCGTTGCAGGCATATAAGATCGCTACGCTGAACATCAATAAAATTTGTAGCCCATTTAATTTACAAAATTTAATAGATTTCCTGTATGCAGCTGATGTGGACATTTTGTTTTTACAAGAAGTAACAAACATCGAACTTGACTTCATACAGGGGTATAATGCTATAGTCAATCCTGGAATTGGATGTGATTTGGGTACCGCATTTCTTTTCAAAGAGGGCGTCGTCATTACAGACGTAACAAAACTGCCTAACGGCAGAGGCATTGCCGGCACGCTTTATAACACCAGGATTATTAATGTCTATGCCCCATCTGGTGCTACCAATCGGTGCCAACGAGCACAGTTTTTTAAGGAGGGAATTGTTCCTTTGTTTGGTGTACACTGCACCCATACCATCCTTGGAGGCGACTTTAACAGTGTCATACATGCCAAAGACCAAACTCCGAACTACAACAAGTCGCCGGACCTGGAACGTATCGTCACCGACCTCCGTTTAACTGATTCGTGGGAGCAAACGCACGGCGCGGCACCCGGCTTTACCCACCTCACTAATCATTCAGCGAGCCGGTTGGATCGAATATATGTCTCGCCCAATCTGAAACACCGCATCCTGCAGTCTGAAGTTTGGCCAACCGTTTTTTCGGACCACGCTGCATATATATGCACATTAAATTTGGAACGACAAGGAACCTGTCGATATAAAGGGCCATGGAAACTTAATGTTTCACACTTAAAAGATCCTGCCTGTCGAGAAGCCTTTCTCACCATTTGGAGAGCCTGCGAGACCAAACTCGTCTCTTACCACTCGACTTTGGATTGGTGGCTCAAATGCGCCAAACCTCAGATCCGGAGATGTTTCATCAACTACTCCCGGGAGAAGAGCTTTTGGCGGAAAAGAACGATAGAATTTTATTTTCATTGTCTCCGAGAACTCTACCTGCAAGGTGCTACAGCTATTGGGAACCATGGGAGAATTAAAAAAATCCAGGCAAAAATACTGACATTAAGGCGACAACAGCTTGAAGGATACCAAATAAGGTCAAGAGCAGAGACTGTGGCGCAAAAAGAAGCCACTTCGGTATATCATGTGATTCGTGAAACTAAACGAGGATTCCGCAAAATACTGACGGAGCTTAAAACTGATAATGGAACCACCTTGATAATGCACAACGACATAAAAGCAGAAATACTAACCCATTTCGACAACTTGTTTTCACATAAAGAGGTAGACGAAAAAGCACAGGACGATTTACTGACCCACCTGCAAGGACGCGTTGGTAACGCGTACGCGGAAGCTCTAATAGCGGAGGCGACCGAAGACGATGTACACTATGCTGTCTATCAAAGTGCAAAAAATAAATCCCCTGGAGCTGACGGCATACCAGCAGAATTTTATCAAGTCTTCTGGGAACATATAAAACATAGAATTACATGCATCTGTAATGAACTTTTGAACCTCAATAAGGAGTAACCGAAAGATTTTCGCGAAGGTATGATAGTGTTAATCGCAAAAAAAATCGGCTGGCAAGAAAATTGGAAATTTGAGACCAATCACTCTGCTGAACAGTGACTATAAAATTTTTTCGCGGCTCTTAGCCCACAGACTTAAAAATGTAATGGCCAGCGTCACCGGCCCATATCAGTCTAGCGTGGGCAAGGGTAGGAAAATTCAGCAGACGCTGTCCGACTACCGCGACATAATTTCAATAGCAGAAGTATGTCGACTAAAATGTGCCATCGTGTCGTTAGATTTCGATAAAGCCTTCGACAGTATCAGCCACTCCTACCTCCTGAAAACGATAGGCGCAATGGGTTTTCCGCCGAGATTCGTCGACCTCATACGACGTTTGGTAACGAATAACTCCTCCAGAATCATCATAAATGGACAGCCTAGCCGGCCAGTCGAGATCGCATGTTCCGTCAGACAAGGTTGTCCGTTGTCCATGGCACTTTTTGCCATGGCCATCGAACCTTTGCTCGCTACCTTGACTCAGCGGTTACAAGGATTGCAAATACGAGGAAACAAAATAATATGTAAAGCTTATGCGGACGATGTTGGGTTTCTCGTTATGAATGTAGCGGAAGTCGAGACGGCAATGCACATAATAGAAAAATACGAACGAGCGTCAGCCGCGAGGTTAAACAAAACCAAGTCCGGCATATTCAATATCGGACGTGGCATTGGCATGCGCACACACGCTCAGTTACGTGAGCTAACGGCCTTGAAGTGTCTCGGCATTGATTTCCGAAGAAATATACGTCAAACTATTGCGGCCAACTATAGACAAGTACTAACTACCATACGATCTAGTGTACGGACACATAGTATTCGACAATTAAATGAAATTCAGAGAGTGTCTTTAGCGAACGTCTCTATTACTTCCAAAGTCAATTATGTCGCCCAGATACTGCCAATACCCGCCGGCATCGCCAAACAAATTATGTCAGCAATAGGCTATTTTGTGAGCCGTGGCCACATATTTAAAATCCAGTATGACACTCTGACGCTCGCCACTAATAATGGCGGCTTAAACTTAACGAATGTTACTAAAAGTCGCAGGCTCTGTACATCTCCAATACGTTTCAACAATGGAGACAATCCGGCAGCTGTATCGCCGCGCACTTGCTATCTGAAATAGCTCCAGATGACCTCTCTCCGCCCATTAATGTGCAGCACATACCGAGCGGACTTTACCATTTACGATGGTTTTTAATAGAATATAGCTACCTACATTCAAGAATTCCGGAAAAAGACATGACAAACGTAAAAGAAATATATGGCAAATTGATGGGAGAAAAGAAGAACAACAAAATAGAACAAAACTATCCATGTTCTAACTGGAAAGTGATATGGGGAAATATTCATAACCGTAACTTAGCTACTCATCTAAAAGCAACATGGTACTTTGTTGTAAATAGGAAAGTTGCAACAAACTCGAAACTTCATACGATCCACTTAGCGGATTCGCCTTTGTGTGCAACGTCTAGTTTAATTGATAACGAAGAACATCGTTTCGTGTGTGACAAGGGTAAAGATATCTGGCTGAATGTCCGACGAAAGCTGGCACTCATCCTTCGAACGTCACCTAACGCTATAACGCCTGCGGACTTTTTGACACCGGATGATGTACCCTTTCCTAAAACGAAACGCAACGCAGTCAATTGGCTGAAAGCGGCAACGGTACATTACCTCTTCACGAAGGAAGAGAAAAGCCAAGAGGATTTTTGGATCTATCTGCTAACTGAGCATCACATGTTACTGAAGACTAGTAAATATAAATAAACATACGCAAATTTTTTAATCAAGACCTTGATGTAAAAGAATTAACAAGAAATATCTGCGGACACAGAAGACAAACGTAAGAGAGTGTTCACCACTACTAACTTACTTTACAATCGTGGGGAAAAAAAAAAAAATATTTTAGTTTTTACCGGAATTGCCGTTTTTTGAGTTCAACGTTTATTAATTTATTTTTCAAGAAGCCATTATAAATAGTTGCTTCTCACCGAATATGGTTTTTTTAAGCATTTTCAGAGAGAAGAGGCAGTTTCGGAATGCCCTCTGACGTTTCTTTGTCAAGGAAGCCTATTTGCTTTAAGTGTGACAACAAAAAACAGCGATGAAGAAGGAAACAAACTGAACATAACTTCTGTTTCTACCTACTGAAGACTTCATTCTTTTTTCACATTATCAATAAGCCCAAAGAAGGGGTACATTAGTTTCTCCACGATAAAGGGATTACCCTTGTCTCATCAGTTTATGGTTATGTACATGGCGTGAGAATCCGACGCCGATGAAGGCGAATTATGGAGAGCGCAAGGATGGGCTAAAAGGGGTGATGGGAGGCCCAAAAAAAAAAAAAAAAAAATGGATAAGCCTCGGACTTCGGATCTGAAGATTACAGCTTCGAATGCCGTCACCCTCGTGTTTTTCCAGTTCTGAAAAGGAGACATACCGTTTTAATGTAGCAATTAAGCAGTACGAAACCGTCTGAATGTTGCTGTTGACCATTTTTTGCTTGGAGATGCTCTTGAGCTTAAAACACACACAACAAGACCGGTGTTAACTAGCAAAATGGTCGGCAGAGTGCCGACACCGCGAGTTTTGACTGGCACTTGCACATCTAAAACAACGTCGGAAAGTAACTCGTTCGGCTTTTGAGTCACATGAAGTATGTGTGTTAACTTTGACGCCACTAGCTCTGCATGTTGTCATGCAATTTCTTAACCTCTCAGAAATGATTATGACATAAAAGTGAAGTACGTGACGAGTGTGACGTTAGAAAAACATTAGGGAGCATGGAGTGATTCTGTATGGGACCACCCAACCCAAACGAGTACTGTGTGACGTGCTACCCGGCATGTATACAAAGAGGTAGCCGGCTAGCTCAGTCGGTAGAGCGTCAGACTCTTAATCCCAGGGTCGTGGGTTCGAGCCACACGCTGGGCGGAACGGAATTTTATTCCGCTGCAGATGTAAATTGCCGTTTTTCTGATTAACGAGATGTAATGGAAATAGCAACTTTAAACTTTGCCTACGTCTCTGTCAGTCGCAAGGAAACTGTATTTGAAGGTGAAGGTGATTTTGTAGACACGTGTGAAAGACATGTTCTGAAATGCAAGTGTTGTTGTTTGGAGAGCACATCGGTTACGTGTCAGATGTGTAGCCAAGCAGCTATGGGTCGCCATAGCTGCAAATATTAGCCGGTAATATGAAGTGTTGTCAGCTGAAGTCTGATGATGCAGACGACCATAAGGACGAAGTACCCAAGAGTAACGCTAGACCGCGCCTCTTTAGCTCAGTGGTAGAGTACTGCTCTAATAAACCAGGTGTTGTAAGTTCCATCCTCACAGGACAATGATGAATTTTGGAAATCAGTTGCGCGTCGTGGCCGTATAGCAAACAGTATCTGTGATGACGAACAATTAGCGACCGGCGTTTATTTAAGAATTACTCTCAGATGTGATTAAGGCGAATGGCGCAGATAAAGCATTTGCCAAAGCGGTACAGCATAAAGTGGGACGAGGCAGTCTGAATTACATTTTATAGATGTATTTCTCACATATCTCAGAGCCTCTCGCGGTCGTCGTCGTCGTCGTCGTCGTCGTCGTCGCCGCCGCCGCCGCTTCTGCAGAAGTAGCAAATGGCCATCGTAGCAAATGCGGCGAGGGACGCCCTGCCTTCGATTCCGAATGCACAAAGTGTGTGGTCTTGTTTCTCAGTCTATATTTGGTCGGTCTCGTAAGAGGTTGAATGTAACGAATGGGTGGGAAAGAGCAAGGGGCAGCGGCTGTGTAGAACGAAAACACAAATCCTCCGGGGTGTGAGCGTTTCGAGATGAGTCGTATACATGTTATAGTTAGTCGTCAGTGACCGTGTGGCCTAATGGATAAGCCTCGGACTTCGGATCTGAAGATTACAGGTTCGAATGCTGTGACGCTCGTGTTTTTCCAGTTCTGAAAAAGAAACATACCGTTTTAATGTAGCAATTAAGCAGTACGAAACCGTCTGAATGTTGCTGTTGACCATTTTTTGCTTGGAGATGCTCTTGAGCTTGAAACACACACAACAAGACCGGTAGTAACTAGCGAAATGGTCGGCAGAGTGCCGACACCGCGAGTTTTGACTGGCACTTGCACATCTAAAACAACGTCGGAAAGTAACTCGTTCGGCTTTTGAGTCACATGAAGTATGTGTGTTAACTTTGACGCCACTAGCTCTGCATGTTGTCATGCAATTTCTTTACCTCTCAGAAATGATTATGACATAAAAGTGAAGTACGTGACGAGTGTGACGTTAGAAAAACATTAGGGAGCATGGAGAGATTCTGTATGGGACCACCCAACCCAAACGAGTACTGTGTGACGTGCTACCCGGCATGTATACACCGATTTAGCCGGCTTTCTCAGTCGGTAGAGCGTCAGTCTCTTAATCCCAGGGTCGTGGGTTCGACCCACACGCTGGGCGGAACGGAATTTTGTTCCGCTGCAGATGTAAATTACCGTTTTTCTGATTAACGAGATGTAATGGAAATAGCAACTTTAAACTTTGCCTACGTCTCTGTCAGTCGCAAGGAAACTGTATTTGAAGGTGAAGGTGATTTTGTAGACACGTGTGAAAGACATGTTCTGAAATGCAAGTGTTGTTGTTTGGAGAGCACATCGGTTACGTGTCAGATGTGTAGCCAAGCAGCAATGGGTCGCCATAGCTGCAAATATTATCCGGTAATATGAAGTGTTGTCAGCTGAAGTCTGATGATGCAGACGACTATAAGGACGAAGTACCCAAGAGTAACGCTAGGCCGCGCCTCTTTAGCTCAGTGGTAGAGTACTGCTCTAATACACCAGGTGTCGTAAGTTCCATCCTCACAGGAGAATGATGAATTTTGGAAATCAGTTGCGCGTCGTGGCAGTATAGCAAACAGTATCTGTGATGACGAACAATTTGCGACCGGCGTTTTTTTAAGAATTACTCTCAGATGTGATTAAGGCGAATGGCGCAGATAAAGAATTTGCCAAAGCGGTACAGCATAAAGTGGGACGAGGCAGTCTGAATTACATTTTATAGATGTATTTCTCACATATCTCAGAGCCTCTCGCGGTCGTCGTCGTCGTCGTCGTCGTCGTCGACGCCGCCGCCGCTTCTGCAGAAGTAGCAAATGGCCATCGTAGCAAATGCGGCGAGGGACGCCCTGCCTTCGATTCCGAATGCACAAAGTGTGTGGTCTTCTTTCTCAGTCTATATTTGGTCGGTCTCGTAAGAAGTTGAATGTAACGAATGGGTGGGAAAGAGCAAGGGGCAGCGGCTGTGTAGAACGAAAACACAAATCCTCCGTGGTGTGAGCGTTTCGAGATGAGTCGTATACATGTTATAGTTGGTCGTCAGTGACCGTGTGGCCTAATGGATAAGATTCGGACTTCGGATCTGCAGATTACAGGTTCGAATGCTGTGACGCTCGTGTTTTTCCAGTTCTGAAAAAGAAACATACCGTTTTAATGTAGCAATTAAGCAGTACAAAACCGTCTGAATGTTGCTGTTGACCATTTTTTGCTTGGAGATGCTCTTGAGCTTGAAACACACACA
Organism: Schistocerca gregaria; assembly: GCF_023897955.1. NCBI lineage: Eukaryota > Metazoa > Arthropoda > Insecta > Orthoptera > Acrididae > Schistocerca > Schistocerca gregaria. The sequence continues at coordinate 5,631,741 of NC_064926.1, forward strand.
ACTAGACCGGTGGTAACTAGCGAAATGGTCGGCAGAGTGCCGACACCGCGAGTTTTGACTGGCACTTGCACATCTAAAACAACGTCGGAAAGTAACTCGTTCGGCTTTTGAGTCACATAAAGTATGTGTCTTAACTTTGACACCACTAGCTCTGCATGTTGTCATGCAATTTCTTTACCTCTCAGAAATGATTATGACATAAAAGAGAAGTACGTGACGAGTGTGACGTTAGAAAAACGTTAGGGAGCATGGAGAGATTCTGTATGGGACCACCCAACTCAAACGAGTACTGTGTGACGTGCTACCCGACATGTATACAACGAGGAAGCCGGCTAGCTCAGTCGGTAGAGCGTCAGTCTCTTAATCCCAGGGTCGTGGGTTCGACCCACACGCTGGGCGGAACGGAATTTTGTTCCGCTGCAGATGTAAATTACCGTTTTTCTGATTAACGAGATGTAATGGAAATAGCAACTTTAAACTTTGCCTACGTCTCTGTCAGTCGCAAGGAAACTGTATTTGAAGGTGAAGGTGATTTTGTAGACACGTGTGAAAGACACGTTGTGAAATGCAAGTGTTGTTGTTTGGAGAGCACATCGGTTACGTGTCAGATGTGTAGCCAAGCAGCTATGGGTGGCCATAGCTGCAAATATTAGCCGGTAATATGAAGTGTTGTCAGCTGAAGTCTGATGATGCAGACGACCATTAGGACGAAGTACCCAAGAGTACCGCTAGGCCGCGCCTCTTTAGCTCAGTGGTAGAGTACTGCTCTTATAAACCAGGTGTCGTAAGTTCCATCCTCACAGGAGAATGATAAATTTTGGAAATCAGTTGCGCGACGTGGCCGTATAGCAAACAGTATCTGTGATGACGAACAATTAGCGACCGGCGTTTTTTTAAGAATTACTCTCAGATATGATTAAGGCGAATGGCGCAGATAAAGAATTTGCCAAAGCGGTACAGCATAAAGTGGGGCGAGGCAGTCTGAATTACATTTTATAGATGTATTTCTCACATATCTCAGAGCCTCTCGCGGTCGTCGTCGTCGTCGTCGACGTCGTCGTCGTCGCCGCCGCCGCTTCTGCAGAAGTAGCAAATGGCCATCGTAGCAAATGCGGCGAGGGACGCCCTGCCTTCGATTCCGAATGCACAAAGTGTGTGGTCTTGTTTCTCAGTCTATATTTGGTCGGTCTCGTAAGAGGTTGAATGTAACGATTGGGTGGGAAAGAGCAAGGGGCAGCGGCTGTGTAGAACGAAAACACAAATCCTCCGGGGTGTGAGCGTTTTGTGATGAGTCGTATACATGATTAGTTGGTCGTCAGTGACCGTGTGGCCTAATGGATAAGCCTCGGACTTCGGATCTGAAAATTGCAGGTTCGAATGCTGTCACGGTCGTGTTTTTCCAGCTCTGAAAAAGAAACATACCGTTTTAATGTAGCAATTAAGCAGTACGATACCGTCTGAATGTTGCTGTTGACCATTTTTTGCTTGGAGATGCTCTTGAGCTTGAAACACACACAACAAGACCGGTGGTAACTAGCGAAATGGTCGGCAGAGTGCCGACACCGCGAGTTTTGACTGGCACTTGCACATCTAAAACAACGTCGGAAAGTAACTCGTTCGGCTTTTGAGTCACATGAAGTATGTGTGTTAACTTTGACGCCACTAGCTCTGCATGTTGTCATGCAATTTCTTTACCTGTCAGAAATGATTATGACATAAAAGAGAAGTACGTGACCAGTGTGACGTTAGAAAAACATTAGGGAGCATGGAGAGATTCTGTATGGGACCACCCAACCCAAATGAGTACTGTGTGACGTGCTACCCGGCATATATACACCGAGGTAGCCGGCTATCTCAGTCGGTAGAGCGTCAGACTTTTAATCCCAGGGTCGTGGGTTCGAGCCACACGCTGGGCGGAACGGAATTTTGTTCCGCTGCAGATGTAAATTACCGTTTTTCTGATTAACGAGATGTAATGGAAATAGCAACTTTAAACTTTGCCTACGTCTCTGTCAGTCGCAAGGAAACTGTATTTGAAGGTGAAGGTGATTTTGTAGACACGTGTGAAAGACATGTTCTGAAATGCAAGTGTTGTTGTTTGGAGAGCACATCGGTTACGTGTCAGATGTGTAGCCAAGCAGCAATGGGTCGCCATAGCTGCAAATATTAGCCGGTAATATGAAGTGTTGTCAGCTGAAGTCTGATGATGCAGACGACCATAAGGACGAAGTACCCATGAGTACCGCTAGGCCGCGCCTCTTTAGCTCAGTGGTAGAGTACTGCTCTAATAAACCAGGTGTCGTAAGTTCCATCCTCACAGGAGAATGATAAATTTTGGAAATCAGTTGCGCGTCGTGGCCGTATAGCAAACAGTATCTGTGATGACGAACAATTAGCGACCGGCGTTTTCTAAGAATAACTCTCAGATGTGATTAAGGCGAATGGCGCAGATAAAGAATTTGCCAAAGCGGTACAGCATAAAGTGGGACGAGGCAGTCTGAATTACATTTTATAGATGTATTTCTCACATATCTCAGAGCGTGTCGCGGTCGTCGTCGCCGCCGCAGCCGCTTCTGCAGAAGTAGCAAATGGCCATCGTAGCAAATGCGGCGATGGACGCCCTGCCTTCGATTACGAATGCACAAAGTGTGTGGTCTTGTTTCTCAGTCTATATTTGGTCGGTCTCGTAAGAGGTTGAATGTAACGAATGGGTGGGAAAGAGCAAGGGGCAGCGGCTGTGTAGAACGAAAACGCAAATCCTCAGGGGTGTGAGCGTTTCGAGATGAGTCGTATACATGTTATAGTTGGTCGTCAGTGACCGTGTGGCCTAATGGATAAGTCTCGGACTTCGGGTCTGAAGATTACAGGTTCGAATGCTGTCACGGTCGTGTTTTTCCAGTTCTGAAAAAGAAACATACCGTTTTAATGTAGCAATTAAGCAGTACGAAACCGTCTGAATGTTGCTGTTGACCATTTTTTGCTTGGAGATGCTCTTGAGCTTGAAACACACACAACAAGACCGGTGGTAATTAGCGAAATGGTCGGCAGAGTGCCGACACCGCGAGTTTTGACTGGCACTTGCACATCTAAAACAACGTCGGAAAGTAACTCGTTCGGCTTTTGAGTCACATGAAGTATGTGTGTTAACTTTGACGCCACTAGCTCTGCATGTTGTCATGCCATTTCTTTACCTCTCAGAAATTATTATGACATAAAAGAGAAGTACGTGACAAGTGTGACGTTAGAAAAACATTAGGGAGCATGGAGAGATTCTGTATGGGACCACCCAACCCAAACGAATACAGTGTGACGTGCTACCCGACATGTATACAACGAGGTAGCCGGCTAGCTCAGTCGGTAGAGCGTCAGACTCTTAATCCCAGGGTCGTGGGTTCGAGCCACACGCTGGGCGGAACGGAATTTTGTTCCGCTGCAGATGTAAATTACCGTTTTTCTGATTAACGAGATGTAATGGAAATAGCAACTTTAAACTTTGCCTACGTCTCTGTCAGTCGCAAGGAAACTGTATTTGAAGGTGAAGGTGATTTTGTAGACACGTGTGAAAGACATGTTCTGAAATGCAAGTGTTGTTGTTTGGAGAGCACATCGGTTACGTGTCAGATGTGTAGCCAAGCAGCAATGGGTCGCCATAGCTGCAAATATTAGCCGGTAATATGAAGTGTTGTCAGCTGAAGTCTGATGATGCAGACGACCATAAGGACGAAGTACCCATGAGTACCGCTAGGCCGCGCCTCTTTAGCTCAGTGGTAGAGTACTGCTCTAATAAACCAGGTGTCGTAAGTTCCATCCTCACAGGACAATGATGAATTTTGGAAATCAGTTGCGCGTCGTGGCCGTATAGCAAACAGTATCTGTGATGACGAACAATTAGCGACCGGCGTTTATTTAAGAATTACTCTCAGATGTGATTAAGGCGAATGGCGCAGATAAAGCATTTGCCAAAGCGGTACAGCATAAAGTGGGACGAGGCAGTCTGAATTACATTTTATAGATGTATTTCTCACATATCTCAGAGCCTCTCGCGGTCGTCGTCGTCGTCGTCGTCGTCGTCGCCGCCGCCGCCGCTTCTGCAGAAGTAGCAAATGGCCATCGTAGCAAATGCGGCGAGGGACGCCCTGCCTTCGATTCCGAATGCACAAAGTGTGTGGTCTTGTTTCTCAGTCTATATTTGGTCGGTCTCGTAAGAGGTTGAATGTAACGAATGGGTGGGAAAGAGCAAGGGGCAGCGGCTGTGTAGAACGAAAACACAAATCCTCCGGGGTGTGAGCGTTTCGAGATGAGTCGTATACATGTTATAGTTAGTCGTCAGTGACCGTGTGGCCTAATGGATAAGCCTCGGACTTCGGATCTGAAGATTACAGGTTCGAATGCTGTGACGCTCGTGTTTTTCCAGTTCTGAAAAAGAAACATACCGTTTTAATGTAGCAATTAAGCAGTACGAAACCGTCTGAATGTTGCTGTTGACCATTTTTTGCTTGGAGATGCTCTTGAGCTTGAAACACACACAACAAGACCGGTAGTAACTAGCGAAATGGTCGGCAGAGTGCCGACACCGCGAGTTTTGACTGGCACTTGCACATCTAAAACAACGTCGGAAAGTAACTCGTTCGGCTTTTGAGTCACATGAAGTATGTGTGTTAACTTTGACGCCACTAGCTCTGCATGTTGTCATGCAATTTCTTTACCTCTCAGAAATGATTATGACATAAAAGTGAAGTACGTGACGAGTGTGACGTTAGAAAAACATTAGGGAGCATGGAGAGATTCTGTATGGGACCACCCAACCCAAACGAGTACTGTGTGACGTGCTACCCGGCATGTATACACCGATTTAGCCGGCTTTCTCAGTCGGTAGAGCGTCAGTCTCTTAATCCCAGGGTCGTGGGTTCGACCCACACGCTGGGCGGAACGGAATTTTGTTCCGCTGCAGATGTAAATTACCGTTTTTCTGATTAACGAGATGTAATGGAAATAGCAACTTTACACTTCGCCTACGTCTCTGTCAGTCGCAAGGAATCTGTATTTGAAGGTGAAGGTGATTTTGTAGACATGTGTGAAAGACATGTTCTGAAATGCAAGTGTTGCTGTTTGGAGAGCACATCGGTAAGGTGTCAGATGTGTAGCCAATCAGTAATGGGTCGCCATAGCTGCAAATATTAGCCGGTAATATGAAGTGTTGTTAGCTGAAGTCTGATGATGCAGACGACCGTAAGGACGAAGTACCCAACAGAACCGCAAGGCCATGCCTCTTTAGCTCAGTGGTAGAGTACTGCTCTAATAAACTAGGTGTCGTAAGTTCCAACCTCACAGGAGAAAAATGAATTTTGGAAATCAGTTGCGCTTCGTGGACGTATAGCAAACAGTATCTGTGATGACGAACAATTAGCGACCGGCGTTTTTTTAAGAATTACTCTCAGATATGATTAAGGCGAATGGCTCAGATAAAGCATTTGCCAAAGCGGTACAGCATAAGGTGGGACGAGGCAGTCTGAATTACATTTTATAGATGTATTTCTCACATATCTCAGAGCCTCTCGCGGTCGTCGTCGTCGTCGTCGACGCCGCCGCCGCTTCTGCAGAAGTAGCAAATGGCCATCGTAGCAAATGCGGCGAGGGACGCCCTGCCTTCGATTCCGAATGCACAAAGTGTGTGGTCTTCTTTCTCAGTCTATATTTGGTCGGTCTCGTAAGAAGTTGAATGTAACGAATGGGTGGGAAAGAGCAAGGGGCAGCGGCTGTGTAGAACGAAAACACAAATCCTCCGTGGTGTGAGCGTTTCGAGATGAGTCGTATACATGTTATAGTTGGTCGTCAGTGACCGTGTGGCCTAATGGATAAGATTCGGACTTCGGATCTGCAGATTACAGGTTCGAATGCTGTGACGCTCGTGTTTTTCCAGTTCTGAAAAAGAAACATACCGTTTTAATGTAGCAATTAAGCAGTACAAAACCGTCTGAATGTTGCTGTTGACCATTTTTTGCTTGGAGATGCTCTTGAGCTTGAAACACACACAACTAGACCGGTGGTAACTAGCGAAATGGTCGGCAGAGTGCCGACACCGCGAGTTTTGACTGGCACTTGCACATCTAAAACAACGTCGGAAAGTAACTCGTTCGGCTTTTGAGTCACATGAAGTATGTGTGTTAACTTTGACGCCACTAGCTCTGCATGTTGTCATGCAATTTCTTTACCTCTCAGAAATGATTATGACATAAAAGTGAAGTACGTGACGAGTGTGACGTTAGAAAAACATTAGGGAGCATGGAGAGATTTTGTATGGGACCACCCAACCCAAACGAGTACTGTGTGACGTGCTACCCGGCATGTATACACCGATTTAGCCGGCTTTCTCAGTCGGTAGAGCGACAGACTTTTAATCCCAGGGTCGTGGGTTCGAGCCACACGCTGGGCGGAACGGAATTTTCTTCCGCTGCAGATGTAAATTACCGTTTTTCTGATTAACGAGATGTAATGGAAATAGCAACTTTAAACTTTGCCTACGTCTCTGTCAGTCGCAAGGAAACTGTATTTGAAGGTGAAGGTGATTTTGTAGACACGTGTGAAAGACATGTTCTGAAATGCAAGTGTTGTTGTTTGGAGAGCACATCGGTTACGTGTCAGATGTGTAGCCAAGCAGCAATGGGTCGCCATAGCTGCAAATATTATCCGGTAATATGAAGTGTTGTCAGCTGAAGTCTGATGATGCAGACGACCATAAGGACGAAATACCCAAGAGTAACGCTAGGCCGCGCCTCTTTAGCTCAGTGGTAGAATACTGCTCTAATAAACCAGGTGTCGTAAGTTCCATCCTCACAGGAGGATGATGAATTTTGGAAATCAGTTGCGCGTCGTGGTCGTATAGCAAACAGTATCTGTGATGACGAACAATTAGCGACCGGCGTTTTTTTAAGAATTACTCTGATGTGATCAAGGCGACTGGCGCAGATAAAGAATTTGCCAAAGCGGTACAGCATAAAGTGGGACGAGGCAGTCTGAATTACATTTTATAGATGTATTTCTCACATATCTCAGAGCCTCTCGCGGTCGTCGTCGTCGTCGTCGACGTCGTCGTCGACGCCGCCGCCGCTTCTGCAGAAGTAGCAAATGGCCATCGTAGCAAATGCGGCGAGGGACGCCCTGCCTTCGATTCCGAATGCACAAAGTGTGTGGTCTTGTTTCTCAGTCTATATTTGGTCGGTCTCGTAAGAAGTTGAATGTAACGAATGGGTGGGAAAGAGCAAGGGGCAGCGGCTGTGTAGAACGAAAACACAAATCCTCCGGGGTGTGAGCGTTTCGAGATGAGTCGTATACATGTTATAGTTGGTCGTCAGTGACCGTGTGGCCTAATGGATAAGCCTCGGACTTCGGATCTGAAGATTACAGGTTCGAATGCTGTGACGCTCGTGTTTTTCCAGTTCTGAAAAAGAAACATACCGTTTTAATGTAGCAATTAAGCAGTACGAAACCGTCTGAATGTTGCTGTTGACCATTTTTTGCTTGGAGATGCTCTTGAGCTTGAAACACACACAACTAGACCGGTGGTAACCAGCGAAATGGTCGGCAGAGTGCCGACACCGCGAGTTTTGACTGGCTCTTGCACATCTAAAACAACGTCGGAAAGTAACTCGTTCGGCTTTTGAGTCACATAAAGTATGTGTCTTAACTTTGACACCACTAGCTCTGCATGTTGTCATGCAATTTCTTTACCTCTCAGAAATGATTATGACATAAAAGAGAAGTACGTGACGAGTGTGACGTTAGAAAAACGTTAGGGAGCATGGAGAGATTCTGTATGGGACCACCCAACTCAAACGAGTACTGTGTGACGTGCTACCCGACATGTATACAACGAGGAAGCCGGCTAGCTCAGTCGGTAGAGCGTCAGTCTCTTAATCCCAGGGTCGTGGGTTCGACCCACACGCTGGGCGGAACGGAATTTTGTTCCGCTGCAGATGTAAATTACCGTTTTTCTGATTAACGAGATGTAATGGAAATAGCAACTTTAAACTTTGCCTACGTCTCTGTCAGTCGCAAGGAAACTGTATTTGAAGGTGAAGGTGATTTTGTAGACACGTGTGAAAGACACGTTCTGAAATGCAAGTGTTGTTGTTTGGAGAGCACATCGGTTACGTGTCAGATGTGTAGCCAAGCAGCTATGGGTGGCCATAGCTGCAAATATTAGCCGGTAATATGAAGTGTTGTCAGCTGAAGTCTGATGATGCAGACGACCATTAGGACGAAGTACCCAAGAGTACCGCTAGGCCGCGCCTCTTTAGCTCAGTGGTAGAGTACTGCTCTTATAAACCAGGTGTCGTAAGTTCCATCCTCACAGGAGAATGATAAATTTTGGAAATCAGTTGCGCGACGTGGCCGTATAGCAAACAGTATCTGTGATGACGAACAATTAGCGACCGGCGTTTTTTTAAGAATTACTCTCAGATATGATTAAGGCGAATGGCGCAGATAAAGAATTTGCCAAAGCGGTACAGCATAAAGTGGGGCGAGGCAGTCTGAATTACATTTTATAGATGTATTTCTCACATATCTCAGAGCCTCTCGCGGTCGTCGTCGTCGTCGTCGACGTCGTCGTCGTCGCCGCCGCCGCTTCTGCAGAAGTAGCAAATGGCCATCGTAGCAAATGCGGCGAGGGACGCCCTGCCTTCGATTCCGAATGCACAAAGTGTGTGGTCTTGTTTCTCAGTCTATATTTGGTCGGTCTCGTAAGAGGTTGAATGTAACGATTGGGTGGGAAAGAGCAAGGGGCAGCGGCTGTGTAGAACGAAAACACAAATCCTCCGGGGTGTGAGCGTTTTGAGATGAGTCGTATACATGATTAGTTGGTCGTCAGTGACCGTGTGGCCTAATGGATAAGCCTCGGACTTCGGATCTGAAAATTGCAGGTTCGAATGCTGTCACGGTCGTGTTTTTCCAGCTCTGAAAAAGAAACATACCGTTTTAATGTAGCAATTAAGCAGTACGATACCGTCTGAATGTTGCTGTTGACCATTTTTTGCTTGGAGATGCTCTTGAGCTTGAAACACACACAACAAGACCGGTGGTAACTAGCGAAATGGTCGGCAGAGTGCCGACACCGCGAGTTTTGACTGGCACTTGCACATCTAAAACAACGTCGGAAAGTAACTCGTTCGGCTTTTGAGTCACATGAAGTATGTGTGTTAACTTTGACGCCACTAGCTCTGCATGTTGTCATGCAATTTCTTTACCTGTCAGAAATGATTATGACATAAAAGAGAAGTACGTGACCAGTGTGACGTTAGAAAAACATTAGGGAGCATGGAGAGATTCTGTATGGGACCACCCAACCCAAATGAGTACTGTGTGACGTGCTACCCGGCATATATACACCGAGGTAGCCGGCTATCTCAGTCGGTAGAGCGTCAGACTTTTAATCCCAGGGTCGTGGGTTCGAGCCACACGCTGGGCGGAACGGAATTTTGTTCCGCTGCAGATGTAAATTACCGTTTTTCTGATTAACGAGATGTAATGGAAATAGCAACTTTAAACTTTGCCTACGTCTCTGTCAGTCGCAAGGAAACTGTATTTGAAGGTGAAGGTGATTTTGTAGACACGTGTGAAAGACATGTTCTGAAATGCAAGTGTTGTTGTTTGGAGAGCACATCGGTTACGTGTCAGATGTGTAGCCAAGCAGCAATGGGTCGCCATAGCTGCAAATATTAGCCGGTAATATGAAGTGTTGTCAGCTGAAGTCTGATGATGCAGACGACCATAAGGACGAAGTACCCATGAGTACCGCTAGGCCGCGCCTCTTTACCTCAGTGGTAGAGTACTGCTCTAATAAACCACGTGTCGTAAGTTCCATCCTCACAGGAGAATGATAAATTTTGGAAATCAGTTGCGCGTCGTGGCCGTATAGCAAACAGTATCTGTGATGACGAACAATTAGCGACCGGCGTTTTCTAAGAATAACTCTCAGATGTGATTAAGGCGAATGGCGCAGATAAAGAATTTGCCAAAGCGGTACAGCATAAAGTGGGACGAGGCAGTCTGAATTACATTTTATAGATGTATTTCTCACATATCTCAGAGCGTGTCGCGGTCGTCGTCGCCGCCGCAGCCGCTTCTGCAGAAGTAGCAAATGGCCATCGTAGCAAATGCGGCGATGGACGCCCTGCCTTCGATTACGAATGCACAAAGTGTGTGGTCTTGTTTCTCAGTCTATATTTGGTCGGTCTCGTAAGAGGTTGAATGTAACGAATGGGTGGGAAAGAGCAAGGGGCAGCGGCTGTGTAGAACGAAAACGCAAATCCTCAGGGGTGTGAGCGTTTCGAGATGAGTCGTATACATGTTATAGTTGGTCGTCAGTGACCGTGTGGCCTAATGGATAAGTCTCGGACTTCGGGTCTGAAGATTACAGGTTCGAATGCTGTCACGGTCGTGTTTTTCCAGTTCTGAAAAAGAAACATACCGTTTTAATGTAGCAATTAAGCAGTACGAAACCGTCTGAATGTTGCTGTTGACCATTTTTTGCTTGGAGATGCTCTTGAGCTTGAAACACACACAACAAGACCGGTGGTAATTAGCGAAATGGTCGGCAGAGTGCCGACACCGCGAGTTTTGACTGGCACTTGCACATCTAAAACAACGTCGGAAAGTAACTCGTTCGGCTTTTGAGTCACATGAAGTATGTGTGTTAACTTTGACGCCACTAGCTCTGCATGTTGTCATGCCATTTCTTTACCTCTCAGAAATTATTATGACATAAAAGAGAAGTACGTGACAAGTGTGACGTTAGAAAAACATTAGGGAGCATGGAGAGATTCTGTATGGGACCACCCAACCCAAACGAATACAGTGTGACGTGCTACCCGACATGTATACAACGAGGTAGCCGGCTAGCTCAGTCGGTAGAGCGTCAGACTCTTAATCCCAGGGTCGTGGGTTCGAGCCACACGCTGGGCGGAACGGAATTTTGTTCCGCTGCAGATGTAAATTACCGTTTTTCTGATTAACGAGATGTAATGGAAATAGCAACTTTAAACTTTGCCTACGTCTCTGTCAGTCACAAGGAAACTGTATTTGAATGTGAAGGTGATTTTGTAGACACGTATGAAAGACATGTTCTGAAATGCAAGTGTTGTTGTTTGGAGAGCACATCGGTTAAGTGTCAGATGTGTAGCCAAGCAGTAATGGGTCGCCATAGCTGCAAATATTAGCCGCTAATATGAAGTGTTGTCAGCTGAAGTCTGATGATGCAGACGACCGTAAGGACGAAGTACCCATGAGTACCGCTAGGCCGCGCCTCTTTAGCTCAGTGGTAGAGTACTGCTCTAATAAACCAGGTGTCGTAAGTTCCATCCTCACAGGAGAATGATGAATTTTGGAAATCAGTTGCGCGTCGTGGCCGTATAAAAACAGTATCTGTGATGACGAAAAATTAGCGACCGGCGTTTTCTAAGAATTGCTCTCAGATGTGATTAAGGCGAATGGCGCAGATAAAGAATTTGCCAAAGCGGTACAGCATAAAGTGGGACGAGGCAGTCTGAATTACATTTTATAGATGTATTTCTCACATATCTCAGAGCCTCTCGCGGTCGTCGTCGCCGCCGCAGCCGCTTCTGCAGAAGTAGCAAATGGCCATCGTAGCAAATGCGGCGATGGACGCCCTGCCTTCGATTACGAATGCACAAAGTGTGTGGTCTTGTTTCACAGTCTATATTTGGTCGGTCTCGTAAGAGGTTGAATGTAACGAATGGGTGGGAAAGAGCAAGGGGCAGCGGCTGTGTAGAACGAAAACACAAATCCTCCGGGGTGTGAGCGTTTTGAGATGAGTCGTATACATGTTATAGTTGGTCGTCAGTGACCGTGTGGCCTAATGGATAAGCCTCGGACTTCGGATCTGAAAATTGCAGGTTCGAATGCTATCACGGTCGTGTTTTTCCAGTTCTGAAAAAGAAACATACCGTTTTAATGTAGCAATTAAGCAGTACGATACCGTCTGAATGTTGCTGATGACCATTTTTTGCTTGGAGATGCTCTTGAGCTTGAAACACACACAACAAGACCGGTGGTAACTAGCGAAATGGTCGGCAGAGTGCCGACACCGCGAGTTTTGACTGGCACTTGCACATCTAAAACAACGTCGGAAAGTAACTCGTTCGGCTTTTGAGTCACATGAAGTATGTGTGTTAACTTTGACGCCACTAGCTCTGCATGTTGTCATGCAATTTCTTTACCTCTCAGAAATGATTATGACATAAAAGAGAAGTACGTGACGAGTGTGACGTTAGAAAAACATTAGGGAGCATGGAGAGATTCTGTATGGGACCACCCAACCCAAATGAGTACTGTGTGACGTGCTACCCGGCATATATACACCGAGGTAGCCGGCTATCTCAGTCGGTAGAGCGTCAGACTTTTAATCCCAGGGTCGTGGGTTCGAGCCACACGCTGGGCGGAACGAAATTTTGTTCCGCTGCAGATGTAAATTACCGTTTTTCTGATTAACGAGATGTAATGGAAATAGCAACTTTAAACTTTGCCTACGTCTCTGTCAGTCGCAAGGAAACTGTATTTGAAGGTGAAGGTGATTTTGTAGACACGTGTGAAAGACATGTTCTGAAATGCAAGTGTTGTTGTTTGGAGAGCACATCGGTTACGTGTCAGATGTGTAGCCAAGCAGCAATGGGTCGCCATAGCTGCAAATATTATCCGGTAATATGAAGTGTTGTCAGCTGAAGTCTGATGATGCAGACGACCATAAGGACGAAGTACCCATGAGTACCGCTAGGCCGCGCCTCTTTAGCTCAGTGGTAGAGTACTGCTCTAATAAACCAGGTGTCGTAAGTTCCATCCTCACAGGAGAATGATGAATTTTGGAAATCAGTTGCGCGTCGTGGCCGTATAGCAAACAGTATCTGTGATGACGAACAATTAGCGACCGGCGTTTTCTAAGAATTACTCTCAGATGTGATTAAGGCGAATGGCGCAGATAAAGAATTTGCCAAAGCGGTACAGCATAAAGTGGGACGAGGCAGTCTGAATTACATTTTATAGATGTATTTCTCACATATCTCAGAGCCTCTCGCGGTCGTCGTCGCCGCAGCCGCTTCTGCAGAAGTAGCAAATGGCCATCGTAGCAAATGCGGCGATTGACGCCCTGCCTTCGATTCCGAATGCACAAAGTGTGTGGTCTTGTTTCACAGTCTATATATGATCGGTCTCGTAAGAGGTTGAATGTAACGAATGGGTGGGAAAGAGCAAGGGGCAGCGGCTGTGTAGAACGAAAACGCAAATTCTCGTGGGTGTGAGCGTTTCTAGATGAGTCGTATACATGTTATAGTTGCTCGTCAGTGACCGTGTGGCCTAATGGATAAGCCTCGGACTTCGGATCTGAAGATTATAGGTTCGAATGCTGTCACGCTCGTGTTTTTCCAGTTCTGAAAAAGAAACATACCGTTTTAATGTAGCAATTCAGCAGTACGAAACCGTCTGAATGTTGCTGTTGACCATTTTTTGCTTGGAAATGCTCTTGAGCTTGAAACACACACAACAAGACCGGTGTTAACTAGCGAAATGGTCGGCAGAGTGCCGACACCTCCGAGTTTTGACTGGCAGTTGCACATCTAAAACAACGTCGGAAAGTAACTCGTTCGGCTTTTGAGTCACATAAAGTATGTGTGTTAATTTTGACACCACTAGCTCTGCATGCTGTCATGCAATTTCTTTACCTCTCAGAAATGATTATGACATAAAAGTGAAGTACGTGACGAGTGTGACGTTAGGAAAACATTAGGCAGCATGGAGAGATTCTGTATGGGACCACCCAACCCAAACGAGTACCGTGTGACGTGCTATCAGGCAGGTATTCACCGAAGTAGCCGGCTAGCTCAGTCGGTAGAGCGACAGACTCTTAATCCTAGGGTCGTGGGTTCGAGCCACACGCTGGGCTGAATGGAATTTTGTTCCGCTCCAGATGTAAATTACCGTTTTTCTGATTAAGTAGATGTAATGGAAATAGCAACTTTAAACTTTGCCTACGCCTCTGTCAGTCACAAGGAAACTGTATTTGAATGTGAAGGTGATTTTGTAGACATGTGTGGAAGACATGTTCTGAAATGCAAAGTGTTGTTGTTTGGAGTTCACATCGGTTACGTGTCACATGTGTAGCCAAGCAGTAATGGGTCGCCATAGCTGCAAATATTAGCCGGTAATATGAAGTGTTGTCAGCTGAAGTCTGATAATGCAGACGACCATAAGGATGAAGTATCCAAGAGTACCGCTAGGCCGCGCGTGTTTAGCTCAGTGGTAGAGCACTGCTGTAATAAACCAGGCGTCGTAAGTTCCATCCTCACAAGGGAAAGCTGAATTTTGGAAATCAGTTGCACGTCGTGGCAGTATAGCAAACAGTATCTGTGATGACGAACAATTAGCGACAGGAGTTTTTTTTAAAAATTACTCTCAGATGTGATTAAGGCGAATGGCGCAGACAAAGCATTTGCCAAAGCGGTACAGCATAATTTGGGACGAGGCAGTCTGAATTACATTTTATATATGTATTTCTCACCTACCTCAGAGACTCTCGCGGTCGTCGACGTCGACGTCGTCGTCGTCGTCGTCGTCGTCGTCGTCGTCGTCGTCGCCGCCGCCGCTTCTGCAGAAGTAGCAAATGGCCATCGTAGCAAATGCGGCGATTGACGCCCTGCCTTCGATTCCGAATGCACAAAGTGTGTGGTCTTGTTTCTCAGTCTATATTTGGTCTGTCTCGTAAGAGGTTGAATGTAACGAATGGGTGGGAAAGAGCAAGGGACAGCGGCTTTGTAAAACGAAAACACAAATCCTCAGGGGTGTGAGCGTTTCGAGATGAGTCGTATACAGGTTATAGTTGGTCTTCAGTGACCGTGTGGCCTAATGGATAAGCGTCGGACTTCAGATCTGATGATTACAGGTTCGAATGTTGTCACGCTCGTTTTTTTCCAGTTCTGAAAAAGAAACATACCTTTTTAATGTAGCAATTGAGCAGTACGAAACCGTCTGAATGTTGCTGTTGACCATTTTTTGCTTGGAAATGCTCTTGAGCTTGAAACACACACAACAAGACCGGCGGTAACTAGCGAAATGGCCGGCAGAGTGCCGATACTGCGAGTTTTGACTGGCACTTGCACATCCAAAACAACGTCGGAAAGTAACTCGTTAGGCTTTTGAGTCACATGAAGTATGTGTGTTAACTTTGACGCCACTAGCTCTGCATGTTGTCATGCAATTTCTTTACCTCTCAGAAATGATTATGACATAAAAGTGAAGTACGTGACGAGTGTGACGTTAGAAAAACATTAGGCAGCATGGAGAGATTCTGTATGGGACCACCCAACCCAAACGAGTACTGTGTGACGTGCTACCCGGAATGAATACAGCGAGGTACCCTGCCAGCTCAGTCGGTAGAGCGACAGATTCTTAATCACAGGGTCGTGGGTTCGAGCCACACACTGGGCGGTACGGAATTTTGTTCCGCTGCACATGTCAATTACCGTTTTTCTGATTAACGAGATGTAATGGAAATAGCAACTTTAAACTTTGCCTACGTCTCTGTCAGTCGCAAGGAAACTGTATTTGAAGGTGAAGGTGATTTTGTAGACGCGTGTGAAAGACATGTTCTGAAATGCAAGTGTTGTTGTTTGGGGAGCACATCGGTTACGTGTCAGATGTGTAGCCAAGCAGCAATGGGTCGCCATAGCTGCAAATATTAGCCGGTAATATGAAGTGTTGTCAGCTGAAGTCTGATGATGCAGACGACCGTAAGGACGAAGTACCCAAGAGTACCGCTTGGCCGCGCCTCTTTAGCACAGTGGTAGAGTACTGCTCTAATAAACCAGGTGTCGTAAGTTCCATCCTCACAGGAGAGTGAAGAATTTTGGAAATCAGTTGCGCGTCGTGGCCGTATAGCAAACAGTATCTGTGATGACGAACAATTAGCGACCGGCGTTCTCATAAGAATTACTCTCAGATGTGATTAAGGCGAATTCCGCAGATAAAGAATTTGCCAAAGCGGTACAGCATAAAGTCTGACGAGGCAGTCTGAATTACATTTTATAGATGTATTTCTCACATATCTCAGAGCCACTCGCGGTCGTCGTCGTCGTCGTCGTCGTCGTCGCCGCCGCCGCCGCTTCTGCAGTAGTAGCAAATGGCCATCGTAGCAAATGCGGCGAGGGACGCCCTGCCTTCGATTCCGAATGCACGAAGTGTGTGGTCTTGTTTCTCAGTCTATATTTGGTCGGTCTCGTAAGAGGTTGAATGTAACGAATGGGTGGGAAAGAGCAAGGGGCAGCGGCTGTGTAGAACGAAAACACAAATCCTCAGGGGTGTGAGCGTGTCGAGATGAGTCGTATACAGGTTATAGTTGGTCGTCAGTGACCGTGTGGCCTAATGGATAAGCGTCGGACTTCGGATCTGAAGATTACAGGTTTGAATGCTGCAACGCCCGTGTTTTTTCAGTTCTGAAAAAGAAACATACCGTTTTAATGTAGCAATTAAGCAGTACGAAACCGTCTGAATGTTGCTGTTGACCATTTTTTGCTTGGAGATGCTCTTGAGCTTGAAACACACACAACAAGACCGGTGGTAACTAGCGAAATGGCCGGCAGAGTGCCGACACCGCGAGTTTTGACTGGCACTTGCACATCTAAAACAACGTCGGAAAGTAACTCGTTTGGCTTTTGAGTCACATGAAGTATGTGTGTTAACTTTGACGCCACTAGCTCTGCATGTTGTCATGCCATTTCTTTACCTCTCAGAAATTATTATGACCTAAAAGTGAAGTACGTGACGAGTGTGACGTTAGAAAAACATTAGGGAGCGTGGAGAGATTCTGTATGGGACCACCCAACCCAAACGAGTACTGTGTGACGTGCTACCCGGAATGTATACACCGAGGTAGCCAGCTAGCTTAGTCGGTAGAGCGTCAGACACTTAATCCCATGGTCGTGGGTTCCAGCCACACGCTGGGTGGAACGGAATTTTGTTCCGCTGCACTTGTCAATTACCGTTTTTCTGATTTACGAGATGTAATGGAAATAGCAACATTAAACTTGGCCTACGTCTCTGTCAGTTGCAAGGAAACTGTATTTGAAGGTAAAGGTGATTTTGTAGACACGTGTGAAAGACGTGTTCTGAAATGCAAGTGTTGTTATTTGGAGAGCACATCGGTTACGTGTCAGATGTGTAGCCAAGCAGCAATGGGTCGCCATAGCTGCAAATATTAGCCGGTAATATGAAGTGTTGTCAGCTGAAGTCTGATGATGCAGACGACCATAAGGACGAAGTACCCAAGATTACCGCTAGGCCGCGCCTCTTTAGCTCAGTGGCCAGTTGCGAGTCAGCCGCCGAGCGGGACGGACGTGTGGCGGAGCTGGACGTCTGGCTGTAGTAAACACAGGCTGAGTCGCTGCGTTTGAGGTTAGTGGTGCTGCTAAGCTGCTATTCGTGTTGCACTTGTATTCATGAAGTTCTAGAATGAATAGGTCGAATTATTTGAGGAAAGACACAATCAAGTTTACTTTCGATCGAAATTTCGTTCGACCTAAAGCATTTGAAATTAAAGCATGGTTTATCGAAAAAGTATTGATTAACGGTGATGATGTTGTCGGGGTTTATCTCTCGTTTGTGACAACTGCTGTGTATCTGAAGATGAAAAGTCCAGAATTATGTAGTTCCATTGTGGATCGTTGCGGAGGTAGCGTGAAGTTTAATCATTCTGATGGGAATGTGAGTGACGTTGCTGTTAGTCATGCTGGGTACGGGATTCGTACGATCAGAGTGTTTGAGCTCCCTTTTGAAATTCCGCCCGAAGAACTTAATGTTGCCCTTAGGCCTTATGGCAGAATTATTTCCAATGTGGCAGAAAGGTGGTCTGAAGCTCATATGTTTCCTGTCTTGAACGGCGTAAGGCAAATTAAGATTGAATTACAGAAGCATGTCCCCTCTTATCTTAATATTTGTGGGTATCGTGCTTTGATTATCTATGATGGGCAACCGCGGACTTGCGCTTTATGCAATTCCACGGAACATATTCGTGCAGAATGTTCACGGAGGCGTGTCCCGCAGTTACCGCGTGACGAGATGCCGAGTTCCGGCCCTGTTGTTGGTATGAAGTATTCATACGCTGCCGCTGCTGACTTCCGCAGCCGAGGCGAGTCGGTGCCGCCTGTGCGCGGGGAGCCTGCTGCCTCGCGGGCGGTTGTCGATGATACTCCGGCTTCAAGCTCTAGATTTGCGGATGGTCTGCCGATCAGCTCCGCGCCCCTCGAATCTATGCCGACGCCAACTTTTTCCAACTCTCCCACTGTGGTTGCTCGTTCTTCCGCGGACTCGGCCGAAGATCCCCAAATACCCGCAACGGAGGTTTCCTTGCGTCGTCAGGATTCCCACCAACGTGAGGATATTGCCACTAGCTTCCGAGGAGTGGACGCTTCAGGCATCCACTCTGCGGGAACTATGAACGAAGATAGCAATCTGGACATTGGTTTCACGTTGGCGGCCACAGAAGACACTTGCGTCAAGGAAACCACAACGAGCGATAGTGTAGAATTGGAGACTGGGTTGCTACCAGTGGGAGCCATGGAAAAAGATGCGCCTCCTTCTGCCGTTGTGGAATGCGATACGCGGACTTTTGTCCGAAAAAAGGAACAGGCGACGTCAGACGTATCATCCGGTACTTCTCCTGACAGGTCACAAACTTCATCTCCTGCTAGATCGCCGAAGAGATCTTCGAAGAAAGGCAAGAAGAGGACGTTGGCACACAAAGCAGCAGAGAGTTTAGCTCCTGCATTGCGGGAAAAGTTAAAACATTTAAGGGATAATGAACGACTACGAGAACAATGCCCAGTAGCACGAGTTAACGAGTGTACTGAAGCGGAGATGAGTCGTGCCGATGCAGATGATCTTCAACAACAACCTCGCGCACCGCTTGGCGTCGCAGGTTTGCAGACCGGCACTACTATGGATTTAGACCGAACTGTCTCAGGAAAAGGACTTGATTGGGCCGATGCCCAAGAAGATCGCACCGACCACGGAATGGAGATGGACCTGACACATGCTAGTGGCATTTAATTTTTTTTTTTTAATGTCTATTTTTCTTTCTGACAGACAGAATGGAATGGTGCAGACGCGACTCTGCATGGGGTATACTTCATTAGCCAATTTCTTTTACCTACACCTATGCCAACGGAACTGACATATAATGTGACCACGATCAATATAAATCGGATTCGCAGTGAAACGAAAGTCGCTTCTTTAAAAGATTTCCTTTACCAGTCGGATACTGATATAGCCCTCCTACAGGAATTTAATGTCCACAACTTTTATGTCCCAGGTTTTCAAGAGATTTTAAATATTGCACCGGAAGCCATATGTGGGTCTGCGATCCTTGTCAAATATGGTATTGATGTGAAGGATATCTGTCTGTTAGAAAATGGGAGGGGCATCAGTTGTAAAATTTTTACTACTACTGTTTTAAATGTATATGTCCCCTCTGGTAACAACGCTAGAGATGATAGGGCTAATTTTTTTAAGAACGATATGGTCTATTTACTTAAGGGGAATCCGGCGGAAGCTTTAATCGGTGGTGACTTTAATTGTGTACTTCACAAAAAGGATCAGCGACCAAATTTTAACTTCTCCAGGGAACTGGCGGCTTTGGTGACAAACATGAAGTGGACAGACGTGTGGGAAAGCAAATACCCCACGTTAGTCAAATTTACGTACATCAGTAGTCGCTCGCAAAGCAGAATAGACAGAATATACGTCACAGCAAACCTGGAAAATAAAATCAGTAGTATCGAAGTAATTCCCACTACCTTTTCGGACCATCTCGCAGTGAAATGCAGCATTCGGTTTCAGAAGCAAGGAACGTATTGGGGTCGCCCCTTATGGAAGCTGAATACCCATATGTTGTTCGAGGGTGCCCTATCAAGAACAGTAGCGGAGGTATGGCAGGCTGCTCTACGTATGCGCCATAAATACAGCTCTCGCCTTGCGTGGTGGACCTCATGTGCTAAAAAGAAATTGAGATCATCCCTAATAGCTTACGGGAGGGAGCGAGCGATGTGGTCTCGCAATACCGTTGAATTTTACTATACATGCTTAAGGGAACTATCAGCTCAGCAGATGACTGATGAGGTTTTCATTGAAATAAAGAAGATCAAGGCTCACCTCATAAGTCTCAAGCGACAACAGCTGGAGGGCTAAAAATTAAATCTCGTGTCCCGACAACGGTGGAGGACGAAAACGCATCGCTGTACCACTTACTCGAACATGAAAGAAATAGAAGACGAGCGTTTATTGCTTGTCTTAGAGTGGGCGATAACCGGGTGCTGACGGAACACTCTGACATTTTAAATGCAGTTTATGGATTTTATCGTACGTTATATACTGATACCCGGTATAATCTAGACTGTGCGAACGATTTGCTACGAACTACAGGTATCGACAACGTTATCAATGACGAGGACAATGTGTCCCTTACCACTGCGATCACATGTGAGGAGGTGTTTGATATACTTAAATATTCGCCTACCCGTAAGTCCCCATGGCCTGATGGCTTGCCTGTAGAGTTTTATTGTAAATTTTGGCCTCTCATCGGTAATCAATTCACAGAAGTGATAAATGAAGTGTTGCAAGGTGTTACTGTTCCACGCGAGTTCAAAGAAAGCGTAACTGTGCTAATACCAAAGGGAAGGAACGCGACAGTTAAAGATCTCAATCAATTGAGACCAATATGTTTGATGAACTCGGATTATAAAATAATTGCACGTGTACTGAAGGAAAGACTGAGACCTCTAATGGAGAAGATCATAGGTGACCACCAAACCTGTCTCTCGGGGCGGAATATTTTTAAAACTGTTTGTGAATATAGGGATGTCTCTGCAATTTTTGCAACGTCATCCTCACCAGGAGGCCTTGCCTTTATCGACTTCTCAAAGGCTTTTGACAGGGTCAACCACTTATTTTTGTTCAGAACGTTGACCTATGTGGGTTTTAGTCAACATTTTGTGCAAGTTTTAATTAACATTGTTGAAGGCATCCAAACACAAGTGTCTGTAAATGGGCATTTCACTCCACCCATTGAAATTCGCAACGGCGTCCCGCAGGGAAGTCCTTTGTCAATGCTCCTGTATGTTGTTGCACTGGAGCCTTTACTAAGGAGACTCGATGTCGATCTTGAGGGCATCACGATATCTGGCGTTAACAACGTCACCAATGCATATGCTGATGACGTTGGAGTGGTTATTCGTAGTAACGAAGATTTAGAGAAATTAACTACGAATATTCAGATCTTTTGTGAAGCTACAGGCGCTAGGGTTAACGAGGTGAAGAGTTCGTTTTTAAATCTTAAAGGTCTTCAAGATGTCCGTTTGGAATGGGCACGCTCCGTCGATCGTCACACCGCTCTGGGTGTCACCTTTTACCGATGTCCGCTTCAGACCATGACCTACAATTGGAAGAAAGTACTGGATACAATCAGAGGAGCCACAATACTCAATCAGACCAGACATCTGAACATTAAACAACGAATCAGAATAATTAATTGGTCCATATTATCAAAAGCTATATATATAGGTCAAATATTGCCAGTTTCGAAACCCATTGCCAAACGTATAATGAGTATCATTTGCCGATTTATATGGACAGGGAATATTTTTAGAGTAGCAGTCGGTACAGTTACGTTACCTTCCGCTGAAGGTGGCCTAGGTTAAACAGATATATGGCGGAAGACTACGGCGTTATATATAAAGAGGACCCTACAAATTATAGAAAAACATCCACATAGTATTACAGCCAGGCTGTATCGACTCCTACAGCCAGAAAATTTACGTCCACCCATAAATATAGGCGGAATTAATTATAAATTGAAATATATTCGCCAGTTCTTTTTAGAGATTAGCTACATGGACAGTATTGTCACGAATCCACAATCAAGGAATTGCAGGAAATTAATGGAACTCTTAACAACGAAAGAACATGTCAACAAAATGGAGTGCAGATATCCCGACAAAGACTGGAAAAGAATTTGGAAAAATATTAGTAATCGTGAACTGTCTTCCGACATTCAGGCAACCTGGTACTGAGTTGTTAATAACGTAGTTTCCACTAACGAAAAGTTGCACTCCATTGGTCTTAGTGACACGATTGTGTGCACCCGATGTGACGCAGTTGACACATTGATCCACCGCTTTCTCTGTGGCGGATACGCCGAAATATGGAAGGGACTCCAACGGCAGGTAGCCTTTATAACCAGAACTGTTAGTACTGAGATCAATGTTGAAAAATTACTCTTCCCCGAAGGTGTTTTCTTCCCTGTCCAGAAAACCAATGCTGTGTTGTGGTTGTTTGGCAATTATGTACATTACGTTATATCTGAACACGGCAATGACCGTGTTTTAGAATACGAATTATACGAACGAGCAAAATATTATCAGATATGTACGCGCAGGGAACACAAAAAAACTTTTGGTAACATGTTACACATTCTGTTTCAGAGACAAGGGATTGGATAAACATCTTAATAGCCCTCGTCTACGAAAAATGTAGTCACAGGCCAAAGTAGGGGATCGCTGTTGAGGGTGAAGTACGGTGGGGACTTCGTGTGCCCCAGGGCCGCTACGGTAGCCGTGAAGGCCTCGGACAGAACCCCGAAACGGCACTGCGGCTTCACACTTACTGCTGGATGAACCCTAAATCTCCAGCAACTACTTTCATCTATGATGATTTTCCAGGATCTCGGTAATATCGGAAGGTGGTTTCGTTGCACACAATGCAGTGGAAGCTTCTTGCACGTGTTCATCAGTTACAATCTTTCTATTTTTGTTTAATTTTTTTCAGTATGAAGCAAGAGTGACAATTTATTAATTCCCAAGAAGCCTTAATTTTTCAATTTTCAGTTCTACGGAGGAGAAGCCTCACATGGCGAAGAAGCCAAACATCATTTCATTTCCCTAACTGTCACAGTAAATTTGAAAAAAATCAGACGATATAGCATAGAAGCTCGCCGAAGAAGGCATAAAAGGAGAGCGAATGGATGGGCTGTGTGGGGAGAAGGGAGGCCCAAAGCAAAACTAAAAAATAAAAAGTAAATAAAAAAAAAGTGGTAGAGTACTGCTCTAATAAACCAGGTGTTGTAAGTTCCATCCTCACAGGAGAATGATGAATTTTGGAAATCAGTTGCGCGTCGTGGCCGTATAGCAAACAGGATCTGTGATGACGAACAATTAGCGACCGGCGTTTTTTTAAGAATTACTCTCAGATGTGATTAAGGCGAATGGCGCAGATAAAGAATTTGCCAAAGCGGTACAGAATAAAGTGGGACGAGGCAGTCTGAATTACATTTTATAGATGTATTTCTCACATATCTCAGAGCCTCTCGCGGTCGTCGTCGTCGTCGTCGTCGTCGCCGCCGCCGCTCCTGCAGAAGTAGCAAATGACCATCGTAGCAAATGCGGCGAGGGACGCCATGCCTTCGATTCCGAATGCACAAAGTGTGTGGTCTTGTTTCTCAGTCTATATTTGGTCGGCCTCGTAAAAGGTTGAATGTAACGAATGGGTGGGGAAGAGCAAGGGGCAGCGGCTGTGTAGAACGAGAACACAAATCCTCAGGGGTGTGAGCGTTTCGAGATGAGTCGTATACATGTTATAGTTGGTCTTCAGTGACCGTGTGGCCTAATGGATAAGCGTCGGACTTCAGATCTGAAGATTACAGGTTCGAATGTTGTCACGCTCGTGTTTTTCCAGGTTTGAAAAAGAAACATACCGTTTTAGTGTAGCAATTAGGCAGTACGAAACCGTCTGAATGTTGCTGTTGACCATTTTTTGCTTGGAGATGCTCTTGAGCTTGAAGCACACACAACAAGACCGGTGGTAACTAGCGAAATGGTCGGCAGAGTGCCGACACCGCGAGTTTTGACTGGCACTTGCACATCTAAAACAACGTCGGAAAGTAACTCGTTCGGCTTTTGAGTCACATGAAGTATGTGTGTTAACTTTGACGCCACTAGCTCTGCATGTTGTCATGCAATTTCTTTACCTCTCAGAAATGATTATGACATAAAAGTGAAGTACGTGACTAGTGTGACGTTAGAAAAACATTAGGGAGCATGGAGAGATTCTGTATGTTACCACCCAACCCAAACGAGTACTGTGTGACGTGCTACCCGGAATGTATACACCGAGGTAGCCAGCTAGCTTAGTCGGTAGAGCGTCAGACTCTTAATCCCAGGGTCGTGGGTTCGAGCCACACACTGGGTGGAAAGGAATTTTGTTCCGCTGCACATGTCAATTACCGTTTTTCTGATTTACGAGATGTAATGGAAATAGCAACTTTAAACTTTGCCTACGTCTCTGTCAGTTGCAAGGAAACTGTATTTGAAGGTGAAGGTGATTTTGTAAACACGTGTGAAAGACATGTTCTGAAATGCAAGTGTTGTTATTTGGAGAGCACATCGGTTACGTGTCAGATGTGTAGCCAAGCAGCAATGGGTCGCCATAGCTGCAAATATTAGCCGGTAATATGAAGTGTTGTCAGCTGAAGTCTGATGATGCAGACGACCATAAGGACGAAGTACCCAAGATTACCGCTAGGCCGCGCCTCTTTAGCTCAGTGGTAGAGTACTGCTCTAATAAACCAGGTGTCGTAAGTTCCATCCTCACAGGAGAATGATGAAGTTTGGAAATCAGTTGCGCGTCGTGGCCGTATAGCAAACAGTATCTGTGATGACGAACAATTAGCGACCGGCGTTCTTATAAGAATTACTCTCAGATGTGATTAAGGCGAATGGCGCAGATAAAGAATTTGCCAAAGCGGTACAGCATAAAGTGGGACGAGGCAGTCTGAATTACATTTTATAGATGTATTTCTCACATATCTCAGAGCCTCTCGCGGTCGTCGTCGTCGTCGTCGTCGTCGTCGTACCCGCCACCGCTTCTGCAGAAGTAGCAAATGGCCATCGTAGCAAATGCGGCGAGGGACGCCCTGCCTTCGATTCAGAATGGAAAAAGTGTGTGGTCTTGTTTCTCAGTCTATATTTGGTCGGTCTCGTAAGAGGTTGAATGTAACGAATGGGTGGGAAAGAGCAAGGGGCAGCGGCTGTGTAGAACGAAAACACAAATCCTCAGGGGTGTGAGCGTTTCGAGATAAGTCATATACATGTTATGGTTGGTCGTCAGTGACCGTGTGGCCTAATGGATAAGCGTCGGACTTCGGATCTTAAGTTTACAGGTTCGAATGCTGTCACGCTTGTGTTTTTCCAGTTCTGAAAGAGAAACATACCATTTTAATGTAGCAATTGAGCAATACGAAACCGTCTGAATGTTGCTGTTTACCATTATTTGCTTGGAGATGCTCTTGAGCTTGAAACACACACAACAAGACCGGTGTTAACTAGCGAAATGGTCGGCAGAGTGCCGACACCGCGAGTTTTGACTGGCACATCTAAAACAACGTCGAAAAGTAACTCCTTCGGTTTTTGAGTCACATAAAGTATGTGTGTTAACTTTGACGCCACTAGCTCTGCATGTTGTCATGCAATTTCTTAACCTCTCAGAAATGATTATGACATAAAAGTGAAGTACGTGACGAGTGTGACGTTAGAAAAACATTAGGGAGCATGGAGAGATTCTGTATGGGACCACCCAACCCAAACGAGTACTGTCTGACGTGCTACCCGGCATGTATGCACCGAGGTAGCCTGCTAGCTCAGTCGGTAGAGCGTCAGACTCTTAATCCCAGGGTCGTGGGTTCGTGCCACAAGCTGGGCGGAACGGAATTTTGTTCCGCTGCAGATGTAAATTACCGTTTTTCTGATTAACGAGATGTAATGGAAATAGCAACTTTAAACTTTGCCTACGTCTCTGTCAGTCGCAAGGAAACTGTATTTGAAGGTGAAGGTGATTTTGTAGACACGTGTGAAAGACATGTTCTGAAATGCAAGTGTTGTTGTTTGGAGAGCACATCGGTTACGTGTCAGATGTGTAGCCAAGCAGCAATGGGTCGCCATAGCTGCAAATATTAGCCGGTAATATGAAGTGTTGTCAGCTGAAGTCTGATGACGCAGATTACCGTAAGGACGAAGTATCCTAGAGTACCGCTAGGCCGCGCCTCTTTAGCTCAGTGGTAGAGTACTGCTCTAATAAACCAGGCATCGGGAGTTCCATCCTCACAGGAGAAAGATGAATTTTGGAAATCAGTTGCGCGTCGTGGCCGTATAGCAAACAGTATCTGTGATGACGAACAATTAGCGACCGGCGTCTTTTAGAAAATAACTCTCAGATGTGATTAAGGCGAATGGCGCAGATAAAGCATTTGCCAAAGCGGTACAGCGTAAAGTGGGACGAGGCAGTCTGAATTACATTTTATGGATGTATTTCTCACATATCTCAGAGCTTCTCGCGGTCGTCGTCGTCGTCGTCGTCGACGTCGTCGTCGTCGCCGCCGCCGTTTCTACAGAAGTAGCAAATGGCCATCGTAGCAAATGCGGCGAGGGACGCCCTGCCTTCGATTCCGAATGCACAAAGTGTGTGGTCTTGTTTCTCAGTCTATATTTGGACGGTATCGTAAGAGGTTGAATGTAACGAATGGGTGGGAAAGAGCAAGGGGCAGCGGCTGTGTAGAACGAAAACACAAATCCTCAGGGGTGTGAGCGTTTCGAGATAAGTCATATACATGTTATGGTTGGTCGTCAGTGACCGTGTGGCCTAATGGATAAGCGTCGGACTTCGGATCTGAAGATTACAGGTTCGAGCGCTGTCACGCTCGTGTTTTTCCAGTTCTGAAAAAGAAACATACCATTTTAATGTAGCAGTTGAGCAATACGAAACCGTCTGAATGTTGCTGTTTACCATTTTTTGCTTGGAGATGCTCTTGAGCTTGAAACACTCACAACAAGACCAATGTTAACTAGCGAAATGGTCGGCAGAGTGCCGACACAGCGAGGTTTGACTGGCACTTGCACATCTAAAACAACGTCGGAAAGTAACTCGTTCGGTTTTTGAGTCACATGAAGTATGTGTGTTAACTTTGACGCCACTAACTCTGCATTTTGTCTTGCAATTTCTTAACCTCTCAGATATGATTATGACATAAAACTAAAGTACGTGACGAGTGTGACGTTAGAAAAACATTAGGGAGCATGGAGAGATTCTGTATGGGACCACCCAACCCAAACGAGTACTGTGTGACGTGCTACCCGGCATGTATACCCCGAGGTAGCCTGCTAGCTCAGTCGGTAGAGCGCCAGACTCTTAATCCCAGGGTCGTGGGTTCGTGCCACACGCTGGGCGGAACGGAATTTTGTTCCGCTGCAGATGTAAATTACCGTTTTTCTGATTAACGAGATGTAACGGAAATAGCAACTTTAAACTTTGCCTACGTCTCTGTCAGTCGCAAGGAAACTGTATTTGAAGGTGAAGGTGATTTTGTAGACACGTGTGAAAGACATGTTCTGAAATGCAAGTGTTGTTGTTTGGAGAGCACATCGGTTACGTGTCAGATGTGTAGCCAAGCAGCAATGGGTCGCCATAGCTGCAAATATTAGCCGGTAATATGAAGTGTTGTCAGCTGAAGTCTGATGATGCAGATTACCGTAAGGACGAAGTATCCTAGAGAACCGCTAGGCCGCGCATCTTTAGGTTAGTGGTAGAGTACTGCTCTAATAAACCAGGTGTCGTAAGTTCCATCCTCACAGGAGAGTGATGAATTTTGGAAATCAGTTGCGCGTCGTGGCCGTATAGCAAACAGTATCTGTGATGACGAACAATTAGCGACAGGCGTTTTTTTAAGAACTACTCTCAGATGTGATTAAGGCGAATGGCGCAGATAAAGCATTTGCCAAAGCGGTACAGCATAAAGTGGGACGAGGCAGTCTGAATTACAATTTATAGATGTATTTCTCACATATCTCAGAGCCTCTCGCGGTCGTCGTCATCGTCGTCGTCGTCGTCGTCGTCGTCGCCGCCGCTTGTGCAGAAGTAGCAAATGACCATCGTAGCAAATGCGGCGAGGGACGCCTTGCCTTCGATTCCGAATGCACAAAGTGTGTGGTCTTGTTTCTCAGTCTATATTTGGTCGGTCTCGTAAGAGGTTGAATGTAACGAATGGGTGGGAAAGAGCAAGGGGCAGCGGCTGTGTAAAACGAAAACACAAATCTTCAGGGGTGTGAGCGTTTCGAGATGAGTCGTATACATGATATAGTTGGTCGTCAGTGACCATGTGGCCTAATAGATAAGGCGTCGGACTTCGGATCTGATGATTACAGGTTCGAATTGTGTCACGCTCGTTTTTTTCCAGTTCTGAAAAAGAAACATACCGTTTTAATGTAGCAATTGAGCAGTACGAAACCTTCTGAATGTTGCTGTTGACCATATTTTGCTTGGAGATTCTCTTGAGTTTGAAACACACACAACAAGACCGGTGTTAACTAGCGAAATGGTCGGCAGAGTGTCGACACCACGAGTTTTGACTGGCACTTGCACATCTAAAACAACGTCGGTAAGTAACTTGTTCGGCTTTTGAGTCACATAAAGTATGTGTGTTAATTTTGACGCCACTAGCTCTGCATGTTGTCATGCAATTTCTTTACCTCTCAGAAATGATTATGACATAAAAGTGAAGTACGTGACGTGTGTGACGTTAGGAAAACATTAGGCAGCATGGAGAGATTCTGTATGGGACCACCCAACCCAAACGAGCACTGTGTGACGTTCTACCTGGCAGAAATTCACCGAGGTAGCCGGCTAGCTCAGTCGGTAGAGCGTCAGACTCTTAATCCCAGGGTCGTGGGTTCGAGCCACACGCTGAGCGGAACTTAATTTTGTTCCGCTTCAGATGTAAATTACCGTTCTTCTGACTAACGAGATGTAATGGAAATAGCAACTTTAAACTTTGCCTACGTCTCTGTCAGTCGCAAGGAAACTGTATTTGAAGGGGAGGGAGATTTTGTAGACATGTGTGAAAGACATGTTCTGAAATGCAAGTGTTGTTGTTTGGAGAGCACATCGGTTACGTGTCAGATGTGTATCCAAGCAGTAATGGGTCGCCATAACTTCAAATATTAGTCGGAAATATGAAGTGTTGTCAGCTGAAGTCTGATGATGCAGACGACCGTAAGGACGAAGTACCCAAGAGTACCGCTAGGCCGCGCCTCTTTAGCTCAGTGGTAGAGCACTGTTCTAATAAACCAGGCATCGGACGTTCCATCCTTACAGGAGAAAGATGGATTTTGGAAATCAGTTGCGCGTCGTGGCCGTATAGCAAACAGTATCTGTGATGACGAACAATTAGCGACAGGCGTTTTATTAAGAATTACTCTCAGATGTGATTAAGGCGAATGGCGCAGATAAAGCGTTTGCCAATGCGGTACAGCATAAAGTGGGACGAGGCAGTCTGAACTACATTTTATAGATGAATTTCTCACATATCTCAGAGCCTCTCGCGCTCATCGTCGTCGTCGTCGTCGTCGTCGTCGCCGGCGCCGCTTCTGCAAAACTAGCAAATGGCCATCGTAGCAAATGCGGCGAGGGACGCCCTGCCTTCGATTCCGAATGCACAATGTGTGTGGTCTTGTTTCTCAGTCTATATTTGGTCGGTCTCGTAAGAGGTTGAATGTAACGAATGGGTGGGAAAGAGCAAGGGCAGCGGCTGTGTAAAACGAAAACACAAATCCTCAGGGGTGTGAGCGTTTCGAGATGAGTCGTATACATGATATAGCTGGTCGTCAGTGACCATGTGGCCTGATGGATAAGGCGTCGGACTTCGGATCTGATGATTACAGGTTCGAATGCTGTCACGCTCGTTTTTTTTCCAGTTCTGAAAAAGAAACATACCGTTTTAATGTAGCAATTGAGCAGTACGAAACCGTCTGAATGTTGCTGTTGACCATTTTTCGCTTGGAAATGCTCTTGAGCTTGAAACACACACAACAAGACCGGTGTTAACTAGCGAAATGGTCGGCAGAGTGCCGACACCGCGAGTTTTGACTGGCACTTGCACATCTAAAACAACGTCGGAAAGTAACTCGTTCGGCTTTTGAGTCACATAAAGTATGTATGTTAATTTTGACGCCACTAGCTCTGCATGCTGTCATGCAATTTCTTTACCTCTCAGAAATGATTATGACATAAAAGTGAAGTACGTGACGAGTGTGACGTTAGGAAGACATTAGGCAGCATGGAGAGATTCTGTATGGGACCACCCAACCCAAACGAGTACTGTGTGACGTGCTATCCGGCAGGTATTCACCGAAGTAGCCGGCTAGCGCAGTCGGTAGAGCGTCAGACTTTTAATCCTAGGGTCGTGGGTTCGAGCCACTCGCTGAGCGGAGCGGAATTTTGTTCCGCTGCAGATGTAAATTACTGTTTTTATGATTAAGGAGATGTAATGGAAATAGCAACTTTAAACTTTGCCTACGTCTCTGTCAGTCACAAGGAAACTGTATTTGAATGTGAAGGTGATTTTGTAGACATGTGTGGAAGACATGTTCTGAAATGCAAGTGTTGTTGTTTGGAGAGCACATCGGTTAAGTGTCAGATGTGTAGCCAAGCAGTAATGGGTCGCCATAGCTGCAAATATTAGCCGCTAATATGAAGTGTTGTCAGCTGAAGTCTGATGATGCAGACGACTGTAAGGACGAAGTACCCAAGAGTACCGCTAGGCCGCGCCTCTTTAGCTCAGTGGTAGAGCACTGTTCTAATAAACCAGGCATCGGACGTTCCATCCTCACAGGAGAAAGATGAATTTTGGAAATCAGTTGCGCGTCGTGGCCGTATAGCAAACAGTATCTGTGATGACGAACAATTAGCGACAGGCGTTTTTTTTTAAGAATTACTCTCAGATGTGATTAAGGCGAATGGCGCAGATAAAGAATTTGCCAAAGCGGTACAGCATAAAGTGGGACGAGGCAGTCTGAATTACATTTTATAGATGTATTTCTCACATATCTCAGAGCCTCTCGCGGTAGTCGTCGTCGTCGTCGTCGTCGTCGTCGTCGCCGCCGCCGCCGCTTCTGCAGAAGTAGCAAACGGCCATCGTAGCAAATGCGGCGAGGGACGCCCTGAGTTCGATTCCGAATGCACAAAGTGTGTGGTCTTGTTTCTCAGTCTATATTTGTTCGGTCTCGTAAGAGGTTGAATGTAACGAATGGGTGGGAAAGAGCAAGGGCAGCGGCTGTGTAAAACGAAAACACAAATCCTCAGGGGTGTGAGCGTTTCGAGATGAGTCGTATACATGATATAGTTGGTCGTCAGTGACCATGTGGCCCAATGGATAAGGCGTCGGACTTCGGAACTGATGATTACAGGTTCGAATTGTGTCACGCTCGTTTTTTTCCAGTTCTGAAAAAGAAACATACCGTTTTAATGTAGCAATTGAGCAGTACGAAACCTTCTGAATGTTGCTGTTGACCATTTTTTGCTTGGAGATTCTCTTGAGCTTGAAACACACACAACAAGACCGGTGTTAACTAGCGAAATGGTCGGCAGAGTGTCGACACCACGAGTTTTGACTGGCACTTGCACATCTAAAACAACGTCGGTAAGTAACTTGTTCGGCTTTTGAGTCACATAAAGTATGTGTGTTAATTTTGACGCCACTAGCTCTGCATGTTGTCATGCAATTTCTTTACCTCTCAGAAATGATTATGACATAAAAGTGAAGTACGTGACGAGTGTGACGTTAGGAAAACATTAGGCAGCATGGAGAGATTCTGTATGGGACCACCCAACCCAAACGAGCACTGTGTGACGTTCTACCTGGCAGATATTCACCGAGGTAGCCGGCTAGCTCAGTCGGTAGAGCGTCAGACTCTTAATCCCAGGGTCGTGGGTTCGAGCCACACGCTGAGCGGAACTTAATTTTGTTCCGCTTCAGATGTAAATTACCGTTCTTCTGACTAACGAGATGTAATGGAAATAGCAACTTTAAACTTTGCCTACGTCTCTGTCAGTCGCAAGGAAACTGTATTTGAAGGGGAGGGAGATTTTGTAGACATGTGTGAAAGACATGTTCTGAAATGCAAGTGTTGTTGTTTGGAGAGCACATCGGTTACGTGTCAGATGTGTATCCAAGCAGTAATGGGTCGCCATAACTTCAAATATTAGTCGGAAATATGAAGTGTTGTCAGCTGAAGTCTGATGATGCAGACGACCGTAAGGACGAAGTACCCAAGAGTACCGCTAGGCCGCGCCTCTTTAGCTCAGTGGTAGAGCACTGTTCTAATAAACCAGGCATCGGACGTTCCATCCTTACAGGAGAAAGATGGATTTTGGAAATCAGTTGCGCGTCGTGGCCGTATAGCAAACAGTATCTGTGATGACGAACAATTAGCGACAGGCGTTTTATTAAGAATTACTCTCAGATGTGATTAAGGCGAATGGCGCAGATAAAGCGTTTGCCAATGCGGTACAGCATAAAGTGGGACGAGGCAGTCTGAACTACATTTTATAGATGAATTTCTCACATATCTCAGAGCCTCTCGCGCTCATCGTCGTCGTCGTCGTCGTCGTCGTCGTCGCCAGCGCCGCTTCTGCAAAACTAGCAAATGGCCATCGTAGCAAATGCGGCGAGGGACGCCCTGCCTTCGATTCCGAATGCACAATGTGTGTGGTCTTGTTTCTCAGTCTATATTTGGTCGGTCTCGTAAGAGGTTGAATGTAACGAATGGGTGGGAAAGAGCAAGGGCAGCGGCTGTGTAAAACGAAAACACAAATCCTCAGGGGTGTGAGCGTTTCGAGATGAGTCGTATACATGATATAGTTGGTCGTCAGTGACCATGTGGCCTGATGGATAAGGCGTCGGACTTCGGATCTGATGATTACAGGTTCGAATGCTGTCACGCTCGTTTTTTTTCCAGTTCTGAAAAAGAAACATACCGTTTTAATGTAGCAATTGAGCAGTACGAAACCGTCTGAATGTTGCTGTTGACCATTTTTCGCTTGGAAATGCTCTTGAGCTTGAAACACACACAACAAGACCGGTGTTAACTAGCGAAATGGTCGGCAGAGTGCCGACACCGCGAGTTTTGACTGGCACTTGCACATCTAAAACAACGTCGGAAAGTAACTCGTTCGGCTTTTGAGTCACATAAAGTATGTGTGTTAATTTTGACGCCACTAGCTCTGCATGCTGTCATGCAATTTCTTTACCTCTCAGAAATGATTATGACATAAAAGTGAAGTACGTGACGAGTGTGACGTTAGGAAGACATTAGGCAGCATGGAGAGATTCTGTATGGGACCACCCAACCCAAACGAGTACTGTGTGACGTGCTATCCGGCAGGTATTCACCGAAGTAGCCGGCTAGCGCAGTCGGTAGAGCGTCAGACTTTTAATCCTAGGGTCGTGGGTTCGAGCCACTCGCTGGGCGGAGCGGAATTTTGTTCCGCTGCAGATGTAAATTACTGTTTTTCTGATTAAGGAGATGTAATGGAAATAGCAACTTTAAACTTTGCCTACGTCTCTGTCAGTCACAAGGAAACTGTATTTGAATGTGAAGGTGATTTTGTAGACATGTGTGGAAGACATGTTCTGAAATGCAAGTGTTGTTGTTTGGAGAGCACATCGGTTACGTGTCAGATGTGTAGCCAAGCAGTAATGGGTCGCCATAGCTGCAAATATTAGCCGCTAATATGAAGTGTTGTCAGCTGAAGTCTGATGATGCAGACGACTGTAAGGACGAAGTACCCAAGAGTACCGCTAGGCCGCGCCTCTTTAGCTCAGTGGTAGAGCACTGTTCTAATAAACCAGGCATCGGACGTTCCATCCTCACAGGAGAAAGATGAATTTTGGAAATCAGTTGCGCGTCGTGGCCGTATAGCAAACAGTATCTGTGATGACGAACAATTAGCGACAGGCGTTTTTTTTTAAGAATTACTCTCAGATGTGATTAAGGCGAATGGCGCAGATAAAGAATTTGCCAAAGCGGTACAGCATAAAGTGGGACGAGGCAGTCTGAATTACATTTTATAGATGTATTTCTCACATATCTCAGAGCCTCTCGCGGTAGTCGTCGTCGTCGTCGTCGTCGTCGTCGCCGCCGCCGCCGCTTCTGCAGAAGTAGCAAACGGCCATCGTAGCAAATGCGGCGAGGGACGCCCTGAGTTCGATTCCGAATGCGCAAAGTGTGTGGTCTTGTTTCTCAGTCTATATTTGGTCGGTCTCGT
This sequence comes from Schistocerca gregaria, assembly GCF_023897955.1. Lineage (NCBI taxonomy): Eukaryota > Metazoa > Arthropoda > Insecta > Orthoptera > Acrididae > Schistocerca > Schistocerca gregaria. The sequence continues at coordinate 5,665,941 of NC_064926.1, forward strand.
AAGAGGTTGAATGTAACGAATGGGTGGGAAAGAGCAAGGGCAGCGGCTGTGTAAAACGAAAACACAAATCCTCAGGGGTGTGAGCGTTTCGAGATGAGTCGTATACATGATATAGTTGGTCGTCAGTGACCATGTGGCCCAATGGATAAGGCGTCGGACTTCGGAACTGATGATTACAGGTTCGAATGCTGTGACGCTCGTTTTTTTTCCAGTTCTGAAAAAGAAACATACCGTTTTAATGTAGCAATTGAGCAGTACGAAACCGTCTGAATGTTGCTGTTGACCATTTTTTGCTTGGAAATGCTCTTGAGCTTGAAACACACACAACAAGACCGGTGTTAACTAGCGAAATGGTCGGCAGAGTGCCGACACCGCGAGTTTTGACTGGCACTTGCACATCTAAAACAACGTCGGAAAGTAACTCGTTCGGCTTTTGAGTCACATAAAGTATGTGTGTTAATTTTGACGCCACTAGCTCTGCATGCTGTCATGCAATTTCTTTACCTCTCAGAAATGATTATGACATAAAAGTGAAGTACGTGACGAGTGTGACGTTAGGAAGACATTAGGCAGCATGGAGAGATTCTGTATGGGACCACCCAACCCAAACGAGTGCTGTGTGACGTGCTATCCGGCAGGTATTCACCGAGGTAGCCGTCTAGCGCAGTCGGTAGAGCGTCAGACTTTTAATCCTAGGGTCGTGGGTTCGAGCCACTCGCTGGGCGGAGCGGAATTTTGTTCCGCTGCAGATGTAAATTACCGTTTTTCTGATTAAGCAGATGTAATGGAAATAGCAACTTTAAACTTTGCCTATGTCTCTGTCAGTCACAAGGAAACTGTATTTGAATGTGAAGGTGATTTTGTAGACATGTGTGGAAGACATGTTCTGAAATGCAAGTGTTGATGTTTGCAGAGCATATCGGTTACGTGTCAGATGTGTAGCCAAGCAGTAATGGGTCGCCATAGCTGCAAATATTAGCCGCTAATATGAAGTGTTGTCAGCTGAAGTCTGATGATGCAGACGACCGTAAGGACGAAGTACCCAAGAGTACCGCTAGGCCGCGCCTCTTTAGCTCAGTGGTAGAGCACTGTTCTAATAAACCAGGCATCGGACGTTCCATCCTCACAGAAGAAAGATGAATTTTGGAAATCAGTTGCGCGTCGTGGCCGTATAGCAAACAGTGTCTGTGATGACGAACAATTAGCGACAGGCGTTTTTTTTTAAGAATTACTTTCAGATGTGATTAAGGCGAATGGCGCAGATAAAGCATTTGCCAAAGCGGTACAGCATAAAGTGGGACGAGGCAGTCTGAATTACATTTTATAGATGTATTTCTCACATATCTCAGAGCCTCTCGCGGTCGTCGTCGTCGTCGTCGTCGTCGTCGTCGTCGTCGTCGTCGTCGTCGTCGTCGTCGTCGTCGCCGCCGCCGCTTCTGCAGAACTAGCAAATGGCCATCGTAGCAAATGCGGCGAGGGAAGCCCTGCCTTCGATTCCGAATACACAAAGTGTGTGGTCTTGTTTCTCAGTCTATATTTGGTCGGTCTCGTAAGAGGTTGAATGTAATGAATGGGTGGGAAAGAGCAAGGGGCAGCGGCTGTGTAGAACGAAAACACAAATCCTCAGGGGGTGTGAGCGTTTCGAGATGAGTCGTAACATGTTATAGTTGGTCGTCAGTGACCGTGTGGCCTAATGGATAAGGTGTCGTATTTCGGATCTGAAGATTACATGTTCGAATGCTGTCACGCTCGTGATTTTCCAGTTCTGAAAAAGAAACATACCGTTTTAATGTAGCAATTGAGCAGTACGAAACCGTCTGAATGTAGCTGTTGACCATTTTTGGCTCGGCAATGCTCTTGAGCTTGAAACACACACAACAAGCCCGGTGTTAACTAGCGAAATGGTCGGCAGAGTGCCGACACCGCGAGTTTTGACTGGCACTTGCACATCTAAAACATCGTCGGAAAGTAACTTGTTCGGCTTTTGAGTCACTTAAAGTATGTGTGTTAATTTTGACGCCACTAGCTCTGCATGTTGTCATGCAATTTCTTTACCTCTCAGAAATGATTATGACATAAAAGTGAAGTACGTGACGAGTGTGACGTTAGGAAAACATTGGGCAGCATGGAGAGATTCAATATGGGACCACCCAACCCAAACGAGTACTGTGTGACGTGCTACACGGCAGGTATTCTCTGAGGTAGCCGGCTAGCTCAGTCGGTAGAGCGTCAGCCTCTTAATCCCAGGGTCGTGGCTTCGAGCCACACGCTGGGCGGAACGGAGTTTTGTTCCGCAGCAGATGTAAATTACCGTTTTCCTGATTAAGGAGATGTAATGGAAATAGCAACTTTAAACTTTGCCTACGTCTCTGTCAGTCGCAAGGAAACTTTATTTGAAGGTGAAGGTGATTTTGTAGACATGTGTCAAAGACACGTTCTGAAATGCAAGTGTTGTTGTTTGGAGAGCACATCGGTTACGTGTCAGATGTGTATCCAAGCAGTAATGGGTCGCCATAACTTCAAATATTAGTCGGAAATATGAAGTGTTGTCAGCTGAAGTCTGATGATGCAGACGACCGTAAGGACGAAGTACCCAAGAGTACCGCTAGGCCGCGCCTCTTTAGCTCAGTGGTAGAGCACTGTTCTAATAAACCAGGCATCGGACGTTCCATCCTTACAGGAGAAAGATGGATTTTGGAAATCAGTTGCGCGTCGTGGCCGTATAGCAAACAGTATCTGTGATGACGAACAATTAGCGACAGGCGTTTTATTAAGAATTACTCTCAGATGTGATTAAGGCGAATGGCGCAGATAAAGCATTTGCCAATGCGGTACAGCATAAAGTGGGACGAGGCAGTCTGAATTACATTTTATAGATGTATTTCTCACATATCTCAGAGCCTCTCGCTATCGTCGTCGTCGTCGTCGTCGTCGTCGTCGTCGTCGCCGGCGCCGCCGCCGCTTCTGCAGAACTAGCAAACGGCCATCGTAGCAAATGCGGCGAGGGACGCCCTGAGTTCGATTCCGAATGCACAAAGTGTGTGGTCTTGTTTCTCAGTCTATATTTGGTCGGTCTCGTAAGAGGTTGAATGTAACGAATGGGTGGGAAAGAGCAAGGGCAGCGGCTGTGTAAAACGAAAACACAAATCCTCAGGGGTGTGAGCGTTTCGAGATGAGTCGTATACATGATATACTTGGTCGTCAGTGACCATGTGGCCTAATGGATAAGGCGTCGGACTTCGGAACTGATGATTACAGGTTCGAATGCTGTGACGCTCGTTTTTTTCCAGTTCTGAAAAAGAAACATACCGTTTTAATGTAGCAATTGAGCAGTACGAAACCGTCTGAATGTTGCTGTTGACCATTTTTTGCTTGGAAATGCTCTTGAGCTTGAAACACACACAACAAGACCGGTGTTAACTAGCGAAATGGTCGGCAGTGTGCCGACACCGCGAGTTTTGACTGGCACTTGCACATCTAAAACAACGTCGGAAAGTAACTCGTTCGGCTTTTGAGTCACATAAAGTATGTGTGTTAATTTTGACGCCACTAGCTCTGCATGCTGTCATGCAATTTCTTTACCTCTCAGAAATGATTATGACATAAAAGTTAAGTACGTGACGAGTGTGACGTTAGGAAGACATTAGGCAGCATGGAGAGATTCTGTATGGGACCACCCAACCCAAACGAGTACTGTGTGACGTGCTATCCGGCAGGTATTCACCGAGGTAGCCGTCTAGCGCAGTCGGTAGAGCGTCAGACTTTTAATCCTAGGGTCGTGGGTTCGAGCCACTCGTTGGGCGGAGCGGAATTTTGTTCCGCTGCAGATGTAAATTACCGTTTTTCTGATTAAGGAGATGTAATGGAAATAGCAACTTTAAACTTTGCCTACGTCTCTGTCAGTCACAAGGAAACTGTATTTGAATGTGAAGGTGATTTTGTAGACATGTGTGGAAGACATGTTCTGAAATGCAAGTGTTGTTGTTTGGAGAGCACATCGGTTACGTGTCAGATGTGTAGCCAAGCAGTAATGGGTCGCCATAGCTGCAAATATTAGCCGCTAATATGAAGTGTTGTCAGCTGAAGTCTGATGATGCAGACGACCGTAAGGACGAAGTACGCAAGAATACCGCTAGGCCGCGCCTGTTTAGCTCAGTGGTAGAGCACTGTTCTAATAAACCAGGCATCGGACGTTCCATCCTCACAGGAGAAAGATGAATTTTGGAAATCAGTTGCGCGTCGTGGCCGTATAGCAAACAGTATCTGTGATGACGAACAATTAGCGACAGGCGTTTTTTTTAAGAATTACTCTCAGATGTGATTAAGGCGAATGGCGCAGATAAAGCATTTGCCAAAGCGGTACAGCATAAAGTGGGAGGAGGCAGTCTGAATTACATTTTATAGATGTATTTCTCACATATCTCAGAGCCTCTCGCGGTCGTCGTCGTCGTCGTCGCCGCCGCCGCTTCTGCAGAAGTAGCAAACGGCCATCGTAGCAAATGCGGCGAGGGACGCCCTGAGTTCGATTCCGAATGCACAAAGTGTGTGGTCTTGTTTCTCAGTCTATATTTTGTCGGTCTCGTAAGAGGTTGAATGTAACGAATGGGTGGGAAAGAGCAAGGGCAGCGGCTGTGTAAAACGAAAACACAAATCCTCAGGGGTGTGAGCGTTTCGAGATGAGTCGTATACATGATATAGTTGGTCGTCAGTGACCATGTGGCCTAATGGATAAGGCGTCGTACTTCGGATCTGATGATTACAGGTTCGAATGTTGTCACGCTCGTTTTTTTCCAGTTCTGAAAAAGAAACATACCGTTTTAACGTAGCAATTGAGCAGTACGAAACCGTCTGAATGTTGCTGTTGACCATTTTTTGCTTGGAAATGCTCTTGAGCTTGAAACACACACAACAAGACCGGTGTTAACTAGCGAAATGGTCGGCAGAGTGCCGACACCGCGAGTTTTGACTGGCACTTGCACATCTAAAACAACGTCGGAAAGTAACTCGTTCGGCTTTTGAGTCACATAAAGTATGTGTGTTAATTTTGACGCCACTAGCTCAGCATGCTGTCATGCAATTTCTTTACCTCTCAGAAATGATTATGACATAAAAGTGAAGTACGTGACGAGTGTGACGTTAGGAAGACATTAGGCAGCATGGAGAGATTCTGTATGGGACCACCCAACACAAACGAGTACTGTGTGACGTGCTATCCGGCAAGTATTCACCGAGGTAGCCGGCTAGCACAGTCGGTAGAGCGTCAGACTTTTAATCCTAGGGTCGTGGGTTCGAGCCACTCGCTGGGCGGAGCGGAATTTTGTTCCGCTGCAGATGTAAATTACCGTTTTTCTAATTAAGCAGATGTAATGGAAATAGCAACTTTAAACTTTGCCTATGTCTCTGTCAGTCACAAGGAAACTGTATTTGAATGTGAAGGTGATTTTGTAGACATGTGTGGAAGACATGTTCTGAAATGCAAGTGTTGTTGTTTGCAGAGCACATCGGTTACATGTCAGATGTGTAGCCAAGCAGTAATGGGTCGCCATAACTGCAAATATTAGCCGCTAATATGAAGTGTTGTCAGCTGAAGTCTGATGATGCAGACGACCGTAAGGACGAAGTACCCAAGAGTACCGCTAGGCCGCGCCTCTTTAGCTCAGTTGTAGAGCACTGTTCTAATAAACCAGGCGTCGTACGTTCCATCCTCACAGGAGAAAGATGAATTTTGGAAATCAGTTGCGCGTCGTGGCCATATAGCAAACAGTATCTGTGATGACGAACAATTAGCGACAGGCGTTTGTTTTAAGAATTACTCTCAGATGTGATTAAGGCGAATGGCGCAGATAAAGCATTTGCCAAAGCGGTACAGCATAAAGTGGGACGAGGCAGTCTGAATTACATTTTATAGATGTATTTCTCACATATCTCAGAGCCTCTCGCGGTCGTCGTCGTCGTCGTCGCCGCCAGTTCTGCAGAAGTAGCAAACGGCCATCGTAGCAAATGCGGCGAGGGACGCCCTGAGTTCGATTCCGAATGCACAAAGTGTGTGGTCTTGTTTCTCAGTCTATATTTGGTCGGTCGCGTAAGAGGTTGAATGTAACGAATGGGTGGGAAAGAGCAAGGGCAGCGGCTGTGTAAAACGAAAACACAAATCCCCAGGGGTGTGAGCGTTTCGAGATGAGTCGTATACATGATATAGTTGGTCGTCAGTGACCATGTGGCCTAATGGATAAGGCGTCGGACTTCGGATCTGATGATTACAGGTTCGAATGCTGTGACGCTCGTTTTTTTCCAGTTCTGAAAAAGAAACATACCGTTTTAATGTAGCAATTGAGCAGTACGAAACCGTCTGAATGTTGCTGTTGACCATTTTTTGCTTGGAAATGCTCTTGAGCTTGAAACACACACAACAAGACCGGTGTTAACTAGCGAAATGGTCGGCAGAGTGCCGACACCGCGAGTTTTGACTGGCACTTGCACATCTAAAACAACGTCGGAAAGTAACTCGTTCGGCTTTTGAGTCACTTAAATATGTGTGTTAATTTTGACGCCACTAGCTCTGCATGCTGTCATGCAATTTCTTTACCTCTCAGAAATGATTTTGACATAAAAGTGAAGTACGTGACGAGTGTGACGTTAGGAAGACATTAGGCAGCATGGAGAGATTCTGTATGGGACCACCCAACCCAAACGAGTACTGTGTGACGTGCTATCCGGCAGGTATTCACGGAGGTAGCCGGCTAGCGCAGTCGGTAGAGCGTCAGAATTTTAATCCTAGGGTCGTGGGTTCGAGCCACTCGCTGGGCGGAGCGGAATTTTGTTCCGCTGCAGATGTAAATTACCGTTTTTCTGATTAAGGAGATGTAATGGAAATAGCAACTTTAAACTTTGCCTACGTCTCTGTCAGTCACAAGGAAACTGTATTTGAATGTGAAGGTGATTTTGTAGACATGTGTGGAAGACATGTTCTGAAATGCATGTGTTGTTGTTTGGAGAGCACGTCGGTTACGTGTCAGATGTGTAGCCAAGCAGTAATGGGTCGCCATAGCTGCAAATATTAGCCGGTAATATGAAGTGTTGTCAGCTGAAGTCTGATGATGCAGACGACCGTAAGGACGAAGTACCCAAGAGTACTGCTAGGCCGCGCCTCTTTAGCTCAGTGGCAGTTGCGAGTCAGCCGCCGAGCGGGACGGACGTGTGGCGGAGCTGGACGTCTGGCTGTAGTAAACACAGGCTGAGTCGCTGCGTTTGAGGTTAGTGGTGCCGCTAAGCCGCTACTCGTGTTGCACTTGTATTCATGAAGTTCTAGAATGAATAGGTCGAATTATTTGAGGAAAGACACAATCAAGTTTACTTTCGATCGAAATTTCGTTCGACCTAAAGCATTTGAAATTAAAGCATGGTTTATCGAAAAAGTATTGATTAACGGTGATGATGTTGTCGGAGTTTATCTCTCGTTTGTGACAAATGCTGTGTATCTGAAGATGAAAAGTCCAGAATTATGTAGTTCCATTGTGGATCGTTGCGGAGGTAGCGTGAAGTTTAATCATTCTGATGGGAATGTGAGTGACGTTGCTGTTAGTCATGCTGGGTACGGGATTCGTACGATCAGAGTGTTTGAGCTCCCTTTTGAAATTCCGCCCGAAGAACTTAATGTTGCCCTTCGGCCTTATGGCAGAATTATTTCCAATGTGGCAGAAAGGTGGTCTGAAGCTCATATGTTTCCTGTCTTGAACGGCGTAAGGCAAATTAAGATTGAATTACAGAAGCATGTCCCCTCTTATCTTAATATTTGTGGGTATCGTGCTTTGATTATCTATGATGGGCAACCGCGGACTTGCGCTTTATGCAATTCCACGGAACACATTCGTGCAGAATGTTCACGGAGGCGTGTCCCGCAGTTACCGCGTGACGAGATGCCGAGTTCCGGCCCTGTTGTTGGTATGAAATTGTCATACGCTGCCGCTGCTGACTTCCGCAGCCGAGGCGAGTCGGTGCCGCCTGTGCGCGGGGAGCCTGCTGCCTCGCGGGCGGTTGTCGATGATACTCCGGCTTCAAGCTCTAGATTTGCGGATGGTCTGCCGATCAGCTCCGCGCCCCTCGAATCTATGCCGACGCCAACTTTTTCCAACTCTCCCACTGTGGTTGCTCGTTCTTCCGCGGACTCGGCCGAAGATCCCCAAATACCCGCAACGGAGGTTTCCTTGCGTCGTCAGGATTCCCACCAACGTGAGGATATTGCCACTAGCTTCCGAGGAGTGGACGCTCCAGGCATCCACTCTGCGGGAACTATGAACGAAGATAGCAATCTGGACATTGGTTTCACGTTGGCGGCCACAGAAGACACTTGCGTCAAGGAAACCACAACGAGCGATAGTGTAGAATTGGAGACTGGGTTGCTACCAGTGGGAGCCATGGAAAAAGATGCGCCTCCTTCTGCCGTTGTGGAATGCGATACGCGGACTTTTGTCCGAAAAAAGGAACAGGCGACGTCAGACGTATCATCCGGTACTTCTCCTGACAGGTCGCAAACTTCATCTCCTGCTAGATCGCCGAAGAGATCTTCGAAGAAAGGCAAGAAGAGGAGATTGGCACACAAAGCAGCAGAGAGTTTAGCTCCTGCATTGCGGGAAAAGTTAAAACATTTAAGGGATAATGAACGACTACGAGAATCATGCCCAGTAGCACGAGTTAACGAGTGTACTGAAGCGGAGATGAGTCGTGCCGATGCAGATGATCTTCAACAACAACCTCGCGCACCGCTTGGCGTCGCAGGTTTGCAGACCGGCACTACTATGGATTTAGACCGAACTGTCTCAGGAAAAGGACTTGATTGGGCCGATGCCCAAGAAGATCGCACCGACCACGGAATGGAGATGGACCTGACACATGCTAGTGGCATTTAATTTTTTTTTTTTTAATGTCTATTTTTCTTTCTGACAGACAGAATGGAATGGTACAGACGTGACTCTGCATGGGGTATACTTCATTAGCCAATTTCTTTTACCTGCACCTATGCCAACGGAACTGACATATAATGTGACCACGATCAATATAAATCGGATTCGCAGTGAAACGAAAGTCGCTTCTTTAAAAGATTTCCTTTACCAGTCGGATACTGATATAGCCCTCCTACAGGAATTTAATGTCCACAACTTTTATGTCCCAGGTTTTCAAGAGATTTTAAATATTGCACCGGAAGCCACATGTGGGACTGCGATCCTTGTCAAAGATGGTATTGATGTGAAGGATATCTGTCTGTTAGAAAATGGGAGGGGCATCAGTTGTAAAATTTTTACTACTACTGTTTTAAATGTATATGTCCCCTCTGGTAACAACGCTAGAGATGATAGGGCTAATTTTTTTAAGAACGATATGGTCTATTTACTTAAGGGGAATCCGGCGGAAGCTTTAATCGGTGGTGACTTTAATTGTGTACTTCACAAAAAGGATCAGCGACCAAATTTTAACTTCTCCAGGGAACTGGCGGCTTTGGTGACAAACATGAAGTGGACAGACGTGTGGGAAAGCAAATACCCCACGTTAGTCAAATTTACGTACATCAGTAGTCGCTCGCAAAGCAGAATAGACAGAATATACGTCACAGCAAACCTGGAAAATAAAATCAGTAGTATCGAAGTAATTCCCACTACCTTTTCGGACCATCTCGCAGTGAAATGCAGCATTCGGTTTCAGAAGCAAGGAACGTATTGGGGTCGCCCCTTATGGAAGCTGAATACCCATATGTTGTTCGAGGGTGCCCTATCAAGAACAGTAGCGGAGGTATGGCAGGCTGCTCTACGTATGCGCCATAAATACAGCTCTCGCCTTGCGTGGTGGACCTCATGTGCTAAAAAGAAATTGAGATCATCCCTAATAGCTTACGGGAGGGAGCGAGCGGTGTGGTCTCGCAATACCGTTGAATTTTACTATACATGCTTAAGGGAACTATCAGCTCAGCAGATGACTGATGAGGTTTTCATTGAAATAAAGAAGATCAAGGCTCACCTCATAAGTCTCAAGCGACCACAGCTGGAGGGTTTAAAAATTAAATCTCGTGTCCCGACAACGGTGGAGGACGAAAACGCATCGCTGTACCACTTACTCGAACATGAAAGAAATAGAAGACGAGCGTTTATTGCTTGTCTTAGAGTGGGCGATAACCGAGTGCTGACGGAACACTCTGACATTTTAAATGCAGTTTATGGATTTTATCGTACGTTATATACTGATACCCGGTATAATCTAGACTGTGCGAACGATTTGCTACGAACTACAGGTATCGACAACGTTATCAATGACGAGGACAATGTGTCCCTTACCACTGCGATCACATGTGAGGAGGTGTTTGATATACTTAAATATTCGCCTACCCGTAAGTCCCCAGGGCCTGATGGCTTGCCTGTAGAGTTTTATTGTAAATTTTGGCCTCTCATCGGTAATCAATTCACAGAAGTGATAAATGAAGTGTTGCAAGGTGTTACTGTTCCACGCGAGTTCAAAGAAAGCGTAACTGTGCTAATACCAAAGGGAAGGAACGCGACAGTTAAAGATCTCAATCAATTGAGACCAATATGTTTGATGAACTCGGATTATAAAATAATTGCACGTGTACTGAAGGAAAGACTGAGACCTCTAATGGAGAAGATCATAGGTGACCACCAAACCTGTCTCTCGGGGCGGAATATTTTTAAAACTGTTTGTGAATATAGGGATGTCTCTGCAATTTTTGCAACGTCATCCTCACCAGGAGGCCTTGCCTTTATCGACTTCTCAAAGGCTTTTGACAGGGTCAACCACTTATTTTTGTTCAGAACGTTGACCTATGTGGGTTTTAGTCAACATTTTGTCCAAGTTTTAATTAACATTGTTGAAGGCATCCAAACACAAGTGTCTGTAAATGGGCATTTCACTCCACCCATTGAAATTCGCAACGGCGTCCCGCAGGGAAGTCCTTTGTCAATGCTCCTGTATGTTGTTGCACTGGAGCCTTTACTAAGGAGACTCGATGTCGATCTTGAGGGCATCACGATATCTGGCGTTAACAACGTCACCAATGCATATGCTGATGACGTTGGAGTGGTTATTCGTAGTAACGAAGATTTAGAGAAATTAACTACGAATATTCAGATCTTTTGTGAAGCTACAGGCGCTAGGGTTAACGAGGTGAAGAGTTCGTTTTTAAATCTTAAAGGTCTTCAAGATGTCCGTTTGGAATGGGCACGCTCCGTCGATCGTCACACCGCTCTGGGTGTCACCTTTTACCGATGTCCGCTTCAGACCATGACCTACAATTGGAAGAAAGTACTGGATACAATCAGAGGAGCCACAATACTCAATCAGACCAGACATCTGAACATTAAACAACGAATCAGAATAATTAATTGGTCCATTTTATCAAAAGCTATATATATAGGTCAAATATTGCCAGTTTCGAAACCCATTGCCAAACGTATAATGAGTATCATTTGCCGATTTATATGGACAGGGAATATTTTTAGAGTAGCAGCCGGTACAGTTACGTTACCTTCCGCTGAAGGTGGCCTAGGTTTAACAGATATATGGCGGAAGACTACGGCGTTATATATAAAGAGGACCCTACAAATTATAGAAAAACATCCACATAGTATTACAGCCAGGCTGTATCGACTCCTACAGCCAGAAAATTTACGTCCACCCATAAATATAGGCGGAATTAATTATAAATTGAAATATATTCGCCAGTTCTTTTTAGAGATTAGCTACATGGACAGTATTGTCACGAATCCACAATCAAGGAATTGCAGGAAATTAATGGAACTCTTAACAACGAAAGAACATGTCAACAAAATGGAGTGCAGATATCCCGACAAAGACTGGAAAAGAATTTGGAAAAATATTAGTAATCGTGAACTGTCTTCCGACATTCAGGCAACCTGGTACCGAGTTGTTAATAACGTAGTTTCCACTAACGAAAAGTTGCACTCCATTGGTCTTAGTGACACGATTGTGTGCACCCGATGTGACGCAGTTGACACATTGATCCACCGCTTTCTCTGTGGCGGATACGCCGAAATATGGAGGGGACTCCAACGGCGGGTAGCCTTTATAACCAGAACTGTTAGTACTGAGATCAATGTTGAAAAATTACTCTTCCCCGATGGTGTTTTCTTCCCTGTCCAGAAAACCAATGCTGTGTTGTGGTTGTTTGGCAATTATGTACATTACGTTATATCTGAACACGGCAATGACCGTGTTTTAGAATACGAATTATACGAACGAGCAAAATATTATCAGATATGTACGCGCAGGGACCACAAAAAAAAACTTTTGGTAACATGTTACACATTCTGTTTCAGAGACAAGGGATTGGATAAACATCTTAATAGCCCTCGTCTACGAAAAATGTAGTCACAGGCCAAAGTAGGGGATCGCTGTTGAGGGTGAAGTACGGTGGGGACTTCGTGTGCCCCAGGGCCGCTACGGTAGCCGTGAAGGCCTCGGACAGAACCCCGAAACGGCACTGCGGCTTCACACATACTGCTGGATGAACCCCATATCTCCAGCAACTACTTTCATCTATGATGATTTTCCAGGATCTCGGTAATATCGGATGGTGGTTTCGTTGCCTACAATGCAGTGGAAGCTTCTTGCACGTGTTCCTCAGTTACAATCTTTCTATTTTTGTTTAATTTTTTTCAGTATGAAGCAAGAGTGACAATTTATTAATTCCCAAGAAGCCTTAATTTTTAAATTTTCAGTTCTACGGAGGAGAAGCCTCACATGGCGAAGAAGCCAAACATCATTTCATTTCCCTAACTGTCGCAGTAAATTTGAAAAAAAAATCAGTCTATATAGCATAGAAGCTCGCCGAAGAAGGCATAAAAGGAGAGCGAATGGATGGGCTGTGTGGGGAGAAGGGAGGCCCAAAAAAAAAAAAAAAAAAAAAAAAAAAGTGGTAGAGCACTGTTCTAATAAACCAGGCATCGGACGTTCCATCCTCACAGGAGAAAGATGAATTTTGGAAATCAGTTGCGCGTCGTGGCCGTATAGCAAACAGTATCTGTGATGACGAACAATTAGCGACAGGCGTTTTTTTTTTAAGAATTACTCTCAGATGCGATTAAGGCGAATGGCGCAGATAAAGCATTTGCCAAAGCGGTACAGCATAAAGTGGGACGAGGCAGTCTGAATTACATTTTATAGATGTATTTCTCACATATCTCAGAGCCTCTCGCGGTCGTCGTCGTCGTCGTCGTCGTCGTCGCCGCCGCCGCCGCCGCTTCTGCAGAAGTAGCAAACGGCCATCGTAGCAAATGCGGCGAGGGACGCCCTGAGTTCGATTCCGAATGCATAAAGTGTGTGGTCTTGTTTCTCAGTCTATATTTGGTCGGTCTCGTAAGAGGTTGAATGTAACGAATGGGTGGGAAAGAGCAAGGGCAGCGGCTGTGTAAAACGAAAACACAAATCCTCAGGGGTGTGAGCGTTTCGAGATGAGTCGTATACATGATATAGTTGGTCGTCAGTGACCATGTGGCCTAATGGATAAGGCGTCGGACTTCGGATCTGATGATTACAGGTTCGAATGCTGTGACGCTCGTTTTTTTCCAGTTCTGAAAAAGAAACATACCGTTTTAATGTAGCAATTGAGCAGTACGAAACCGTCTGAATGTTGCTGTTGACCATTTTTTGCTTGGAAATGCTCTTGAGCTTGAAACACACACAACAAGACCGGTGTTAACTAGCGAAATGGTCGGCAGAGTGCCGACACCGCGAGTTTTGACTGGCACTTGCACATCTAAAACAACGTCGGAAAGTAACTCGTTCGGCTTTTGAGTCACATAAAGTATGTGTGTTAATTTTGACGCCACTAGCTCTGCATGCTGTCATGCAATTTCTTTACCTCTCAGAAATGATTATGACATAAAAGTGAAGTACGTGACGAGTGTGACGTTAGGAAGACATTAGGCAGCATGGAGAGATTCTGTATGGGACCACCCAACCCAAACGAGTACTGTGTGACGTGCTATCCGGCAGGTATTCACCGAGGTAGCCGGCAAGCGCAGTCGGTAGAGCGTCAGACTTTTAATCCTAGGGTCGTGGGTTCGAGCCATTCGCTGGGCGGAGCCGAATTTTGTTCCGCTGCAGATGTAAATTACCGTTTTTCTGATTAAGGAGATGTAATGGAAATAGCAACTTTAAACTTTGCCTATGTCTCTGTCAGTCACAAGGAAACTGTATTTGAATGTGAAGGTGATTTTGTAGACATGTGTGGAAGACATGTTCTGAAATGCAAGTGTTGTTGTTTGGAGAGCACATCGGTTACGTGTCAGATGTGTAGCCAAGCAGTAATGGGTCGCCATAGCTGCAAATATTAGCCGCTAATATGATGTGTTGTCAGCTGAAGTCTGATGATGCAGACGACCGTAAGGACGAAGTACCCAAGAGTACCGCTAGGCCGCGCCTCTTTAGCTCAGTGGTAGAGCACTGTTATAATAAACCAGGCATCGGACGTTCCATCCTCACTGGAGAAAGATGAATTTTGGAAATCAGTTGCGCGTCGTGGCCGTATAGCAAACAGTATCTGTGATGACGAACAATTAGCGACAGGCGTTTTTTTTTTAAGAATTACTTTCAGATGTGATTAAGGCGAATGGCACAGATAAAGCATTTGCCAAAGCGGTACAGCATAAAGTGGGACGAGGTAGTCTGAATTACATTTTATAGATGTATTTCTCACATATCTCAGAGCCTCTCGCGGTCGTCGTCGTCGTCGTCGTCGTCGTCGTCGCCGCCGCCGCCGCTTCTGCAGAAGTAGCAAACGGCCATCGTAGCAAATGCGGCGAGGGACGCCCTGAGTTCGATTCCGAATGCACAAAGTGTGTGGTCTTGTTTCTCAGTCTATATTTGGTCGGTCTCGTAAGAGGTTGAATGTAACGAATGGGTGGGAAAGAGCAAGGGGCAGCGGCTGTGTAAAACGAAAACACAAATCCTCAGGGGTGTGAGCGTTTCGAGATGAGTCGTATACATGATATAGTTGGTCGTCAGTGACCATGTGGCCTAATGGATAAGGCGTCGTACTTCGGATCTGATGATTACAGGTTCGAATGTTGTCACGCTCGTTTTTTCCAGTTCTGAAAAAGAAACATACCGTTTTAATGTAGCAATTGAGCAGTACGAAACCGTCTGAATGTTGCTGTTGACCATTTTTTGCTTGGAAATGCTCTTGAGCTTGAAACACACACAACAAGACCGGTGTTAACTAGCGAAATGGTCGGCAGAGTGCCGACACCGCGAGTTTTGACTGGCACTTGCACATCTAAAACAACGTCGGAAAGTAACTCGTTCGGCTTTTGAGTCACTTAAATATGTGTGTTAATTTTGACGCCACTAGCTCTGCATGCTGTCATGCAATTTCTTTACCTCTCAGAAATGATTATGACATAAAAGTGAAGTACGTGACGAGTGTGACGTTAGAAAAACATTAGGGAGCATGGAGTGATTCTGTATGGGACCACCCAACCCAAACGAGTACTGTGTGACGTGCTATCCGGTAGATATACACCGAGGTAGCCGGCTAGCTCAGTTGGTAGAGCGTGAGACTCTTAATCCTAGGGTCGTGGGTTCGAGCCACACGCTGGGCGGAACGGAATTTTGTTCCGCTGCAGATGTAAATTACCGTTTTTCTGATTAAGGAGATGTAATGGAAATAGCAACTTTAAACTTTGCCTACGTCTCTGTCGGTCACAAGGAAACTGTATTTGAATGTGAAGGTGATTTTGTAGACAAATGTGGAAGACATGTTCTGAAATGCTAGTGTTGTTGTTTGGAGAGCACATCGGTTACGTGTCAGATGTGTAGCCAAGCAGTAATGGGTCGCCATAGCTGCAAATATTAGCCGCTAATATGAAGTGTTGTCAGCTGAAGTCTGATGATGCAGACGACCGTAAGGACGAAGTACCCAAGAGTACCGCTAGGCCGCGCCTCTTTAGCTCAGTGGTAGAGCACTGTTATAATAAACCAGGCATCGGACGTTCCATCCTCACTGGAGAAAGATGAATTTTGGAAATCAGTTGCGCGTCGTGGCCGTATAGCAAACAGTATCTGTGATGACGAACAATTAGCGACAGGCGTTTTTTTTTAAGAATTACTTTCAGATGTGATTAAGGCGAATGGCACAGATAAAGCATTTGCCAAAGCGGTACAGCATAAAGTGGGACGAGGTAGTCTGAATTACATTTTATAGATGTATTTCTCACATATCTCAGAGCCTCTCGCGGTCGTCGTCGTCGTCGTCGTCGTCGTCGTCGTCGCCGCCGCCGCCGCTTCTGCAGAAGTAGCAAACGGCCATCGTAGCAAATGCGGCGAGGGACGCCCTGAGTTCGATTCCGAATGCACAAAGTGTGTGGTCTTGTTTCTCAGTCTATATTTGGTCGGTCTCGTAAGAGGTTGAATGTAACGAATGGGTGGGAAAGAGCAAGGGGCAGCGGCTGTGTAAAACGAAAACACAAATCCTCAGGGGTGTGAGCGTTTCGAGATGAGTCGTATACATGATATAGTTGGTCGTCAGTGACCATGTGGCCTAATGGATAAGGCGTCGTACTTCGGATCTGATGATTACAGGTTCGAATGTTGTCACGCTCGTTTTTTCCAGTTCTGAAAAAGAAACATACCGTTTTAATGTAGCAATTGAGCAGTACGAAACCGTCTGAATGTTGCTGTTGACCATTTTTTGCTTGGAAATGCTCTTGCGCTTGAAACACACACAACTAAACCGGTGTTAACTAGCGAAATGGTCGGCAGAGTGCCGACACCGCGAGTTTTGACTGGCACTTGCACATCTAAAACAACGTCGGAAAGTAACTCGTTCGGCTTTTGAGTCACATAAAGTATGTGTGTTAATTTTGACGCCACTAGCTCTGCATGCTGTCATGCAATTTCTTTACCTCTCAGAAATGATTATGACATAAAAGTGAAGTACGTGACGAGTGTGACGTTAGGAAGACATTAGGCAGCATGGACAGATTCTGTATGGGACCACCCAACCCAAACGAGTACTGTGTGACGTGCTATCCGGCAGATATTCATCGAGGTAGCCGGCTAGCTCAGTTGGTAGAGCGTCAGACTCTTAATCCTAGGGTCGTGGGTTCGAGCCACACGCCGGGCGGAACGGAATTTTGTTCCGCTGCAGATGTAAATTACCGTTTTTCTGATTAAGGAGATGTAATGGAAATAGCAACTTTAAACTTTGCCTACGTCTCTGTCGGTCACAAGGAAACTGTATTTGAATGTGAAGGTGATTTTGTAGACATATGTGGAAGACATGTTCTGAAATGCTAGTGTTGTTGTTTGGAGAGCACATCGGTTACGTGACAGATGTGTAGCCAAGCAGTAATGGGTCGCCATAACTGCAAATATTAGCCGGTAATATGAAGTGTTGTCAGCTGAAGTCTGATGATGCAGACGACCGTAAGGACGAAGTACCCAAGAGTACCGCTAGGCCGCGCCTCTTTAGCTCAGTGGTAGAGCACTGTTCTAATAAACCAGGCATCGTACGTTCCATCCTCACAGGAGAAAGATGAATTTTGGAAATCAGTTGCGCGTCGTGGCCGTATAGCAAACAGTATCTGTGATGACGAACAATTAGCGACAGGCGTTTGTTTTAAGAATTACTCTCAGATGTGATTAAGGCGAATGGCGCAGATAAAGCATTTGCCAAAGCGGTACAGCATAAAGTGGGACGAGGCAGTCTGAATTACATTTTATAGATGTATTTCTCACATATCTCAGAGCCTCTCGCGGTCGTCGTCGTCGTCGTCGTCGTCGTCGCCGCCGCCGCCGCTTCTGCAGAAGTAGCAAACGGCCATCGTAGCAAATGCGGCGAGGGACGCCCTGAGTTCGATTCCGAATGCACAAAGTGTGTGGTCTTGTTTCTCAGTCTATATTTGGTCGGTCTCGTAAGAGGTTGAATGTAACGAATGGGTGGGAAAGAGCAATTGGCAGCGGCTGTATAAAACGAAAACACAAATCCTCAGGGGTGTGAGCGTTTCGAATTGAGTCGTATACATGATATAGTTGGTCGTCAGTGACCATGTGGCCTAATGGATAAGGCGTCAGACTTCGGATCTGATGATTACAGGTTCGAATGTTGTCACGCTCGTTTTTTTCCTGTTCTGAAAAAGAAACATACCGTTTTAATGTAGCAATTGAGCAGTACGAAACCGTCTGAATGTTGCTGTTGACCATTTTTTGCTTGGAAATGTTCTTGAGCTTGAAACACACACAACAAGACCGGTGTTAACTAGCGAAATGGTCGGTAGAGTGCCGACACCGCGAGTTTTGACTGGCACTTGCACATCTAAAACAACGTCGGAAAGTAACTCGTTCGGCTTTTGAGTCACATAAAGTATGTGTGTTAATTTTGACGCCACTAGCTCTGCATGCTGTCATGCAATTTCTTTACCTCTCAGAAATGATTATGACATAAAAGTGAAGTACGTGACGAGTGTGACGTTAGGAAGACATTAGGCAGCATGGAGAGATTCTGTATGGGACCACCCAACCCAAACGAGTACTGTGTGACGTTCTATCTGGCAGGTATTCACCGAGGTAGCCGGCTAGCGCAGTCGGTAGAGCGTCAGACTTTTAATCCTATGGTCGTGGGTTCGAGCCACTCGCTGGGCGGAGCGGATTTTTGTTCCGCTGCAGATGTAAATTACCGTTTTTCTGATTAAGGAGATGTAATGGAAATAGCAACTTTAAACTTTGCCTACGTCTCTGTCAGTCACAAGAAAACTGTATTTGAATGTGAAGGTGATTTTGTAGACATGTGTGGAAGACATGTTCTGAAATGCAAGTGTTGTTGTTTGGAGAGCACATCGCTTACGTGTCAGATGTGTAGCCAAGCAGTAATGGGTCGCCATAGCTGCAAATATTAGCCGGTAATATGAAGTGTTGTCAGCTGAAGTCTGATGATGCAGACGACCGTAATGACGAAGTACCCAAGAGTACCGCTAGGACGCGCCTCTTTAGCTCAGTGGTAGAGCACTGTTCTAATAAACCAGGCATCGGACGTTCCATCCTCACTGGAGAAAGATGAATTTTGGAAATCAGTTGCGCGTCGTGGCCGTATAGCAAACAGTATCTGTGATGACGAACAATTAGCGACAGGCGTTTTTTTTTATGAATTACTCTCAGATGTGGTTAAGGCGAATGGCGCAGATAAAGCATTTGCCAAAGCGGTACAGCATAAAGTGGGACGAGGCAGTCTGAATTACATTTTATAGATGTATTTCTCACATATCTCAGAGCCTCTCGCGGTCGTCGTCGTCGTCGCCGCCGCCGCCGCTTCTGCAGAAGTAGCAAACGGCCATCGTAGCAAATGCGGCGAGGGACGCCCTGAGTTCGATTCCAAATGCACAAAGTGTGTGTTCTTGTTTCTCAGTCTATATTTGGTCGGTCTCGTAAGAGGTTGAATGTAACGAATGGGTGGGAAAGAGCAAGGGGCAGCGGCTGTGTAAAACGAAAACACAAATCCTCAGGGGTGTGAGCGTTTCGAGATGAGTCGTATACATGATATAGTTAGTCGTCAGTGAGCATGTGGCCTAATGGATACGGCGTCGTACTTCGGATCTGATGATTACAGGTTCGAATGTTGTCACGCTCGTTTTTTTCCAGTTCTGAAAAAGAAACATACCGTTTTAATGTAGCAATTGAGCAGTACGAAACCGTCTGAATGTTGCTGTTGACCATTTTTTGCTTGGAAATGCTCTTGAGCTTGAAACACACACAACAAGACCGGTGTTAACTAGCGAAATGGTCGGCAGAGTGCCGACACCGCGAGTTTTGACTGGCACTTGCACATCTAAAACAACGTCGGAAAGTAACTCGTTCGGCTTTTGAGTCACATAAAGTATGTGTGTTAATTTTGACGCCACTAGCTCTGCATGCTGTCATGCAATTTCTTTACCTCTCAGAAATGATTATGACATAAAAGTGAAGTACGTGACGAGTGTGACGTTAGGAAAACATTAGGCAGCATGGACAGATTCTGTATGGGACCACCCAACCCAAACGAGTACTGTGTGACGTGCTATCCGGCAGGTATTCACCGAGGTAGCCGGCTAGCGCAGTCGGTAGAGCGTCAGACTTTTAATCCTAGGGTCGTGGGTTCGAGCCACTCGCTGGGCGGAGCTTAATTTTGTTCCGCTGCAGATGTAAATTACCGTTTTTCTGATTAAGGAGATGTAATGGAAATAGCAACTTTAAACTTTGCCTATGTCTCTGTCAGTCACAAGGAAACTGTATTTGAACGTGAAGGTGATTTTGTAGACATGTGTGGAAGACATGTTCTGAAATGCAAGTGTTGTTGTTTGGAGAGCACATCGGTTACGTGTCAGATGTGTAGCCAAGCAGTAATGGGTCGCCATAGCTGCAAATATTAGCCGCTAATACGAAGTGTTGTCAGCTGAAGTCTGATGATGCAGACGACCGTAAGGACGAAGTACCCAAGAGTACCGCTAGGCCGCGCCTCTTTAGCTCAGTGGTAGAGCACTGTTCTAATAAACCAGGCATCGTACGTTCCATCCTCAAAGGAGAAAGATGAATTTTGGAAATCAGTTGCGCGTCGTGGCCGTATAGCAAACAGTATCTGTGATGACGAACAATTAGCGACAGGCGTTTGTTTTAAGAATTACTCCCAGATGTGATTAAGGCGAATGGCGCAGATAAAGCATTTGCCAAAGCGGTACAGCATAAAGTGGGACGAGGCAGCCTGAATTACATTTTGTAGATGTATTTCTCACATATCTCAGAGCCTCTCGCGGTCGTCGTCGTCGTCGTCGTCGTCGTCGTCGTCGCCGCCGCCGAAGCTTCTGCAGAAGTAGCAAACGGCCATCGTAGCAAATGCGGCGAGGGACGCCCTGAGTTCGATTCCGAATGCACAAAGTGTGTGGTCTTGTTTCTCAGTCTATATTTGGTCGGTCTCGTAAGAGGTTGAATGTAACGAATGGGTGGGAAAGACCAAGGGCAGCGGCTGTGTGAAACGAAAACACAAATCCTCAGGGTTGTGAGCGTTTCGAGATGAGTCGTATACATGATATAGTTGGTCGTCAGTGACCATGTGGCCTAATGGATAAGGCGTCGGACTTCGGATCTGATGATTACAGGTTCGAATGCTGTGACGCTCGTTTTTTTCCAGTTCTGAAAAAGAAACATACCGTTTTAATGTAGCAATTGAGCAGTACGAAACCGTCTGAATGTTGCTGTTGACCATTTGTTGCTTGGAAATGCTCTTGAGCTTGAAACACACACAACAAGACCGGTGTTAACTAGCGAAATGGTCGGCAGAGTGCCGACACCGCGAGTTTTGACTGGCACTTGCACATCTAAAACAACGTCGGAAAGTAACTCGTTCGGCTTTTGAGTCACATAAAGTATGTGTGTTAATTTTGACGCCACTAGCTCTGCATGCTGTCATGCAATTTCTTTACCTCTCAGAAATGATTATGACATAAAAGAGAAGTACGTGACGAGTGTGACGTTAGGAAAACGTTAGGCAGCATGGACAGATTCTGTATGGGACCACCCAACCCAAACGAGTACTGTGTGACGTGCTATCCGGCAGATATTCACCGAGGTAGCCGGCTAGCTCAGTTGGTAGAGCGTCAGACTCTTAATCCTAGGGTCGTGGGTTCGAGCCACACGCTGGGCGGAACGGAATTTTGTTCCGCTGCAGATGTAAATTACCGTTTTTCTGATTAAGGAGATGTAATGGAAATAGCAACTTTAAACTTTGCCTACGTCTCTGTCGGTCACAAGGAAACTGTATTTGAATGTGAAGGTGATTTTGTAGACATATGTGGAAGACATGTTCTGAAATGCTAGTGTTGTTGTTTGGAGAGCACATCGGTTACGTGACAGATGTGTAGCCAAGCAGTAATGGGTCGCCATAACTGCAAATATTAGCCGGTAATATGAAGTGTTGTCAGCTGAAGTCTGATGATGCAGACGACTGTAAGGACGAAGTACCCAAGAGTACCGCTAGGCCGCGCCTCATTAGCTCAGTGGTAGAGCACTGTTCTAATAAACCAGGCATCGTACGTTCCATCCTCACAGGAGAAAGATGAATTTTGGAAATCAGTTGCGCGTCGTGGCCGTATAGCAAACAGTATCTGTGATGACGAACAATTAGCGACAGGCGTTTGTTTTAAGAATTACTCTCAGATGTGATTAAGGCGAATGGCGCAGATAAAGCATTTGCCAAAGCGGTACAGCATAAAGTGAGACGAGGCAGTCTGAATTACGTTTTATAGATGTATTTCTCACATATCTCAGAGCCTCTCGCGGTCGTCGTCGTCGTCGTCGTCGCCGCCGCCGCCGCCGCTTCTGCAGAAGTAGCAAATGGCCATCGTAGCAAATGCGGCGAGGGACGCCCTGCCTTCGGTTCCGAATGCACAAAGTGTGTGGTCTTGTTTCTCAGTCTATATTTGGGCGGTCTCGTAAGAGGTTGAATGTAACGAATGGGTGGGAAAGAGCAAGGGCAGCGGCTGTGTAAAAAGAAAAAACAAATCCTCAGGGGTGTGAGCGTTTCGAGATGAGTCGTATACATGATATAGTTGGTCGTCAGTTACCATGTGGCCTAATGGATAAGGCGTCGGACTTCGGATCTGATGATTACAGGTTCGAATGCTGTGACGCTCGTTTTTTTCCAGTTCTGAAAAAGAAACATACCGTTTTAATGTAGCAATTGAGCAGTACGAAACCGTCTGAATGTTGCTGTTGACCATTTTTTGCTTGGAAATGCTCTTGAGCTTGAAACACACACAACAAGACCGGTGTTAACTAGCGAAATGGTCGGCAGAGTGCCGACACCGCGAGTTTTGACTGGCACTTGCACATCTAAAACAACGTCGGAAAGTAACTCGTTCGGCTTTTGAGTCACATAAAGTGTGTGTGTTAATTTTGACGCCACTAGCTCTGCATGCTGTCATGCAATTTCTTTACCTCTCAGAAATGATTATGACATAAAAGTGAAGTACGTGACGAGTGTGACGTTAGGAAGACATTAGGCAGCATGGAGAGATTCTGTATGGGACCACTCAACCCAAACGAGTACTGTGTGACGTGCTATCCGGCAGGTATTCACCGAGGTAGCCGGCTAGCGCAGTCGGTAGAGCGTCAGACTTTTAATCCTAGGGTCGTGGGTTCGAGCCACTCGCTGGGCGGAGCGGAATTTTGTTCCGCTGCAGATGTAAATTACCGTTTTTCTGATTAAGGAGATGTAATGGAAATAGCAACTTTAAACTTTGCCTACGTCTCTGTCAGTCACAAGGAAACTGTATTTGAATGTGAAGGTGATTTTGTAGACATGTGTGGAAGACATGTTCTGAAATGCAAGTGTTGTTGTTTGGAGAGCACATCGGTTACGTGTCAGATGTGTAGCCAAGCAGTAATGGGTCGCCATAGCTGCAAATATTAGCCGCTAATATGAAGTGTTGTCAGCTGAAGTCTGATGATGCAGACGACCGTAAGGACGAAGTACCCAAGAGTACCGCTAGGCCGCGCCTCTTTAGCTCAGTGGTAGGGCACTGTTCTAATAAACCAGGCATCGGACGTTCCATCCTCACAGGAGAAAGATGAATTTTGGAAATCAGTTGCGCGTCGTGGCCGTATAGCAAACAGTATCTGTGATGACGAACAATTAGCGACAGGCGTTTTTTTTAAGAATTACTCTCAGATGTGATTAAGGCGAATGGCGCAGATAAAGCATTTGCCAAAGCGGTACAGCATAAAGTGGGACGAGGCAGTCTGAATTACATTTTATAGATGTATTTCTCACATATCTCAGAGCCTCTCGCGGTCGTCGTCGTCGTCGTCGTCGTCGTCGTCGTCGTCGTCGTCGTCGTCGTCGTCGCCGCCGCCGCTTCTGCAGAAGTAGCAAACGGCCATCGTAGCAAATGCGGCGAGGGACGCCCTGCCTTCGATTCCGATGCACAAAGTGTGTGGTCTTGTTTCTCAGTCTATATTTGGTCGGTGTCGTAAGAGGTTGAATGTAACGAATGGGTGGGAAAGAGCAAGGGGCAGCGGCTGTGTAAAACGAAAACACAAATCCTCAGGGGTGTGAGCGTTTCGAGATGAGTCGTATACATGATATAGTTCGTCGTCAGTGACCATGTGGCCTAATAGATAAGGCGTCGGAATTCGGATCTGATGATTACAGGTTCGAATGTTGCCACGCTCGTTTTTTTCCAGTTCTGAAAAAGAAACATACCGTTTTAATGTAGCAATTGAGCTGTACGAAACCGTCTGAATGTTGCTGATGACCATTTTTTGCTTGGAAATGCTCTTGAGCTTGAAACACACACAACAAGACCGGTGTTAACTAGCGAAATGGTCGGCAGAGTGCCGACACCGCGAGTTTTGACTGGCACTTGCACATCTAAATCAACGTCGGAAAGTAACTCGTTCGGCTTTTGAGTCACATAAAGTATGTGTGTTAATTTTGACGCCACTAGCTCTGCATGCTGTAATGCAATTTCTTTACCTCTCAGAAATGATTATGACATAAACGTGAAGTACGTGACGAGTGTGACGTTAGGAAAACATTAGGCAGCATGGAGAGATTCTGTATGGGACCACCCAACCCAAACGAGTACTGTGTGACGTGCTATCCGGCAGGTATTCACTGAGGTAGCCGGCTATTTCAGTCGGTAGAGCGTCAGACTCTTAATTCTAGGGTCGTGGGTTCGAGCCACACGCTGGGCGGAGCGGAATTTTGTTCCGCTGCAGATGTAAATTACCATTTTTCTGATTAAGGAGATGTAATGGAAATAGCAACTTTAAACTTTGCCTACGTCTCTGTCAGTCACAAGGAGACTGTAATTGAATGTGAAGGTGATTTTGTAGACATGTGTGGAAGACATGTTCTGAAATGCAAGTGTTGTTGTTTGGAGAGCACATCGGTTACGTGTCAGATGTGTAGCCAAGCAGTAATGGGTCGCCATAGCTGCAAATATTAGCCGGTAATATGAAGTGTTGTCAGCTGAAGTCTGATGATGCAGACGACCGTAAGGACGAAGTACCTAAGAGTACCGCTAGTCCGCGCCTCTTTAGCTCAGTGGTAGAGCACTGCTCTAATAAACCAGGCATCGGACGTTCCATCCTCACAGGAGAAAGATGAATTTTGGAAATCAGTTGCGCGTCGTGGCCGTATAGCAAACAATATCTGTGATGACGAACAATTAGCGACAGGCGTTTTTTTTAAGAATTACTCTCAGATGTGATTAAGGCGAATGGCACAGGTAAAGCATTTGCCAAAGCGGTACAGCATAAAGTGGGACGAGGCAGTCTGAATTACATTTTATAGATGTATTTCTCACATATCTCAGAGCCTCTCGCGGTCGTCGTCGTCGTCGTCGTCGTCGTCGTCATCGTCGTCGCCGCCGCCGCCGCCGCCGCTTCTGCAGAAGTAGCAAATGGCAATCGTAGCAAATGCGGCGAGGGACGCCCTGCCTTCGATTCCGAATGCACAAAGTGTGTGGTCTTGTTTCTCAGTCTATATTTGTTCGGTCTCGTAAGAGGTTGAATGTAACGAATGGGTGGGAAAGAGCAAGGGGCAGCGGCTGTGTAAAACGAAAACACAAATCCTCACGGGTGTGAGCGTTTCGAGATGAGTCGTATACATGATATAGTTGGTCGTCAGTGACCATGTGGCCTAATGGATAAGGCGTCGGACTTCGGATCTGATGATTACAAGTTCGAATGTTGTCACGCTCGTTTTTTTCCAGTTCTGAAAAAGAAACATACCGTTTTAATGTAGCAATTGAGCAGTACGAAACCGTCTGAATGTTGCTGTTGACCATTTTTTGCTTCGAAATGCTCTTGAGCTTGAAACACACACAACAAGACCGGTGTTAACTAGCGAAATGGTCGGCAGAGTGCCGACACCGCGAGTTTTGACTGGCACTTGCACATCTAAAACAACGTCGGAAAGTAACTCGTTCGGCTTTTGAGTCACATAAAGTATGTGTGTTAATTTTGACGCCACTATCTCTGCATGCTGTCATGCAATTTCTTTACCTCTCAGAAATGATTATGACATAAAAGTGAAGTACGTGTCGAGTGTGACGTTAGGAAAACATTAGGCAGCATGGAGAGATTCTGTATGGGACCACCCAACCCAAACGAGTACTGTGTGACATGCTATCCGGCAGGTATTCACCGAGGTAGCCGGCTATTTCAGTCGGTAGAGCGTCAGACTCTTAATCCTAGGGTCGTGGGTTCGAGCCACACGCTGGGCGGAGCGGAATTTTGTTCCGCTGCAGATGTAAATTACCGTTTTTCTGATTAAGGAGATGTAATGGAAATAGCAACTTTAAACTTTGCCTACGTCTCTGTCAGTCACAAGGAAACTGTATTTGAATGTGAAGGTGATTTTGTAGACATGTGTGGAAGACATGTTCTGAAATGCAAGTGTTGTTGTTTGGAGAGCACATCGGTTACGTGTCAGATGTGTAGCCAAGCAGTAATGGGTCGCCATAGCTGCAAATATTAGCCGGTAATCTGAAGTGTTGTCAGCTGAAGTCTGATGATGCAGACGACCGTAAGGACGAAGTACCCAAGAGTACCGCTAGGCCGCGCCTCTTTAGCTCAGTGGTAGAGCACTGCTCTAACAAACCAGGCATCGGACGTTCCATCCTCACAGGAGAAAGGTGAATTTTGGAAATCAGTTGCGCGTCGTGGCCGTATAGCAAACAGTATCTGTGATGACGAACAATTAGCGACAGACGTTTTTTTTAAAAAATTACTCTCAGATGTGATTAAGGCGAATGGCGCAGATAAAGCATTTGCCAAAGCGGTACAGCATAAAGTGGGACGAGGCAGTCTGAATTACATTTTATAGATGTATTTCTCACATATCTCAGAGCCTCTCGCGGTCGTCGTCGTCGTCGTCGTCGCCGCCGCCGCCGCTTCTGCAGAAGTAGCAAATGGCCATCGTAGCAAATGCGGCGAGGGACGCCCTGCCTTCGATTCCGAATGCACAAAGTGTGTGGTCTTGTTTCTCAGTCTATATTTGGTCGGTCTCGTAAGAGGTTGAATGTAACGAATGGGTGGGAAAGAGCAAGGGGCAGCGGCTGTGTAAAACGAAAACACAAATCCTCAGGGGTGTGAGCGTTTCGAGATGAGTCGTATACATGATATAGTTCGTCGTCAGTGACCATGTGGCCTAATGGATAAGGCGTCGGACTTCGGATCTGATGATTACAAGTTCGAATGTTGTCACGCTCGTTTTTTTCCAGTTCTGAAAAAGAAACATACCGTTTTAATGTAGCAATTGAGCAGTACGAAACCGTCTGAATGTTGCTGTTGACCATTTTTTGCTTGGAAATGCTCTTGAGCTTGAAACACACACAACAAGACCGGTGTTAACTAGCGAAATGGTCGGCAGAGTGCCGACACCGCGAGTTTTGACTGGCACTTGCACATCTAAAACAACGTCGGAAAGTAACTCGTTCGGCTTTTGAGTCACATAAAGTAGGTGTGTTAATTTTGACGCCACTAGCTCTGCATGCTGTCATGCAATTTCTTTATCTCTCAGAAATGATTATGACATAAAAGTGAAGTACGTGACGAGTGTGACGTTAGGAAAACATTAGGTAGCATGGAGAGATTCTGTATGGGACAACCCAACCCAAACGAGTACTGTGTGACGTGCTATCCGGCAGGTATTCACCGATGTAGCCGGCTAGCTCAGTCGGTAGAGCGTCAGACTCTTAATCCTAGGGTCGTGGGTTCGAGCCACACCTGGGCGGAACGGAATTTTGTTCCGCTGCAGATGTAAATTACCGTTTTTTCTGATTAAGGAGGTGTAATGGAAATAGCAACTTTAAACTTTGCCTACGTCTCTGTCAGTCACAAGGAAACTGTATTTGAATGTGAAGGTGATTTTGTAGACATGTGTGGAAGACATGTTCTGAAATGCAAGTGTTGTTGTTTGGAGAGCACATCGGTTACGTGTCAGATGTGTAGCCAAGCAGTAATGGGTCGCCATAGCTGCAAATATTAGCTGGTAATATGAAGTGTTGTCAGCTAAAGTCTGATGATGCAGACGACCGTAAGGACGAAGTACCCAAGAGTACCGCTAGGCCGCGCCTCTTTAGCTCAGTGGTAGAGCACTGCTCTAACAAACCAGGCATCGGACGTTCCATCCACACAGGAGAAAGATGAATTTTGGAAATCAGTTACGCGTCGTGGCCGTATAGCAAACAGTATCTGTGATGACGAACAATTAGCGACAGGCGTTTTTTTTAAGAATTACTCTCTGATGTGATTAAGGCGAATGGCGCAGATAAAGCATTTGCCAAAGCGGTACAGCATAAAGTGGGACGAGGCAGTCTGAATTATATTTTATAGATGTATTTCTCACATATCTCATAGCCTCTCGCGGTCGTCGTCGTCGTCGTCGTCGTCGTCGTCGTCGTCGTCGTCGCCGCCGCCGCTTCTGCAGAAGTAGCAAATGGCCATCGTAGCAAATGCGGCGAGGGACGCCCTGCCTTCGATTCCGAATGCACAAAGTGTGTGGTCTTGTTTCTCAGTCTATATTTGGTCGGTCTCGTAAGAGGTTGAATGTAACGAATGGGTGGGAAAGAGCAAGGGGCAGCGGCTGTGTAAAACGGAAACACAAATCCTCAGGGGTGTGAGCGTTTCGAGATGAGTCGTATACATGATATAGTTGGTCGTCAGTGACCATGTGGCATAATGGATAAGGCGTCGGACTTCGGATCTGATGATTACAGGTTCGAATGTTGTCACGCTCGTTTTTTTCCAGTTCTGAAAAAGAAACATACCGTTTTAATGTAGCAATTGAGCAGTACGAAACCGTCTGAATATTGCTGTTGACCATTTTTTGCTTCTAAATGCTCTTGAGCTTGAAACACACACAACAAGTCCGGTGTTAACTAGCGAAATGGTCGGCAGAGTGCCGACACCGCGAGTTTTGACTGGCACTTGCACATCTAAAACAACGTCGGAAAGTAACTCGTTCGGCTTTTGAGTCACATAAAGTATGTGTGTTAATTTTGACGCCACTAGCTCTGCATGCTGTCATGCAATTTCTGTACCTCTCAGAAATGATTATGACATAAACGTGAAGTACGTGACGAGTGTGACGTTAGGAAAACATTAGGCAGCATGGAGAGATTCTGTATGGGACCACCCAACCCAAACGAGTACTGTGTGACGTGCTATTCGGCAGGTATTCACCGAGGTAGCCGGCTAGCTCAGTCGGTAGAGCGTCAGACTCTTAATCCTATTGTCGTGGGTTCGAGCCACACGCTGGGCGGAGAGGAATTTTGTTCCGCTGCAGATGTAAATTACCGTTTTTCTGATTGAGGAGATGTAATGGAAATAGCAACTTTAAACTTTGCCTACGTCTCTGTCAGTCACAAGGAAACTGTATTTGAATGTGAAGGTGATTTTGTAGACATGTGTGGAAGACATGTTCTGAAATGCAAGTGTTGTTGTTTGGAGAGCACATCGGTTACGTGTCAGATGTGTAGCCAAGCAGTAATGGGTCGCCATAGCTGCAAATATTAGCCGGTAATATGAAGTGTTGTCAGGCGAAGTCTGATGATGCAAACGACCATAAGGACGAAGTACCCAAGAGTACCGCTAGGCCGCGCCTCTTTAGCTCAGTGGTAGAGCACTGCTCTAATAAACCAGGCATCGGACGTTCCATCCACACAGGAGAAAGATCAATTTTGGAAATCAGTTGCGCGTCGTGGCCGTATAGCAAACAGTATCTGTGATGACGAACAATTAGCGACAGGCGTTTTTTTTTTTTTTAAGAATTACTCTCAGATGTGATTAAGGCGAATGGCGCAGATAAAGCGTTTGCCAAAGCGGTACAGCATAAAGTGGGACGAGGCAGTCTGAATTACATTTTATAGATGTATTTCTCACATATCTCAGAGCCTCTCGCGGTCGCCGTCGTCGTCGTCATCGTCGTCGCCGCCGCCGCCGCCGCTTCTGCAGAAGTAGCAAACGGCCATCGTAGCAAATGCGGCGAGGGACGCCCTGCCTTCGATTGCGATGCACAAAGTGTGTGGTCTTGTTTCTCAGTCTATATTTGGTCGGTGTCGTAAGAGGTTGAATGTAACGAATGGGTGGGAAAGAGCAAGGGGCAGCGGCTGTGTAAAACGAAAACACAAATCCTCAGGGGTGTGAGCGTTTCGAGATGAGTCGTATATATGATATAGTTCGTCGTCAGTGACCATGTGGCCTAATAGATAAGGCGTCGGAATTCGGATCTGATGATTACAGGTTCGAATGTTGTCACGCTCGTTTTTTTCCAGTTCTGAAAAAGAAACATACCGTTTTAATGTAGCAATTGAGCTGTACGAAACCGTCTGAATGTTGCTGATGACCATTTTTTGCTTGGAAATGCTCTTGAGCTTGAAACACACACAACAAGACCGGTGTTAACTAGCGAAATGGTCGGCAGAGTGCCGACACCGCGAGTTTTGACTGGCACTTGCACATCTAAAACAATGTCGGAAAGTAACTCGTTCGGCTTTTGAGTCACATAAAGTATGTGTGTTAATTTTGACGCCACTAGCTCTGCATGCTGTCATGCAATTTCTTTACCTCTCAGAAATGATTATGACATAAAAGTGAAGTACGTGTCGAGTGTGACGTTAGGAAAACATTAGGCAGCATGGAGAGATTCTGTATGGGACCACCCAACCCAAACGAGTACTGTGTGACGTGCTATCCGGGAGGTATTCACCGAGGTAGCCGGCTATTTCAGTCGGTAGAGCGTCAGACTCTTAATCCTAGGGTCGTGGGTTCGAGACACACGCTGGGCGGAGCGGAATTTTGTTCCGCTGCAGATGTAAATTACCGTTTTTCTGATTAAGGAGATGTAATGGAAATAGCAACTTTAAACTTTGCCTACGTCTCTGTCAGTCACAAGGAAACTGTATTTGAATGTGAAGGTGATTTTGTAGACATGTGTGGAAGACATGTTCTGAAATGCAAGTGTTGTTGTTTGGAGAGCACATCGGTTACGTGTCAGATGTGTAGCCAAGCAGTAATGGGTCGCCATAGCTGCAAATATTAGCTGGTAATATGAAGTGTTGTCAGCTGAAGTCTGATGATGCAGACGACCGTAAGGACGAAGTACCCAAGAGTACCGCTAGGCCGCGCCTCTTTAGCTCAGTGGTAGAGCACTGCTCTAACAAACCAGGCATCGGACGTTCCATCCACACAGGAGAAAGATGAATTTTGGAAATCAGTTACGCGTCGTGGCCGTATAGCAAACAGTATCTGTGATGACGAACAATTAGCGACAGGCGTTTTATTAAGAATTACTCTCTGATGTGATTAAGGCGAATGGCGCAGATAAAGCATTTGCCAAAGCGGTACAGCATAAAGTGGGACGAGGCAGTCTGAATTATATTTTATAGATGTATTTCTCACATATCTCATAGCCTCTCGCGGTCGTCGTCGTCGTCGTCGTCGTCGTCGCCGCCGCCGCTTCTGCAGAAGTAGCAAATGGCCATCGTAGCAAATGCGGCGAGGGACGCCCTGCCTTCGATTCCGAATGCACAAAGTGTGTGGTCTTGTTTCTCAGTCTATATTTGGTCGGTCTCGTAAGAGGTTGAATGTAACGAATGGGTGGGAAAGAGCAAGGGGCAGCGGCTGTGTAAAACGGAAACACAAATCCCCAGGGGTGTGAGCGTTTCGAGATGAGTCGTATACATGATATAGTTGGTCGTCAGTGACCATGTGGCATAATGGATAAGGCGTCGGACTTCGGATCTGATGATTACAGGTTCGAATGTTGTCACGCTCGTTTTTTTCCAGTTCTGAAAAAGAAACATACCGTTTTAATGTAGCAATTGAGCAGTACGAAACCGTCTGAATATTGCTGTTGACCATTTTTTGCTTCTAAATGCTCTTTGAGCTTGAAACACACACAACAAGTCCGGTGTTAACTAGCGAAATGGTCGGCAGAGTGCCGACACCGCGAGTTTTGACTGGCACTTGCACATCTAAAACAACGTCGGAAAGTAACTCGTTCGGCTTTTGAGTCACATAAAGTATGTGTGTTAATTTTGACGCCACTAGCTCTGCATGCTGTCATGCAATTTCTTTACCTCTCAGAAATGATTATGACATAAACGTGAAGTACGTGACGAGTGTGACGTTAGGAAAACATTAGGCAGCATGGAGAGAT
The DNA here is from genome assembly GCF_023897955.1 of Schistocerca gregaria. Taxonomy (NCBI): domain Eukaryota; kingdom Metazoa; phylum Arthropoda; class Insecta; order Orthoptera; family Acrididae; genus Schistocerca; species Schistocerca gregaria. The sequence goes on from NC_064926.1 coordinate 5,698,159, forward strand.
TCTGTATGGGACCACCCAACCCAAACGAGTACTGTGTGACGTGCTATCCGGCAGGTATTCACCGAGGTAGCCGGCTAGCTCAGTCGGTAGAGCGTCAGACTCTTAATCCTAGGGTCGTGGGTGCGAGCCACACGCTGGGCGGAGAGGAATTTTGTTCCGCTGCAGATGTAAATTACCGTTTTTCTGATTGAGGAGATGTAATGGAAATAGCAACTTTAAACTTTGCCTACGTCTCTGTCAGTCACAAGGAAACTGTATTTGAATGTGAAGGTGATTTTGTAGACATGTGTGGAAGACATGTTCTGAAATGCAAGTGTTGTTGTTTGGAGAGCACATCGGTTACGTGTCAGATGTGTAGCCAAGCAGTAATGGGTCGCCATAGCTGCAAATATTAGCCGGTAATATGAAGTGTTGTCAGGCGAAGTCTGATGATGCAAACGACCATAAGGACGAAGTACCCAAGAGTACCGCTAGGCCGCGCCTCTTTAGCTCAGTGGTAGAGCACTGCTCTAATAAACCAGGCGTCGGACGTTCCATCCACACAGGAGAAAGATCAATTTTGGAAATCAGTTGCGCGTCGTGGCCGTATAGCAAACAGTATCTGTGATGACGAACAATTAGCGACAGGCGTTTTTTTTTTTAAGAATTACTCTCAGATGTGATTAAGGCGAATGGCGCAGATAAAGCGTTTGCCAAAGCGGTACAGCATAAAGTGGGACGAGGCAGTCTGAATTACATTTTATAGATGTATTTCTCACATATCTCAGAGCCTCTCGCGGCCGTCGTCGTCGTCGTCGTCGTCGCCGCCGCCGCTTCTGCAGAAGTAGCAAATGGCCATCGTAGCAAATGCGGCGAGGGACGCCCTGCCTTCGATTCCGAATGCACAAAGTGTGTGGTCTTGTTTCTCAGTCTATATTTGGTCGGTGTCGTAAGAGGTTGAATGTAACGAATGGGTGGGAAAGAGCAAGGGGCAGCGGCTGTGTAAAACGAAAACACAAATCCTCAGAGGTGTGAGCGTTTCGGGATGAGTCGTATACATGATATAGTTGGTCGTCAGTGACCATGTGGCCTAATGGATAAGGCGTCGGACTTCGGATCTGATGATTACAGGTTCGAATGTTGTCACGCTCGTTTTTTAGCAGTTCTGAAAAAGAAACATACCGTTTTAATGTAGCAATTGAGCAGTACGAAACCGTCTGAATGTTGCTGTTGACCATTTTTTGCTTCGAAATGCTCTTGAGCTTGAAACACACACAACAAGACCGGTGTTAACTAGCGAAATGGTCGGCAGAGTGCCGACACCGCGAGTTTTGACTGGCACTTACACAACTAAAACAATGTCGGAAAGTAACTCGTTCGGCTTTTGAGTCACATAAAGTATGTGTGTTAATTTTGACGCCACTAGCTCTGCATGCTGTCATGCAATTTCTTTACCTCTCAGAAATGATTATGACATAAAAGTGAGGTACGTGATGAGTGTGACGTTAGGAAAACATTAGGCAGCATGGAGAGATTCTGTATGGGACAACCCAACCCAAACGAGTACTGTGTGACGTGCTATCCGGCAGGTATTCACCGAGGTAGCCGGCTAGCTCAGTCGGTAAAGCGTCAGACTCTTAATCCTAGGGTCGTGGGTTCGAGCCACACGCTGGGCGGAACGGAATTTTGTTCCGCTGCAGATGTAAATAACGGTTTTCCTGATTAAGGAGATGTAATGGAAATAGCAACTTTAAACTTTGCCTACGTCTCTGTCAGTCACAAGGAAACTGTATTTGAATGTGAAGGTGATTTTGTAGACATGTGTGGAAGACATGTTCTGAAATGCAAGTGTTGTTGTTTGGAGAGCACATCGGTTACGTGTCAGATGTGTAGCCAAGCAGTAATGGGTCGCCATAGCTGCAAATATTAGCCGGTAATATGAAGTGTTGTCAGCTGAAGTCTGATGATGCAGACGACCGTAAGGACGAAGTACCCAAGAGTACCGCTAGGCCGCGCCTCTTTAGCTCAGTGGTAGAGCACTGCTCTAATAAACCAGGCATCGGACGTTCCATCCACACAGGAGAAAGATGAATTTTGGAAATCAGTTGCGCGTCGTGGCCGTATAGCCAACAGTATCTGTGATGAAGAACAATTAGCGACAGGCGTTTTTTTTAAGAATTACTCTCAGATGTGATTAAGGCGAATGGCGCAGATAAAGCGTTTGCCAAAGCGGTACAGCATAAAGTGGGACGAGGCAGTCTGAATTACATTTTATAGATGTATTTCTCACATATCTCAGAGCCTCTCGCGGTCGTCGTCGTCGTCGTCGTCGCCGCCGCCGCCGCCGCTTCTGCAGAAGTAGCAAATGGCCATCGTAGCAAATGCGGCGAGGGACGCCCTGCCTTCGATTCCGAATGCGCAAAGTGTGTGGTCTTGTTTCTCAGTCTATATTTGGTCGGTGTCGTAAGAGGTTGAATGTAACGAATGGGTGGGAAAGAGCAAGGGGCAGCGGCTGTGTAAAACGAAAACACAAATCCTCAGGGGTGTGAGCGTTTCGAGATGAGTCGTATACATGATATAGTTGGTCGTCAGTGACCATGTGGCCTAATGGATAAGGCGTCGGACTTCGGATCTGATGATTACAGGTTCGAATGTTGTCACGCTCGTTTTTTTTCCAGTTCTGAAAATGGAAACATACCGTTTTAATGTAGCAATTGAACATTACGAAACCGTCTGAATGTTGCTGTTGACCATTTTTTGCTTGGAAATGCTCTTGAGCTTGAAACACACACAACAAGACCGGTGTTAACTAGCGAAATGGTCGGCAGAGTGCCGACACCGCGAGTTTTGACTGGCACTTGCACATCTAAAACAACGTCGGAAAGTAACTCGTTCGGCTTTTGAGTCACATAAAGTATGTGTGTTAATTTTGACGCCACTAGCTCTGCATGCTGTCATGCAATTTCTTTACCTCTCAGAAATGATTATGACATAAAAGTGAAGTACGTGACGAGTGTGACGTTAGGAAAACATTAGGCAGCATGGAGAGATTCTGTATGGGACCACCCAACCCAAACGAGTACTGTGTGACGTGCTACCCGGCATGTATACACCAATTTAGCCGGCTTTCTCAGTCGGTAGAGCGTCAGACTTTTAATCCCAGGGTCGTGGGTTCGAGCCACACGCTGGGCGGAACGGAATTTTGTTCCGCTGCAGATGTAAATTACCGTTTTTCTGATTAACGAGATGTAATGGAAATAGCAACTTTAAACTTTGCCTACGTCTCTGTCAGTCGCAAGGAAACAGTATTTGAAGGTGAAGGTGATTTTGTAGACACGTGTGAAAGACATGTTCTGAAATGCAAGTGTTGTTGTTTGGAGAGCACATCGGTTACGTGTCCGATGTGTAGCCAAGCAGTAATGGGTCGCCATAGCTGCAAATATTAGCCAGTAATATGAAGTGTTGTCAGCTGAAGTCTGATGATGCAGACGACCGTAAGGACGAAGTACCCAAGAGTACCGCTAGGCCGCGCCTCTTTAGCTCAGTGGTAGAGCACTGCTCTAAAAAACCAGGCATCGGACGTTCCATCCACACAGGAGAGAGATGAATTTTGGAAATCAGTTGCGCGTCGTGGCCGTATAGCAAACAGTATCTGTGATGACGAACAATTAGCGACAGGCGTTTTTTTTTAAGAATTACTCTCAGATGTGATTAAGGCAAATGGCGCAGATAAAGCATTTGCCAAAGCGGTACAACATATATCCCTTCAAATCCTTGAACGGCATGCACTCCGCCTCGCCTATCGCATCCGCCTCCCTTCCCCCACGCGGCTCCTCTATGACCTCATCCCCTTCCCACACCTCCTCCTCTTCCTCCAACGGATACGGATCCTCTACACCTCCCGCAAGCTTGATCCTCCACACTCGCTTGTATCTTCCATCCTCTCCCACCCCAACCCACTGCCGCGCCTGTATTTCTGTATCCCACCTGCTCTCCATCTTCACACTCTCCACATCCTCTCCCAAGGTGGCTTCCGCCGACTCCCCCTCCCGGATGATGCCCTCCTCCCCTCCATCTACCCCTCCTACCAACTTTGAGCCTTGCCTTCCCCTCTCCTGTCATTTTCCTGTGGGCACCCTCTCTCCCTTCTCTCCCTCCCTCTCTCCCTCCTCCCATCCTTACCTCCCCTCCCCCTCTCCCTGGGCTTCCACCCCCTTCTTTTCGTTTTCTGCCCTCCTCCTCCCTGGCATCCTATCTCCCCCTCCCTCCTTCCCTCCCCCTGTTTTTTCCCTTCTCAGGCCCCCAGCTTTTCGGTGTGGACAGTGCCCCTGCAAGCGCCGAAGCACATCTCCGCAGTGTCCGTGTCTTTCGTCCCGTCTGTCTGTGCCTCGAGTGTTTCTTCGTTTTCTGCTCCACGTTCACCTGTGCTAGTGTTCTCTGTTCCGTGCTGTGCTGCCCGTTTTTTTTTTTTTTTTTTTTTTTTTTAAACTGAAACAGTGCTGCGTCGGTGAACGACTTCAATTCTTTTTATTCTCTGTTGTCTTCTGATTTTTGTCCTCCATGTCTGTGTTTTGAGATTATGTCTTCCTGTTTTTATCTCTTGTATGTTTCTTGTGGCCGAAGAGCGGCATATTAGGCCGCTGCCGGCCTACCTTTGTAGGTATAAAATGACAATATAGGAAAAAAAAAAGGTACAGCATAAAGTGCGACGAGGCTGTCTGAAATACATTTTATAGACGTATTTCTCACATATCTCAGAGCCTCTCGCGGTCGTCGTCGTCGTCGTCGTCGTCGTCGTCGTCGTCGTCGCCGCCGCCGCTTCTGCAGAACTAGCAAATGGCCATCGTAGCAAATGCGGCGAGGGACGCCCTGCCTTCGATTCCGAATGCACAAAGTGTGTGGTCTTGTTTCTCAGTCTATATTTTGTCGGTCTCGTAAGAGGTTGAATGTAACGAATGGGTGGGAAAGAGCAAGGGGCAGCGGCTTTGTAAAACGAAAACACAAATCCTCATCAGTGTGAGCGTTTCGAGATGAGTCGTATACATGATATAGTTGGACGTCTGTGACCATGTGGCCTAATGCATAAGGCGTCGGACTTCGGATCTGATGATTACAGGTTCGAATGTTGTCACGCTCGTTTTTTTCCAGTTCTGAAAAAGAAACATACCGTTTTAATGTAGCAATTGAGCAGTACGAAACCGTCTGAATATTGCTGTTGACCATTTTTTGCATGGAAATGCTCTTGAGCTTTAAACACACACAACAAGACCGGTGTTAACTAGCGAAATGGTCGGCAGAGTGCCGACACCGCGAGTTTTGACTGGCACTTGCACATCCAAAACAACGTCGGAAAGTAACTCGTTCGGCTTTTGAGTCACATAAAGTATGTGTGTTAATTTTGACGCCACTAGCTCTGCATGCTGTCATGCAATTTCTTTACCTCTCAGAAATGATTATGACATAAAAGTGAAGTACGTGACGAGTGTGACGTTAGGTAAACATTAGGCAGCATGGAGAGATTCTGTATGGGACCACCCAACCCAAACGAGTACTGTGTGACGTGCTATCCGGCAGGTGTTCACCGAGGTAGCCGGCTAGCTCAGTCGGTAGAGCGTCAGACTCTTAATCCTAGGGTCGTGGGTTCGAGGCACACGCTGGGCAGAACGGAATTTTGTTCCGCTGCAGATGTAAATTACCGTTTTTCTGATTAAGGAGATGTAATGGAAATAGCAACTTTAAACTTTGCCTACGTCTCTGTCAGTCACAAGGAAACTGTATTTGAATGTGAAGGTGATTTTGTAGACATGTGTGGAAGACATGTTCTGAAATGCAAGTGTTGTTGTTTGGAGAGCACATCGGTTACGTGTCAGATGTGTAGCCAAGCAGTAATGGGTCGCCATAGCTGCAAATATTAGCCGGTAATATGAAGTGTTGTCAGCTGAAGTCTGATGATGCAGACGACCGTAAGGACGAAGTACCCAAGAGTACCGCGAGGCCGCGCCTCTTTAGCTCAGTGGTAGAGCACTGCTCTAATAAACCAGGCATCGGACGTTCCATCCACACAGGAGAAAGATGAATTTTGGAAATCAGTTGCGCGTCGTGGCCGTATAGCAAACAGTATCTGTGATGACGAACAATTAGCGACAGGCGTTTTTTTTTAAGAGTTACTCTCAGATGGGATTAAGGCGAATGGCGCAGATAAAGCATTTGCCAAAGCGGTACAGCATAAAGTGGGACGAGGCAGTCTGAATTACATTTTATAGATGTGTTTCTAACATATCTCAGAGCCTCTCGCGGTCGTCGTCGTCGTCGTCGTCGTCGTCGTCGTCGCCGCCGCCGCTTCTGCAGAACTAGCAAATGGCCATCGTAGCAAATGCGGCGAGGGACGCCCTGCCTTCGATTCCGAATGCACAAAGTGTGTGGTCTTGTTTCTCAGTCTATATTTGGTCGGTCTCGTAAGAGGTTGAATGTAACGAATGGGTGGCAACGAGCAAGGGGCAGCGGCTGTGTAAAACGAAAACACAAATCCTCAGGGGTGTGAGCGTTTCGAGATGAGTCGTATACATGATATAGTTGGTCGTCAGTGACCATGTGGCCTAATGGATAAGGCGTCGGACTTCGGGTCTGATGATTTTAGTTTCGAATGTTGTCACGCTCGTTTTTTTCTAGCTCTGAAAAAGAAACATACCGTTTTAATGTAGCAATGGAGCAGTACGAAACCGTCTGAATGTTGCTGTTGACCATTTTTTGCTTCGAAATGCTCTTGAGCTTGAAACACACACAACGAGACCGGTGTTAACTAGCGAAATGGTAGGCAGAGTGCCGACACCGCGAGTTTCGACTGGCACTTGCACATCTAAAAAGACGTCGAAAAGTAACTCGTTCGGCTTTTGAGTCACATAAAGTATGTGTGTTAATTTTGACGCCACTAGCTCTGCATGCTGTCATGCAATTTCTTTACCTCTTAGAAATGATTATGACATAAAAGTGAAGTACGTGACGAGTGTGACGTTAGGACAACATTAGGCAGCATGGAGAGATTCTGTATGGGACCACCCAACCGAAACGAGTACTGTGTGACGTGCTATCCGGCAGGTATTCACCGAGGTAGCCGGCTAGCTCAGTCGGTAGAGTGTCAGACTCTTAATCCTAGGGTCGTGGGTTCGAGCCACACGCTGGGCGGAACGGAATTTTGTTCCGCTGCAGATGTAAATTACCGTTTTTCTGATTAAGGAGATGTAATGGAAATAGCAACTTTAAACTTTGCCTACGTCTCTGTCAGTCACAAGGAAACTGTATTTGAATGTGAAGGTGATTTTGTAGACATGTGTGGAAGACATGTTCTGAAATGCAAGTGTTGTTGTTTGGAGAGCACATCGGTTACGTGTTAGATGTGTAGCCAAGCAGTAATGGGTCGCCATAGCTGCAAATATTAGCCGGTAATATGAAGTGTTGTCAGCTGAAGTCTGATGATGCAGACGACCGTAAGGACGAAGTACCCAAGAGTACCGCTAGGCCGCGCCTCTTTAGCTCAGTAGTAGAGCACTGCTTTAATAATCCAGGCATCGGACGTTCCATCCACACAGGAGAAAGATGAATTTTGGAAATCAGTTGCGCGTCGTGGCCGTATAGCAAACAGTATCTGTGATGACGAACAATTAGCGACAGGCGTTTTTTTTAAGAATTACTCTCAGATGTGATTAAGGCGAATGGCGCAGATAAAGCATTTGCCAAAGCGGTACAGCATAAAGTGGGACGAGGCAGTCTGAATTACATTTTATAGATGTATTTCTCACATATCTCAGAGCCTCTCGGGGTCGTCGTCGTCGTCGTCGTCGTCGTCGTCGTCGTCGTCGTCGCCGCCGCCGCTTCTGCAGAATTAGCAAATGGCCATCGTAGCAAATGCGGCGAGGGACGCCCTGCCTTCGATTCCGAATGCACAAAGTGTGTGGTCTTGTTTCTCAGTCTATATTTGGTCGGTCTCGTAAGAGGTTGAATGTAACGAATGGGTGGGAAAGAGCAAGGGGCAGCGGCTGTGTAAAACGAAAACACAAATACTCAGGGGTGTGAGCGTTTCGAGATGATTCGTATACATGATATAGTTGGTCGTCAGTGACCATGTGGCCTAATGGATAAGGCGTCGGACTTCGGATCTGATGATTACAGGTTCGAATGTTGTCACGCTCGTTTTTTTCCAGTTCTGACAAAGAAACATACCGTTATAATGTAGCAATTGAGCAGTACGAAACCGTCTGAATGTTGCTGTTGACCATTTTTTGCTTCGAAATGCTCTTGAGCTTGAAACACACACAACAAGACCGGTGTTAACTAGCGAAATGGTCGGCAGAGTGCCGACACGGCGAGTTTTGACTGGCACTTGCACATCTAAAACAATGTCGGAAAGTAACTCGTTCGGCTTTTGAGTCACATAAAGTATGTGTGTTAATTTTGACGCCACTAGCTCTGCATGCTGTCATGCAATTTCTTTATCTCGCAGAAATGATTATGACATAAAAGTGAAGTACGTGACGAGTGTGACGTTAGGAAAACATTAGGCAGCATGGAGAGATTCTGTATGGGACCACCCAACCCAAACGATTATTGTGTGACGTGCTACCCGGCAGGTATTCACCGAGGTAGCCGGCTAGCTCAGTCGGTAGAGCGTCAGACTCTTAATCCTAGGCTCTTGGGTTCGAGCCACACGCTGGGCGGAGCGGAATTTTGTTCCGCTGCAGATGTAAATTACCGTTTTTCTGATTAAGGAGATGTAATGGAAATAGCAACTTTAAACTTTGCCTACGTCTCTGTCAGTCACAAGGAAACTGTATTTGAATGTGAAGGTGATTTTGTAGACATGTGTGGAAGACATGTTCTGAAATGCAAGTGTTGTTGTTTGGAGAGCACATCGGTTACGTGTCAGATGTGTAGCCAAGCAGTAATTGGTCGCCATAGCTGCAAATATTAGCCGGTAATATGAAGTGTTGTCAGCTGAAGTCTGATGATGCAGACGACCGTAAGGACGAAGTACCCAAGAGTACTGCTAGGCCGCGCCTCTTTAGCTCAGTGGTAGAGCACTGCTCTAATAAACCAGGCATCGGAAGTTACATCCTCACAGGAGAAAAATTAATTTGGGAAATCAGTTGCGCGTCGTGGCCGTATAGCAAACAGTATCTGTGATGACGAACAATTAGCGACAGGCGTTTTTTTTTTTAAGAATTACTCTCAGATGTGATTAAGGCGAATGGCGCAGATAAAGCATTTGCCAAAGCGGTACAGCATAAAGTGGGACGAGGCAGTCTGAATTACATTATATAGATGTATTTCTCACATATCTCAGAGCCTCTCGCGGTCGTCGTCGTCGTCGTCGTCGTCGTCGTCGCCGCCGCCGCCGCCGCTTCTGCAGAACTAGCAAATGGCCATCGTAGAAAATGCGGCGAGGGACTCCCTGCCTTCGATTCAGAATGCACAAAGTGTGTGGTCTTGTTTCTCAGTCTATATTTTGTCGGTCTCGTAAGAGGTTGAATGTAACGAATGGGTGGGAAAGAGCAAGGGGCAGCGGCTTTGTAAAACGAAAACACAAATCCTCATCAGTGTGAGCGTTTCGAGATGAGTCGTATACATGATATAGTTGGACGTCTGTGACCATGTGGCCTAATGCATAAGGCGTCGGACTTCGGATCTGATGATTACAGGTTCGAATGTTGTCACGCTCGTTTTTTTCCAGTTCTGAAAAAGAAACATACCGTTTTAATGTAGCAATTGAGCAGTACGAAACCGTCTGAATGTTGCTGTTGACCATTTTTTGCTTCGAAATGCTCTTGAGCTTGAAACACACACAACGAGACCGGTGTTAACTAGCGAAATGGTAGGCAGAGTGCCGACACCGCGAGTTTCGACTGGCACTTGCACATCTAAAACAACGTCGAAAAGTAACTCGTTCGGCTTTTGAGTCACATAAAGTATGTGTGTTAATTTTGACGCCACTAGCTCTGCATGCTGTCATGTAATTTCTTTACCTCTTAGAAATGATTATGACATAAAAGTGAAGTACGTGACGAGTGTGACGTTAGGACAACATTAGGCAGCATGGAGAGATTCTGTATGGGACCACCCAACCGAAACGAGTACTGTGTGACGTGCTATCCGGCAGGTATTCACCGAGGTAGCCGGCTAGCTCAGTCGGTAGAGTGTCAGACTCTTAATCCTAGGGTCGTGGGTTCGAGCCACACGCTGGGCGGAACGGAATTTTGTTCCGCTGCAGATGTAAATTACCGTTTTTCTGATTAAGGAGATGTAATGGAAATAGCAACTTTAAACTTTGCCTACGTCTCTGTCAGTCACAAGGAAACTGTATTTGAATGTGAAGGTGATTTTGTAGACATGTGTGGAAGACATGTTCTGAAATGCAAGTGTTGTTGTTTGGAGAGCACATCGGTTACGTGTTAGATGTGTAGCCAAGCAGTAATGGGTCGCCATAGCTGCAAATATTAGCCGGTAATATGAAGTGTTGTCAGCTGAAGTCTGATGATGCAGACGACCGTAAGGACGAAGTACCCAAGAGTACCGCTAGGCCGCGCCTCTTTAGCTCAGTAGTAGAGCACTGCTTTAATAATCCAGGCATCGGACGTTCCATCCACACAGGAGAAAGATGAATTTTGGAAATCAGTTGCGCGTCGTGGCCGTATAGCAAACAGTATCTGTGATGACGAACAATTAGCGACAGGCGTTTTTTTTAAGAATTACTCTCAGATGTGATTAAGGCGAATGGCGCAGATAAAGCATTTGCCAAAGCGGTACAGCATAAAGTGGGACGAGGCAGTCTGAATTACATTTTATAGATGTATTTCTCACATATCTCAGAGCCTCTCGGGGTCGTCGTCGTCGTCGTCGTCGCCGCCGCCGCTTCTGCAGAATTAGCAAATGGCCATCGTAGCAAATGCGGCGAGGGACGCCCTGCCTTCGATTCCGAATGCACAAAGTGTGTGGTCTTGTTTCTCAGTCTATATTTGGTCGGTCTCGTAAGAGGTTGAATGTAACGAATGGGTGGGAAAGAGCAAGGGGCAGCGGCTGTGTAAAACGAAAACACAAATACTCAGGGGTGTGAGCGTTTCGAGATGATTCGTATACATGATATAGTTGGTCGTCAGTGACCATGTGGCCTAATGGATAAGGCGTCGGACTTCGGATCTGATGATTACAGGTTCGAATGTTGTCACGCTCGTTTTTTTCCAGTTCTGACAAAGAAACATACCGTTATAATGTAGCAATTGAGCAGTACGAAACCGTCTGAATGTTGCTGTTGACCATTTTTTGCTTCGAAATGCTCTTGAGCTTGAAACACACACAACAAGACCGGTGTTAACTAGCGAAATGGTCGGCAGAGTGCCGACACGGCAAGTTTTGACTGGCACTTGCACATCTAAAACAATGTCGGAAAGTAACTCGTTCGGCTTTTGAGTCACATAAAGTATGTGTGTTAATTTTGACGCCACTAGCTCTGCATGCTGTCATGCAATTTCTTTACCTCGCAGAAATGATTATGACATAAAAGTGAAGTACGTGACGAGTGTGACGTTAGGAAAACATTAGGCAGCATGGAGAGATTCTGTATGGGACCACCCAACCCAAACGATTATTGTGTGACGTGCTACCCGGCAGGTATTCACCGAGGTAGCCGGCTAGCTCAGTCGGTAGAGCGTCAGACTCTTAATCCTAGGCTCTTGGGTTCGAGCCACACGCTGGGCGGAGCGGAATTTTGTTCCGCTGCAGATGTAAATTACCGTTTTTCTGATTAAGGAGATGTAATGGAAATAGCAACTTTAAACTTTGCCTACGTCTCTGTCAGTCACAAGGAAACTGTATTTGAATGTGAAGGTGATTTTGTAGACATGTGTGGAAGACATGTTCTGAAATGCAAGTGTTGTTGTTTGGAGAGCACATCGGTTACGTGTCAGATGTGTAGCCAAGCAGTAATTGGTCGCCATAGCTGCAAATATTAGCCGGTAATATGAAGTGTTGTCAGCTGAAGTCTGATGATGCAGACGACCGTAAGGACGAAGTACCCAAGAGTACTGCTAGGCCGCGCCTCTTTAGCTCAGTGGTAGAGCACTGCTCTAATAAACCAGGCATCGGAAGTTACATCCTCACAGGAGAAAAATGAATTTGGGAAATCAGTTGCGCGTCGTGGCCGTATAGCAAACAGTATCTGTGATGACGAACAATTAGCGACAGGCGTTTTTTTTTTTAAGAATTACTCTCAGATGTGATTAAGGCGAATGGCGCAGATAAAGCATTTGCCAAAGCGGTACAGCATAAAGTGGGACGAGGCAGTCTGAATTACATTATATAGATGTATTTCTCACATATCTCAGAGCCTCTCGCGGTCGTCGTCGTCGTCGTCGTCGTCGTCGTCGCCGCCGCCGCCGCCGCTTCTGCAGAACTAGCAAATGGCCATCGTAGAAAATGCGGCGAGGGACTCCCTGCCTTCGATTCCGAATGCACAAAGTGTGTGGTCTTGTTTCTCAGTCTATATTTTGTCGGTCTCGTAAGAGGTTGAATGTAACGAATGGGTGGGAAAGAGCAAGGGGCAGCGGCTTTGTAAAACGAAAACACAAATCCTCATCAGTGTGAGCGTTTCGAGATGAGTCGTATACATGATATAGTTGGACGTCTGTGACCATGTGGCCTAATGCATAAGGCGTCGGACTTCGGATCTGATGATTACAGGTTCGAATGTTGTCACGCTCGTTTTTTTCCAGTTCTGAAAAAGAAACATACCGTTATAATGTAGCAATTGAGCAGTACGAAACCGTCTGAATGTTGCTGTTGACCATTTTTTGCTTCGAAATGCTCTTGAGCTTGAAACACACACAACAAGACCGGTGTTAACTAGCGAAATGGTCGGCAGAGTGCCGACACGGCGAGTTTTGACTGGCACTTGCACATCTAAAACAATGTCGGAAAGTAACTCGTTCGGCTTTTGAGTCACATAAAGTATGTGTGTTAATTTTGACGCCACTAGCTCTGCATGCTGTCATGCAATTTCTTTACCTCGCAGAAATGATTATGACATAAAAGTGAAGTACGTGACGAGTGTGACGTTAGGAAAACATTAGGCAGCATGGAGAGATTCTGTATGGGACCACCCAACCCAAACGATTACTGTGTGACGTGCTACGCGGCAGGTATTCACCGAGGTAGCCGGCTAGCTCAGTCGGTAGAGCGTCAGACTCTTAATCCTAGGGTCTTGGGTTCGAGCCACACGCTGGGCGGAGCGGAATTTTGTTCCGCTGCAGATGTAAATTACCGTTTTTCTGATTAAGGAGATGTAATGGAAATAGCAACTTTAAACTTTGCCTACCTCTCTGTCAGTCACAAGGAAACTGTATTTGAATGTGAAGGTGATTTTGTAGACATGTGTGGAAGACATGTTCTGAAATGCAAGTGTTGTTGTTTGGAGAGCACATCGGTTACGTGTCAGATGTGTAGCCAAGCAGTAATTGGTCGCCATAGCTGCAAATATTAGCCGGTAATATGAAGTGTTGTCAGCTGAAGTCTGATGATGCAGACGACCGTAAGGACGAAGTACCCAAGAGTACTGCTAGGCCGCGCCTCTTTAGCTCAGTGGTAGAGCACTGCCCTAATAAACCAGGCATCGGAAGTTCCATCCTCACAGGAGAAAAATGAATTTTGGAAATCAGTTGCGCGTCGTGGCCGTATAGCAAACAGTATCTGTGATGACGAACAATTAGCGACAGGCGTTTTTTTTTTTAAGAATTACTCTCAGATGTGATTAAGGCGAATGGCGCAGATAAAGCATTTGCCAAAGCGGTACAGCATAAAGTGGGACGAGGCAGTCTGAATTACATTATATAGATGTATTTCTCACATATCTCAGAGCCTCTCGCGGTCGTCGTCGTCGTCGTCGTCGTCGTCGCCGCCGCCGCCGCTTCTGCAGAACTAGCAAATGGCCATCGTAGAAAATGCGGCGAGGGACTCCCTGCCTTCGATTCCGAATGCACAAAGTGTGTGGTCTTGTTTCTCAGTCTATATTTTGTCGGTCTCGTAAGAGGTTGAATGTAACGAATGGGTGGGAAAGAGCAAGGGGCAGCGGCTTTGTAAAACGAAAACACAAATCCTCATCAGTGTGAGCGTTTCGAGATGAGTCGTATACATGATATAGTTGGACGTCAGTGACCATGTGGCCTAATGCATAAGGCGTCGGACTTCGGATCTGATGATTACAGGTTCGAATGTTGTCACGCTCGTTTTTTTCCAGTTCTGAAAAAGAAACATACCGTTTTAATGTAGCAATTGAGCAGTACGAAACCGTCTGAATGTTGCTGTTGACCATTTTTTGCTTCGAAATGCTCTTGAGCTTGAAACAGACACAACAAGACCGGTGTTAACTAGCGAAATGGTCGGCAGAGTGCCGACACGGCGAGTTTTGACTGGCACGGGCACATCTAAAACAATGTCGGAAAGTAACTCGTTCGGCTTTTGAGTCACATAAAGTATGTGTGTTAATTTTGACGCCACTAGCTCAGCATGCTGTCATGCAATATCTTCACCTCTCAGAAATGATTATGACATAAAAGTGAAGTACGTGACGAGTGTGACGTTAGGAAAACATTAGGCAGCATGGAGAGATTCTGTATGGGACCACCCAACCCAAACGAGTACTGTGTGACGTGCTATCCGGCAGGCATTCACCGAGGTAGACGGCTATCTCAGTCGGTAGAGCGTCATACTCTTAATCCTAGGGTTTTGGGTTCGAGCCACACGCTGGGCAGAGCGGAATTTTGTTCCGCTGCAGATGTAAATTACCGTTTTTCTGATTAAGGAGATGTAATGGAAATAGCAACTTTAAACTTTGCCTACGTCTCTGTCAGTCACAAGGAAACTGTATTTTAATGTGAAGGTGATTTTGTAGACATGTGTGGAAGACATGTTCTGAAATGCAAGTGTTGTTGTTTGGAGAGCACATCGGTTACGTGTCAGATGTGTAGCCAAGCAGTAATGGGTCGCCATAGCTGCAAATATTAGCCGGTAATATGAAGTGTTGTCAGCTGAAGTCTGATGATGCAGACGACCGTAAGGACGAAGTACCCAAGAGTACCGCTAGGCCGCGCCTCTTTAGCTCAGTGGTAGAGCACTGCTCTAATAAACCAGGCATCGGACGTTCCATCCACACAGGAGAAAGATGAATTTTGGAAATCAGTTGCGCGTCGTGGCCGTATAGCAAACAGTATCTGTGATGACGAACAATTAGCGACAGGCGTTTTTTTTTAAGAATTACTCTCAGATGTGATTAAGGCGAATGGCGCAGATAAAGCATTTGCCAAAGCGGTACAGCATAAAGTGGGACGAGGCAGTCTGAATTACATTTTATAGACGTATTTCTCACATATCTCAGAGCCTCTCGCTGTCGTCGTCGTCGTCGTAGCCGCCGCCGCCGCTTCTGCAGAACTAGCAAATGGCCATCGTAGAAAATGCGGCGATTGACGCCCTGCCTTCGATTCCGAATGCACAAAGTGTGTGGTCTTGTTTCTCAGTCTATATTTGGTCGGTCTCGTAAGAGGTTGAATGTAACGAATGGGTGGGAAAGAGCAAGGGGCAGCGGCTGTGTAAAACGAAAACACAAATCCTCAGGGGTGTGAGCGTTTCGAGACGAGTCGTATACATGATATAGTTGGTCGTCAGTGACCATGTGGCCTAATGGATAAGGCGTCGGACTTCGGATCTGATGATTACAGGTTCGAATGTTGTCACTCTCGTTTTTTTCCAGTTCTGAAAAAGAAACATACCGTTTTAATGTAGCAATTGAGCAGTACGAAACCGTCTGAATGTTGCTGTTGACCATTTTTTGCTTCGAAATGCTCTTGAGCTTGAAACACACACAACAAGACCGGTGTTAACTAGCGAAATGGTCGGCAGAGTGCCGACACGGCGAGTTTTGACTGGCACTTGCACATCTAAAACAATGTCGGAAAGTAACTCGTTCGGCTTTTGAGTCACATAAAGTATGTGTGTTAATTTTGACGCCACTAGCTCTGCATGCTGTCATGCAATTTCTTTACCTCTCAGAAATGATTATGACATAAAAGTGAAGTACGTGACGAGTGTGACGTTAGGAAAACATTAGGCAGCATGGAGAGATTCTGTATGGGACCACCCAACCCAAACGAGTACTGTGTGACGTGCTATCCGGCAGGTATTCACCGAGGTAGCCGGCTAGCTCAGTCGGTAGAGCGTCAGACTCTTAATCCTAGGGTCTTGAGTTCGAGCCACACGCTGAGCGGAGCGGAATTTTGTTCCGCTGCAGATGTAAATTACCGTTTTTCTGATTAAGGAGATGTAATGGAAATAGCAACTTTAAACTTTGCCTACCTCTCTGTCAGTCACAAGGAAACTGTATTTGAATGTGAAGGTGATTTCGTAGACATGTGTGGAAGACATGTTCTGAAATGCAAGTGTTGTTGTTTGGAGAGCACATCGGTTACGTGTCAGATGTGTAGCCAAGCAGTAATAGGTCGCCATAGCTGCAAATATTAGCCGGTAATATGAAGTGTTGTCAGCTGAAGTCTGATGATGCAGACGACCGTAACGACGAAGTACCCGAGAGTGCTGCTAGGCCGCGCCTCTTTAGCTCAGTGGCAGAGCACTGCTATAATAAACCAGGCATCGGGCGTTCCATCCACACAGGAGAAAGATGAATTTTGGAAATCAGTTGCGCGTCGTGGCCGTATAGCAAACAGTATCTGTGATGACGAACAATTAGCGACAGGCGTTTTTTTTAAGAATTACTCTCAGATGTGATTAAGGCGAATGGCGCAGATAAAGCATTTGCCAAAGCGGTACAGCGTAAAGTGGGACGAGGCAGTCTGAATTACATTTTATAGATGTATTTCTCACATATCTCAGAGCCTCTCGCGGTCGTCGTCGTCGTCGTCGTCGTCGTCGTCGTCGTCGTCGCCGCCGCCGCCGCCGCTTCTGCAGAACTAACGAATGGCCATCGTAGCAAATGCGGCGAGGGACGCCCTGCCTTCGATTCCGAATGCACAAAGTGTGTGGTCTTGTTTCTCAGTCTATATTTGGTCGGTCTCGTAAGAGGTTGAATGTAATGAATGGGTGGGAAAGAGCAAGGGGCAGCGGCTTTGTAAAACGAAAACACAAATCCTCCGGGGTGTGAGCGTTTCGAGATGAGTCGTATACATGTTATAGTTGGTCGTCAGTGACCATGTGGCCTAATGGATCAGGCGTCGGACTTCGGATCTGATGATTACAGGTTCGAATGTTGTCACGCTCGTTTTTTTCCAGTTCTGAAAAAGAAACATAGCGTTTTAATGTAGCGATTGAGCAGTACGAAACCGTCTGAATGTTGCTGTTGACCACTTTTTGCTTCGAAATGCTCTTGAGCTTGAAACAGACACAACAAGACCGGTGTTAACTAGCGAAATGGTCGGCAGAGTGCCGACACCGCGAGTTTTGACTGGCAATTGCACATCTCAAACAACGTCGGAAAGTAACTCGTTCGGCTTTTGAGTCACATAAAGTATGTGTGTTAATTTTGACGCCACTAGCTCTGCATGCTGTCATGCAATTTCTTTACCTCTCAGAAATGATTATGACATAAAAGTGAAGTACGTGACGAGTGTGACGTTAGGAAAACATTAGGCAGCATGGAGAGATTCTGTACGGGACCACCCAACCCAAACGAGTACTGTGTGACGTGCTATCCGTCAGGTATTCACCGATTTAGCCGGCTAGCTCAGTCGGTAGAGCATCAGACTCTTAATCCTATGTTCGTGGGTTCGAGCCACACGCTGGGCGGAACGGAATTTTGTTCCGCTGCAGATGTAAATTACCGCTTCTCTGATTAAGGAGATGTAATGGAAATAGCAACTTTAAACTTTGCCTACGTCTCTGTCAGTCACAAGGAAACTGTATTTGAATGTGAAGGTGATTTTGTAGACATGTGTGGAAGACATGTTCTGAAATGCAAGTGTTGTTGTTTGGAGAGCACATCGGTTACGTGTCAGATGTGTAGCCAAGCAGTAATGGGTCGCCATAGCTGCAATTATCAGCCGGTAATATGAAGTGTTGTCAGCTGAAGTCTGATGATGCAGACGACCGTAAGGACGAAAAACCCAAGAGTACCGCTAGGCCGCGCCTCTTTAGCTCAGTTGGTAGAGCACTGCTCTAATAAACCAGGCATCGGACGTTCCATCCACACAGGAGAAAGATGAATTTTGGAAATCAGTTGCGCGTCGTGGCCGTATAGCAAACAGTATCTGTGATGACGAACAATTAGCGACAGGCGTTTTTTTTTAAGAATTACTCTCAGATGTGATTAAGGCGAATGGCGCAGATAAAGCATTTGCCAAAGCGGTACAGCATAAATGGGACGAGGCAGTCTGAATTACATTTTATAGATGTATTTCTCACATATCTCAGAGCCTCTCGCGGTCGTCGTCGTCGTCGTCGTCGTCGTCGTCGTCGTCGTCGCCGCCGCCGCTTCTGCAGAACTAGCAAATGGCCATCGTAGCAAATGCGGCGAGGGACGCCCTGCCTTCGATTCCGAATGCACAAAGTGTGTGGTCTTGTTTCTCAGTCTATATTTGGTCGGTCTCGTAAGAGGTTGAATGTAACGAATGGGTGGGAAAGAGCAAGGGGCAGCGGCTGAGTAAAACGAAAACACCAATCCTCAGGGGTATGAGCGTTTCGAGATGAGTCGTATACATGATATAGTTGGTCGTCAGTGACCATGTGTCCTGATGGATAAGGCGTCGGACTTCGGATCTGATGATTACAGGTTCGAATGCTGTGACGCTCGTTTTTTTCCAGTTCTGAAAAAGAAACATACCGTTTTAATGTAGCAATTGAGCAGTACGAAACCGTCTGAATGTTGCTGTTGACCATTTTTTGCTTGGAAATGCTCTTGAGCTTGAAACACACACAACAAGACCGGTGTTAACTAGCGAAATGGTCGGCAGAGTGCCGACACCGCGAGTTTTGACTGGCAATTGCACATCTCAAACAACGTCGGAAAGTAACTCGTTCGGCTTTTGAGTCACATAAAGTATGTGTGTTAATTTTGACGCCACTAGCTCTGCATGCTGTCATGCAATTTCTTTACCTCTCAGAAATGATTATGACATAAAAGTGAAGTACGTGACGAGTGTGACGTTAGGAAAACATTAGGCAGCGTGGAGAGATTCTGTATGGGACCACCCAACCCAAACGAGTACTTTGTGACGTGCTATCCGGCAGGTATTCACCGAGGTAGCTGGCTAGCTCAGTCGGTAGAGCGTCAGACTCTTAATCCTAGGGTCGTGGGTTCGAACCACACGCTGGGCGGAACGGAATTTTGTTCCGCTGCAGATGTAAATTACCGTTTTTCTGATTAAGGAGATGTAATGGAAATAGCAACTTTAAACTTTGCCTACGTCTCTGTCAGTCACAAGGAAACTGTATTTGAATGTGAAGGTGATTTTGTAGACATGTGTGGAAGACATGTTCTGAAATGCAAGTGTTGTTGTTTGGAGAGCACATCGGTTACGAGTCAGATGTGTAGCCAAGCAGTAATGGGTCGCCATAGCTGTAAATATCAGCCGGTAATATGAAGTGTTGTCAGCTGAAGTCTGATGATGCAGACGACCGTAAGGACGAAAAACCCAAAAGTACCGCTAGGCCGCGCCTCTTTAGCTCAGTGGTAGAGCACTGCTCTAATAAACCAGGCATCGGACGTTCCATCCACACAGGAGAAAGATGAATTTTGGAAATCAGTTGCGCGTCGTGGCCGTATAGCAAACAGTATCTGTGATGACGAACAATTAGCGACAGGCGTTTTTTTTTAAGAATTACTCTCAGATGTGATTAAGGCGAATGGCGCAGATAAAGCATTTGCCAAAGCGGTACAGCATAAAGTGGGACGAGGCAGTCTGAATTACATTTTATAGATGTATTTCTCACATATCTCAGAGCCTCTCGCGGTCGTCGTCGTCGTCGTTGTCGTCGTCGCCGCCGCCGCTTCTGCAGAACTAGCAAATGGCCATCGTAGCAAATGCGGCGAGGGACGCCCTGCCTTCGATTCCGAATGCACAAAGTGTGTGGTCTTGTTTCTCAGTCTATATTTGGTCGGTCTCGTAAGAGGTTGAATGTAACGAATGGGTGGGAAAGAGCAAGGGGCAGCGGCTTTGTAAAACGAAAACACAAATCCTCCGGGGTGTGAGCGTTTCGAGATGAGTCGTATACATGTTATAGTTAGTCGTCAGTGACCATGTGGCCTAAGGGATAAGGCGTCGGACTTCGGATCTGATGATTACAGGTTCGAATGTTGTCACGCTCGTTTTTTTCCAGTTCCGAAAAAGAAACATACCGTTTTAATGTAGCAATTGAGCAGTACGAAACCGTCTGAATGTTGCTGTTGACCATTTTTTGCTTCGAAATGCTCTTCAGCTTGAAACAGACACAACAAGACCGGTGTTAACTAGCGAAATGGTCGGCAGAGTGCCGACACCGCGAGTTTTGACTGGCAATTGCACATCTCAAACAACGTCGGAAAGTAACTCGTTCGGCTTTTGAGTCACATAAAGTATGTGTGTTAATTTTGACGCCACTAGCTCTGCATGCTGTCATGCAATTTCTTTACCTCTCAGAAATGATTATGACATAAAAGTGAAGTACGTGACGAGTGTGACGTTAGGAAAACATTAGGCAGCATGGAGAGATTCTGTACGGGACCACCCAACCCAAACGAGTACTGTGTGACGTGCTATCCGGCAGGTATTCACCGATTTAGCCGGCTAGCTCAGTCGGTAGAGCATCAGACTCTTAATCCTATGTTCGTGGGTTCGAGTCACACGCTGGGCGGAACGGAATTTTGTTCCGCTGCAGATGTAAATTACCGCTTTTCTGATTAAGGAGATGTAATGGAAATAGCAACTTTAAACTTTGCCTACGTCTCTGTCAGTCACAAGGAAACTGTATTTGAATGTGAAGGTGATTTTGTAGACATGTGTGGAAGACATGTTCTGAAATGCAAGTGTTGTTGTTTGGAGAGCACATCGGTTACGTGTCAGATGTGTAGCCAAGCAGTAATGGGTCGCCATAGCTGCAAATATCAGCCGGTAATATGAAGTGTTGTCAGCTGAAGTCTGATGATGCAGACGACCGTAAGGACGAAGTACCCTAGAGTACCGCTAGGCCGCGCCTCTTTAGCTCAGTGGTAGAGCACTGCTCTAATAAACCAGGCATCGGACGTTCCATCCACACAGGAGAAAGATGAATTTTGGAAATCAGTTGCGCGTCGTGGCCGTATAGCAAACAGTATCTGTGATGACGAACAATTAGCGACAGGCGTTTTTTTTTAAGAATTACTCTCAGATGTGATTAAGGCGAATGGCGCAGATAAAGCATTTGCCAAAGCGGTACAGCATAAATGGGACGAGGCAGTCTGAATTACATTTTATAGATGTATTTCTCACATATCTCAGAGCCTCTCGCGGTCGTCGTCGTCGTCGTCGTCGTCGTCGTCGTCGTCGCCGCCGCCGCTTCTGCAGAACTAGCAAATGGCCATCGTAGCAAATGCGGCGAGGGACGCCCTGCCTTCGATTCCGAATGCACAAAGTGTGTGGTCTTGTTTCTCAGTCTATATTTGGTCGGTCTCGTAAGAGGTTGAATGTAACGAATGGGTGGGAAAGAGCAAGGGGCAGCGGCTGTGTAAAACGAAAACACAAATCCTTAGGGGTGTGAGCGTTTCGAGATGAGTCGTATACATGATATGGTTGGTCGTCAGTGACCATGTGGCCTAATGGATAAGGCGTCGGACTTCGGATCTGATGATTACAGGTTCGAATGTTGTCACGCTCGTTTTTTTCCAGTTCTGAAAAAGAAACATACCGTTTTAATGTAGCAATTGAGCAGTACGAAACCGTCTGAATGTTGCTGTTGACCATTTTTTGCTTGGAAATGGTCTTGAGCTTGAAACACACACAACAAGACCGGTGTTAACTAGCGAAATGGTCGGCAGAGTGCCGACACCGCGAGTTTTGAATGGCACTTGCACATCTAAAACAACGTCGGAAAGTAACTCGTTCGGCTTTTGAGTCACATAAAGTATGTGTGTTAATTTTGACGCCACTAGCTCTGCATGCTGTCATGCAATTTCTTTACCTCTCAGAAATGATTATGACATAAAAGTGAAGTACGTGACGAGTGTGACGTTTGGAAAACATTAGGCAGCATGGAGAGATTCTGTATGGGACCACCCAACCCAAACGAGTACTGTGTGACGTGCTATCCGGCAGGTATTCACCGAGGTAGCCGACTAGCTCAGTCGGTAGAGCGTCAGACTCTTAATCCTAGGGTCGTGGTTTCGAGCCACACGCTGGGCGGAGCGGAATTTTGTACCGCTGCAGATGTAAATTACCGTTTTTCTGATTATGGAGATGTAATGGAAATAGCAACTTTAAACTTTGCCTACCTCTCTGTCAGTCACAAGGAAACTGTATTTGAATGTGAAGGTGATTTTGTAGACATGTGTGGAAGACATGTTCTGTAATGCAAGTGTTGTTGTTTGGAGAGCACATCGGTTACGAGTCAGATGTGTAGCCAAGCAGTAATGGGTCGCCATAGCTGCAAATATTAGCCGGTAATATGAAGTGTTGTCAGCTGAAGTCTGATGATGCAGACGACCGTAAGGACGAAGTACCCAAGAGTACCGCTAGGACGCGCCTCTTTAGCTCAGTGGTAGAGCACTGCTCTAATAAACCAGGCATCGGACGTTCGATCCACACATGAGAAAGATGAATTTAGGAAATCAGTTGCGCGTCGTGGCCGTATAGCAAACAGTATCTGTGATGACGAACAATTAGCGACAGGCGTTTTTTTTAAGAATTACTCTCAGATGTGATTAAGGCGAATGGCGCAGATAAAGCATTTGCCAAAGCGGTACAGCATAAAGTGGGACGAGGCAGTCTGAATTACATTTTATAGATGTATTTCTCACATATCTCAGAGCCACTCGCGGTCGTCGTCGTCGTCGTCGTCGTCGTCGTCGCCGCCGCCGCTTCTGCAGAAGTAGCAAATGGCCATCGTAGCAAATGCGGCGAGGGACGCCCTCCCTTCGATTCCGAATGCGCAAAGTGTGTGGTCTTGTTTCTTAGTCTATATTTGGTCGGTCTCGTAAGAGGTTGAATGTAACGAATGGGTGGGAAAGAGCAAGGGGCAGCAGCTGTGTAAAACGAAAACACAAATCCTTAGGGGTGTGAGCGTTTCGAGATGAGTCGTATACATGATATGGTTGGTCGTCAGTGACCATGTGGCCTAATGGATAAGGCGTCGGACTTCGGATCTGATGATTACAGGTTCGAATGTTGTCACGCTCGTTTTTTTCCAGTTCTGAAAAAGAAACATACCGTTTTAATGTAGCAATTGAGCAGTACGAAACCGTCTGAATGTTGCTGTTGACCATTTTTTGCTTGGAAATGGTCTTGAGCTTGAAACACACACAACAAGACCGGTGTTAACTAGCGAAATGGTCGGCAGAGTGCCGACACCGCGAGTTTTGAATGGCACTTGCACATCTAAAACAACGTCGGAAAGTAACTCGTTCGGCTTTTGAGTCACATAAAGTATGTGTGTTAATTTTGACGCCACTAGCTCTGCATGCTGTCATGCAATTTCTTTACCTTTTAGAAATGATTATGACATAAAAGTGAAGTACGTGACGAGTGTGACGTTTGGAAAACATTAGGCAGCATGGAGAGATTCTGTATGGGACCACCCAACCCAAACGAGTACTGTGTGACGTGCTATCCGGCAGGTATTCACCGAGGTAGCCGACTAGCTCAGTCGGTAGAGCGTCAGACTCTTAATCCTAGGGTCGTGGGTTCGAGCCACACGCTGGGCGGAGCGGAATTTTGTACCGCTGCAGATGTAAATTACCGTTTTTCTGATTAAGGAGATGTAATGGAAATAGCAACTTTAAACTTTGCCTACGTCTCTGTCAGTCACAAGGAAACTGTATTTGAATGTGAAGGTGATTTTGTAGACATGTGTGGAAGACATGTTCTGTAATGCAAGTGTTGTTGTTTGGAGAGCACATCGGTTACGAGGCAGATGTGTAGCCAAGCAGTAATGGGTCGCCATAGCTGCAAATATTAGCCGGTAATATGAAGTGTTGTCAGCTGAAGTGTGATGATGCAGACGACCGTAAGGACGAAGTACCCAAGAGTACCGCTAGGCCGCGCCTCTTTAGCTCAGTGGTAGAGCACTGCTCTAATAAACCAGGCATCGGACGTTCCATCCACACATGAGAAAGATGAATTTTGGAAATCAGTTGCGCGTCGTGGCCGTATAGCAAACAGTATCTGTGATGACGAACAATTAGCGACAGGCGTTTTTTTTAAGAATTACTCTCAGATGTGATTAAGGCGAATGGCGCAGATAAAACATTTGCCAAAGCGGTACAGCATAAAGTGGGAAGAGGCAGTCTGGATTACATTTTATAGATGTATTTCTCACACATCTCAGAGCCTGTCGTCGTCGTCGTCGTCGTCGTCGCCGGCGCCGCCGCCGCCGCTTCTGCAGAACTAGAAAATGGCCATCGTAGCAAATGCGGCGAGGGACGCCCTGCCTTCGATTCCGAATGCACAAAGTGTGTGGTCTTGTTTCTCAGTCTATATTTGGTCGGTCTCGTAAGAGGTTAAATGTAACGAATGGGTGGGAAAGAGCAAGGGGCAGCGGCTGTGTAAAACGAAAACACCAATCCTCAGGGGTGTGAGCGTTTCGAGATGAGTCGTATACATGATATAGTTGGTCGTCAGTGACCATGTGGCCTAATGGATAAGGCGTCGGACTTCGGATCTGATGATTACGGGTTCGAATGTTGTCACGCTCGTTTTTTTCCAGTTCTGAAAAAGAAACATACCGTTTTAATGGAGTAATTGAGCAGTACGAAACCGTCTGAATGTTGCTGTTGACCATTTTTTGCTTGGAAATGCTCTTGAGCTTGAAACACACACAACAAGACCGGTGTTAACTAGCGAAATGGTCGGCAGAGTGCCGACACCGCGAGTTTTGACTGGCACTTGCACATGTAAAACAACGTCGGAAAGTAACTCGTTCGGCTTTTGGGTCACATAAAGTATGTGTGTTAATTTTGACGCCACTAGCTCTGCATGCTGTCATGCAATTTCTTTACCTCTCAGAAATGATTAAGACATAAAAGTGAAGTACGTGACGAGTGTGACGTTAGGAAAACATTAGGCAGTATGGAGAGATTCTGTATGGGACCACCCAACCCAAACGAGTACTGTGTGACGTGCTATCCGGCAGGTATTCACCGAGGTAGCCGGCTAGCTCAGTCGGTAGAGCGTCAAACTCTTAATCCTAGGGTCGTGGGTTCGAGCCACACGCTGGGCGGAACGGAATTTTGTTCCGCTGCAGATGTAAATTACCGTTTTTCTGATTAAGGAGATGTAATGGAAATAGCAACTTTAAACTTTGCCTACGTCTCTGTCAGTCACAAGGAAACTGTATTTGAATGTGAAGGTGATTTTGTAGACATGTGTGAAAGACATGTTCTGAAATGCAAGTGTTGTTGTTTGGAGAGCACATCGGTTACGTGTCAGATGTGTAGCCAAGCAGTAATGGGTCGCCATAGCTGCAAATATTAGCCGGTAATATGAAGTGTTGTCAGCTGAAGTCTGATGATGCAGACGACCGTAAGGACGAAGTACCCAAGAGTACCGCTAGGCCGCGCCTCTTTACCTCAGTGGTAGAGCAATGCTCTAATAAACCAGGCATCGGACGTTCCATCCACACAGGAGAAAGATGAATTTTGGAAATCAGTTGCGCGTCGTGGCCGTATAGCAAACAGTATCTGTGATGACGAACAATTAGCGACAGGCGTTTTTTTTTAAGAATTACTCTCAGATGTGATTAAGGCGAATGGCGCAGATAAAGCATTTGCCAAAGCGGTACAGCATAAAGCGGGACGAGGCAGTCTGAATTACATTTTATAGATGTATTTCTCACATATCGTCGTCGTCGTCGCCGCCACCGCTTCTGCAGAACTAGCAAATGGCCATCGTTGCAAATGCGGCGAGGGACGCCCTGCCTTCGATTCCGAATGCACAAAGTGTGTGGTCTTGTTTCTCAGTCTATATTTGGTCGGTCTCGTAAGAGGTTGAATGTAACGAATGGGTGGGAAAGAGCAAGGGGCAGCGGCTGTGTAAAACGAAAACACCAATCCTCAGGGGTGTGAGCGTTTCGAGATGAGTCGTATACATGATATAGTTGGTCGTCAGTGACCATGTGGCCTAATGGATAAGGCCACGGACTTCGGATCTGATGATTACGGGTTCGAATGTTGTCACGCTCGTTTTTTTCCAGTTCTGAAAAAGAAACATACCGTTTTAATGTAGCAATTGAGCAGTACGAAACCGTCTGAATGTTGCTGTTGACCATTTTTTGCTTGGAAATGCTCTTGAGCTTGAAACACACACAACAAGACCGGTGTTAACTAGCGAAATGTTCGGCAGAGTGCCGACACCGCGAGTTTTGACTGGCACTTGCACATCTAAAACAACGTCGGAAACTAACTCGTTCAGCTTTTGAGTCACATAAAGTATGTCTGTTAATTTTGACGCCACTAGATCTGCATGCTGTCATGCAATTTCTTTACCTCTCAGAAATGATTATGACATAAAAGTGAAGTACGTGACGAGTGTGACGTTAGGATAACATTAGGCAGCATGGAGAGATTCTGTATGGGACCACCCAACAGAAACGAGTACTGTGTGACGTGCTATCCGGCAGGTATTCACCGAGGTAGTCGGCTAGCTCAGTCGGTAGAGCGTCAGACTCTTAATCCTAGGGTCGTGGGTTCGAGCCACACGCTGGGCGGAACGGAATTTTGTTCCGCTGCAGATGTAAATTACCGTTTTTCTGATTAAGGAGATGTAATGGAAATAGCAACTTTAAACTTTGCCTACGTCTCTGTCAGTCACAAGGAAACTTTATTTGCATGTGAAGGTGATTTTGTAGACATGTGTGGAAGACATGTTCTGAAATGCAAGTGTTGTTGTTTGGAGAGCACATCGGTTACGTGTCAGATGTGTAGCCAAGCAGTAATGGGTCGCCATAGCTGCAAATATTAGCCGGTAATATGAAGTGTTGTCAGCTGAAGTCTGATGATGCAGACGACCGTAAGGACGAAGTACCCAAGAGTACCGCTAGGAAGCGCCTCTTTACCTCAGTGTTAGAGCACTGCTCTAATAAACCAGGCATCGGACGTTCCATCCACACAGGAGAAAGATGAATTTTGGAAATCAGTTGCGCGTCGTGGCCGTATAGCAAACAGTATCTGTGATGACGAACAATTAGCGACAGGCGTTTTTTTAAGAATTACTCTCAGATGTGATTAAGGCGAATGGCGCAGATAAAGCATTTGCCAAAGCGGTACAGCATAAAGTGGGACGCGGCGATCTGAATTACATTTTATAGATGTATTTCTCACATATCTCAGACCGACTCGCGGCCGTCGTCGTCGTCGTCGTCGTCGTCGTCGCCGCTTCTGCAGAACTAGCAAATGGCCATCGTAGCAAGTGCGGCGAGGGACGCCCTGCCTTCGATTCCGAATGCACAAAGTGTGTGGTCTTGTTTCTCAATCTATATTTGGTCGGTCTCGTAAGAGGTTGAATGTAACGAATGGGTGGGAAAGAGCAAGGGGAGCGGCTGTGTAAAACGAAAACACCAATCCTCAGGGGTGTGAGCGTTTCGAGATAAGTCGTATACATGATATAGTTGGTCTTCAGTGACCATGTGGCCTAATGGATAAGGCGTCGGACTTCGGATCTGATGATTACGGGTTCGAATGTTGTACGCTCGTTTTTCTTCCAGTTCTGAAAAAGATACATACCGTTTTAATGTAGCAATTGAGCAGTACGAAACCGTCTGAATGTTGCTGTTGACCATTTTTTCCTTGGAAATGCTCTTGAGGTTGAAACACACACAACAAGACCGATGTTAACTAGCGAAATGGTCGGCAGAGTGCCGACACCGCGAGTTTTGACTGGCACTTGCACATCTAAAACAACGTCGGAAAGTAACTCGTTCGGCTTTTGAGTCACATAAAGTATGTGTGTTAATTTTGACGCCACTAGCTCTGCATGCTGTCATGCAATTTCTTTACCTCTCAGAAATGATTATGACATAAAAGTGAAGTACGTGACGAGTGTGACGTTAGGAAAACATTAGGCAGCATGGAGAGATTCTGTATGGGAACACCCAACCGAAACGAGTACTGTGTGACGTGCTATCCGGCAGGTATTCACCGAGGTAGTCGGCTAGCTCAGTCGGTAGACTGTCAGACTCTTAATCCTAGGGTCGTGGGTTCGAGCCACACGCTAGGTGGAACGGAATTTTGTTCCGCTGCAGATGTAAATTACCGTTTTTCTGATTAAGGAGATGTAATGGAAATAGCAACTTTAAACTTTGCCTACGTCTCTGTCAGTCACAAGGAAACTTTATTTGAATGTGAAGGTGATTTTGTAGACATGTGTGGAAGACATGTTCTGAAATGCAAGTGTTGTTGTTCGGAGAGCACATCGGTTACGTGTCAGATGTGTAGCCAAGCAGTAATGGGTCGCCATAGCTGCAAATATTAGCCGGTAATATGAAGTGTTGTCAGCTGAAGTCTGATGATGCAGACGACCGTAAGGACGAAGTACCCAAGAGTACCGCTAGGCCGCGCCTCTTTAGCTCAGTGGTAGAGCACTGCTCTAATAAACCAGGCATCGGACGTTCCATCCACACAGGAGAAAGATGAATTTTGGAAATCAGTTGCGCGTCGTGGCCGTATAGCAAACAGTATCTGTGATTACAAACAATTAGCGACAGGCGTTTTTTTTTAAGAATTACTCTCAGATGTGATTAAGGCGAATGGCGCAGATAAAGCATTTGCCAAAGCGGTACAGCATAAAGTGGGACGAGGCAGTCTGAATTACATTTTATAGATGTATTTCTCACATATCTCAGAGCCTCTCGCGGTCGTCGTCGTCGTGGTCGTCGTCGCCGGCGCCGCCGCCGCTTCTGCAGAACTAGCAAATGGCCATCGTAGCAAATGCGGCGAGGGACGCCCTGCCTTCGATTCCGAATGCACAAAGTGTGTGGTCTTGTTTCTCAATCTATATTTGGTCGGTCTCGTAAGAGGTTGAATGTAACGAATGGGTGGGAAAGAGCAAGGGGAGCGGCTGTGAAAAACGAAAACACCAATCCTCAGGGGTGTGAGCGTTTCGAGATGAGTCGTATACATGATATAGTTGGTCGTCAGTGACCATGTGGCCTAATGGATAAGGCGTCGGACTTCGGAACTGATGATTACGGGTTCGAATGTTGTCACGCTCGTTTTTTTCCAGTTCTGAAAAAGAAACATACCGTTCTAATGTAGCAATTGAGCAGTACGAAACCGTCTGAATGTTGCTGTTGACCAATTTTTGCTTGGAAATGCTCTTGAGCTTGAAACACACACAACAAGACCGGTGTTAACTAGCGAAATGGTCGGCAGAGTGCCGACACCGCGAGTTTTGACTGGCACTTGCACATCTAAAACAACGTCGGAAACTAACCCGTTCAGCTTTTGAGTCACATAAAGTATGTGTGTTAATTTTGACGCCACTAGCTCTGCATGCTGTCATGCAATTTCTTTACCTCTCAGAAATGATTATGACATAAAAGTGAAGTACGTGACGAGTGTGACGTTAGGATAACATTAGGCAGCATGGAGAGATTCTGTATGGGACCACCCAACCGAAACGAGTACTGTGTTACGTGCTATCCGGCAGGTATTCACCGAGGTAGTCGGCTAGCTCAGTCGGTAGAGCGTCATACTCTTAATCCTAGGGTCGTGGGTTCGAGCCACACGCTGGGCGGAACGGAAATTTGTTCCGCTGCAGATGTAAATTACCGTTTTTCTGATTAAGGAGATGTAATGGAAATAGCAACTTTAAACTTTGCCTACGTCTCTGTCAGTCACAAGGAAACTTTATTTAAATGTGAAGGTGATTTTGTAGACATGTGTGGAAGACATGTTCTGAAATGCAAGTGTTGTTGTTTGGAGAGCACATCGGTTACGTGACAGATGTGTAGCCAAGCAGTAATGGGTCGCCATAGCTGCAAATATTAGCCGGTAATATGAAGTGTTGTCAGCTGAAGTCTGATGATGCAGACGACCGTAAGGACGAAGTACCCAAGAGTACCGCTAGGAAGCGCCTCTTTACCTCAGTGGTAGAGCACTGCTCTAATAAACCAGGCATCGGACGTTCCATCCACACAGGAGAAAGATGAATTTTGGAAATCAGTTGCGCGTCGTGGCCGTATAGCAAACAGTATCTGTGATGACGAACAATTAGCGACAGGCGTTTTTTTTTTAAGAATTACTCTCAGATGTGATTAAGGCGAATGGCGCAGATAAAGCATTTGCCAAAGCGGTACAGCATAAAGTGGGACGAGGCAGTCTGAATTACATTTTATAGATGTATTTCTCACATATCTCAGACCCACTCGCGGCCGTCGTCGTCGTCGTCGTCGTCGTCGTCGCCGCCGCCGCTTCTGCAGAACTAGCAAATGGCCATCGTAGCAAATGCGGCGAGGGACGCCCTGCCTTCGATTCCGAATGCACAAAGTGTGTGGTCTTGTTTCTCAGTCTATATTTGGTCGGTCTCGTAAGAGGTTGAATGTAACGAATGGGTGGGAAAGAGCAAGGGGCAGCGGCTGTGTAAAACGAAAACACAAATCCTCAGGGGTGTGAGCCTTTCGAGATGAGTCGTATACATGATACGGTTGGTCGTCAGTGACCATGTGGCCTAATGGATAAGGCGTCGGACTTCGAATCTGATGATTACAGGTTCGAATGTTGTCACGCTCGTTTTCTTCCAGTTCTGAAAAAGAAACATACCGTTTTAATGAAGCAATTGAGCAGTACGAAACCGTCTGAATGTTGCTGTTGACCATTTTCTGCTTGGAAATGCTCTTGAGCTTGAAACACACACAACAAGACCGGTGTTAACTAGCGAAATGGTCGGCAGAGTGCCGACACCGCGAGTTTTGACTGGCACTTGCACATCTAAAACAACGTCGGAAAGTAACTCGTTCGGCTTTTGAGTCACATAAAGTATGTGTGTTAATTTTGACGCCACTAGCTCTGCATGCTGTCATGCAATTTCTTTACCTCTCAGAAATGATTATGACATAAAAGTGAAGTACGTGACGAGTGTGACGTTAGGAAAACATTAGGCAGCATGGAGAGATTCTGTATGGGACCACCCAACCCAAACGAGTACTGTGTGACGTGCTATCCGGAAGGTGTTCACCGAGGTAGCCGGCTAGCTCAGTCGGTAGAGCGTCAGACTCTTAATCCTAGGGTTGTGGGTTCGAGCCACACGCTGGGCGGAACGGAATTTTGTTCCGCTGCAGATGTAAATTACCGTTTTTCTGATTAAGGAGATGCAATGGAAGTAGCAACTTTAAACTTTTTCCTACGTCTCTGTCAGTCACAAGGAAACTGTATTTGAATGTGAAGGTGATTTTGTAGACATGTGTGGAAGACATGTTCTGAAATGCAAGTGTTGTTGTTTGGAGAGCACATCGGTTACGTGTCAGATGTGTAGCCAAGCAGTAATGGGTCGCCATAGCTGCAAATATTAGCCGGTAATATGAAGTGTTGTCAGCTGAAGTCTGATGATGCAGACGACCGTAAGGACGAAGTACCCAAGAGTACCGCTAGGCCGCGCCTCTTTAGCTCAGTTGTAGAGCACTGCTCTAATAAACCAGGCATCGGACGTTCCATCCACACAGGAGAAAGATGAATTTTGGAAATCAGTTGCGCGTCGTGGCCGTATAGCAAACAGTATCTGTGATGACGAACAATTAGCGACAGGCGTTTTTTTTAAGAAATACTCTCAGATGTGATTAAGGCGAATGGCGCAGATAAAGCAATTGCCAAAGCGGTACAGCATAAAGTGGGACGAGGCAGTCTGAATTACATTTTATAGATGTATTTCTCACATATCTCAGAGCCTCTCGCGGTCGTTGTCGTCGTCGTCGTCGTCGTCGTCGTCGTCGTCGCCGGCGCCGCCGCCGCCGCTTCTGCAGAACTAGCAAATGGCCATCGTAGCAAATGCGGCGAGGGACGCCCTGCCTTCGATTCCGAATGCACAAAGTGTGTGGTCTTGTTTCTCAGTCTATATTTGGTCGGTCTCGTAAGAGGTTGAATGTAACCAATGGGTGGGAAAGAGCAAGGGGCAGCAGTTATGTAAAACGAAAACACAAATCCTCAGGGGTGTGAGCGTTTCGAGATGAGTCGTATACATGATATAGTTGGTCGTCAGTGACCATGTGGCCTAATGGATAAGGCGTCGGACTTCGGATCTGATAATTACAGGTTCGAATGTTGTCACGCTCGTTTTTTTGTCAGTTCTGAAAAAGAAACATACCGTTTTAATGTAGCAATTGAGCAGTACGAAACCGTCTGAATGTTGCTGTTGACCATTTTTTGCTTGGAAATGGTCTTGAGCTTGAAACACACACAACAAGACCGGTGTTAACTAGCGAAATGGTCGGCAGAGTGCCGACACCGCGAGTTTTGACTGGCACTTGCACATCTAAAACAACGTCGGAAAGTAACTCGTTCGGCTTTTGAGTCACATAAAGTATGTGTGTTAATTTTGACGCCACTAGCTCTGCATGCTGTCATGCAATTTCTTTACCTCTCAGAAATGATTATGACATAAAAGTGAAGTACGTGACGAGTGTGACGTTAGGATAACATTAGGCAGCATGGAGAGATTCTGTATGGGACCACCCAACCCAAACGAGTACTGTGTGACGTGCTATCCGGCAGGTATTCACCGAGGTAGTCGGCTAGCTCAGTCGGTAGAGCGTCAGACTCTTAACCCTAGGGTCGTGGGTTCGAGCCACACGCTGGGCGGAGCGGGATTTTGTTCCGCTGCAGATGTAAATTACCGTTTTTCTGATTAAGGAGATGTAATGGAAATAGCAACTTTAAACTTTGCCTACGTCTCTGTCAGTCACAAGGAAACTGTATTTGAATGTGAAGGTGATTTTGTAGACATGTGTGGAAGACATGTTCTGAAATGCAAGTGTTGTTGTTTGGAGAGCACATCGGTTACGTGTCAGATGTGTAGCCAAGCAGTAATGGGTCGCCATAGCTGCAAATATTAGCCGGTAATATGAAGTGTTGTCAGCTGAAGTCTGATGATGCAGACGACCGTAAGGACGAAGTACCCAAGAGTACCGCTAGGCCGCGCCTCTTTACCTCAGTGGTAGAGCACTGCTCCAATAAACCAGGCATCGGACGTTCCATCCACACAGGAGAAAGACGAATTTTGGAAATCAGTTGCGCGTCGTGCCCGTATAGCAAACAGTATCTGTGATGACGAACAATTAGCGACAGGCGTTTTTTTTAAGAATTACTCTCAGATGTGATTAAGGCGAATGGCGCAGATAAAGCATTTGCCAAAGCGGTACAGCATAAAGTGGGATGAGGCAGTCTGAATTACATTTTATAGATGTATTTCTCACATATCTCAGAGCCTGTCGTCGTCGTCGTCGTCGTCGTCGTCGTCGTCGTCGTCGTCGCCGCCGCCGCCGCTCCTGCAGAAGTAGCAAATGGCCATCGTAGCAAATGCGGCGAGGGACGCCCTGTCTTCGATTCCGAATGCACAAAGTGTGTGGTCTTGTTTCTCAGTCTATATTTGGTCGGTCTCGTAAGAGGTTGAATTAACGAATGGGTGGGAAAGAGCAAGGGGCAGCGGCTGTGTA
This sequence comes from Schistocerca gregaria, assembly GCF_023897955.1. Taxonomy (NCBI): domain Eukaryota; kingdom Metazoa; phylum Arthropoda; class Insecta; order Orthoptera; family Acrididae; genus Schistocerca; species Schistocerca gregaria. The sequence continues at coordinate 5,731,987 of NC_064926.1, forward strand.
AAACGAAAACACAAATCCTCAGGGGTGTGAGCGTTTCGAGATGAGTCGGACACATGATATGGTTGACCATGTGGCCTAATGGATAAGGCGTCGGACTTCGGATCTGATGATTACAGGTTCGAATGTTGTCACGCTCGTTTTTTTCCAGTTCTGAAAAAGAAACATACCGTTTTAATGTAGCAATTGAGCAGTACGAAACCGTCTGAATATTGCTGTTGACCATTTTTTGCTTGGAAATGCTCTTGAGCTTGAAACACACACAACAAGACCGGTGTTAACTAGCGAAATGGTCGGCAGAGTGCCGACACCGCGAGTTTTGACTGACACTTGCACATCTAAAACAACGTCGGAAAGTAACTCGTTCGGCTTTTGAGTCACATAAAGTATGTGTGTTAATTTTGACGCCACTAGCTCTGCATGCTGTCATGCTATTTCTTTACCTCTCACAAATGATTATGACATAAAAGTGAAGTACGTGACGAGTGTGACGTTAGGAAAACATTAGGCAGCATGGAGAGATTCTGTATGGGACCACCCAACCCAAACGAGTACTGTGTGACGTGCTATCCGGCAGGTATTCACCGAGGTAGCCGGCTAGCTCAGTCGGTAGAGCGTCAGACTCTTAATCGTAGGGTCGTGGGTTCGAGCCACACGCTGGGCGGAGCGGAATTTTGTTCCGCTGCAGATGTAAATTACCGTTTTTCTGATTAAGGAGATGTAATGGAAATAGCAACTTTAAACTTTGCCTACGTCTCTGTCAGTCACAAGGAAACTGTATTAGAATGTGAAGGTGATTTTGTAGACATGTGTGGAAGACATGTTCTGAAATGCAAGTGTTGTTGTTTGGAGAGCACATCGGTTACGTGTCAGATGTGTAGCCAAGCAGCAATGGGTCGCCATAGCTGCAAATATTAGCCGGTAATATGAAGTGTTGTCAGCTGAAGTCTGATGATGCAGACGACCGTAAGGACGAAGTACCCAAGAGTACCGCTAGGCCGCGCCTCTTTAGCTCAGTGGTAGAGCACTGCTCTAATAAACCAGGCATCGGACGTTCCATCCACACAGGAGAAAGACGAATTTTGGAAATCAGTTGCGCGTCGTGGCCGTATAGCAAACAGTATCTGTGATGACGAACAATTAGCGACAGGCGTTTGTTTTAAGAATTACTCTCAGATGTGATTAAGGCGAATGGCGCAGATAAAGCATTTGCCAAAGCGGTACAGCATAAAGTGGACGAGGCAGTCTGAATTACATTTTATAGATGTATTTCTCACATATCTCAGATCCTCTCGCGGTCGTCGTCGTCGTCGTCGTCGTCGCCGTCGCCGCCGCCGCTTCTGCAGAACTAGCAAATGGCCATCGTAGCAAATGCGGCGAGGGACGCCCTGCCTTCGATTCCGAATGCACAAAGTGTGTGGTCTTGTTTCTCAGTTTATATTTGGTCGGACTCGTAAGAGGTTGAATTAACGAACGGGTGGGAAAAAGCAAGGGGCAGCGGCTGTGTAAAACGAAAACACAAATCCTCAGGGGTGTGAGCGTTTCGAGATGAGTCGTATACATGATATGGTTGGGCGTCAGTGACCATGTGGCCTAATGGATAAGGCGTCGGACTTCGGATCTGATGATTACAGGTTCGAATGTTGTCACCCTCGTTTTTTTCCAGTTCTGAAAAAGAAACATACCGTTTTAATGTAGCAATTGAGCAGTACGAAACCGTCTGAATGTTGCTGTTGACCATTTTTTGCTTCGAAATGCTCTTGAGCTTGAAACACACACAACAAGACCGGTGTTAACTAGCGAAATGGTCGGCAGAGTGCCGACACAGCGAGTTTTGACTGGCACTTGCACATCTAAAACAACGTCGGAAAGTAACTCGTTCGGCTTTTGAGTCACATAAAGTATGTGTGTTAATTTTGACGCCACTAGCTCTGCATGCTGTCATGCAATTTCTTTACCTCTCAGAAATGATTATGACATAAAAGTGAAGTACGTGACGAGTATGACGTTAGGAAAACATTAGGCAGCATGGAGAGATTCTGTATGGGACCACCCAAAACAAACGAGTACTGTGTGACGTGCTACCTGGCAGGTATTCACCGAGGTAGCCGGCTAGGTCAGTCGGTAGAGCGTTAGACTCTTAATGTTCTGAAATGCAAGTGTTGTTGTTTGGAGAGCACATCGGTTACGTGTCAGATGTATAGCCAAGCAGTAATGGGTCGCCATAGCTGCAAATATTAGCCGGTAATATGAAGTGTTGTTAGCTGAATTCTGATGATGCAGACGACCGTAAGGACGAAGTACCCAAGAGTACCGCTAGGCCGCGCCTCTTTAGCTCAGAGGTAGAGCACTGCTCTAATAAACCAGGCATCGGAAGTTCCATCCACACAGGAGAAAGATGAATTTTGGAAATCAGTTGCGCGTCGTGGCCGTATAGCAAACAGTATCTGTGATGACGAACAATTAGCGACAGGCGTTTTTTTTAAGAATTACTCTCAGATGTGATTAAGGCGAATGGCGCAGATAAAGCATTTGCCAAAGCGGTACAGCATACCGCATTCTTCGGCGGACCTCGGAAGAGTTCCGCCCTTCGATACCTTGCAGAGTACTGCTACGTATCGAAGTGTTAGGGCTTCGCAGAAGTCGCAGTCGCAGTCGCAGTCGCAGTTCCGGAACCGCCAGCAGCAGCAGCAGCAGCAGTTTCCAGTGCCGCCAGTTTTGCAGTAGCAGTCGTCGCCGGACCCAGCCGCAGCTTCCGGACCCAGCCGCCGCCGCCGCCGCCGCCGCCGCAGCTTCCGGCCCCCGCCGCCGCCGCCGCCGCCGCCGCCGCCGCAGCTTCCGGCCCCCGCCGCCGCCGCCGCCGCCGCCGCCGCCAGGACCCAGTGCTTCGTCTTCCTCTCCTGCTTTCGTTGTCGTCGCTATTCTCGTCTTCGTCTTTGCCTTCATCCTTTCGCTCCTCGACGTCTCTCATCTGTCATCTGTAATCTGTTCCTGACTTTGTCCCTTGTCTGTCCCCATTCTTCTTTTCTGTGTTTCCAGTTTTCCTTACTGCCATCATGACCACCCCCACCACCACCGCCACTACCACCGCCATCGTCTATACGACGCCCTCCCTCGCTGCCACTACTCTTACTTGGTGTGCTCAGTCGCCCCCGTCCTACTCTATCCCGCCCCTCCTCACCCTTCCCACCCCAGCCCCCTTTGTCGCCCCATCCCCTGCTCCTTCTCCCCAAGCCTCCACACACGACCCCTTTCCCCCACTCCCCCACACCACTCATGCGGCCCCTGCCAGGGTTGTGTCTCGTCGGGCTACGACCCATGCCGCACCATCGCCGGCGCCAGCACCACCACCTGCAGCAGCGCCACAACCAGCAGCAGCACCAACAGCAGCACCAACAGCAGCACCAGCACCAGCACCGACACCGGGACCTGCCGCTTCCCGTCATCTCCCCGTCACTCCTGTGCCCCACACCTCCTCCCATCCTGTCCCCGCTGTTAAACGTCCCAGTGGCACCCCCGCCTCCTCTGCACCCAAGAAGTCCCAGCATCTTCCCCCTCCCCCACCCCTAGATGCCATGGATGTCTCCCCTCCAGCCCCCTCTACTTCCTCTTCTAACTCCCCCTCCTACAAGTATCTCCTCTCCCGTCCTGATCCCTCTCTCCTGGAGGCCCGCAACCTGACCTTGCTCCTCCGCCAATACTTCCCTGCAGCCCCCATCTCCCTTCTTACCCCCCGTAGGGACTCTGTCTTGATCACCTCCCCAAGCCCTACCCTACACTCCGACATCCTCTCCCGAATTCCTCTCACCCGATTTGGACCTAATGCCTCCCTTGCCCCTGCTCCTTCCCCTTCCTCCCCCCGTCAACCCCAACCCCCACGTCGCCCGCCGACCCTCACCGCCGTGATCACTCGGCTTAGCCCGACGATCACGGAGGAAGAGGTGCTGGCGGAGTTGAAGGCCCACCCGTACCTGGAGGTGCGAGCTGTTCGCCGCATTTTCAACTCTGCGGGCCCCACTCGCCTTATGCGAGTTTTCTCCGAACACGCTCCCTCCATCGACCATCTCCTTAAGGAGGGTGCCCTCCTCTTCCACCGCCGGTATAAGGTTGACCCCTCCCGCTCCCCACCACAATCCATTCGCTGCCAGAGGTGTCTGCGTTATAACGCACACCCAACATCAGAGTGCCGCGAGGCCCCAGTCTGCCCGCATTGTAAGCAAGCGCACTTCCTCCGGCAGTGCCCCAACCTTCAGTCTCCTCCCTCCTGCAATACCTGCAACCTCCAACACCCTACCTACTCCCAGAAATGCAAGGCTCGACCTCCTCCATCCGCTCCTGAACTCACTGTTCCTCTCCGCCCTTTGGATGACCCCACCCCTCCTGGCAATTCCCTCCGTCCTCCCCCCACCGCAGAGGACATCATCAGGTTCGTCACAATAGTGCTCCAGAACGTCCATCCCTTTCAGCGTCCCCACACCCTCCACCAGATTTCCCTCGCTGCCCGTTCCGTGTTCCACCTCAACACCTACGCCACCTATTCCCACAACCAGGCCCATTTCACCTTCTCCCGTCTCGACACCCTCGTTTAAATTCCCATTATGGCACGACAGCACCGTATCCTGTTCAATAACATCCGCTCCCTTCCCACCAACAAGCACCTCCTTATGCATACCCTTACGACCCACCGTGTGGATGCCTTCCTTCTGAACGAAACCTTTCTTCAGCCCCACCACACCGTCCACACCTCGCCCTACCTCCTTCACCGGTCTGACAATCCACTCCAGATAGCGCGTGGCGGAGTTGCCATTGGCCACCACCGCCAGATCCCTGTCCGGCTCCAACCCCTCCTTCCTGACCCCACAGAACACTTGATCCTTAGTCTCTTCTTCCCCGGCCTTACCCTTACCTGTGCCACCATCTATGTCCGCCCCGCTGCACCTATTCCTTTCGACTTCCTTTCCCACATCGACCGTACCTTCTCCTCCTACGTGATCGCCGCCGACCTTAACATCCATAGTCGTTCTGCCGCCCAGTTACGGCGGTGGCATCGGTTCCTTGCCACCCTCCAAGGCGACGTCCTTCCAATTCCCCAACACACCCGCCCTGAATCCAATACCACTCCCGATGTCGTCCTAGCCTCCCCCACCCTGCTTGGCCGCATAGCGGTGGACGTCCTTGATCCCATTGGCAGTGACCATCTCCCTGTCCTCCTCACTGTATCAGACGGTCGTCGCCCCCGTCCCGACCCGCGCCATGACCCTCCCCCGAAATATGTCCATGACTACTCCCGTGCCAACTGGAATGCCTACCGGGACTCCCTTGCTCTCCAGGTCGATAGCCACCCCCTCACCTACCACCAACCTGATGACGTTACCCGTGCTGCCTCCTTTCTCCAGCAGACCTTGTCTGAGGCCGTGGAGGCCCACGTCCCTACCATTGCCATCCATCCGCACCGCCCCACCTTACCCCCACAGGCCGTCCTTCTCCTGCGTGAATCCCGCCGGCTCTACCGTGCCTTCCTTCACACACGTGACCAGGACACACTACGACGCCACCGGCAACTACAGCGACACATCAGGAACTTACTCACGGCAAAGAAACGCCGGGACTGGCGACAGACATGCACCCGTCTTAATGCCACCTTACCTATCAACTCGTCCAAGTACTGGTCAGCCTTCCGCCGCCTTACCGGATCTAAACCCTCTCCCTACTACCCTCTCCTTCATGATGACCACCCCTTCCCTGATGCCCTTAGTAAGGCCAACCATTTCGCCTCCTACCTCTCCGATATCCTTACCATCCCTGACGATCCCCAGTTCGATTATTCCCTCTTTCCTGATGTCCGTGATCGAACTGATACCTCTGTCCCCCCGCTTGCTCCTGGCTTCCAGTACTTGGACAACATCACACACACAGAACTAAATACCCCAATCACCACTCAAGATATCATTGCTACACTTCGCCCTAAACGCAACACTGCTCCCGGTCACGATCGTGTTACTTACCGTCACCTCCGTGAAGCTCCTGCCTCCTTCCTCTCCACATTGGCCAGGCTCTACAATGTGGTCCTGTCCACCGGCTACTACCCCGACCTGTGGAAAACCTCCCGGATCCTGATGTTCCTCAAGCCCGACAAACCGCCTTCCGCTGTCTCCTCCTACCGTCCCATCAGCCTTACCTCGGTCTTCAGCAAGGTCCTGGAATCCATTCTTACCCGCCGCCTACACAAGCACCTTCACCAACACCGCCTCCTCCCCCCTACCCAATGTGGCTTTCGGCCGTCCTTCTCAGCCGATGACCTCCTCCTTCACCTCACTCACCTCCTCTCCGAACAACTCAATTCCCGTCGTTCCGCCATCTTCCTTTCCCTCGACCTCGAACGCGCATATGACCGTGTGTGGCATTCCGGTCTCCTTTTCAAGCTCCAAACCTTTGCTCTTCCTCTCAACTATGTCCGTCTGGTCGCTTCCTTCCTTTCCCACCGTCCTTCCTATGTCACCATCCACAACACTGATTCCTACACCTTCTACCCCTCCGCCGGTGTGCCCCAAGGTTCCGTCCTTTCCCCTCTTCTCTACCTCCTTTACACGGCAGACATGCCTCCACCTGCACCTCCCCTACACCTTCTCCAGTACGCCGATGACACTGCCTTCCTTGCCCTCGCTCCCACCCTGCAACGCTCCCAGCACCTTCTCCAATCCTATCTTGACCGGTTCACCACTTGGTGTAACCAGTGGTTGCTCAAGGTCAATCCTTCCAAGACCCAGGCGATCATTGTAGGCAAAACCACTCGTTCCTTCCGTCTCCTTGATTTCTATCTTACTATTTATGGCCGTCCCATCACCCTCACACCTACTCTCAAGTACCTTGGTGTCACCCTCGACCGTCGCCTCTCCTGGAACCCACATCTCCGGACGATCCAAGCCAAGGCACGCTCCCGCCTCCGCCTCCTTAAGCTCCTTTCTGGCCGTACATGGGGTCTGGACCCTTCCACCATCCTCTACACCTACAAGTCCCTCATCCGTCCTATCCTTTGCTATGCTCATCCCGCCTGGATCTCTGCCCCTCCTACCTTCTACAAGTCCATTCAGATCCTAGAACGCCATGCGCTCCGCCTCGCCTATCGCATCCGTCTCCCTTCCCCCACGCGGATCCTCTATGACCTGATTCCCTTCCCGCACCTCCTCCTTTTCCTCGAACGGTTACGGATCCTCTACACCTCCCGCAAGCTTGATCCTCCACACCCTCTTGTCTCTCCCATCCTCTCCCACCCCAACCCGCTGCCGCGCCTGCATTCCTATATCCCACCTGCTCTCCATCTTTACACCCTCCACACCCTCTCCCTCGGTGGCTTCCGTCAACTCCCCCTCCCTGATGATGCCCTCCTCCCCTCCATCTACCCCTCCTACCAACTTTGAGCCTTACCTTCCCTCTCCTCTCCTTTTCCTGTGGGCACCCTCTCTCCCTTCTCTCCCTCCCTCCCCTCCCCTTTCTCCTTGGGCTTCCACTCCCCCTACCCTCCCCCTTCTCCTCCATCCCTCTCCTCCACTGGCATCTTCCCCTCCCCCTCTCTCTCCTCTTCCCCACACCTTTTCCCCTTGGCAGGCCACGACTCTGCTGTCTTCCATCAGTTACTTTCATCGTCCTACGCCGAAGACCATCGCATGTGTTTGTGCCTCGACTCTCCTGCAGTGTGTTTGTGTTTCGTCGTTTGTGCTCCGCTGGTTCACGTGTGGCCATCTGCCATCTGCGTTTGTGCACCGTGTTTCTCCGCTTTTATCCATTGTGCTACGCACGTGACCGACTCCGTTTTAACTCTGTTTTGTCTACTGTTTGTACCCCGCCGTCTTGATTGTTTTTATATCTCACTCATCTCTGTTCTGTGTATACTCTGAGGCCGAAGAGCGGCATACTTGGTCCGCTGCCGGCCTACCTGTTTGCCACAGGTATTAAAATCACAATAAAGGAAAAAAAAAAAAAAAAAAAAAAAAAAAAAAAAAAGGTACAGCATAAAGTGGGATGAGGCAGTCTGAATTACATTTTATAGATGTATTTCTCACATATCTCAGAGCCACTCGCGGTCGTCGTCGTCGTCGTTGTCGTCGTCGCCGCCGCCGCCGCCGCCTCTGCAGAACTAGCAAATGGCCATCGTAGCAAATGCGGCGAGGGACGCCCTGCCTTCGATTCCGAATGCACAAAGTGTGTGTTCTTGTTTCTCAGTCTATATTTGGTCGGTCTCGTAAGAGGTTGAATGTAACGAATGGGTGGGAAAGAGCAAGGGGCAGCGGCTGTGTAAAACGAAAACACAAATCCTCAGGGGTGTGAGCGTTTCGAGATGAGTCGTATACATGATGTTGTTGGTCGTCAGTGACCATGTGGCCTAATGGATAAGGCGTCGGACTTCGGATCTGAAGATTACAGGTTCGAATGCTGTCACGCTCGTTTTTTTCCAGTTCTGAAAAAGAAACATACCGTTTTAATGTAGCAATTGAGCAGTACGAAACCGTCTGAATGTTGCTGTTGACCATTTTTTGCTTCGAAATGCTCTTGAGCTTGAAACACACACAACAAGACCGGTGTTAACTAGCGAAATGGTCGGCAGAGTGCCGACACCGCGAGTTTTGACTGGCACTTGCACATCTAAAACAACGTCGGAAAGTAACTCGTTCGGCTTTTGAGTCACATAAAGTATGTTTGTTAATTTTGACGCCACTAGCTCTGCATGCTGTCATGCAATTTCTTTACCTCTCAGAAATGATTATGACATAAAAGTGAAGTACGTGACGAGTGTGACGTTAGGAAAACATTAGGCAGCATGGAGAGATTCTGTATGGGACCACCCAACCCAAACGAGTACTGTGTGACGTGCTAACCGGCAGGTATTCACCGAGGTAGCCGGCTAGTTCAGTCGGTAGAGCGTCAGGCTCTTAATCCTAGGGTCGTGGGGTCGAGCCACACGCTGGGCGGAACGGAATTTTGTTCCGCTGCAGATGTAAATTACCGTTTTTCTGATTAAGGAGATGTAATGGAAATAGCAACTTTAAACTTTGCCTACGTCTCTGTCAGTCACAAGGAAACTGTATTTGAATGTGAAGGTGATTTTGTAGACATGTGTGGAAGACATGTTCTGAAATGCAAGTGTTGTTGTTTGGAGAGCACATCGGTTACGTGTGAGATGTGTAGCCAAGCAGTAATGGGTCGCCATAGCTGCAAATATTAGCCGGTAATATGAAGTGTTGTCAGCTGAAGTCTGATGATGCAGACGACCGTAAGGACGAAGTACCCAAGAGTACCGCTAGGCCGCGCCTCTTTAGCTCAGTGGTAGAGCACTGCTCTAATAAACCAGGCATCGGACGTTCCATCCTCACAGGAGAATGATGAATTTTGGAAATCAGTTGCGCGTCGTGGCCGTATAGCAAACAGTATCTGTGATGACGAACAATTAGCGACAGGCGTTTTTTTTAAGAATTACTCTCAGATGTGATTAAGGCGAATGGCGCAGATAAAGCATTTGCCAAAGCGGTACAGCATAAAGTGGGACGAGGCAGTCTGAATTACATTTTATAGATGTATTTCTCACATATCTCAGAGCCTCTCGCGGTCGTCGTCGTCGTCGTCGTCGTCGTCGTCGTCGTCGTCGCCGCCGCCGCTTCTGCAGAACTAGCAAATGGCCATCGTAGCAAATGCGGCGAGGGACGCCCTGCCTTCGATTCCGAATGCATAAAGTGTGTGGTCTTGTTTCTCAGTCTATATTTGGTCGGTCTCGTAAGAGGTTGAATGTAACGAATGGGTGGGAAAGAGCAATTGGCAGTGGCTGTGTAAAACGAAAACACAAATCCTCAGGGGTGTGAGCGTTTCGAATTGAGTCGTATACATAATATAATTGGTCGTCAGTGACCATGTAGCCTAATGGATAAGGCGTCAGACTTCGGATCTGATGATTACAGGTTCGAATGTTGTCACGCTCGTTTTTTTCCAGTTCTGAAAAAGAAACATACCGTTTTAATGTAGCAATTGAGCAGTACGAAACCGTCTGAATGTTGCTGTTGACCATTGTTTGCTTGGAAATGCTATGTGACGTGCTATCCGGCAGGTATTTACCGAGGTAGCCGGCTAGCACGTTGCGAGTCAGCCGCCGAGCGGGACGGACGTGTGGCGGAGCTGGACGTCTGGCTGTAGTAAACACAGGCTGAGTCGCTGCGTTTGAGGTTAGTGGTGCCGCTAAGCCGCTACTCGTGTTGCACTTGTATTCATGAAGTTCTAGAATGAATAGGTCGAATTATTTGAGGAAAGACACAATCAAGTTTACTTTCGATCGAAATTTCGTTCGACCTAAAGCATTTGAAATTAAAGCATGGTTTATCGAAAAAGTATTGATTAACGGTGATGATGTTGTCGGAGTTTATCTCTCGTTTGTGACAAATGCTGTGTATCTGAAGATGAAAAGTCCAGAATTATGTAGTTCAATTGTGGATCGTTGCGGAGGTAGCGTGAAGTTTAATCATTCTGATGGGAATGTGAGTGACGTTGCTGTTAGTCATGCTGGGTACGGGATTCGTACGATCAGAGTGTTTGAGCTCCCTTTTGAAATTCCGCCCGAAGAACTTAATGTTGCCCTTCGGCCTTATGGCAGAATTATTTCCAATGTGGCAGAAAGGTGGTCTGAAGCTCATATGTTTCCTGTCTTGAACGGCGTAAGGCAAATTAAGATTGAATTACAGAAGCATGTCCCCTCTTATCTTAATATTTGTGGGTATCGTGCTTTGATTATCTATGATGGGCAACCGCGGACTTGCGCTTTATGCAATTCCACGGAACACATTCGTGCAGAATGTTCACGGAGGCGTGTCCCGCAGTTACCGCGTGACGAGATGCCGAGTTCCGGCCCTGTTGTTGGTATGAAATTGTCATACGCTGCCGCTGCTGACTTCCGCAGCCGAGGCGAGTCGGTGCCGCCTGTGCGCGGGGAGCCTGCTGCCTCGCGGGCGGTTGTCGATGATACTCCGGCTTCAAGCTCTAGATTTGCGGATGGTCTGCCGATCAGCTCCGCGCCCCTCGAATCTATGCCGACGCCAACTTTTTCCAACTCTCCCACTGTGGTTGCTCGTTCTTCCGCGGACTCGGCCGAAGATCCCCAAATACCCGCAACGGAGGTTTCCTTGCGTCGTCAGGATTCCCACCAACGTGAGGATATTGCCACTAGCTTCCGAGGAGTGGACGCTTCAGGCATCCACTCTGCGGGAACTATGAACGAAGATAGCAATCTGGACATTGGTTTCACGTTGGCGCCCACAGAAGACACTTGCGTCAAGGAAACCACAACGAGCGATAGTGTAGAATTGGAGACTGGGTTGCTACCAGTGGGAGCCATGGAAAAAGATGCGCCTCCTTCTGCCGTTGTGGAATGCGATACGCGGACTTTTGTCCGAAAAAAGGAACAGCTGACGTCAGACGTATCATCCGGTACTTCTCCTGACAGGTCGCAAACTTCATCTCCTGCTAGATCGCCGAAGAGATCTTCGAAGAAAGGCAAGAAGAGGAGATTGGCACACAAAGCAGCAGAGAGTTTAGCTCCTGCATTGCGGGAAAAGTTAAAACATTTAAGGGATAATGAACGATTACGAGACCAATGCCCAGTAGCACGAGTTAACGAGTGTACTGAAGCGGAGATGAGTCGTGCCGATCCAGATGATCTTCAACAACAACCTCGCGCACCCCTTGGCGTCGCAGGTTTGCAGACCGGCACTACTATGGATTTAGACCGAACTGTCTCAGGAAAAGGACTTGATTGGGCCGATGCCCAAGAAGATCGCACCGACCACGGAATGGAGATGGACCTGACACATGCTAGTGGCATTTAATTTTTTTTTTTAATGTCTATTTTTCTTTCTGACAGACAGAATGGAATGGTACAGACGTGACTCTGCATGGGGTATACTTCATTAGCCAATTTCTTTTACCTGCACCTATGCCAACGGAACTGACATATAATGTGACCACGATCAATATAAATCGGATTCGCAGTGAAACGAAAGTCGCTTCTTTAAAAGATTTCCTTTACCAGTCGGATACTGATATAGCCCTCCTACAGGAATTTAATGTCCACAACTTTCATGTCCCAGGTTTTCAAGAGATTTTAAATATTGCACCGGAAGCCACATGTGGGACTGCGATCCTTGTCAAAGATGGTATTGATGTGAAGGATATCTGTCTGTTAGAAAATGGGAGGGGCATCAGTTGTAAAATTTTTACTACTACTGTTTTAAATGTATATGTCCCCTCTGGTAACAACGCTAGAGATGATAGGGCTAATTTTTTTAAGAACGATATGGTCTATTTACTTAAGGGGAATCCGGCGGAAGCTTTAATCGGTGGTGACTTTAATTGTGTACTTCACAAAAAGGGTCAGCGACCAAATTTTAACTTCTCCAGGGAACTGGCGGCTTTGGTGACAAACATGAAGTGGACAGACGTGTGGGAAAGCAAATACCCCACGTTAGTCAAATTTACGTACATCAGTAGTCGCTCGCAAAGCAGAATAAACAGAATATACGTCACAGCAAACCTGGAAAATAAAATCAGTAGTATCGAAGTAATTCCCACTACCTTTTCGGACCATCTCGCAGTGAAATGCAGCATTCGGTTTCAGAAGCAAGGAACGTATTGGGGTCGCCCCTTATGGAAGCTGAATACCCATATGTTGTTCGAGGGTGCCCTATCAAGAACAGTAGCGGAGGTATGGCAGGCTGCTCTACGTATGCGCCATAAATACAGCTCTCGCCTTGCGTGGTGGACCTCATGTGCTAAAAAGAAATTGAGATCATCCCTAATAGCTTACGGGAGGGAGCGAGCGATGTGGTCTCGCCATACCGTTGAATTTTACTATACATGCTTAAGGGAACTATCAGCTCAGCAGATGACTGATGAGGTTTTCATTGAAATAAAGAAGATCAAGGCTCACCTCATAAGTCTCAAGCGACAACAGCTGGAGGGTTTAAAAATTAAATCTCGTGTCCCGACAACGGTGGAGGACGAAAACGCATCGCTGTACCACTTACTCGAACATGAAAGAAATAGAAGACGAGCGTTTATTGCTTGTCTTAGAGTGGGCGATAACCGGGTGCTGACGGAACACTCTGACATTTTAAATGCAGTTTATGGATTTTATCGTACGTTATATACTGATACCCGGAATAATCTAGACTGTGCGAACGATTTGCTACGAACTACAGGTATCGACAACGTTATCAATGACGAGGACAATGTGTCCCTTACCACTGCGATCACATGTGAGGAGGTGTTTGATATACTTAAATATTCGCCTACCCGTAAGTCCCCAGGGCCTGATGGCTTGCCTGTAGAGTTTTATTGTAAATTTTGGCCTCTCATCGGTAATCAATTCACAGAAGTGATAAATGAAGTGTTGCAAGGTGTTACTGATCCACGCGAGTTCAAAGAAAGCGTAACTGTGCTAATACCAAAGGGAAGGAACGCGACAGTTAAAGATCTCAATCAATTGAGACCAATATGTTTGATGAACTCGGATTATAAAATAATTGCACGTGTACTGAAGGAAAGACTGAGACCTCTAATGGAGAAGATCATAGGTGACCACCAAACCTGTCTCTCGGGGCGGAATATTTTTAAAACTGTTTGTGAATATAGGGATGTCTCTGCAATTTTTGCAACGTCATCCTCACCAGGAGGCCTTGCCTTTATCGACTTCTCAAAGGCTTTTGACAGGGTCAACCACTTATTTTTGTTCAGAACGTTGACCTATGTGGGTTTTAGTCAACATTTTGTCCAAGTTTTAATTAACATTGTTGAAGGCATCCAAACACAAGTGTCTGTAAATGGGCATTTCACTCCACCCATTGAAATTCGCAACGGCGTCCCGCAGGGAAGTCCTTTGTCAATGCTCCTGTATGTTGTTGCACTGGAGCCTTTACTAAGGAGACTCGATGTCGATCTTGAGGGCATCACGATATCTGGCGTTAACAACGTCACCAATGCATATGCTGATGACGTTGGAGTGGTTATTCGTAGTAACGAAGATTTAGAGAAATTAACTACGAATATTCAGATCTTTTGTGAAGCTACAGGCGCTAGGGTTAACGAGGTGAAGAGTTCGTTTTTAAATCTTAAAGGTCTTCAAGATGTCCGTTTGGAATGGGCACGCTCTGTCGATCGTCACACCGCTCTGGGTGTCACCTTTTACCGATGTCCGCTTCAGACCATGACCTACAATTGGAAGAAAGTACTGGATACAATCAGAGGAGCCACAATACTCAATCAGACCAGACATCTGAACATTAAACAACGAATCAGAATAATTAATTGGTCCATTTTATCAAAAGCTATATATATAGGTCAAATATTGCCAGTTTCGAAACCCATTGCCAAACGTATAATGAGTATCATTTGCCGATTTATATGGACAGGGAATATTTTTAGAGTAGCAGTCGGTACAGTTACGTTACCTTCCGCTGAAGGTGGCCTAGGTTTAACAGATATATGGCGGAAGACTACGGCGTTATATATAAAGAGGACCCTACAAATTATAGAAAAACATCCACATAGTATTACAGCCAGGCTGTATCGACTCCTACAGCCAGAAAATTTACGTCCACCCATAAATATAGGCGGAATTAATTATAAATTGAAATATATTCGCCAGTTCTTTTTAGAGATTAGCTACATGGATAGTATTGTCACGAATCCACAATCAAGGAATTGCAGGAAATTAATGGAACTCTTAACAACGAAAGAACATGTCAACAAAATGGAGTGCAGATATCCCGACAAAGACTGGAAAAGAATTTGGAAAAATATTAGTAATCGTGAACTGTCTTCCGACATTCAGGCAACCTGGTACCGAGTTGTTAATAACGTAGTTTCCACTAACGAAAAGTTGCACTCCATTGGTCTTAGTGACACGATTGTGTGCACCCGATGTGACGCAGTTGACACATTGATCCACCGCTTTCTCTGTGGCGGATACGCCGAAATATGGAGGGGACTCCAACGGCGGGTAGCCTTTATAACCAGAACTGTTAGTACTGAGATCAATGTTGAAAAATTACTCTACCCCGATGGTGTTTTCTTCCCTGTCCAGAAAACCAATGCTGTGTTGTGGTTGTTTGGCAATTATGTACATTACGTTATATCTGAACACGGCAATGACCGTGTTTTAGAATACGAATTATACGAACGAGCAAAATATTATCAGATATGTACGCGCAGGGACCACAAAAAAACTTTTGGTAACATGTTACACATTCTGTTTCAGAGACAAGGGATTGGATAAACATCTTAATAGCCCTCGTCTACGAAAAATGTAGTCACAGGCCAAAGTAGGGGATCGCTGTTGAGGGTGAAGTACGGTGGGGACTTCGTGTGCCCCAGGGCCGCTACGGTAGCCGTGAAGGCCTCGAACAGAACCCCGAAACGGCACTGCGGCTTCACACTTACTGCTGGATGAACCCCATATCTCCAGCAACTACTTTCATCTATGATGATTTTCCAGGATCTCGGTAATATCGGAAGGTGGTTTCGTTGCACACAATGCAGTGGAAGCTTCTTGCACGTGTTCCTCAGTTACAATCTTTCTATTTTTGTTTCATTTTTTTCAGTATGAAGCAAGAGTGACAATTTATTAATTCCCAAGAAGCCTTAATTTTTCAATTTTCAGTTCTACGGAGGAGAATCCTCACATGGCGAAGAAGCCAAACATCATTTCATTTCCCTAACTGTCACAGTAAATTTGAAAAAAAAATCAGTCGATATAGCATAGAAGCTCGCCGAAGAAGGCATAAAAGGAGAGCGAATGGATGGGCTGTGTGGGGAGAAGGGAGGCCCAAAAGATAACAAAAAAAAAAAAGAGAAAAAAAAAAAAGCTAGCTCAGTCGGTAGAGCGTCCGGCTCTTAATCCTAGGGTCGTGGGTTCGAGCCACACGCTGGGCGGAACGGAATTTTGTTCCGCTGCAGATGTAAATTACCGTTTTTCTGATTAAGGAGATGTAATGGAAATAGCAACTTTAAACTTTGCCTACGTCTCTGTCAGTCACAAGGAAACTGTATTTGAATGTGAAGGTGATTTTGTAGACATGTGTGGAAGACATGTTCTGAAATGCAAGTGTTGTTGTTTGGAGAGCACATCGGTTACGTGTCAGATGTGTAGCCAAGCAGTAATGGGTCGCCATAGCTGCAAATACTAGCCGGTAATATGAAGTGTTGTCAGCCGAAGTCTGATGATGCAGACGACCGTAAGGAAAAAGTATCCAAGAGTACCGCTATGCCGCGCCTCTTTAGCTCAGTGGTAGACCACTGCTCTAATAAACCAGGCATCGGACGTTCCATCCACACAGGAGAAAGACGAATTTTGGAAATCAGTTGTGCGTCGTGGCCGTATAGCAAACAGTATCTGTAATGACGAACAATTAGCGACAGGCGTTTTTTTTTAAGAATTACTCTCAGATGTGATTAAGGCGAATGGCGCAGATAAATCATTTGCCAAACCGGTACAGCATTAAGTGGACGAGGCAGTCTGAATTACATTTTATAGATGTATTTCTCACATATCTCAGAGCCTCTCGCGGTCGTCGTCGTCGTCATCGCCGCCGCCGCCGCCGCCGCTTCTGCAGAACTAGCAAATGGCCATCGTAGCAAATGCGGCGAGGGACGCCCTGCCTTCGATTCCGAATGCACAAAGTGTGTGGTCTTGTTTATCAGTCTATATTTGGTCGGTCTCGTAAGAGGTTGAATGTAACGAATGGGTGGGAAAGAGCAATTGGCAGCGGCTGTGTAAAACGAAAACACAAATCCTCAGGGGTGTGAGCGTTTCGAGATGAGTCGTATACATGATATAGTTGGTCGTCAGTGACCATGTGGCCTAATGGATAAGGCGTCGGACTTCGGATCTGATGATTACAGGTTCGAATGTTGTCTCGCTCGTTTTTTTCCAGTTCTGAAAAAGAAACATACAGTTTTAATGTAGCAATTGAGCAGTACGAAACCGTCTGAATGTTGCTGTTGACAATTTTTTGCTTGGAAATGCTCTTGAGCTTGAAACACACACAACAAGACCGGTGTTAACTAGCGAAATGGTCGGCAGAGTGCCGACACCGCGAGTTTTGACTGGCACTTGCACATCTAAAACAACGTCGGAAAGTAACTCGTTCGGCTTTTGAGTCACATAAAGTATGTGTGTTAATTTTGACGCCACTAGCTCTGCATGCTGTCATGCAATTTCTTTACCTCTCAGAAATGATTATGACATAAAAGTGAAGTACGTGACGAGTGTGACGTTAGGAAAACATTAGGCAGCATGGAGAGATTCTGTATGGGACCACCCAACCCAAACGAGTAATGTGTGACTTGCTATCCGGCAGGTATTCACCGAAGTAGCCGGTTAGCTCAGTCGGTAGAGCGTTAGGCTCTTAATCCTAGGGTCGTGGGGTCGAGCCACACGCTGGGCGGAACGCAATTTTGTTCCGCTGCAGATGTAAATTACCGTTTTTCTGATTAAGGAGATGTAATGGAAATAGCAACTTTAAACTTTGCCTACGTCTCTGTCAGTCACAAGGAAACCGTATTTGAATGTGAAGGTGATTTTGTAGACATGTGTGGAAGACATGTTCTGAAATGCAAGTGTTGTTGTTTGGAGAGCACATCGGTTACGTGTCAGATGTGTAGCCAAGCAGTAATGGGTCGCCATAGCTGCAAATACTAGCCGGTAATATGAAGTGTTGTCAGCTGAAGTCTGATGATGCAGACGACCGTAAGGACGAAGTACCCAAGAGTACCGCTAGGCCGCGCCTCTTTAGCTCAGTGGTAGAGCACTGCTCTAATAAACCAGGCATTGGACGTTCCATCCACACAGGAGAAAGATGAATTTTGGAAATCAGTTGCGCGTCGTGGCCGTATAGCAGACAGTATCTGTGATGACGAACAATTAGCGACAGGCGTTTTTTTTTTAAGAATTACTCTCAGATGTGATTAAGGCGAATGGCGCAGATAAAGCATTTGCCAAAGCGGTACAGCATAAAGTGGGACGAGGCAGTCTGAATTACATTTTATAGATGTATTTCTCACATATCTCAGAGCCTCTCGCGGTCGTCGTCGTCGTCGTCGTCGTCGTCGTCGCCGCCGCCGCCGCCGCTTCTGCAGAACTAGCAAATGGCCATCGTAGCAAATGCGGCGAGGGACGCCCTGCCTTCGATTCCGAATGCACAAAGTGTGTGGTCTTGTTTATCAGTCTATATTTGGTCGGTCTCGTAAGAGGTTGAATGTAACGAATGGGTGGGAAAGAGCAATTGGCAGCGGCTGTGTAAAACGAAAACACAAATCCTCAGGGGTGTGAGCGTTCCGAGATGAGTCGTATACATGATATAGTTGGTCGTCAGTGACCATGTGGCCTAATAGATAAGGCGTCGGACTTCGGATCTGATGATTACAGGTTCGAATGTTGTCACGCTCGTTTTTTTCCAGTTCTGAAAAAGAAACATACCGTTTTAATGTAGCAATTGAGCAGTACGAAACCGTCTGAATGTTGCTGTTGACCATTCTGTGCTTGGAGATGGTCTTGAGCCTGAAACACACACAACAAGACCGGTGTTAACTAGCGAAATGGTCGGCAGAGTGCCGACACCGCGAGTTTTGACTGGCACTTGCACATCTAAAACAACGTCGGAAAGTAACTCGTTCGGCTTTTGAGTCACATAAAGTATGTGTGTTAATTTTGACGCCACTAGCTCTGCATGCTGTCATGCAATTTCTTTACCTCTCAGAAATGATTATGACATAAAAGTGAAGTACGTGACGAGTGTGACGTTAGGAAAACATTAGGCAGCATGGAGAGATTCTGTATGGGACCACTCAACCCAAACGAGTACTGTGTGACGTGCTATCCGGCAGGTATTCACCGACGTAGCCGGCTAGCTCAGTCGGTAGAGCGTCAGGCTCTTAATCCTAGGGTCGTGGGTTCGAGCCACACGCTCGGCAGAACGGAATTTTGTTCCGCTGCAGATGTAAATTACCGTTTTTCTGATGAAGGAGATGTAA
This sequence comes from Schistocerca gregaria, assembly GCF_023897955.1. Lineage (NCBI taxonomy): Eukaryota > Metazoa > Arthropoda > Insecta > Orthoptera > Acrididae > Schistocerca > Schistocerca gregaria. The sequence goes on from NC_064926.1 coordinate 5,751,046, forward strand.
TGGAAATAGCAACTTTAAACTTTGCCTACGTCTCTGTCAGTGACAAGGAAACTGTATTTGAATGTGAAGGTGATTTTGTAGACATGTGTGGAAGACATGTTCTGAAATGCAAGTGTTGTTGTTTGGAGAGCACATCGGTTACGTGTCAGATGTGTAGCCAAGCAGTAATGGGTCGCCATAGCTGCAAATATTAGCCGGTAATATTAAGTGTTGTCAGCTGAAGTCTGATGATGCAGACGACCGTAAGGACGAAGTACCCAAGAGTACCGCTAGGCCGCGCCTCTTTAGCTCAGTGGTAGGGCACTGCTCTAATAAACCAGGCATCGGACGTTCCATCCACACAGGAGAAAGATGAATTTTGGAAATCAGTTGCGCGTCGTTGCCGTATAGCAAACAGTATCTGTGATGACGAACAATTAGCGACCGGCGTTTTTTTCCGAATTACTCTCAGATGTGATTAAGGCGAATGGCGCAGATAAAGCATTTGCCAAAGCGGTACAGCATAAAGTGGGACGAGGCAGTCTGAATTACATTTTATAGATGTATTTCTCACATATCTCAGAGCCTCTCGCGGTCGACGTCGTCGTCGTCGTCGTCGTCGCCGCCGCCGCTTCTGCAGAAGTAGCAAATGGCCATCGTAGCAAATGCGGCGAGGGACGCCCTTTCTTCGATTCCGAATGCACAAAGTGTGTGGTCTTGTTTCTCAGTCTATATTTGGTCGGTCTCGTAAGAAGTTGAATGTAACGAATGGGTGGGAAAGAGCAAGGGGCAGCGGCTGTGTAGAACGAAAACACAAATTCTCAGGGGTGTGAGCGTTTCGAGATGAGTCGTATATATGTTATAGTTGGCCGTCAGTGACCGTGTGGCCTAATGGATAAGCCTCGGACTTCGGAACTGAAGATTACAGGTTCGAGTGCTGTCACGCTCTTGTTTTTCCAGTTCTGAAAAGGAAACATACCGTTTTAGTGTAGCAATTAAGCAGTACGAAACCGTCTGAATGTTGCTGTTGACCATTTTTTGCTTGGAGATGCTCTTGAGCTTGAAACACACACAACAAGACCGGTGGTAACTAGCGAAATGGTCGGCAGAGTGCAGAAACCGCGAGTTTTGACTGGCACTTGCACATCTAAAACAACGTCGGAAAGTAACTCGTTCGGCCTTTGAGTCACATGAAGTATGTGTGTTAACTTTGACGCCACTAGCTCTGCATGTTGTCACGCAATTTCTTTACCTCTCAGAATTGATTATGACATAAAAGTGAAGTACGTGACGAGTGTGACATTAGAAAAACATTAGGGAGCATGGAGAGATTCTGTATGGGACCACCCAACCCAAACGAGTACTGTGTGACGTGCTACCCGGCATATATACACCGAGATAGCCGGCTATCTCAGTCGGTAGAGCGTCAGACTTTTAATCCCAGGGTCGTGGGTTCGAGCCACACGCTGGGCGGAACGGCATTTTGTTCCGCTGCAGATGTAAATTACCGTTTTTCTGATTAGGGAGATGTAATGGAAATAGCAACTTTAAACTTTGCCTACGTCTCTGTCAGTCGCAAGGAAACTCTATTTGAAGGTGAAGGTGATTTTGTAGACATGTGTGAAAGACATGTTCTGAAATGCAAGTGTTGTTGTTTGGAGAGCACATCGGTTACGTGTCAGATGTGTAGCCAAGCAGCAATGGGTCGCCATAGCTGCAAATATTAGCCGGTAATATGAAGTGTTGTCAGCTGAAGTCTGATGATGCAGACGACCTTAAGGACGAAGTACCCATGAGTACCGATAGGCCGCGCCTCTTTACCTCAGTGGTAGAGTACTGCTCTAATAAACCACGTGTCGTAAGTTCCATCCTCACAGGAGAATGATAAATTTTGGAAATCATTTGCGCGTCGTGGCCGTATAGCAAACAGTATTTGTGATGATGAACAATTAGCGACCAGCGTTTTCTAAGAATAACTCTCAGATGTGATTAAGGCGAATGGCGCAGATAAAGAATTTGCCAAAGCGGTACAGCATAAAGTTGGACGAGGCAATCTGAATTACATTTTATAGATGTATTTCTCACATATCTCAGAGCCTCTCGCGGTCGTCGTCGTCGTCGTCGTCGCCGCCGCCGCTTCTGCAGAAGTAGCAAATGGCCATCGTAGCAAATGCGGCGAGGGACGCCCTTTCTTCGATTCCGAATGCACAAAGTGTGTGGTCTTGTTTCTCAGTCTATATTTGGTCGGTCTCGTAAGAAGTTGAATGTAACGAATGGGTGGGAAAGAGCAAGGGGCAGCGGCTGTGTAAAACGAAAACACAAATCCTCAGGGGTGTGAGCGTTTCGAGATGAGTCGTATACATGATATAGTTTGTCGTCAGTGACCATGTGGCCTAATGGATAAGGCGTCGGACTTCGGATCCTATGATTACAGGTTCGAATGTTGTCACGCTCATGTTTTTCCAGTTCTCAAAAAGAAACATACCGTTTTAATGTAGCAATTAAGCAGTACGAAACCGTCTGAATGTTGCTGTTGTCCATTTTTTGCTTGGAGATGCTCTTGAGCTTGAAACACACACAACAAGACCGGTGGTAATTAGCGAAATGGTCGGTAGAGTGCCGACACTGCGAGTTTTGACTGGCACTTGCACATCTAAAACAACGTCGGAAAGTAACTCGTTCGGCTTTTGAGTCACATGAAGTATGTGTGTTAACTTTGACGCCACTAGCTCTGCACGTTGTCATGCAATTTTTTTACCTCTCAGAAATGATTATGACATAAAAGAGAAGTACGTGACGAGTGCGACGTTAGAAAAAGATTAGGGAGCATGGAGAGATTCTGTATGGGACCACCCAACCCAAACGAGTACTGTGTGACGTGCTACCCGACATGTATACAACGAGGTAGCCGGCTAGCTCAGTCGGTAGAGCTTCAGACTCTTAATCCCAGGGTCGTGGGTGCGACCCACACGCTGGGCGGAACGCAATTTTGTTCCGCTGCAGATGTAAATTACCGTTTTTCTGATTAACGAGATGTAACGGAAATAGCAACTTTAAACTTTGCCTACGTCTCTGTCAGTCGCAAGGAAACTGTATTTGAAGGTGAAGGTGATTTTGTAGACACGTGTGAAAGACATGTTCTGAAAAGCAAGTGTTGTTGTTTGGAGAGCACATCGGTTACGTGTCAGATGTGTAGCCAAGCAGCTATGGGTCGCCATAGCTGCAAATATTAGCCGGTAATATGAAGTGTTGTCAGCTGAAGTCTGATGATGCAGACGACCGTAAGGACGAACTACCCAAGAGTACCACTTGGCCGCGCCTCTTTAGCTCAGTGGTAGAGTACTGCTCTAATAAACCAGGTGTCGTAAGTTCCATCCTCATAGGAGAGTGATGAATTTTGGAAATCAGTTGCGCGTCGTGGCCGTATAGCAAACAGTATCTGTGATGACGAACAATTAGCGACCGGAATTTTTTAAGAATTACTCTCAGATGTGATTAAGGCCACATGGTCACTGACGACCAACTATATCATGTATACGACTCATCTCGGAACGCTTACACCCCTGAGGATTTGTGTTTTCGTTTTACACAGCCGCTGCCCCTTGCTCTTTCCCACCCATTCGTTACATTCAACCTCTTACGAGACCGACCAAATATAGACTGAGAAACAAGACCACACACTTTGTGCATTCGGAATCGAAGGCAGGGCTTCCCTCGCCGCATTTTCTACGATGGCCATTTGCTACTTCTGCAGAACTGGCGGCGGCGACGACGACGACGACGACGACGACGACCGCGAGTGGCTCTGAGATATGTGAGAAATACATCTATAAAATGTAATTCAGACTGCCTCGTCCCACTTTATGCTATACCGCTTTGGCAAATGCTTTATCTGCGCCATTCGCCTTAATCACATCTGAGTGTAATTCTTAAAAAAAAAACGCCTGTCGCTAATTGTTCGTCATCACAGATACTGTTTGCTATACGGCCACGACGCGCAACTGATTTCCAAAATTCATCTTTCTCCTGTGTGGATGGAACGTCCGATGCCTGGTTTATTAGAGCAGTGCTCTACTACTGAGCTAAAGAGGCGCGGCCTAGCGGTACACTTGGGTACTTCGTCCTTACGGTCGTCTGCATCATCAGACTTCAGCTGACAACACTTCATATTACCGGCTAATATTTCCAGCTATGGCGACCCATTACTGCTTGGCTACACATCTGACACGTAACCGATGTGCTCTCCAAACAACAACACTTGCATTTCAGAACATGTCTTCCACACATGTCTACAAAATCACCTTCACATTCAAATACAGTTTCCTTGTGACTGACAGAGACGTAGGCAAAGTTTAAAGTTGCTATTTCCATTACATCTCCTTAATCAGAAAAACGGTAATTTACATCTGCAGCGGAACAAAATTCCGCACCGCCCAGCGTGTGGCTCGAACCCACGAGCCTAGGATTAAGAATCTGACGCTCTACCGACTGAGCTAGCCGGCTACATCGGTGAATACCTGCCGGATAGCACGTCACACAGTACTCTTTTTGGGTTGGGTGGTCCCATACAGAATCTCTCCATGCTGCCTAATGTTTTTCTAACGTCACACTCGTCACGTACTTCACTTTTATGTCATAATCATTTCTGAGAGGTAAAGAAATTGCATGACAGCATGCAGAGCTAGTGGCGTCAAAATTAACACACATACTTTATGTGACTCAAAAGCCGAACGAGTTACTTTCCGACGTTGTTTTAGATGTGCAAGTGCCAGTCAAAACTCGCGGTGTCGGCACTCAACCGACCATTTCGCTAGTTAACACCGGTCTTGTTGTGTGTGTTTCAAGCTCAAGAGCATTTCCAAGCAAAAAATGGTCGACAGCAACATTCAGACAGTTTCGTAGTGCTCAATTGCTACATTAAAACGGTATGTTTCTTTTTCAGAACTGGAAAAAAACGAGCGTGACAACATTCGAACCTGTAATCATCAGATCCGAAGTCCGACACCTTATCCATTAGGCCACATGGTCACTGACGACCAACTATAACATGTATACGACTCATCTCGAAACGCTCACACCCCTGAGGATTTGCGTTTTCGTTCTACACAGCCGCTGCCCCTTGCTCTTTCCCACCCATTCGTTACATCCAACCTTTTACGAGACCGACCAAATATAGACTGTGAAACAAGACCACACACTTTGTGCATTCGGAATCGAAGGCAGGGCGTCCATCGCCGCATTTGCTACGATGGCCATTTGCTACTTCTGCAGAAGCGGCTGCGGCGACGAGGACCGCGAGAGGGTCTGAGGTATGTGAGAAATACATGTATAAAATGTAATTCAGACTGCCTCGTCCCACTTTATGCTGTGCCGCAAGCAAACATCAGCCAGGAGTTGCGAATCGTTGTCAGCGACCTTGTACTTAGTGACACGTGGGAATTACGACATGGAGATGCACCGGGATACACCTATGTGACCAGTCATTCGACGAGCAGATTAGATCGCATTTATATCTCACGGGCTCATGCAAATGATGTCCAGGACGCGGAACGCTGGCCATTGGCATTTTCCGATCACAGCGCTTACATCTGTACGGTGCTTCTTCCCCGTAGAGAGGTGTGGAACAGTAAGGCCCCGTGGAAATTAAACATTCAACATCTACATGATCCCGAATGTCGTCAACGGATCCTTGAGACATGGACGATGTGCGAGCGAAAGGTTGGAAGGTATGCGACGAAGCTTGATTGGTGGCTGACTTGTGCTAAACCGGCGCTTCGCCGTACGTTCATCTCATATAGCAGGGAGATGGCCGAATGGCACCGCCGTACGACCGACTTTTATTTTGCAGCGCTGCGCGAACTGGACGATGATCCGCCGGGACCGGACGTCTGGATCGAACGCAAAAGGATAAAAGCTAAATTAGTGGCTTTAGCTCGGAAACATCTTCAGGGAACCATGTTGCGCGCCAGATGTCACGATACGATACAACACGAGATTCCTTCCATGCACCACGTCGTGAATGAACGAAAGCACCGACGACGCGTTTTGGTACGGGAGTTAATTACCCGTGAAGACCGAAGAGTGACGCGTCAAGCGGACATTGTCTCTGCATTCGTCGACCATTACCAACACATCTATCGGGAGGAAGCAGCCCGTGTTGATGACCTCGCACGTATAGCCACATACGTCTCCCGTACACTAACGGTGGAAGACGCTGGAACCTTATTGGAAGCTATTAGCTGTGAGGAAGTACATGATGCGATCGCAAAGGGTGCGTTGAATCGCTCCCCAGGCATTGATGGACTTCCTGCTGAATTTTATCGAGAATTTCGCAACGAAATGGCACCGCGATGGACGGAAATGTACAACGAGTTGTTAAATTCCGATGCACCTATTCCACCGGCTTTTATGGAAGGCCTCTTGGTGCCAGTACATAAACCGAAGCCAGGAATTACGGTCACACATTATCGCCCCATCACCCTGCTTAATGAGGACTATAAGATCTTTGCACGGATGCTAGCGTCCCGATGTCGTATGTTAATTCGTAGCGTTCTCTCCCCAGAACAGACGACACCGGGTGGATCGGTGAATGTGCAAACAGCTACTGGCGAATGCCGTGATGTAATAGCGCTGGCGGAGGAGTGCCGGCTTAAAGCGGCGATGGTGGCGGTTGATTTTGACAGTGCTTTTGATAAGGTGCGCCACAAATATCTGTACGCTGTACTGGAACAAATGGGATTTCCAGACTGTTTTACTGGTCTCATTAGAAGGATTTATGGGAGCGCACAATCCTTGGTACATGTTAATGGGCGTATAGCAGGACCCATTCAAATTCGACGTTCCATTCGCCAGGGCTGCCCTCTTTCGATGCTGCTGTTCGCGATAGCGTTGGAACCATTAATTGGGAGGCTAACAAATTCTCTTTCTGGGGTGGAACTGCGGGGCTACACCTTCAAATGTCGTGCTTATGCGGACGACCTCCTGCTGCTCGTTCGTTCTGAGGAAGAGGTGAAGACGGTTCTTGAACTGTTGTTGGACCACAGTGTGACGGCGGGTAGTGCAGGGAACATGAACAAATCGGCAGCAATGCCGGTTGGAAAGGGCCTTACGCCGGAAGAAATCAGTCCATTTCCTTATGTGCAACAATTCCGCTATCTCGGCATAGACTTTACCTCATCTGTGAAACATACTGCGGCAGTTAACTACCGACGTATTTTACAGACAACACGTACCATGGTCCGCCAACATCTCCTACGACGCCTTGATCCTTTGCAGCGAGTCGAATATCTGAACACTTATGTGGTTTCTCGAATGGTGCATATTTCGCAGATCCTGCCCCTACCACTCACACTCGGGCATCGACTTCAATCAGCACTAGGCTATTTTGTGATGATTGGGTCGCCCCTCAAGGTGCGATACGCAACGCTCACGCTCCCTACGGACAAGGGGGGACTCGGACTTACGAATGTTCGCTGCCGAGCAACGGCGCTCCTTCTAGCCACGATGTACAAGCAATGGCGTAGCGGGCGTGATTCCCTTACATCCCGCCTACTGGATCTCCTAGTTCCAGCGTCCCTCACACCTCCGGTGGCGGTGGGCAACATTACGCCACATTTTGCGCATGTATCAACATTTATCGTGGAACTTAGTTATATCAGAGACGAGCTTCCGCGCACGAGACCACCATGCGCGAAGGATTTTTATGTTTGGCTGCTACGACGGATAAGTCGTAATGTCATTGAACTGAAACACCCCACGTTGCATTGGCCGAAGATTTGGAGACATGTGCACCAAAAATTCTTTCCTACCTTCGTTCGGGCACTGTAGTTCTCTGTCACCTGTGGCAAGTTCAACACCAACCAACGACTCCATGAAATTGGACTAGTGGACACTCCACTGTGCCCGAAATGTCGCCAAGTGGATGACGACCATCACCGCTTAACTTGTATAGCGGTGGAGGACGTATGGCTCCTAGGACGACAGATGGTGGCTTGCTACCTCCGTGTGACCCCGCAACGTATTACACCTGCTTCCTTCTTACATCCGGAGAGTGACTACTTTCCGGCGACTAAATCACAGTCGATCATCTGGGTCAAAGGTTGGACGATCGCGTACCTCTATGGGGATGCTGCCAAGTCGCGACTCGACTTTTGGTATTTCTTACAGCAAGCCCACTATGAGGTTCATAGATGGTCACACTATCGGAAAACCTTTGCCAACTATCTTCAGGCAGTCTTCCTCGACCCCCCACGCAGTTGAGATGTGCCGGGTGCAGTCGGTGTGCACATTTGACAGCTGATAATGAACCTCACGCTTCTCTCAACGCTCCATATGTAATGCACATACTATACCATGAAATGATCTACATGATCTACATGTTCCTTTTAACAGGGTGATTGTGGAAAATAAATAAATATAATAAATAAAAACAACATCCCTGTATCCCTTTTCCTTTACATTTTGTGATTTGTTGTACAACGATTTTCTTTCGTTTCTGTTTTTGCAGAGGATGCATTAAAAAAAAAAAAAGTCAGTAGTGTGCTATGCTCTCATGTGGCCGATCTGCGTTAGATTCTACGTACCTTGCGGTGCGGTTTCATTTTGTTTTTTCATGGTATTAAAAATTGTAACGATTCTTAAATAAAGTTAATGATTTAAAAAAAAAAGTCGGTAGAGCGTCAGACTCTTAATCCCAGGGTCGTGGGTTCGAGCAACACGCTGGGCGGAACGGAATTTTGAAAAAAAAAAAAAAATGGATAAGGCGTCGGACTTGGGATCTGTTGATTAAGGGTTCGAATGTTGTCACGCTCGTTTTTTTCCAGTTCTGAAAAAGGAACATACCGTTTTAATGTAGCAATTGAGCAGTACGAAACCGTCTGAATGTTGCTGTTGACCATTTTTTGCTTCGAAATGCTCTTGAGCTTGAAACACACACAACAAGACCGGTGTTAACTAGCGAAATGGTCGGCAGAGTGCCGACACCGCGAGTTTTGACTGGCACTTGCACATCTATAACAACGTCGGAAAGTAACTCGTTCTGCTTTTGAGTCATATAAAGTATGTGTGTTAATTTTGACGCCACTAGCTCTGCATGCTGTCATGCAATTTCTTTACCTCTCAGAAATGATTATGACATAAAAGTGAAGTACGTGACGAGTGTGACGTTAGGAAAACATTATGCAGCATGGAAAGATTCTGTATGGGACCACCCAACCCAAACGAGTACTGTGTGACGTGCTATCCGGCAGGTATTCACCGAGGTAGCCGGCTACCTCAGTCGGTAGAGCGTCAGACTCTTAATCCTAGGGTCGTGGGTTCGAGCCACACGCTGGTCGGAACCGAATTTTGTTCCGCTGCAGATGTAAATTACCGTTTTTCTGATTAAGGAGATGTAATGGAAATAGCAACTTTAAACTTTGCCTACGTCTCTGTCAGTCACAAGGAAACTGTATTTGAATGTGAAGGTGATTTTGTAGACATGTGTGGAAGACATGTTCTGAAATGCAAGTGTTGTTGTTTGGAGAGCACATCGGTTACGTGTCAGATGTGTAGCCAAGCAGTAATGGGTCGCCATAGCAGCAAATATTAGCCGGTAATATGAAGTGTTGTCAGCTGAAGTCTGATGATGCAGACGACCGTAAGGACGAAGTAATCAAGAGTACCGCTAGGCCGCGCCTCTTTAGCTCAGTGGTAGAGCACTGCTCTAATAAACCAGGCATCGAACGTTCCATCCACACAGGAGAAAGATGAATTTTGGAAATCAGTTGCGCGTCGTGGCCGTATAGCAAACAGTATCTGTGATGACGAACAATTAGCGACAGGCGTTTTTTTTAAGAATTACTCTCAGGTGTGATTAAGGCGAATGGCGCAGATAAAGCATTTGCCAAAGCGGTACAGCATAAAGTGGGACGAGGCAGTCTGAATTACATTTTATAGATGTATTTCTCACATATCTCAGAGCCTCTCGCGGTCGTCGTCGTCGTCGTCGTCGTCGTCGTTGTCGTCGTCGTCGCCGCCGCCGCTTCTGCAGAACTAGCAAATGGCCATCGTAGAAAATGCGGCGAGGGACGCCCTGCCTTCGATTCCGAATGCACAAAGTGTGTGGTCTTGTTTCTCAGTCTATATTTGGTCGGTCTCGTAAGAGGTTGAATGTAACGAATGGGTGGGAAAGAGCAAGGGGCAGCGGCTGTGTAAAACGAAAACACAAATCCTCAGGGGTGTGAGCGTTTCGAGATGAGTCGTATACATGATGTACTTGGTCGTCAGTGACCATGTGGCCTAATGGATAAGGCGTCGGACTTCGAATGTGAAGATTACAGGTTCGAATGCTGTAACGCTCGTTTTTTTCCAGTTCTGAAAAAGAAACATACCGTTTTAATGTAGCAATTGAGCAGTACGAAACCGTCTGAATGTTGCTGTTGACCATTTTTTGCTTCGAAATGCTCTTGAGCTTGAAACACACACAACAAGACCGGTGTTAACTAGCGAAATGGTCGGCAGAGTGCCGACACCGCGAGTTTTGACTGGCACTTTCACATCTAAAACAACATCGGAAAGTAACTCGCTCGGCTTTTGAGTCACATAAAGTATGTGTGTTAATTTTGACGCCACTAGCTCTGCATGCTGTCATGCAATTTCTTTACCTCTCAGAAATGATTATGACATAAAAGTGAAGTACGTGACGAGTGTGACGTTAGGAAAACATTAGGCAGCATGGAGAGATTCTGTATGGGACCACCCAACCCAAACGAGTACTGTGTGACGTGCTATCCGGCAGGTATTCACCGAGGTAGCCGGCTAGCTCAGTCGGTAGAGCGTCAGACTCTTAATCCTAGGGTCGTGGGTTCGAGCCACACGCTGGGCGGAACGGAATTTTGTTCCGCTGCAGATGTAAATTACCGTTTTTCTGATTAAGGAGATGTAATGGAATGAGCAACTTTAAACTTTGCCTACGTCTCTGTCAGTCACAAGGAAACTGTATTTGAATGTGAAGGTGATTTTGTAGACATGTGTGGAAGACATGTTCTGAAATGCAAGTGTTGTTGTTTGGAGAGCACATCGGTTACGTGTCAGATGTGTAGCCAAGCAGTAATGGGTCGCCATAGCTGCAAATATTAGCCGGTAATATGAAGTGTTGTCAGCTGAAGTCTGATGATGCAGACGACCGTAAGGACGAAGTACCCAAGAGTACCGCTAGGCCGCGCCTCTTTAGCTCAGTGGTAGAGCACTGCTCTAATAAACCAGGCATCGGACGTTCCATCCACACAGGAGAAAGATGAATTTTGGAAATCAGTTGCGCGTCGTGGCCGTATAGCAAACAGTATCTGTGATGACGAACAATTAGCGACAGGCGTTTTTTTTAAGAATTACTCTCAGATGTGATTAAGGCGAATGGCGCAGATAAAGCATTTGCCAAAGCGGTACAGCATACAACCTTAGTAAGGCCAACCATTTTGCCTCCTACCTCACCGATGTCCTTACCATCCCTGACGATCCCCCGTTCGATTATTCCCTCTTCCCCGATGTCCGCGATCGAACTGACACCTCTATCCCTCCACTAGCTCCTGGCTTCCAGTACTTGGACAACATTACACACACTGAATTCAATAACCCTATAACTACTCAAGACATCATCGATATACTCCGCACCAAACGCAACACTGCTCCTGGTCACGACCGTGTTACTTACCGTCACCTCCGTGAAGCTCCCGCCCCCTTCCTCTCCACCCTGGCCAGTCTGTACAATGTGGTCTTGTCCACCGGCTTCTCCCCCGACCTGTGGAAAACCTCCCGGATCCTGATGTTCCTCAAACCCGATAAACCACCTTCCGCTGTCTCCTCCTACCGTCCTATAAGCCTTACCTCGGTCTTCAGCAAGGTCCTGGAATCCATTCTAACCCGCCGCATCCACCAGCATCTCCACCGGCACCGCTTCCTTCCCTCCACCCAATGTGGCTTTCGACCATCCTTCTCTGCCGATGACCTTCTCCTTCACCTCACTCACCTCCTCTCCGAACAACTCAACTCCCGTCGCTCCGCCATATTCCTCTCCCTTGACCTTGAACGCGCCTATGACCGTGTGTGGCATTCTGGTCTCCTCTTCAAGCTCCAAACCTTTGCTCTTCCTATTAACTACGTCCGTCTGATCGCCTCCTTCATTTCCCACCGCCCTTCCTATGTCACTATCCACAACACTGATTCCTACACCTTCTACCCCTCTGCCGGTGTGCCCCAAGGTTCCGTCCTTTCCCCTCTTCTTTACCTTCTTTATACGGCGGACTTGCCTCCACCTGCACCCCCCCTTCACCTTCTCCAGTACGCCGATGACACCGCCTTCCTTGCCCTTGCCCCCACCCTGCAACGCTCCCAACACCTTCTCCAATCCCATCTTGACCGGTTCACCTCTTGGTGTAACCAGTGGTTGCTCAAGGTCAATCCTTCCAAGACCCAGGCAATCATCGTAGGCAAAACCACCCCTTCCTTCCGTCTCCTTGATTTCTATCTTACCATTTATGGCCGTCCTATTAACCTCACACCCACCCTCAAGTACCTTCGCGTCACCCTTGACCGTCGCCTCTCCTGGACCCCTCATCTCCGGACAATCCAAGCCAAGGCACGCTCCCGACTCCACCTCCTGAGGCTCCTTTCTGGCCGCACATGGGGTCTGGACCCCTCCACCGTCCTCCACACCTATAAATCTCTCATCCGCCCTATCCTCTGTTATGCCCATTCCGCCTGGATCTCTGCCCCGCCTACCTTTTACAAATCCCTTCAAATCCTTGAACGGCATGCACTCCGCCTCGCCTATCGCATCCGCCTCCCTTCCCCCACGTGGCTCCTCTATGACCTCATCCCCTTCCCACACCTCCTCCTCTTCCTCCAACGGATACGGATCCTCTACACCTCCCGCAAGCTTGATCCTCCCCACCCGCTTGTCTCTTCCATCCTCTCCCACCCCAACCCACTGCCGCGCCTGTACTCCTGTATCCCACCTGCTCTCCATCTTCACACTCTCCACACCCTCTCCCAAGGTGGCTTCCGCCGACTCCCCCTCCCGGATGATGCCCTCCTCCCCTCCATCTACCCCTCCTACCAACTTTGAGCCTTGCCTTCCCCTCTCCTCTCATTTTCCTGTGGGCACCCTCTCTCCCTTCTCTCCCTCCCTCTCTCCCTCCTTCCATCCTTACCTCCCCTCCCCCTCTCCCTGGGCTTCCACCCCCCTCTTTTCGTTTTCTCCCCTCCTCCTCCCTGGCATCCTATCTCCCCCTCCCTCCTTCCCTCCCACTGTTTTTTCCTTTGGCAGGCCCCCAGCTTATTGGTGTGGACAGTGCCCCTGCAAGCGCCGAAGCCCATCTCCGCAGTGTCCGTGTCTTTCGTCCCGTCTGTGCCTCGAGTGTTTCTTCGTTTTCTGCTCCACCGTTCACCTGTGCTAGTGTTCTCTGTTCCGTGCTGTGCTGCCCGTCTTTTTTAAAACTGAAACAGTGCTGCGTCGGTGAACGACTTCAATTCTTTTTATTCTCTGTTGTCTTCTGATTTTTGTCCTCCATGTCTGTGTTTTGAGATTATGTCTTCCTGTTTTTATCTCTTGTATGTTTCTTGTGGCCGAAGAGCGGCATATTAGGCCGCTGCCGGCCTACCTTTGTAGGTATAAAATGACAATATAGGAAAAAAAAAAGGTACAGCATAAAGTGCGACGAGGCTGTCTGAAATACATTTTATAGACGTATTTCTCACATATCTCAGAGCCTCTCGCGGTCGTCGTCGTCGTCGTCGTCGTCGTCGTCGTCGTCGTCGCCGCCGCCGCTTCTGCAGAACTAGCAAATGGCCATCGTAGCAAATGCGGCGAGGGACGCCCTGCCTTCGATTCCGAATGCACAAAGTGTGTGGTCTTGTTTCTCAGTCTATATTTGGTCGGTCTCGTAAGAGGTTGAATGTAACGAATGGGTGGCAACGAGCAAGGGGCAGCGGCTGTGTAAAACGAAAACACAAATCCTCAGGGGTGTGAGCGTTTCGAGATGAGTCGTATACATGATGTAGTTGGTCGTCAGTGACCACGTGGCCTAATGGATAAGGCGTCGGACTTCGGATCTGATGATTACAGGTTCGAATGTTGTCACGCTCGTTTTTTTCCACTTCTGAAAAAGAAACATACCTTTTTAATGTAGCAATTGAGCAGTACGAAACCGTCTGAATGTTGCTGTTGACCATTTTTTGCTTCGAAATGCTCTTGAGCTTGAAACACACACAACAAGACCGGTGTTAACTAGCGAAATGGTCGGTTGAGTGCCGACACCGCGAGTTTTGACTGGCACTTGCACATCTAAAACAACGTCGGAAAGTAACTCGTTCGGCTTTTGAGTCACATAAAGTATGTGTGTTAATTTTGACGCCACTAGCTCTGCATGCTGTCATGCAATTTCTTTACCTCTCAGAAATGATTATGACATAAAGTGAAGTACGTGACGAGTGTGACGTTAGGAAAACATTAGGCAGCATGGAGAGATTCTGTATGGGACCACCCAACCCAAACGAGTACTGTGTGACGTGCTATCCGGCAGATATTCACCGAGGTAGCCAGCTAGCTCAGTCGGTAGAGCGTCAGACTCTTAATCCTAGGGTCGTGGGTTCGAGCCACACGATGGGCGGAACGGAATTTTGTTCCGCTGCAGATGTAAATTACTGTTTTTCTGATTAAGGAGATGTAATGGAAATACCAACTTTAAACTTTGCCTACGTCTCTGTCAGTCACAAGGAAACTGTATTTGAATGTGAAAGTGATTTTGTAGACATGTGTGGAGGACATGTTCTGAAATGCAAGTGTTGTTGTTTGGAGAGCACATCGGTTACGTGTCAGATGTGTAGCCAAGCAGTAATGGGTCGCCATAGCTGCAAATATTAGCCGGTAATATGAAGTGTTGTCAGCTGAAGTCTGATGATGCAGACGACCGTAAGGACGAAGTACCCAAGAGTACCGCTAGGCCGCGCCTCTTTAGCTCAGTGGTTGAGCACTGCTCTAATAAACCAGGCATCGGACGTTCCATACACACAGGAGAAAGATGAATTTTGGAAATCAGTTGCGTGTCGTGGCCGCATAGCATACAGTATCTGTGATGACGAACAATTAGCGACAGGCGTTTTTTTTAAGAATTACTCTCAGATGTGATTAAGGCGAATGGCGCAGATAAAGCATTTGCCAAAGCGGTACAGCATAAAGTGGGACGAGGCAGTCTGAATTACATTTTATAGATGTATTTCTCACATATCTCAGATCCTCTCGCGGTCGTCGTCGTCGTCGTCGTCGTCGTCGTCGTCGTCGCCGCCGCCACTTCTGCAGAACTAGCAAATGGCCATCGTAGCAAATGCGGCGAGGGACGCCCTGCCTTCGATTCCGAATGCACAAAGTGTGTGGTCTTGTTTCTCAGTTTATATTTGGTCGGACTCGTAAGAGGTTGAATTAACGAACGGGTGGGAAAAAGCAAGGGGCAGCGGCTGTGTAAAACGAAAACACAAATCCTCAGGGGTGTGAGCGTTTCGAGATGAGTCGTATACATGATATGGTTGGGCGTCAGTGACCATGTGGCCTAATGGATAAGGCGTCGGACTTCGGATCTGATGATTACAGGTTCGAATGTTGTCACCCTCGTTTTTTTCCAGTTCTGAAAAAGAAACATACCGTTTTAATGTAGCAATTGAGCAGTACGAAACCGTCTGAATGTTGCTGTTGACCATTTTTTGCTTCGAAATGCTCTTGAGCTTGAAACACACACAACAAGACCGGTGTTAACTAGCGAAATGGTCGGCAGAGTGCCGACACAGCGAGTTTTGACTGGCACTTGCACATCTAAAACAACGTCGGAAAGTAACTCGTTCGGCTTTTGAGTCACATAAAGTATGTGTGTTAATTTTGACGCCACTAGCTCTGCATGCTGTCATGCAATTTCTTTACCTCTCAGAAATGATTATGACATAAAAGTGAAGTACGTGACGAGTATGACGTTAGGAAAACATTAGGCAGCATGGAGAGATTCTGTATGGGACCACCCAAAACAAACGAGTACTGTGTGACGTGCTACCTGGCAGGTATTCACCGAGGTAGCCGGCTAGGTCAGTCGGTAGAGCGTTAGACTCTTAATGTTCTGAAATGCAAGTGTTGTTGTTTGGAGAGCACATCGGTTACGTGTCAGATGTATAGCCAAGCAGTAATGGGTCGCCATAGCTGCAAATATTAGCCAGTAATATGAAGTGTTGTTAGCTGAATTCTGATGATGCAGACGACCGTAAGGACGAAGTACCCAAGAGTACCGCTAGGCCGCGCCTCTTTAGCTCAGTGGTAGAGCACTGCTCTAATAAACCAGGCATCGGACGTTCCATCCACACAGGAGAAAGATGAATTTTGGAAATCAGTTGCGCGTCGTGGCCGTATAGCAAACAGTATCTGTGATGACGAACAATTAGCGACAGGCGTTTTTTTTAAGAATTACTCTCAGATGTGATTAAGGCGAATGGCGCAGATAAAGCATTTGCCAAAGCGGTACAGCATAAAGTGGGATGAGGCAGTCTGAATTACATTTTATAGATGTATTTCTCACATATCTCAGAGCCACTCGCGGTCGTCGTTGTCGTCGTCGCCGCCGCCGCCTCTGCAGAACTAGCAAATGGCCATCGTAGCAAATGCGGCGAGGGACGCCCTGCCTTCGATTCCGAATGCACAAAGTGTGTGTTCTTGTTTCTCAGTCTATATTTGGTCGGTCTCGTAAGAGGTTGAATGTAACGAATGGGTGGGAAAGAGCAAGGGGCAGCGGCTGTGTAAAACGAAAACACAAATCCTCAGGGGTGTGAGCGTTTCGAGATGAGTCGTATACATGATGTTGTTGGTCGTCAGTGACCATGTGGCCTAATGGATAAGGCGTCGGACTTCGGATCTGAAGATTACAGGTTCGAATGCTGTCACGCTCGTTTTTTTCCAGTTCTGAAAAAGAAACATACCGTTTTAATGTAGCAATTGAGCAGTACGAAACCGTCTGAATGTTGCTGTTGACCATTTTTTGCTTCGAAATGCTCTTGAGCTTGAAACACACACAACAAGACCGGTGTTAACTAGCGAAATGGTCGGCAGAGTGCCGACACCGCGAGTTTTGACTGGCACTTGCACATCTAAAACAACGTCGGAAAGTAACTCGTTCGGCTTTTGAGTCACATAAAGTATGTTTGTTAATTTTGACGCCACTAGCTCTGCATGCTGTCATGCAATTTCTTTACCTCTCAGAAATGATTATGACATAAAAGTGAAGTACGTGACGAGTGTGACGTTAGGAAAACATTAGGCAGCATGGAGAGATTCTGTATGGGACCACCCAACCCAAACGAGTACTGTGTGACGTGCTATCCGGCAGGTATTCACCGAGGTAGCCGGCTAGTTCAGTCGGTAGAGCGTCAGGCTCTTAATCCTAGGGTCGTGGGGTCGAGCCACACGCTGGGCGGAACGGAATTTTGTTCCGCTGCAGATGTAAATTACCGTTTTTCTGATTAAGGAGATGTAATGGAAATAGCAACTTTAAACTTTGCCTACGTCTCTGTCAGTCACAAGGAAACTGTATTTGAATGTGAAGGTGATTTTGTAGACATGTGTGGAAGACATGTTCTGAAATGCAAGTGTTGTTGTTTGGAGAGCACATCGGTTACGTGTGAGATGTGTAGCCAAGCAGTAATGGGTCGCCATAGCTGCAAATATTAGCCGGTAATATGAAGTGTTGTCAGCTGAAGTCTGATGATGCAGACGACCGTAAGGACGAAGTACCCAAGAGTACCGCTAGGCCGCGCCTCTTTAGCTCAGTGGTAGAGCACTGCTCTAATAAACCAGGCATCGGACGTTCCATCCTCACAGGAGAAAGATGAATTTTGGAAATCAGTTGCGCGTCGTGGCCGTATAGCAAACAGTATCTGTGATGACGAACAATTAGCGACAGGCGTTTTTTTTAAGAATTACTCTCAGATGTGATTAAGGCGAATGGCGCAGATAAAGCATTTGCCAAAGCGGTACAGCATAAAGTGGGACGAGGCAGTCTGAATTACATTTTATAGATGTATTTCTCACATATCTCAGAGCCTCTCGCGGTCGTCGTCGTCGTCGTCGTCGTCGTCGTCGTCGTCGTCGTCGTCGTCGTCGTCGTCGTCGTCGTCGTCGTCGTCGCCGCCGCCGCCGCTTCTGCAGAACTAGCAAATGGCCATCGTAGCAAATGCGGCGAGGGACGCCCTGCCTTCGATTCCGAATGCATAAAGTGTGTGGTCTTGTTTCTCAGTCTATATTTGGTCGGTCTCGTAAGAGGTTGAATGTAACGAATGGGTGGGAAAGAGCAATTGGCAGTGGCTGTGTAAAACGAAAACACAAATCCTCAGGGGTGTGAGCGTTTCGAATTGAGTCGTATACATAATATAATTGGTCGTCAGTGACCATGTAGCCTAATGGATAAGGCGTCAGACTTCGGATCTGATGATTACAGGTTCGAATGTTGTCACGCTCGTTTTTTTCCAGTTCTGAAAAAGAAACATACCGTTTTAATGTAGCAATTGAGCAGTACGAAACCGTCTGAATGTTGCTGTTGACCATTGTTTGCTTGGAAATGCTATGTGACGTGCTATCCGGCAGGTATTTACCGAGGTAGCCGGCTAGCACGTTGCGAGTCAGCCGCCGAGCGGGACGGACGTGTGGCGGAGCTGGACGTCTGGCTGTAGTAAACACAGGCTGAGTCGCTGCGTTTGAGGTTAGTGGTGCCGCTAAGCCGCTACTCGTGTTGCACTTGTATTCATGAAGTTCTAGAATGAATAGGTCGAATTATTTGAGGAAAGACACAATCAAGTTTACTTTCGATCGAAATTTCGTTCGACCTAAAGCATTTGAAATTAAAGCATGGTTTATCGAAAAAGTATTGATTAACGGTGATGATGTTGTCGGAGTTTATCTCTCGTTTGTGACAAATGCTGTGTATCTGAAGATGAAAAGTCCAGAATTATGTAGTTCCATTGTGGATCGTTGCGGAGGTAGCGTGAAGTTTAATCATTCTGATGGGAATGTGAGTGACGTTGCTGTTAGTCATGCTGGGTACGGGATTCGTACGATCAGAGTGTTTGAGCTCCCTTTTGAAATTCCGCCCGAAGAACTTAATGTTGCCCTTCGGCCTTATGGCAGAATTATTTCCAATGTGGCAGAAAGGTGGTCTGAAGCTCATATGTTTCCTGTCTTGAACGGCGTAAGGCAAATTAAGATTGAATTACAGAAGCATGTCCCCTCTTATCTTAATATTTGTGGGTATCGTGCTTTGATTATCTATGATGGGCAACCGCGGACTTGCGCTTTATGCAATTCCACGGAACACATTCGTGCAGAATGTTCACGGAGGCGTGTCCCGCAGTTACCGCGTGACGAGATGCCGAGTTCCGGCCCTGTTGTTGGTATGAAATTGTCATACGCTGCCGCTGCTGACTTCCGCAGCCGAGGCGAGTCGGTGCCGCCTGTGCGCGGGGAGCCTGCTGCCTCGCGGGCGGTTGTCGATGATACTCCGGCTTCAAGCTCTAGATTTGCGGATGGTCTGCCGATCAGCTCCGCGCCCCTCGAATCTATGCCGACGCCAACTTTTTCCAACTCTCCCACTGTGGTTGCTCGTTCTTCCGCGGACTCGGCCGAAGATCCCCAAATACCCGCAACGGAGGTTTCCTTGCGTCGTCAGGATTCCCACCAACGTGAGGATATTGCCACTAGCTTCCGAGGAGTGGACGCTTCAGGCATCCACTCTGCGGGAACTATGAACGAAGATAGCAATCTGGACATTGGTTTCACGTTGGCGCCCACAGAAGACACTTGCGTCAAGGAAACCACAACGAGCGATAGTGTAGAATTGGAGACTGGGTTGCTACCAGTGGGAGCCATGGAAAAAGATGCGCCTCCTTCTGCCGTTGTGGAATGCGATACGCGGACTTTTGTCCGAAAAAAGGAACAGCTGACGTCAGACGTATCATCCGGTACTTCTCCTGACAGGTCGCAAACTTCATCTCCTGCTAGATCGCCGAAGAGATCTTCGAAGAAAGGCAAGAAGAGGAGATTGGCACACAAAGCAGCAGAGAGTTTAGCTCCTGCATTGCGGGAAAAGTTAAAACATTTAAGGGATAATGAACGATTACGAGACCAATGCCCAGTAGCACGAGTTAACGAGTGTACTGAAGCGGAGATGAGTCGTGCCGATCCAGATGATCTTCAACAACAACCTCGCGCACCCCTTGGCGTCGCAGGTTTGCAGACCGGCACTACTATGGATTTAGACCGAACTGTCTCAGGAAAAGGACTTGATTGGGCCGATGCCCAAGAAGATCGCACCGACCACGGAATGGAGATGGACCTGACACATGCTAGTGGCATTTAATTTTTTTTTTAATGTCTATTTTTCTTTCTGACAGACAGAATGGAATGGTACAGACGTGACTCTGCATGGGGTATACTTCATTAGCCAATTTCTTTTACCTGCACCTATGCCAACGGAACTGACATATAATGTGACCACGATCAATATAAATCGGATTCGCAGTGAAACGAAAGTCGCTTCTTTAAAAGATTTCCTTTACCAGTCGGATACTGATATAGCCCTCCTACAGGAATTTAATGTCCACAACTTTCATGTCCCAGGTTTTCAAGAGATTTTAAATATTGCACCGGAAGCCACATGTGGGACTGCGATCCTTGTCAAAGATGGTATTGATGTGAAGGATATCTGTCTGTTAGAAAATGGGAGGGGCATCAGTTGTAAAATTTTTACTACTACTGTTTTAAATGTATATGTCCCCTCTGGTAACAACGCTAGAGATGATAGGGCTAATTTTTTTAAGAACGATATGGTCTATTTACTTAAGGGGAATCCGGCGGAAGCTTTAATCGGTGGTGACTTTAATTGTGTACTTCACAAAAAGGTTCAGCGACCAAATTTTAACTTCTCCAGGGAACTGGCGGCTTTGGTGACAAACATGAAGTGGACAGACGTGTGGGAAAGCAAATACCCCACGTTAGTCAAATTTACGTACATCAGTAGTCGCTCGCAAAGCAGAATAGACAGAATATACGTCACAGCAAACCTGGAAAATAAAATCAGTAGTATCGAAGTAATTCCCACTACCTTTTCGGACCATCTCGCAGTGAAATGCAGCATTCGGTTTCAGAAGCAAGGAACGTATTGGGGTCGCCCCTTATGGAAGCTGAATACCCATATGTTGTTCGAGGGTGCCCTATCAAGAACAGTAGCGGAGGTATGGCAGGCTGCTCTACGTATGCGCCATAAATACAGCTCTCGCCTTGCGTGGTGGACCTCATGTGCTAAAAAGAAATTGAGATCATCCCTAATAGCTTACGGGAGGGAGCGAGCGATGTGGTCTCGCAATACCGTTGAATTTTACTATACATGCTTAAGGGAACTATCAGCTCAGCAGATGACTGATGAGGTTTTCATTGAAATAAAGAAGATCAAGGCTCACCTCATAAGTCTCAAGCGACAACAGCTGGAGGGTTTAAAAATTAAATCTCGTGTCCCGACAACGGTGGAGGACGAAAACGCATCGCTGTACCACTTACTCGAACATGAAAGAAATAGAAGACGAGCGTTTATTGCTTGTCTTAGAGTGGGCGATAACCGGGTGCTGACGGAACACTCTGACATTTTAAATGCAGTTTATGGATTTTATCGTACGTTATATACTGATACCCGGAATAATCTAGACTGTGCGAACGATTTGCTACGAACTACAGGTATCGACAACGTTATCAATGACGAGGACAATGTGTCCCTTACCACTGCGATCACATGTGAGGAGGTGTTTGATATACTTAAATATTCGCCTACCCGTAAGTCCCCAGGGCCTGATGGCTTGCCTGTAGAGTTTTATTGTAAATTTTGGCCTCTCATCGGTAATCAATTCACAGAAGTGATAAATGAAGTGTTGCAAGGTGTTACTGTTCCACGCGAGTTCAAAGAAAGCGTAACTGTGCTAATACCAAAGGGAAGGAACGCGACAGTTAAAGATCTCAATCAATTGAGACCAATATGTTTGATGAACTCGGATTATAAAATAATTGCACGTGTACTGAAGGAAAGACTGAGACCTCTAATGGAGAAGATCATAGGTGACCACCAAACCTGTCTCTCGGGGCGGAATATTTTTAAAACTGTTTGTGAATATAGGGATGTCTCTGCAATTTTTGCAACGTCATCCTCACCAGGAGGCCTTGCCTTTATCGACTTCTCAAAGGCTTTTGACAGGGTCAACCACTTATTTTTGTTCAGAACGTTGACCTATGTGGGTTTTAGTCAACATTTTGTCCAAGTTTTAATTAACATTGTTGAAGGCATCCAAACACAAGTGTCTGTAAATGGGCATTTCACTCCACCCATTGAAATTCGCAACGGCGTCCCGCAGGGAAGTCCTTTGTCAATGCTCCTGTATGTTGTTGCACTGGAGCCTTTACTAAGGAGACTCGATGTCGATCTTGAGGGCATCACGATATCTGGCGTTAACAACGTCACCAATGCATATGCTGATGACGTTGGAGTGGTTATTCGTAGTAACGAAGATTTAGAGAAATTAACTACGAATATTCAGATCTTTTGTGAAGCTACAGGCGCTAGGGTTAACGAGGTGAAGAGTTCGTTTTTAAATCTTAAAGGTCTTCAAGATGTCCGTTTGGAATGGGCACGCTCTGTCGATCGTCACACCGCTCTGGGTGTCACCTTTTACCGATGTCCGCTTCAGACCATGACCTACAATTGGAAGAAAGTACTGGATACAATCAGAGGAGCCACAATACTCAATCAGACCAGACATCTGAACATTAAACAACGAATCAGAATAATTAATTGGTCCATTTTATCAAAAGCTATATATATAGGTCAAATATTGCCAGTTTCGAAACCCATTGCCAAACGTATAATGAGTATCATTTGCCGATTTATATGGACAGGGAATATTTTTAGAGTAGCAGTCGGTACAGTTACGTTACCTTCCGCTGAAGGTGGCCTAGGTTTAACAGATATATGGCGGAAGACTACGGCGTTATATATAAAGAGGACCCTACAAATTATAGAAAAACATCCACATAGTATTACAGCCAGGCTGTATCGACTCCTACAGCCAGAAAATTTACGTCCACCCATAAATATAGGCGGAATTAATTATAAATTGAAATATATTCGCCAGTTCTTTTTAGAGATTAGCTACATGGATAGTATTGTCACGAATCCACAATCAAGGAATTGCAGGAAATTAATGGAACTCTTAACAACGAAAGAACATGTCAACAAAATGGAGTGCAGATATCCCGACAAAGACTGGAAAAGAATTTGGAAAAATATTAGTAATCGTGAACTGTCTTCCGACATTCAGGCAACCTGGTACCGAGTTGTTAATAACGTAGTTTCCACTAACGAAAAGTTGCACTCCATTGGTCTTAGTGACACGATTGTGTGCACCCGATGTGACGCAGTTGACACATTGATCCACCGCTTTCTCTGTGGCGGATACGCCGAAATATGGAGGGGACTCCAACGGCGGGTAGCCTTTATAACCAGAACTGTTAGTACTGAGATCAATGTTGAAAAATTACTCTACCCCGATGGTGTTTTCTTCCCTGTCCAGAAAACCAATGCTGTGTTGTGGTTGTTTGGCAATTATGTACATTACGTTATATCTGAACACGGCAATGACCGTGTTTTAGAATACGAATTATACGAACGAGCAAAATATTATCAGATATGTACGCGCAGGGACCACAAAAAAACTTTTGGTAACATGTTACACATTCTGTTTCAGAGACAAGGGATTGGATAAACATCTTAATAGCCCTCGTCTACGAAAAATGTAGTCACAGGCCAAAGTAGGGGATCGCTGTTGAGGGTGAAGTACGGTGGGGACTTCGTGTGCCCCAGGGCCGCTACGGTAGCCGTGAAGGCCTCGAACAGAACCCCGAAACGGCACTGCGGCTTCACACTTACTGCTGGATGAACCCCATATCTCCAGCAACTACTTTCATCTATGATGATTTTCCAGGATCTCGGTAATATCGGAAGGTGGTTTCGTTGCACACAATGCAGTGGAAGCTTCTTGCACGTGTTCCTCAGTTACAATCTTTCTATTTTTGTTTCATTTTTTTCAGTATGAAGCAAGAGTGACAATTTATTAATTCCCAAGAAGCCTTAATTTTTCAATTTTCAGTTCTACGGAGGAGAATCCTCACATGGCGAAGAAGCCAAACATCATTTCATTTCCCTAACTGTCACAGTAAATTTGAAAAAAAAATCAGTCGATATAGCATAGAAGCTCGCCGAAGAAGGCATAAAAGGAGAGCGAATGGATGGGCTGTGTGGGGAGAAGGGAGGCCCAAAAGATAACAAAAAAAAAGAGAAAAAAAAAAAAAAGCTAGCTCAGTCGGTAGAGCGTCCGGCTCTTAATCCTAGGGTCGTGGGTTCGAGCCACACGCTGGGCGGAACGGAATTTTGTTCCGCTGCAGATGTAAATTACCGTTTTTCTGATTAAGGAGATGTAATGGAAATAGCAACTTTAAACTTTGCCTACGTCTCTGTCAGTCACAAGGAAACTGTATTTGAATGTGAAGGTGATTTTGTAGACATGTGTGGAAGACATGTTCTGAAATGCAAGTGTTGTTGTTTGGAGAGCACATCGGTTACGTGTCAGATGTGTAGCCAAGCAGTAATGGGTCGCCATAGCTGCAAATACTAGCCGGTAATATGAAGTGTTGTCAGCCGAAGTCTGATGATGCAGACGACCGTAAGGAAAAAGTATCCAAGAGTACCGCTATGCCGCGCCTCTTTAGCTCAGTGGTAGACCACTGCTCTAATAAACCAGGCATCGGACGTTCCATCCACACAGGAGAAAGACGAATTTTGGAAATCAGTTGTGCGTCGTGGCCGTATAGCAAACAGTATCTGTAATGACGAACAATTAGCGACAGGCGTTTTTTTTTAAGAATTACTCTCAGATGTGATTAAGGCGAATGGCGCAGATAAATCATTTGCCAAACCGGTACAGCATTAAGTGGACGAGGCAGTCTGAATTACATTTTATAGATGTATTTCTCACATATCTCAGAGCCTCTCGCGGTCGTCGTCGTCGTCGTCGTCGCCGCCGCCGCCGCCGCCGCTTCTGCAGAACTAGCAAATGGCCATCGTAGCAAATGCGGCGAGGGACGCCCTGCCTTCGATTCCGAATGCACAAAGTGTGTGGTCTTGTTTATCAGTCTATATTTGGTCGGTCTCGTAAGAGGTTGAATGTAACGAATGGGTGGGAAAGAGCAATTGGCAGCGGCTGTGTAAAACGAAAACACAAATCCTCAGGGGTGTGAGCGTTTCGAGATGAGTCGTATACATGATATAGTTGGTCGTCAGTGACCATGTGGCCTAATGGATAAGGCGTCGGACTTCGGATCTGATGATTACAGGTTCGAATGTTGTCTCGCTCGTTTTTTTCCAGTTCTGAAAAAGAAACATACAGTTTTAATGTAGCAATTGAGCAGTACGAAACCGTCTGAATGTTGCTGTTGACCATTCTGTGCTTGGAGATGGTCTTGAGCCTGAAACACACACAACAAGACCGGTGTTAACTAGCGAAATGGTCGGCAGAGTGCCGACACCGCGAGTTTTGACTGGCACTTGCACATCTAAAACAACGTCGGAAAGTAACTCGTTCGGCTTTTGAGTCACATAAAGTATGTGTGTTAATTTTGACGCCACTAGCTCTGCATGCTGTCATGCAATTTCTTTACCTCTCAGAAATGATTATGACATAAAAGTGAAGTACGTGACGAGTGTGACGTTAGGAAAACATTAGGCAGCATGGAGAGATTCTGTATGGGACCACTCAACCCAAACGAGTACTGTGTGACGTGCTATCCGGCAGGTATTCACCGACGTAGCCGGCTAGCTCAGTCGGTAGAGCGTCAGGCTCTTAATCCTAGGGTCGTGGGTTCGAGCCACACGCTGGGCAGAACGGAATTTTGTTCCGCTGCAGATGTAAATTACCGTTTTTCTGATGAAGGAGATGTAATGGAAATAGCAACTTTAAACTTTGCCTACGTCTCTGTCAGTGACAAGGAAACTGTATTTGAATGTGAAGGTGATTTTGTAGACATGTGTGGAAGACATGTTCTGAAATGCAAGTGTTGTTGTTTGGAGAGCACATCGGTTACGTGTCAGATGTGTAGCCAAGCAGTAATGGGTCGCCATAGCTGCAAATATTAGCCGGTAATATTAAGTGTTGTCAGCTGAAGTCTGATGATGCAGACGATCGTAAGGACGAAGTACCCAAGAGTACCGCTAGGCCGCGCCTCTTTAGCTCAGTGGTAGGGCACTGCTCTAATAAACCAGGCATCGGACGTTCCATCCACACAGGAGAAAGATGAATTTTGGAAATCAGTTGCGCGTCGTTGCCGTATAGCAAACAGTATCTGTGATGACGAACAATTAGCGACCGGCGTTTTTTTCCGAATTACTCTCAGATGTGATTAAGGCGAATGGCGCAGATAAAGCATTTGCCAAAGCGGTACAGCATAAAGTGGGACGAGGCAGTCTGAATTACATTTTATAGATGTATTTCTCACATATCTCAGAGCCTCTCGCGGTCGACGTCGTCGTCGTCGTCGTCGCCGCCGCCGCTTCTGCAGAAGTAGCAAATGGCCATCGTAGCAAATGCGGCGAGGGACGCCCTGCCTTCGATTCCGAATGCACAAAGTGTGTGGTCTTGTTTCTCAGTCTATATTTGGTCGGTCTCGTAAGAGGTTGAATGTAACGAATGGGTGGGAAAGAGCAAGGGGCAGCGGCTGTGTAGAACGAAAACACAAATCCTCAGTGGTGTGAGCGTTTCGAGGTGAGTCGAATACATGTTATAGTTGGTCGTCAGTGACCGTGTGGTCTAATGGATAAGCCTCGGACTTCGGATCTGAAGGTTACAGGTTCGAATGCTGTGACGCTCGTGTTTTTCCAGTTCTGAAAAAAAAAACATACCGTTTTAATGTAGCAATTAAGCAGTAACAAACCGTCTGAATGTTGCTGTTGACCATTTTTTGCTTGGAGATGCTCTTGAGCTTGAAACACACACAACAAGACCGGTAGTAACTAGCGAATGGTCGGCAGAGTGCCGACACCGCGAGTTTTGACTGGCACTTGCACATCTAAAACAACGTCGGAAAGTAACTCGTTCGGCTTTTGAGTCACATGAAGTATGTGTGTTAACTTTGACGCCACTAGCTCGGCATGTTGTCATGCAATTTCTTTACCTCTCAGAAATGATTATGACATAAAAGTGAAGTACGTGACGAGTGTGACGTTAGAAAAACATTAGGGAGCATGGAGAGATTCTGTATGGGACCACCCAACCCAAACGAGTACTGTGTGACGTGCTACCCGGCATGTATACAACGAGGTAGCCGGCTAGCTCAGTCGGTAGAGAGTCAGACTCTTAATCCCAGGGCCGTGTGTTCGAGCCACACGCTAGGCGGAACGGAATTTTTTTCCGCTGCAGATGTAAATTACCGTTTTTCTGATTAACGAGATGTAATGGAAATAGCAACTTTAAACTTTGCCTACGTCTCTGTCAGTCGCAAGGAAACTGTATTTGAAGGTGAAGGTGATTTTGTAGACATGTGTGAAAGACATGTTCTGAAATGTAAGTGTTGTTGTTTGGAGAGCACATCGGTTACGTGTCAGATGTGTAGCCAAGCAGCAATGGGTCGCCATAGCTGCAAATATTAGCCGGTAATATGAAGTGTTGTCAGCTGAAGTCTGATGATGCAGACGATCATAAGGACGACGTACCCAAGCGTACCGCTAGGCCGCGCCTCTTTAGCTCAGTGGTAGAGTACTGCTCTAATAAACCAGGTGTCGTAAGTTCCATCCTCACAAGAGAATGATGAATTTTGGAAATCAGTTGCGCGTCGTGGCCGTATATCAAACAGAATCTGTGATGACGAACAATTAGCGACCGGCGTTTTTTTAAGAATTACTCTCAGATGTGATTAAGGCGAATGGCGCAGATAAAGCATTTGCCAAAGCGGTACAGCATAAAGTGGGACGAGGAAGTCTGAATTATATTTTATAGATGTATTTCTCACATATCTCAGAGCCTCTCGCGGTCGTCGTCGTCATCGTCGACGTCGTCGTCGTCGTCGCTGCCGCCGCTTCTGCAGAAGTAGCAAATGGCCATCGTAGCAAATGCGGCGAGGGACGCCCTGCCTTCGATTCCGAATGCAAAAAGTGTGTGGTCTTGTTTCTCAGTCTATATTTGGTCGGTCTCGTAAGAGGTTGAATGTAACGAATGGGTGGGAAAGAGCAAGGGGCAGGGGCTGTGTAGAACGAAAACACAAATCCTCAGTGGTGTGAGCGTTTCGAGGTGAGTCGTATACATGTTATAGTTGGTCGTCAGTGACCGTATGGTCTAATGGATAAGCCTCGGACTTCGGATCTGAAGGTTACAGGTTCGAATGCTCTCACGCTCGTGTTTTTCCAGTTCTGAAAAAGAAACATACCGTTTTAATGTAGCAATTAAGCAGTAAAAAACCGTCTGAATGTTGCTGTGGACCATTTTTTGCTTGGAGATGCTCTTGAGCTTGAAACACACACAACAAGACCGGTAGTAACTAGCGAAATGGTCGGCAGAGTGCCGACACCGCGAGTTTTGACTGGCACTTGCACATCTAAAACAACGTCGGAAAGTAACTCGTTCGGCTTTTGAGTCACATGAAGTATGTGTGTTAACTTTGACGCCACTAGCTCTGCATGTTGTCATGCAATTTCTTTACCTCTCAGAAATGATTATGACATAAAAGTGAAGTACGTGACGAGTGTGACGTTAGAAAAACATTAGGGAGCATGGAGAGATTCTGTATGGGACCACCCAACCCAAACGAGTACTGTGTGACGTGCTACCCGGCATGTATACAACGAGGTAGCCGGCTAGCTCAGTCGGTAGAGAGTCAGACTCTTAATCCCAGGGCCGTGGGTTGGAGCCACACGCTGGGCGGAACGGAATTTTGTTCCGCTGCAGATGTCAATTACCGTTTTTCTGATTAACGAGATGTAATGGAAATAGCAACTTTAAACTTTGCCTACGTCTCTGTCAGTCGCAAGGAAACTGTATTCGAAGGTGAAGGTGATTTTGTAGACACGTGTGAAAGACATGTTCTGAAATGTAAGTGTTGTTGTTTGGAGAGCACATCGGTTACGTGTCAGATGTGTAGCCAAGCAGCAATGGGTCGCCATAGCTGCAAATATTAGCCGGTAATATGAAGTGTTGTCAGCTGAAGTCTGATGATGCAGACGATCATAAGGATGAAGTACCCAACAGTACCGCTATGCCGCGCCTCTTTAGCTCAGTGGTAAAGTACTGCTCTAATAAACCAGGTGTCGTAAGTTCCATCCTCACAGGAGAATGATGACTTTTGGAAATCAGTTGCGCGTCGTGGCCGTATAGCAAACAGTATCTGTGATGACGAACAATTAGCGACCGGCGTTTTTTTAAGAATTACTCTCAGATGTGATTAAGGCGAATGGCGCAGATAAAGAATTTTTTTTTTTTTTTTTTTTTTTTTAAAAAAAAAAAAACTTTATTAATAATTAATAATACAACAACATTAATTTAATTATACAACATCTTAATATATAACTAAGTATGATACAAAAAGTCAAATACAAGAAACTATTCCCATACTATTAACCCACCACCTCAAATAATTAGTGGGTCCTTATTACAAACTACTAATTGGCAGTGTATTACTTGTGTGGCACTAACTACGGGCATGATTAATAAGTTACTTGTTAGACTACCTTACATGACTATTCTAGTGTGATCTGCAGTGTTACAGTATGTGCCAGAAGTTATGCATACAAACCTACTGTTATTTAGCCTGCCCACCGAGCTAACCCCAGTGGGCGTGCCCCTGGCACTGGGCTGGCTACGACTTTAACTTCACTGCAGTCCCTACCTGTTAGTATGTTAGTATTTCTAATTCTTACTTAAACTACTTTCTAATTAAAAAATAGTTGTGCGATAATTCCAATTCCGGGTAGTGCACCTGCCATCCTTGTCCGAAGACGCGGCGGATTCCAGCCATGAAATGGCTGGCCAGATCCGCGCCTGGCGGTAGTGCAGGTGCAACTCGGTCAAGTTCGGTTAGGTACTTGATTAGTTCCTTGCCCTAATAAAGTCCCTCATGACTTTCATTGAGATCTCATTTGCCAGACTGTTGAGGACTCTGAAAGTGTCGGCACGCCGCAGCAAGGTATATGTATCTTGGCTAGGAAGTTGCGCTCTAAGTTCACTTGCCACTCCATCATACAACGTGCAGTTGTAGATGACGTGTTCGGGAGTTCCTTCCGGAGCACCACAGTCACACGCTGGTGTCGCCTGTTTACCAAATCGGCAAAGGTATGCCGGATATGGCCCATGTCCTGTCAGGAAGTGCAGCAGACCCCTACTTGGCTGAAAGTATCCCATTTTTAATCTTTCTGCAACATCTGGAAGTAGCTCAAAAACTCGTCTCCCAGTTCCTTCCCCTTCCCACTGACTCTGCCATAGTTCCTCCCCCCTTCTCTTGATTGCGTATTTGTCCCCTACTTGCACACCCATGATTTCCCTAGTCTTTTCAACTTTCCCCTTTGTTACCCAATACCACGCTGCCTGCTCCCTAATTTTTATATCAAGGGGACATAATCCCATAATAACTAGCAACGCCCCCCCAGGAGTAGTTCTGTATGCCCCAGCAGATCTTAGTAGCATACTTCGCTGCACCCTCCTCACGGCCATGGCAGGCGCCACCCTCGTGAGCCTGTGTGCCCAGACCCCGCTGGCATACCCTACTAAGGAAGTCAGAATACTATTATGATATAATTTTATTAGGTGGGGGGGTAAGTGAAATCTTTTATGTCCTATGTTTATTAAGTTATTAAGGATTTCTATCGCGCGCTGGGCAATCATTTCTATGTGCGTCGCGTAATTCCATTTTTCGTCTATTATTACTCCAAGATACCTAGCTTCGCGTCGCCGGAGAACTGGGGCTCCCGCAATCCTGACAGTTGGATTTCTTATCAGACTGCCTTTTAGTAGAAGATATGTTGATTTGTGTGGTGCAATTCTCATTTTTGCCTCTCGGCACCATTCCTGGAGAATTTGCATTGACCTTTCCACTTTTGGCTCTAAGTCTTCTCGGCTACGGCCACCTACCAGCAGGAGGAGGTCGTCAGCGTAGGCTATCACGTCTAGCACATCTCTACATTGTTGTAACCTGACTAACAGGGGCTCTATGTTTACGTCCCAAAAGAGTGGCCCCAGGACCGATCCCTGGGGGCACCCCTTCGTACAGGTCTTACTTACTCTCTCGCTAGGCGATGATAGCCAGACCTCCCTGTCCATGCAATAGCTCCTCAGACAGCCATACAGGGGCCCTGGACACTCCATCTCACGCAAACGTGAGAAGAGCGAGGGCCACCAGAGGTTGTCAAAGGCGCCACTGATGTCCACCATGATGCCTACGACATACTTGTGCGTGGATGAGCCACAGACCTCAGCCGCCAGGGCGATTGCGTCAGACGCTGATCGCCCCGGCCTAAAGCCGAACTGCCTGTCACTCATTCCACGCAGCATCCTATGTGCGGTCAGTCTGTCCGCCAGCAGCCTCTCCAGCAGCTTCCCCATGGTGTCTAACAGGCATATAGGTCTATAGGATTTGGGATCCATAGGGTCCTTGTCCTTTCCTTTTTGTATGATTACTACATTTGCAGTCTTCCATACTCTCGGAAATTTCCCAGCTGTGAGACACTCATTGAAGAGCCGCGTTAGAGGAGCCACCAGCTGTGGGGCGAGGAACTGTACCACCTCTGCTACAATGCCGTCCGGTCCTGGCGCCTTCCCCTTCTTTAATGATTTGATATGTGCTGCGACTTCTGCTTCAGAGAAAGGGTACACTCTAGTATTATTGGTATATTCTAGAGAATCCTCCCTGCGGATTTGCCTTTGAGAGTCATCATCATCATGTTCATCATCGTCCGGTAGCAGAGTGCGCAGGAGAACTTCAGCAGTTTCCTTCCACGACTCTGTCACTCGGTCTCCATCTCGGATGGTCGAGAGAACCGCGGGGGATTTAACCTTTTCCCTTACGAGTTTGTAGGGTATTCCCCAGGGATCGGTATCGAGCTGATTTAGCACATACTTCTCCCAACTCCTTGTTCTTACTTCCTTTAATTCCCTTTGAAAATTTTCTTTCTCATCTCTGTAGCGCTGCAGCCAGTATTGCTTCTCTTGCCAGACGGCACTTCGCTGGTAGTACCTCCTCGCCCGTCTAACAGACCGACGCATACCTTCCAGTTCGGCAGTCCATGGTGATGGTGAGGCCGCCACGGCCCTCCTCCTGGTTGGCACGGCGACCTTTACCGCCCTAACGATGGAGCCTACCAGTTCTTCGGCGTACCTGTCGACATCCAGGCCACCCTCAGGCAACGGAGGAACGTCACACTCCTGAGCCAGGCATTCCCAATTTGTCTTGTGATAGTTATATTGAATCTCCCACCCCAGGTCCCAGCGGCACTCTTCATCTCCTATGCAAAAAGTAATCAGGTTGTGATCGCTTGTGGTAGCGTGCTCTATCACATTCCAGCTGTGGATAAGGTTTATAGCATTCGGTGACGCTAACGTCACATCGATGTTGGTGCCTTGTCCCCCTCCTCCTGCATAGGTGGGGGGGTTCCCTGCTTTATTTACTACCACCAGCTGTGACGCCATTATTGCTTCCTCTGCCCTTTCACCATTTTCGTCCCTAGTGCCACTGTGCCATAGGGGGGATTTCGCGTTCATGTCTGCTGTGATTATTACCTGACGCCCACGTAACGCCATCATTACCCTGGAGAGATGTTCTATGAAATGTTCGAAATTTCCCCCGTACTGAAAGTACATATTGACAATATATAATATCCCAGCGGGTGACTGCAACTCGATGACGTTACAGTGGCAATCAGAGAGTTGCGCTATTTTTGTGGCTCTGAGGGCCTTATTTGTTATTACTATTAACGCCCTTGGCTCCTCTCCTGTAAAGATGGTTTGCCATGTTTTCGACATGAATGATATTTGCCCGGCCCAGTAGTATGGCTCCTGTAGACAGAGTACATCTAGTCTCCTCTCCTCCACTACTTTTCGGAGTTCCTGCATGACCAACCGACTATTATGAGTGTTTAGCTGCCCTACCGTGATTGAATTTAGGGTTGTCATTAAGGAAAATAAGTGTGAAAGTAACATTCAGGCCATGATTTGTTAAAGTCGAATGCTACTCTACCATTAGCTAGGACAGCCTGTGCATAAATTTCGTCCAGCTTGAATTCTTCACCTCTTCTCTCAAATACTTTCTTCACCAGGTCACGCAGGGCTCCGAAATCAGTGGGAAGATTCACTGACTTCAGCTGTATTCTATCTACAGCCTCCATCGCCGTGAAGGTGACCATTCTGCCATGTTCATGACCTACGCGTACGACGTGCCTCAAAGCTGTAGTGAGGATCGCTGGTTGCTCCAGACGCGATAGCTGCATCGCGAACTCCAAGTTGGGATAGATCCGTCTTGGGTCCGCTCCTACAGCCGGTTTATCGTCTTGCAGCTGTGCCATACTTGTGCTCGTAGTGGTGCTTGTGACTGTGCTGTCTTGCAGGGTAAAAGTTGGAAGACTCCCTGGGACAGGAGCAGAGCTGTTCCTTCTGGGTAAAGATTGAGGCTGTGAGCCTGGGTTAACTGCTTTTCCGTCATGCTCCTCATTTTCTTCTTCAGGTTCTGTTTGAATACAAAGATCAACCATTTTTACTTCCTGTGTCCCTTTTAATTCAAGCTTTGAGACGAAAGTTTCAGCTTCAGGGTTTAATTTTGAGTGAGGAGCTGGAGATGTTGAGGGTGGAGACTCACTAGCAGCCCAGAAGTCGTCTACAATTACCTCAATTTCTTTTATTTCGTGCATTATTTCTCTTATCTCTTCGAATCTCGGATCAGAGTCAGTTTGTGTACTGAAGTCAATCATCGTTGCTTTTCGTTCCTGCATTTGTTTTAGAGACTTCAAAAATTTATTAAACCTTTCTGCCCTTCCAGCGTCCCTTTTTCTTTTGCTGGGAGACTTCCTTTTGATGTTCGTCCTTCTTATGTTGCCAGCATCAGCCATAGTCAATTCGGGATATGAGTCTCTGCTCTAGCAGTTTGTAGGTCGGGCAGTTTCTTCCTGCCATACCACAGGTTTTCTTTCCTCTCCGTGTGCAGGGAATGCACACCACGGACTTCTTACATTCCTTCCTCATATGTTCCTCCTCTCCGCATCTGGAGCAAGCAGGTTTCCTACTACAGTATTTGTGTATGTGATCAATATCCCCACAGTTCTGACACCGGGGGACAACAAGGTAGTCCTTGACATTAACAGAGTGAAAACCTATGTATACCCTGCCCATAGCTGTCAATTTCCTCCATAGGGATCCTGTGACTTCTGCTACGTGGTGGACTGTATCTTTATCCTTAGGCCCAGTTTTAAACCTAAGTTTAAAGTCTTTTAGGAAAGTTTCCATGTTGCTTTCTGAGTCCAAGTTTTGCTCATAGATCGTCTTACACAGGTCCTCGTCCGTTATGGACTTTGGCACATCATAGAGAATGACCAAGGGGTTCTTCTTACGGGGGGGTTCACATTTGACTGCCTTACATAGCTGTTGATTCGCCAAAAGCTTGTTCTTGTCCTCCTCAGTGGCAACGTCGACAATCACTACATTCTTTGTAGCCTTAATCCTGTTAATTTTAATTTTGTCCTTAACTGGGTTGACTGAAGTCGCGAAGACTTCTTGGACCTTCTTTATGTTCTGGCCAGGCATTGGTCTCAAAAAGACCGCTGTTTCCGGCCGCTTGGACACTTTGACAATAGTTTCTCTAGTTGTGGGAGCCTTGGGTGCAGCTTGCGCCGCGACCCCGGCCCATGTCCTAGCAGGCTGTTTCCGGAGCCTTTCATTCTCTCTTTCGAGCTCCTCTAGTCGTCCTTCGAGTTTGGCGTTGGCTATTGCCCATGCCGCCAACTCGTTTTTCAATGCCTGTACCGCGGTTTGACTGATTTTACCGTTCTTTACGTTATGGTCCAGGAACTGGCTTAATCTGAGATGCCTTTCCATGCTGCATTCTACCATTGCCTGACCCAGGCCTTCCTGTGGCGAGGGATCAGCTAGCATCGAAAGCCTCGCAGGCGCACTCAAATCGCTTGTCTCGTTTGTAGCCATCATTATTTGACAAGCGAAAAAAAGGGGTTGGGAACCCGTCTCTTTCCCCGGACCGGTTCCTCTGGCATGGGGGGGGACTAAGACTGCAGCTCGCTCACCAACCTCGCCCCTAGGTCAAGAGCATTCCTGAGCTGTCAGGTTCAGCGCACCGTTTCCAACGCACTGGTCCTCTTCAGCGGCCTCCTCATCGACGATTTCACCCAGCGATCACCGGCAAGTGCACCCCGCACTCCGGAGAAGCGGATGCACTTCTCGCCCTTCGCCGCCTACTCGCCCGAGCTTCCACCTTTCGGCCAAGGACCCGCTCCTACTCAGGTGGCGGGCCGGTCACCCAGTCTTTCGGCGGTCTGGACCCAGCTAACCTGGCCCAGACGATGTCACCACCATCTGGGTTTGGCGGACCACGCCTCGGTTACCCAGAGGCGCGGCGAAGCACCCTTGCCGAATCGCGCCGAGGTCCCACGCCGACAAAAGAGGTCGCCAGCATGCGGGGCACCTGATGGTCTGTGCCCTGCGTAAAAATAGGGGAGGGGAGGGGAGCAGAAGCTACCCAGTGGTGGGGAGTCGCCAAGGCGCCATCACCCACCCCCGAGCAGCCCCACTCGACCCTCCCCTCCCCAGGGACAGATGTTGTGTCCCTCTTGCGCAGCTTCCCCTGCGCCATGCACCCTTTGCTTTCGCCTTGGGTTGGGAGACATTTAACGTCGTCCAGGACGTGAGGAACGTCGGCAGCCGGACTGCAGGGCCCCAGGAAAGCCGTGAGGCTCACCCTCATACCCTCGCCCGACCACCGGGCTCAACTCAAGGGAGACAGGTGGAGTGTCTCCCGTAACGCAGCTACCCCTGCGCCATGCACCCTTTGCTTTCGCCTGGGTTGGGGGCGTTTTACGTCCTACCATGACGGGAGTTTAACGTCCTTCCTTGACACACGACAACCCTCACGAATCCACAGCCCAGAGATAGACATGACTGGGTCTTATATTGTGGAGTTCGACATCATCGAGACGGTGCGGCACTCAAGCCCGAGTTACGTTCCCCATGGGGGTCTCCACACGTACCGGGGGATCATGACCGACCACGTCTCACCCACCGCTTTTGCTAGTTCACGGTGGGCCAGTGCAGACCGTGAGGATTGCACCCAGTTAAGGGCTAGCCTTTTAACGTCATGCATGGACGGCCCTTCCCGTGTTAGCTTCACTCCTTTCGACGGAGCTACTGAGCGCCAGGGCCACGTCAAGGCCACGGGATAGGACATTGCGGTCCCCGCCCCACTCAGGTTCCTCTGAGCCAAGAGCACTTCAGACGTGTCTGAGGATTTCCAGGAATCAGAGGGTCTCCTGGCGGTTTTAACCCAGTTTCGGAAGGCAACACACCTCCCCCAGGTGACGCCACGCAGACCGCTTTCCCAGCGAGATAAAGAATTTGCCAAAGCGGTACAGCATAAAGTGGGACGAGGAAGTCTGAATTACATTTTATAGATGTATTTCTCACATATCTCAGAGCCTCTCGCGGTCGTCGTCGTCGTCGTCGACGTCGTCGTCGTCGTCGCCGCCGCCGCCGCTTCTGCAGAAGTAGCAAATGGCCATCGTAGCAAATGCGGCGAGGGACGCCCTGCCTTCGATTCCGAATGCAAAAAGTGTGTGGTCTTGTTTCTCAGTCTATATTTGGTCGGTCTCGTAAGAGGTTGAATGTAACGAATGGGTGGGAAAGAGCAAGGGGCAGCGGCTGTGTAGAACGAAAACACAAATCCTTAGGGGTGTGAGCGTTTCGAGATGAGTCGTATACATGTTATAGTTGGTTGTCAGTAACCGTGTGGCCTAATGGATAAGCCTCGGACTTCGGAACTGAAGAGTACAGGTTCGAGTGCTGTCACGCTCGTGTTTTTCTAGTTCTGAAATAGAAACATACCGTTTTAATGTAGCAATTAAGCAGTACGAAACCGTCTGAATGTTGCTGTTGACCATTTTTTCCTTGTAGATGCTCTTGAGCTTGAAACACACACAACAAGACCGGTAGTAACTAACGAAATGGTCGGCAGAGTGCCCACACCGCGAGTTTTGACTGGCACTTGCACATCTAAAACAACGTCGGAAAGTAACTCATTCGGCTTTTGAGTCACATGAAGTATGTGTGTTAACTTTGACGCCACTATCTCTGCATGTTGTCATGCAATTTCTTAACCTCTCAGAAATGATTATGACATAAAAGTGAAGTACGTGACGAGTGTGACGTTAGAAAAACATTAGGGAGCATGGAGTGATTCTGTATGGGACCACCCATCCCAAACGAGTACTTGTGACGAGCTACCCGGCATGTATACAACGAGGTAGCCGGCTAGCTCAGTCGGTAGAGCATCAGACTCTTAATCCCAGGGTCGTGGGTTCGAGCCACACGCTGGGCGGAACGGAATTTTGTTCCGCTGCAGATGTAAATTACCGTTTTTCTGATTAACGAGATGTAATGGAAATAGCAACTTTAAACTTTGCCTACGTCTCTGTCAGTCGCAAGGAAACTGTATTTGAAGGTGAAGGTGATTTTGTAGACACGTGTGAAAGACATGTTCTGAAATGTAAGTATTGTTGTTTGGAGAGCACATCGGTTATGTGTCAGATGTGTAGCCAAGCAGCAATGGGTCGCCATAGCTGCAAATATTAGCCGGTAATATGAAGTGTTGTCAGCTGAAGTCTGATGATGCAGACGACCATAAGGACGAAGTACCCAAGAGTAACGCTAGGCCGCGCCTCTTTAGCTCAGTGGTAGAGTACTGCTCTAATAAACCAGGTGTCGTAAGTTCCATCCTCACAGGAGAATGATGAATTTTGGAAATCAGTTGCGCGTCGTGGCCGTATAGCAAACAGTATCTGTGATGACGAACAATTAGCGACCGGCGTTTTTTTAAGA
Organism: Schistocerca gregaria; assembly: GCF_023897955.1. Taxonomy (NCBI): domain Eukaryota; kingdom Metazoa; phylum Arthropoda; class Insecta; order Orthoptera; family Acrididae; genus Schistocerca; species Schistocerca gregaria. Next base: position 5,789,239 of record NC_064926.1, read on the forward strand.
ATTACTCTCAGATATGATTAAGGCGAATGGCGCAGATAAAGCATTTGCCATAGCGGTACAGCATAAAGTGGGACGAGGCAGTCTGAATTACATTTTATAGATGTATTTCACACATATCTCAGAGCCTCTCGCGGTCGTCGTCGTCGTCGTCGTCGTCGTCGTCGTCGTCGCCGCCGCCGCTTCTGCAGAAGTAGCAAATGGCCATCGTAGCAAATGCGGCGAGGGACGCCCTTTCTTCGATTCCGAATGCACAAAGTGTGTGGTCTTGTTTCTCAGTCTATATTTGGTCGGTCTCGTAAGAAGTTGAATGTAACGAATGGGTGGGAAAGAGCAAGGGGCAGCGGCTGTGTAAAACGAAAACACAAATCCTCAGGGGTGTGAGCGTTTCGAGATGAGTCGTATACATGATATAGTTTGTCGTCAGTGACCATGTGGCCTAATGGATAAGGCGTCGGACTTCGGATCCTATGATTACAGGTTCGAGTGCTGTCACGCTCGTGTTTTTCTAGTTCTGAAATAGAAACATACCGTTTTAATGTAGCAATTAAGCAGTACGAAACCGTCTGAATGTTGCTGTTGACCATTTTTTGCTTGGAGATGCTCTTGAGCTTGAAACACACACAACAAGACCGGTGGTAACTAGCGAAATGGTCGGCAGAGTGCAGAAACCGCGAGTTTTGACTGGCACTTGCACATCTAAAACAACGTCGGAAAGTAACTCGTTCGGCCTTTGAGTCACATGAAGTATGTGTGTTAACTTTGACGCCACTAGCTCTGCATGTTGTCACGCAATTTCTTTACCTCTCAGAATTGATTATGACATAAAAGTGAAGTACGTGACGAGTGTGACATTAGAAAAACATTAGGGAGCATGGAGAGATTCTGTATGGGACCACCCAACCCAAACGAGTACTGTGTGACGTGCTACCCGGCATATATACACCGAGATAGCCGGCTATCTCAGTCGGTAGAGCGTCAGACTTTTAATCCCAGGGTCGTGGGTTCGAGCCACACGCTGGGCGGAACGGCATTTTGTTCCGCTGCAGATGTAAATTACCGTTTTTCTGATTAGGGAGATGTAATGGAAATAGCAACTTTAAACTTTGCCTACGTCTCTGTCAGTCGCAAGGAAACTCTATTTGAAGGTGAAGGTGATTTTGTAGACATGTGTGAAAGACATGTTCTGAAATGCAAGTGTTGTTGTTTGGAGAGCACATCGGTTACGTGTCAGATGTGTAGCCAAGCAGCAATGGGTCGCCATAGCTGCAAATATTAGCCGGTAATATGAAGTGTTGTCAGCTGAAGTCTGATGATGCAGACGACCTTAAGGACGAAGTACCCATGAGTACCGATAGGCCGCGCCTCTTTACCTCAGTGGTAGAGTACTGCTCTAATAAACCACGTGTCGTAAGTTCCATCCTCACAGGAGAATGATAAATTTTGGAAATCATTTGCGCGTCGTGGCCGTATAGCAAACAGTATTTGTGATGATGAACAATTAGCGACCAGCGTTTTCTAAGAATAACTCTCAGATGTGATTAAGGCGAATGGCGCAGATAAAGAATTTGCCAAAGCGGTACAGCATAAAGTTGGACGAGGCAATCTGAATTACATTTTATAGATGTATTTCTCACATATCTCAGAGCCTCTCGCGGTCGTCGTCGTCGTCGTCGTCGTCGTCGTCGTCGTCGTCGTCGCCGCCGCCGCTTCTGCAGAAGTAGCAAATGGCCATCGTAGCAAATGCGGCGAGGGACGCCCTTTCTTCGATTCCGAATGCACAAAGTGTGTGGTCTTGTTTCTCAGTCTATATTTGGTCGGTCTCGTAAGAAGTTGAATGTAACGAATGGGTGGGAAAGAGCAAGGGGCAGCGGCTGTGTAAAACGAAAACACAAATCCTCAGGGGTGTGAGCGTTTCGAGATGAGTCGTATACATGATATAGTTTGTCGTCAGTGACCATGTGGCCTAATGGATAAGGCGTCGGACTTCGGATCCTATGATTACAGGTTCGAATGTTGTCACGCTCGTGTTTTTCCAGTTCTGAAAAAGAAACATACCGTTTTAATGTAGCAATTAAGCAGTACGAAACCGTCTGAATGTTGCTGTTGACCATTTTTTGCTTGGAGATGCTCTTGAGCTTGAAACACACACAACAAGACCGGTGGTAATTAGCGAAATGGTCGGTAGAGTGCCGACACTGCGAGTTTTGACTGGCACTTGCACATCTAAAACAACGTCGGAAAGTAACTCGTTCGGCTTTTGAGTCACATGAAGTATGTGTGTTAACTTTGACGCCACTAGCTCTGCACGTTGTCATGCAATTTTTTTACCTCTCAGAAATGATTATGACATAAAAGAGAAGTACGTGACGAGTGCGACGTTAGAAAAAGATTAGGGAGCATGGAGAGATTCTGTATGGGACCACCCAACCCAAACGAGTACTGTGTGACGTGCTACCCGACATGTATACAACGAGGTAGCCGGCTAGCTCAGTCGGTAGAGCGTCAGACTCTTAATCCCAGGGTCGTGGGTGCGACCCACACGCTGGGCGGAACGCAATTTTGTTCCGCTGCAGATGTAAATTACCGTTTTTCTGATTAACGAGATGTAACGGAAATAGCAACTTTAAACTTTGCCTACGTCTCTGTCAGTCGCAAGGAAACTGTATTTGAAGGTGAAGGTGATTTTGTAGACACGTGTGAAAGACATGTTCTGAAAAGCAAGTGTTGTTGTTTGGAGAGCACATCGGTTACGTGTCAGATGTGTAGCCAAGCAGCTATGGGTCGCCATAGCTGCAAATATTAGCCGGTAATATGAAGTGTTGTCAGCTGAAGTCTGATGATGCAGACGACCGTAAGGACGAACTACCCAAGAGTACCACTTGGCCGCGCCTCTTTAGCTCAGTGGTAGAGTACTGCTCTAATAAACCAGGTGTCGTAAGTTCCATCCTCATAGGAGAGTGATGAATTTTGGAAATCAGTTGCGCGTCGTGGCCGTATAGCAAACAGTATCTGTGATGACGAACAATTAGCGACCGGAATTTTTTAAGAATTACTCTCAGATGTGATTAAGGCCACATGGTCACTGACGACCAACTATATCATGTATACGACTCATCTCGGAACGCTTACACCCCTGAGGATTTGTGTTTTCGTTTTACACAGCCGCTGCCCCTTGCTCTTTCCCACCCATTCGTTACATTCAACCTCTTACGAGACCGACCAAATATAGACTGAGAAACAAGACCACACACTTTGTGCATTCGGAATCGAAGGCAGGGCTTCCCTCGCCGCATTTTCTACGATGGCCATTTGCTACTTCTGCAGAACTGGCGGCGGCGACGACGACGACGACGACGACGACGACGACCGCGAGTGGCTCTGAGATATGTGAGAAATACATCTATAAAATGTAATTCAGACTGCCTCGTCCCACTTTATGCTATACCGCTTTGGCAAATGCTTTATCTGCGCCATTCGCCTTAATCACATCTGAGTGTAATTCTTAAAAAAAAAACGCCTGTCGCTAATTGTTCGTCATCACAGATACTGTTTGCTATACGGCCACGACGCGCAACTGATTTCCAAAATTCATCTTTCTCCTGTGTGGATGGAACGTCCGATGCCTGGTTTATTAGAGCAGTGCTCTACTACTGAGCTAAAGAGGCGCGGCCTAGCGGTACACTTGGGTACTTCGTCCTTACGGTCGTCTGCATCATCAGACTTCAGCTGACAACACTTCATATTACCGGCTAATATTTGCAGCTATGGCGACCCATTACTGCTTGGCTACACATCTGACACGTAACCGATGTGCTCTCCAAACAACAACACTTGCATTTCAGAACATGTCTTCCACACATGTCTACAAAATCACCTTCACATTCAAATACAGTTTCCTTGTGACTGACAGAGACGTAGGCAAAGTTTAAAGTTGCTATTTCCATTACATCTCCTTAATCAGAAAAACGGTAATTTACATCTGCAGCGGAACAAAATTCCGCACCGCCCAGCGTGTGGCTCGAACCCACGAGCCTAGGATTAAGAATCTGACGCTCTACCGACTGAGCTAGCCGGCTACATCGGTGAATACCTGCCGGATAGCACGTCACACAGTACTCTTTTTGGGTTGGGTGGTCCCATACAGAATCTCTCCATGCTGCCTAATGTTTTTCTAACGTCACACTCGTCACGTACTTCACTTTTATGTCATAATCATTTCTGAGAGGTAAAGAAATTGCATGACAGCATGCAGAGCTAGTGGCGTCAAAATTAACACACATACTTTATGTGACTCAAAAGCCGAACGAGTTACTTTCCGACGTTGTTTTAGATGTGCAAGTGCCAGTCAAAACTCGCGGTGTCGGCACTCAACCGACCATTTCGCTAGTTAACACCGGTCTTGTTGTGTGTGTTTCAAGCTCAAGAGCATTTCCAAGCAAAAAATGGTCGACAGCAACATTCAGACAGTTTCGTAGTGCTCAATTGCTACATTAAAACGGTATGTTTCTTTTTCAGAACTGGAAAAAAACGAGCGTGACAACATTCGAACCTGTAATCATCAGATCCGAAGTCCGACACCTTATCCATTAGGCCACATGGTCACTGACGACCAACTATAACATGTATACGACTCATCTCGAAACGCTCACACCCCTGAGGATTTGCGTTTTCGTTCTACACAGCCGCTGCCCCTTGCTCTTTCCCACCCATTCGTTACATCCAACCTTTTACGAGACCGACCAAATATAGACTGTGAAACAAGACCACACACTTTGTGCATTCGGAATCGAAGGCAGGGCGTCCATCGCCGCATTTGCTACGATGGCCATTTGCTACTTCTGCAGAAGCGGCTGCGGCGACGAGGACCGCGAGAGGGTCTGAGGTATGTGAGAAATACATGTATAAAATGTAATTCAGACTGCCTCGTCCCACTTTATGCTGTGCCGCAAGCAAACATCAGCCAGGAGTTGCGAATCGTTGTCAGCGACCTTGTACTTAGTGACACGTGGGAATTACGACATGGAGATGCACCGGGATACACCTATGTGACCAGTCATTCGACGAGCAGATTAGATCGCATTTATATCTCACGGGCTCATGCAAATGATGTCCAGGACGCGGAACGCTGGCCATTGGCATTTTCCGATCACAGCGCTTACATCTGTACGGTGCTTCTTCCCCGTAGAGAGGTGTGGAACAGTAAGGCCCCGTGGAAATTAAACATTCAACATCTACATGATCCCGAATGTCGTCAACGGATCCTTGAGACATGGACGATGTGCGAGCGAAAGGTTGGAAGGTATGCGACGAAGCTTGATTGGTGGCTGACTTGTGCTAAACCGGCGCTTCGCCGTACGTTCATCTCATATAGCAGGGAGATGGCCGAATGGCACCGCCGTACGACCGACTTTTATTTTGCAGCGCTGCGCGAACTGGACGATGATCCGCCGGGACCGGACGTCTGGATCGAACGCAAAAGGATAAAAGCTAAATTAGTGGCTTTAGCTCGGAAACATCTTCAGGGAACCATGTTGCGCGCCAGATGTCACGATACGATACAACACGAGATTCCTTCCATGCACCACGTCGTGAATGAACGAAAGCACCGACGACGCGTTTTGGTACGGGAGTTAATTACCCGTGAAGACCGAAGAGTGACGCGTCAAGCGGACATTGTCTCTGCATTCGTCGACCATTACCAACACATCTATCGGGAGGAAGCAGCCCGTGTTGATGACCTCGCACGTATAGCCACATACGTCTCCCGTACACTAACGGTGGAAGACGCTGGAACCTTATTGGAAGCTATTAGCTGTGAGGAAGTACATGATGCGATCGCAAAGGGTGCGTTGAATCGCTCCCCAGGCATTGATGGACTTCCTGCTGAATTTTATCGAGAATTTCGCAACGAAATGGCACCGCGATGGACGGAAATGTACAACGAGTTGTTAAATTCCGATGCACCTATTCCACCGGCTTTTATGGAAGGCCTCTTGGTGCCAGTACATAAACCGAAGCCAGGAATTACGGTCACACATTATCGCCCCATCACCCTGCTTAATGAGGACTATAAGATCTTTGCACGGATGCTAGCGTCCCGATGTCGTATGTTAATTCGTAGCGTTCTCTCCCCAGAACAGACGACACCGGGTGGATCGGTGAATGTGCAAACAGCTACTGGCGAATGCCGTGATGTAATAGCGCTGGCGGAGGAGTGCCGGCTTAAAGCGGCGATGGTGGCGGTTGATTTTGACAGTGCTTTTGATAAGGTGCGCCACAAATATCTGTACGCTGTACTGGAACAAATGGGATTTCCAGACTGTTTTACTGGTCTCATTAGAAGGATTTATGGGAGCGCACAATCCTTGGTACATGTTAATGGGCGTATAGCAGGACCCATTCAAATTCGACGTTCCATTCGCCAGGGCTGCCCTCTTTCGATGCTGCTGTTCGCGATAGCGTTGGAACCATTAATTGGGAGGCTAACAAATTCTCTTTCTGGGGTGGAACTGCGGGGCTACACCTTCAAATGTCGTGCTTATGCGGACGACCTCCTGCTGCTCGTTCGTTCTGAGGAAGAGGTGAAGACGGTTCTTGAACTGTTGTTGGACCACAGTGTGACGGCGGGTAGTGCAGGGAACATGAACAAATCGGCAGCAATGCCGGTTGGAAAGGGCCTTACGCCGGAAGAAATCAGTCCATTTCCTTATGTGCAACAATTCCGCTATCTCGGCATAGACTTTACCTCATCTGTGAAACATACTGCGGCAGTTAACTACCGACGTATTTTACAGACAACACGTACCATGGTCCGCCAACATCTCCTACGACGCCTTGATCCTTTGCAGCGAGTCGAATATCTGAACACTTATGTGGTTTCTCGAATGGTGCATATTTCGCAGATCCTGCCCCTACCACTCACACTCGGGCATCGACTTCAATCAGCACTAGGCTATTTTGTGATGATTGGGTCGCCCCTCAAGGTGCGATACGCAACGCTCACGCTCCCTACGGACAAGGGGGGACTCGGACTTACGAATGTTCGCTGCCGAGCAACGGCGCTCCTTCTAGCCACGATGTACAAGCAATGGCGTAGCGGGCGTGATTCCCTTACATCCCGCCTACTGGATCTCCTAGTTCCAGCGTCCCTCACACCTCCGGTGGCGGTGGGCAACATTACGCCACATTTTGCGCATGTATCAACATTTATCGTGGAACTTAGTTATATCAGAGACGAGCTTCCGCGCACGAGACCACCATGCGCGAAGGATTTTTATGTTTGGCTGCTACGACGGATAAGTCGTAATGTCATTGAACTGAAACACCCCACGTTGCATTGGCCGAAGATTTGGAGACATGTGCACCAAAAATTCTTTCCTACCTTCGTTCGGGCACTGTAGTTCTCTGTCACCTGTGGCAAGTTCAACACCAACCAACGACTCCATGCAATTGGACTAGTGGACACTCCACTGTGCCCGAAATGTCGCCAAGTGGATGACGACCATCACCGCTTAACTTGTATAGCGGTGGAGGACGTATGGCTCCTAGGACGACAGATGGTGGCTTGCTACCTCCGTGTGACCCCGCAACGTATTACACCTGCTTCCTTCTTACATCCGGAGAGTGACTACTTTCCGGCGACTAAATCACAGTCGATCATCTGGGTCAATGGTTGGACGATCGCGTACCTCTATGGGGATGCTGCCAAGTCGCGACTCGACTTTTGGTATTTCTTACAGCAAGCCCACTATGAGGTTCATAGATGGTCACACTATCGGAAAACCTTTGCCAACTATCTTCAGGCAGTCTTCCTCGACCCCCCACGCAGTTGAGATGTGCCGGGTGCAGTCGGTGTGCACATTTGACAGCTGATAATGAACCTCACGCTTCTCTCAACGCTCCATATGTAATGCACATACTATACCATGAAATGATCTACATGATCTACATGTTCCTTTTAACAGGGTGATTGTGGAAAATAAATAAATATAATAAATAAAAACAACATCCCTGTATCCCTTTTCCTTTACATTTTGTGATTTGTTGTACAACGATTTTCTTTCGTTTCTGTTTTTGCAGAGGATGCATTAAAAAAAAAAAAAAGTCAGTAGTGTGCTATGCTCTCATGTGGCCGATCTGCGTTAGATTCTACGTACCTTGCGGTGCGGTTTCATTTTGTTTTTTCATGGTATTAAAAATTGTAACGATTCTTAAATAAAGTTAATGATTTAAAAAAAAAAGTCGGTAGAGCGTCAGACTCTTAATCCCAGGGTCGTGGGTTCGAGCAACACGCTGGGCGGAACGGAATTTTGAAAAAAAAAAAAAAATGGATAAGGCGTCGGACTTGGGATCTGATGATTACGGGTTCGAATGTTGTCACGCTCGTTTTTTTCCAGTTCTGAAAAAGGAACATACCGTTTTAATGTAGCAATTGAGCAGTACGAAACCGTCTGAATGTTGCTGTTGACCATTTTTTGCTTCGAAATGCTCTTGAGCTTGAAACACACACAACAAGACCGGTGTTAACTAGCGAAATGGTCGGCAGAGTGCCGACACCGCGAGTTTTGACTGGCACTTGCACATCTATAACAACGTCGGAAAGTAATTCGTTCTGCTTTTGAGTCATATAAAGTATGTGTGTTAATTTTGACGCCACTAGCTCTGCATGCTGTCATGCAATTTCTTTACCTCTCAGAAATGATTATGACATAAAAGTGAAGTACGTGACGAGTGTGACGTTAGGAAAACATTATGCAGCATGGAAAGATTCTGTATGGGACCACCCAACCCAAACGAGTACTGTGTGACGTGCTATCCGGCAGGTATTCACCGAGGTAGCCGGCTACCTCAGTCGGTAGAGCGTCAGACTCTTAATCCTAGGGTCGTGGGTTCGAGCCACACGCTGGTCGGAACCGAATTTTGTTCCGCTGCAGATGTAAATTACCGTTTTTCTGATTAAGGAGATGTAATGGAAATAGCAACTTTAAACTTTGCCTACGTCTCTGTCAGTCACAAGGAAACTGTATTTGAATGTGAAGGTGATTTTGTAGACATGTGTGGAAGACATGTTCTGAAATGCAAGTGTTGTTGTTTGGAGAGCACATCGGTTACGTGTCAGATGTGTAGCCAAGCAGTAATGGGTCGCCATAGCAGCAAATATTAGCCGGTAATATGAAGTGTTGTCAGCTGAAGTCTGATGATGCAGACGACCGTAAGGACGAAGTACCCAAGAGTACCGCTAGGCCGCGCCTCTTTAGCTCAGTGGTAGAGCACTGCTCTAATAAACCAGGCATCGAACGTTCCATCCACACAGGAGAAAGATGAATTTTGGAAATCAGTTGCGCGTCGTGGCCGTATAGCAAACAGTATCTGTGATGACGAACAATTAGCGACAGGCGTTTTTTTTAAGAATTACTCTCAGGTGTGATTAAGGCGAATGGCGCAGATAAAGCATTTGCCAAAGCGGTACAGCATAAAGTGGGACGAGGCAGTCTGAATTACATTTTATAGATGTATTTCTCACATATCTCAGAGCCTCTCGCGGTCGTCGTCGTCGTCGTCGTCGTCGTTGTCGTCGTCGTCGCCGCCGCCGCTTCTGCAGAACTAGCAAATGGCCATCGTAGAAAATGCGGCGAGGGACGCCCTGCCTTCGATTCCGAATGCACAAAGTGTGTGGTCTTGTTTCTCAGTCTATATTTGGTCGGTCTCGTAAGAGGTTGAATGTAACGAATGGGTGGGAAAGAGCAAGGGGCAGCGGCTGTGTAAAACGAAAACACAAATCCTCAGGGGTGTGAGCGTTTCGAGATGAGTCGTATACATGATGTACTTGGTCGTCAGTGACCATGTGGCCTAATGGATAAGGCGTCGGACTTCGAATCTGAAGATTACAGGTTCGAATGCTGTAACGCTCGTTTTTTTCCAGTTCTGAAAAAGAAACATACCGTTTTAATGTAGCAATCGAGCAGTACGAAACCGTCTGAATGTTGCTGTTGACCATTTTTTGCTTCGAAATGCTCTTGAGCTTGAAACACACACAACAAGACCGGTGTTAACTAGCGAAATGGTCGGCAGAGTGCCGACACCGCGAGTTTTGACTGGCACTTTCACATCTAAAACAACATCGGAAAGTAACTCGCTCGGCTTTTGAGTCACATAAAGTATGTGTGTTAATTTTGACGCCACTAGCTCTGCATGCTGTCATGCAATTTCTTTACCTCTCAGAAATGATTATGACATAAAAGTGAAGTACGTGACGAGTGTGACGTTAGGAAAACATTAGGCAGCATGGAGAGATTCTGTATGGGACCACCCAACCCAAACGAGTACTGTGTGACGTGCTATCCGGCAGGTATTTACCGAGGTAGCCGGCTAGCTCAGTCTGAAGAGCGTCAGGCTCTTAATCCTAGGGTCGTGGGTTCGAGCCACACGCTGGGCGGAACGGAATTTTGTTCCGCTGCAGATGTAAATTACCGTTTTTCTGATTAAGGAGATGTAATGGAAATAGCAACTTTAAACTTTGCCTACGTCTCTGTCAGTCACAAGGAAACTGTATTTGAATGTGAAGGTGATTTTGTAGACATGTGTGGAAGACATGTTCTGAAATGCAAGTGTTGTTGTTTGGAGAGCACATCGGTTACGTGTCAGATGTGTAGCCATGCAGTAATGGGTCGCCATAGCTGCAAATATTAGCCGGTAATATGAAGTGTTGTCAGCTGAAGTCTGATGATGCAGACGACCGTAAGGACGAAGTACCCAAGAGTACCGCTAGGCCGCGCCTCTTTCGCTCAGTGATAGAGCACTGCGCTAATAAACCAGGCATCGGACGTTCCATCCACACAGGAGAAAGATGAATTTTGGAAATCAGTTGCGCGTCGTGGCCGTATAGCAAACAGTATCTGTGATGACGAACAATTAGCGACAGGCGTTTTTTTTAAGAATTACTCTCAGATGTGATTAAGGCGAATGGCGCAGATAAAGCATTTGCCAAAGCGGTACAGCATACAACCTTAGTAAGGCCAACCATTTTGCCTCCTACCTCACCGATGTCCTTACCATCCCTGACGATCCCCCGTTCGATTATTCCCTCTTCCCCGATGTCCGCGATCGAACTGACACCTCTATCCCTCCACTAGCTCCTGGCTTCCAGTACTTGGACAACATTACACACACTGAATTCAATAACCCTATAACTACTCAAGACATCATCGATATACTCCGCACCAAACGCAACACTGCTCCTGGTCACGACCGTGTTACTTACCGTCACCTCCGTGAAGCTCCCGCCCCCTTCCTCTCCACCCTGGCCAGTCTGTACAATGTGGTCTTGTCCACCGGCTTCTCCCCCGACCTGTGGAAAACCTCCCGGATCCTGATGTTCCTCAAACCCGATAAACCACCTTCCGCTGTCTCCTCCTACCGTCCTATAAGCCTTACCTCGGTCTTCAGCAAGGTCCTGGAATCCATTCTAACCCGCCGCATCCACCAGCATCTCCACCGGCACCGCTTCCTTCCCTCCACCCAATGTGGCTTTCGACCATCCTTCTCTGCCGATGACCTTCTCCTTCACCTCACTCACCTCCTCTCCGAACAACTCAACTCCCGTCGCTCCGCCATATTCCTCTCCCTTGACCTTGAACGCGCCTATGACCGTGTGTGGCATTCTGGTCTCCTCTTCAAGCTCCAAACCTTTGCTCTTCCTATTAACTACGTCCGTCTGATCGCCTCCTTCATTTCCCACCGCCCTTCCTATGTCACTATCCACAACACTGATTCCTACACCTTCTACCCCTCTGCCGGTGTGCCCCAAGGTTCCGTCCTTTCCCCTCTTCTTTACCTTCTTTATACGGCGGACTTGCCTCCACCTGCACCCCCCCTTCACCTTCTCCAGTACGCCGATGACACCGCCTTCCTTGCCCTTGCCCCCACCCTGCAACGCTCCCAACACCTTCTCCAATCCCATCTTGACCGGTTCACCTCTTGGTGTAACCAGTGGTTGCTCAAGGTCAATCCTTCCAAGACCCAGGCAATCATCGTAGGCAAAACCACCCCTTCCTTCCGTCTCCTTGATTTCTATCTTACCATTTATGGCCGTCCTATTAACCTCACACCCACCCTCAAGTACCTTCGCGTCACCCTTGACCGTCGCCTCTCCTGGACCCCTCATCTCCGGACAATCCAAGCCAAGGCACGCTCCCGACTCCACCTCCTGAGGCTCCTTTCTGGCCGCACATGGGGTCTGGACCCCTCCACCGTCCTCCACACCTATAAATCTCTCATCCGCCCTATCCTCTGTTATGCCCATTCCGCCTGGATCTCTGCCCCGCCTACCTTTTACAAATCCCTTCAAATCCTTGAACGGCATGCACTCCGCCTCGCCTATCGCATCCGCCTCCCTTCCCCCACGTGGCTCCTCTATGACCTCATCCCCTTCCCACACCTCCTCCTCTTCCTCCAACGGATACGGATCCTCTACACCTCCCGCAAGCTTGATCCTCCCCACCCGCTTGTCTCTTCCATCCTCTCCCACCCCAACCCACTGCCGCGCCTGTACTCCTGTATCCCACCTGCTCTCCATCTTCACACTCTCCACACCCTCTCCCAAGGTGGCTTCCGCCGACTCCCCCTCCCGGATGATGCCCTCCTCCCCTCCATCTACCCCTCCTACCAACTTTGAGCCTTGCCTTCCCCTCTCCTCTCATTTTCCTGTGGGCACCCTCTCTCCCTTCTCTCCCTCCCTCTCTCCCTCCTTCCATCCTTACCTCCCCTCCCCCTCTCCCTGGGCTTCCACCCCCCTCTTTTCGTTTTCTCCCCTCCTCCTCCCTGGCATCCTATCTCCCCCTCCCTCCTTCCCTCCCACTGTTTTTTCCTTTGGCAGGCCCCCAGCTTATTGGTGTGGACAGTGCCCCTGCAAGCGCCGAAGCCCATCTCCGCAGTGTCCGTGTCTTTCGTCCCGTCTGTGCCTCGAGTGTTTCTTCGTTTTCTGCTCCACCGTTCACCTGTGCTAGTGTTCTCTGTTCCGTGCTGTGCTGCCCGTCTTTTTTAAAACTGAAACAGTGCTGCGTCGGTGAACGACTTCAATTCTTTTTATTCTCTGTTGTCTTCTGATTTTTGTCCTCCATGTCTGTGTTTTGAGATTATGTCTTCCTGTTTTTATCTCTTGTATGTTTCTTGTAGCCGAAGAGCGGCATATTAGGCCGCTGCCGGCCTACCTTTGTAGGTATAAAATGACAATAAAGGAAAAAAAAACGGTACAGCATAAAGTGGGACGAGGCAGTCTGAATTACATTTTATAGATGTATTTCTCACATATCTCAGAGCCTCTCGCGGTCGTCGTCGTCGTCGTCGTCGTCGCCGCCGCCGCTTCTGCAGAACTAGCAAATGGCCATCGTAGCAAATGCGGCGAGGGACGCCCTGCCTTCGATTCCGAATGCACAAAGTGTGTGGTCTTGTTTCTCAGTCTATATTTGGTCGGTCTCGTAAGAGGTTGAATGTAACGAATGGGTGGGAAAGAGCAAGGGGCAGCGGCTGTGTAAAACGAAAACACAAATCCTCAGGGGTGTGAGCGTTTCGAGATGAGTCGTATACATAATGTAGTTGGTCGTCAGTGACCACGTGGCCTAATGGATAAGGCGTCGGACTTCGGATCTGATGATTACAGGTTCGAATGTTGTCACGCTCGTTTTTTTCCACTTCTGAAAAAGAAACATACCTTTTTAATGTAGCAATTGAGCAGTACGAAACCGTCTGAATGTTGCTGTTGACCATTTTTTGCTTCGAAATGCTCTTGAGCTTGAAACACACACAACAAGACCGGTGTTAACTAGCGAAATGGTCGGTTGAGTGCCGACACCGCGAGTTTTGACTGGCACTTGCACATCTAAAACAACGTCGGAAAGTAACTCGTTCGGCTTTTGAGTCACATAAAGTATGTGTGTTAATTTTGACGCCACTAGCTCTGCATGCTGTCATGCAATTTCTTTACCTCTCAGAAATGATTATGACATAAAGTGAAGTACGTGACGAGTGTGACGTTAGGAAAACATTAGGCAGCATGGAGAGATTCTGTATGGGACCACCCAACCCAAACGAGTACTGTGTGACGTGCTATCCGGCAGATATTCACCGAGGTAGCCAGCTAGCTCAGTCGGTAGAGCGTCAGACTCTTAATCCTAGGGTCGTGGGTTCGAGCCACACGATGGGCGGAACGGAATTTTGTTCCGCTGCAGATGTAAATTACTGTTTTTCTGATTAAGGAGATGTAATGGAAATACCAACTTTAAACTTTGCCTACGTCTCTGTCAGTCACAAGGAAACTGTATTTGAATGTGAAAGTGATTTTGTAGACATGTGTGGAGGACATGTTCTGAAATGCAAGTGTTGTTGTTTGGAGAGCACATCGGTTACGTGTCAGATGTGTAGCCAAGCAGTAATGGGTCGCCATAGCTGCAAATATTAGCCGGTAATATGAAGTGTTGTCAGCTGAAGTCTGATGATGCAGACGACCGTAAGGACGAAGTACCCAAGAGTACCGCTAGGCCGCGCCTCTTTAGCTCAGTGGTTGAGCACTGCTCTAATAAACCAGGCATCGGACGTTCCATACACACAGGAGAAAGATGAATTTTGGAAATCAGTTGCGTCTCGTGGCCGCATAGCATACAGTATCTGTGATGACGAACAATTAGCGACAGGCGTTTTTTTTAAGAATTACTCTCAGATGTGATTAAGGCGAATGGCGCAGATAAAGCATTTGCCAAAGCGGTACAGCATAAAGTGGGACGAGGCAGTCTGAATTACATTTTATAGATGTATTTCTCACATATCTCAGAGCCTCTCGCGGTCGTCGTCGTCGTCGTCGTCGTCGTTGTCGTCGTCGCCGCCGCCGCCGCCTCTGCAGAACTAGCAAATGGCCATCGTAGCAAATGCGGCGAGGGACGACCTGCCTTCGATTCCGAATGCACAAAGTGTGTGGTCTTGTTTCTCAGTCTATATTTGGTCGGTCTCGTAAGATGTTGAATGTAACGAATGGGTGGGAAAGAGCAAGGGGCAGCGGTTGTGTAAAACTAAAACACAAATCCTCAGGGGTGTGAGCGTTTCGTGATGAGTCGTATACATGATATAGTTGGTCGTCAGTGACCATGTGGCCTAACGGATAAGGCGTCGGATTTCGGATCTGATGATTACAGGTTCGAATGTTGTCACGCTCGTTTTTTTCCAGTTCTGAAAAAGAAACATACCGTTTTAATGTAGCAATTGAGCAGTACGTAACCGTCTGAATGTTGCTGTTGACCATTTTTTGCTTCGAAATGCTCTTGAGCTTGAAACACACACAACAAGACCGGTGTTAACTAGCGAAATGGTCGGCAGAGTGCCGACACCGCGAGTTTTCACTGGCACTTGCACATCTAAAACAACGTCGGAAAGTAACTCGTTCGGCTTTTGAGTCACATAAAGTATGTGTGTTAATTTTGACGCCACTAGCTCTGCATGCTGTCATGCAATTTCTTTACCTCTCAGAAATGATTATGACATAAAAGTGAAGTACGTGACGAGTGTGACGTTAGGAAAACATTAGGCAGCATGGAGAGATTATGTATGGGACCACCCAACCCAAACGAGTACTGTGTGACGTGCTATCCGGCAGGTATTCACCGAGGTAGCCGGCTAGCTCAGTCGGTAGAGCGTCAGGTTCTTAATCCTAGGGTCGTGGGTTCGAGCCACACGATGGCGGAACGGAGTTTTGTTCCGCTGCAGATGTAAATTACCGTTTTTCTGATTAAGGAGATGTAATGGAAATAGCAACTTTAAACTTTGCCTACGTCTCTGTCAGTCACAAGGAATCTGTATTTGAATGTGAAGGTGATTTTGTAGACATGTGTGGAGGACTTGTTCTGAAATGCAAGTGTTGTTGTTTGGAGAGCACATCGGTTACGTGTCAGATGTGTAGCCAAGCAGTAATGGGTCGCCATAGCTGCAAATATTAGCCGGTAATATGAAGTGTTGTCAGCTGAAGTCTGATGATGCAGACGACCGTAAGGACGAAGTACCCAAGAGTACCGCTAGGCCGCGCCTCTTTAGCTCAGTGGTAGAGCACTGCTCTAATAAACCAGGCATCTGACATTCCATCCACACAGGAGAAAGATGAATTTTGGAAATCAGTTGCGCGTCGTGGCCGTATAGCAAACAGTATCTGTGATGACGAACAATTAGCGACAGGCGTTTTTTTTAAGAATTACTCTCAGATGTGATTAAGGCGAATGGCGCAGATAAAGCTTTTGCCAAAGCGGTACAGCATAAAGTGGGACGAGGCAGTCTGAATTTCATTTTATAGATGTATTTCTCACATATCTCAGAGCCTCTCGCGGTCATCGTCGTCGTCGTTGTCGTCGTCGCCGCCGCCGCCTCTGCAGAACTAGCAAATGGCCATCGTAGCAAATGCGGCGAGGGACGCCCTGCCTTCGATTCCGAATGCACAAAGTGTGTGGTCTTGTTTCTCAGTCTATATTTGGTCGGTCTCGTAAGAGGTTGAATGTAACGAATGGGTGGGAAAGAGCAAGGGGCAGCGGCTGTGTAAAACGAAAACACAAATCCTCAGGGGTGTGAGCGTTTCGAGATGAGTCGTATACATGATGTAGTTGGTCGTCAGTGACCATGTGGCCTAATGGATAAGACGTCGGACTTCGGATCTGAAGATTACAGGTTCGAATGCGGTCACGCTCGTTTTTTTCCAGTTCTGAAAAAGAAACATACCGTTTTAATGTAGCAATTGAGCAGTACGAAACCGTCTGAATGTTGCTGTTGACCATTTCTTGCCTCGAAATGCTCTTGAGCTTGAAACACACACAACAAGACCGGTGTTAACTAGCGAAATGGTCGGCAGAGTGCCGACACCGCGAGTTTTGTCTGGCATTTGCACATCTAAAACAACGTAGGAAAGTAATTCGTTCGGCTTTTGAGTCACATAAGGTATGTGTGTTAATTTTGACGCCACTAGCTCTCCATGCTGTCATGCAATTTCTTTACCTCTCAGAAATGATTATGACATAAAAGTGAAGTACGTGACGAGTGTGACGTTAGGAAAACATTAGGCAGCATGGAGAGATTCTGTATGGGACCACCCAACCCAAACGAGTACTGTGTGACGTGCTATCCGGCAGGTAATCACCGAGGTAGCCGGCTACCTCAGTCGGTAGAGCGTCAGACTCTTAATCCTAGGGTCGTGGGTTCGAGCCACACGCTGGGCGGAACTGAATTTTGTTCCGCTGCAGATGTATATTACCGTTTTTCTGATTAAGGATATGAAATGGAAATAGCAACTTTAAACTTTGCCTGCGTCTCTGTCAGTCACAAGGAAACTGTATTTGAATGTGAAGGTGATTTTGTAGACATGTGTGGAAGACATGTTCTGAAATGCAAGTGTTGTTGTTTGGAGAGCACATCGGTTACGTGTCAGATGTGTAGCCAAGCAGTAATGGGTCGCCATAGCTGCAAATATTAGACGGTAATATGAAGTGTTGTCAGCTGAAGTCTGATGATGCAGACGACCGTAAGGACCAAGTACCCAAGAGTACCGCTAGGCCGCGCCTCTTTAGCTCAGTGGTAGAGCACTGCTCTAATAAACCAGGCATCGGACGTTCCATCCACACAGGAGAAAGATGAATTTTGGAAATCAGTTGCGCGTCGTGGCCGTATAGCAAACAGTATCTGTGATGACGAACAATTAGCGACAGGCGTTTTTTTTAAGAATTACTCTCAGATGTGATTAAGGCGAATGGCGCAGATAAAGCTTTTGCCAAAGCGGTACAGCATAAAGTGGGACGAGGCAGTCTGAATTACATTTTATAGATGTATTTCTCACATATCTCAGAGCCTCTCGCGGTCGTCGTCGTCGTCGTCGTCGTTGTCGTTGTCGTCGTCGCCGCCGCCGCCTCTGCAGAACTAGCAAATGGCCATCGTAGCAAATGCGGCGAGGGACGCCCTGCCTTCGATTCCGAATGCACAAAGTGTGTGGTCTTGTTTCTCAGTCTATATTGGGTCGGTCTCGTAAGATGTTGAATGTAACGAATGGGTGGGAAAGAGCAAGGGGCAGCGGCTGTGTAAAACGAAAACACAAATCCTCAGGGGTGTGAGCGTTTCGAGATGAGTCGTATACATGATATAGTTGGTCGTCAGTGACCATGTGGCCTAATGGATAAGGCGTCGGACTTCGGATCTGATGATTACAGGTTCGAATGTTATCACGCTCGTTTTTTTCCAGTTCTGAAAAAGAAACATACCGTTTTAATGTAGCAATTGAGCAGTACGAAACCGTCTGAATGTTGCTGTTGACCATTTTTTGCTTCGAAATGCTCTTGAGCTTGAAACACACACAACAAGACCGGTGTTAACTAGCGAAATGGTCGGCAGAGTGCCGACACCGCGAGTTTTGACTGGCACTTGCACATCTAAAACAACGTCGGAAAGTAACTCGTTCGGCTTTTGAGTCACATAAAGTATGTGTGTTAATTTTGACGCCACTAGCTCTGCATGCTGTCATGCAATTTCTTTACCTCTCAGAAATGATTATAACATAAAAGTGAAGTACGTGACGAGTGTGACGTTAGGAAAACATTAGGCAGCATGGAGAGATTCTGTATGGTACCACCCAACCCAAACGAGTACTGTGTGACGTGCTATCCGGCAGGTAATCACCGAGGTAGCCGGCTAGCTCAGTTGGTAGAGCGTCAGACTCTTAATCCTAGGGTCGTGGGTTCGAGCCACACGCTGGGCGGAACGGAATTTTGTTCCGCTGCAGATGTAAATTACCGTTTTTCTGATTAACGAGATGTAATGGAAATAGCAACTTTAAACTTTGCCTGCGTCTCTGTCAGTCACAAGGAAACTGTATTTGAATGTGAAGGTGATTTTGTAGACATGTGTGGAAGACATGTTCTGAAATGCAAGTGTTGTTGTTTGGAGAGCACATCGGTTACGTGTCAGATGTGTAGCCAAGCAGTAATGGGTCGCCATAGCTGCAAATATTAGCCGGTAATATGAAGTGTTGTCAGCTGAAGTCTGATGATGCAGACGACCGTAAGGACGAAGTACCCAAGAGTACCGCTAGGCCGCGCCTCCTTAGCTCAGTGGTAGAGCACTGCTCTAACTAACCAGGCATCGGACGTTCCATCCACACAGGAGAAAGATGAATTTTGGAAATCAGTTGCGCGTCGTGGCCGTATAGCAAACAGTATCTGTGATGACGAACAATTAGCGACAGGCGTTTTTTTTAAGAATTACTCTCAGATGTGATTTAGGCGAATGGCCCAGATAAGGCATTTGCCAAAGCGGTACAGCATAAAGTGGGACGAGGCAGTCTGAATTACATTTTATAGATGTATTTCTCACATATCTCAGAGCCTCTCGCGGTCGTCGTCGTCGTCGTCGTCGTCGTCGTCGTCGCCGTCGCCGCCGCTTCTGCAGAACTAGCAAATGGCCATCGTAGCAAATGCGGCGAGGGACGCCCTGCCTTCGATTCCGAATGCACAAAGTGTGTGGTCTTGTTTCTCAGTCTATATTTGGTCGGTCTCGTAAGAGGTTGAATGTAACGAATGGGTGGGAAAGAGCAAGGGGCAGCGGCTGTGTAAAACGAAAACACAGATCCTCAGGGGTGTGAGCGTTTCGAGATGAGTCGTATACATGATATAATTGGTCGTCAGTGACCATGTGGCCTACTGGATAAGGCGTCGGACTTCGGATCTGATGATTACAGGTTCGAATGTTGTCACGCTCGTTTTTTTTCCAGTTCTGAAAAAGAAACATACCGTTTTAATGTAGCAATTGAGCAGTACGAAACCGTCTGAATGTTGCTGTTGACCATTTTTTGCTTCGAAATGCTCTTGAGCTTGAAACACACACAACAAGACCGGTGTTAACTAGCGAAATGGTCGGCAGAGTGTCGACACCGCGAGTTTTGACTGGCACTTGCACATCTAAAACAACGTAGGAAAGTAATTCGTTCGGCTTTTGAGTCACATAAGGTATGTGTGTTAATTTTGACGCCACTAGCTCTGCATGCTGTCATGCAATTTCTTTACCTCTCAGAAATGATTATGACATAAAAGTGAAGTACGTGACGAGTGTGACGTTAGGAAAACATTAGGCAGCATGGAGAGATTCTGTATGGGACCACCCAACCCAAACGAGTACTGTGTGACGTGCTATCCGGCAGGTATTCACAGAGGTAGCCGGCTAGCACAGTCGGTAGAGCGTCAGACACTTAATCCTAGTGTCGTGGGTTCGAGCCACTCGCTGGGCGGAACGGAATTATGTTCCGCTGCAGATGTAAATTACCGTTTTTCTGATTAAGGAGATGTAATGGAAATAGCAACTTTAAACTTTGCCTACGTCTCCTTCAGTCACAAGGAAACTGTATTTGAATGTGAAGGTGATTTTGTAGACATGTGTGGAAGACATGTTCTGAAATGCAAGTGTTGTAGTTTGGAGAGCACATCGGTTACGTGTCAGATGTGTAGCCAAGCAGTAATGGGTCGCCATAGCTGCAAATATTAGCCGGTAATATGAAGTGTTGTCAGCTGAAGTCTGATGATGCAGACGACCGTAAGGACGAAGTACCCAAGAGTACCGCTAGGCCGCGCCTCTTTAGCTCAGTGGTAGAGCACTGCTCTAACAAACCAGGCATCGGACGTTCCATCCACACAGGAGAAAGATGAATTTTGGAAATCAGTTGCGCGTCGTGGCCGTATAGCAAACAGTATCTGTGATGACGAACAATTAGCGACAGGCGTTTTTTTTAAGAATTACTCTCAGGTGTGATTAAGGCGAATGGCGCAGATAAAGCATTTGCCAAAGCGGTACAGCATAAAGTGGGACGAGGCAGTCTGAATTACATTTTATAGATGTATTTCTCACATATCTCACAGCCTCTCGCGGTCGTCGTCGTCGTCGTCGTTGTCGTCGTCGCCATCTCCGCCGCCGCCTCTGCAGAACTAGCAAATGGCCATCGTAGCAAATGCGGCGAGGGACGCCCTGCCTTCGATTCCGAATGCACAACGTGTGTGGTCTTGTTTCTCAGTCTATATTTGGTCGGTCTCGTAAGAGGTTGAATGTAACGAATGGGTGGGAAAGAGCAAGGGGCAGCGGCTGTGTAAAACGAAAACACAAATCCTCAGGGGTGTGAGCGTTTCGAGATGAGTCGGATACATGATATAGTTGGTCGTCAGTGACCATGTGGCCTAATGGATAAGGCGTCGGACTTCGGATCTGATGATTACAGGTTCGAATGTTGTCACGCTCGTTTTTTTCCAGTTCTGAAAAAGAAACATACCGTTTTAATGTAGCAATTGAGTAGTACGAAACCGTCTGAATGTTGCTGTTGACCATTTTTTGCTTCGAAATGCTCTTAAGCTTGAAACACACACAACAAGACCGGTGTTAACTAGCGAAATGGTCGGCAGAGTGCCGACACCGCGAGTTTTGACTGGCACTTGCACATCTAAAACAACGTCGGAAAGTAACTCGTTCGGCTTTTGAGTCACATAAAGTATGTGTGTTAATTTTGACGCCACTAGCTCTGCATGCTGTCATGCAATTTCTTTACCTCTCAGAAATGATTATGACATAAAAGTGAAGTACTTGACGAGTGTGACGTTAGGAAAACATTAGGCAGCATGGAGAGATTCTGTATGGGACCACCCAACCCAAACGAGTACTGTGTGACGTGCTATCCGGCAGGTATTCACCGAGGTAGCCGGCTAGCTCAGTCGGTAGAGCGTCAGACTCTTAATCCTAGGGTCGTGGGTTCGAGCCACACGCTGAGCGGAACGGAATTATGTTCCGCTGCAGATGTAAATTACAGTTTTTCTGATTAAGGAGATGTAATGGAAATTGCAACTTTAAACTTTGCCTCTGTCAGTCACAAGGAAACTGTATATGAATGTGAAGGTGATTTTGTAGACATGTGTGGAAGACATGTTCTGAAATGCAAGTGTTGTTGTTTGGAGAGCACATCGGTTACGTGTCAGATGTGTAGCCAAGCAGTAATGGGTCGCCATAGCTGCAAATATTAGCCGGTAATATGAAGTGTTGTCAGCTGAAGTCTGATGATGCAGACGACCGTAAGGACGAAGTACCCAAGAGTACCGCTAGGCCGCGCCTCCTTAGCTCAGTGGTAGAGCACTGCTCTAACAAACCAGGCATCGGACGTTCCATCCACACAGGAGAAAGATGAATTTTGGAAATCAGTTGCGCGTCGTGGCCGTATAGCAAACAGTATCTGTGATGACGAACAATTAGCGACAGGCGTTTTTTTTAAGAATTACTCTCAGATGTGATTAAGGCGAATGGCCCAGATAAGGCATTTGCCAAAGCGGTACAGCATAAAGTGGGACGAGGCAGTCTGAATTACATTTTATAGATGTATTTCTCACATATCTCAGAGCCTCTCGCGGTCGTCGTCGTCGTCGTCGTCGTTGTCGTTGTCGTCGTCGCCGCCGCCGCCTCTGCAGAACTAGCAAATGGCCATCGTAGCAAATGCGGCGAGGGACGCCCTGCCTTCGATTCCGAATGCATAAAGTGTGTGGTCTTGTTTCTCAGTCTATATTTGGTCGGTCTCGTAAGAGGTTGAATGTAACGAATGGGTGGGATAGAGCAAGGGACAGCGGCTGTGTAAAACGAAAACACAAATCCTCAGGGGTGTGAGCGTTTCGAGATGAGTCGTATACATGATATAGTTGGTCGTCAGTGACCATGTGGCCTAATGGATAAGGCGTCGGACTTCGGATCTGATGATTACAGGTTCGAATGTTGTCACGCTCGTTTTTTTCCAGTTCTGAAAAAGAAACATACCGTTTTAATGAAGCAATTGAGCAGTACGAAACCGTCTGAATGTTGCTGTTGACCATTTTTTGCTTGGAAATGCTCTTGAGCTTGAAACACACACAACAAGACCGGTGTTAACTAGCGAAATGGTCGGCAGAGTGCCGACACCGCGGGTTTTGACTGGCACTTGCACATCTAAAACAACGTCGGAAAGTAACTCGTTCCGCTTTTGAGTCATATAAAGTATGTGTGTTAATTTTGACACCACTAGCTCTGCATGCTGTCATGCAATTTCTTTACCTCTCAGAAATGATTATGACATAAAAGTGAAGTACGTGACGAGTGTGACGTTAGGAAATCATTTGGCAGCATGGAGAGATTCTGTATGGGACCACCCAACCCAAACGAGTACTGTGTGACGTGCTATCCGGCAGGTATTCACCGAGGTAGGCGGCTAGCTCAGTCGGTAGTGCGTCAGACTCTTAATCCTAGGGTTGTGGGTTCGAGCCACACGCTGGGCGGAACGGAATTTTGTTCCGCTGCAGATGTAAATTACCGTTTTTCTGATTCAGGAGAGGTAATGGAAATAGCAACTTTAAACTTTGCCTACGTCTCTGTCAGTCACAAGGAAACTGTATTTGAATGTGAAGGTGATTTTGTAGACATGTGTGGAAGACATATTCTGAAATGCAAGTGTTGTTGTTTGGAGAGCACATCGGTTACGTGTCAGATGTGTAGCCAAGCAGTAATGGGTCGCCATAGCTGCAAATATTAGCCGGTAATATGAAGTGTTGTCAGCTGAAGTCTAATGATGCAGACGACCGTAAGGACAAAGTACCCAAGAGTACCGCTAGGCCGCGCCTCTTTAGCTCAGTGGTAGAGCACTGCTCTAATAAACCAGGCATCGGAGGTTCCATCCACACAGGAGAAATATGAATTTTGGAAATCAGTTGCGCGTCGTGGCCATATAGCAAACAGTATCTGTGATGACGAACAATTAGCGACAGGCGTTTTTTTTAAGAATTACTCTCAGATGTGATTAAGGCGAATGGCGCAGATAAAGCATTTGCCAAAGCGGTACAGCATAAAGTGGGACGAGGCAGTCTGAATTACATTTTATAGATGTATTTCTCACATATCTCAGAGCCTCTCTCGGTCGTCGTCGTCGTCTTCGTCGTCGTCGTCGTCGTCGTCGCCGCCGCCGCCGCCGCCGCTTCTGCAGAAGTAGCAAATGGCCATCGTAGCAAATGCGGCGAGGGACGCCCTGCCTTCGATTCCGAATGCACAAAGTGTGTGGTCTTGTTTCTCAGTCTATATTTGGTCGGTCTCGTAAGAGGTTGAATGTAACGAATGGGTGGGAAAGAGCAAGGGGCAGCGGCTTTGTAAAACGAAAACACAAATCCTCAGGGGTGTGAGCGTTTCGAGATGAGTCGTATACATGATATAGTTGGTCGCCAGGACCTTGTGGCCTAATGGATAAGGCGTCAGACGTCGGATCTGATGATTACAGGTTCGAATGTTGTCACGCTCGTTTTTTTCCAGTTCTGAAAAAGAAACATACCGTTTTAATGTAGCAATTGAGCAGTACGAAACCGTCTGAATGTTGCTGTTGACCATTTTTTGCTTCGAAATGCTCTTGAGCTTGAAACACACACAACAAGACCGGTGTTAACTAGCGAAATGGTCGGCAGAGTGCCGACACCGCGAGTTTTGACTGGCACTTGCACATCTAAAACAACGTCGGAAAGTAACTCGTTCGGCTTTTGAGTCACATAAAGTATGTGTGTTAATTTTGATGCCACTAGCTCTGCATGCTGTCATGCAATTTCTTTACCTCTCAGAAATGATTATGACATAAAAGTGAAGTACGTGACGAGTGTGACGTTAGGAAAACATTAGGCAGCATGGAGAGATTCTGTATGGGACCACCCAACCCAAACGAGTACTGTGTGACGTGCTATCCGGCAGGTATTTACCGAGGTAGCCGGCTAGCTCAGTCTGAAGAGCGTCAGGCTCTTAATCCTAGGGTCGTGGGTTCGAGCCACACGCTGGGCGGAACGGAATTTTGTTCCGCTGCAGATGTAAATTACCGTTTTTCTGATTAAGGAGATGTAATGGAAATAGCAACTTTAAACTTTGCCTACGTCTCTGTCAGTCACAAGGAAACTGTATTTGAATGTGAAGGTGATTTTGTAGACATGTGTGGAAGACATGTTCTGAAATGCAAGTGTTGTTGTTTGGAGAGCACATCGGTTACGTGTCAGATGTGTAGCCATGCAGTAATGGGTCGCCATAGCTGCAAATATTAGCCGGTAATATGAAGTGTTGTCAGCTGAAGTCTGATGATGCAGACGACCGTAAGGACGAAGTACCCAAGAGTACCGCTAGGCCGCGCCTCTTTCGCTCAGTGATAGAGCACTGCGCTAATAAACCAGGCATCGGACGTTCCATCCACACAGGAGAAAGATGAATTTTGGAAATCAGTTGCGCGTCGTGGCCATATAGCAAACAGTATCTGTGATGACGAACAATTAGCGACAGGCGTTTTTTTTAAGAATTACTCTCAGATGTGATTAAGGCGAATGGCGCAGATAAAGCATTTGCCAAAGCGGTACAGCATAAAGTGGGACGAGGCAGTCTGAATTACATTTTATAGATGTATTTCTCACATATCTCAGAGCCTCTCGCGGTCGTCGTCGTCGTCGTCGTCGTCGTCGTCGTCGTCGTCGTCGTCGTCGTCGTCGCCGCCGCCGCCTCTGCAGAACTAGCAAATGGCCATCGTAGCAACTGCGGCGAGGGACGCCCTGCCTTCGATTCAGAATGCACAAAGTGTGTGGTCTTGTTTCTCAGTCTATATTTGGTCGGTCTCGTAAGAGGTTGAATGTAACGAATGGGTGGGAAAGAGCAAGGGGCAGCGGCTGTGTAAAACGAAAACACAAATCCTCAGGGGTGTGAGCGTTTCGAGATGAGTCGTATACATGATGTAGTTGGTCGTCAGTGACCATGTGGCCTAATGGATAAGGCGTCGGACTTCGGATCTGAAGATTACAGGTTCGAATGCTGTCACGCTCGTTTTTTTCCAGTTCTGAAAAAGAAACATACCGTTTTAATGTAGCAATTGAGCAGTACGAAACCGTCTGAATGTTGCTGTTGACCATTTTTTGCTTGGAAATTCTCTTGAGCTTGAAACACACACAACAAGACCGGTGTTAACTAGCGAAATGGTCGGCAGAGTGCCGACACCACGAGTTTTGACTGGCACTTGCACATCTAAAACAACGTCGGAAAGTAACTCGTTCGGCTTTTGAGTCACATAAAGTATGTGTGTTAATTTTGACGCCACTAGCTCTGCATGCTGTCATGCAATTTCTTTACCTCTCAGAAATGATTATGACATAAAAGTGAAGTACGTGACGAGTGTGACGTTAGGAAAACATTAGGCAGCATGGAGAGATTCTGTATGGGACCACCCAACCCAAACGAGTACTGTGTGACGTGCTATCCGGCAGGTATTTACCGAGGTAGCCGGCTAGCTCAGTCTGAAGAGCGTCAGGCTCTTAATCCTACGGTCGTGGGTTCGAGGCACACGCTGGGCGGAACCGAATTTTGTTCCGCTGCAGATGTAAATTACCGTTTTTCTGATTAAGGAGATGTAATGGAAATAGCAACTTTAAACTTTGCCTACGTCTCTGTCAGTCACAAGGAAACTGTATTTGAATGTGAAGGTGATTTTGTAGACATGTGTGGAAGACATGTTCTGAAATGCAAGTGTTGCTGTTTGGAGAGCACATCGGTTACGTGTCAGATGTGTAGCCAAGCAGTAATGGGTCGCCATAGCTGCAAATATTAGCCGGTAATATGAAGTGTTGTCAGCTGAAGTCTGATGATGCAGACGACCGTAAGGACGAAGTACCCAAGAGTATCGCTAGGCCGCGCCTCTTTAGCTCAGTGGTAGAGCACTGCTCTAATAAACCAGTCATCGGACGTTCCATCCACACAGGAGAAAGATGAATTTTGGAAATCAGTTGCGCGTCGTGGCCGTATAGCAAACAGTATCTGTGATGACGAACAATTAGCGACAGGCGTTTTTTTTTAAGAATTACTCTCAGATGTGATTAAGGCGAATGGCGCAGATAAAGCATTTGCCAAAGCGGTACAGCATAAAGTGGGACGAGGCAGTCTGAATTACATTTTATAGATGTATTTCTCACATATCTCAGAGCCTCTCGCGGTCATCGTCGTCGTCGTCGTCGTCGTCGTCGTCGCCGCTTCTGCAGAACTAGCAAATGGCCATCGTAGCAAATGCGGCGAGGGACGCCCTGCCTTCGATTCAGAATGCACAAAGTGTGTGGTCTTGTTTCTCAGTCTATATTTGGTCGGTCTCGTAAGAGGTTGAATGTAACGAATGGGTGGGAAAGAGCAAGGGGCAGCGGCTTTGTAAAACGAAAACACAAATCCTCAGGGGTGTGAGCGTTTCGAGATGAGTCGTATACATGATATAGTTGGTCGCCAGTGACCTTGTGGCCTAATGGATAAGGCGTCAGACGTCGGATCTGATGATTACAGGTTCGAATGTTGTCACGCTCGTTTTTTTTCCAGTTCTGAAAAAGAAACATACCGTTTTAATGTAGCAATTGAGCAGTACGAAACCGTCTGAATGTTGCTGTTGACCATTTTTTGCTTCGAAATGCTCTTGAGCTTGAAACACACACAACAAGACCGGTGTTAACTAGCGAAATGGTTTGCAGAGTGCCGACACCGCGAGTTTTGACTGGCACTTGCACATCTAAAACATCGTCGGAAAGTAACTCGTTCGGCTTTTGAGTCATATAAAATATGTGTGTTAAGTTTGACGCCACTAGCTCTGCATGCTGTCATGCAATTTCTTTACCTCTCAGAAATGATTATGACATAAAAGTGAAGTACGTGACGAGTGTGACGTTAGGAAAACATTAGGCAGCATGGAGAGATTCTGTATGGGACCACCCAACCCAAACGAGTACTGTGTGACGTGTTATCCGGCTGGTATTCACCGAGGTAGGCGGCTAGCTCAGTCGCTAGAGCGTCAGGCTCTTAATCCTAGGGTCGTGGGTTCGAGCCACACGCTGGGCGGAACGGAATTTTGTTCCGCTGCAGATGTAAATTACCGTTTTTCTGATTAAGGAGATGTAATGGAAATAGCAACTTTAAACTTTGCCTACGTCTCTGTCAGTCACAAGGAAACTGTATTTGAATGTGAAGGTGATTTTGTAGACATGTGTGGAAGACATGTTCTGAAATGCAAGTGTTGTTGTTTGGAGAGCACATCGGTTACGTGTCATATGTGTAGCCAAGCAGTAATGGGTCGCCATAGCTGCAAATATAAGCCGGTAATATGAAGTGTTGTCAGCTGAAGTCTGATGATGCAGACGACCGTAAGGACGAAGTACCCAAGAGTACCACTAGGCCGCCCCTCTTTAGCTCAGTGGTAGAGCACTGCTCTAATAAACCAGGCATCGGACGTTCCATCTACACAGGAGAAAGATGAATTTTGGAAATCAGTTGCGCGTCGTGGCCGTATAGCAAACAGTATCTGTGATGACGAACAATTAGCGACAGGCGTTTTTTTTTAAGAATTACTCTCAGATGTGATTAAGGCGAATGGCGCAGATAAAGCATTTGCCAAAGCGGTACAGCATAAAGTGGGACGAGGCAGTCTGAATTACATTTTATAGATGTATTTCTCACATATCTCAGAGCCTCTCGCGGTCGTCGTCGTCGTCGTCGTCGTCGTCGTCGCCGCCGCCGCCGCCGCTTCTGCAGAAGTAGCAAATGGCCATCGTAGCAAATGCGGCGAGGGACGCCCTGCCTTCGATTCCGAATGCACAAAGTGTGTGGTCTTGTTTCTCAGTCTATATTTGTTCGGTCTCGTAAGAGGTTGAATGTAACGAATGGGTGGGAAAGAGCAATTGGCAGCGACTGTGTAAAACGAAAACACAAATCCTCAGGGGTGTGAGCGTTTCGAGATGAGTCGTATACATGATATAGTTGGTCGTCAGTGACCATGTGGCCTAATGGATAAGGCGTCGGACTTCGGATCTGATGATTACAGGTTCGAATGTTGTCACGCTCGTTTTTTTCGAGTTCTGAAAAAGAAACATACCGTTTTAATGTAGCAATTGAGCAGTACGTAACCGTCTGAATGTTGCTGTTGACCATTTTTTGCTTCGAAATGCTCTTGAGCTTGAAACACACACAACAAGACCGGTGTTAACTAGCGAAATGGTTTGCAGAGTGCCGACACCGCGAGTTTTGACTGGCACTTGCACATCCAAAACATCGTCGGAAAGTAACTCGTTCGGCTTTTGAGTCATATAAAGTATGTGTGTTAAGTTTGACGCCACTAGCTCTGCATGCTGTCATGCAATTTCTTTACCTCTCAGAAATGATTATGACATAAAAGTGAAGTACGTGACGAGTGTGACGTTAGGAAAACATTAGGCAGCATGGAGAGATTCTGTATGGGACCACCCAACCCAAACGAGTACTGTGTGACGTGCTATCCGGCAGGTATTCACCGAGGTAGCCGGCTAGCTCAGTCGCTAGAGCGTCAGGCTCTTAAGCCTAGGGTCGTGGGTTCGAGCCACACGCTGGGCGGAACTGAATTTTGTTCCGCTGCAGATGTAAATTACCGTTTTTCTGATTAAGGAGATGTAATGGAAATAGCAACTTTAAACTTTGCCTACGTCTCTGTCAGTCACAAGGAAACTGTATTTGAATGTGAAGGTGATTTTGTAGACAAGTGTGGAAGACATGTTGTGAAATGCAAGTGTTGTTGTTTGGAGAGCACATCGGTTACGTGTCATATGTGTAGCCAAGCAGTAATGGGTTGCCATAGCTGCAAATATTAGCCGGTAATATGAAGTGTTGTCAGCTGAAGTCTGATGATGCAGACGACCGTAAGGACGAAGTACCCAACAGTACTACTAGGCCGCGCCTCTTTAGCTCAGTGGTAGAGCACTGCTCTAATAAACCAGGCATCGGACGTTCCATCTACACAGGAGAAAGATGAATTTTGGAAATCAGTTGCGCGTCGTGGCCGTATAGCAAACAGTATCTGTGATGACGAACAATTAGCGACAGGCGTTTTTTTTTTAAGAATTACTCTCAGATGTGATTAAGGCGAATGGCGCAGATAAAGCATTTGCCAAAGCGGTACAGCATAAAGTAGGACGAGGCAGTCTGAATTACATTTTATAGATGTATTTCTCACATATCTCAGAACCTCTCGCGGTCGTCGTCGTCGTCGTCGTCGTCGTCGTCGCCGCCGCCGCCGCTTCTGCAGAAGTAGCAAATGGCCATCGTAGCAAATGCGGCGAGGGACGCCCTGCCTTCGATTCCGAATGCACAAAGTGTGTGGTCTTGTTTCTCACTCTATATTTGGTCGGTCTCGTAAGAGGTTGAATGTAACGAATGGGTGGGAAAGAGCAATTGGCAGCGGCTGTGTAAAACGAAAACACAAATCCTCAGAGTGTGAGCGTTTCGAGATGAGTCGTATACATGGTATAGTTGGTCGTCAGTGACCATGTGGCCTAATGGATAAGGCGTCGGACTTCGGATCTGATGATTACAGGTTCGAATGTTGTCACGCTCGTTTTTTTTCCAGTTCTGAAAAAGAAACATACCGTTTTAATGTAGCAATTGAGCAGTACGAAACCGTCTGAATGTTGCTGTTGACCATTTTTTGCTTCGAAATGCTCTTGAGCTTGAAACACACACAACAAGACCGGTGTTAACTAGCGAAATGGTTTGCAGAGTGCCGACACCGCGAGTTTTGACTGGCACTTGCACATCTAAAACATCGTCGGAAAGTAACTCGTTCGGCTTTTGAGTCATATAAAATATGTGTGTTAAGTTTGACGCCACTAGCTCTGCATGCTGTCATGCAATTTCTTTACCTCTCAGAAATGATTATGACATAAAAGTGAAGTACGTGACGAGTGTGACGTTAGGAAAACATTAGGCAGCATGGAGAGATTCTGTATGGGACCACCCAACCCAAACGAGTACTGTGTGACGTGTTATCCGGCTGGTATTCACCGAGGTAGGCGGCTAGCTCAGTCGCTAGAGCGTCAGGCTCTTAATCCTAGGGTCGTGGGTTCGAGCCACACGCTGGGCGGAACGGAATTTTGTTCCGCTGCAGATGTAAATTACCGTTTTTCTGATTAAGGAGATGTAATGGAAATAGCAACTTTAAACTTTGCCTACGTCTCTGTCAGTCACAAGGAAACTGTATTTGAATGTGAAGGTGATTTTGTAGACATGTGTGGAAGACATGTTCTGAAATGCAAGTGTTGTTGTTTGGAGAGCACATCGGTTACGTGTCATATGTGTAGCCAAGCAGTAATGGGTCGCCATAGCTGCAAATATAAGCCGGTAATATGAAATGTTGTCAGCTGAAGTCTGATGATGCAGACGACCGTAAGGACGAAGTACCCAAGAGTACCACTAGGCCGCCCCTCTTTAGCTCAGTGGTAGAGCACTGCTCTAATAAACCAGGCATCGGACGTTCCATCTACACAGGAGAAAGATGAATTTTGGAAATCAGTTGCGCGTCGTGGCCGTATAGCAAACAGTATCTGTGATGACGAACAATTAGCGACAGGCGTTTTTTTTTAAGAATTACTCTCAGATGTGATTAAGGCGAATGGCGCAGATAAAGCATTTGCCAAAGCGGTACAGCATAAAGTGGGACGAGGCAGTCTGAATTACATTTTATAGATGTATTTCTCACATATCTCAGAGCCTCTCGCGGTCGTCGTCGTCGTCGTCGTCGTCGTCGTCGTCGCCGCCGCCGCCGCCGCCGCCTCTGCAGAAGTAGCAAATGGCCATCGTAGCAAATGCGGCGAGGGACGCCCTGCCTTCGATTCCGAATGCACAAAGTGTGTGGTCTTGTTTCTCAGTCTATATTTGTTCGGTCTCGTAAGAGGTTGAATGTAACGAATGGGTGGGAAAGAGCAATTGGCAGCGACTGTGTAAAACGAAAACACAAATCCTCAGAGTGTGAGCGTTTCGAGATGAGTCGTATACATGATATAGTTGGTCGTCAGTGACCATGTGGCCTAATGGATAAGGCGTCGGACTTCGGATCTGATGATTACAGGTTCGAATGTTGTCACGCTCGTTTTTTTCCAGTTCTGAAAAAGAAACATACCGTTTTAATGTAGCAATTGAGCAGTACGAAACCGTCTGAATGTTGCTGTTGACCATTTTTTGCTTCGAAATGCTCTTGAGCTTGACACACACACAACAAGACCGGTGTTAACTAGCGAAATGGTCGGCAGAGTGCCGACACCGCGAGTTTTGACTGGCACTTGCACATCTAAAACAACGTCGGAAAGTAACTCGTTCGGCTTTTGAGTCATATAAAGTATGTGTGTTAAGTTTGACGCCACTAGCTCTGCATGCTGTCATGCAATTTCTTTACCTCTCAGAAATGATTATGACATAAAAGTGAAGTACGTGACGAGTGTGACGTTAGGAAAACATTAGGCAGCATGGAGAGATTCTGTATGGGACCACCCAACCCAAACGAGTACTGTGTGACGTGCTATCCGGCAGGTATTCACCGAGGTAGCCGGCTAGCTCAGTCGGTAGAGCGTCAGGCTCTTGATCCTAGGGTCGTGGGTTCGAGCCACACGCTGGGCGGAACGGAATTTTGTTCCGCTGCAGATGTAAATTACCGTTTTTCTGATTAAGGAGATGTAATGGAAATAGCAACTTTAAACTTTGCCTACGTCTCTGTCAGTCACAAGGAAACTGTATTTGAATGTGAAGGTGATTTTGTAGACATGTGTGGAAGACATGTTCTGAAATGCAAGTGTTGTTGTTTGGAGAGCACATCGGTTACGTGTCAGATGTGTAGCCAAGCAGTAATGGGTCGCCATAGCTGCAAATATTAGCCGGTAATATGAAGTGTTGTCAGCTGAAGTCTGATGATGCAGACGACCGTAAGGACGAAGTACCCAAGAGTACCACTAGGCCGCGCCTCTTTAGCTCAGTGGTAGAGCACTGCTCTAATAAACCAGGCATCGGACGTTCCATCTACACAGGAGAAAGATGAATTTTGGAAATCAGTTGCGCGTCGTGGCCGTATAGCAAACAGTATCTGTGATGACGAACAATTAGCGACAGGCGTTTTTTTTAAGAATTACTCTCAGATGTGATTAAGGCGAATGGCGCAGATAAAGCATTTGCCAAAGCGGTACAGCATAAAGTGGGACGAGGCAGTCTGAATTACATTTTATAGATGTATTTCTCACATATCTCAGAGCCTCTCGCGGTCGTCGTCGTCGTCGTCGTCGTCGCCGCTTCTGCAGAACTAGCAAATGGCCATCGTAGCAAATGCGGCGAGGGACGCCCTGCCTTAGATTCCGAATGCACAAAGTGTGTGGTCTTGTTTCTCACTCTATATTTGGTCGGTCTCGTAAGAGGTTGAATGTAACGAATGGGTGGGAAAGAGCAATTGGCAGCGGCTGTGTAAAACGAAAACACAAATCCTCAGAGTGTGAGCGTTTCGAGATGAGTCGTATACATGATATAGTTTGTCGTCAGTGACCATGTGGCCTAATGGATAAGGCGTCAGACGTCGGATCTGATGATTACAGGTTCGAATGTTGTCACGCTCGTTTTTTTCCAGTTCTGAAAAAGAAACATACCGTTTTTATGTAGCAATTGAGCAGTACGAAACCGTCTGAATGTTGCTGTTGACCATTTTTTGCTTGGAAATGCTCTTGAGCTTGAAACACACACAACAAGACCGGTGTTAACTAGCGAAATGGTCGGCAGAGTGCCGACACCGCGAGTTTTGACTGGCACTTGCACATCTAAAACAACGTCGGAAAGTAACTCGTTCGGCTTTTGAGTCACATAAAGTATGTGTGTTAAGTTTGACGCCACTAGCTCTGCATGCTGTCATGCAATTTCTTTACCTCTCAGAAATGATTATGACATAAAAGTGAAGTACGTGACGAGTGTGACGTTAGGAAAACATTAGGCAGCATGGAGAGATTCTGTATGGGACCACCCAACCCAAACGAGTACTGTGTGACGTGCTATCCGGCAGGTATTCACCGAGGTAGCCGGCTAGCTCAGTCGCTAGAGCGTCAGGCTCTTAATCCTAGGGTCGTGGGTTCGAGCCACACGCTGGGCGGAACGGAATTTTGTTCCGCTGCAGATGTAAATTACCGTTTTTCTGATTAAGGAGATGTAATGGAAATAGCAACTTTAAACTTTGCCTACGTCTCTGTCAGTCACAAGGAAACTGTATTTGAATGTGAAGGTGATTTTGTAGACATGTGTGGAAGACATGTTCTGAAATGCAAGTGTTGTTGTTTGGAGAGCACATCGGTTACGTGTCAGATGTGTAGCCAAGCAGTAATGGGTCGCCATAGCTGCAAATATTAGCCGGTAATATGAAGTGTTGTCAGCTGAAGTCTGATGATGCAGACGACCGTAAGGACGAAGTACCCAAGAGTACCGCTAGGCCGCGCCTCTTTCGCTCAGTGGTAGAGCACTGCGCTAATAAACCAGGCATCGGACGTTCCATCCACACAGGAGAAAGATGAATTTTGGAAATCAGTTGCGCGTCGTGGCCGTATAGCAAACAGTATCTGTGATGACAAACAATTAGCGACAGGCGTTTTTTTTAAGAATTACTCTCAGATGTGATTAAGGCGAATGGCGCAGATAAAGCATTTGCCAAAGCGGTACAGCATAAAGTGGGACGAGGCAGTCTGAATTACATTTTATAGATGTATTTCTCACATATCTCAGAGCCTCTCGCGGTCGTCGTCGTCGTCGTCGTCGTCGCCGCTTCTGCAGAACTAGCAAATGGCCATCGTAGCAAATGCGGCGAGGGACGCCCTGCCTTCGATTCCGAATGCACAAAGTGTGTGGTCTTGTTTCTCACTCTATATTTGGTCGGTCTCGTAAGAGATTGAATGTAACGAATGGGTGGGAAAGAGCAATTGGCAGCGGCTGTGTAAAACGAAAACACAAATCCTCAGAGTGTGAGCGTTTCGAGATGAGTCGTATACATGATATAGTTGGTCGTCAGTGACCATGTGGCCTAATGGATAAGGCGTCGGACTTCGGATCTGATGATTACAGGTTCGAATGTTGTCACGCTCGTTTTTTTCCAGTTCTGAAAAAGAAACATACCGTTTTAATGTAGCAATTGAGCAGTACGTAACCGTCTGAATGTTGCTGTTGACCATTTTTTGCTTCGAAATGCTCTTGAGCTTGAAACACACACAACAAGACCGGTGTTAACTAGCGAAATGGTTTGCAGAGTGCCGACACCGCGAGTTTTGACTGGCACTTGCACATCCAAAACATCGTCGGAAAGTAACTCGTTCGGCTTTTGAGTCATATAAAGTATGTGTGTTAAGTTTGACGCCACTAGCTCTGCATGCTGTCATGCAATTTCTTTACCTCTCAGAAATGATTATGACATAAAAGTGAAGTACGTGACGAGTGTGACGTTAGGAAAACATTAGGCAGCATGGAGAGATTCTGTATGGGACCACCCAACCCAAACGAGTACTGTGTGACGTGCTATCCGGCAGGTATTCACCGAGGTAGCCGGCTAGCTCAGTCGGTAGAGCGTCAGGCTCTTGATCCTAGGGTCGTGGGTTCGAGCCACACGCTGGGCGGAACGGAATTTTGTTCCGCTGCAGATGTAAATTACCGTTTTTCTGATTAAGGAGATGTAATGGAAATAGCAACTTTAAACTTTGCCTACGTCTCTGTCAGTCACAAGGAAACTGTATTTGAATGTGAAGGTGATTTTGTAGACATGTGTGGAAGACATGTTCTGAAATGCAAGTGTTGTTGTTTGGAGAGCACATCGGTTACGTGTCAGATGTGTAGCCAAGCAGTAATGGGTCGCCATAGCTGCAAATATTAGCCGGTAATATGAAGTGTTGTCAGCTGAAGTCTGATGATGCAGACGACCGTAAGGACGAAGTACCCAAGAGTACCACTAGGCCGCGCCTCTTTAGCTCAGTGGTAGAGCACTGCTCTAATAAACCAGGCATCGGACGTTCCATCTACACAGGAGAAAGATGAATTTTGGAAATCAGTTGCGCGTCGTGGCCGTATAGCAAACAGTATCTGTGATGACGAACAATTAGCGACAGGCGTTTTTTTTTTAAGAATTACTCTCAGATGTGATTAAGGCGAATGGCGCAGATAAAGCATTTGCCAAAGCGGTACAGCATAAAGTGGGACGAGGCAGTCTGAATTACTTTTTATAGATGTATTTCTCACATATCTCAGAGCCTCTCGCGGTCGTCGTCGTCGTCGTCGTCGTCGTCGTCGCCGCCGCCGCTTCTGCAGAACTAGTAAATGGCCATCGTAGCAAATGCGGCGAGGGACGCCCTGCCTTCGATTCCGAATGCACAAAGTGTGTGGTCTTGTTTCTCAGTCTATATTTGGTCGGTCTCGTAAGAGGTTGAATGTAACGAATGGGTGGGAAAGAGCAAGGGGCAGCGGCTTTGTAAAACGAAAACACAAATCCTCAGGGGTGTGAGCGTTTCGAGATGAGTCGTATATGTGATATAGTTGGTCGCCAGTGACCTTGTGGCCTCATGGATAAGGCGTCAGACGTCGGATCTGATGATTACAGGTTCGAATGTTGTCACGCTCGTTTTTTTCCAGTTCTGAAAAAGAAACATACCGTTTTTATGTAGCAATTGAGCAGTACGAAACCGTCTGAATGTTGCTGTTGACCATTTTTTGCTTGGAAATGCTCTTGAGCTTGAAACACACACAACAAGACCGGTGTTAACTAGCGAAATGGTCGGCAGAGTGCCGACACCGCGAGTTTTGACTGGCACTTGCACATCTAAAACAACGTCGGAAAGTAACTCGTTCGGCTTTTGAGTCACATGAAGTATGTGTGTTAACTTTGACGCCACTAGCTCTGCATGTTGTCATGCAATTTCTTTACCTCTCAGAAATGATTATGACATAAAAGTGAAGTACGTGACGAGTGTGACGTTAGGAAAACATTAGGCAGCATGGAGAGATTCTGTATGGGATCACCCAACCCAAACGAGTACTGTGTGACGTGCTATCCGGCAGGTATTCACCGAGGTAGCCGGCTAGCTCAGTCGCTAGAGCGTCAGGCTCTTAATCCTAGGGTCGTGGGTTCGAGCCACACGCTGGGCGGAACGGAATTTTGTTCCGCTGCAGATGTAAATTACCGTTTTTCTGATTAAGGAGATGTAATGGAAATAGCAACTTTAAACTTTGCCTACGTCTCTGTCAGTCACAAGGAAACTGTATTTGAATGTGAAGGTGATTTTGTAGACATGTGTGGAAGACATGTTCTGAAATGCAAGTGTTGTTGTTTGGAGAGCACATCGGTTACGTGTCAGATGTGTAGCCAAGCAGTAATGGGTCGCCATAGCTGCAAATATTAGCCGGTAATATGAAGTGTTGTCAGCTGAAGTCTGATGATGCAGATGACCGTAAGGACGAAGTACCCAAAAGTACCGCTAGGCCGCGCCTCTTTAGCTCAGTGGTAGAGCACTGCTCTCATAAACCAGGCATCGGACGTTCCATCCACACAGGAGAAAGATGAATTTTGGAAATCAGTTGCGCGTCGTGGCCGTATAGCAAACAGTATCTGTGATGACGAACAATTAGCGACAGGCGTTTTTTTTTAAGAATTACTCTCAGATGTGATTAAGGCGAATGGCGCAGATAAAGCATTTGCCAAAGCGGTACAGCATAAAGTGGGACGAGGCAGTCTGAATTACATTTTATAGATGTGTTTCTCACATATCTCAGAGCCTCTCGCGGTCGTCGTCGTCGTCGTCGTCGTCATCTTCGTCGCCGCCGCTTCTGCAGAACTAGCAAATGGCCATCGTAGCAAATGCGGCGAGGGACGCCCTGCCTTCGATTCCGAATGCACAAAGTGTGTGGTCTTGTTTCTCAGTCTATATTTGGTCGGTCTCGTAAGAGGTTGAATGTAACGAATGGGTGGGAAAGAGCAAGGGGCAGCGGCTGTGTAAAACGAAAACACAAATCCTCAGGGGTGTGAGCGTTTCGAGATGAGTCGTATACATGATGTAGTTGGTCGTCAGTGACCATGTGGCCTAATGGATAAGGCGTCGGACTTCGGATCTGAAGATTACAGTTTCGAATGCTGTCACGCTCGTTTTTTTCCAGTTCTGAAAAAGAAACATACCGTTTTAATGTAGCAATTGAGCAGTACGAAACCGTCTGAATGTTGCTGTTGACCATTTTTTGCTTGGAAATTCTCTTGAGCTTGAAACACACACAACAAGACCGGTGTTAACTAGCGAAATGGTCGGCAGAGTGCCGACACCACGAGTTTTGACTGGCACTTGCACATCTAAAACAACGTCGGAAAGTAACTCGTTCGGCTTTTGAGTCACATAAAGTATGTGTGTTAATTTTGACGCCACTAGCTCTGCATGCTGTCATGCAATTTCATTACCTCTCAGAAATGATTATGACATAAAAGTGAAGTACGTGACGAGTGTGACGTTAGGAAAACATTAGGCAGCATGGAGAGATTCTGTATGGGACCACCCAACCCAAACGAGTACTGTGTGACGTGCTATCCGGCAGGTATTTACCGAGGTAGCCGGCTAGCTCAGTCTGAAGAGCGTCAGGCTCTTAATCCTACGGTCGTGGGTTCGAGGCACACGCTGGGCGGAACCGAATTTTGTTCCGCTGCAGATGTAAATTACCGTTTTTCTGATTAAGGAGATGTAATGGAAATAGCAACTTTAAACTTTGCCTACGTCTCTGTCAGTCACAAGGAAACTGTATTTGAATGTGAAGGTGATTTTGTAGACATGTGTGGAAGACATGTTCTGAAATGCAAGTGTTGTTGTTTGGAGAGCACATCGGTTACGTGTCAGATGTGTAGCCAAGCAGTAATGGGTCGCCATAGCTGCAAATATTAGCCGGTAATATGAAGTGTTGTCAGCTGAAGTCTGATGATGCAGACGACCGTAAGGACGAAGTACCCAAGAGTACCGCTAGGCCGCGCCTCTTTCGCTCAGTGGTAGAGCACTGCGCTAATAAACCAGGCATCGGACGTTCCATCTACACAGGAGAAAGATGAATTTTGGAAATCAGTTGCGCGTCGTGGCCGTATAGCAAACAGTATCTGTGATGACGAACAATTAGCGACAGGCGTTTTTTTTAAGAATTACTCTCAGATGTGATTAAGGCGAATGGCGCAGATAAAGCATTTGCCAAAGCGGTACAGCATAAAGTGGGACGAGGCAGTCTGAATTACATTTTATAGATGTATTTCTCACATATCTCAGAGCCTCTCGCGGTCGTCGTCGTCGTCGCCGCTTCTGCAGAACTAGCAAATGGCCATCGTAGCAAATGCGGCGAGGGACGCCCTGCCTTCGATTCCGAATGCACAAAGTGTGTGGTCTTGTTTCTCACTCTATATTTGGTCGGTCTCGTAAGAGGTTGAATGTAACGAATGGGTGGGAAAGAGCAATTGGCAGCGGCTGTGTAAAACGAAAACACAAATCCTCAGAGTGTGAGCGTTTCGAGATGAGTCGTATACATGATATAGTTGGTCGTCAGTGACCATGTGGCCTAATTGATAAGGCGTCGGACTTCGGATCTGATGATTACAGGTTCGAATGTTGTCACGCTCGTTTTTTTCCAGTTCTGAAAAAGAAACATACCGTTTTAATGTAGCAATTGAGCAGTACGTAACCGTCTGAATGTTGCTGTTGACCATTTTTTGCTTCGAAATGCTCTTGAGCTTGAAACACACACAACAAGACCGGTGTTAACTAGCGAAATGGTTTGCAGAGTGCCGACACCGCGAGTTTTGACTGGCACTTGCACATCCAAAACATCGTCGGAAAGTAACTCGTTCGGCTTTTGAGTCATATAAAGTATGTGTGTTAAGTTTGACGCCACTAGCTCTGCATGCTGTCATGCAATTTCTTTACCTCTCAGAAATGATTATGACATAAAAGTGAAGTACGTGACGAGTGTGACGTTAGGAAAACATTAGGCAGCATGGAGAGATTCTGTATGGGACCACCCAACCCAAACGAGTACTGTGTGACGTGCTATCCGGCAGGTATTCACCGATGTAGCCGGCTAGCTCAGTCGCTAGAGCGTCAGGCTCTTAATCCTAGGGTCGTGGGTTCGAGCCACACGCTGGGCGGAACCGAATTTTGTTCCGCTGCAGATGTAAATTACCGTTTTTCTGATTAAGGAGATGTAATGGAAATAGCAACTTTAAACTTTGCCTACGTCTCTGTCAGTCACAAGGAAACTGTATTTGAATGTGAAGGTGATTTTGTAGACATGTGTGGAAGACATGTTCTGAAATGCAAGTGTTGTTGTTTGGAGAGCACATCGGTTACGTGTCATATGTGTAGCCAAGCAGTAATGGGTCGCCATAGCTGCAAATATTAGCCGGTAATATGAAGTGTTGTCAGCTGAAGTCTGATGATGCAGACGACCGTAAGGACGAAGTACCCAAGAGTACCACTAGGCCGCGCCTCTTTAGCTCAGTGGTAGAGCACTGCTCTAATAAACCAGGCATCGGACGTTCCATCTACACAGGAGAAAGATGAATTTTGGAAATCAGTTGCGCGTCGTGGCCGTATAGCAAACAGTATCTGTGATGACGAACAATTAGCGACAGGCGTTTTTTTTTTAAGAATTACTCTCAGATGTGATTAAGGCGAATGGCGCAGATAAAGCATTTGCCAAAGCGGTACAGCATAAAGTGGGACGAGGCAGTCTGAATTACATTTTATAGATGTATTTCTCACATATCTCAGAACCTCTCGCGGTCGTCGTCGTCGTCGTCGTCGTCGTCGTCGTCGTCGTCGTCGCCGCCGCCGCCGCTTCTGCAGAAGTAGCAAATGGCCATCGTAGCAAATGCGGCGAGGGACGCCCTGCCTTCGATTCCGAATGCACAAAGTGTGTGGTCTTGTTTCTCACTCTATATTTGGTCGGTCTCGTAAGAGGTTGAATGTAACGAATGGGTGGGAAAGAGCAATTGGCAGCGGCTGTGTAAAACGAAAACACAAATCCTCAGAGTGTGAGCGTTTCGAGATGAGTCGTATACATGATATAGTTGGTCGTCAGTGACCATGTGGCCTAATGGATAAGGCGTCGGACTTCGGATCTGATGATTACAGGTTCGAATGTTGTCAAGCTCGTTTTTTTTCCAGTTCTGAAAAAGAAACATACCGTTTTAATGTAGCAATTGAGCAGTACGAAACCGTCTGAATGTTGCTGTTGACCATTTTTTGCTTCGAAATGCTCTTGAGCTTGAAACACACACAACAAGACAGGTGTTAACTAGCGAAATGGTTTGCAGAGTGCCGACACCGCGAGTTTTGACTGGCACTTGCACATCTAAAACATCGTCGGAAAGTAACTCGTTCGGCTTTTGAGTCATATAAAATATGTGTGTTAAGTTTGACGCCACTAGCTCTGCATGCTGTCATGCAATTTCTTTACCTCTCAGAAATGATTATGACATAAAAGTGAAGTACGTGACGAGTGTGACGTTAGGAAAACATTAGGCAGCATGGAGAGATTCTGTATGGGACCACCCAACCCAAACGAGTACTGTGTGACGTGTTATCCGGCTGGTATTCACCGAGGTAGGCGGCTAGCTCAGTCGCTAGAGCGTCAGGCTCTTAATCCTAGGGTCGTGGGTTCGAGCCACACGCTGGGCGGAACGGAATTTTGTTCCGCTGCAGATGTAAATTACCGTTTTTCTGATTAAGGAGATGTAATGGAAATAGCAACTTTAAACTTTGCCTACGTCTCTGTCAGTCACAAGGAAACTGTATTTGAATGTGAAGGTGATTTTGTAGACATGTGTGGAAGACATGTTCTGAAATGCAAGTGTTGTTGTTTGGAGAGCACATCGGTTACGTGTCATATGTGTAGCCAAGCAGTAATGGGTCGCCATAGCTGCAAATATTAGCCGGTAATATGAAGTGTTGTCAGCTGAAGTCTGATGATGCAGACGACCGTAAGGACGAAGTACCCAAGAGTACCACTAGGCCGCCCCTCTTTAGCTCAGTGGTAGAGCACTGCTCTAATAAACCAGGCATCGGACGTTCCATCTACACAGGAGAAAGATGAATTTTGGAAATCAGTTGCGCGTCGTGGCCGTATAGCAAACAGTATCTGTGATGACGAACAATTAGCGACAGGCGTTTTTTTTTAAGAATTACTCTCAGATGTGATTAAGGCGAATGGCGCAGATAAAGCATTTGCCAAAGCGGTACAGCATAAAGTGGGACGAGGCAGTCTGAATTACATTTTATAGATGTATTTCTCACATATCTCAGAGCCTCTCGCGGTCGTCGTCGTCGTCGTCGTCGTCGTCGTCGCCGCCGCCGCTTCTGCAGAACTAGCAAATGGCCATCGTAGCAAATGCGGCGAGGGACGCCCTGCCTTCGATTCCGAATGCACAAAGTGTGTGGTCTTGTTTCTCAGTCTATATTTGGTCGGTCTCGTAAGAGGTTGAATGTAACGAATGGGTGGGAAAGAGCAATTGGCAGCGACTGTGTAAAACGAAAACACAAATCCTCAGGGGTGTGAGCGTTTCGAGATGAGTCGTATACATGATATAGTTGGTCGTCAGTGACCATGTGGCCAAATGGATAAGGCGTCGGACTTCGGATCTGATGATTACAGGTTCGAATGTTGTCACGCTCGTTTTTTTCCAGTTCTGAAAAAGAAACATACCGTTTTAATGTAGCAATTGAGCAGTACGAAACCGTCTGAATGTTGCTGTTGACCATTTTTTGCTTCGAAATGCTCTTGAGCTTGAAACACACACAACAAGACCGGTGTTAACTAGCGAAATGGTCGGCAGAGTGCCGACACCGCGAGTTTTGACTGGCACTTGCACATCTAAAACAACGTCGGAAAGTAACTCGTTCGGCTTTTGAGTCATATAAAGTATGTGTGTTAAGTTTGACGCCACTAGCTCTGCATGCTGTCATGCAATTTCTTTACCTCTCAGAAATGATTATGACATAAAAGTGAAGTACGTGACGAGTGTGACGTTAGGAAAACATTAGGCAGCATGGAGAGATTCTGTATGGGACCACCCAACCCAAACGAGTACTGTGTGACGTGCTATCCGGCAGGTATTCACCGAGGTAGCCGGCTAGCTCAGTCGGTATAGCGTCGGGCTCTTGATCCTAGGGTCGTGGGTTCGAGCCACACGCTGGGCGGAACGGAATTTTGTTCCGCTGCAGATGTAAATTACCGTTTTTCTGATTAAGGAGATGTAATGGAAATAGCAACTTTAAACTTTGCCTACGTCTCTGTCAGTCACAAGGAAACTGTATTTGAATGTGAAGGTGATTTTGTAGACATGTGTGGAAGACATGTTCTGAAATGCAAGTGTTGTTGTTTGGAGAGCACATCGGTTACGTGTCAGATGTGTAGCCAAGCAGTAATGGGTCGCCATAGCTGCAAATATTAGCCGGTAATATGAAGTGTTGTCAGCTGAAGTCTGATGATGCAGACGACCGTAAGGACAAAGTACCCAAGAGTACCGCTAGGCCGCGCCTCTTTAGCTCAGTGGTAGAGCAATACTCTAATAAACCAGGCATCGGACGTTCCATCCACACAGGAGAAAGATGAATTTTGGAAATCAGTTGCGCGTCGTGGCCGTATAGCAAACAGTATCTGTGATGACGAACAATTAGCGACAGGCGTTTTTTTTTTAGAATTACTCTCAGATGTGATTAAGGCGAATGGCGCAGATAAAGCATTTGCCAAAGCGGTACAGCATAAAGTGGGACGAGGCAGTCTGAATTACATTTTACAGATGTATTTCTCACATATCTCAGAGCCTCTCTCGGTCGTCGTCGTCGTCGTCGTCGTCGCCGCCGCCGCTTCTGCAGAACTAGCAAATGGCCATCGTAGCAAATGCGGCGAGGGACGCCCTGCCTTCGATTCCGAATGCACAAAGTGTGTGGTCTTGTTTCTCAGTCTATATTTGGTCGGTCTCGTAAGAGGTTGAATGTAACGAATGGGTGGGAAAGAGCAAGGGGCAGCGGCTTTGTAAAACGAAAACACAAATCCTCAGGGGTGTGAGCGTTTCGAGATGACTCGTATATGTGATATAGTTGGTCGCCAGTGACCTTGTGGCCTCATGGATAAGGCGTCAGACGTCGGATCTGATGATTACAGGTTCGAATGTTGTCACGCTCGTTTTTTTCCAGTTCTGAAAAAGAAACATACCGTTTTTATGTAGCAATTGAGCAGTACGAAACCGTCTGAATGTTGCTGTTGACCATTTTTTGCTTGGAAATGCTCTTGAGCTTGAAACACACACAACAAGACCGGTGTTAACTAGCGAAATGGTCGGCAGAGTGCCGACACCGCGAGTTTTGAATGGCACTTGCACATCTAAAACAACGTCGGAAAGTAACTAGTTCGGCTTTTGAGTCACATAAAGTATGTGTGTTAAGTTTGACGCCACTAGCTCTGCATGCTGTCATGCAATTTCTTTACCTCTCAGAAATGATTATGACATAAAAGTGAAGTACGTGACGAGTGTGACGTTAGGAAAACATTAGGCAGCAGGGAGAGATTCTGTATGGGACCACCCAACCCAAACGAGTACTGTGTGACGTGCTATCCGGCAGGTATTCACCGAGGTAGCCGGCTAGCTCAGTCGGTAGAGCGTCAGGCTCTTAATCCTAGGGTCGTGGG
The DNA here is from genome assembly GCF_023897955.1 of Schistocerca gregaria. NCBI lineage: Eukaryota > Metazoa > Arthropoda > Insecta > Orthoptera > Acrididae > Schistocerca > Schistocerca gregaria. The sequence goes on from NC_064926.1 coordinate 5,833,822, forward strand.
TTCGAGCCACACGCTGGGCGGAACGGAATTTTGTTCCGCTGCAGATGTAAATTACCGTTTTTCTGATTAAGGAGATGTAATGGAAATAGCAACTTTAAACTTTGCCTACGTCTCTGTCAGTCACAAGGAAACTGTATTTGAATGTGAAGGTGATTTTGTAGACATGTGTGGAAGACATGTTCTGAAATGCAAGTGTTGTTGTTTGGAGAGCACATCGGTTACGTGTCAGATGTGTAGCCAAGCAGTAATGGGTCGCCATAGCTGCAAATATTAGCCGGTAATATGAAGTGTTGTCAGCTGAAGTCTGATGATGCAGACGACCGTAAGGACGAAGTACCCAAGAGTACCGCTAGGCCGCGCCTCTTTCGCTCAGTGGTAGAGCACTGCGCTAATAAACCAGGCATCGGACGTTCCATCCACACAGGAGAAAGATGAATTTTGGAAATCAGTTGCGCGTCGTGGCCGTATAGCAAACAGTATCTGTGATGACAAACAATTAGCGACAGGCGTTTTTTTTAAGAATTACTCTCAGATGTGATTAAGGCGAATGGCGCAGATAAAGCATTTGCCAAAGCGGTACAGCATAAAGTGGGACGAGGCAGTCTGAATTACATTTTATAGATGTATTTCTCACACATCTCAGAGCCTCTCGCGGTCGTCGTCGTCGTCGTCGTCGTCGTCGTCGTCGTCGTCGTCGTCGCCGCCGCCGCCGCTTCTGCAGAACTAGCAAATGGCCATCGTAGCAAATGCGGCGAGGGACGCCCTGCCTTCGATTCCGAATGCACAAAGTGTGTGGTCTTGTTTCTCAGTCTATATTTGGTCGGTCTCGTAAGAGGTTGAATGTAACGAATGGGTGGGAAAGAGCAATTGGCAGCGGCTGTGTAAAACGAAAACACAAATCCTCCGGGGTGTGAGCGTTTCGAGATGAGTCGTATACATGATATAGTTTGTCGTCAGTGACCATGTGGCCTAATGGATAAGGCGTCAGACTTCGGATCTGATGATTACAGGTTCGAATGTTGTCACGCTCGTTTTTTTCCAGTTCTGAAAAAGAAACATACCGTTTTAATGTAGCAATTGAGCAGTACGAAACCGTCTGAATGTTGCTGTTGACCATTTTTTGCTTCGAAATGCTCTTGAGCTTGAAACACACACAACAAGACCGGTGTTAACTAGCGAAATGGTCGGCAGAGTGCCGACACCGCGAGTTTTGACTGGCACTTGCACATCTAAAACAACGTCGGAAAGTAACTCGTTCGGCTTTTGAGTCATATAAAGTATGTGTGTTAAGTTTGACGCCACTAGCTCTGCATGCTGTCATGCAATTTCTTTACCTCTCAGAAATGATTATGACATAAAAGTGAAGTACGTGACGAGTGTGACGTTAGGAAAACATTAGGCAGCATGGAGAGATTCTGTATGGGACCACCCAACCCAAACGAGTACTGTGTGACGTGCTATCCGGCAGGTATTCACCGAGGTAGCCGGCTAGCTCAGTCGGTAGAGCGTCAGGCTCTTAATCCTAGGGTCGTGGGTTCGAGCCACACGCTGGGCGGAACGGAATTTTGTTCCGCTGCAGATGTAAATTACCGTTTTTCTGATTAAGGAGATGTAATGGAAATAGCAACTTTAAACTTTGCCTACGTCTCTGTCAGTCACAAGGAAACTGTATTTGAATGTGAAGGTGATTTTGTAGACATGTGTGGAAGACATGTTCTGAAATGCAAGTGTTGTTGTTTGGAGAGCACATCGGTTACGTGTCAGATGTGTAGCCAAGCAGTAATGGGTCGCCATAGCTGCAAATATTAGCCGGTAATATGAAGTGTTGTCAGCTGAAGTCTGATGATGCAGATGACCGTAAGGACGAAGTACCCAAAAGTACCGCTAGGCCGCGCCTCTTTAGCTCAGTGGTAGAGCACTGCTCTCATAAACCAGGCATCGGACGTTCCATCCACACAGGAGAAAGATGAATTTTGGAAATCAGTTGCGCGTCGTGGCCGTATAGCAAACAGTATCTGTGATGACGAACAATTAGCGACAGGCGTTTTTTTTTAAGAATTACTCTCAGATGTGATTAAGGCGAATGGCGCAGATAAAGCATTTGCCAAAGCGGTACAGCATAAAGTGGGACGAGGCAGTCTGAATTACATTTTATAGATGTGTTTCTCACATATCTCAGAGCCTCTCGCGGTCGTCGTCGTCGTCGTCGTCGTTCTTGCCCGCCGCCGCCGCTTCTGCAGAAGTAGCAAATGGCCATCGTAGCAAATGCGGCGAGGGACGCCCTGCCTTCGATTCCGAATGCACAAAGTGTGTGGTCCTGTTTCTCAGTCTATATTTGGTCGGTCTCGTAAGAGGTTGAATGTAACGAATGGGTGGGAAAGAGCAAGGGGCAGCGGCTGTGTAAAACGAAAACACAAATCCTCAGGGGTGTGAGCGTTTCGAGATGAGTCGTACACATGATATAGTTGGTCGTCAGTGACCCTTGTGGCCTAATGGATAAGGCGTCGGACTTCGGATCTGATGATTACAGGTTCGTATGTTGTCACGCTCGTTTTTTTCCAGTTCTGAAAAAGAAACATACCGTTTTAATGTAGCAATTGAGCAGTACGAAACCGTCTGAATGTTGCCTTTGACCATTTTTTGCTTGGAAATGCTCTTGAGCTTGAAACACACACAACAAGACCGGTGTTAACTAGCGAAATGGTCGGCAGAGTGCCGACACCGCGAGTTTTGACTGGCACTTGCACATCTAAAACAACGTCGGAAAGTAACTCGTTCGGCTTTCGAGTCACATAAAGTATGTGTGTTAAGTTTGACGCCACTAGCTCTGCATGCTGTCATGCAATTTCTTTACCTCTCAGAAATGATTATGACATAAAAGTGAAGTACGTGACGAGTGTGACGTTAGGAAAACATTAGGCAGCATGGAGAGATTCTGTATGGGACCACCCAACCCAAACGAGTACTGTGTGACGTGCTATCTGGCAGGTATTCGCCGTGGTAGCCTGCTAGCTCAGTCGGTAGAGCGTCAGGCTCTTAATCCTAGGGTCGTGGGTTCGAGCCACACGCTGGGCGGAACGGAATTTTGTTCCGCTGTAGATGTAAATTACCGTTTTTCTGATTAAGGAGATGTAATGGAAATAGCAACTTTAAACTTTGCCTACGTCTCTGTCAGTCACAAGGAAACTGTATCTGAATGTGAAGGTGATTTTGTAGACATGTGTGGAAGACATGTTCTGAAATGCAAGTGTTGTTGTTTGGAGAGCACATCGGTTACGTGTCAGATGTGTAGCCAAGCAGTAATGGGTCGCCATAGCTGCAAATATTAGCCGGTAATATGAAGTGTTGTCAGCTGAAGTCTGATGATGCAGACGACCGTAAGGACGAAGTACCCAAGAGTACCGCTAGGCCGCGCCTCTTTAGCTCAGTGGTAGAGCACTGCTCTAATAAACCAGGCATCGGACGTTCCATCCACACAGGAGAAAGATGAATTTTGGAAATCAGTTGCGCGTCGTGGCCGTATAGCAAACAGTATCTGTGATGACGAACAATTAGCGACAGGCGTTTTTTTTAAGAATTACTCTCAGATGTGATTAAGGCGAATGGCGCAGATAAAGCATTTGCCAAAGCGGTACAGCATAAAGTGGGATGAGGCAGTCTGATTTACATTTTATAGATGTATTTCTCACATATCTCAGAAACTCTCGCGGTCGTCGTCGTCGTCGTCGTCGTCGTCGTCGTCGCCGCCGCTTCTGCAGAACTAGCAAATGGCCATCGTAGCAAATGCGGCGAGGGACGCCCTGCCTTCGATTCCGAATGCACAAAGTGTGTGGTCTTGTTTCTCAGTCTATATTTGGTCGGTCTCGTAAGAGGTTGAATGTAACGAATGGGTGGGAAAGAGCAAGGGGCAGCGGCTTTGTAAAACGAAAACACAAATCCTCAGGGGTGTGAGCGTTTCGTGATGAGTCGTACACATGATATAGTTGGTCGTCAGTGACCATCTGGCCTAATGGATAAGGCGTCGGACTTCGGATCTGATGATTACAGGTTCGAATGTTGTCAAGCTCGTTTTTTTCCAGTTCTGAAAAAGAAACATACCGTCTTAATGTAGCAATTGAGCAGTACGAAACCGTCTGAATGTTGCTGTTGACCATTTTTTGCTTGGAAATGCTCTTGAGCTAAAAAACACACACAACAAGACCGGTGTTAACTAGCGAAGTGGTCGGCAGAGTGCCGACACCGCGAGTTTTGACTGGCACTTGCACATCTAAAACAACGTCGGAAAGTAACTCGTTCGGCTTTTGAGTCACATAAAGTATGTGTGTTAATTTTGACGCCACTAGCTCTGCATGCTATCATGCAATTTCTTTACCTCTCAGAAATGATTATGACATAAAAGTGAAGTACGTGACGAGTGTGACATTAGGAAAACATTAGGCAGCATGGAGAGATTCTGTATGGGACCACCCAACCCAAACGAGTACTGTGTGACGTGCTATCCGGCAGTTATTCACCGAGGTAGGCGGCTAGCTCAGTCGGTAGAGCGTCAGACTCTTAATCCTAGGGTTGTGGGTTCGAGCCACACGCTGGGCGGAACGGAATTTTGTTCCGCTGCAGATGTAAATTACCGTTTTTCTGATTAAGGAGATGTAATGGAAATAGCAACTTTAAACTTTGCCTACGTCTCTGTCAGTCACAAGGAAACTGTATTTGAATGTGAAGGTGATTTTGTAGACATGTGTGGAAGACATGTTCTGAAATGCAAGTGTTGTTGTTTGGAGAGCACATCGGTTACGTGTCAGATGTGTAGCCAAGCAGTAATGGGTCGCCATAGCTGCAAATATTAGCCGGTAATATGAAGTGTTGTCAGCTGAAGTCTGATGATGCAGACGACCGTAAGGACGAAGTACCCAAGAGTACCGCTAGGCTGCGCCTCTTTAGCTCAGTGGTAGAGCACTGCTCTAATAAACCAGGCATCGGACGTTCCATCCACACAGGAGAAAGATGAATTTTGGAAATCAGTTGCGCGTCGTAGCCGTATAGCAAACAGTATCTGTGATGACGAACAATTAGCGACAGGCGTTTTTTTTAAGAATTACTCTCAGATGTGATTAAGGCGAATGGCGCAGATAAAGCATTTGCCAAAGCGGTACAGCATAAAGTGGGACGAGGCAGTCTGAATTACATTTTATAGATGTATTTCTCACATATCTCAGAGCCTCTCGCGGTAGTCGTCGTCGTCGTCGTCGTCGACGTCGACGACGCCGCCGCTTCTGCAGAACTAGCAAATGGCCATCGTAGCAAATGCGGCGAGGGACGCCCTGCCTTCGATTCCGAATGCACAAAGTGTGTGGTCTTGTTTCTCAGTCTATATTTGGTCGGTCTCGTAAGAGGTTGAATGTAACGAATGGGTGGGAAAGAGCAAGGGGCAGCGGCTTTGTAAAACGAAAACACAAATCCTCAGGGGTGTGAGCGTTTCGAGATGAGTCGTATACATGATATAGTTGGTCGTCAGTGACCATGTGGCCTAATGGATAAGGCGTCGGACTACGGATCTGATGATTACAGGTTCGAATGTTGTCAAGCTCGTTTTTTTCCAGTTCTGAAAAAGAAACATACCGTTTTAATGTAGCAATTGAGCAGTACGAAACCGTCTGAATGTTGCTGTTGACCATTTTTTGCTTGGAAATGCTCTTGAGCTAGAAACACACACAACAAGACCGGTGTTAACTAGCGAAGTGGTCGGCAGAGTGCCGACACCGCGAGTTTTGACAGGCACTTGCACATCTAAAACAACGTCGGAAAGTAACTCGTTCGGCTTTTGAGTCACATAAAGTATGTGTGTTAAATTTGACGCCACTATCTCTGCATGCTGTCATGCAATTTCTTTACCTCTCAGAAATGATTATGACATAAAAGTGAAGTACGTGACGAGTGTGACGTTAGGAAAACATTAGGCAGCATGGAGAGATTCTGTATGGGACCATCCAACCCAAACGAGTACTGTGTGACGTGCTATCCGGCTGATATTCACCGAGGTAGGCGGCTAGCTCAGTCGGTAGAGCGTCAGACTCTTAATCCTAGGGTCGTGGGTTCGAGCCACACGCTGGGCGGAACGGAATTTTGTTCCGCTGCAGATGTAAATTACCGTTTTTCTGATTAAGGAGATGTAATGGAAATAGCAACTTTAAACTTTGCCTACGTCTCTGTCAGTCACAAGGAAACTGTATTTGAATGTGAAGGTGATTTTGTAGACATGTGTGGAAGACATGTTCTGAAATGCAAGTGTTGTTGTTTGGAGAGCACATCGGTTACGTGTCAGATGTGTAGCCAAGCAGTAATGGGTCGCCATAGCTGCAAATATTAGCCGGTAATATGAAGTGTTGTCAGCTGAAGTCTGATGATGCAGACGACCGTAAGGACGAAGTACCCAAGAGTACCGCTAGGCTGCGCCTCTTTAGCTCAGTGGTAGAGCACTGCTCTAATAAACCAGGCATCGGACGTTCCAGCCACACAGGAGAAAGATGAATTTTGGAAATCAGTTGCGCATCGTAGCCGTATAGCAAACAGTATCTGTGATGACGAACAATTCGCGACAGGCTTTTTTTTTTTTTTTTTTTTTTTTAAGAATTACTCTCAGATGTGATTAAGGCGAATGGCGCAGATAAAGCATTTGCCAAAGCGGTACAGTCGGATACGGATCCTCTACACCTCCCGCAAGCTTGATCCTCCCCACCCGCTTGTCTCTTCCATCCTCTCCCACCCCAACCCACTGCCGCGCCTGTACTCCTGTATCCCACCTGCTCTCCATCTTCACACTCTCCACACCCTCTCCCAAGGTGGCTTCCGCCGACTCCCCCTCCCGGATGATGCCCTCCTCCCCTCCATCTACCCCTCCTACCAACTTTGAGCCTTGCCTTCCCCTCTCCTCTCATTTTCCTGTGGGCACCCTCTCTCCCTTCTCTCCCTCCCTCTCTCCCTCCTTTCATCCTTACCTCCCCTCCCCCTCTCCCTGGGCTTCCACCCCCCTTTTTTCGTTTTCTCCCCTCCTCCTCCCTGGCATCCTATCTCCCCCTCCCTCCTTCCCTCCCCCTGTTTTTTTCCCTTGGCAGGCCCCAAGCTTTTCGGTGTGGACAGTGCCCCTGCAAGCGCCGAAGCCCATCTCCGCAGTGTCCGTGTCTTTCGTCCCGTCTGTGCCTCGAGTGTTTCTTCGTTTTCTGCTCCACCGTTCACCTGTGCTAGTGTTCTCTGTTCCGTGCTGTGCTGCCCGTCTTTTTAAAACTGAAACAGTGCTGCGTCGGTGAACGACTTCAATTCTTTTTATTCTCTGTTGTCTTCTGATTTTTGTCCTCCATGTCTGTATTTTGAGATTATGTCTTCCTGTTTTTATCTCTTGTATGTTTCTTGTGGCCGAAGAGCGGCATATTAGGCTGCTGCCGGCCTACATTTGTAGGTATAAAATGACAATAAAGGAAAAAAAAAAAAAAGCGGTACAGCATAAAGTGGGACGAGGCAGTCTGAATTACATTTTATAGATGTATTTCTCACATATCTCAGAGCCTCTCGCGGTAGTCGTCGTCGTCGTCGTCGTCGTCGACGTCGACGACGCCGCCGCTTCTGCAGAACTAGCAAATGGCCATCGTAGCAAATGCGGCGAGGGACGCCTTGCCTTCGATTCCGAATGCACAAAGTGTGTGGTCTTGTTTCTCAGTCTATATTTGGTCGGTCTCGTAAGAGGTTGAATGTAACGAATGGGTGGGAAAGAGCAAGGGGCAGCGGCTTTGTAAAACGAAAACACAAATCCTCAGGGGTGTGAGCGTTTCGAGATGAGTCGTATACATGATATAGTTGGTCGTCAGTGACCATGTGGCCTAATGGATAAGGCGTCGGACTTCGGATCTGATGATTACAGGTTCGAATGTTGTCAAGCTCGTTTTTTTCCAGTTCTGAAAAAGAAACATACCGTTTTAATGTAGCAATTGAGCAGTACGAAACCGTCTGAATGTTGCTGTTGACCATTTTTTGCTTGGAAATGCTCTTGAGCTTGAAACACACACAACAAGACCGGTGTTAACTAGCGAAGTGGTCGGCAGAGTGCCGACACCGCGAGTTTTGACTGGCACTTGCACATCTAAAACAACGTCGGAAAGTAACTCGTTCGGCTTTTGAGTCACATAAAGTATGTGTGTTAATTTTGACGCCACTATCTCTGCATGCTGTCATGCAATTTCTTTACCTCTCAGAAATGATTATGACATAAAAGTGAAGTACGTGACGAGTGTGACGTTAGGAAAACATTAGGCAGCATGGAGAGATTCTGTATGGGACCACCCAACCCAAACGAGAACGGTGTGACGTGCTATCCGGCAGGTCTTCGCCGAGGTAGCCGGCTAGCTCAGTCGGTAGAGCGTCAGACTCTTAATCCTAGGGTCGTGGGTTCGAGCCACACGCTGGGCGGAACGGAATTTTGTTCCGCTGCAGATGTAAATTACCGTTTTTCTGATTAAGGAGATGTAATGGAAATAGCAACTTTAAACTTTGCCTACGTCTCTGTCAGTCACAAGGAAACTGTATTTGAATGTGAAGGTGATTTTGTAGACATGTGTGGAAGACATGTTCTGAAATGCAAGTGTTGTTGTTTGGAGAGCACATCGGTTACGTGTCAGATGTGTAGGCAAGCAGTAATGGGTCGCGATAGCTGCAAATATTAGCCGGTAATATGAAGTGTTGTCAGCTGAAGTCTGATGATGCAGACGACCGTAAGGACGAAGTACCCAAGAGTATCGCTAGGCCGCGCCTTTGCTCAGTGGTAGAGCACTGCTCTAATAAACCAGACATCGGACGTTCCATCCACACAGGAGAAAGATGAATTTTGGAAATCAGTTGCTCGTCGTGGCCGTATAGCAAACAGTATCTGTGATGACGAACAATTAGCGACATGCGTTTTTTTTAAGAATTACTCTCAGATGTGATTAAGGCGAATGGCGCAGATAAAGCATTTGCCAAAGCGGTACAGCATAAAGTGGGACGAGGCAGTCTGAATTACATTTTATAGATGTATTTCTCACATATCTCAGAGCCTCTCGCGGTCGTCGTCGTCGTCGTCGTCGTCGTCGTCGTCGTCGTCGTCGTCGTCGTCGTCGTCGTCGCCGCCGCCGCCGCTTCTGCAGAACTAGCAAATGGCCATCGTAGCAAATGCGGCGAGGGACACCCTGCCTTCGATTCCGAATGCACAAAGTGTGTGGTCTTGTTTCTCAGTCTATATTTGGTCGGTCTCGTAAGAGGTTGAATGTAACGAATGGGTGGGAAAGAGCAAGGGGCAGCGGCTTTGTAAAACGAAAACACAAATCCTCAGGGGTGTGAGCGTTTCGAGATGAGTCGTATACATGATATAGTTGGTCGTCAGTGACCATGTGGCCTAATGTATAAGGCGTGGGACTTCGGATCTGATGATTACAGGTTCGAATGTTGTCACGCTCTTTTTTTTCCAGTTCTGAAAAAGAAACATACCGTTTTAATGTAGCAATTGAGCAGTACGAAACCGTCTGAATGTTGCTGTTGACCATTTTTTGCTTCGAAATGCTCTTGAGCTTGAAACACACACAACAAGACCGGTGTTAACTAGCGAAATGGTCGGCAGAGTGCCGACACCGCGAGTTTTGACTGGCACTTGCACATCTAAAACAACGTCGGAAAGTAACTCGTTCGGCTTTTGAGTCACATAAAGTATGTGTGTTAATTTTGACGCCACTAGCTCTGCATGCTGTCATGCAATTTCTTTACCTCTCAGAAATGATTATGACATAAAAGTGAAGTACGTGATGAGTGTGACGTTAGGAAAACATTAGGCAGCATGGAGAGATTCTGTATGGGACCACCCAACCCAAACGAGTACTGTGTGACGTGCTATCCGGCAGGTCTTCGCCGAGGTAGCCGGCTAGCTCAGTCGGTAGAGTGTGAGACTCTTCATCCTAGGGTCGTGGGTTCGAGCCACACGCTGGACGGAACGGAATTTTGTTCCGCTGCAGATGTAAATTACCGTTTTTCTGATTAAGGAGATGTAATGGAAATAGCAACTTTAAACTTTGCCTACGTCTCTGTCAGTCACAAGGAAACTGTATTTGAATGTGAAGGTGATTTTCTAGACATGTGTGGAAGACATGTTCTGAAATGCAAGTGTTGTTGTTTGGAGAGCACATCGGTTACGTGTCAGATGTGTAGCCAAGCAGTAATGGGTCGCCATAGCTGCAAATATTAGCCGCTAATATGAAGTGTTGTCAGCTGAAGTCTGATGATGCAGACGACCGTAAGGACGAAGTACCCAAGAGTATCGCTAGGCCGCGCCTTTGCTCAGTGGTAGAGCACTGCTCTAATAAACCAGGCATCGGACGTTCCATCCACACAGGAGAAAGATGAATTTTGGAAATCAGTTGCTCGTCGTGGCCGTATAGCAAACAGTATCTGTGATGACGAACAATTAGCGACAGGCGTTTTTTTTAAGAATTACTCCCAGATGTGATTAAGGCGAATGGCGCAGATAAAGCATTTGCCAAAGCGGTACAGCATAAAGTGGGACGAGGCAGTCTGAATTACATTTTATAGATGTATTTCTCACATATCTCAGAGCCTCTCGCGGTCGTCGTCGTCGTCGTCGTCGTCGTCGTCGTCGTCGTCGTCGTCGTCGTCGTCGCCGCCGCCGCCGCTTCTGCAGAACTAGCAAATGGCCATCGTAGCAAATGCGGCGAGGGACACCCTGCCTTCGATTCCGAATGCACAAAGTGTGTGGTCTTGTTTCTCAGTCTTTATTTGGTCGGTCTCGTAAGAGGTTGAATGTAACGAATGGGTGGGAAAGAGCAAGGGGCAGCGGCTTTGTAAAACGAAAACACAAATCCTCAGGGGTGTGAGCGTTTCGAGATGAGTCGTATACATGATATAGTTGGTCGTCAGTGACCATGTGGCCTAATGTATAAGGCGTGGGACTTCGGATCTGATGATTACAGGTTCGAATGTTGTCACGCTCTTTTTTTTCCAGTTCTGAAAAAGAAACATACCGTTTTAATGTAGCAATTGAGCAGTACGAAACCGTCTGAATGTTGCTGTTGACCATTTTTTGCTTGGAAATGCTCTTGTGCTTGAAACACACACAACAAGACCGGTGTTAACTAGCGAAATGGTCGGCAGAGTGCCAACACCGCGAGTTTTGACTGGCACTTGCACATCTAAAACAACGTCGGAAAGTAACTCGTTCGGCTTTTGAGTCACATAAAGTAAGTGTGTTAATTTTGACGCCACTAGCTCTGCATGCTGTCATGCAATTTCTTTACCTCTCAGAAATGATTATGACATAAAAGTGAAGTACGTGACGAGTGTGACGTTAGGAAAACATTAGGCAGCATGGAGAGATTCTGTATGGGACCACCCAACCCAAACGAGTACTGTGTGACGTGCTATCCGGCAGGTCTTCGCCGAGGTAGCCGGCTAGCTCAGTCGGTGGAGTGTGAGACTCTTAATCCTAGGGTCGTGGGTTCGAGCCACACGCTGGACGGAACGGAATTTTGTTCCGCTGCAGATGTAAATTACCGTTTTTCTGATTAAGGAGATGTAATGGAAATAGCAACTTTAAACTTTGCCTACGTCTCTGTCAGTCACAAGGAAACTGTATTTGAATGTGAAGGTGATTTTCTAGACATGTGTGGAAGACATGTTCTGAAATGCAAGTGTTGTTGTTTGGAGAGCACATCGGTTACGTGTCAGATGTGTAGCCAAGCAGTAATGGGTCGCCATAGCTGCAAATATTAGCCGCTAATATGAAGTGTTGTCAGCTGAAGTCTGATGATGCAGACGACCGTAAGGACGAAGTACCCAAGAGTATCGCTAGGCCGCGCCTTTGCTCAGTGGTAGAGCACTGCTCTAATAAACCAGGCATCGGACGTTCCATCCACACAGGAGAAAGATGAATTTTGGAAATCAGTTGCTCGTCGTGGCCGTATAGCAAACAGTATCTGTGATGACGAACAATTAGCGACAGGCGTTTTTTTTAAGAATTACTCCCAGATGTGATTAAGGCGAATGGCGCAGATAAAGCATTTGCCAAAGCGGTACAGCATAAAGTGGGACGAGGCAGTCTGAATTACATTTTATAGATGTATTTCTCACATATCTCAGAGCCTCTCGCGGTCGTCGTCGTCGTCGTCGTCGTCGTCGTCGCCGCCGCCGCCGCTTCTGCAGAACTAGCAAATGGCCATCGTAGCAAATGCGGCGAGGGACACCCTGCCTTCGATTCCGAATGCACAAAGTGTGTGGTCTTGTTTCTCAGTCTTTATTTGGTCGGTCTCGTAAGAGGTTGAATGTAACGAATGGGTGGGAAAGAGCAAGGGGCAGCGGCTTTGTAAAACGAAAACACAAATCCTCAGGGGTGTGAGCGTTTCGAGATGAGTCGTATACATGATATAGTTGGTCGTCAGTGACCATGTGGCCTAATGTATAAGTCAGCCAGCGGCTGCGCTGGAGGTCGGACGTGCCGTGCTGTGTGCTGTGCTGCGTTAGCTCCGCGTGGTAAGTCTCTGCTCTTGCTGCAACTTGTCGCTGTCTATAGTATTTGTGTAGACATGAAAAAGAATTAAGAGATGTCGCAACCGCAACGAAAAGATACTTTGAAATTCACGTTTGATCGCAACTTTGTCCGACCGAGGTCATTTGATGTTGAACAGTGGTTAGAGGATGATGTTAAAATAGGACTTGATGATATTATCGGCATACATTTCTCGATTATGAACAGTGTGGTTTTCGTGAAACTTGCCAGTCCAGAATTGTGTGAAAGGATAGTTCGATCTTGTGGTGGCATTCTGAAATTTAAACATGCTGACGGAAATGTTGGGGAGGTTACCGTTGCCCATGCTGGTCTAGGTATTCGGACCGTGCGAGTCTTTGAACTTCCCTTTGAAATTACAAGTGACCAGATAAATGCTGTTATTGCTCCATACGGGAAAGTTTTGAGTAATATTGCCGAACGGTGGTCTGCTGCACACAAATTCCCTGTTTTGAATGGTGTGCGCCAATTAAAAGTCGAATTGCAGAAGCACATTCCGTCGTTTATAAACGTCTGCGGATATAGAGCTGTTGTGATGTATGATGACCAACCGAAAACGTGTGCTGTCTGCAATTTACCAGGCCACGTTCGTGCAGACTGTGTTCAAAGGCGAGTGGCGCAACTGCCTGCCGGCGATGCCGTCAGGCCCCCTGCTATGTCAACTCTGCCCGTGACATATGTCGCCGTAGCGCGCGGTTTTGCAAGTGCCACTGCGCCCTCCGAAGTTACTACGAATACCGACCCACAAGCGACCGACCAACCGACCGACTCAGGTGTAGCATCTGTAGACACTCAACCCTCCTGCGAAGACATATCTGCTCCTGCCCTTGTCGCCGTGGAATCGCCCAATGAGGCAATGGATACGGACGCGACCTCAGTCGCTTCGGGTAGTGCTCCTCTGCATCCTGGAGCTTCTTTAGGAGGTATCAAAAGCGTATCAGGTGCACAGAACCCGGACTCGCAACCAGCCGTTTCTAGTTGTGCTCTTCCGAATCCTGCAGCTGCCTTAGGCACTGACCACAGCCCGTCAAGTGCAATGAAATCAGACCTGGCGTCAGTCACTTCGAGTAGTGCTACTTTGCAACCTGAGGCTTCTTCAGGTACCGTCCAAAGTCCACCACGAGACGCATCTCCCAAGAAATCTAAAAAACGGAGGATCGCGCGTCAAGGTGCAGAGCAGACTGCACCACAACTGCGTGAACAGGCGAAGCAAATAGGGGGCAAAATACGTCAATCTGCATCTGAGAACTTGCAGTGCAATCAGCAGTCATCTAACGAAGACCCTGTGTCCTTGGATAGTACCTCCGGTTCTGCCAGTTTGCCCTCCGATGACGTAGCAATTACCCGAACCGAAGATAAAAATCACCAGCAAACACCTGAATATAGTGCACCACTTAATGACGAACCGATGACAGGGCTGTCGAATCCGTGGGCAGACGATGTCGACGACACTACAAAGGAGGACGAAATTATGGACACCACAGGAACCGTTACAGTCACCACGATGGCCACACCACGCGATGATGTCGTCTTGAATGTCATCGCCGCGACGGATACTGTCCCAGACACGGAGAAGCCGACTGATCCCTTCCCAAGTCATGAATATTTCTAGTCTGAACGGTTTTACTGACTTGTGTCCACATGTCTCTCGGGTCAGATTTCTTAATGTTTTTTCGAAATGATATGTTGCCAGAGTTTTTCCTAATTACACTCCCGTCTTGGCTAACGTAGTTCCGTTGCAGGCCTATAAGATCGCTACGCTGAACATCAATAAAATTTGTAGCCCATTTAATTTACAAAATTTAAAAGATTTCCTGTATGCAGCTGATGTGGACATTTTGTTTTTACAAGAAGTAACAAACATCGAACTTGACTTCATACAGGGGTATAATGCTATAGTCAATCCTGGAATTGGATGTGATTTGGGTACCGCATTTCTTTTCAAAGAGGGCGTCGTCATTACAGACGTAACAAAACTGCCTAACGGCAGAGGCATTGCCGGCACGCTTTATAACACCAGGATTATTAATGTCTATGCCCCATCTGGTTCTACCAATCGGTGCCAACGAGCACAGTTTTTTAAGGAGGGAATTGTTCCTTTGTTTGGTGTACACTGCACCCATACCATCCTTGGAGGCGACTTTAACAGTGTCATACATGCCAAAGACCAAACTCCGAACTACAACAAATCGCCGGACCTGGAACGTATCGTCACCGACCTCCGTTTAACTGATTCGTGGGAGCAAAAGCACGGCGCGGCACCCGGCTTTACCCACCTCACTAATCATTCAGCGAGCCGGTTGGATCGAATATATGTCTCGCCCAATCTGAAACACCGCATCCTGCAGTCGGAAGTTTGGCCAACCGTTTTTTCGGACCACGCTGCATATATATGCACATTAAATTTGGAACGACAAGGAACCTGTCGATATAAAGGGCCATGGAAACTTAATGTTTCACACTTAAAAGATCCTGCCTGTCGAGAAGCCTTTCTCACCACTTGGAGAGCCTGCGAGACCAAACTCAGCTCTTACCACTCGACCTTGGATTGGTGGCTCAAATGCGCCAAACCTCAGATCCGGAGATGTTTCATCAACTACTCCCGGGAGAAGAGCTTTTGGCGGAAAAGAACGATAGAATTTTACTTTCATTGTCTCCGAGAACTCTACCTGCAAGGTGCTACAGCTATTGGGAACCATGGGAGAATTAAAAAATTCCAGGCAAAAATACTGACATTAAGGCGACAACAGCTTGAAGGATACCAAATAAGGTCAAGAGCAGAGACTGTGGCGCAAAAAGAAGCCACTTCGATATATCATGTGATTCGTGAAACTAAACGAGGATTCCGCAAAATACTGACGGAGCTTAAAACTGATAATGGAACCACCTTGACAATGCACAACGACATAAAAGCAGAAATACTAACCCATTTCGACAACTTGTTTTCACATAAAGAGGTAGACGAAAAAGCACAGGACGATTTACTGACCCACCTGCAAGGACGCGTTGGTAACGCGTACGCGGAAGCTCTAATAGCGGAGGCGACCGAAGACGATGTACACCATGCTGTCTATCAAAGTGCAAAAAATAAATCCCCTGGAGCTGACGGCATTCCAGCAGAATTTTATCAAGTCTTCTGGGAACATATAAAACATAGAATTACATGCATCTGTAATGAACTTCTGAACCTCAATAAGGAGATACCGAAAGATTTTCGTGAAGGTATGATAGTGTTAATCGCAAAAAAATCGGCTGGCAAGAAAATTGGAAATTTGAGACCAATCACTCTGCTGAACAGTGACTATAAAATTTTTTCGCGGCTCTTAGCCCACAGACTTAAAAATGTAACGGCCAGCGTCACCGGCCCATATCAGTCTAGCGTGGGCAAAGATAGGAAAATTCAGCAGACGCTGTCCGACTACCGCGAAATAATTTCAATAGCAGAAGTATGTCGACTAAAATGTGCCATCGTGTCGTTAGATTTCGATAAAGCCTTCGACAGGATCAGCCACTCCTACCTCCTGAAAACGATGGGCGCAATGGGTTTTCCGCCGAGATTCGTCGACCTCATACGACGTTTGGTAACGAATAACTCCTCCAGAATCATCATAAATGGACAGCCTAGCCGGCCAGTCGAGATCGCATGTTCCGTCAGGCAAGGTTGTCCGTTGTCCATGGCACTTTTTGCCATGGCCATCGAACCTTTGCTCGCTACCTTGACTCAGCGGTTACAAGGATTGCAAATACGAGGAAACAAAATAATATGTAAAGCTTATGCGGACGATGTTGGGTTTCTCGTTATGAATGTAGCGGAAGTCGAGACGGCAATGCACATAATAGAAAAATACGAACGAGCGTCAGCCGCGAGGTTAAACAAAACCAAGTCCGGCATATTCAATATCGGATGTGGCATTGGCATGCGCACACACGGTCAGTTACGTGAGCTAACAGCCTTGAAGTGTCTCGGCATTGATTTCCGAAAAAATATACGTCAAACTATTGCGGCCAACTATAGACAAGTACTAACTACCATACGAGCTAGTGTACGGACACATAGTATTCGACAATTAAATGAAATTCAGAGAGTGTCTTTAGCGAACGTCTCTATTACTTCCAAAGTCAATTATGTCGCCCAGATCCTGCCAATACCCGCCGGCATCGCCAAACAAATTATGTCAGCAATAGGCTATTTTGTGAGCCGTGGCCACATATTTAAAATCCAGTATGACACTCTGACGCTCGCCACTAATAATGGCGGCTTAAACTTAACGAATGTTACTAAAAAGTCGCAGGCTCTGTACATCTCCAATACATTTCAACAATGGAGACAATCCGGCAACTGTATCGCCGCGCACTTGCTATCTGAAATAGCTCCAGATGACCTCTCTCCACCCATTAATGTGCAGCACATACCGAGCGGACTTTACCATTTACGATGGTTTTTAATAGAATATAGCTACCTACATTCAAGAATTCCGGAAAAAGACATGACAAACGTAAAAGAAATATATGGCAAATTGATGGGAGAAAAGAAGAACAACAAAATAGAACAAAACTATCCATGTTCTAACTGGAAAGTGATATGGGGAAATATTCATAACCGTAACTTAGCTACTCATCTAAAAGCAACATGGTACTTTGTTGTAAACAGGAAAGTTGCAACAAACTCGAAACTTCATTCGATCCACTTAGCGGATTCGCCTTTGTGTGCAACGTGTAGTTTAATTGATAACGAAGAACATCGTTTCGTGTGCGACAAGGTTAAAGATATCTGGCTGAATGTCCGACGAAAGCTGGCACTCATCCTTCGAACGTCACCTAACGCTATAACGCCTGCGGACTTTTTGACACCGGATGATGTACCCTTTCCTAACACGAAACGCAACGCAGTCAATTGGCTGAAAGCGGCAACGGTCCATTACCTCTTCACGAAGGAAGAGAAAAGCCAAGAGGATTTTTGGATCTCTCTGCTAACTGAGCATCACATGTTACTGAAGACTAGTAAATATAAAGAAACATACGCAAATTTTTTAATCAAGACCTTGATGTAAAAGAATTAACAAGAAATATCTGCGGACACAGAAGACAAACGTAAGAGAGTGTTCACCACTACTAACTTACTTAACAATCGTGAAAAAAAAAAAAATATTTTAGTTTTTACCGGAATTGCCGTTCTTTGAGTTCAACGTTTACTAATTTATTTTTCAAGAAGCCATTATAAATAGTTGCTTCTCACCGAATATGGTTTGTTTTTTAAGCATTTTCAGAGAGAAGAGGCAGTTTCGAAATGCCCTCTGACGTTTCTTTGTCAAGGAAGACTATTTGCTTTAAGTGTGACAACAAAAAACAGCGATGAAGAAGGAAACAAACTGAACATAACTTCTGTTTCTACCTACTGAAGACTTCATTCTTTTTTCACATTATCAATAAGCCCAAAGAAGGGGTACATTAGTTTCTCCACGATAAAGGGATTAACTTCGTCTCATCAGTTTATGGTAATGTACATGGCGTGAGAAGCCGACGCCGATGAAGGCGAATTATGGAGAGCGCAAGGATGGGCTAAAAGGGGTGATGGGAGGCCCAAAAAAAAAAAAAAAAAAATGTATAAGGCGTCGGACTTCGGATCTGATGATTACAGGTTCGAATGTTGTCACGCTCTTTTTTTTCCAGTTCTGAAAAAGAAACATACCGTTTTAATGTAGCAATTGAGCAGTACGAAACCGTCTGAATGTTGCTGTTGACCATTTTTTGCTTGGAAATGCTCTTGAGCTTGAAACACACACAACAAGACCGGTGTTAACTAGCGAAATGGTCGGCAGAGTGCCGACACCGCGAGTTTTGACTGGCACTTGCACATCTAAAACAACGTCGGAAAGTAACTCGTTCGGCTTTTGAGTCACATAAAGTATGTGTGTTAATTTTGACGCCACTAGCTCTGCATGCTGTCATGCAATTTCTTTACCTCTCAGAAATGATTATGACATAAAAGTGAAGTACGTGACGAGTGTGACGTTAGGAAAACATTAGGCAGCATGGAGAGATTCTGTATGGGACCACCCAACCCAAACGAGTACTGTGTGACGTGCTATCCGGCAGGTCTTCGCCGAGGTAGCCGGCTAGCTCAGTCGGTAGAGCGTCAGACTCTTAATCCTAGGGTCGTGGGTTCGAGCCACACGCTGGGCGGAACGGAATTTTGTTCCGCTGCAGATGTAAATTACCGTTTTTCTGATTAAGGAGATGTAATGGAAATAGCAACTTTAAACTTTGCCTACGTCTCTGTCAGTCACAAGGAATGTGAAGGTGATTTTGTAGACATGTGTGGAAGACATGTTCTGAAATGCAAGTGTTGTTGTTTGGAGAGCACATCGGTTACGTGTCAGATGTGTAGCCAAGCAGTAATGGGTCGCCATAGCTGCAAATATTAGCCGGTAATATGAAGTGTTGTCAGCTGAAGTCTGATGATGCAGACGACCGTAAGGACGAAGTACCCAAGAGTACCGCCAGGCCGCGCCTCTTTAGCTCAGTGGTAGAGCACTGCTCTAATAAACCAGGCATCGGACGTTCCATCCACACAGGAGAAAGATGAATTTTGGAAATCAGTTGCGCGTCGTGGCCGTATAGCAAACAGTATCTGTGATGACGAACAATTAGCGACAGGCGTTTTTTTTAAGAATTACTCTCAGATGTGATTAAGGCGAATGGCGCAGATAAAGCATTTGCCAAAGCGGTACAGCATAAAGTGGGACGAGGCAGTCTGAATTACATTTTATAGATGTATTTCTCACATATCTCAGAGCCTCTCGCGGTCGTCGTCGTCGTTATCGTCGTCGTCGTCGTCGCCGCCGCCGCTTCTGCAGAACTAGCAAATGGCCATCGTAGCAAATGCGGCGAGGGACGCCCTGCCTTCGATTCCGAATGCACAAAGTGTGTGGTCTTGTTTCTCAGTCTATATTTGGTCGGTCTCGTAAGAGGTTGAATGTAACGAATGGGTGGGAAAGAGCAAGGGGCAGCGGCTTTGTAAAACGAAAACACAAATCCTCAGGGGTGTGAGCGTTTCGAGATGAGTCGGATACATGATATAGTTAGTCGTCAGTGACCATGTGGCCTAGTGGATAAGGCGTCGGACTTCGGATCTGATGATTACAGGTTCGAATGTTGTCACGCTCGTTTTTTTCCAGTTCTGAAAAAGAAACATACCGTTTTAATGTAGCAATTGAGCAGTACGAAACCGTCTGAATGTTGCTGTTGACCATTTTTTGCTTCGAAATGCTCTTGAGCTTGAAACACACACAACAAGACCGGTGTTAACTTGCGAAATGGTCGGCAGAGTGCCGACACCGCGAGTTTTGACTGGCACTTGCACATCTAAAGCAACGTCGGAAAGTAACTCGTTCGGCTTTTGAGTCACATAAAGTATGTGTGTTAATTTTGACGCCACTAGCTCTGCATGCTGTCATGCAATTTCTTTACCTCTCAGAAATGATTATGACATAAAAGTGAAGTACGTGACGAGTGTGACGTTAGGAAAACATTAGGCAGCATGGAGAGATTCTGTATGGGACCACCCAACCCAAACGAGTACTGTGTGACGTGCTATCCGGCAGGTATTCACTGAGGTAGCCGGCTAGCTCAGTTGGTAGAGTGTCAGACTCTTAATCCTAGGGTCGTGGGATCGAGCCACACGCTGGGCGGAACGGAATTTTGTTCCGCTGCAGATGTAAATTACCGTTTTTCTGATTAAGGAGATGTAATGGAAATAGCAACTTTAAACTTTGCCTACGTCTCTGTCAGTCACAAGGAAACTGTATTTGAATGTGAAGGTGATTTTGTAGACATGTGTGGAAGACATGTTCTGAAATGCAAGTGTTGTTGTTTGGAGAGCACATCGGTTACGTGTCAGATGTGTAGCCAAGCAGTAATGGGTCGCCATAGCTGCAAATATTAGCCGGTAATATGAAGTGTTGTCAGCTGAAGTCTGATGATGCAGACGACCGTAAGGACGAAGTACCCAAGAGTATCGCTAGGCCGCGCCTTTGCTCAGTGGTAGAGCACTGCTCTAATAAACCATGCATCGGACGTTCCATCCACACAGGAGAAAGATGAATTTTGGAAATCAGTCGCGCGTCGTGGCCGTATAGCAAACAGTATCTGTGATGACGAACAATTAGCGACAGGCGTTTTTTTTAAGAATTACTCTCAGATGTGATTAAGGCGAATGGCGCACATAAAGCATTTGCCAAAGCGGTACAGCATAAAGTGGGACGAGGCAGTCTGAATTACATTTTATAGATGTATTTCTCACATATCTCAGAGCCTCTCGCGGTCGTCGTCGTCGTCGTCGTCGTCGTCGTCGTCGTCGCCGCCGCCGCCGCTTCTGCAGAACTAGCAAATGGCCATCGTAGCAAATGCGGCGAGGGACACCCTGCCTTCGATTCCGAATGCACAAAGTGTGTGGTCTTGTTTCTCAGTCTATATTTGGTCGGTCTCGTAAGAGGTTGAATGTAACGAATGGGTGGGAAAGAGCAAGGGGCAGCGGCTTTGTAAAACGAAAACACAAATCCTCAGGGGTGTGAGCGTTTCGAGATGAGTCGTATACATGATATAGTTGGTCGTAAGTGACCATGTGGCCTAATGTATAAGGCGTCGGACTTCGGATCTGATGATTACAGGTTCGAATGATGTCACGCTCTTTTTTTTCCAGTTCTGAAAAAGAAACATACCGTTTTAATGTAGCAATTGAGCAGTACGAAACCGTCTGAATGTTGCTGTTGACCATTTTTTGCTTGGAAATGCTCTTGAGCTTGAAACACACACAACAAGACCGGTGTTAACTAGCGAAATGGTCGGCAGAGTGCCGACACCGCGAGTTTTGACTGGCACTTGCACATCTAAAACAACGTCGGAAAGTAACTCGTTCGGCTTTTGAGTCACATAAAGTATGTGTGTTAATTTTGACGCCACTAGCTCTGCATGCTGTCATGCAATTTCTTTACCTCTCAGAAATGATTATGACATAAAAGTGAAGTACGTGACGAGTGTGACGTTAGGAAAACATTAGGCAGCATGGAGAGATCCTGTATGGGACCACCCAACCCAACGAGTACTGTGTGACGTGCTATCCGGCAGGTCTTCGCCGAGGTAGCCGGCTAGCTCAGTCGGTGGAGCGTCAGACTCTTAATCCTAGGGTCGTGGGTTCGAGCCACACGCTGGGCGGAACGGAATGTTGTTCCGCTGCAGATGTAAATTACCGTTTTTCTGATTAAGGAGATGTAATGGAAATAGCAACGTTAAACTTTGCCTTCGTCTCTGTCAGTCACAAGGAAACTGTATTTGAATGTGAAGGTGATTTTGTAGACATGTGTGGAAGACATGTTCTGAAATGCAAGTGTTGTTGTTTGGAGAGCACATCGGTTACGTGTCAGATGTGTAGCCAAGTAGTAATGGGTCGCCATAGCTGCAAATATTAGCCGGTAATGTGAAGTGTTGTCAGCTGAAGTCTGATGATGCAGACGACCGTAAGGACGAAGTACCCAAGAGTACCGCTAGGCCGCGCCTTTGCTCAGTGGTAGAGCACTGCTCTAATAAACCAGGCATCGGACGTTCCATCCACACAGGAGAAAGATGAATTTTGGAAATCAGTTGCGCGTCGTGGCCGTATAGCAAACAGTATCTGTGATGACGAACAATTAGCGACAGGCGTTTTTTTTAAGAATTACTCTCAGATGTGATTAAGGCGAATGGCGCACATAAAGCATTTGCCAAAGCGGTACAGCATAAAGTGGGACGAGGCAGTCTGAATTACATTTTATAGATGTATTTCTCACATATCTCAGAGCCTCTCGCGGTCGTCGTCGTCGTCGTCGTCGTCGTCGTCGTCGTCGCCGCTTCTGCAGAACTAGCAAATGGCCATCGTAGCAAATGCGGCGAGGGACGCCCTGCCTTCGATTCCGAATGCACAAAGTGTGTGGTCCTGTTTCTCAGTCTATATTTGGTCGGTCTCGTAAGATGTTGAATGTAACGAATGGGTGGGAAAGAGCAAGGGGAGCGGCTGTGTAAAACAAAACACAAATCCTCAGGGATGTGAGCGTTTCGTGATGAGTCGTATACATGATATGGTTGGTCGTCAGTGACCATGTGGCCTAATGGATAAGGCGTCGGACTTCGGATCTGATGATTACAGGTTCGAATGTTGTCACGCTCGTTTTTTTCCAGTTCTGAAAAAGAAACATACCGTTTTAATGTAGCAATTGAGCAGTACGAAACCGTCTGAATGTTGCTGTTGACCATTTTTTGCTTCGAAATGCTCTTGAGCTTGAAACACACACAACAAGACCGGTGTTAACTAGCGAAATGGTCGGCAGAGTGCCGACACCGCGAGTTTGACTGGCACTTGCACATCTAAAACAACGTCGGAAAGTAACTCGTTCGGCTTTTGAGTCACATAAAGTATGTGTGTTAATTTTGACGCCACTAGCTCTGCATGCTGTCATGCAATTTCTTTACCTCTCAGAAATGATTATGACATAAAAGTGAAGTACGTGACAAGTGTGACGTTAGGAAAACATTAGGCAGCATAGAGAGATTCTGTATGGGACCACCCAAACCAAACGAGTACTGTGTGACGTGCTATCCGGCAGGTATTCACCGAGGTAGCCGGCTAGCTCAGTCGGTAGAGCGTCAGACTCTTAATCCTAGGGTCGTGGGTTCGAGCCACACGCTGGGCGGAACGGAATTTTGTTCCGCTGCAGATGTAAATTACCGTTTTTCTGATTAAGGAGATGTAATGGAAATAGCAACTTTAAACTTTGCCTACGTCTCCGTCAGTCACAAGGAAACTGTATTTGAATGTGAAGGTGATTTTGTAGACATGTGTGGAAGACATGTTCTGAAATGCAAGTGTTGTTGTTTGGAGAGCACATCGGTTACGTGTCAGATGTGTAGCCAAGCAGTAATGGGTCGCCATAGCTGCAAATATTAGCCGGTAATATGAAGTGTTGTCAGCTGAAGTCTGATGATGCAGACAACCGTAAGGACGAAGTACCCAAGAGTACCACTAGGCCGCGCCTCTTTAGCTCAGTGGTAGAGCACTGCTCTAATAAACCAGGCATCGGACGTTCCATCTACACAGGAGAAAGATGAATTTTGGAAATCAGTTGCGCGTCGTGGCCGTATAGCAAACAGTATCTGTGATGACGAACAATTAGCGACAGGCGTTTTTTTTAAGAATTACTCTCAGATGTGATTAAGGCGAATGGCGCAGATAAAGCATTTGCCAAAGCGGTACAGCATAAAGTGGGACGAGGCAGTCTGAATTACATTTTATAGATGTATTTCTCACATATCTCAGAGCCTCTCGCGGTCGTCGTCGTCGTCGTCGTCGTCGCCGCCGCCGCCGCTTCTGCAGAACTAGCAAATGGCCATCGTAGCAAATGCGGCGAGGGACGCCCTGCCTTCGATTCCGAATGCACAAAGTGTGTGGTCTTGTTTCTCAGTCTATATTTGGTCGGTCTCGTAAGAGGTTGAATGTAACGAATGGGTGGGAAAGAGCAAGGGGCAGCGGCTTTGTAAAACGAAAACACAAATCCTCAGGGGTGTGAGCGTTTCGAGATGAGTCGTATACATGATATAGTTGGTCGTCAGTGAGCATGTGGCCTAATGGATAAGGCGTCGGACTTCGGATCTGATGATTACAGGTTCCAATGTTGTCACGCTCGTTTTTTTTCCAGTTCTGAAAAAGAAACATACCGTTTTAATGTAGCAATTGAGCAGTACGAAACCGTCTGAATGCTGCTGTTGATCATTTTTTGCTTGGAAATGCTCTTGAGCTTGAAACACACACAACAAGACCGGTGTTAACTAGCGAAATGGTCGGCAGAGTGCCGACACCGCGAGTTTTGACTGGCACTTGCACATCTAAAACAACGTCGGAAAGTAACTCGTTCGGCTTTTGAGTAACATAAAGTATGTGTGTTAATTTTGACGCCACTAGCTCTGCATGCTGTCATGCAATTTCTTTACCTCTCAGAAATGATTATGACATAAAAGTGAAGTACGTGACGAGTGTGACGTTAGGAAAACATTAGGCAGCATGGAGAGATCCTGTATGGGACCACCCAACCCAACGAGTACTGTGTGACGTGCTATCCGGCAGGTCTTCGCCGAGGTAGCCGGCTAGCTCAGTCGGTGGAGCGTCAGACTCTTAATCCTAGGGTCGTGGGTTCGAGCCACACGCTGGGCGGAACGGAATGTTGTTCCGCTGCAGATGTAAATTACCGTTTTTCTGATTAAGGAGATGTAATGGAAATAGCAACGTTAAACTTTGCCTTCGTCTCTGTCAGTCACAAGGAAACTGTATTTGAATGTGAAGGTGATTTTGTAGACATGTGTGGAAGACATGTTCTGAAATGCAAGTGTTGTTGTTTGGAGAGCACATCGGTTACGTGTCAGATGTGTAGCCAAGTAGTAATGGGTCGCCATAGCTGCAAATATTAGCCGGTAATGTGAAGTGTTGTCAGCTGAAGTCTGATGATGCAGACGACCGTAAGGACGAAGTACCCAAGAGTACCGCTAGGCCGCGCCTTTGCTCAGTGGTAGAGCACTGCTCTAATAAACCAGGCATCGGACGTTCCATCCACACAGGAGAAAGATGAATTTTGGAAATCAGTTGCGCGTCGTGGCCGTATAGCAAACAGTATCTGTGATGACGAACAATTAGCGACAGGCGTTTTTTTTAAGAATTACTCTCAGATGTGATTAAGGCGAATGGCGCACATAAAGCATTTGCCAAAGCGGTACAGCATAAAGTGGGACGAGGCAGTCTGAATTACATTTTATAGATGTATTTCTCACATATCTCAGAGCCTCTCGCGGTCGTCGTCGTCGTCGTCGTCGTCGTCGTCGTCGTCGCCGCTTCTGCAGAACTAGCAAATGGCCATCGTAGCAAATGCGGCGAGGGACGCCCTGCCTTCGATTCCGAATGCACAAAGTGTGTGGTCTTGTTTCTCAGTCTATATTTGGTCGGTCTCGTAAGATGTTGAATGTAACGAATGGGTGGGAAAGAGCAAGGGGAGCGGCTGTGTAAAACAAAACACAAATCCTCAGGGTTGTGAGCGTTTCGTGATGAGTCGTATACATGATATGGTTGGTCGTCAGTGACCATGTGGCCTAATGGATAAGGCGTCGGACTTCGGATCTGATGATTACAGGTTCGAATGTTGTCACGCTCGTTTTTTTCCAGTTCTGAAAAAGAAACATACCGTTTTAATGTAGCAATTGAGCAGTACGAAACCGTCTGAATGTTGCTGTTGACCATTTTTTGCTTCGAAATGCTCTTGAGCTTGAAACACACACAACAAGACCGGTGTTAACTAGCGAAATGGTCGGCAGAGTGCCGACACCGCGAGTTTGACTGGCACTTGCACATCTAAAACAACGTCGGAAAGTAACTCGTTCGGCTTTTGAGTCACATAAAGTATGTGTGTTAATTTTGACGCCACTAGCTCTGCATGCTGTCATGCAATTTCTTTACCTCTCAGAAATGATTATGACATAAAAGTGAAGTACGTGACAAGTGTGACGTTAGGAAAACATTAGGCAGCATAGAGAGATTCTGTATGGGACCACCCAAACCAAACGAGTACTGTGTGACGTGCTATCCGGCAGGTATTCACCGAGGTAGCCGGCTAGCTCAGTCGGTAGAGCGTCAGACTCTTAATCCTAGGGTCGTGGGTTCGAGCCACACGCTGGGCGGAACGGAATTTTGTTCCGCTGCAGATGTAAATTACCGTTTTTCTGATTAAGGAGATGTAATGGAAATAGCAACTTTAAACAAGGAAACTGTATTTGAATGTGAAGGTGATTTTGTAGACATGTGTGGAAGACATGTTCTGAAATGCAAGTGTTGTTGTTTGGAGAGCACATCGGTTACGTGTCAGATGTGTAGCCAAGCAGTAATGGGTCGCCATAGCTGCAAATATTAGCCGGTAATATGAAGTGTTGTCAGCTGAAGTCTGATGATGCAGACGACCGTAAGGACGAAGTACCCAAGAGTACCGCTAGGCCGCGCCTTTGCTCAGTGGTAGAGCACTGCTCTAATAAACCAGGCATCGGACGTTCCATCCACACAGGAGAAAGATGAATTTTGGAAATCAGTTGCGCGTCGTGGCCGCATAGCAAACAGTATCTGTGATGACGAACAATTAGCGACAGGCGTTTTTTTTAAGAATTACTCTCAGATGTGATTAAGGCGAATGGCGCAGATAAAGCATTTTCCAAAGCGGTACAGCATAAAGTGGGACGAGGCAGTCTGAATTACATTTTATAGATGTATTTCTCACATATCTCAGAGCCTGTCGTCGTCGTCGTCGCCGCCGCCGCTTCTGCAGAACTAGCAAATGGCCATCGTAGCAAATGGGGCGAGGGACGCCCTGCCTTCGATTCCGAATGCACAAAGTGTGTGGTCTTGTTTCTCAGTCTATATTTGGTCGGTCTCGTAAGAGGTTGAATGTAACGAATGGGTGGGAAAGAGCAAGGGGCAGCGGCTTTGTAAAACGAAAACACAAATCCTCAGGGGTGTGAGCGTTTCGAGATGAGTCGTATACATGATACAGTTGGTCGTCAGTGACCATGTGGCCTAATGAATAAGGCGTCGGACTTCGGATCTGATGATTACAGGTTCGAATGTTGTCACGCTCGTTTTTTTCCACTTCTGAAAAAGAAACATACAGTTTTAATGTAGCAATTGAGCAGTACGAAACCGTCTGAATGTTGCTGTTGACCATTTTTTGCTTCGAAATGCTCTTGAGCTTGAAACACACACAACAAGACCGGTGTTAACTAGCGAAATGGTCGGCAGAGTGCCGACACCGCGAGTTTTGACTGGCACTTGCACATCTAAAACAACGTCGGAAAGTAACTCGTTCGGCTTTTGAGTCACATAAAGTATGTGTGTTAATTTTGACGCCACTAGCTCTGCATGCTGTCATGCAATTTCTTTACCTCTCAGAAATGATTATGACATAAAAGTGAAGTACGTGACGAGTGTGACGTTAGGAAAACATTAGGCAGCATGGAGAGATTCTGTATGGGACCACCCAACCCAAACGAGTACTGTGTGACGTGCTATCCGGCAGGTATTCACCGAGGTAGCCGGCTAGCTCAGTCGGTAGAGCGTCAGACTCTTAATACTAGGGAAGTGGGTTCGAGCCACACGCTGTGCGGAACGGAATTTTGTTCCGCTGCAGATGTAAATTACCGTTTCTCTGATTAAGGAGATGTAATGGAAATAGCAACTTTAAACTTTGCCTACGTCTCTGTCAGTCACAAGGAAACTGTATTTGAATGTGAAGGTGATTTTGTAGACATGTGTGGAAGACATGTTCTGAAATGCAAGTGTTGTTGTTTGGAGAGCACATCGGTTACGTGTCAGATGTGTAGCCAAGCAGTAATGGGTCGCCATAGCTGCAAATATTAGCCGGTAATATGAAGTGTTGTCAGCTGAAGTCTGATGATGCAGACGACCGTAAGGACGAAGTACCCAAGAGTACCGCTAGGCCGCGCCTCTTTAGCTCAGTGGTAGAGCACTGCTCTAATAAACCAGGCATCGGACGTTCCATCCGCACAGGAGAAAGATGAATTTTGGAAATCAGTTGCGCGTCGTGGCCGTATAGCAAACAGTATCTGTGATGACGAACAATTAGCGACAGGCGTTTTTTTTAAGAATTACTCTCAGATGTGATTAAGGCGAATGGCGCAGATAAAGCATTTGCCAAAGCGGTACAGCATAAAGTGGGACGAGGCAGTCTGAATTACATTTTATAGATGTATTTCTCACATATCTCAGAGCCTCTCGCGGTCGTCGTCGCCGCCGCCGCCGCCGCCGCCGCCGCTTTTGCAGAACTAGCAAACGGCCATCGTAGCAAATGCGGCGAGGGACGCCCTGCCTTCGATTCCGAATGCACAAAGTGTGTGGTCTTGTTTCTCAGTCTATATTTGGTCGGTCTCGTAAGAGGTTGAATGTAACGAATGGGTGGGAAAGAGCAAAGGGCAGCGGCTTTGTATAACGAAAACACAAATCCTCAGGGGTGTGAGCGTTTCGAGATGAGTCGTATACATGATATAGTTGGTCGTCAGTGACCATGTGGCCTAATGGATAAGGCGTCGGACTTCTGATCTGATGATTACAGGTTCGAATGTTGTCACGCTCGTTTTTTTCCAGTTCTGAAAAAGAAACATACCGTTTTAATGTAGCAATTGAGCAGTACGAAACCGTCTGAATGTTGCTGTTGACCATTTTTTGCTTCGAAATGCTCTTGAGCTTGAAACACACACAACAAGACCGGTGTTAACTAGCGAAATGGTCAGCAGGGTGCCGACACCGCGAGTTTTGACTGGCACTTGCACATCTAAAACAACGTCGGAAAGTAACTCGTTCGGCTTTTGAGTCACATAAAGTATGTGTGATAATTTTGACGCCACTAGCTCTGCATGCTGTCATGCTATTTCTTTACCTCTCAGAAACGATTATGACATAAAAGTGAAGTACGTGACGAGTGTGACGTTAGGAAAACATTAGGCAGCATGGAGAGAATCTGTATGGGACCACCCAACCCAAACGAGTACTGTGTGACGTGCTATCCGGCAGGTATTCACCGAGGTAGCCGGCTAGCTCAGTCGGTAGAGCGTCAGACTCTTAATACTAGGGAAGTGGGTTCGAGCCACACGCTGTGCGGAACGGAATTTTGTTCCGCTGCAGATGTAAATTACCGTTTCTCTGATTAAGGAGATGTAATGGAAATAGCAACTTTAAACTTTGCCTACGTCTCTGTCAGTCACAAGGAAACTGTATTTGAATGTGAAGGTGATTTTGTAGACATGTGTGGAAGACATGTTCTGAAATGCAAGTGTTGTTGTTTGGAGAGCACATCGGTTACGTGTCAGATGTGTAGCCAAGCAGTAATGGGTCGCCATAGCTGCAAATATTAGCCGGTAATATGAAGTGTTGTCAGCTGAAGTCTGATGATGCAGACGACCGTAAGGACGAAGTACCCAAGAGTACCGCTAGGCCGCGCCTCTTTAGCTCAGTGGTAGAGCACTGCTCTAATAAACCAGGCATCGGACGTTCCATCCGCACAGGAGAAAGATGAATTTTGGAAATCAGTTGCGCGTCGTGGCCGTATAGCAAACAGTATCTGTGATGACGAACAATTAGCGACAGGCGTTTTTTTTAAGAATTACTCTCAGATGTGATTAAGGCGAATGGCGCAGATAAAGCATTTGCCAAAGCGGTACAGCATAAAGTGGGACGAGGCAGTCTGAATTACATTTTATAGATGTATTTCTCACATATCTCAGAGCCTTTCGCGGTCGTCGTCGTCGCCGCCGCTTCTGCAGAAGTAGCAAATGGCCATCGTAGCAAATGCGGCGAGGGACGCCCTGCCTTCGATTCCGAATGCACAAAGTGTGTGGTCTTGTTTCTCAGTCTATATTTGGTCGGTCTCGTAAGAGGTTGAATGTAACGAATGGGTGGGAAAGAGCAAGGGGCAGCGGCTTTGTAAAACGAAAACACAAATCCTCAGGGGTGTGAGCGTTTCGAGATGAGTCGTATACATGATATAGTTGGTCGTCATTGACCATGTGGCCTAATGGATAAGGCGTCGGACTTCGGAGCTGATGATTACAGGTTCGAATGTTGTCACGCTCGTTTTTTTCCAGTTCTGAAAAAGAAACATACCGTTTTAATGTAGCAATTGAGCAGTACGAAACCGTCTGAATGTTGCTGTTGACCATTTTTTGCTTGGAAATGCTCTTGAGCTTGAAACACACACAACAAGACCGGTGTTAACTAGCGAAATGGTCGGCAGAGTGCCGACACCGCGAGTTTTGACTGGCACTTGCACATCTAAAACAACGTCGGAAAGTAACTCGTTCGGCTTTTGAGTCACATAAAGTATGTGTGTTAATTTTGACGCCACTAGCTCTGCATTCTGTCTTGCAATTTCTTTACCTCTCAGAAATGATTATGACATAAAAGTGAAGTACGTGACGAGTGTGACGTTAGGAAAACATTAGGCAGCATGGAGAGATTCTGTATGGGACCACCCAACCCAAACGAGTAAAATGTGACGTGCTATCCGGCAGGTGTTCACCGAGGTAGCCGGCTAGCTCAGTCGGTAGAGCGTCAGACTATTAATCCTAGGGTCGTGGGTTCGAGCCACACGCTGGGCGGAACGGAATTTTGTTCCGCTGCAGATGTAAATTACCGTTTTTCTGATTAAGGAGATGTAATGGAAATAGCAACTTTAAACTTTGCCTACGTCTCTGTCAGTCACAAGGAAACTGTATTTGAATGTGAAGGTGATTTTGTAGACATGTGTGGAAGACATGTTCTGAAATGCAAGTGTTGTTGTTTGTAGAGCACATTGGTTACGTGTCAGATGTGTAGCCAAGCAGTAATGGGTCGCCATAGCTGCAAATATTAGCCGGTAATATGAAGTGTTGTCAGCTGAAGTCTGATGATTCAGACGACCGTAAGGACGAAGTACCCAAGAGTACCGCTAGGCCGCGCCTCTTTAGCTCAGTGGTAGAGCACTGCTCTAATAAACCAGGCATCGGACGTTCCATCCGCACAGGAGACAGATGAATTTTGGAAATCAGTTGCGCGTCGTGGCCGTATAGCAAACAGTATCTGTGATGACGAACAATTAGCGACAGGCGTTTTTTTTAAGAATTACTCTCAGATGTGATTAAGGCGAATGGCGCAGATAAAGCATTTGCCAAAGCGGTACAGCATAAAGTGGGACGAGGCAGTCTGAATTACATTTTATAGATGTATTTCTCACATATCTCAGAGCCTGTCGTGGTCGTCGTCGTCGTCGTCGTCGCCGCCGCCGCTTCTGCAGAAGTAGCAAATGGCCATCGTAGCAAATGCGGCGAGGGACGCCCTGCCTTCGATTCCGAATGCACAAAGTGTGTGGTCTTGTTTCTCAGTCTATATATGGTCGGTCTCGTAAGAGGTTGAATGTAACGAATGGGTGGGAAAGAGCAAGGGGCAGCGGCTTTGTAAAACGAAAACACAAATCCTCAGGTGTGTGAGCGTTTCGAGATGAGTCGTATACATGATATAGTTGGTCGTCAGTGACCATGTGGCCTAATGGATAAGGCGTCGAACTTCGGATCTGATGATTACAGGTCCGAATGTTGTCACGCTCGTCTTTTTCCAGTTCTGAAAAAGAAACATACCGTTTTAATGTAGCAATTGAGCAGTACGAAACCGTCTGAATGTTGCTGTTGACCATTTTTTGCTTGGAAATGCTCTTGAGCTTCAAACACACACAACAAGACCGGTGTTAACTAGCGAAATGGTCGGCAGAGTGCCGATACCGCGAGTTTTGACTGGCACTTGCACATCTAAAACAACGTCGGAAAGTAACTCGTTCGGCTTTTGAGTCACATAAAGTATGTGTGTTAATTTTGACGCCACTAGCTCTGCATGCTGTCATGCAATTTCTTTACCTCTCAGAAATGATTATGACATAAAAGTGAAGTACGTGACGAGTGTGACGTTAGGAAAACATTAGGCAGCATGGAGAGATTCTGTATGGGACCACCCATCCCAAACGAGTACTGTGTGACGTGCTATCCGGCAGGTATTCACCAAGGTAGCCGGCTAGCTCAGTCGGTAGAGTGTCAGACTGTTAACGCTAGGTTCGTGGGTTCGAGCCACACGCTGGGCGGAACGGAATGTTGTTCCGCTGCAGATGCAAATTACCGTTTTTCTGATTAAGGAGATGTAATGAAAATAGCAACTTTAAACTTTGCCTACGTCTCTGTCAGTCACAAGGAAACTGTATTTGAATGAGAAGGTGATTTTGTAGACATGTGTGGAAGACATGTTCTGAAATGCAAGTGTTGTTGTTGGAGAGCACATCGGTTACGTGTCAGATGTGTAGCCAAGCAGTAATGGGTCGCCATAGCTGCAAATATTAGCCGGTAATATGAAGTGTTGTCAGCTGAAGTCTGATGATGCAGACGACCGTAAGGACGAAGTACCCAAGAGTACCGCTAGGCCGCGCCTCTTTAGCTCAGTGGTAGAGCACTGCTCTAATAAACCAGGCATCGGACGTTCCATCCGCACAGGAGACAGATGAATTTTGGAAATCAGTTGCGCGTCGTGGCCGTATAGCAAACAGTATCTGTGATGATGAACAATTAGCGACAGGCGTTTTTTTTAAGAATTACTCTCAGATGTGATTAAGGCGAATGGCGCAGATAAAGCATTTGCCAAAGCGGTACAGCATAAAGTGGGACGAGGCAGTCTGAATTACATTTTATAGATGTATTTCTCACATATCTCAGAGCCTCTCGCGGTCGTCGTCGTCGTCGTCGTCGTCGCGCCGCCGCCGCCGCTTCTGCAGAAGTAGCAAATGGCCATCGTAGCAAATGCGGCGAGGGACGCCCTGCCTTCGATTCCGAATGCACAAAGTGTGTGGTCTTGTTTCTCAGTCTATATTTGGTCGGTCTCGTAAGAGGTTGAATGTAACGAATGGGTGGGAAAGAGCAAGGGGCAGCGGCTTTGTAAAACGAAAACACAAATCCTCAGGGGTGTGAGCGTTTCGAGATGAGTCGTATACATGATATAGTTGGTCGTCAGTGACCGTGTGGCCTAATGGATAAGGCGTCGGACTTCGGAGCTGATGATTACAGGTTCGAATGTTGTCACGCTCGTTTTTTTCCAGTTCTGAAAAAGAAACATACCGTTTTAATGTAGCAATTGAGCAGTACGAAACCGTCTGAATGTTGCTGTTGACCATTTTTTGCTTGGAAATGCTCTTGAGCTTGAAACACACACAACAAGACCGGTGTTAACTAGCGAAATGGTCGGCAGAGTGCCGACACCGCGAGTTTTGACTGGCACTTGCACATCTAAAACAACGTCGGAAAGTAACTCGTTCGGCTTTTGAGTCACATAAAGTATGTGTGTTAATTTTGACGCCACTAGCTCTGCATTCTGTCTTGCAATTTCTTTACCTCTCAGAAATGATTATGACATAAAAGTGAAGTACGTGACGAGTGTGACGTTAGGAAAACATTAGGCAGCATGGAGAGATTCTGTATGGGACCACCCAACCCAAACGAGTAAAATGTTACGTGCTATCCGGCAGGTGTTCACCGAGGTAGCCGGCTAGCTCAGTCGGTAGAGCGTCAGACTATTAATCCTAGGGTCGTGGGTTCGAGCCACACGCTGGGCGGAACGGAATTTTGTTCCGCTGCAGATGTAAATTACCGTTTTTCTGATTAAGGAGATGTAATGGAAATAGCAACTTTAAACTTTGCCTACGTCTCTGTCAGTCACAAGGAAACTGTATTTGAATGTGAAGGTGATTTTGTAGACATGTGTGGAAGACATGTTCTGAAATGCAAGTGTTGTTGTTTGTAGAGCACATTGGTTACGTGTCAGATGTGTAGCCAAGCAGTAATGGGTCGCCATAGCTGCAAATATTAGCCGGTAATATGAAGTGTTGTCAGCTGAAGTCTGATGATGCAGACGACCGTAAGGACGAAGTACCCAAGAGTACCGCTAGGCCGCGCCTCTTTAGCTCAGTGGTAGAGCACTGCTCTAATAAACCAGGCATCGGACGTTCCATCCGCACAGGAGACAGATGAATTTTGGAAATCAGTTGCGCGTCGTGGCCGTATAGCAAACAGTATCTGTGATGACGAACAATTAGCGACAGGCGTTTTTTTTAAGAATTACTCTCAGATGTGATTAAGGCGAATGGCGCAGATAAAGCATTTGCCAAAGCGGTACAGCATAAAGTGGGACGAGGCAGTCTGAATTACATTTTATAGATGTATTTCTCACATATCTCAGAGCCTGTCGTGGTCGTCGTCGTCGTCGTCGTCGTCGCCGCCGCCGCTTCTGCAGAAGTAGCAAATGGCCATCGTAGCAAATGCGGCGAGGGACGCCCTGCCTTCGATTCCGAATGCACAAAGTGTGTGGTCTTGTTTCTCAGTCTATATATGGTCGGTCTCGTAAGAGGTTGAATGTAACGAATGGGTGGGAAAGAGCAAGGGGCAGCGGCTTTGTAAAACGAAAACACAAATCCTCAGGGGTGTGAGCGTTTCGAGATGAGTCGTATACATGATATAGTTGGTCGTCAGTGACCATGTGGCCTAATGGATAAGGCGTCGAACTTCGGATCTGATGATTACAGGTCCGAATGTTGTCACGCTCGTCTTTTTCCAGTTCTGAAAAAGAAACATACCGTTTTAATGTAGCAATTGAGCAGTACGAAACCGTCTGAATGTTGCTGTTGACCATTTTTTGCTTGGAAATGCTCTTGAGCTTGAAACACACACAACAAGACCGGTGTTAACTAGCGAAATGGTCGGCAGAGTGCCGACACCGCGAGTTTTGACTGGCACTTGCACATCTAAAACAACGTCGGAAAGTAACTCGTTCGGCTTTTGAGTCACATAAAGTATGTGTGTTAATTTTGACGCCACTAGCTCTGCATGCTGTCATGCAATTTCTTTACCTCTCAGAAATGATTATGACATAAAAGTGAAGTACGTGACGAGTGTGACGTTAGGAAAACATTAGGCAGCATGGAGAGATTCTGTATGGGACCACCCATCCCAAACGAGTACTGTGTGACGTGCTATCCGGCAGGTATTCACCAAGGTAGCAGGCTAGCTCAGTCGGTAGAGTGTCAGACTGTTAACGCTAGGTTCGTGGGTTCGAGCCACACGCTGGGCGGAACGGAATGTTGTTCCGCTGCAGATGCAAATTACCGTTTTTCTGATTAAGGAGATGTAATGAAAATAGCAACTTTAAACTTTGCCTACGTCTCTGTCAGTCACAAGGAAACTGTATTTGAATGAGAAGGTGATTTTGTAGACATGTGTGGAAGACATGTTCTGAAATGCAAGTGTTGTTGTTGGAGAGCACATCGGTTACGTGTCAGATGTGTAGCCAAGCAGTAATGGGTCGCCATAGCTGCAAATATTAGCCGGTAATATGAAGTGTTGTCAGCTGAAGTCTGATGATGCAGACGACCGTAAGGACGAAGTACCCAAGAGTACCGCTAGGCCGCGCCTCTTTAGCTCAGTGGTAGAGCACTGCTCTAATAAACCAGGCATCGGACGTTCCATCCGCACAGGAGACAGATGAATTTTGGAAATCAGTTGCGCGTCGTGGCCGTATAGCAAACAGTATCTGTGATGACGAACAATTAGCGACAGGCGTTTTTTTTAAGAATTACTCTCAGATGTGATTAAGGCGAATGGCGCAGATAAAGCATTTGCCAAAGCGGTACAGCATAAAGTGGGACGAGGCAGTCTGAATTACATTTTATAGATGTATTTCTCACATATCTCAGAGCCTGTCGTGGTCGTCGTCGTCGTCGTCGTCGCCGCCGCCGCTTCTGCAGAAGTAGCAAATGGCCATCGTAGCAAATGCGGCGAGGGACGCCCTGCCTTCGATTCCGAATGCACAAAGTGTGTGGTCTTGTTTCTCAGTCTATATTTGGTCGGTCTCGTAAGAGGTTGAATGTAACGAATGGGTGGGAAAGAGCAAGGGGCAGCGGCTTTGTAAAACGAAAACACAAATCCTCAGGGGTGTGAGCGTTTCGAGATGAGTCGTATACATGATATAGTTGGTCGACAGTGAGCATGTGGCCTAATGGATAAGGCGTCGGACTTCGGAGCTGATGATTACAGGTTCGAATGTTGTCACGCTCGTTTTTTTCCAGTTCTGAAAAAAAACATACCGTTTTAATGTAGCAATTGAGCAGTACGAAACCGTCTGAATGTTGCTGTTGACCATTTTTTGCTTGGAAATGCTCTTGAGCTTGAAACACACACAACAAGACCGGTGTTAACTAGCGAAATGGTCCTCAGAGTGCCGACACCGCGAGTTTTGACTGGCACTTGCACATCTAAAACAACGTCGGAAAGTAACTCGTTCGGCTTTTGAGTCACATAAAGTATGTGTGTTAATTTTGACGCCACTAGCTCTGCATGCTGTCATGCAATTTCTTTACCTCTCAGAAATGATTATGACATAAAAGTGAGTACGTGACGAGTGTGACGTTAGGAAAACATTAGGCAGCATGGAGAGATTCTGTATGGGACCACCCAACCCAAACGAGTACTGTGTGACGTGCTATCCGGCAGGTATTCACCGAGGTAGCCGGCTAGCTAAGTCGGTAGAGCGTCAGACGCTTAATCCTATTGTCGTGTGTTCGAGCCACACGCTGGGCGGAACGGAATTTTGTTCCGCTGCAGATGTAAATTACCGTTTTTCTGATTAAGGAGATGTAATGGAAATAGCAACTTTAAACTTTGCCTACGTCTCTGTCAGTCACAAGGAAACTGTATTTGAATGTGAAGGTGATTTTGTAGACATGTGTGGAAGACATGTTCTGAAATGCAAGTGTTGTTGTTTGGAGAGCACATCGGTTACGTGTCAGATGTGTAGCCAAGCAGTAATGGGTCGCCATAGCTGCAAATATTAGCCGGTAATATGAAGTGTTGTCAGCTGAAGTCTGATGATGCAGACGACCGTAAGGACGAAGTATCCAAGAGTACCGCTAGGCCGCACCTCTTTAGCTCAGTGGTAGAGCACTGCTCTAATAAACCAGGCATCGGACGTTCCATCCACACAGGAGAAAGATGAATTTTGGAAATCAGTTGCGCGTCGTGGCCGTATAGCAAACAGTATCTGTGATGACGAACAATTAGCGACAGGCGTTTTTTTTAAGAATTACTCTCAGATGTGATTAAGGCGAATGGCGCAGATAAAGCATTTGCCAAAGCGGTACAGCATAAAGTGGGACGAGGCAGTCTGAATTACATTTTATAGACGTATTTCTCACATACCTCAGAGCCTCTCGCGGTCGTCGTCGTCGTCGTCGTCGTCGTCGCCGCCGCATCTGCAGAAGTAGCAAATGGCCATCGTAGCAAATGCGGCGAGGGACGCCCTGCCTTCGATTCCGAATGCACAAAGTTTGTGGTCTTGTTTCTCAGTCTATATTTGGTCGGTCTCGTAAGAGGTTGAATGTAACGAATGGGTGGGAAAGAGCAAGGGGCAGCGGCTTTGTAAAACGAAAACACAAATCCTCAGGGGTGTGAGCGTTTCGAGATGAGTCGTATACATGATATAGTTGGTCGTTAGTGACCATGTGGCCTAATGGATAAGGCGTCGGACTTTGGAGTTGATGATTACAGGTTCGAATGTTATCACGCTCGTTTTTTTTCCAGTTCTGAAAAAGAAACATACCGTTTTAATGTAGCAATTGAGCAGTATGAAACCGTCTGAATGTTTCTGTTGACCATTTTTTGCTTGGAAATGCTCTTGAGCTTGAAACACACACAACAAGACCGGTGTTAACTAGCGAAATGGTCGGCAGAGTGCCGACACCGCGAGTTTTGACTGGCACTTGCACATCTAAAACAACGTCGGAAAGTAACTCGTTCGGCTTTTGAGTCACATAAAGTATGTGTGTTAATTTTGACGCCACTAGCTCTGCGTGCTGTCATGCAATTTCTTTACCTCTCAGAAATGATTATGACATAAAAGTGAAGTACGTGACGAGTGTGACGTTAGGAAAACATTAGGCAGCATGGAGAGATTCTGTATGGGACCACCCAACCCAAACGAGTACTGTGTGACGTGCTATCCGGCAGGTATTCACCAAGGTAGCCGGCTAGCTCAGTCGGTAGAGTGTCAGACTCTTAATGCTAGGGTTGTGGGTTCGAGCCACACGCTGGGCGGAACGGAATTTTGTTCCGCTGCAGATGTAAATTACCGTTTTTCTGATTAAGGAGACGTAATGGAAATAGCAACTTAAAACTTTGCCTACGTCTCTGTCAGTCACAAGGAAACTGTATTAGAATGAGAAGGTGATTTTGTAGACATGTGTGGAAGACATGTTCTGAAATGCAAGTGTTGTTGTTTGGAGAGCACATCGGTTACGTGTCAGATGTGTAGCCAAGCAGTAATGGGTCGCCATAGCTGCAAATATTAGCCGGTAATATGAAGTGTTGTCAGCTGAAGTCTGATGATGCAGACGACCGTAAGGACGAAGTACCCAAGAGTACCGCTAGGCCGCGCCTCTTTAGCTCAGTGCTAGAGCACTGCTCTAATAAACCAGGCATCGGACGTTCCATCCACACAGGAGAAAGATGAATTTTGGAAATCAGTTGCGCGTCGTGGCCGTATAGCAAACAGTATCTGTGATGACGAACAATTAGCGACAGGCGTTTTTTTTAAGAATTACTCTCAGATGTGATTAAGGCGAATGGCGCAGATAAAGCATTTGCCAAAGCGGTACAGCATAAAGTGGGACGAGGCAGTCTGAATTACATTTTATAGATGTATTTCTCACATATCTCAGAGCCTCTCGCGGTCGTCGTCGTCGTCGTCGTCGTCGCCGCCGCCGCAGCTTCCGGCCCCCGCCGCCGCCGCCGCCGCCGCCGCCGCCGCAGCTTCCGGCCCCCGCCGCCGCCGCCGCCGCCGCCGCCGCCAGGACCCATTGCTTCGTCTTCCTCTCCTGCTTTCGTTGTCGTCGCTATTCTCGTCTTCGTCTTTGCCTTCATCCTTTCGCTCCTCGACGTCTCTCATCTGTCATCTGTATTCTGTTCCTGACTTTGTCCCTTGTCTGTCCCCATTCTTCTTTTCTGTGTTTCCAGTTTTCCTTACTGCCATCATGACCACCCCCACCACCACCGCCACTACCACCGCCATCGTCTATACGACGCCCTCCCTCGCTGCCACTACTCTTACTTGGTGTGCTCAGTCGCCCCCGTCCTACTATATCCCGCCCCTCCTCACCCTTCCCACCCCAGCTCCCTTTGTCGCCCCATCCCCTGCTCCTTCTCCCCAAGCCTCCACACACGACCCCTTTCCCCCACTCCCCCACACCACTCATGCGGCCCCTGCCAGGGTTGTGTCTCGTCGGGCTACGACCCATGCCGCACCATCGCCGGCGCCAGCACCACCACCTGCAGCAGCGCCACAACCAGCAGCAGCACCAACAGCAGCACCAACAGCAGCACCAGCACCAGCACCGACACCGGGACCTGCCGCTTCCCGTCATCTCCCCGTCACTCCAGTGCCCCACGCCTCCTCCCATCCTGTCCCCGCTGTTAAGCGTCCCAGTGGCACCCCCGCCTCCTCTGCACCCAAGAAGTCCCAGCATCTTCCCCCTCCCCCACCCCTAGATGCCATGGATGTCTCCCCTCCAGCCCCCTCTACTTCCTCTTCTAACTCCCCCTCCTACAAGTATCTCCTCTCCCGTCCTGATCCCTCTCTCCTGGAGGCCCGCAACCTGACCTTGCTCCTCCGCCAATACTTCCCTGCAGCCCCCATCTCCCTTCTTACCCCCCGTAGGGACTCTGTCTTGATCACCTCCCCAAGCCCTACCCTACACTCCGACATCCTCTCCCGAATTCCTCTCACCCGATTTGGACCTAATGCCTCCCTTGCCCCTGCTCCTTCCCCTTCCTCCCCCCGTCAACCCCAACCCCCACGTCGCCCGCCGACCCTCACCGCCGTGATCACTCGGCTTAGCCCGACGATCACGGAGGAAGAGGTGCTGGCGGAGTTGAAGGCCCACCCGTACCTGGAGGTGCGAGCTGTTCGCCGCATTTTTAACTCTGCGGGCCCCACTCGCCTTATGCGAGTTTTCTCCGAACACGCTCCCTCCATCGACCATCTCCTTAAGGAGGGTGCCCTCCTCTTCCACCGCCGGTATAAGGTTGACCCCTCCCGCTCCCCACCACAATCCATTCGCTGCCAGAGGTGTCTGCGTTATAACGCACACCCAACATCAGAGTGCCGCGAGGCCCCAGTCTGCCCGCATTGTAAGCAAGCGCACTTCCTCCGGCAGTGCCCCAACCTTCAGTCTCCTCCCTCCTGCAATACCTGCAACCTCCAACACCCTACCTACTCCCAGAAATGCAAGGCTCGACCTCCTCCATCCGCTCCTGAACTCACTGTTCCTCTCCGCCCTTTGGATGACCCCACCCCTCCTGGCAATTCCCTCCGTCCTCCCCCCACCGCAGAGGACATCATCAGGTTCGTCACAATAGTGCTCCAGAACGTCCATCCCTTTCAGCGTCCCCACACC
This sequence comes from Schistocerca gregaria, assembly GCF_023897955.1. Lineage (NCBI taxonomy): Eukaryota > Metazoa > Arthropoda > Insecta > Orthoptera > Acrididae > Schistocerca > Schistocerca gregaria. Next base: position 5,874,544 of record NC_064926.1, read on the forward strand.
CTCCACCAGATTACCCTCGCTGCCCGTTCCGTGTTCCACCTCAACACCTACGCCACCTATTCCCACAACCAGGCCCATTTCACCTTCTCCCGTCTCGACACCCTCGTTTAAATTCCCATTATGGCACGACAGCACCGTATCCTGTTCAATAACATCCGCTCCCTTCCCACCAACAAGCACCTCCTTATGCATACCCTTACGACCCACCGTGTGGATGCTTTCCTTCTGAACGAAACCTTTCTTCAGCCCCACCACACCGTCCACACCTCGCCCTACCTCCTTCACCGGTCTGACAATCCACTCCAGATAGCGCGTGGCGGAGTTGCCATTGGCCACCACCGCCAGATCCCTGTCCGGCTCCAACCCCTCCTTCCTGACCCCACAGAACACTTGATCCTTAGTCTCTTCTTCCCCGGCCTTACCCTTACCTGTGCCACCATCTATGTCCGCCCCGCTGCACCTATTCCTTTCGACTTCCTTTCCCACATCGACCGTACCTTCTCCTCCTACGTGATCGCCGCCGACCTTAACATCCATAGTCGTTCTGCCGCCCAGTTACGGCGGTGGCATCGGTTCCTTGCCACCCTCCAAGGCGACGTCCTTCCAATTCCCCAACACACCCGCCCTGAATCCAATACCACTCCCGATGTCGTCCTAGCCTCCCCCACCCTGCTTGGCCGCATAGCGGTGGACGTCCTTGATCCCATTGGCAGTGACCATCTCCCTGTCCTCCTCACTGTATCAGACGGTCGTCGCCCCCGTCCCGACCCGCGCCATGACCCTCCCCCGAAATATGTCCATGACTACTCCCGTGCCAACTGGAATGCCTACCGGGACTCCCTTGCTCTCCAGGTCGATAGCCACCCCCTCACCTACCACCAACCTGATGACGTTACCCGTGCTGCCTCCTTTCTCCAGCAGACCTTGTCTGAGGCCGTGGAGGCCCACGTCCCTACCATTGCCATCCATCCGCACCGCCCCACCTTACCCCCACAGGCCGTCCTTCTCCTGCGTGAATCCCGCCGGCTCTACCGTGCCTTCCTTCACACACGTGACCAGGACACACTACGACGCCACCGGCAACTACAGCGACACATCAGGAACTTACTCACGGCAAAGAAACGCCGGGACTGGCGACAGACATGCACCCGTCTTAATGCCACCTTACCTATCAACTCGTCCAAGTACTGGTCAGCCTTCCGCCGCCTTACCGGATCTAAACCCTCTCCCTACTACCCTCTCCTTCATGATGACCACCCCTTCCCTGATGCCCTTAGTAAGGCCAACCATTTCGCCTCCTACCTCTCCGATATCCTTACCATCCCTGACGATCCCCAGTTCGATTATTCCCTCTTTCCTGATGTCCGTGATCGAACTGATACCTCTGTCCCCCCGCTTGCTCCTGGCTTCCAGTACTTGGACAACATCACACACACAGAACTAAATACCCCAATCACCACTCAAGATATCATTGCTACACTTCGCCCTAAACGCAACACTGCTCCCGGTCACGATCGTGTTACTTACCGTCACCTCCGTGAAGCTCCTGCCTCCTTCCTCTCCACATTGGCCAGGCTCTACAATGTGGTCCTGTCCACCGGCTACTACCCCGACCTGTGGAAAACCTCCCGGATCCTGATGTTCCTCAAGCCCGACAAACCGCCTTCCGCTGTCTCCTCCTACCGTCCCATCAGCCTTACCTCGGTCTTCAGCAAGGTCCTGGAATCCATTCTTACCCACCGCCTACACAAGCACCTTCACCAACACCGCCTCCTCCCCCCTACCCAATGTGGCTTTCGGCCGTCCTTCTCAGCCGATGACCTCCTCCTTCACCTCACTCACCTCCTCTCCGAACAACTCAATTCCCGTCGTTCCGCCATCTTCCTTTCCCTCGACCTCGAACGCGCATATGACCGTGTGTGGCATTCCGGTCTCCTTTTCAAGCTCCAAACCTTTGCTCTTCCTCTCAACTATGTCCGTCTGGTCGCTTCCTTCCTTTCCCACCGTCCTTCCTATGTCACCATCCACAACACTGATTCCTACACCTTCTACCCCTCCGCCGGTGTGCCCCAAGGTTCCGTCCTTTCCCCTCTTCTCTACCTCCTTTACACGGCAGACATGCCTCCACCTGCACCTCCCCTACACCTTCTCCAGTACGCCGATGACACTGCCTTCCTTGCCCTCGCTCCCACCCTGCAACGCTCCCAGCACCTTCTCCAATCCTATCTTGACCGGTTCACCACTTGGTGTAACCAGTGGTTGCTCAAGGTCAATCCTTCCAAGACCCAGGCGATCATTGTAGGCAAAACCACTCGTTCCTTCCGTCTCCTTGATTTCTATCTTACTATTTATGGCCGTCCCATCACCCTCACACCTACTCTCAAGTACCTTGGTGTCACCCTCGACCGTCGCCTCTCCTGGAACCCACATCTCCGGACGATCCAAGCCAAGGCACGCTCCCGCCTCCGCCTCCTTAAGCTCCTTTCTGGCCGTACATGGGGTCTGGACCCTTCCACCATCCTCTACACCTACAAGTCCCTCATCCGTCCTATCCTTTGCTATGCTCATCCCGCCTGGATCTCTGCCCCTCCTACCTTCTACAAGTCCATTCAGATCCTAGAACGCCATGCGCTCCGCCTCGCCTATCGCATCCGTCTCCCTTCCCCCACGCGGATCCTCTATGACCTGATTCCCTTCCCGCACCTCCTCCTTTTCCTCGAACGGTTACGGATCCTCTACACCTCCCGCAAGCTTGATCCTCCACACCCTCTTGTCTCTCCCATCCTCTCCCACCCCAACCCGCTGCCGCGCCTGCATTCCTATATCCCACCTGCTCTCCATCTTTACACCCTCCACACCCTCTCCCTCGGTGGCTTCCGTCAACTCCCCCTCCCTGATGATGCCCTCCTCCCCTCCATCTACCCCTCCTACCAACTTTGAGCCTTACCTTCCCTCTCCTCTCCTTTTCCTGTGGGCACCCTCTCTCCCTTCTCTCCCTCCCTCCCCTCCCCTTTCTCCTTGGGCTTCCACTCCCCCTACCCTCCCCCTTCTCCTCCATCCCTCTCCTCCACTGGCATCTTCCCCTCCCCCTCTCTCTCCTCTTCCCCACACCTTTTCCCCTTGGCAGGCCACGACTCTGCTGTCTTCCATCTGTTACTTTCATCGTCCTACGCCGAAGACCATCGCATGTGTTTGTGCCTCGACTCTCCTGCAGTGTGTTTGTGTTTCGTCGTTTGTGCTCCGCTGGTTCACGTGTGGCCATCTGCCATCTGCGTTTGTGCACCGTGTTTCTCCGCTTTTATCCTTTGTGCTACGCACGTGACCGACTCCGTTTTAACTCTGTTTTGTCTACTGTTTGTACCCCGCCGTCTTGATTGTTTTTATATCTCACTCATCTCTGTTCTGTGTATACTCTGAGGCCGAAGAGCGGCATACCTGGTCCGCTGCCGGCCTACCTGTTTGTCACAGGTATTAAAATCACAATAAAGGAAAAAAAAAAAAAAAGGTACAGCATAAAGTGGGACGAGGCAGTCTGAATTACATTTTATAGACGTATTTCTCACATATCTCAGAGCCTCTCGCGGTCGTCGTCGTCGTCGTCGTCGTCGCCGCCGCATCTGCAGAAGTAGCAAATGGCCATCGTAGCAAATGCGGCGAGGGACGCCCTGCCTTCGATTCCGAATGCACAAAGTTTGTGGTCTTGTTTCTCAGTCTATATTTGGTCGGTCTCGTAAGAGGTTGAATGTAACGAATGGGTGGGAAAGAGCAAGGGGCAGCGGCTTTGTAAAACGAAAACACAAATCCTCAGGGGTGTGAGCGTTTCGAGATGAGTCGTATACATGATATAGTTGGTCGTCAGTGACCATGTGGCCTAATGGATAAGGCGTCGGACTTTGGAGCTGATGATTACAGGTTCGAATGTTGTCACGCTCGTTTTTTTCCAGTTCTGAAAAAGAAACATACCGTTTTAATGTAGCAATTGAGCAGTACGAAACCGTCTGAATGTTGCTGTTGACCATTTTTTGCTTGGTAATGCTTTTGAGCTTGAAACACACACAACAAGACCGGTGTTAACTAGCGAAATGGTCCTCAGAGTGCCGACACCGCGAGTTTTGACTGGCACTTGCACATCTAAAACAACGTCGGAAAGTAACTAGTTCGGCTTTTGAGTCACATAAAGTATGTGTGTTAATTTTGACGCCACTAGCCCTGCATGCTGTCATGCAATTTCTTTACCTCTCAGAAATGATTATGACATAAAAGTGAGTACGTGACGAGTGTGACGTTAGGAAAACATTAGGCAGCATGGAGAGATTCTGTATGGGACCACCCAACCCAAACGAGTACTGTGTGACGTGCTATCCGGCAAGTATTCGCCGAGGTAGCCGGCTAGCTCAGTCGGTAGAGCGTCAGACTCTTAATCCTAGGGTCGTGGGTTCGAGCCACACCCTGGGCGGATCGGAATTTTGTTCCGCTGCAGATGTAAATTACCGTTTTTCTGATTAAGGAGATGTAATGGAAATAGCAACTTTAAACTTTGCCTACGTCTCTGTCAGTCACAAGGAAACTGTATTTGAATGTGAAGGTGATTTTGTAGACATGTGTGGAACACATGTTCTGAAATGCAAGTGTTGTTGTTTGGAGAGCACATCGGTTACGTGTCAGATGTGTAGCCAAGCAGTAATGGGTCGCCATAGCTGCAAATATTAGCCGGTAATATGAAGTGTTGTCAGCTGAAGTCTGATGATGCAGACGACCGTAAGGACGAAGTACCCAAGAGTACCGCTAGGCCGCGCCTCTTTTGCTCAGTGCTAGAGCACTGCTCTAATAAACCAGGCATCGGACGTTCCATCCACACTGGAGAAAAATGAATTTTGGAAATCAGTTGCGCGTCGTGGCCGTATAGCAAGCAGTATCTGTGATGACGAACAATTAGCGACAGGCGTTTTTTTTTAAGAATTACTCTCAGATTTGATTAAGGCGAATGGCGCAGATAAAGCATTTGCCAAAGCGGTACAGCATAAAGTGGGACGAGGCAGTCTGAATTACATTTTATAGACGTATTTCTCACATATCTCAGAGCCTCTCGCGGTCGTCGTCTTCGTCGTCGCCGCCGCTTCTGCAGAAGTAGCAAATGGCCATCGTAGCAAATGCGGCGAGGGACGCCCTGCCTTCGATTCCGAATGCACAAAGTGTGTGGTCTTGTTTCTCAGTCTATATTTGGTCGGTCTCGTAAGAGGTTGAATGTAACGAATGGGTGGGAAAGGGCAAGGGGCAGCGGCTTTGTAAAACGAAAACACAAATCCTCAGGGGTGTGAGCGTTTCGAGATGAGTCGTATACATGATATAGTTGGTCGTCAGTGACCATGTGTCCTAATGGATAAGGCGTCGGACTTCGGATCTGATGATTACAGGTTCGAATGTTGTCACGCTCGTTTTTTTCCAGTTCTGAAAAAGAAACATACCGTTTTAATGTAGCAATTGAGCAGTATGAAACCGTCTGAATGTTTCTGTTGACCATTTTTTGCTTGGAAATGCTCTTGAGCTTGAAACACACACAACAAGACCGGTGTTAACTAGCGAAATGGTCGGCAGAGTGCCGACACCGCGAGTTTTGACTGGCACTTGCACATCTAAAACAACGTCGGAAAGTAACTCGTTCGGCTTTTGAGTCACATAAAGTATGTGTGTTAATTTTGACGCCACTAGCTCTGCGTGCTGTCATGCAATTTCTTTACCTCTCAGAAATGATTATGACATAAAAGTGAAGTACGTGACGAGTGTGACGTTAGGAAAACATTAGGCAGCATGGAGAGATTCTGTATGGGACCACCCAACCCAAACGAGTACTGTGTGACATGCTATCCGGCAGGTATTCACCAAGGTAGCCGGCTAGCTCAGTCGGTAGAGTGTCAGACTCTTAATGCTAGGGTTGTGGGTTCGAGCCACACGCTGGGCGGAACGGAATTTTGTTCCGCTGCAGATGTAAATTACCGTTTTTCTGATTAAGGAGACGTAATGGAAATAGCAACTTAAAACTTTGCCTACGTCTCTGTCAGTCACAAGGAAACTGTATTAGAATGAGAAGGTGATTTTGTAGACATGTGTGGAAGACATGTTCTGAAATGCAAGTGTTGTTGTTTGGAGAGCACATCGGTTACGTGTCAGATGTGTAGCCAAGCAGTAATGGGTCGCCATAGCTGCAAATATTAGCCGGTAATATGAAGTGTTGTCAGCTGAAGTCTGATGATGCAGACGACCGTAAGGACGAAGTACCCAAGAGTACCGCTAGGCCGCGCCTCTTTAGCTCAGTGCTAGAGCACTGCTCTAATAAACCAGGCATCGGACGTTCCATCCACACAGGAGAAAGATGAATTTTGGAAATCAGTTGCGCGTCGTGGCCGTATAGCAAACAGTATCTGTGATGACGAACAATTAGCGACAGGCGTTTTTTTTAAGAATTACTCTCAGATGTGATTAAGGCGAATGGCGCAGATAAAGCATTTGCCAAAGCGGTACAGCATAAAGTGGGACGAGGCAGTCTGAATTACATTTTATAGATGTATTTCTCACATATCTCAGAGCCTCTCGCGGTCGTCGTCGTCGTCGTCGTCGTCGTCGTCGTCGTCGCCGCCGCCGCCGCCGCTTCTGCAGAACTAGCAAATGGCCATCGTACAAATGCGGCGAGGGACGCCCTGCCTTCGATTCCGAATGCACAAAGTGTGTGGTCTTGTTTCTCAGTCTATATTTGGTCGGTCTCGTAAGAGGTTGAATGTAACGAATGGGTGGGAAAGAGCAAGGGGCAGCGGCTTTGTAAAATGAAAACACAAATCCTCAGGGGTGTGAGCGTTTCGAGATGAGTCGTATACATGATACAGTTGGTCGTCAGTGACCATGTGGCCTAATGGATAAGCCGTCGGACTTCGGATCTGATGATTACAGGTTCGAATGTTGTCACGCTCGTTTTTTTCTAGTTCTGAAAAAGAAACATACCGTTTTAATGTAGCAATTGACCAGTACGAAACCGTCTGAATGTTGCTGTTGACCATTTTTTGCTTGGAAATGCTCTTGAGCTTGAAACACACACAACAAGACCGGTGTTAACTAGCGAAATGGTCCTCAGAGTGCCGACACCGCGAGTTTTGACTGGCACTTGCACATCTAAAACAACGTCGGAAAGTAACTCGTTCGGCTTTTGAGTCACATAAAGTATGTGTGTTAATTTTGACGCCACTAGCTCTGCATGCTGTCATGCAATTTCTTTACCTCTCAGAAATGATTATGACATAAAAGTGAGTACGTGACGAGTGTGACGTTAGGAAAACATTAGGCAGCATGGAGAGATTCTGTATGGGACCACCCAACCAAAACGAGTACTGTGTGACGTGCTATCCGGCAGGTATTCACCGAGGTAGCCGGCTAGCTCAGTCGGTAGAGCGTCAGACTCTTAATCCTAGGGTCGTGGGTTCGAGCCACACCCTGGGCGGAATGAAATTTTGTTCCGCTGCAGGTGTAAAGTACCGTTTTTCTGATTAAGGAGATGTAATGGAAATAGCAACTTTAAACTTTGCCTATGTCTCTGTCAGTCACAAGGAAACTGTATTTGAATGTGAAGGTGATTTTGTAGACATGTGTGGAAGACATGTTCTGAAATGCAAGTGTTGTTGTTTGGAGAGCACATCGGTTACGTGTCAGATGTGTAGCCAAGCAGTAATGGGTCGCCATAGCTGCAAATATTAGCCGGTAATATGAAGTGTTGTCAGCTGAAGTCTGATGATGCAGACGACCGTAAGGACGAAGTACCCAAGAGTACCGCTATGCCGCGCCTCTTTAGCTCAGTGGTAGAGCACTGCTCTAATAAACCAGGCATCGGACGTTCCATCCGCACAGGAGAAAGATGAATTTTGGAAATCAGTTGCGCGTCGTGGCCGTATAGCAAACAGTATCTGTGATGACGAACAAGTAGCGACAGGCGTTTTTTTTAAGAATTACTCTCAGATGTGATTGAGGCGAATGGCGCAGATAAAGCATTTGCCAAAGCGGTACAGCATAAAGTGGGACGAGGCAGTCTGAATTACATTTTATAGATGTATTTCTCACATATCTCAGAGCCTCTCGCGGTCGTTGTCGTCGTCGTCGTCGTCGTCGTCGTCGTCGTCGCCGCCGCCGCCGCTTTTGCAGAACTAGCAAATGGCCATCATAGCAAATGCGGCGAGGGACGCCCTGCCTTCGATTCCGAATGCACAAAGTGTGTGGTCTTGTTTCTCAGTCTATATTTGGTCGGTCTCGTAAGAGGTTGAATGTAACGAATGGGTGGGAAAGAGCAAGGGGCAGCGGCTTTGTAAAACGAAAACACAAATCCTCAGGGGTGTGAGCGTTTCGAGATGAGTCGTATACATGATATAGTTGGTCGACAGTGACCATGTGGCCTAATGGATAAGGCGTCGGACTTCGGAGCTGATGATTACAGGTTCGAATGTTGTCACGCTCGTTTTTTTTTCCAGTTCTGAAAAAGAAACATACCGTTTTAATGTAGCAATTGAGCAGTACGAAACCGTCTGAATGTTGCTGTTGACCATTTTTTGCTTGGAAATGCTCTTGAGCTTGAAACACACACAACAAGACCGGTGTTAACTAGCGAAATGGTCCTCAGAGTGCCGACACCGCGAGTTTTGACTGGCACTTGCACATCTAAAACAACGTCGGAAAGTAACTCGTTCGGCTTTTGAGTCACATAAAGTATGTGTGTTAATTTTGACGCCACTAGCTCTGCATGCTGTCATGCAATTTCTTTACCTCTCAGAAATGATTATGACATAAAAGTGAGTACGTGACGAGTGTGACGTTAGGAAAACATTAGGCAGCATGGAGAGATTCTGTATGGTACCACCCAACCCAAACGAGTACTGTGTGACGTGCTATCCGGCAGGTATTCACCGAGGTAGCCGGCTAGCTAAATCGGTAGAGCGTCAGACTCTTAATCCTATTGTCGTGTGTTCGAGCCACACGCTGGGCGGAACGGAATTTTGTTCCGCTGCAGATGTAAATTACCGTTTTTCTGATTAAGGAGATGTAATGGAAATAGCAACTTTAAACTTTGCCTACGTCTCTGTCAGTCACAAGGAAACTGTATTTGAATGTGAAGGTGATTTTGTAGACATGTGTGGAAGACATGTTCTGAAATGCAAGTGTTGTTGTTTGGAGAGCACATCGGTTACGTGTCAGATGTGTAGCCAAGCAGTAATGGGTCGCCATAGCTGCAAATATTAGCCGGTAATATGAAGTGTTGTCAGCTGAAGTCTGATGATGCAGACGACCGTAAGGACGAAGTACCCAAGAGTACCGCTAGGCCGCGCCTCTTTAGCTCAGTGGTAGAGCACTGCTCTAATAAACCAGGCATCGGACGTTCCATCCACACAGGAGAAAGATGAATTTTGGAAATCAGTTGCGCGTCGTGGCCGTATAGCAAACAGTATCTGTGATGACGAACAATTAGCGACAGGCGTTTTTTTTAAGAATTACTCTCAGATGTGATTGAGGCGAATGGCGCAGATAAAGCATTTGCCAAAGCGGTACAGCATAAAGTGGGACGAGGCAGTCTGAATTACATTTTATAGACGTATTTCTCACATATCTCAGAGCCTCTCGCGGTCGTCGTCGTCGTCGTCGTCGTCGCCGCCGCATCTGCAGAAGTAGCAAATGGCCATCGTAGCAAATGCGGCGAGGGACGCTCTGCCTTCGATTCCGAATGCACAAAGTTTGTGGTCTTGTTTCTCAGTCTATATTTGGTCGGTCTCGTAAGAGGTTGAATGTAACGAATGGGTGGGAAAGAGCAAGGGGCAGCGGCTTTGTAAAACGAAAACACAAATCCTCAGGGGTGTGAGCGTTTCGAGATGAGTCGTATACATGATATAGTTGGTCGTCAGTGACCATGTGGCCTAATGGATAAGGCGTCGGACTTTGGAGCTGATGATTACAGGTTCGAATGTTGTCACGCTCGTTTTTTTCCAGTTCTGAAAAAGAAACATACCGTTTTAATGTAGCAATTGAGCAGTACGAAACCGTCTGAATGTTGCTGTTGACCATTTTTTGCTTGGAAATGCTTTTGAGCTTGAAACACACACAACAAGACCGGTGTTAACTAGCGAAATGGTCCTCAGAGTGCCGACACCGCGAGTTTTGACTGGCACTTGCACATCTAAAACAACGTCGGAAAGTAACTAGTTCGGCTTTTGAGTCACATAAAGTATGTGTGTTAATTTTGACGCCACTAGCTCTGCATGCTGTCATGCAATTTCTTTACCTCTCAGAAATGATTATGACATAAAAGTGAGTACGTGACGAGTGTGACGTTAGGAAAACATTAGGCAGCATGGAGAGATTCTGTATGGGACCACCCAACCCAAACGAGTACTGTGTGACGTGCTATCCGGCAAGTATTCACCGAGGTAGCCGGCTAGCTCAGTCGGTAGAGCGTCAGACTCTTAATCCTAGGGTCGTGGGTTCGAGCCACACCCTGGGCGGATCGGAATTTTGTTCCGCTGCAGATGTAAATTACCGTTTTTCTGATTAAGGAGATGTAATGGAAATAGCAACTTTAAACTTTGCCTACGTCTCTGTCAGTCACAAGGAAACTGTATTTGAATGTGAAGGTGATTTTGTAGACATGTGTGGAAGACATGTTCTGAAATGCAAGTGTTGTTGTTTGGAGAGCACATCGGTTACGTGTCAGATGTGTAGCCAAGCAGTAATGGGTCGCCATAGCTGCAAATATTAGCCGGTAATATGAAGTGTTGTCAGCTGAAGTCTGATGATGCAGACGACCGTAAGGACGAAGTACCCAAGAGTACCGCTAGGCCGCGCCTCTTTTGCTCAGTGCTAGAGCACTGCTCTAATAAACCAGGCATCGGACGTTCCATCCACACAGGAGAAAGATGAATTTTGGAAATCAGTTGCGCGTCGTGGCCGTATAGCAAGCAGTATCTGTGATGACGAACAATTAGCGACAGGCGTTTTTTTTTAAGAATTACTCTCAGATTTGATTAAGGCGAATGGCGCAGATAAAGCATTTGCCAAAGCGGTACAGCATAAAGTGGGACGAGGCAGTCAGAATTACATTTTATAGACGTATTTCTCACATATCTCAGAGCCTCTCGCGGTCGTCGTCGTCGTCGTCGTCGTCGTCGCCGCCGCTTCTGCAGAAGTAGCAAATGGCCATCGTAGCAAATGCGGCGAGGGACGCCCGGCCTTCGATTCCGAATGCACAAAGTGTGTGGTCTTGTTTCTCAGTCTATATTTGGTCGGTCTCGTAAGAGGTTGAATGTAACGAATGGGTGGGAAAGGGCAAGGGGCAGCGGCTTTGTAAAACGAAAACACAAATCCTCAGGGGTGTGAGCGTTTCGAGATGAGTCGTATACATGATATAGTTGGTTGTCAGTGACCATGTGTCCTAATGGATAAGGCGTCGGACTTCGGATCTGATGATTACAGGTTCGAATGTTGTCACACTCGTTTTTTTCCAGTTCTGAAAAAGAAACATACCGTTTTAATGTAGCAATTGAGCAGTATGAAACCGTCTGAATGTTTCTGTTGACCATTTTTTGTTTGGAAATGCTCTTGAGCTTGAAACACACACAACAAGACCGGTGTTAACTAGCGAAATGGTCGGCAGAGTGCCGACACCGCGAGTTTTGACTGGCACTTGCACATCTAAAACAACGTCGGAAAGTAACTCGTTCGGCTTTTGAGTCACATAAAGTATGTGTGTTAATTTTGACGCCACTAGCTCTGCATGCTGTCATGCAATTTCTTTACCTCTCAGAAATGATTATGACATAAAAGTGAGTACGTGACGAGTGTGACGTTAGGAAAACATTAGGCAGCATGGAGAGATTCTGTATGGGACCACCCAACCCAAACGAGTACTGTGTGACGTGCTATCCGGCAGGTATTCACCGAGGTAGCCGGCTAGCTCAGTCGGTAGAGCGTCAGACTCTTAATCCTAGGGTCGTGGGTTCGAGCCACACCCTGGGCGGAACGGAATTTTGTTCCGCTGCAGATGTAAATTACCGTTTTTCTGATTAAGGAGATGTAATGGAAATAGCAACTTTAAACTTTGCCTACGTCTCTGTCAGTCACAAGGAAACTGTATTTGAATGTGAAGGTGATTTTGTAGACATGTGTGGAAGACATGTTCTGAAATGCAAGTGTTGTTGTTTGGAGAGCACATCGGTTACGTGTCAGATGTGTAGCCAAGCAGTAATGGGTCGCCATAGCTGCAAATATTAGCCGGTAATATGAAGTGTTGTCAGCTGAAGTCTGATGATGCAGACGACCGTAAGGACGAAGTACCCAAGAGTACCGCTAGGCCGCGCCTCTTTAGCTCAGTGGTAGAGCACTGCTCTAATAAACCAGGCATCGGACGTTCCATCCGCACAGGAGACAGACGAATTTTGGAAATCAGTTGCGCGTCGTGGCCGTATAGCAAACAGTATCTGTGATGACGAACAATTAGCGACAGGCGTTTTTTTTAAGAATTACTCTCAGATGTGATTAAGGCGAATGGCGCAGATAAATTATTTGCCAAAGCGGTACAGCATAAAGTGGGACGAGGCAGTCTGAATTACATTTTATAGATGTATTTCTCACATATCTCAGAGCCTCTCGCGGTCGTCGTCGTCGTCGTCGTCGTCGTCGTCGTCACCGCCGCCGCCGCTTTTGCAGAACTAGCAAATGGCCATCGTAGCAAATGCGGCGAGGGACGCCCTGCCTTCGATTCCGAATGCACAAAGTGTGTGGTCTTGTTTCTCAGTCTATATTTGGTCGGTCTCGTAAGAGGTTGAATGTAACGAATGGGTGGGAAAGAGCAAGGGGCAGCGGCTTTGTAAAACGAAAACACAAATCCTCAGGGGTGTGAGCGTTTCGAGATGAGTCGTATACATGATATAGTTGGTCGTCAATGACCATGTGGCCTAATAGATAAGGCGTCGGACTTCGGATCTGATGATTACAGGTTCGAATGTTGTCACGCTCGTTTTTTTCCAGTTCTGAAAAAGAAACATACCGTTTTAATGTAGCAATTGAGCAGTACGAAACCGTCTGAATGTTGCTGTTGACCATTTTTTGCTTGGAAATGCTCTTGAGCTTGAAACACACACAACAAGACTGGTGTTAACTAGCGAAATGGTCGGCAGAGTGCCGACACCGCGAGTTTTGACTGGCACTTGCACATCTAAAACAACGTCGGAAGGTAACTCGTTCGGCTTTTGAGTCACATAAAGTATGTGTGTTAATTTTGACGCCACTAGCTCTTCATGCTGTCATGCAATATCTTTACCTCTCAGAAATGATTATGGCATAAAAGTGAAGTACGTGACGAGTGTGACGTTAGGAAAACATTAGGCAGCATGGAGAGATTCTGTATGGGACCACCCAACCCAAACGAGTACTGTGTGACGTGCTATCCGGCAGGTATTCACCGAGGTAGCCGACTAGCTCAGTCGGTAGAGCGTCAGACTCTCAATCCTAGGATCGTGGGTTCGAGCCACACCCTGGGCGGAACGGAATTTTGTTCCGCTGCAGATGTAATTTACCGTTTTTCTGATTAACGAGATGTAATGGAAATAGCAACTTTAAACTTTGCCTACGTCTCTGTCAGTCACAAGGAAACTGTATTTGAATGTGAAGGTGATTTTGTAGACATGTGTGGAAGACATGTTCTGAAATGCAAGTGTTGTTGTTTGGAGAGCACATCGGTTACGTGTTAGATGTGTAGCCAAGCAGTAATGGGTCGCCATAGCTGCAAATATTAGCCGGTAATATGAAGTGTTGTCAGCTGAAGTCTGATGATGCAGACGACCGTAAGGACGAAGTACCAAAGAGTACCGCTAGGACGCGCCTCTTTAGCTCAGTGGTAGAGCACTGCTCTAATAAACCAGGCATCGGACGTTCCATCCACACAGGAGATAGATAAATTTTGGAAATCAGTTGCGCGTCGTGGCCGTATAGCAAACAGTATCTGTGATGACGAACAATTAGCGACAGGCGTTTTTTTTAAGAATTACTCTCAGATGTGATTAAGGCGAATGGCGCAGATAAAGCATTTGAAAAAGCGGTACAGCATAAGATGGGACGAGGCAGTCTGAATTACATTTTATAGATGTATTTCTCACATATGTCAGAGCCTTTCGCGGTCGTCGTCGTCGTCGTCGTCGTCGTCGTCGTCGTCGCCGCCGCCGCTTCTGCAGAACTAGCAAATGGCCATCGTAGCAAATGCGGCGAGGGACGCCCTGCCTTCGATTCCGAATGCACAAAGTGTGTGGTCTTGTTTCTCAGTCTATATTTGGTCGGTCTCGTAAGAGGTTGAATGTAACGAATGGGTGTGAAAGAGCAAGGGGCAGCGGCTGTGTAAAACGAAAACACAAATCCTCAGGGGTGTGAGCGTTTCGAGATCAGTCGTATACATGATATAGTTGGTCGTCAGTGACCATGTGGCCTAATGGATAAGGCGTCGGACTTCGGATCTGATGATTACAGGTCCAAATGTTGTCACGCTCGTTTTTTCCAGTTCTGAAAAAGAAACATACCGTTTTTAAGTAGCAATTGAGCAGTACGAAACCGTCTGAATGTTGCTGTTGACCATTTTTTGCATGGAAATGCTCTTGAGCTTGAAACACACACAACAAGACCGGTGTTAACTAGCGAAATGGTCGGCAGAGTGCCGACACCGCGAGTTTTGACTGGCACTTGCACATCTAAAACAACGTCGGAAAGCAACGCAGCTAGCTCTTTATTCGCACGAAGTAATGGCCGCTATCGACAGGGGATCTCAAGTTGATTCCGTATTTCTAGATTTCCGGAAAGCTTTTGACACCGTTCCTCACAAGCGACTTCTAATCAAGCTGCGGAGCTATGGGGTATCGTCTCAGTTGTGCGACTGGATTCGTGATTTCCTGTCAGGAATGTCGCAGTTCGTAGTAATAGACGGCAAATCATCGAGTAAAACTGAAGTGATATCAGGTGTTCCCCAGGGAAGCGTCCTGGGACCTCTACTGTTCCTGATCTATATAAATGACCTGGGTGACAATCTGAGCAGTTCTCTTAGGTTGTTCGCAGATGATGCTGTAATTTACCGTCTAGTAAGGTCATCCAAAGACCAGTATCAGCTGCAAAGCGATTTAGAAAAGATTGCTGTATGGTGTGTCAGGTGGCAGTTGACGCTAAATAACGAAAAGTGTGAGATGATCCAAATGAGTTCTAAAAGAAATCCGTTGGAATTCGATTACTCGATAAATAGTACAATTCTCAAGGCTGTCAATTCAACTAAGTACCTGGGTGTTAAAATTACGAACAACTTCAGTTGGTAGGACCACATTGATAATATTGTCGGGAAGGCGAGCCAAAGGTTGCGTTTCATTGGCAGGACACTTAGAAGATGCAACAAGTCCACTAAAGAGACAGCTTACACTACACTCGTTCGTCCTCTGTTAGAATATTGCTGCGCGTGTGGGATCCTTACCAGGTGGGACTGACGGAGGACATCGAGAGGGTGCAAAGAAGGGCAGCTCGTTTTGTATTATCGCGTTATAGGGGAGAGAGTGTGGCAGATATGATACACGAGTTGGGATGGAAGTCATTACAGCATAGACGTTTTTCGTCGCGGCGAGAGCTTTTTACGAAATTTCAGTCACCAACTTTCTCTTCCGAATGCGAAAATATTTTGTTGAGCCCAACCTACATAGGTAGGAATGATCATCAAAATAAAATAAGAGAGATCAGAGCTCGAACAGAAAGGTTTAGGTGTTCGTTTTTCCCGCTCGCTGTTCGGGAGTGGAATAGTAGAGAGATAGTATGATTGTGGTTCGATGAACCCTCTGCCAAGCACTTAAATGTGAATTGCAGAGTACTCATGTAGATGTAGATGTAGATGTAACTCGTTCGGCTTTTGAGTCACATAAAGTATGTGTGTTAATTTTGACGCCACTAGCTCTGCATGCTGTCATGCAATTTCTTTACCTCTCAGAAATGATTATGACATAAAAGTGAAGTACGTGACGAGTGTGACGTTAGGTAAACATTAGGCAGCATGGAGAGATTCTGTATGGGACCACCCAACCAAAACGAGTACTGTGTGACGTGCTATCCGGCAGGTATTCACCGAGGTGGCCGGCTAGCTCAGTCGGTAGAGCGTAAGACTCTTAATCCTAGGGTCGTGGGTTCGAGCCACACGCTGGGCAGAACGGAATTTTGTTCCGCTGCAGATGTAAATTACCGTTTTTCTGATTAAGGAATTGTAATGGAAATAGCAACTTTAAACTTTGCCTACGTCTCTGTCAGTCACAAGGAAACTGTATTTGAATGTGAAGGTGATTTTGTAGACATGTGTGGAAGACATGTTCTGAAATGCAAGTGTTGTTGTTTGGAGAGCACATCGGTTACGTGTCAGATGTGTAGCCAAGCAGTAATGGGTCGCCATAGCTGCAAATATTAGCCGGTAATATGAAGTGTTGTCAGCTGAAGTCTGATGATGCAGACGACCGTAAGGACGAAGTACCCAAGAGTACCGCTAGGCCGCGCCTCTTTAGCTCAGTGGTAGAGCACTGCTCTAATAAACCAGGCATTGGACGTTCCATCCACACAGGAGAAAGATGAATTTTGGAAATCAGTTGCGCGTCGTGGCCGTATAGCAAACAGTATCTGTGATGAGGAACAATTAGCGATAGGCGTTTTTTTTAAGAATTACTCTCAGATGTGATTAAGGCGAATGGCGCAGATAAAGCATTTGCCAAAGCGCTACAGCATAAAGTGGGACGAGGCATTCTGAATTACATTTTATAGATGTATTTCTCTCATATCTCAGAGCCTCTCGCGGTCATCGTCGTCGTCGTCGTCGTCGTCGTCGTCGTCGCCGCCGCCGCCGCTTCTGCAGAACTAGCAAATGGCCATCGTAGCAAATGCGGCGAGGGACGCCCTGCCTTCGGTTCCGAATGCACAAAGTGTGTGGTCTTGTTTCTCAGTCTATATTTGGTCGGTCTCGTAAGAGGTTGAATGTAACGAATGGGTGGGAAAGAGCAAGGGGCAGCGGCTGTGTAAAACGAAAACACAAATCCTCAGGGGTGTGAGCGTTTCGAGATGAGTCGTATACATGATATAGTTGGTCGTCAGTGACCATGTGGCCTAATGGATAAGGCGTCGGACTTCGGATCTGATGATTACAGGTTCGAATGTTGTCACGCTCGTTTTTTTCCAGTTCTGAAAAAGAAACATACCTTTTTAATGTAGCAATTGAGCAGTACGAAACCGTCTGAATGTTGCTGTTGACCATTTTATGCTTCGAAATGCTCTTGACCTTGAAACACACACAACAAGACCGGTGTTAACTAGCGAAATGGTCGGCAGAGTACCGACACCGCGAGTTTTGACTGGCACTTGCACATCTAAAACAACGTCGGAAAGTAACTCGTTCGGCTTTTGAGTCACATAAAGTATGTGTGTTAATTTTGACGCCACTAGCTCTGCATGCTGTCATGCAATTTCTTTACCTCTCAGAAATGATTATGACATAAAAGTGAAGTACGTGACGAGTGTGACGTTAGGTAAACATTAGGCAGCATGGAGAGATTCTGTATGGGACCACCTAACCAAAACGAGTACTGTGTGACGTGCTATCCGGCAGGTATTCACCGAGGTGGCCGGCTAGCTCAGTCGGTAGAGCGTCAGACTCTTAATCCTAGGGTCGTGGGTTCGAGCCACACGCTGGGCAGAACGGAATTTTGTTCTGCTGCAGATGTAAATTACCGTTTTTCTGATTAAGGAATTGTAATGGAAATAGCAACTTTAAACTTTGCCTACGTCTCTGTCAGTCACAAGGAAACTGTATTTGAATGTGAAGGTGATTTTGTAGACATGTGTGGAAGACATGTTCTGAAATGCAAGTGTTGTTGTTTGGAGAGCACATCGGTTACGTGTCAGATGTGTAGCCAAGCAGTAATGGGTCGCCATAGCTGCAAATATTAGCCGGTAATATGAAGTGTTGTCAGCTGAAGTCTGATGATGCAGACGACCGTAAGGACGAAGTACCCAAGAGTACCGCTAGGCCGCGCCTCTTTAGCTCAGTGCTAGAGCACTGCTCTAATAAACCAGGCATCGGACGTTCCATTCACACAGGAGAAAGATGAATTTTGGAAATCAGTTGCGCGTCGTGGCCGTATAGCAAACAGTATCTGTGATGACGAACAATTAGCGACAGGCGTTTTTTTTAAGAATTACTCTCAGATGTGATTAAGGCGAATGGCGCAGATAAAGCATTTGCCAAAGCGTTACAGCATAAAGTGGGACGAGGCAGTCTGAATTACATTTTATAGATGTATTTCTAACATATCTCAGAGCCTCTCGCGGTCGTCGTCGTCGTCGCCGACGCCGCTTCTGCAGAACTAGCAAATGGCCATCGTAGCAAATGCGGCGAGGGACGCCCTGCCTTCCATTCCGAATGCACAAAGTGTGTGGTCTTGTTTCTCAGTCTATATTTGGTCGGTCTCGTAAGAGGTTGAATGTAACGAATGGGTGGGAAAGAGCAAGGGGCAGCGGCTGTGTAAAACGAAAACACAAATCCTCAGGGGTGTGAGCGTTTCGAGATGAGTCGTATACATGATATAGTTGGTCGTCAGTGACCATGTGGCCTAATGGATAAGGCGTCGGACTTCGGATCTGATGATTTTAGGTTCGAATGTTGTCACGCTCGTTTTTTTCTAGCTCTGAAAAAGAAACATACCGTTTTAATGTAGCAATTGAGCAGTACGAAACCGTCTGAATGTTGCTGTTGACCATTTTTTGCTTCGAAATGCTCTTGAGCTTGAAACACACACAACGAGACCGGTGTTAACTAGCGAAATGGTAGGCAGAGTGCCGACACCGCGAGTTTTGACTGGCACTTGCACATCTAAAACAACGTCGGAAAGTAACTCGTTCGGCATTTGAGTCACATAAAGTATGTGTGTTAATTTTGACGCCACTAGCTCTGCATGCTGTCATGCAATTTCTTTACCTCTTAGAAATGATTATGACATAAAAGTGAAGTACGTGACGAGTGTGACGTTAGGAAAACATTAGGCAGTATGGAGAGATTCTGTATGGGACCACCCAACCCAAACGAGTACTGTGTGACGTGCTATCCGGCAGGTATTCACCGAGGTAGCCGGCTAGCTCAGTCGGTAGAGTGTCAGACTCTTAATCCTAGGGTCGTGGGTTCGAGCCACACGCTGGGCGGAACGGAATTTTGTTCCGCTGCAGATGTAAATTACCGTTTTTCTGATTAAGGAGATGTAATGGAAATAGCAACTTTAAACTTTGCCTACGTCTCTGTCAGTCACAAGGAAACTGTATTTGAATGTGAAGGTGATTTTGTAGACATGTGTGGAAGACATGTTCTGAAATGCAAGTGTTGTTGTTTGGAGAGCACATCGGTTACGTGTTAGATGTGTAGCCAAGCAGTAATGGGTCGCCATAGCTGCAAATATTAGCAGGTAATATGAAGTGTTGTCAGCTGAAGTCTGATGATGCAGACGACCGTAAGGACGAAGTACCAAAGAGTACCGCTAGGCCGCGCCTCTTTAGCTCAGTGGTAGAGCACTGCTCTCATAATCCAGGCATCGGACGTTCCATCCACACAGGAGAAAGATGAATTTTGGAAATCAGTTGCGCGTCGTGGCCGTATAGCTAACAGTATCTGTGATGACGAACAATTAGCGACAGGCGTTTTTTTTAAGAATTACTCTCAGATGTGATTAAGACGAATGGCGCAGATAAAGCATTTGCCAAAGCGGTACAGCATAAAGTGGAACGAGGCAGTCTGAATTACATTTTATAGATGTATTTCTCACATATCTCAGAGCCTCTCGCGGTCGTCGTCGTCGTCGTCGTCGTCGTCGCCGCCGCCGCTTCTGCATAAGTAGCAAATGGCCATCGTAGCAAATGCGGCGATTGACGCCCTGCCTTCGATTCCGAATGCACAAGGTGTGTGGTCTTGTTTCTCAGTCTATATTTGGTCGGTCTCGTAAGAGGTTGAATGTAACGAATGGGTGGGAAAGAGCAAGGGGCAGCGGCTTTGTAAAACGAAAACACAAATCCCCAGGGGTGTGAGCGTTTCGAGATGAGTCGTATACATGATATAGTTGGTCGTCAGTGACCATGTGGCCTAATGTATAAGGCGTCGGACTTCGGATCTGATGATTACAGGTTCGAATGTTGTCACGCTCTTTTTTTTCCAGTTCTGAAAAAGAAACATACCGTTTTAATGTAGCAATTGAGCAGTACGAAACCGTCTGAATGTTGCTGTTGACCATTTTTTGCTTGGAAATGCTCTTGAGCTTGAAACACACACAACAAGACCGGTGTCAACTAGCGAAATGGTCGGCAGAGTGCCGACACCGCGAGTTTTGACTGGCACTTGCACATCTAAAACAACGTCGGAAAGTAACTCGTTCGGCTTTTGAGTCACATAAAGTATGTGTGTTAATTTTGACGCCACTAGCTCTGCATGCTGTCATGCAATTTCTTTACCTCTCAGAAATGATTATGACATAAAAGTGAAGTACGTGACGAGTGTGACGTTAGGAAAACATTAGGCTGCATGGAGAGATTCTGTATGGGACCACCCAACCCAAACGAGTACTGTGTGACGTGCTATCCGGCAGGTATTCACCGAGGTAGCCGGCTAGCTCAGTCGGTAGAGCGTCAGACTCTTAATCCTAGGGTCTTGGGTTCGAGCCACACGCTGGGCGGAGCGGAATTTTGTTCCGCTGCAGATGTAAATTACCGTTTTTCTGATTAAGGAGATGTAATGGAAATAGCAACTTTAAACTTTGCCTACGTCTCTGTCAGTCACAAGGAAACTGTATTTGAATGTGAAGGTGATTTTGTAGACATGTGTGGAAGACATGTTCTGGAATGCAAGTGTTGTTGTTTGGAGAGCACGTCGGTTACGTGTCAGATGTGTAGCCAAGCAGTAATGGGTCGCCATAGCTGCAAATATTAGCCGGTAATATGAAGTGTTGTCAGCTGAAGTCTGATGATGCAGACGACCGTAAGGACGAAGTACCCAAGAGTACCGCTAGGCCGCGCCTCTTTAGCTCAGTGGTAGAGCACTGCTCTAATAAACCAGGCATCGGAAGTTCCATCCTCACAGGAGAAAGATGAATTTTGGAAATCAGTTGCGCGTCGTGGCCGTATAGCAAACAGTATCTGTGATGACGAACAATTAGCGACAGGCGTTTTTTTTAAGAATTACTCTCAGATGTGATTAAGGCAAATGGCGCAGATAAAGCATTTGCCAAAGCGGTACAGCATAAAGTGGGACGAGGCAGTCTGAATTACATTTTATAGATGTATTTCTCACATATCTCAGAGCTTCTCGCGGTCGTCGTCGTCGTCGTCGTCGTCGCCGCCGCCGCTTCTGCAGAAGTAGCAAATGGCCATCGTAGCAAATGCGGCGAGGGACGCCCGGCCTTCGATTCCGAATGCACAAAGTGTGTGGTCTTGTTTCTCAGTCTATATTTGGTCTGTCTCGTAAGAGGTTGAATGTAACGAATGGGTGGGAAAGAGGAAGGGTCAGCGGCTTTGTAAAACGAAAACACAAATCCTCTGGGGTGTGAGAGTTTCGAGATGAGTCGTATACATGATATAGTTGGTCGTCACTGACCATGTGGACTAATGGATAAGCTGTCGGACTTCGGATCTGATGATTACAGGTTCGATTGTTGTCACGCTCGTTTTTTTCCAGTTCTGAAAAAGAAACATACCGTTTTAATGTAGCAATTGAGCAGTACGAAACCGTCTGAATGTTGCTGTTGACCATTTTTTGCTTGGAAATGCTCTTGAGCTTGAAACACACACAACAAGACCGGTGTTAACTTGCGAAATGGTCGGCAGAGTGCCGACACCGCGAGTTTTGACTGGCACTTGCACATCTCAAACAACGTCGGAAAGTAACTCGTTCGGCTTTTGAGTCACATAAAGTATGTGTGTTAATTTTGATACCACTAGCTCTGCATGCTGTCATGCAATTTCTTTACCTCTCAGAAATGATTATGACATAAAAGTGAAGTACGTGACGAGTGTGACGTTAGGAAAACATTAGGCAGCATGGAGAGATTCTGTATGGGACCACCCAACCCAAACGAGTACTGTGTGACGTGCTATCCGGCAGGTATTCACCGAGGTAGCCGGCTAGCTCAGTCGGTGGTGCAGAGCAGACTGCACCACAACTGCGTGAACAGGCGAAGCAAATAGGGGGCAAAATACGTCAATCTGCATCTGAGAACTTGCAGTGCAATCAGCAGTCATCTAACGAAGACCCTGTGTCCTTGGATAGTACCTCCGGTTCTGCCAGTTTGCCCTCCGATGACGTAGCAATTACCCGAACCGAAGATAAAAATCACCAGCAAACACCTGAATATAGTGCACCACTTAATGACGAACCGATGACAGGGCTGTCGAATCCGTGGGCAGACGATGTCGACGACACTACAAAGGAGGACGAAATTATGGACACCACAGGAACCGTTACAGTCACCACGATGGCCACACCACGCGATGACGTCGTCTTGAATGTCATCGCCGCGACGGATACTGTCCCAGACACGGAGAAGCCGACTGATCCCTTCCCAAGTCATGAATATTTCTAGTCTGAACGGTTTTACTGACTTGTGTCCACATGTCTCTCGGGTCAGATTTCTTAATGTTTTTTCGAAATGATATGTTGCCAGAGTTTTTCCTAATTACACTCCCGTCTTGGCTAACGTAGTTCCGTTGCAGGCCTATAAGATCGCTACGCTGAACATCAATAAAATTTGTAGCCCATTTAATTTACAAAACTTAAAAGATTTCCTGTATGCAGCTGATGTGGACATTTTGTTTTTACAAGAAGTAACAAACATCGAACTTGACTTCATACAGGGGTATAATGCTATAGTCAATCCTGGAATTGGATGTGATTTGGGTACCGCATTTCTTTTCAAAGAGGGCGTCGTCATTACAGACGTAACAAAACTGCCTAACGGCAGAGGCATTGCCGGCACGCTTTATAACACCAGGATTATTAATGTCTATGCCCCATCTGGTTCTACCAATCGGTGCCAACGAGCACAGTTTTTTAAGGAGGGAATTGTTCCTTTGTTTGGTGTACACTGCACCCATACCATCCTTGGAGGCGACTTTAACAGTGTCATACATGCCAAAGACCAAACTCCGAACTACAACAAATCGCCGGACCTGGAACGTATCGTCACCGACCTCCGTTTAACTGATTCGTGGGAGCAAAAGCACGGCGCGGCACCCGGCTTTACCCACCTCACTAATCACTCAGCGAGCCGGTTGGATCGAATATATGTCTCGCCCAATCTGAAACACCGCATCCTGCAGTCTGAAGTTTGGCCAACCGTTTTTTCGGACCACGCTGCATATATATGCACATTAAATTTGGAACGACAAGGAACCTACCGATATAAAGGGCCATGGAAACTTAATGTTTCACACTTAAAAGATCCTGCCTGTCGAGAAGCCTTTCTCACCACTTGGAGAGCCTGCGAGACCAAACTCAGCTCTTACCACTCGACCTTGGATTGGTGGCTCAAATGCGCCAAACCTCAGATCCGGAGATGTTTCATCAACTACTCCCGGGAGAAGAGCTTTTGGCGGAAAAGAACGATAGAATTTTACTTTCATTGTCTCCGAGAACTCTACCTGCAAGGTGCTACAGCTATTGGGAACCATGGGAGAATTAAAAAATTCCAGGCAAAAATACTGACATTAAGGCGACAACAGCTTGAAGGATACCAGATAAGGTCAAGAGCAGAGACTGTGGCGCAAAAAGAAGCCACTTCGATATATCATGTGATTCGTGAAACTAAACGAGGATTCCGCAAAATACTGACGGAGCTTAAAACTGATAATGGAACCACCTTGACAATGCACAACGACATAAAAGCAGAAATACTAACCCATTTCGGCAACTTGTTTTCACATAAAGAGGTAGACGAAAAAGCACAGGACGATTTACTGACCCACCTGCAAGGACGCGTTGGTAACGCGTACGCGGAAGCTCTAATAGCGGAGGCGACCGAAGACGATGTACACTATGCTGTCTATCAAAGTGCAAAAAATAAATCCCCTGGAGCTGACGGCATACCAGCAGAATTTTATCAAGTCTTCTGGGAACATATAAAACATAGAATTACATGCATCTGTAATGAACTTCTGAACCTCAATAAGGAGATACCGAAAGATTTTCGTGAAGGTATGATAGTGTTAATCGCAAAAAAATCGGCTGGCAAGAAAATTGGAAATTTGAGACCAATCACTCTGCTGAACAGTGACTATAAAATTTTTTCGCGGCTCTTAGCCCACAGACTTAAAAATGTAATGGCCAGCGTCACCGGCCCATATCAGTCTAGCGTGGGCAAAGATAGGAAAATTCAGCAGACGCTGTCCGACTACCGCGACATAATTTCAATAGCAGAAGTATGTCGACTAAAATGTGCCATCGTGTCGTTAGATTTCGATAAAGCCTTCGACAGGATCAGCCACTCCTACCTCCTGAAAACGATGGGGGCAATGGGTTTTCCGCCGAGATTCGTCGACCTCATACGACGTTTGGTAACGAATAACTCCTCCAGAATCATCATAAATGGACAGCCTAGCCGGCCAGTCGAGATCGCATGTTCCGTCAGGCAAGGTTGTCCGTTGTCCATGGCACTTTTTGCCATGGCCATCGAACCTTTGCTCGCTACCTTGACTCAGTGGTTACAAGGATTGCAAATACGAGGAAACAAAATAATATGTAAAGCTTATGCGGACGATGTTGGGTTTCTCGTTATGAATGTAGCGGAAGTCGAGACGGCAATGCACATAATAGAAAAATACGAACGAGCGTCAGCCGCGAGGTTAAACAAAACCAAGTCCGGCATATTCAATATCGGATGTGGCATTGGCATGCGCACACACGGTCAGTTACGTGAGCTAACGGCCTTGAAGTGTCTCGGCATTGATTTCCGAAAAAATATACGTCAAACTATTGCGGCCAACTATAGACAAGTACTAACTACCATACGAGCTAGTGTACGGACACATAGTATTCGACAATTAAATGAAATTCAGAGAGTGTCTTTAGCGAACGTCTCTATTACTTCCAAAGTCAATTATGTCGCCCAGATACTGCCAATACCCGCCGGCATCGCCAAACAAATTATGTCAGCAATAGGCTATTTTGTGAGCCGTGGCCACATATTTAAAATCCAGTATGACACTCTGACGCTCGCCACTAATAATGGCGGCTTAAACTTAACGAATGTTACTAAAAAGTCGCAGGCTCTGTACATCTCCAATACATTTCAACAATGGAGACAATCCGGCAGCTGTATCGCCGCGCACTTGCTATCTGAAATAGCTCCAGATGACCTCTCTCCACCCATTAATGTGCAGCACATACCGAGCGGACTTTACCATTTACGATGGTTTTTAATAGAATATAGCTACCTACGTTCAAGAATTCCGGAAAAAGACATGACAAACGTAAAAGAAATATATGGCAAATTGTTGGGAGAAAAGAAGAACAACAAAATAGAACAAAACTATCCATGTTCTAACTGGAAAGTGATATGGGCAAATATACATATCCGTAACTTAGCTACTCATCTGAAAGCAACATGGTACTTTGTTGTAAATAGGAAAGTTGCAACAAACTCGAAACTTCATTCGATCCACTTAGCGGATTCGCCTTTGTGTGCAACGTGTAATTTAATTGATAACGAAGAACATCGTTTCGTGTGCGACAAGGTTAAAGATATCTGGCTGAATGTCCGACGAAAGCTGGCACTCATCCTTCGAACGTCACCTAACGCTCTAACGCCTGCGGAATTTTTGACACCGGATGATGTACCCTTTCCTAACACGAAACGCAACGCAGTCAATTGGCTGAAAGCGGCAACGGTCCATTACCTCTTCACGAAGGAAGAGAAAAGCCAAGAGGATTTTTGGATCTCTCTGCTAACTGAGCATCACATGTTACTGAAGACTAGTAAATATAAAGAAACATACGCAAATTTTTTAATCAAGACCTTGATGTAAAAGAATTAACAAGAAATATCTGCGGACACAGAAGACAAACGTAAGAGAGTGTTCACCACTACTAACTTACTTAACAATCGTGAAAAAAAATAAAAATAAAAAAATTATTTTAGTTTTTACCGGAATTGCCGTTCTTTGAGTTCAACGTTTATAAATTTATTTTTCAAGAAGCCATTATAAATAGTTGCTTCTCACCGAATATGGTTTGTTTTTTAAGCATTTTCAGAGAGAAGAGGCAGTTTCGAAATGCCCTCTGACGTTTCTTTGTCAAGGAAGACTATTTGCTTTAAGTGTGACAACAAAAAACAGCGATGAAGAAGGAAACAAACTGAACATAACTTCTGTTTCTACCTACTGAAGACTTCATTCTTTTTTCACATTATCAATAAGCCCAAAGAAGGGGTACATTAGTTTCTCCACGATAAAGGGATTAACTTCGTCTCATCAGTTTATGGTAATGTACATGGCGTGAGAAGCCGACGCCGATGAAGGCGAATTATGGAGAGCGCAAGGATGGGCTAAAAGGGGTGATGGGAGGCCCTAAAAAAAAAGAAAAAAAAATAATAAAAAAAAAAGTCGGTAGAGCGTCAGACTCTTAATCCTAGGGTCGTGGGTTTGAGCCACACGCTGGGGGAAGCGGAATTTTGTTCCGCTGCAGATGTAAATTCCCGTTTTTCTGATTAAGGAGATGTAATGGAAATAGCAACTTTAAACTTTGCCTACGTCTCTGTCAGTCACAAGGAAACTGTATTTGAATGTGAAGGTGATTTTGTAGACATGTGTGGAAGACATGTTCTGAAATGCAAGTGTTGTTGTTTGGAGAGCACATCGGTTACGTGTCAGATGTGTAGCCAAGCAGTAATGGGTCGCCATAGCTGCAAATATTAGCCGGTAATATGAAGTGTTGTCAGCTGAAGTCTGATGATGCAGACGACCGTAAATACGAATTACCCAAGAGTACCGCTAGGCCGCGCCTCTTTAGCTCAGTGGTAGAGCACTGCTCTAATAAACCAGGCATTGGACGTTCCATCCACACAGGAGAAAGATGAATTTTGGAAATCAGTTGCGCGTCGTGGCCGTATAGCAAACAGTATCTGTGATGACGAACAATTAGCGACAGGCGTTTTTTGTAAGAATTACTCTCAGATGTGATTAAGGCGAATGGCGCAGATAAAGCATTTGCCAAAGCGGTACAGCATAAAGTGGGACGAGGCAGTCTGAATTACATTTTATAGATGTATTTCTCACATATCTCAGAGCCTCTCGCGGTCGTCGTCGTCGTCGTCGTCGTCGTCGTCGTCGTCGTCGCCGCCGCCGCCTCCTCTTCTGCAGAAGTAGCAAATGGCCATCGTAGCAAATGCCGCGTTTGACGCCCTGCCTTCGATTCCGAATGCACAAAGTGTGTGGTCTTGTTTCTCAGTCTATATTTGGTCGGTCTCGTAAGAGGTTGAATGTAACGAATGGGTGGGAAAGAGCAAGGGGCAGCTGCTTTGTAAAACGAAAACACAAATCCTCAGGGGTGTGAGCGTTTCGAGATGAGTCGTATACATGATATAGTTGGTCGTCAGAAACCATGTGGCCTAATGGATAAGGCGTCGGACTTCGCATCTGATGATTACAGGTTCGAATGTTGTCACGCTCGTTTTTTTCCAGTTCTGAAAAAGAAACATACCGTTTTAATGTAGCAATTGAGCAGTACGAAACCGTCTGAATGTTGCTGTTGACCATTTTTTGCTTGGAAATGCTCTTGAGCTTGAAACAGACACAACAAGACCGGTGTTAACTAGCGAAATGGTCGGCAGAGTGCCGACACCGCGAGTTTTGACTGGCACTTGCACATCTCAAACAACGTCGGAAAGTAACTCGTTCGGCTTTTGAGTCACATAAAGTATGTGTGTTAATTTTGACGCCACTAGCTCTGCATGCTGTCATGCAATTTCTTTACCTCTCAGAAATGATTATGACATAAAAGTGAAGTACGTGACGAGTGTGACGTTAGGAAAACATTAGGCAGCATGGAGAGATTCTGTATGGGACCACCCAACCCAAACGAGTACTGTGTGACGTGCTATCCGGCAGGTATTCACCGAGGTAGCCGGCTAGCTCAGTCGGTAGAGCGTAAGACTCTTATTCCTAGGGTCTTGGGTTCGAGCCACACGCTGGGCGGAGCAGAATTTTGTTCCGCTGCAGATGTAAATTACCGTTTTTCTGATTAAGGAGATGTAATGGAAATAGCAACTTTAAACTTTGCCTACGTCTCTGTCAGTCACAAGGAAACTGTATTTGAATGTGAAGGTGATTTTGTAGACATGTGTGGAAGACATGTTCTGAAATGCAAGTGTTGTTGTTTGGAGAGCACATCGGTTACGTGTCAGATGTGTAGCCAAGCAGTAATGGGTCGCCATAGCTGCAAATATTAGCCGGTAATATGAAGTGTTGTCAGCTGAAGTCTGATGATGCAGACGACCATAAGGACGAAGTACCCAAGAGTACCGCTAGGCCGCGCCTCTTTAGCTCAGTGGTAGAGCACTGCTCTAATAAACCAGGCATCGGAAGTTCCATCCTCACAGGAGAAAGATGAATTTTGGAAATCAGTTGCGCGTCGTGGCCGTATAGCAAACAGTATCTGTGATGACGAACAATTAGCGACAGGCGTTTTTTTTAAGAATTACTCTCAGATGTGATTAAGGCGAATGGCGCAGATAAAGCATTTGCCAAAGCGGTACAGCATAAAGTGGGACGAGGCAGTCTGAACTACATTTTATAGATGTATTTCTCACATATCTCAGAGCCTCTTGCGGTCGTCGTCGTCGTCGCCGCCGCCGCCGCTTCTGCAGAAGTAGCAAATGGCCATCGTAGCAAATGTTCGAGGGACGCCCTGCCTTCGATTCCGAATGCACAAAGTGTGTGGTCTTGTTTCTCAGTCTATATTTGGTCAGTCTCGTAAGAGGTAGAATGTAACGAATGGGTGGGAAAGAGCAAGGGGCAGCGGCTGTGTAAAACGAAAACACAAATCCTCAGGGGTGTGAGCGTTTCGAGACGAGTCGTAAACATTATATAGTTGGTCGTCAGTGACCATGTGGCCTAATGGATAAGGCGTCGGACTTCGGATCAGATGATTACAGGTTCGAATGTTGTCACGCTCGTTTTTTTCCAGTTCTGAAAAAGAAACATACCGTTTTAATGTAGCAATTGAGCAGTACGAAACCGTCTGAATGTTGCTGTTGACCATTTTTTGCTTCGAAATGCTCTTGAGCTTGAAACGCACGCAACAAGACCGGTGTTAACTAGCGAAATGGTCGGCAGAGTGCCGACACCGCGAGTTTTGACTGGCACTTGCACATCTCAAACAACGTCGGAAAGTAACTCGTTCGGCTTTTGAGTCACATAAAGTATGTGTGTTAATTTTGACGCCACTAGCTCTGCATGCTGTCATGCAATTTCTTTACCTCTCAGAAATGATTATGACATAAAAGTGAAGTACGTGACGAGTGTGACGTTAGGAAAACATTAGGCAGCATGGAGAGATTCTGTATGGGACCACCCAACCCAAACGAGTACTGTGTGACGTGCTATCCGGCAGGTATTCACCGAGGTAGCCGGCTAGCTCAGTCGGTAGAGCGTCAGATTCTTAATCCTAGGGTCGTGGGTTCGAGCCACACGCTGGGCGGAACGGAATTTTGTTCCGCTGCAGATGTAAATTACCGTTTTTCTGATTAAGGAGATGTAATGGAAATAGCAACTTTAAACTTTGCCTACGTCTCTGTCAGTCACAAGGAAACTGTATTTGAATGTGAAGGTGATTTTGTAGACATGTGTGGAAGACATGTTCTGAAATGCAAGTGTTGTTGTTTGGAGAGCACATCGGTTACGTGTCAGATGTGTAGCCAAGCAGTAATGGGTCGCCATAGCTGCAAATATTAGCCGGTAATATGAAGTGTTGTCAGCTGAAGTCTGATGATGCAGACGACCGTAAGGACGAAGTACCCGAGAGTGCTGCTTGGCCGCGCCTCTTTAGCTCAGTGGTAGAGCACTGCTGTAATAAACCAGGCATCGGACGTTCCATCCACACAGGAGAAAGATGAATTTTGGAAATCAGTTGCGTGTCGTGGCCGTATAGCAAACAGTATCTGTGATGACGAACAATTAGCGACAGTTTTTTTTTTTAAGGATTACTCTCAGATGTGATTAAGGCGAATGGCGCAGATAGATCATTTGTCAAAGCGGTACAGCATAAAGTGGGACGAGGCAGTCTGAATTACGTTTTATAGATGTATTTCTCACATATCTCAGAGCCTCTCGCGGTCGTCGTCGTCGTCGTCGTCGCCGCCGCCGCTTCTGCAGAAGTAGCAAATGGCCATCGTAGCAAATGCGGCGAGGGACGCCCTGCCTTCGATTCCGAATGCACAAAGTTTGTGGTATTGTTTCTCAGTCTATATTTGGTCGGTCTCGTAAGAGGTTGAATGTAACGAATGGGTGGGAAAGAGCAAGGGGCAGCGGCTTTGTAAAACGAAAACACAAATCCTCAGGGGTGTGAGCGTTTCGAGATGTGTCGTATACATGAAATAGTTGGTCGTCAGTGACCATGTGGCCTAATGGATAAGGCGTCGGACTTTGGAGCTGATGCTTACAGGTTCGAATGTTGTCACGCTCGTTTTTTTCCAGTTCTGAAAAAGAAACATACCGTTTTAATGTAGCAATTGAGCAGTACGAAACCGTCTGAATGTTGCTGTTGACCATTTTTTGCTTGGAAATGCTTTTGAGCTTGAAACACACACAACAAGACCGGTGTTAACTAGCGAAATGGTCCTCAGAGTGCCGACACCGCGAGTTTTGACTGGCACTTGCACATCTAAAACAACGTCGGAAAGTAACTCGTTCGGCTTTTGAGTCACATAAAGTATGTGTGTCAATTTTGACGCCACTAGCTCTGCATGCTGTCATGCAATTTCTTTACCTCTCAGAAATGATTATGACATAAAAGTGAGTACGTGACGAGTGTGACGTTAGGAAAACATAAGGCAGCATGGAGAGATTCTGTATGGGACCACCCAACCCAAACGAGTACTGTGTGACGTGCTATCCGGCAGGTATTCACCGAGGTAGCCGGCTAGATCAGTCGGTATAGCGTCAGACTCTTAATCCTAGGGTCGTGGGTTCGAGCCACACCCTGGGCGGAACGGAATTTTGTTCCGCTGCAGATGTAAATTACCGTTTTTCTGATTAAGGAGATGTAATGGAAATAGCAACTTTAAACTTTGCCTACGTCTCTGTCAGTCACAAGGAAACTGTATTTGAATGTGAAGGTGATTTTGTAGACATGTGTGGAAGACATGTTCTGAAATGCAAGTGTTGTTGTTTGGAGAGCACATCGGTTACCTGTCAGATGTGTAGCCAAGCAGTAATGGGTCGCCATAGCTGCAAATATTAGCCGGTAATATGAAGTGTTGTCAGCTGAAGTCTGATGATGCAGACGACCGTAAGGACGAAGTACCCAAGAGTACCGCTAGGCCGCGCCTCTTTAGCTCAGTGGTAGAGCACTGCTCTAATAAACCAGGCATCGGACGTTCCATCCACACAGGAGAAAGATGAATTTTGGAAATCAGTTGCGCGTCGTGGCCGTATAGCAAACAGTATCTGTGATGACGAACAATTAGCGACAGGCGTTTTTTTTAAGAATTACTCTCAGATGTGATTAAGGCGAATGGCGCAGATAAAGCATTTGCCAAAGCGGTACAGCATAAAGTGGGACGAGGCAGTCTGAATTACATTTTATAGACGTATTTCTCACATATCTCAGAGCCTCTCGCGGTCGTCGTCGTCGTCGTCGTCGTCGTCGCCGCCGATTCTGCAGAAGTAGCAAATGGCCATCGTAGGAAATGCGGCGAGGGACGCCCTGCCTTCGATTCCGAATGCACAAAGTGTGTGGTCTTGTTTCTCAGTCTATATTTGGTCGGTCTCGTAAGAGGTTGAATGTAACGAATGGGTGGGAAAGAGCAAGGGGCAGCGGCTTTGTAAAACGAAAACACAAATCCTCAGGGGTGTGAGCGTTTCGAGATGTGTCGTATACATGATATAGTTGGTCGTCAGTGACCATGTGGCCTAATGGATAAGGCGTCGGACTTTGGAGCTGATGATTACAGGTTCGAATGTTGTCACGCTCGTTTTTTTCCAGTTCTGAAAAAGAAACATACCGTTTTAATGTAGCAATTGAGCAGTACGAAACCGTCTGAATGATGCTGTTGACCATTTTTTGCTTGGAAATGCTTTTGAGCTTGAAACACACACAACAAGACCGGTGTTAACTAGCGAAATGGTCCTCAGAGTGCCGACACCGCGAGTTTTGACTGGCACTTGCACATCTAAAACAACGTCGGAAAGTAACTCGTTCGGCTTTTGAGTCACATAAAGTATGTGTGTTAATTCTGACGCCACTAGCTCTGCATGCTGTCATGCAATTTCTTTACCTCTCAGAAATGATTATGACATAAAAGTGAGTACGTGACGAGTGTGACGTTAGGAAAACATTAGGCAGCATGGAGAGATTGTGTATGGGACCACCCAACCCAAACGAGCACTGTGTGACGTGCTATCCGGCAGGTATTCACCGAGGTAGCCGGCTAGCTCAGTCGGTAGAGCGTCAGACTCTTAATCCTAGGGTTGTGGGTTCGAGCCACACCCTGGGCGAAACAGAATTTTGTTCCGCTGCAGATGTAAATTACCGTTTTTCTGATTAAGGAGATGTAATGGAAATAGCAACTTTAAACTTTGCCTACGTCTCTGTCAGTCACAAGGAAACTGTATTTGAATGTGAAGGTGATTTTGTAGACATGTGTGGAAGACATGTTCTGAAATGCAAGTGTTGTTGTTTGGAGAGCACATCGGTTACCTGTCAGATGTGTAGCCAAGCAGTAATGGGTCGCCATAGCTGCAAATATTAGCCGGTAATATGAAGTGTTGTCAGCTGAAGTCTGATGATGCAGACGACCGTAAGGACGAAGTACCCAAGAGTACCGCTAGGCCGCGCCTCTTTAGCTCAGTGGTAGAGCACTGCTCTAATAAACCAGGCATCGGACGTTCCATCCACACAGGAGAAAGATGAATTTTGGAAATCAGTTGCGCGTCGTGGCCGTATAGCAAACAGTATCTGTGATGACGAACAATTAGCGACAGGCGTTTTTTTTAAGAATTACTCTCAGATGTGATTAAGGCGAATGGCGCAGATAAAGCATTTGCCAAAGCGGTACAGCATAAAGTGGGACGAGGCAGTCTGAATTACATTTTATAGACGTATTTCTCACATATCTCAGAGCCTCTCGCGGTCGTCGTCGTCGTCGTCGTCGTCGTCGTCGTCGCCGCCGCATCTGCAGAAGTAGCAAATGGCCATCGTAGCAAATGCGGCGAGGGACGCCCTGCCTTCGATTCCGAATGCACAAAGTGTGTGGTCTTGTTTCTCAGTCTATATTTGGTCGGTCTCGTAAGAGGTTGAATGTAACGAATGGGTGGGAAAGAGCAAGGGGCAGCGGCTTTCTAAAACGAAAACACAAATCCTCAGGGGTGTGAGCGTTTCGAGATGTGTCGTATACATGATATAGTTGGTCGTCAGTGACCATGTGGCCTAATGGATAAGGCGTCGGACTTTGGAGCTGATCATTACAGGTTCGAATGTTGTCACGCTCGTTTTTTTCCAGTTCTGAAAAAGAAACATACCGTTTTAATGTAGCAATTGAGCAGTACGAAACCGTATGAATGATGCTGTTGACCATTTCTTGCTTGGAAATGCTTTTGAGCTTGAAACACACACAACAAGACCGGTGTTAACTAGCGAAATGGTCCTCAGAGTGCCGACACCGCGAGTTTTGACTGGCACTTGCACATCTAAAACAACGTCGGAAAGTAACTCGTTCGGCTTTTGAGTCACATAAAGTATGTGTGTTAATTTTGACGCCACTAGCTCTGCATGCTGTCATGCAATTTCTTTACCTCTCAGAAATGATTATGACATAAAAGTGAGTACGTGACGAGTGTGACGTTAGGAAAACATTAGGCAGCATGGAGAGATTCTGTATGGGACCACCCAACCCAAACGAGTACTGTGTGACGTGCTATCCGGCAGGTATTCACCGAGGTAGCCGGCTAGCTCAGTCGGTAGGGCGTCAGACTCTTAATCCTAGGGTCGTGGGTTCGAGCCACACCCTGGGCGGAACGGAATTTTGTTCCGCTGCAGATGTAAATTACCGTTTTTCTGATTAAGGAGATGTAATGGAAATAGCAACTTTAAACTTTGCCTACGTCTCTGTCAGTCACAAGGAAACTGTATTTGAATGTGAAGGTGATTTTGTAGACATGTGTGGAAGACATGTTCTGAAATGCAAGTGTTGTTGTTTGGAGAGCACATCGGTTACGTGTCAGATGTGTAGCCAAGCAGTAATGGGTCGCCATAGCTGCAAATATTAGCCGGTAATATGAAGTGTTGTCAGCTGAAGTCAGATGATGCAGACGACCGTAAGGACGAAGTACCCAAGAGTACCGTTAGGCCGCGCCTCTTTAGCTCAGTGGTAGAGCACTGCGCTAATAAACCAGGCATCGGACGTTCCATCCACACAGGAGAAAGATGAATTTTGGAAATCAGTTGCGCGTCGTGGCCGTATAGCAAACAGTATCTGTGATGACGAACAATTAGCGACAGGCGTTTTTTTTAAGAATTACTCTCAGATGTGATTAAGGCGAATGGCGCAGATAAAGCATTTGCCAAAGCGGTACAGCATAAAGTGGGACGAGGCAGTCTGAATTACATTTTATAGATGTATTTCTCACATTTCTCAGAGCCTCTCGCGGTCGTCGTCGTCGTCGTCGTCGACGTCGCCGCCGCCGCTTCTGCAGAAGTAGCAAATGGCCATCGTAGCAAATGCTGCGAGGGACGCCCTGCCTTCGACTCCGAATGCACAAAGTGTGTGGTCTTGTTTCTCAGTCTATATTTGGTCGGTCTCGTAAGAGGTTGAATGTAACGAATGGGTGGGAAAGAGCAAGGGGCAGCGGCTCTGTATAACGAAAACACAAATCCTCAGGGGTGTGAGCGTTTTGAGATGAGTCGTATACATGATATAGTTGGTCGTCAGTGACCATGTGGCCTAATGGATAAGGCGTCGGACTTCGGATCTGATGATTACAGGTTCGAATGTTGTCACGCTCGTTTTTTTCCAGTTCTGAAAAAGAAACATACCGTTTCAATGTAGCAATTGAGCAGTACGATACCGTCTGAATGTTGCTGTTGACCATTTTTTGCTTGGAAATGCTCTTGAGCTTGAAACACACACAACAAGACCGGTGTTAACTAGCGAAATGGTCGGCAGAGTGCCGACACCGCGAGTTCTGACTGGCACTTGCACATCTAAAACAACGTCGGAAAGTAACTCGTTCGGCTTTTGAGTCACATAAAGTATGTGTGTTAATTTTGACGCCACTAGCTCTGCATGCTGTCATGCAATTTCTTTACCTCTCAGAAATGATTATGACATAAAAGTGAAGTACGTGACGAGTGTGACGTTAGGAAAACATTAGGCAGCATGGAGAGATTCTGTATGGGACCACCCAACCCAAACGAGTACTGTGTGACGTGCTAACCGCCAGGTATTCAACGAGGTAGCCGGCTAGCTCAGTCGGTAGAGTGTCAGACTCTTAATGCTAGGGTCGTGGGTTCGAGCCACACACTGGGCGGAACGGAATTTTGTTCCGCTGCAGATGTAAATTACCGTTTTTCTGATTAAGGAGATGTAATGGAAATAGCAACTTTAAACTTTGCCTACGTCTCACAAGGAAACTGTATTTGAATGTGAAGGTGATTTTGTAGACATGTGTGGAAGACATGTTCTGAAATGCAAGTGTTGTTGTTTGGAGAGCACATCGGTTACGTGTCAGATGTGTAGCCAAGCAGTAATGGGTCGCCATAGCTGCAAATATTAGCCGGTAATATGAAGTGTTGTCAGCTGAAGTCTGATGATGCAGACGACCGTAAGGACGAAGTACCCAAGAGTACCGCTAGGCCGCGCCTCTTTAGCTCAGTGGTAGAGCACTGCTCTAATAAACCAGGCATCGGACGTTCCATCCACACAGGAGAAAGATGAATTTTGGAAATCAGTTGCGCGTCGTGGCCGTATAGCAAACAGTATCTGTGATGACGAACAATTAGCGACAGGCGTTTTTTTTAAGAATTACTCTCAGATGTGATTAAGGCGAATGGCGCAGATAAAGCATTTGCCAAAGCGGTACAGCATAAAGTGGGACGAGGCAGTCTGAATTACATTTTATAGATGTATTTCTCACATATCTCAGAGCCTCTCGCGGTCGTCGTCGACGTCGCCGCCGCCGCTTCTGCAGAAGTAGCAAATGGCCATCGTAGGAAATGCGGCGAGGGACGCCCTGCCTTCGATTCCGAATGCACAAAGTGTGTGGTCTTGTTTCTCAGTCTATATTTGGTCGGTCTCGTAAGAGGTTGAATGTAACGAATGGGTGGGAAAGAGCAAGCGGCAGCGGATTTGTAAAACGAAAACACAAATCCTCAGGGGTGTGAGCGTTTCGAGATGAGTCGTATACATGATATAGTTGGTCGTCAGTGACCATGTGGCCTGATGTATAAGGCGTCGGACTTCGGAGCTGTGATTACAGGTTCGAACGTTGTCACGCTCGTTTTTTTCCAGTTCTGAAAAAGAAACATACCGTTTTAATGTAGCAATTGAGCAGTACGAAACCGTCTGAATGTTGCTGTTGACCATTTTTTGCTTGGAAATGCTCTTGAGCTTGAAACACACACAACAAGACCGGTGTTAACTAGCGAAATGGTCGGCAGAGTGCCGACACCGCGAGTTTTGACTGGCACTTGCACATCTAAAACAACGTCGGAAAGTAACTCGTTTGGCGTTTGAGTCACATAAAGTATGTGTGTTAATTCTGACGCCACTAGCCCTGCATGCTGTCATGCAATTTCTTTACCTCTCAGAAATGATTATGACATAAAAGTGAGTACGTGACGAGTGTGACGTTAGGAAAACATTAGGCAGCATGGAGAGATTGTGTATGGGACCACCCAACCCAAATGAGTACTGTGTGACGTGCTATCCGGCAGGTATTCACCGAGGTAGCCGGCTAGCTCAGTCGGTAGAGCGTCAGACTCTTAATCCTAGGGTTGTGGGTTCGAGCCACACCCTGGGCGGAACGGAATTTTTTTCCGCTGCAGATGTAAATTACCGTTTTTCTGATTAAGGTGATGTAATGGAAATAGCAACTTTAAACTTTGCCTACGTCTCTGTCAGTCACAAGGAAACTGTATTTGTATGTGAAGGTGATTTTGTAGACATGTGTGGAAGACATGTTCTGAAATGCAAGTGTTGTTGTTTGGAGAGCACATCGGTTACGTGTCAGATGTGTAGCCAAGCAGTAATGGGTCGCCATAGCTGCAAATATTAGCCGGTAATATGAAGTGTTGTCAGCTGAAGTCTGATGATGCAGACGACCGTAAGGACGAAGTACCCAAGAGTACCGCTAGGCCGCGCCTCTGTAGCTCAGTGGTAGAGCACTGCTCTAATAAACCAGGCATCGGACGTTCCATCCACACAGGAGAAAGATGAATTTTGGAAATCAGTTGCGCGTCGTGGCCGTATAGCAAGCAGTATCTGTGATGACGAACAATTAGCGACAGGCGTTTTTTTAAGAATTACTCTCAGATGTGATTAAGGCGAATGGCGCAGATAAAGCATTTACCAAAGCGGTACAGCATAAAGTGGGACGAGGCAGTCTGAATTACATTTTATAGATGTATTTCTCACATATCTCAGAGCCTATCGCGGTCGTCGTCGTCGTCGTCGTCGCCGCCGCCGCTTTTGCAGAAGTAGCAAATGGCCATCGTAGCAAATGCGGCGAGGGACGCCCTGCCTTCGATTCCGAATGCACAAAGTGTGTCGTCTTGTTTCTCAGTCTATATTTGGTCGGTCTCGTAAGAGGTTGAATGTAACGAATGGGTGGGAAAGAGCAAGGGGCAGCGGCTTTGTAAAACGAAAACACAAATCCTCAGGGGTGTGAGCGTTTCGAGATGAGTCGTATACATGATATAGTTGGTCGTCAGTGACCATGTGGCCTAATGGATAAGGCGTCGGACTTCGGATCTGCTTATTACAGGTTCGAATGTTGTAACGCTCGTTTTTTTCCAGTTCTGAAAAAGAAACATACCGTTTTAATGTAGCAATTGAGCAGTACGAAACCGTCTGAATGTTGCTGTTGACCATTTTTTGCTTGGAAATGGTCTTGAGCTTGAAACACACACAACAAGACCGGTGTTAACTAGCGAAATGGTCGGCAGAGTGCCGACATTGCGAGTTTTGACTGGCACTTGCACATCTAAAACAACGTCGGAAAGTTACTCGTTCGGCTTTTGAGTCACATAAAGTATGTGTGTTAATTTTGACGCCACTAGCTCTGCATGCTGTCATGCAATATCTTTACCTCTCAGAAATGATTATGACATAAAAGTGAAGTACGTGACGAGTGTGACGTTAGGAAAACATTAGGCAGCATGGAGAGATTCTGTATGGGACCACCCAACCCAAACGAGTACTGTGTGACGTGCTATCCGGCAGGTATTCACCGAGGTAGCCGGCTAGCTCAGTCGGTAGAGCGTCAGACTCTTAATCCTAGGGTCGTGGGTTCGAGCCACACGCTGGGCGGAACGTAATTTTGTTCCGCTGCAGATGTAAATTACCGTTTTTCTGATTAACGAGATGTAATGGAAATAGCAACTTTAAACTTTGCCTACGTCTCTGTCAGTCACAAGGAATCTGTATTTGAATGTGAAGGTGTTTTTGTAGACATGTGTGGAAGACATGTTCTGAAATGCAAGTGTTGTTGTTTGGAGAGCACATCGGTTACGTGTCAGATGTGTAGCCAAGCAGTAATGGGTCGCCATAGCTGCAAATATTAGCCGGTAATATGAAGTGTTGTCAGCTGAAGTCTGATGATGCAGACGACCGTAAGGACGAAGTACCAAAGAGTACCGCTAGGCCGCGCCTTTTAGCTCAGTGGTAGAACACTGCTCTAATAAACCAGGCATCGGACGTTCCATCCACACAGGAGATAGATGAATTTTGGAAATCAGTTGCGCGTCGTGGCCGTATAGCAAACAGTATCTGTGATGACGAACAATTAGCGACAGGCGTTTTTTTTAAGAATTACTCTCAGATGTGATTAAGGCGAATGGCGCAGATAAAGCATTTGCCAAAGCGGTACAGCATAAGATGGGACGAGGCAGTCTGAATTACATTTTATAGATGTATTTCTCACATATGTCAGAGCCTTTCGCGGTCGTCGTCGTCGTCGTCGTCGTCGTCGTCGTCGTCGTCGTCGTCGCCGCCGCCGCCGCTTCTGCAGAACTAGCAAATGGCCATCGTAGCAAATG
Source organism: Schistocerca gregaria (assembly GCF_023897955.1). Taxonomy (NCBI): domain Eukaryota; kingdom Metazoa; phylum Arthropoda; class Insecta; order Orthoptera; family Acrididae; genus Schistocerca; species Schistocerca gregaria. Next base: position 5,914,106 of record NC_064926.1, read on the forward strand.
CGGCGAGGGACGCCCTGCCTTCGATTCCGAATGCACAAAGTGTGTGGTCTTGTTTCTCAGTCTATATTTGGTCGGTCTCGTAAGAGGTTGAATGTAACGAATGGGTGTGAAAGAGCAAGGGGCAGCGTCTGTGTAAAACGAAAACACAAATCCTCAGGGGTGTGAGCGTTTCGAGATGAGTCGTATACATGACATAGTTGGTCGTCAGTGACCATGTGGCCTAATGGATAAGGCGTCGGACTTCGGATCTGATGATTACAGGTTCAAATGTTGTCACGCTCGTTTTTTTCCAGTTCTGAAAAAGAAACATACCGTTTTAATGTAGCAATTGAGCAGTACGAAACCGTCTGAATGTTGCTGTTGACCATTTTTTGCTTCGAAATGCTCTTGAGCTTGAAACACACACAACAAGACCGGTGTTAACTAGCGAAATGGTCGGCAGAGTGCCGACACCGCGAGTTTTGACTGGCACTTGCACATCTAAAACAACGTCGGAAAGCAACGCAGCTAGCTCTTTATTCGCACGAAGTAATGGCCGCTATCGACAGGGGATCTCAAGTTGATTCCGTATTTCTAGATTTCCGGAAAGCTTTTGACACCGTTCCTCACAAGCGACTTCTAATCAAGCTGCGGAGCTATGGGGTATCGTCTCAGTTGTGCGACTGGATTCGTGATTTCCTGTCAGGAATGTCGCAGTTCGTAGTAATAGACGGCAAATCATCGAGTAAAACTGAAGTGATATCAGGTGTTCCCCAGGGAAGCGTCCTGGGACCTCTACTGTTCCTGATCTATATAAATGACCTGGGTGACAATCTGAGCAGTTCTCTTAGGTTGTTCGCAGATGATGCTGTAATTTACCGTCTAGTAAGGTCATCCAAAGACCAGTATCAGCTGCAAAGCGATTTAGAAAAGATTGATGTATGGTGTGTCAGGTGGCAGTTGACGCTAAATAACGAAAAGTGTGAGATGATCCACATGAGTTCTAAAAGAAATCCGTTGGAATTCGATTACTCGATAAATAGTACAATTCTCAAGGCTGTCAATTCAACTAAGTACCTGGGTGTTAAAACTACGAACAACTTCAGTTGGAAGGACCACATAGATAATATTGTCGGGAAGGCGAGCCAAAGGTTGCGTTTCATTGGCAGGACACTTAGAAGATGCATCAAGTCCACTAAAGAGACAGCTTACACTACACTCGTTCGTCCTCTGTTAGAATATTGCTGCGCGTGTGGGATCCTTACCAGGTGGGATTGACGGAGGACATCGAGAGGGTGCAAAGAAGGGCAGCTCGTTTTGTATTATCGCGTTATAGGGGAGAGAGTGTGGCAGATATGATACACGAGTTGGGATGGAAGTCATTACAGCATAGACGTTTTTCGTCGCGGCGAGACCTTTTTACGAAATTTCAGTCACCAACTTTCTCTTCCGAATGCGAAAATATTTTGTTGAGCCCAACCTACATAGGTAGGAATGATCATCAAAATAAAATAAGAGAGATCAGAGCTCGAACAGAAAGGTTTAGGTGTTCGTTTTTCCCGCTCGCTGTTCGGGAGTGGAATAGTAGAGAGATAGTATGATTGTGGTTCGATGAACCCTCTGCCAAGCACTTAAATGTGAATTGCAGAGTAGTCATGTAGATGTAGATGTAGATGTAACTCGTTCGGCTTTTGAGTCACATAAAGTATGTGTGTTAATTTTGACGCCACTAGCTCTGCATGCTGTCATGCAATTTCTTTACCTCTCAGAAATGATTATGACATAAAAGTGAAGTACGTGACGAGTGTGACGTTAGGAAAACATTAGGCAGCATGGAGAGATTCTGTATGGGACCACCCAACCCAAACGAGTACTGTGTGACGTGCTATCCGGCAGGTATTCACCGACGTAGCCGGCTAGCTCAGTCGGTAGAGCGTAAGACTCTTAATCCTAGGGTCTTGGGTTCGAGCCACACGCTGGGCGGAGCGGAATTTTGTTCCGCTGCAGATGTAAATTACCGTTTTTCTGATTAAGGAGATGTAATGGAAATAGCAACTTTAAACTTTGCCTACGTCTCTGTCAGTCACAAGGAAACTGTATTTGAATGTGAAGGTGATTTTGTAGACATGTGTGGAAGACATGTTCTGAAATGCAAGTGTTGTTGTTTGGAGAGCACATCGGTTACGTGTCAGATGTGTAGCCAAGCAGTAATGGGTCGCCATAGCTGCAAATATTAGCCGGTAATATGAAGTGTTGTCAGCTGAAGTCTGATGATGCAGACGACCGTAAGGACAAAGTACCCAAGAGTACCGCTAGGCCGCGCCTCTTTAGCTCAGTGGTAGAGCACTGCTCTAATAAACCAGGCATCGGAAGCTCCATCCTCACAGGAGAAAGATGAATTTTGGAAATCAGTTGCGCGTCGTGGCCGTATAGCAAACAGTATCTGTGATGACGAACAATTAGCGACAGGCGTTTTTTTTAAGAATTACTCTCAGATGTGATTAAGGCGAATGGCGCAGATAAAGCATTTGCCAAAGCGGTACAGCATAAAGTGGGACGAGGCAGTCTGAATTACATTTTATAGATGTATTTCTCACATATCTCAGAGCCTCTCGCAGTCGTCGTCGTCGTCGTCGTCGTCGTCGTCGTCGTCGTCGCGCCGCCTCTTCTGCAGAAGTAGCAAATGGCCATCGTAGCAAATGCGGCGATTGACGCCCTGCCTTCGATTCCGAATGCACAAAGTGTGTGGTCTTGTTTCTCAGTCTATATTTGGTCGGTCTCGTAAGAGGTTGAATGTAACGAAAGGGTGGGAAAGAGCAAGAGGCAGCTGCTTTGTAAAACGAAAACACAAATCCTCAGGGGTGTGAGCGTTTCGAGATGAGTCGTATACATGATATAGTTGGTCGTCAGTGACCATGTGGCCTAATGGATAAGGCGTCAGACTTCGGATCTGATGATTACAGGTTCGAATGTTGTCACGCTCGTTTTTTTCCAGTTCTGAAAAAGAAACGTACCGCTTTAATGGAGCAATTGAGCAGTACGAAACCGTCTGAATGTTGCTGTTGACAATTTTTTGCTTCGAAATGCTCTTGAGCTTGAAACACACACAACAAGACCGGTGTTAACTAGCGAAATGGTCGGCAGAGTGCCGACACCGCGAGTTTTGAATGGCACTTGCACATCTAAAACAACGTCGGAGAGTAACTCGTTCGGTTTTGAGTCACATAAAGTGTGTGTGTTAATTTTGACGCCACTAGCTCTGCATGCTGTCATGCAATTTCTTTACCTCTCAGAAATGATTATGACATAAAAGTTAAGTACGTGACGAGTGTGACGTTAGGAAAACATTAGGCAGCATGGAGAGATTCTGTATGGGACCACCCAACCCAATCGAGTACTGTGTGACGTGCTATCTGGCAGGTATTCACCGAGGTGGCCGGCTAGCTCAGACGGTAGAGCGTAAGACTCTTAATCCTAGGGTCTTGGGTTCGAGCCACACGCTGGGCGGAGCGGAATTTTGTTCCGCTGCAGATGTAAATTACCGTTTTTCTGATTAAGGAGATGTAATGGAAATAGCAACTTTAAACTTTGCCTACGTCTCTGTCAGTCACAAGGAAACTGTATTTGAATGTGAAGGTGATTTTGTAGACATGTGTGGAAGACATGTTCTGAAATGCAAGTGTTGTTGTTTGGAGAGCACATCGGTTACGTGTCAGATGTGTAGCCAAGCAGTAATGGGTCGCCATAGCTGCAAATATTAGCCGGTAATATGAAGTGTTGTCAGCTGAAGTCTGATGATGCAGACGACCGTAAGGACGAAGTACCCAAGAGTACCGCTAGGCCGCGCCTCTTTAGCTCAGTGGTAGAGCACTGCTCTAATAAACCAGGCATCGGAAGTTCCATCCTCACAGGAGAAAGATGAATTTTGGAAATCAGTTGCGTGTCGTGGCCGTATAGCAAACAGTATCTGTGATGACGAACAATTAGCGACAGGCGTTTTTTTTAAGAATTACTCTCAGATGTGATTAAGGCGAATGGCGCAGATAAAGCATTTGCCAAAGCGGTACAGCATAAAGTGGGACGAGGCAGTCTGAATTACATTTTATAGACGTATTTCTCACATATCTCAGAGCCTCTCGGTGTCGTCGTCGTCGTCGTCGTCGTCGTCGTCGCCGCCGCCGCCGCCGCCGCCGCTTCTGCAGAACTAGCAAATGGCCATCGTAGAAAATGCGGCGAGGGACGCCCTGCCTTCGATTCCGAATGCACAAAGTGTGTGGTCTTGTTTCTCGGTCTATATTTGGTCGGTCTCGTAAGAGGTTGAATGTAACGAATGGGTGGGAAAGAGCAAGGGGCAGCGGCTGTGTAAAACGAAAACACAAATCCTCAGGGGTGTGAGCGTTTCGAGACGAGTCGTATACATGATATAATTGGTCGTCAGTGACCATGTGGCCTAATGGATAAGGCGTCGGACTTCGGATCAGATGATTACAGGTTCGAATGTTGTCACGCTCGTTTTTTTTCAGTTCTGAAAAAGAAACATACCGTTTTAATGTAGCAATTGAGCAGTACGAAACCGTCTGAATGTTGCTGTTGACCATTTTTTGCTTCGAAATGCTCTTGAGCTTGAAACGCACGCAACAAGACCGGTGTTAACTAGCGAAATGGTCGGCAGAGTGCCGACACCGCGAGTTTTGACTGGCACTTGCACATCTAAAACAACGTCGGAAAGTAACTCGTTCGGCTTTTGAGTCACATAAAGTATGTGTGTTAATTTTGACGCCAATAGCTCTGCATGCTGTCATGCAATTTCTTTACCTCTCAGAAATGATTATGACATAAAAGTGAAGTACGTGATGAGTGTGACGTTAGGAAAACATTAGGCAGCATGGAGAGATTCTGTATGGGACCACCCAACCCAAACGAGTACTGTGTGACGTGCTATCCGGCAGGTATTCACCGAGGTAGCCGGCTAGCTCAGTCGGTAGAGCGTCAGACTCTTAATCCTAGGGTCGTGGGTTCGAGCCATACGCTGGGGGAAGCGGAATTTTGTTCCGCTGGAGATGTAAATTACCGTTTTTCTGATTAAGGAGATGTAATGGAAATAGCAACTTTAAACTTTGCCTACGTGTCTGTCAGTCACAAGGAAACTGTATTTGAATGTGAAGGTGATTTTGTAGACATGTGTGGAAGACATGTTCTGAAATGCAAGTGTTGTTGTTTGGAGAGCACATCGGTTACGTGTCAGATGTGTAGCCAAGCAGTAATGGGTCGCCATAGCTGCAAATATTAGCCGGTAATATGAAGTGTTGTCAGCTGAAGTCTGATGATGCAGACGACCGTAAGGACGAAGTACCCAAGAGTACCGCTAGGCCGCGCCTCTTTAGCTCAGTGGTAGAGCACTGCTCTAATAAACCAGGCATCGGAAGTTCCATCCTCACAGGAGAAAGATGAATTTTGGAAATCAGTTGCGCGTCGTGGCCGTATAGCAAACAGTATCTGTGATGAGGAACAATTAGCGACAGGCGTTTTTTTTAAGAATTACTCTCAGATGTGATTAAGGCGAATGGCGCAGATAAAGCATTTGCCAAAGCGGTACAGCATAAAGTGGGACGAGGCAGTCTGAATTACATTTTATAGATGTATTTCTCACATATCTCAGAGCCTCTCGGTGTCGTCGTCGTCGTCGTCGTCGGCGTCGCCGCCGCCGCCGCTTCTGCAGAAGTAGCAAATGGCCATTTTAGCAAATGCGGCGAGGGACGCCCTGCCTTCGATTCCGAATGCACAAAGTGTGTGGTCTTGTTTCTCAGTCTATATTTGGTCGGTCTCGTTAGAGGATGAATGTAACGAAATGGTGGGAAAGAGCAAGGGGCAGCGGCTGTGTAAAACGAAAACACAAATCCTTAGGGGGGTGTGAGCGTTTTGAAATGAGTCGTATACATGATATGGTTGGTCGTCAGTGACCATGTGGCCTAATGGATAAGGCGTCGGACTTCGGATCTGATGATTACAGGTTCGAATGTTGTCACGCGCGTTTTTTTCCAGTTCTGAAAAAGAAACATACCGTTTTAATGTAGCAATTGAGCAGTACGAAACCGTCTGAATGTTGCTGTTGACCATTTTTTGCTTCGAAATGGTCTTGAGCTTGAAACACACACAACAAGACCGGTGTTAACTAGCGAAATGGTCGGCAGAGTGCCGAAACCGCGAGTTTTGACTGGCACTTGCACATCTAAAACAACGTCGGAAAGTAACTCGTTCGGCTTTTGAGTCACATAAAGTATGTGTGTTAATTTTGACGCCACTAGCTCTGCATGCTGTCATGCAATTTCTTTACCTCTCAGAAATGATTATGACATAAAAGTGAAGTACGTGACGAGTGTGACGTTAGGAAAACATTAGGCAGCATGGAGAGATTCTGTATGGGACCACCCAACCCAAACGAGTACTGTGTGACGTGCTATCCGGCAGGTATTCACCGAGGTAGCCGACTAGCTTTCTGGCTTTAGCCGTCGCCGCGGTCGGACGTGCTTGTTGTTTACTCCGCGTACGTTAGCGCTATCGCCGGTGTTTGGTGTTTACGTGAAGTTAGCTGTACATTTTCGCTGTTATTTTTTGAGTGGTGTCTCTGATAAGTGTTTTTATAGTGCTTTCGTCCGTTCCACGTTTCGTGCTTCGCCGCAATTTCGGTTGTTGCCGGAATTTCGTCGGAACCGACGACCATGTCTGACACCGTCAGGAAGAATACTTTAGTCTTCTCGTTCGAGAAAGGAACACGGCCGGTCCAACCCACTGCGCTGGAAATCCACGATTGGCTGACTGAGGTAATCGGTATTAATTCTGACTCTGTTCATACCACGCAATTAGATGCTGAAAAATACTGTGTTTTTGTTAAATTTCTGAACTCAGTGACAGTCGATAAGTTGCTTGCAAAATGGGGTAATTCCGTCGAATTTGTTCATCGAGACGGTTCAAAAAGTAATGTCTCTGTACGAAAAGCTGATATCATGTACACCAATGTCAGGATTTTGAATGTTCCAATTGAAATTGATAATCAGTTGATCAAGGACGCTCTATCTAAATATGGCGAAGTTAAATCTATCTCTAACGAAAGATGGTCGAAGCTATACAAGATACAGTGTTTTAATGGCATTAGATCCGTTGAAATGGAGGTGAAAGCCAACATTCCGTCCCATATATCCGTTGCAGGCCATAAAGCACATGTTGTGTATTCTGGTCAGGAGCGCACGTGCAATATTTGCAATGAGACAGGTCATTTCCGACAAGATTGTCCGCGCCGTGTTTTTGTTCTTAGAAACAATCTAACACAGCGTCAAAAACTGACCCTCAGCGATGTCTTACCAAATAGCACTTCCCTTCTTTCGGTTAACGACAGTGGTGCATGTAATTCTGCAGTGCCCGCCATAACTACTACGGAGTTCCCTCCCCTGAGCGTCATTACATCACACCCTTCTGTTCCCGATTGCGATCTCCAGAATAAGAAGCGACCGTTGGAAACGACCGATGACGGCTCGGACGGCGAGTCCGCCCGTAATTCGCCTTCCACCCGCAAGCAGAAGCAGTGTAATGCGGATGTGCTCGAGGAAACAAACAGTACATGTATTGACGTGACGACAGCCGCTGAGGCAACCCGGCCGCTGTCGGCGGCTGAACAGGTACAAACGGTCCACGGAGGGGACGCAGTAACGATTGTCGCGGAGACGGAAGAGGCGCACTCCGAAGCACAAGAGGTGACGGAGCGGAACCCAACTCAAGAACTTACAGACCCACAAACCGCCGACTCAGTCAGTGCTCTGGAGCTAGTGACGGAAGAACAAGGAAATGGCACTCGTAAAAAGGACGCTGTTGAGGCAGCTTCGGTCACAACGGTGGTAAAGATAGACAATCCGAATGACGGCGCGTTGAACCAAGATGTCCGAAGACGCCGACTCAAACCGCTACCTACTCTCAAAGCTTCCCGTAACCAAAGCAAACAACAACCAGCACAAGAGGAAGCGACGGCCAAGAACGTCTTGTATGAAATCATCACGGAAAGACCTAAGGAGGTACCTTCAAGTGACATTAGTGATGCAAAGCCCCTCGGTAAAACTAAAACCCGAGATGTTCGGAATCCTGCACCAAAATGAGGCTGTAAGATGAAAAAAAAAAAAGGGATTTTGTTGAACCAGTTTCATTTCTAATTGTACTACTGTCTTAGTCATATTTCAGAGGAACCAGATGAAGTGTTTACCGAGCTTCAAATACTGACTATTCTTTTAGATGTTTGTTTAAGCGGAGTCGTTTCTCTCTTCTAGAAGCTGCACATCTCTTTTCTTTTTTTTTTATTAATATTTTGTTATCTTTTTAATCACTTATTTACTTTTTATGCAAACTAAATGTCCCAGGCATATACAATTACGACTATCAATATTAACAGGATTACATCCGTGACTAAAGTTACAGCGCTCAAGGATTATTTATATGAGTCAGGCACGGACATTGCTTTCCTACAGGAAGTAGTGCTGACTAATCTTACAGTGCCTGGATATTTGGCGATTTTAAATGTCTCACTTGACACCAACGTCGGTACAGCAATTTTAGTCAGGGAGGGGATTCCTGTCTCGGATATCGAGAGGTTGGACTCCGGCAGAGCGATAGGTATAAAAGTCTTTGGTTCTACCCTTATCAATCTGTATGCCCCTTCTGGCACATCCAATAGAATGGAAAGAGCACAGTTCTATAAAGAAGAAATCATTTATTTATTACGGAAAAACCCAAAAGATCTTATAATAGGCGGTGATTTTAATTGTGTGATAAATAAGAAAGACCAGGTTCCGAATTTTAATAACTGCAGTGAACTGAAGCGTTTCGTCACTGTTTTACAGCTTAAAGATGCTTGGGAAATAATGTATCCCACTTTTGTGGCATTTACATTCCTAGGTCCTCACTCACGTAGCAGGATCGACAGACTCTACATATCGCAAAGTCTAGTTAGCTCCTTCATTAAAGCAGAGACGATTCCAGTTTACTTTTCTGATCATAGCTCCGTGCTAGCTTCCATCAACCTTACTGCGCAACCCACTCGCCGTTTTAGAAGTTCATGGCACCTTAATACGTCACTGATGCAGGACGACGGATTAGAAGAAAGTTTGACAGAAGCGTGGGCATTGTGCCTCCGCTCTGCAGATAGACACGTCTCAGTACTAGACTGGTGGTGCAACAGGGCAAAGCCTAAACTGAGAAAAGTTCTCATCCAGTATAGTGTACAACGATCGAAAGACTTGAAAAATTCCATCGAATTTTATTATACCATGCTGCGAAATTTATATGAGCAGGCAAACACTTCCAACGTCCGTCTGGCAGATATCAAGCAAACTAAGGCCAAATTGCTCAGTCTTAAAAGACAGCAGATGGAGGGTCTGAAATTAAAATCCAAGGCTAAGACAGTCGTGGAGGATGAACATGCTTCCTTGTACCATCTACTGAAGCACGAAAGAAACAGGAGACGCACCTTCATTGATGGACTTCAGTCTGAAACTGGCGAGACACTCACGACTCAGAGAGACATCGTCAATGCAGTGCACAAATATTACGAAGACCTATACACTGCCAACCCGGTATGTGAAGAGTCCTTCGATGAGTTCCTTAGTTACATAGCTCCACAGGTCTCGGACGAGGAAAACGAAGACCTTCTCGTTGAGTGTACTAACGAAGATATCCACAGAATCATCTGCAAATCTCCTCTGAGGAAATCGCCGGGACCGGATGGTTTGCCTGTTGAATTTTATAAACGATACTGGCCACTGATTGGTGACATGTTTACCCGAATGACGAACGAGGTGCTTCAGGGAAAGCATTTACCTGCTGTTTTTAAAGAGAGCACAATAGTACTAATCCCAAAAAATGCTGCAAAAAGAAACCTCAACAACTTTCGTCCTATCTCCCTGTTAAACTCTGATTATAAAATCATCGGCAGAATTTTAAACAACAGACTCCCTCAGTTGGCCAAAAAGATAGTAAGTCCATACCAGTCCTGTGTGCCTACCAAGAGCATTTTCAAAAGCATAGCTGAATATAGAGATATAATTGCCATCACTGCTGTGACCACCATAAAATGTGCTATCATGTTTATTGACTTCCAGAAAGCATTTGATCGTGTGGATCATAGATTCCTTAGTGCCACACTGAACAAAATAGGTTTTAATGAGCGAGTCGTAAGTGTGATCAGCAATGTTGCAACAGGCATCAGCGCTTGTATATCAGTTAACTGCCAGAGGACAAAGCAGATTCAGATCAGGCGCGGCGTTCCTCAAGGAAGCCCCCTCTCCATGTTCCTATTCGTGCTTTCATTAGAACCTTTCCTCCGCAGTGTTCATGCCACTCTAACTGGCATCACATTATCTGGTCACCGAACAGTCATAAACGCCTATGCCGATGATGTCGGAGTCGTCCTGCGAAATCCCGACGACATTTTGAAATTGGAAACGCTAATTAAAAAGTACTGTAGAGTCTCCGGAGCAGGTGTCAACGCAAACAAAAGCAAACTCCTAAACCTGCGGGGTTTTCAACATACCACCTTAGCCTGGGCCACAATGGTCACCCAATGCAAAGCACTAGGAATAACACTGACACCTTGTCCGTTAAAAATGGCAGCTATCAATTGGAGAAATACGTCGGGACAACTTCTTGGAACAACAAGAGAAAACCTCCACCGTAACTTGAACCAAGTTCAGAGGGTGATTTTCATTAACCACTGCATTCTCTCCAGGAGTTACTTTATAGCACAGATCTTCCCACTACCGAAAATGATTGGAAAAAAGATAATGTCTACCATTGCCAGCTATCTTTGGAGAGGGGATATATTCAGAGTAGACGCAAAAACTGCGACCTTAGATCCCAGGAATGGAGGTTTGGGGTTAGTTGACATCAGAAATAAGGCGTCTGCGCTTTTTATAAAAAGGACCGCCACTATCCTTAGCGACCACGCTGATAGCATTACAACTAAATTATTTGAAGTTGTCAGGCCTGCCAGTTTACAGGCGCCGGTGAATGTGCAAAAAATAAATAACCGGCTCCAGTACGTTCGTGTATATTTTGTGGAATTCAGCTATCTCGGCGGTGTCATCATCAACTCACGACGGATCACGGCCCGCGATATTCTGTCCCATCGAAAGAAAATGGAGGGGAGAAACAAATTGGAAAGTAAATACCCACACACTGATTGGGACGCCATATGGAAAAATATTAATATGCGTGGTCTACCATCGGACGTCAAGTCAGCGTGGTATAAAACAGTGAATGAGACCGTAAGCACCAATGAAAGGTTACATGCAATCGGCGTTAGCGACACGAACCTATGTCTCAAATGTAAATTGATCGACACGTTAGTGCACAGATTCACGTGCGGTGGCAATCTACAACTCTGTAATTGGATTAGGGAACAACTGGCTTTTCTTACGAGATCTTCGGTGGAAAATTTTCCCCCTGTTACATTCCTCAGGCCTCAGACTTGCTATTTTCCAGCAGCAAAAAACAACTCGGTCCATTGGTTAATGGGACACTATGTGAATTACGTAATTAATCACCTGGGAAATGACAATTCCACTGATTTTTACATGTACTTGAAGTGTGCTTTTTATAACGCCCTGAAATATAAAGACCACAAGAAAAACTACGGCAATATGCTTAAAATTGTATTCGAGCGACTGGGCATTGGTTGACAAGCCAACGAGATAAACAAAAATCGTTTATTTAAGCGAAACGACGTTTAAACAAAAACAATTGGGGAGAAGTACACTTTTACAGTTTCATATTACAATCACTTATCTTCTGCTGGCAAAGAAGGCTATTTTGTTTATTGCACAGAAGAAGCCGAAGCCGAAAGCCAGTATCGCAGGGTTAAAGATAAATTGTTTTCTTATACATTCATTTTATGACTGAGAAGGAAGTCTCATTTGTTTCCATGGAAGGGACCATACTTTTTTATTATTATTATTAATCTCAAGAAGGAAAGGAGGCTATGGAATTAGTGCCTTAACATAAAATTCCTTCTTCACATTCCATGAAGATTTTTCTTTTACAATAAAAAAATAACAAACAAACAAAAATAATAATAATAACAATAAAAAAAAACTAAACAGAAATTAAAAAAAATAATATACAGGTTCAGGGTCCACCACTTCCCACAACTTTATTATATATTACAAAGAAGTATGCTAGGTTGCCGAGAAGCAGTGGATGAGAAAAAAAAAAAAAAAAAAAAAGCACTAAAGCTATAACCTTCAATCTCTATTGCCTCGGCATGACATAAATTTTTTGTTTCAAATGAAGCATCTTTTGGTTCAGGATTTCGAAGGCAAAACAGCATATATCTACGTATACACAAGTTGTAAAATTTCTTATTGAAAACTATGATAAAGACACGCCTCAGCAACAGGACTGGGTGGAGACATCGCGGCCAGGCCTCGAGATTTTGACCCCTGCCCGCTTTGCCTCCGCCTGCCTCATGCTGCCAAGTTCCTTACAAAAAAAAAAAAAAAAAAAAAAATGGATAAGGCGTCGTAAAAAAAAAAAAGAAAAAAAAAAAAACTAGCTCAGTCGATAGAGCGTCAGACTCTTAATCCTAGGGTCGTGGGTTCGAGCCACACGCTGGGCGGAGCGGAGTTTTGTTCCGCTGCAGATGTAAATTACCGTTTTTCTGATTAAGGAGATGTAATGGAAATAGCAACTTTAAACTTTGCCTACGTCTCTGTCAGTCACAAGGAAACTGTATTTGAATGTGAAGGTGATTTTGTAGACATGTGTGGAAGACATGTTCTGTAATGCAAGTGTTGTTGTTTGGAGAGCACATCGGTTACGAGTCAGATGTGTAGCCAAGCAGTAATGGGTCGCCATAGCTGCAAATATTAGCCGGTAATATGAAGTGTTGTCAGCTGAAGTCTGATAATGCAGACGACCGTAAGGACGAAGTACCCAAGAGTACCGCTAGGCCGCGCCTCTTTAGCTCAGTGGTAGAGCACTGCTCCAATAAACCAGGCATCGGACGTTCCATCCACACATGAGAAAGATGAATTTTGGAAATCAGTTGCGCGTCGTGGCCGTATAGCAAACAGTATCTGTGATGACGAACAATTAGCGACAGGCGTTTTTTTAAAGAATTACTCTCAGATGTGATTAAGGCGAATGGCGCAGATAAAGCATTTGCCAAAGTGGTACAGCATAAAGTGGGACGAGGCAGTCTGAATTACATTTTATAGATGTATTTCTCACATATCTCAGAGCCACTCGCGGTCGTCGTCGTCGTCGTCGTCGTCGTCGTCGTCGTCGTCGTCGTCGTCGTCGTCGTCGCCGCCGCCGCTTCTGCAGAAGTAGCAAATGGCCATCGTAGCAAATGCGGCGAGGGACGCCCTGCCTTCGATTCCGAATGCACAAAGTGTGTGGTCTTGTTTCTCAGTCTATATTTGGTCGGTCTCGTAAGAGGTTGAATGTAACGAATGGGTGGGAAAGAGCAAGGGGCAGCGGCTGTGTAAAACGAAAACACAAATCCTCAGGGGTGTGAGCGTTTCGAGATGAGTCGTATACATGATATGGTTGGTCGTCAGTGACCATGTGGCCTAATGGATAAGGCGTCGGACTTCGGATCTTATGATTACAGGTTCGAATGTTGTCATGCTCGTTTTTTTCCAGTTCTGAAAAAGAAACATACCGTTTTAATGTAGCAATTGAGCAGTACGAAACCGTCTGAATGTTGCTGTTGACCATTTTTTGCTTGGAAATGGTCTTGAGCTTGAAACACACACAACAAGACCGGTGTTAACTAGTGAAATGGTCGGCAGAGTGCTGACACCGCTAGTTTTGACTGGCACTTGCACATCTTAAACAACGTCGGAAAGTAACTCGTTCGGCTTTTGAGTCACATAAAGTATGTGTGTTAATTTTGACGCCACTAGCTCTGCATGCTGTCATGCAATTTCTTTACCTCTCAGAAATGATTATGACATAAAAGTGAAGTACGTGACGAGTGTGACGTTAGGAAAACATTAGGCAGCATGGAGAGATTCTGTATGGGACCACCCAACCCAAACGAGTACTGTGTGACGTGCTATCCGGCAGGTATTCACCGAGGTAGTCGGCTAGCTCAGTCGGTAAAGCGTCAGATACTTAGTCCTAGGGTCGTGGGTTCGAGCCACACCCTGGGCGGAGCGGAATTTTGTTCCGCTGCAGATGTAAATTACCGTTTTTCTGATTAAGGAGATGTAATGGAAATAGCAACTTTAAACTTTGCCTACGTCTCTGTCAGTCACAAGGAAACTGTATTTGAATGTGAAGGTGATTTTGTAGACATGTGTGGAAGACATGTTCTGAAATGCAAGTGTTGTTGTTTGGAGAGCACATCGGTTAGGTGTCAGATGTGTAGCCAAGCAGTAATGGGTCGCCATAGCTGCAAATATTAGCCGGTAATATGAAGTGTTGTCAGCTGAAGTCTGATGATGCAGACGACCGTAAGGACGAAGTACCCAAGAGTACCGCTAGGCCGCGCCTCTTTACCTCAGTGGAAGAGCACTGCTCTAATAAACCAGGCATCGGACGTTCCATCCACAAAGGAGAAAGATGAATTTTGGAAATCAGTTGCGCGTCGTGGCCGTATAGCAAACAGTATCTGTGATGACGAACAATTAGCGACAGGCGTTTTTTTTAAGAATTACTCTCAGATGTGATTAAGGCGAATGGCGCAGATAAAGCATTTGCCAAAGCGGTACAGCTTAAAGTGGGACGAGGCAGTCTGAATTACATTTTATAGATGTATTTCTCACATATCTCAGAGCCACTCGCGGTCGTCGTCGTCGTCGTCGTCGTCGTCGTCGTCGTCGTCGTCGCCGCCGCCGCCGCTTCTGCAGAAGTAGCAAATGGCCATCGTAGCAAATGCGGCGAGGGACGCCCTGCCTTCGATTCCGAATGCACAAAGTGTGTGGTCTTGTTTCTCAGTCTATATTTGGTCGGTCTCGTAAGAGGATGAATGTAACGAATGGGTGGGAAAGAGCAAGGGGCAGCGGCTGTGTAAAACGAAAACACAAATCCTCAGGGGTGTGAGCGTTTCGAGATGAGTCGTATACATGATATGGTTTGTCGTCAGTGACCATGTGGCATAATGGATAAGGCGTCGGACTTCGGATCTGATGATTACAGGTTCGAATGTTGTCACGCTCGTTTTTTTCCAGTTCTGAAAAAGAAACATACCGTTTTAATGTAGCAATTGAACAGTACGAAACCGTCTGAATGTTGCTGTTGACCATTTTTTGCTTGGAAATGGTCTTGAGCTTGAAACACACACAACAAGACCGGTGTTAACTAACGAAATGGTCGGCAGAGTGCCGACACCGCGAGTTTTGACTGGCACTTGCACATCTAAAACAACGTCGGAAAGTAACTCGTTCGGCTTTTGATTCACATAAAGTATGTGTGTTAATTTTGACGCCACTAGCTCTGCATGCTGTCATGCAATTTCTTTACCTCTCAGAAATGATTATGACATAAAAGTGAAGTACGTGACGAGTGTGACGTTAGGAAAACATTAGGCAGCATGGAGAGATTCTGTATGGGACCACCCAACCCAAACGAGTACTGTGTGACGTGCTATCCGGCAGGTATTCACCGAGGTAGTCGGCTAGCTTAGTCGGTAGAGCGTCAGACACTTAGTCCTAGGGTCGTGGGTTCGAACCACTCGCTGGGCGGAGCGGAATTTTGTTCCTCTGCAGATGTAATTTACCGTTTTTCTGATTAAGGAGATGTAATGGAAATAGCAACTTTAAACTTTGCCTACGTCTCTGTCAGTCACAAGGAAACTGTATTTGAATGTGAAGGTGATTTTGTAGACATGTGTGGAAGACATGTTCTGAAATGCAAGTGTTGTTGTTTGGAGAGCACATCGGTTACGTGTCAGATGTGTAGCCAAGCAGTAATGGGTCGCCATAGCTGCAAGTATTAGCCGGTAATATGAAGTGTTGTCAGCTGAAGTCTGATGATGCAGACGACCGTAAGGACGAAGTACCCAAGAGTACCGCTAGGCCGCGCCTCTTTACCTCAGTGGTAGAGCACTGCTCTAAAAAACCAGGCATCGGACGTTCCATCCACACAGGAGAAAGATGAATTTTGGAAATCAGTTGCGCGTCGTGGCCGTATAGCAAACAGTATCTGTGATGACGAACAATTAGCGACAGGCGTTTTTTTTAAGAATTACTCTCAGATGTGATTAAGGCGAATGGCGCAGATAAAGCATTTGCCAAAGCGGAACAGCCACAGTTCTTCGGCGTAACTCGAGAGGGTTGCGCCCTTCGATATTATTGTCGTTAATTTCGAAGTGCTAGGAGTTTCAGTGATCGCTGCAGCTGCCGTTGTCTCGAGCCTTTGCCGCCGTTGGTCCCAGCCGCCGCCGCCGCCGCCGGTCTCCCGCCGACGCCGGTTGCCGCCATCGTATCCGGTTCCTGCCGCTGCTGCTGTTGCCAACCGCCGCCGCCGCCGCCGCCGCCGCCGGTTCCCGCCGCCGCCGCCGCCGCCGCCGCCGCCGCCGCCGGTCTCCCGCCGACGTCGCCGCCGGTTGCCGCCACCGTATCCGGTTCCTGCCGCTGCTGCTGTTGCCGACCGCCGCTGCCGCCGCTGCCGCCGCCGCCGCCGCCGCCGCCGCCGCCGCCGCCGCCGCCGCCGCCGCCGCCGCCGCTCCCTGCCCGTCTTTCTTTCTGTCGTCTCTGCTTACGTCTTACCCTTCCTCTTCGTCAGTCTCTTGTCCTTGTCCTTTGACTGTCCCCTGTTATTTTTCCTCTTTTCCCCTCTCCCACTTATCCTCTCACCATGACAACCCCCACAACTACCGCCACTACCACTGCAATCGTGTACACGTCCCCCTCACTTGCTGCCACCACCATCACGTGGTGTGCTCATTCACCGCCTCCCCCATATATTCCCCCCCTCCTCACTCTTCCCACCCCCGCTCCTTTTGTTGCTCCCTCCCCTGTTCCTACCCCCCATGCCTCACGTGACCCATTCCCTCCCCTCCCACATGTGACTCATGCCACCCCCGCCAGGGTTGTTGCCCGTCGGGCCACCACCCACGCCACACCATCATCATCGTCATCACCATCACCATCACCATCACCATCGCCCTCGCCATCGCCAGTGCCAACCACTGCCACTGCATCTTCTGTGGCGCCAGCTCCAGCCCCAGCGCCAGCACCAGCACCACCACCAGTGCCTGCACCGCCGGTGGGACCTGCCGTCTCCCGCCATCTCCCGGTCGTCCCCATCCCCCACACCTCTTCCCGTCCCTCTCCCGCTGTGAAACGTCCCAGCGGCACCCCAGCCTCTTCTGCTCCCAAGAAGTCGCAGACTCTCCCCCCTCCAACCCCCCAGGATGCCATGGATACCACCTCACCTTCCCTATCTACTCCCTCCTCTACCTCCCCCTCCTACAGGTACCTCCTTTCTCACCCTGATCCCTCTCTCCTGGAGGCCCGCAATCTTACCCTTCTCCTCCGCCAGCACTTCCCCGGAGCCCCGATCTCCCTTCTCACCCCCCGTCGGGACTCCGTCCTGGTCACATCCCCCAGCCCCACCCTCCACTCCGACATCCTCTCCCGCATTCCCCTCAAACGGTTTGGTCCCCATGCCTCCCTTGCCCCTGCTCCCCCCCCCCTCCTCATCCCGACAACCCCAGCCGCCCCGTCGCCCACCGACCCTCACTGCCGTGATCACTCGGCTTAGCCCAATGATCACGGAGGAGGAGGTGTTGGCGGAGCTGAAGGCCCATCCCTATCTAGAGGTTCGAGCTGTCCGCCGGATTCACAATCCAGCCGGCCCCACCCGCCTCATGCGGGTGTTCTCCGAGCATGCTCCCTCCATAGACCTCCTCCTGAAGGAGGGTGCCCTCCTTTTCAACCGCCGTTATAAGGTCGACCCCTCCCGCTCCCCTCCACAGTCCATCCGCTGCCAGAGGTGCTTGCGCTATAATGCACATCCTACATCTGAGTGCCGCGAGGCCCCCGTCTGCCCGCACTGCAAAGAAGCGCACTTCCTCCGGCAGTGCCCCAACCTTCAGTCCCCCCCCTCCTGTAACACCTGTAACCTCCAACACCCAACCTACTCCCAAAAGTGCAAGGCCCGACCCCCTCCCTCCGCTCCTGAACTCACTGTCCCTGTCCGCCCCTTGGATGCCCCCACCCCTCCCGGCAATTCCCTCCGTCCCCCCCCCACAGCTGAGGACATCATCCGCTTTGTAACCGTTGTCCTTCAGAACATCCACCCCTTTCAGCGCCCCCACACCCTCCAGCAGGTATCCCTTGCCGCCCGTTCCGTCTTCCAGCTCAACACTTACGCCACCTACTCCCATAACCAGGCCCATTTTACCTTCTCCCGTCTCGACACCCTCGTCTAAATTCCCACTATGGCGCGACAGCAACGTATCCTGTTTAACAACATCCGTTCCCTTCCTGTCAACAAGAATCTCCTTATGCATACCCTCACCACCCACCGCGTGGATGCCTTCCTCCTCAACGAAACATTCCTCCAGCCCCACCATACTGTCCATACCTCGCCCTACCTCCTTCACCGCTCTGACAACCCCCTCCCGATAGCGCGTGGCGGAGTTGCCATTGGCCACCATCGCCAGATCCCTGTTCGGCTCCAACCCCTCCTTCCCAACCCCACGGAACACCTGATCCTTAGTCTATTCTTCCCCGGCCTCACCGTTACCTGCGCCACCATCTATGTCCGCCCCTCTGCCCCTATTCCTTTTGACTTCCTTTCCCACATCGACCGTACCTTCTCCTCCTACGTGATTGCCGCAGATCTCAATATCCATAGTCGCTCCGCCACCCAGTTACGGCGGTGGCATCGGTTCCTCGCCACCATCCAAGGAGATGTCCTTCCTCTTCCCCAACACACCCGCCCTGAATCCAATACCACACCCGATGTCGTCCTAGCCTCCCCCAATCTCCTTGGCCGCATAGCGGTGGACGTCCTCGACCCTATTGGCAGTGACCATCTCCCTGTCCTTCTTACCATATCAGACGGTCGTCGCCCCCGTCCCGATCCTCGCCTTGACCCTCCCCCCAAGTATGTCCATGATTACTCCCGTGCCGACTGGAATGCATACCGGGATACCCTTACTACCTGGGTCGATAGCCACCCCCTCACCTACCACCGCCCACATGACATAACCCATGCCGCATCCTTTCTCCAGCAGACCTTGTCTGAGGCCGTGGAGGCCCACATCCCTACCGTCGCCATCCACCCGCACCGTCCCACTTTACCCCCACAGGCCGTCCTCCTCCTTCGAGAATCCCGTCGTCTCTACCGTGCCTTCCTCCACACGCGTGACCGGGACATACTACAACGCCACCGGCAACTCCAGAGACACATCCGGAACTTGCTCGCGGCTAAGAAACGCCGGGACTGGCGACAGACATGCACCCGTCTTAATGCTACCCTACCTATTAACTCGTCCAAATACTGGTCAGCCTTCCGCCGCCTTACTGGATCAAAACCCCCCCCTTACTATCCTCTCCTTCATAACGACAATCCCTTTCCTGACAACCTTAGTAAGGCCAACCATTTTGCCTCCTACCTCACCGATGTCTTTACCATCCCAGACGATCCCCAGTTCGATTATTCCCTCTTCCCCGATGTCCGCGATCGAACTGACACCTCTATCCCTCCACTAGCTCCTGGCTTCCAGTACTTGGACAACATTACACACACTGAACTCAATACCCCTATAACTACTCAAGACATCATCGATATACTCCGCACCAAACGCAACACTGCTCCTGGTCACGACCGTGTTACTTACCGTCACCTCCGTGAAGCTCCCGCCCCCTTCCTCTCCACCCTGGCCAGGCTGTACAATGTGGTCTTGTCCACCGGCTTCTACCCCGACCTGTGGAAAACCTCCCGGATCCTGATGTTCCTCAAACCCGATAAACCACCTTCCGCTGTCTCCTCCTACCGTCCTATAAGCCTTACCTCGGTCTTCAGCAAGGTCCTGGAATCCATTCTAACCCGCCGCATCCACCAGCATCTCCACCGGCACCGCTTCCTTCCCTCCACCCAATGTGGCTTTCGACCATCCTTCTCTGCCGATGACCTTCTCCTTCACCTCACTCACCTCCTCTCCGAACAACTCAACTCCCGTCGCTCCGCCATATTCCTCTCCCTTGACCTTGAACGCGCCTATGACCGAGTGTGGCATTCTGGTCTCCTCTTCAAGCTCCAAACCTTTGCTCTTCCTATTAACTACGTCCGTCTGATCGCCTCCTTCATTTCCCACCGCCCTTCCTATGTCACTATCCACAACACCGATTCCTACACCTTCTACCCCTCTGCCGGTGTGCCCCAAGGTTCCGTCCTTTCCCCTCTTCTTTACCTTCTTTATACGGCGGACATGCCTCCACCTGCACCCCCCCTTCACCTTCTCCAGTACGCCGATGACACCGCCTTCCTTGCCCTTGCCCCCACCCTGCAACGCTCCCAACACCTTCTCCAATCCCATCTTGACCGGTTCACCTCTTGGTGTAACCAGTGGTTGCTCAAGGTCAATCCTTCCAAGACCCAGGCAATCATCGTAGGCAAAACCACCCCTTCCTTCCGTCTCCTTGATTTCTATCTTACCATTTATGGCCGTCCTATTAACCTCACACCCACCCTCAAGTACCTTGGCGTCACCCTTGACCGTCGCCTCTCCTGGACCCCTCATCTCCGGACAATCCAAGCCAAGGCACGCTCCCGACTCCACCTCCTGAAGCTCCTTTCTGGCCGCACATGGGGTCTGGACCCCTCCACCGTCCTCCACACCTATAAATCTCTCATCCGCCCTATCCTCTGTTATGCCCATCCCGCCTGGATCTCTGCCCCGCCTACCTTTTACAAATCCCTTCAAATCCTTGAACGGCATGCACTCCGCCTCGCCTATCGCATCCGCCTCCCTTCCCCCACGCGGCTCCTCTATGACCTCATCCCCTTCCCACACCTCCTTCTCTTCCTCCAACGGATACGGATCCTCTACACCTCCCGCAAGCTTGATCCTCCCCACCCGCTTGTCTCTTCCATCCTCTCCCACCCCAACCCACTGCCGCGCCTGTACTCCTGTATCCCACCTGCTCTCCATCTTCACACTCTCCACACCCTCTCCCAAGGTGGCTTCCGCCGACTCCCCCTCCCGGATGATGCCCTCCTCCCCTCCATCTACCCCTCCTACCAACTTTGAGCCTTGCCTTCCCCTCTCCTCTCATTTTCCTGTGGGCACCCTCTCTCCCTTCTCTCCCTCCCTCTCTCCCTCCTCTCATCCTTACCTCCCCTCCCCCTCTCCCTGGGCTTCCACCCCCCTTTTTTCGTTTTCTCCCCTCCTCCTCCCTGGCATCCTATCTCCCCCTCCCTCCTTCCCTCCCCCTGTTTTTTCCCTTGGCAGGCCCCCAGCTTTTCGGTGTGGACAGTGCCCCTGCAAGCGCCGAAGCCCATCTCCGCAGTGTCCGTGTCTTTCGTCCCGTCTGTGCCTCGAGTGTTTCTTCGTTTTCTGCTCCACCGTTCACCTGTGCTAGTGTTCTCTGTTCCGTGCTGTGCTGCCCGTCTTTTTAAAACTGAAACAGTGCTGCGTCGGTGAACGACTTCATTTCTTTTTATTCTCTGTTGTCTTCTGATTTTTGTCCTCCATGTCTGTGTTTTGAGATTATGTCTTCCTGTTTTTATCTCTTGTATGTTTCTTGTGGCCGAAGAGCGGCATATTAGGCCGCTGCCGGCCTACCTTTGTAGGTATAAAATGACAATAAAGGAAAAAAAAAAAAAAAAAAAAAAAAAAAAAAAAGCGGAACAGCGTCATTCTTCGGCGGACCTCGGAAGAGTTCCGCCCTTCGATACCTTGCAGAGTACTGCTACGTATCGAAGTGTTAGGGCTTCGCAGAAGTCGCCGTCGCAGACGCAGTCGCAGTCGCAGTCGCAGTTCCGGAACCGCCAGCAGCAGCAGCAGCAGCAGCAGCAGCAGCAGCAGCAGCAGCAGTTTCCAGTGCCGCCAGTTTTGCAGTAGCAGTCGTCGCCGGACCCAGCCGCAGCTTCCGGACCCAGCCGCCGCCGCCGCCGCCGCCGCCGCAGCTTCCGGCCCCCGCCGCCGCCGCCGCCGCCGCCGCCGCCGCAGCTTCCGGCCCCCGCCGCCGCCGTCGCCGCCGCCGCCGCCAGGACCCAGTGCTTCGTCTTCCTCTCCTGCTTTCGTTGTCGTCGCTATTCTCGTCTTCGTCCTTGCCTTCATCCTTTCGCTCCTCGACGTCTCTCATCTGTCATCTGTAATCTGTTCCTGACTTTGTCCCTTGTCTGTCCCCATTCTTCTTTTCTGTGTTTCCAGTTTTCCTTACTGCCATCATGACCACCCCCACCACCACCGCCACTACCACCGCCATCGTCTATACGACGCCCTCCCTCGCTGCCACTACTCTTACTTGGTGTGCTCAGTCGCCCCCGTCCTACTATATCCCGCCCCTCCTCACCCTTCCCACCCCAGCTCCCTTTGTCGCCCCATCCCCTGCTCCTTCTCCCCAAGCCTCCACACACGACCCCTTTCCCCCACTCCCCCACACCACTCATGCGGCCCCTGCCAGGGTTGTGTCTCGTCGGGCTACGACCCATGCCGCACCATCGCCGGCGCCAGCACCACCACCTGCAGCAGCGCTACAACCAGCAGCAGCACCAACAGCAGCACCAACAGCAGCACCAGCACCAGCACCGACACCGGGACCTGCCGCTTCCCGTCATCTCCCCGTCACTCCTGTGCCCCACACCTCCTCCCATCCTGTCCCCGCTGTTAAGCGTCCCAGTGGCACCCCCGCCTCCTCTGCACCCAAGAAGTCCCAGCATCTTCCCCCTCCCCCACCCCTAGATGCCATGGATGTCTCCCCTCCAGCCCCCTCTACTTCCTCTTCTAACTCCCCCTCCTACAAGTATCTCCTCTCCCGTCCTGATCCCTCTCTCCTGGAGGCCCGCAACCTGACCTTGCTCCTCCGCCAATACTTCCCTGCAGCCCCCATCTCCCTTCTTACCCCCCGTAGGGACTCTGTCTTGATCACCTCCCCAAGCCCTACCCTACACTCCGACATCCTCTCCCGAATTCCTCTCACCCGATTTGGACCTAATGCCTCCCTTGCCCCTGCTCCTTCCCCTTCCTCCCCCCGTCAACCCCAACCCCCACGTCGCCCGCCGACCCTCACCGCCGTGATCACTCGGCTTAGCCCGACGATCACGGAGGAAGAGGTGCTGGCGGAGTTGAAGGCCCACCCGTACCTGGAGGTGCGAGCTGTTCGCCGCATTTTCAACTCTGCGGGCCCCACTCGCCTTATGCGAGTTTTCTCCGAACACGCTCCCTCCATCGACCATCTCCTTAAGGAGGGTGCCCTCCTCTTCCACCGCCGGTATAAGGTTGACCCCTCCCGCTCCCCACCACAATCCATTCGCTGCCAGAGGTGTCTGCGTTATAACGCACACCCAACATCAGAGTGCCGCGAGGCCCCAGTCTGCCCGCATTGTAAGCAAGCGCACTTCCTCCGGCAGTGCCCCAACCTTCAGTCTCCTCCCTCCTGCAATACCTGCAACCTCCAACACCCTACCTACTCCCAGAAATGCAAGGCTCGACCTCCTCCATCCGCTCCTGAACTCACTGTTCCTCTCCGCCCTTTGGATGACCCCACCCCTCCTGGCAATTCCCTCCGTCCTCCCCCCACCGCAGAGGACATCATCAGGTTCGTCACAATAGTGCTCCAGAACGTCCATCCCTTTCAGCGTCCCCACACCCTCCACCAGATTTCCCTCGCTGCCCGTTCCGTGTTCCACCTCAACACCTACGCCACCTATTCCCACAACCAGGCCCATTTCACCTTCTCCCGTCTCGACACCCTCGTTTAAATTCCCATTATGGCACGACAGCACCGTATCCTGTTCAATAACATCCGCTCCCTTCCCACCAACAAGCACCTCCTTATGCATACCCTTACGACCCACCGTGTGGATGCCTTCCTTCTGAACGAAACCTTTCTTCAGCCCCACCACACCGTCCACACCTCGCCCTACCTCCTTCACCGGTCTGACAATCCACTCCAGATAGCGCGTGGCGGAGTTGCCATTGGCCACCACCGCCAGATCCCTGTCCGGCTCCAACCCCTCCTTCCTGACCCCACAGAACACTTGATCCTTAGTCTCTTCTTCCCCGGCCTTACCCTTACCTGTGCCACCATCTATGTCCGCCCCGCTGCACCTATTCCTTTCGACTTCCTTTCCCACATCGACCGTACCTTCTCCTCCTACGTGATCGCCGCCGACCTTAACATCCATAGTCGTTCTGCCGCCCAGTTACGGCGGTGGCATCGGTTCCTTGCCACCCTCCAAGGCGACGTCCTTCCAATTCCCCAACACACCCGCCCTGAATCCAATACCACTCCCGATGTCGTCCTAGCCTCCCCCACCCTGCTTGGCCGCATAGCGGTGGACGTCCTTGATCCCATTGGCAGTGACCATCTCCCTGTCCTCCTCACTGTATCAGACGGTCGTCGCCCCCGTCCCGACCCGCGCCATGACCCTCCCCCGAAATATGTCCATGACTACTCCCGTGCCAACTGGAATGCCTACCGGGACTCCCTTGCTCTCCAGGTCGATAGCCACCCCCTCACCTACCACCAACCTGATGACGTTACCCGTGCTGCCTCCTTTCTCCAGCAGACCTTGTCTGAGGCCGTGGAGGCCCACGTCCCTACCATTGCCATCCATCCGCACCGCCCCACCTTACCCCCACAGGCCGTCCTTCTCCTGCGTGAATCCCGCCGGCTCTACCGTGCCTTCCTTCACACACGTGACCAGGACACACTACGACGCCACCGGCAACTACAGCGACACATCAGGAACTTACTCACGGCAAAGAAACGCCGGGACTGGCGACAGACATGCACCCGTCTTAATGCCACCTTACCTATCAACTCGTCCAAGTACTGGTCAGCCTTCCACCGCCTTACCGGATCTAAACCCTCTCCCTACTACCCTCTCCTTCATGATGACCACCCCTTCCCTGATGCCCTTAGTAAGGCCAACCATTTCGCCTCCTACCTCTCCGATATCCTTACCATCCCTGACGATCCCCAGTTCGATTATTCCCTCTTTCCTGATGTCCGTGATCGAACTGATACCTCTGTCCCCCCGCTTGCTCCTGGCTTCCAGTACTTGGACAACATCACACACACAGAACTAAATACCCCAATCACCACTCAAGATATCATTGCTACACTTCGCCCTAAACGCAACACTGCTCCCGGTCACGATCGTGTTACTTACCGTCACCTCCGTGAAGCTCCTGCCTCCTTCCTCTCCACATTGGCCAGGCTCTACAATGTGGTCCTGTCCACCGGCTACTACCCCGACCTGTGGAAAACCTCCCGGATCCTGATGTTCCTCAAGCCCGACAAACCGCCTTCCGCTGTCTCCTCCTACCGTCCCATCAGCCTTACCTCGGTCTTCAGCAAGGTCCTGGAATCCATTCTTACCCGCCGCCTACACAAGCACCTTCACCAACACCGCCTCCTCCCCCCTACCCAATGTGGCTTTCGGCCGTCCTTCTCAGCCGATGACCTCCTCCTTCACCTCACTCACCTCCTCTCCGAACAACTCAATTCCCGTCGTTCCGCCATCTTCCTTTCCCTCGACCTCGAACGCGCATATGACCGTGTGTGGCATTCCGGTCTCCTTTTCAAGCTCCAAACCTTTGCTCTTCCTCTCAACTATGTCCGTCTGGTCGCTTCCTTCCTTTCCCACCGTCCTTCCTATGTCACCATCCACAACACTGATTCCTACACCTTCTACCCCTCCGCCGGTGTGCCCCAAGGTTCCGTCCTTTCCCCTCTTCTCTACCTCCTTTACACGGCAGACATGCCTCCACCTGCACCTCCCCTACACCTTCTCCAGTACGCCGATGACACTGCCTTCCTTGCCCTCGCTCCCACCCTGCAACGCTCCCAGCACCTTCTCCAATCCTATCTTGACCGGTTCACCACTTGGTGTAACCAGTGGTTGCTCAAGGTCAATCCTTCCAAGACCCAGGCGATCATTGTAGGCAAAACCACTCGTTCCTTCCGTCTCCTTGATTTCTATCTTACTATTTATGGCCGTCCCATCACCCTCACACCTACTCTCAAGTACCTTGGTGTCACCCTCGACCGTCGCCTCTCCTGGAACCCACATCTCCGGACGATCCAAGCCAAGGCACGCTCCCGCCTCCGCCTCCTTAAGCTCCTTTCTGGCCGTACATGGGGTCTGGACCCTTCCACCATCCTCTACACCTACAAGTCCCTCATCCGTCCTATCCTTTGCTATGCTCATCCCGCCTGGATCTCTGCCCCTCCTACCTTCTACAAGTCCATTCAGATCCTAGAACGCCATGCGCTCCGCCTCGCCTATCGCATCCGTCTCCCTTCCCCCACGCGGATCCTCTATGACCTGATTCCCTTCCCGCACCTCCTCCTTTTCCTCGAACGGTTACGGATCCTCTACACCTCCCGCAAGCTTGATCCTCCACACCCTCTTGTCTCTCCCATCCTCTCCCACCCCAACCCGCTGCCGCGCCTGCATTCCTATATCCCACCTGCTCTCCATCTTTACACCCTCCACACCCTCTCCCTCGGTGGCTTCCGTCAACTCCCCCTCCCTGATGATGCCCTCCTCCCCTCCATCTACCCCTCCTACCAACTTTGAGCCTTACCTTCCCTCTCCTCTCCTTTTCCTGTGGGCACCCTCTCTCCCTTCTCTCCCTCCCTCCCCTCCCCTTTCTCCTTGGGCTTCCACTCCCCCTACCCTCCCCCTTCTCCTCCATCCCTCTCCTCCACTGGCATCTTTCCCCTCCCCCTCTCTCTCCTCTTCCCCACACCTTTTCCCCTTGGCAGGCCACGACTCTGCTGTCTTCCATCAGTTACTTTCATCGTCCTACGCCGAAGACCATCGCATGTGTTTGTGCCTCGACTCTCCTGCAGTGTGTTTGTGTTTCGTCGTTTGTGCTCCGCTGGTTCACGTGTGGCCATCTGCCATCTGCGTTTGTGCACCGTGTTTCTCCGCTTTTATCCATTGTGCTACGCACGTGACCGACTCCGTTTTAACTCTGTTTTGTCTACTGTTTGTACCCCGCCGTCTTGATTGTTTTTATATCTCACTCATCTCTGTTCTGTGTATACTCTGAGGCCGAAGAGCGGCATACTTGGTCCGCTGCCGGCCTACCTGTTTGTCACAGGTATTAAAATCACAATAAAGGAAAAAAAAAAAAAAAGGAACAGCGTAAAGCGGGACGAGGCAGTCTGAATTACATTTTATAGATGTATTTCTCACATATCTCAGAGCCTCTCGCGGTCGTCGTCGTCGTCGTCGTCGCAGCCGCCGCCGCTTCTGCAGAAGTAGCAAATGGCCATCGTAGCAAATGCGGCGAGGGACGCCCTGCCTTCGATTCCGAATGCACAAAGTGTGTGGTCTTGTTTCTCAGTCTATATTTGGTCGGTCTCGTAAGAGGATGAATGTAACGAATGGGTGGGAAAGAGCAAGGGGCAGTGGCTGTGTAAAACGAAAACACAAATCCTCAGGGGTGTGAGCGTTTCGAGATGAGTCGTATACATGATATGGTTGGTCGTCAGTGACCATGTGGCCTAATGGATAAGGCGTCGGACTTCGGATCTGATGATTACAGGTTCGAATGTTGTCACACTCGTTTTTTTCCAGTTCTGAAAAAGAAACATACCGTTTTAATGTAGCAATTGAGCAGTACGAAACCGTCTGAATGTTGCTGTTGACCATTTTTTGCTTGGAAATGGTCTTGAGCTTGAAACACACACAACAAGACCGGTGTTAACTAGCGAAATGGTCGGCAGAGTGCCGACACCACGAGTTTTGACTGGCACTTGCACATCTAAAACAACGTCGGAAAGTAACTCGTTCGGCTTTTGATTCACATAAAGTATGTGTGTTAATTTTGACGCCACTAGCTCTGCATGCTGTCATGCAATTTCTTTACCACTCAGAAATGATTATGACATAAAAGTGAAGTACGTGACGAGTGTGACGTTAGGAAAACATTAGGCAGCATGGAGAGATTCTGTATGGGACCACCCAACCCAAACGAGTACTGTGTGACGTGCTATCCGGCAGGTATTCACCGAGGTAGCCGGCTAGCTCAGTCGGTAGAGCGTCAGACTCTTAATCCTAGGGTCGTGGGTTCGAGCCACACGCTGGGCGGAGCGGAATTTTGTTCTGCTGCAGATGTAAATTACCGTTTTTCTGATTAAGGAGATGTAATGGAAATAGCAACTTTAAACTTTGCCTATGTCTCTGTCAGTCACAAGGAAACTGTATTTGAATGTGAAGGTGATTTTGTAGACATGTGTGGAAGACATGTTCTGAAATGCAAGTGTTGTTGTTTGGAGAGCACATCGGTTACGTGTCAGATGTGTAGCCAAGCAGTAATGGGTCGCCATAGCTGCAAATATTAGCCGGTAATATGAAGTGTTGTCAGCTGAAGTCTGATGATGCAGACGACCGTAAGGACGAAGTACCCAAGAGACCCCTAGGCCGCGCCTCTTTACCTCAGTGGTAGAGCACTGCTCTAATAAACCAGGCATCGGACGTTCCTTCCACACAGGAGAAAGATGAATTTTGGAAATCAGTTGCGCGTCGTGGCCGTATAGCAAACAGTATCTGTGATGACGAACAATTAGCGACAGGCGTTTGTTTTAAGAATTACTCTCAGATGTGATTAAGGCGAATGGCGCAGATAAAGCATTTGCCAAAGCGGTACAGCGTAAAGCGGGACGAGGCAGTCTGAATTACATTTTATAGATGTATTTCTCACATATCTCAGAGCCTCTCGCGGTCGTCGTCGTCGTCGTCGTCGTCGTCGTCGTCGTCGTCGTCGTCGTCGTCGTCGTCGTCGCCGCCGCCGCCGCTTCTGCAGAAGTAGCAAATGGCCATCGTAGCAAATGTTCGAGGGACGCCCTGCCTTTGATTCCGAATGCACAAAGTGTCTGGTCTTGTTTCTCGGTCTATATTTGGTCGGTCTCGTAAGAGGTTGAATGTAACGAATGGGTGGGAAAGAGCAAGGGGCAGCGGCTGTGTAAAACGAAAACACAAATCCTCAGGGGTGTGAGCGTTTCGAGATGAGTCGTATACATGATATGGTTGATCGTCAGTGACCATGTGGCCTAATGGATAAGGCGTCGGACTTCGGATCTGATGATTACAGGTTCGAATGTTGTCACGCTCGTTTTTTTCCAGTTCTGAAAAAGAAACATACCGTTTTAATGTAGCAATTGAGCAGTACGAAACCGTCTCAATTTTGCTGTTGACCATTTTTTGCTTGGAAATGCTCTTGAGCTTGAAACACACACAACAATACCGATGTTAACTAGCGAAATGGTCGGCAGAGTGCCGACACCGCGAGTTTTGACTGGCACTTGCACATCTAAAACAACGTCGGAAAGTAACTCGTTCGGCTTTTGAGTCACATAAAGTATGTGTGTTAATTTTGACGCTACTAGCTCTGCATGCTGTCATGCAATTTCTTTACCTCTCAGAAATGATTATGACATAAAAGTGAAGTACGTGACGAGTGTGACGTTAGGAAAACATTAGGCAGCATGGAGAGATTCTGTATGGGACCATCCAACCCAAACGAGTACTGTGTGACGTGCTATCCGGCAGGTATTCACCGAGGTAGCCGGCTAGCTCAGTCGGTAGAGCGTCAGACTCTTAATTCTAGGGTCGTGGGTTCGTGCCACACGCTGGGCGGAGCGGAATTTTGTTCTGCTGCAGATGTAAATTACCGTTTTCCTGATTAAGGAGATATAATGGAAATAGCAACTTTAAACTTTGCCTACGTCTCTGTCAGTCACAAGGAAACTGTATTTGAATGTGAAGGTGATTTTGTAGGCATGTGTGGAAGACATGTTCTGAAATGCAAGTGTTGTTGTTTGGAGAGCACATAGGTTACGTGTCAGATGTGTAGCCAAGCAGTAATGGGTCGCCATAGCTGCAAATATTAGCCGGTAGTATGAAGTGTTGTCAGCTGAAGTCTGATGATGCAGACGACCGTAAGGACGAAGTACCCAAGTGTACCGCTAGGGCGCGCCTCTTTAGCTCAGTGGTAGAGCACTGCTCTAATAAACCAGGCATCGGACGTTCCATCCACACAGGAGAAAGATAAATTTTGGAAATCAGTTGCGCGTCGTGGCCGTATAGCAAACAGTATCTGTGATGACGGACAATTAGCGACAGGCGTTTTTTTTAAGAATTACTCTCAGATGTGATTAAGGCGAATGGCGCAGATAAAGCATTTGCCAAAGCGGTACAGCATAAAGTGGGACGAAGCAGTCTGAATTACATTTTATAGATGTATTTCTCACATATCTCAGAGCCACTCGCGGTCGTCGTCGTCGTCGTCGTCGTTGCCGCCGCCGCTTCTGCAGAAGTAGCAAATGGCCATCGTAGCAAATGCGGCGAGGGACGCCCTGCCTTCGATTCCGAATGCACAAAGTGTGTGGTCTTGTTTCTCGGTCTATATTTGGTCGGTCTCGTAAGAGGTTGAATGTAACGAATGGGTGGGAAAGAGCAAGGGGCAGCGGCTGTGTAAAACGAAAACACAAATCCTCAGGGGTGTGAGCGTTTCGAGATGAGTCGTATACATGATATGGTTGGCCGTCAGTGACCATGTGGCCTAATGGATAAGGCGTCGGACTTCGGATCTGATGATTACAGGTTCGAATGTTGTCACGCTCGTTTTTTTCCAGTTCTGAAAAAGAAACATACCGTTTTAATGTAGCAATTGAGCAGTACGAAACCGTCTGAATGTTGCTGTTGACCATTTTTTGCTTGGAAATGGTCTTGAGCTTGAAACACACACAACAAGACCGGTGTTAACTAGCGAAATGGTCGGCAGAGTGCCGACACCGCGAGTTTTGACTGGCACTTGCACATCTAAAACAACGTCGGAAAGTAACTCGTTCGGCTTTTGATTCACATAAAGTATGTGTGTTAATTTTGACGCCACTAGCTCTGCATGCTGTCATGCAATTTCTTTACCACTCAGAAATGATTATGACATAAAAGTGAAGTACGTGACGAGTGTGACGTTAGGAAAACATTAGGCAGCATGGAGAGATTCTGTATGGGACCACCCAACCCAAACGAGTACTGTGTGACGTGCTATCCGGCAGGTATTCACCGAGGTAGCCGGCTAGCTCAGTCGGTAGAGCGTCAGACTCTTAATCCTAGGGTCGTGGGTTCGAGCCACACGCTGGGCGGAGCGGAATTTTGTTCCGCTGCAGATGTAAATTACCGTTTTTCTGATTAAGGAGATGTAATGGAAATAGCAACTTTAAACTTTGCCTACGTCTCTGTCAGTCACAAGGAAACTGTATTTGAATGTGAAGGTGATTTTGTAGACATGTGTGGAAGACATGTTCTGAAATGCAAGTGTTGTTGTTTGGAGAGCACATCGGTTACGTGTCAGATGTGTAGCCAAGCAGTAATGGGTCGCCATAGCTGCAAATATTAGCCGGTAATATGAAGTGTTGTCAGCTGAAGTCTGATGATGCAGACGACCGTAAGGACGAAGTACCCAAGAGACCCCTAGGCCGCGCCTCTTTACCTCAGTGGTAGAGCACTGCTCTAATAAACCAGGCATCGGACGTTCCTTCCACACAGGAGAAAGATGAATTTTGGAAATCAGTTGCGCGTCGTGGCCGTATAGCAAACAGTATCTGTGATGACGAACAATTAGCGACAGGCGTTTTTTTTAAGAATTACTCTCAGATGTGATTAAGGCGAATGGCGCAGATAAAGCATTTGCCAAAGCGGTACAGCGTAAAGCGGGACGAGGCAGTCTGAATTACATTTTATAGATGTATTTCTCACATATCTCAGAGCCTCTCGCGGTCGTCGTCGTCGCCGCCGCCGCTTCTGCAGAAGTAGCAAATGGCCATCGTAGCAAATGTTCGAGGGACGCCCTGCCTTTGATTCCGAATGCACAAAGTGTCTGGTCTTGTTTCTCGGTCTATATTTGGTCGGTCTCGTAAGAGGTTGAATGTAACGAATGGGTGGGAAAGAGCAAGGGGCAGCGGCTGTGTAAAACGAAAACACAAATCCTCAGGGGTGTGAGCGTTTCGAGATGAGTCGTATACATGATATGGTTGATCGTCAGTGACCATGTGGCCTAATGGATAAGGCGTCGGACTTCGGATCTGATGATTACAGGTTCGAATGTTGTCACGCTCGTTTTTTTCCAGTTCTGAAAAAGAAACATACCGTTTTAATGTAGCAATTGAGCAGTACGAAACCGTCTCAATTTTGCTGTTGACCATTTTTTGCTTGGAAATGCTCTTGAGCTTGAAACACACACAACAATACCGATGTTAACTAGCGAAATGGTCGGCAGAGTGCCGACACCGCGAGTTTTGACTGGCACTTGCACATCTAAAACAACGTCGGAAAGTAACTCGTTCGGCTTTTGAGTCACATAAAGTATGTGTGTTAATTTTGACGCTACTAGCTCTGCATGCTGTCATGCAATTTCTTTACCTCTCAGAAATGATTATGACATAAAAGTGAAGTACGTGATGAGTGTGACGTTAGGAAAACATTAGGCAGCATGGAGAGATTCTGTATGGGACCACCCAACCCAAACGAGTACTGTGTGACGTGCTATCCGGCAGGTATTCACCGAGGTAGCCGGCTAGCTCAGTCGGTAGAGCGTCAGACTCTTAATTCTAGAGTCGTGGGTTCGAGCCACACGCTGGGCGGAGTGGAATTTTGTTCTGCTGCAGATGTAAATTACCGTTTTTCTGATTAAGGAGATGTAATGGAAATAGCAACTTTAAACTTTGCCTACGTCTCTGTCAGTCACAAGGAAACTGTATTTGAATGTGAAGGTGATTTTGTAGGCATGTGTGGAAGACATGTTCTGAAATGCAAGTGTTGTTGTTTGGAGAGCACATAGGTTACGTGTCAGATGTGTAGCCAAGCAGTAATGGGTCGCCATAGCTGCAAATATTAGCCGGTAGTATGAAGTGTTGTCAGCTGAAGTCTGATGATGCAGACGACCGTAAGGACGAAGTACCCAAGTGTACCGCTAGGGCGCGCCTCTTTAGCTCAGTGGTAGAGCACTGCTCTAATAAACCAGGCATCGGACGTTCCATCCACACAGGAGAAAGATAAATTTTGGAAATCAGTTGCGCGTCGTGGCCGTATAGCAAACAGTATCTGTGATGACGGACAATTAGCGACAGGCGTTTTTTTTAAGAATTACTCTCAGATGTGATTAAGGCGAATGGCGCAGATAAAGCATTTGCCAAAGCGGTACAGCATAAAGTGGGACGAGGCAGTCTGAATTACATTTTATAGATGTATTTCTCACATATCTCAGAGCCACTCGCGGTCGTCGTCGTCGTCGTCGTCGTCGTCGTCGTTGCCGCCGCCGCTTCTGCAGAAGTAGCAAATGGCCATCGTAGCAAATGCGGCGAGGGACGCCCTGCCTTCGATTCCGAATGCACAAAGTGTGTGGTCTTGTTTCTCAGTCTATATTTGGTCGGTCTCGTAAGAGGTTGAATGTAACGAATGGGTGGGAAAGAGCAAGGGGCAGCGGCTGTGTAAAACGAAAACACAAATCCTCAGGGGTGTGAGCGTTTCGAGATGAGTCGTATACATGATATGGTTGGTCGTCAGTGACCATGTGGCCTAATGGATAAGGCGTCGGACTTCGGATCTGATGATTACAGGTTCGAATGTTGTCACGCTCGTTTTTTTCCAGTTCTGAAAAAGAAACATACCGTTTTAATGTAGCAATTGAGCAGTACGAAACCGTCTGAATGTTGCTGTTGACCATTTTTTGCTTGGTAATGCTCTTGAGCTTGAAACACACACAACAAGACCGGTGTTAACTAGCGAAATGGTCGGCAGAGTGCCGACACCGCGAGTTTTGACTGGCACTTGCACATCTAAAAACACGTTGGAAAGTAACTCGTTCGGCTTTTGAGTCACATAAAGTATGTGTGTTAATTTTGACGCCACTAGCTCTGCATGCTGTCATGCAATTTCTTTACCTCTCAGAAATGATTATGACATAAAAGTGAAGTACGTGACGAGTGTGACGTTAGGAAAACATTAGGCAGCATGGAGAGATTCTGTATGGGACCACCCAACCCAAACGAGTACTGTGTGACGTGCTATCCGGGAGGTATTCACCGAGGTAGCCGGCTAGCTCAGTCGGTAGGGCGTCAGGCTCTTAATCGTGGGGTCGAGCCACACGCTGGGCGGAACGGAATTTTGTTCCGCTGCAGATGTAAATTACCGTTTTTCTGATTAAGGAGATGTAATGGAAATAGCAACTTTAAACTTTGCCTACGTCTCTGTCAGTCACAAGGAAACTGTATTTGAATGTGAAGGTGATTTTGTAAACATGTGTGGAAGACATGTTCTGAAATGCAAGTGTTGTTGTTTGGAGAGCACATCGGTTACGTGTCAGATGTGTAGCCAAGCAGTAATGGGTCGCCATAGCTGCAAATATTAGCCGGTAATATGAAGTGTTGTCAGCTGAAGTCTGATGATGCAGACGACCGTAAGGACGAAGTACCCGAGAGTGCTGCTAGGCCGCGCCTCTTTAACTCAGTGGTAGAGCACTGCTCTAATAAACCAGGCATCGGACGTTCCATCCACACAGGAGAAAGATGAATTTTGGAAATCAGTTGCGCGTCGTGGACGTATAGCAAACAGTATCTGTGATGACGAACAATTAGCGACAGGCGTTTTTTTTAAGAATTACTCTCAGATGTGGTTAAGGCGAATGGCGCAGATAATGCATTTGCCAAAGCGGTACAGCATAAAGCGGGACGAGACAGTCTGAATTACATTTTATAGATGTATTTCTCACATAACGTCGTCGTCATCGTCGTCGTCGCCGCGGCCGCTTCTGCAGAACTAGCAAATGGCCATCGTTGCAAATGCGGCGAGGGACGCCCTGCCTTCGATTCCGAATGCACAAAGTGTGTGGTCTTGTTTCTCAGTCTATATTTGGTCGGTCTCGTAAGAGGTTCAATGTAACGAATGGGTGGGAAAGAGCAAGGGGCAGCGGCTGTGTAAAACGAAAACACAAATCCTCAGGGGTGTGAGCGTTTCGAGATGAGTCGTATACATGATATAGTTGGTCATCAGTGACCATGTGGCCTAATGGATAAGGTGTCAGACTTCGGATCTGATGATTACAGGTTCGAATGTTGTCACGCTCGTTTTTTTCCAGTTCTGAAAAAGAAACATACCGTTTTAATGTAGCAATTGAGCAGTACGAAACCGTCTGAATGTTGCTGTTGACCATTTTTTGCTTGGAAATGCTCTTGAGCTTGAAACACACACAACAAGACCGGTGTTAACTAGCGAAATTGTCGGCAGAGTGCCGACACCGCGAGTTTTGACTGGCACTTGCACATCTAAAACAACCTCGGAAAGTAACTCGTTCGGCTTTTGAGTCACATAAAGTATGTGTGTTAATTTTGACGCCACTAGCTCTGCATGCTGTCATGCTATTTCTTTACCTCTCAGAAATGATTATGACATAAAAGTGAAGTACGTGACGAGTGTGACGTTAGGAAAACGTTAGGCAGCGTGGAGAGATTCTGTATGGGACCACCCAACCCAAACGAGTACTGTGTGACGTGCTATCCGGCAGGTATTCACCGAGGTAGCCGGCTAGCTCAGTCGGTAGAGCGTCATACTCTTAATCCTAGGGTCGTGGGTTCGAGCCACACGCTGGGCGGAACGGAATTTTGTTCCGCTGCAGATGTAAATTACCGTTTTTCTGATTAAGGAGATGTAATGGAAATAGCAACTTTAAACTTTGCCTACGTCTCTGTCAGTCACAAGGAAACTGTATTTGAATGTGAAGGTGATTTTGTAGACATGTGTGGAAGACATGTTCTGAAATGCAAGTGTTGTTGTTTGGAGAGCACATCGGTTACGTGTCAGATGTGTAGCCAAGCAGTAATGGGTCGCCATAGCTGCAAATATTAGCCGGTAATATGAAGTGTTGTCAGCTGAAGTCTGATGATGCAGACGACCGTAAGGACGAAGTACCCAAGAGTACCGCTAGGCCGCGCCTCTTTAGCTCAGTGCTAGAGCACTGCTCTAATAAACCAGGCAACGGACGTTCCATCCACACAGGAGAAAGATGAATTTTGGAAATCAGTTGCGCGTCGTGGCCGTATAGCAAACAGTATCTGTGATGACGAACAATTAGCGACAGGCGATTTTTTTAAGAATTACTCTCAGATGTGATGAAGGCGAATGGCGCAGATAAAGCATTTGCCAAAGCGGTACAGCATAAAGCGGGACGAGACAGTCTGAATTACATTTTATAGATGTATTTCTCACATATCGTCGTCGTCGTCGTCGTCGTCGTCGTCGCCGCCGCCGCTTCTGCAGAACTAGCAAATGGCCATCGTTGCAAATGCGGCGAGGGACGCCCTGCCTTCGATTCCGAATGCATAAAGTGTGTGGTCTTGTTTCTCAGTCTATATTTGGTCGGTCTCGTAAGAGGTTCAATGTAACGAATGGGTGGGAAAGAGCAAGGGGCAGCGGCTGTGTAAAACGAAAACACAAATCCTCAGGGGTGTGAGCGTTTCGAGATGAGTCGTATACATGATATAGTTGGTCATCAGTGACCATGTGGCCTAATGGATAAGGTGTCAGACTTCGGATCTGATGATTAAAGGTTCGAATGTTGTGACGCTCGTTTTTTTCCAGTTCTGAAAAAGTAACATACCGTTTTAATGTAGCAATTGAGCAGTACGAAACCGTCTGAATGTTGCTGTTGACCATTTTTTGCTTGGAAATGCTCTTGAGCTTGAAACACACACAACAAGGCCGGTGTTAACTAGAGAAATGGTCGGCAGAGTGCCGACACCGCGAGTTTTGACTGGCACTTGCACATCTAAAACAACGTCGGAAAGTAACTCGTTCGGCTTTTGAGTCACATAAAGTATGTGTGTTAATTTTGACGCCACTAGCTCTGCATGCTGTCATGCTATTTCTTTACCTCTCAGAAATGATTATGACACAAAAATTGAAGTACGTGACGAGTGTGACGTTAGGAAAACATTAGGCAGCGTGGAGAGATTCTGTATGGGACCACCCAACCCAAACGAGTACTGTGTGACGTGCTATCCGGCAGGTATTCACCGAGGTAGCCGGCTAGCTCAGTCGGTAAGGCGTCAGACTCTTAATCCTAGGGTCGTGGGTTCGAGCCACACGCTGGGCGTAGCGGAATTTTGTTCCACTGCAGATGTAAATTACCGTTTTTCTGATTAAGGAGATGTAATGGAAATAGCAACTTTAAACTTTGCCTACGTCTCTGTCAGTCACAAGGAAACTGTATTTGAATGTGAAGGTGATTTTGTAGACATGTGTGGAAGACATGTTCTGAAATGCAAGTGTTGTTGTTTGGAGAGCACATCGGTTACGTGTCAGATGTGTAGCCAAGCAGTAATGGGTCGCCATAGCTGCAAATATTAGCCGGTAATATGAAGTGTTGTCAGCTGAAGTCTGATGATGAAGACGACCGTAAGGACGAAGTACCCAAGAGTACCGCTAAGCCGCGCCTCTTTAGCTCAGTGGTAGAGCACTGCTCTAATAAACCAGGCATCGGACGTTCCATCCACACAGGAGAAAGATGAATTTTTGAAATCAGTTGCGCGTCGTGGCCGTATAGCAAACAGTATCTGTGATGACGAACAATTAGCAACAGGCGTTTTTTTTAAGAATTACTCTCAGATGTGATTAAGGCGAATGGCGCAGATAAAGCATTTGCCAAAGCGGTACAGCATAAAGCGGGACGAGACAGTCTGAATTACATTTTATAGATGTATTTCTCACATATCGTCGTCGTCGTCGTCGTCGTCGCCGCCGCCGCTTCTGCAGAACTAGCAAATGGCCATCGTTGCAAATGCGGCGAGGGACGCCCTGCCTTCGATTCCGAATGCACAAAGTGTGTGGTCTTGTTTCTCAGTCTATATTTGGTCGGTCTCGTAAGAGGTTCAATGTAACGAATGGGTGGGAAAGAGCAAGGGGCAGCGGCTGTGTAAAACGAAAACACAAATCCTCAGGGGTGTGAGCGTTTCGAGATGAGTCGTATACATGATATAGTTGGTCATCAGTGACCATGTGGCCTAATGGATAAGGTGTCAGACTTCGGATCTGATGATTACAGGTTCGAATGTTGTCACGCTCCTTTTTTTCCAAGTCTGAAAAAGAAACATACCGTTTTAATGTAGCAATTGAGCAGTACGAAACCGTCTGAAAGTTGCTGTTGACCATTTTTTGCTTGGAAATGCTCTTGAGCTTGAAACACACACAACAAGGCCGGTGTTAACTAGCGAAATGGTCGGCAGAGTGCCGACACCGCGAGTTTTGACTGGCACTTGCACATCTAAAACAACGTCGGAAAGTAACTCGTTCGGCTTTTGAGTCACATAAAGTATGTGTGTTAATTTTGACGCCACTAGCTCTGCATGCTGTCATGCTATTTCTTTACCTCTCAGAAATGATTATGACATAAAAGTGAAGTACGTGACGAGTGTGACGTTAGGAAAACATTAGGCAGCGTGGAGAGATTCTGTATGGGACCACCCAACCCAAACGAGTACTGTGTGACGTGCTATCCGGCAGGTATTCACCGAGGTAGCCGGCTAGCTCAGTCGGTAGAGCGTCAGAATCTTAATTCTAGGGTCGTGTGTTCGAGCCACACGCTGGGCGGAGCGGAATTTTGTTCCACTGCAGATGTAAATTGCCGTTTTTCTGATTAAGGATATGTAATGGAAATAGCAACTTTAAACTTTGCCTACGTCTCTGTCAGTCACAAGGAAACTGTATTTGAATGTGAAGGTGATTTTTTAGACATGTGTGGAAGACATGTTCTGAAATGCAAGTGTTGTTGTTTGGAGAGCACATCGGTTACGTGTCAGATGTGTAGCCAAGCAGTAATGGGTCGCCATAGCTGCAAATATTAGCCGGTAATATGAAGTGTTGTCAGCTGAAGTCTGATGATGCAGACGACCGTAAGGACGAAGTACCCAAGAGTACCGCTAGGCCGCGCCTCTTTAGCTCAGTGGTAGAGCACTGCTCTAACAAACCAGTCATCGGACGTTCCATTCACACAGGAGAAAGATGAATTTTGGAAATCAGTTGCGCGTCGTGGCCGTATAGCAAACAGTATCTGTGATGACGAACAATTAACGACAGGCGTTTTTTTTAAGAATTACTCTCACATGTGATTAAGGCGAATGGCGCAGATAAAGCAGTTGCCAAAGCGGTACAGCATAAAGTGGGACAAGGCAGTCTGAATTACATTTTATAGATGTATTTCTCACATATCTCAGAGCCTCTCGCGGTCGTCGTCGTCGTCGTCGTCGTCGTCGCCGTCGCCGCCGCCGCCGCTTCTGCAGAAGTAGCAAATGGCCATCGTAGCAAATGCGGCGACGGACGCCCTGCCTTCGATTCCGAATGCATAAAGTGTGTGGTCTTGTTTCTCAGTCTATATTTGGTCGGTCTCGTAAGAGGTTGAATGTAACGAATGGGTGGGAAAGAGCAAGGGGCAGCGGCTGTGTAAAACGAAAACATAAATCCTCAGGGGTGTGAGCGTTTCGAGATGAGTCGTATACATGAAATAGTTTGTCGTCAGTGACCATGTGGCCTAATGGATAAGGCGTCGGACTTCGGATCTGATGATTACAGGTTCGAATGTTGTCACGCTCGTTTTTTTCCAGTTCTGAAAAAGAAACATACCGTTTTAATGTAGCAATTGAGCAGTACGAAACCGTCTGAATGAAGCTGTTGACCATTTTTTGCTTCGAAATGCTCTTGAGCTTGAAACACACACAACAAGACCGGTGTTAACTAGCGAAATGGTCGGCAGAGTGCCGACACCACGAGTTTTGACTGGCACTTGCACATCTAAAACAACGTCGGAAAGTAACTCGTTCGGCTTTTGAGTCACATAAAGTATGTGTGTTAATTTTGACGCCACCAGCTCTGCATGCTGTCATGCAATTTCTTTACCTCTCAGAAATGATTATGACATAAAAGTGAAGTACGTGACGAGTGTGACGTTAGGAAAACATTAGGCAGCATGGAGAGATTCTGTATGGGACCACCCAACCCAAACGACTACTGTGTGACGTGCTATCCGGAAGGTATTTGCCGAGGTAGCCGGCTAGCTCAGTCGGTAGAGCGTCAGGCTCTTAATCCTAGGGTCGTGGTTTCGAGCCACACGCTGGGCGGAACGGAATTTTGTTCCGCTGCAGATGTAAATTACCGTTTTTCTGATTAAGGAGATGTAATGGAAATAGCAACTTTAAACTTTGCCTACGTCTCTGTCAGTCACAAGGAAACTGTATTTGAATGTGAAGGTGATTTTGTAGACATGTGTGGAAGACATGTTCTGAAATGCAAGTGTTGTTGTTTGGAGAGCACATCGGTTACGTGTCCGATGTGTAGCCAAGCAGTAACGGGTCGCCATAGCTGCAAATATAAGCCGGTAATATGAAGTGTTGTCAGCTGAAGTCTGATGATGCAGACGACCGTAAGGACGAAGTACCCAAGAGTACCGCTAGGCCGCGCCTCTTTAGCTCAGTGGTAGAGGACTGCTCTAATAAACCAGGCATCGGACGTTCCATCCACACAGGAGAAAGATGAATTTTGGAAATCAGTTGCGCGTCGTGGCCGTATAGCAAACAGTATCTGTGATGACGAACAATTAGCGACAGGCGTTTTTTTTAAGAATTACTCTCAGATGTGATTAAGGCGAATGGCGCAGATAAAGCATTTGCCAAAGCGGTACAGCATAAAGTGGGACGAGGCAGTCTGAATTACATTTTATAGATGTATTTCTCACATATCTCAGAGCCTCTCGCGGTCGTCGTCGTCGTCGTCGTCGTCGTCGTCGTCGCCGCCGCCGCCGCTTCTGCAGAACTAGCAAATGGCCATCGTAGCAAATGCGGCGAGGGACGCCCTGCCTTCGATTCCGAATGCACAAAGTGTGTGGTCTTGTTTCTCAGTCTATATTTGGTCGGTCTCGTAAGAGGTTGTATGTAACGAATGGGTGGGAGAGAGCAAGGGGCAGCGGCTGTGTAAAACGAAAACACAAATCCTCAGGGGTGTGAGCGTTTCGAGATGAGTCGTATACATGATATAGCTGGCCGTCAGTGACCATGTGGCCTAATGGATAAGGCGTCGGACTTAGGATCTGATGATTACAGGTTCCAATGTTGTCACGCTCTTTTTTTTCCAGTTCTGAAAAAGAAACATACCGTTTTAATGTAGCAATTGAGCAGTACGAAACCGTCTGAATGTTGCTGTTGACCATTTTTTGCTTCGAAATGCTCTTGAGCTTGAAACACACACAACAAGACCGGTGTTAACTAGCGAAATGGTTTGCAGAGTGCCGACACCGCGAGTGTTGACTGGCACTTGCACATCCAAAACAACGTCGGAAAGTAACTCGTTCGGCTTTTGAGTCACATAAAGTATGTGTGTTAATTTTGACGCCACTAGCTCTGCATTCTGTCATGCAATTTCTTTACCTCTCAGAAATGATTATGACATAAAAGTGAAGTACGTGACGAGTGTGCCGTTAGGAAAACATTAGGCAGCATGGAGAGATTCTGTATGGGACCACCCAACCCAAACGAGTACTGTGTGACGTGCTATCCGGCAGGTATTCACCGAGGTAGCCGGCTAGCTCAGTCGGTAGAGCGTCAGGCTCTTAATCCTAGGGTCGTGGGGTCGAGCCACACGCTGGGCGTAACGGAATTTTGTTCCGCTGCAGATGTAAATTACCGTTTTTCTGATTAAGGAGATGTAATGGAAATAGCAACTTTAAACTTTGCCTACGTCTCTGTCAGTAACAAGGAAACTGTATTTGAATGTGAAGGTGATTTTGTAGATATGTGTGAAAGACATGTTCTGAAATGCAAGTGTTGTTGTTTGGAGAGCACATCGCTTACGTGTCAGATGTGTAGCCAAGCAGTAATGGGTCGCCATAGCTGCAAATATTAGCCGGTAATATGAAGTGTTGTCAGCTGAAGTCTGATGATGCAGACGACCGAAAGGACGAAGTACCCAAGACTACCGCTAGGCCGCGCCTCTTTAGCTCAGTAATAGAGCACTGCTCTAATAAACCAGGCATTGGACGTTCCATCCACACAGGAGAAAGATGAATTTTGGAAATCAGTTGCGCGTCGTGGCCGTATAGCAGTCAGTATCTGTGATGACGAACAATTAGCGACAGGCGTTTTTTTTAAGAATTACTCTCAGATGTGATTAAGGCGAATGGCGCAGATAAAGCATTTGCCAAAGCGGTACAGCATAAAGTGGGACGAGGCAGTCTGAATTACATTTTATAGATGTATTTCTCACATATCTCAGAGCCTCTCGCGGTCGTCGTCGTCGTCGTCGTCGCCGTCGCCGTCGCCGCCGCCGCCGCTTCTGCAGAACTAGCAAATGGCCATCGCAGCAAATGCGGCGAGGGACGCCCTGCCTTCGATTCCGAATGCACAAAGTGTGTGGTCTTGTTTCTCAGTCTATATTTGGTCGGTCTCGTAAGAGGTTGAATGTAACGAATGGGTGGGAAAGAGCAATTGGCAGCGGCTGTGTAAAACGAAAACACAAATCCTCAGGGGTGTAAGCGTTTCGAGATGAGTCGTATACATGATATAGTTGGTTGTCAGTGACCATGTGGCCTAATGGATAAGGCGTCGGACTTCGGATCTGAAGATTACAGGTTCGATTGTTGTCACGCTCGTTTTTTTCCAGTTCTGAAAAGGAAACATACCGTTTTAATGTAGCAATTGAGCAGTACGAAACCGTCTGAATGTTGCTGTTGACCATTTTTTGCTTCGAAATGCTCTTGAGCTTGAAACACACACAACAAGACCGGTGTTAACTAGCGAAATGGTCGGCAGAGTGCCGACACCGCGAGTTTTGACTGGCACTTGCACATCTAAAACAACGTCGGAAAGTAACTCGTTCGGCTTTTGAGTCACATAAAGTATGTGTGTTAATTCTGACGCCACTAGCTCTGCATGCTGTCATGCAATTTCTTTACCTCTCAGAAATGATTATGACATAAAAGTGAAGTACGTGACGAGTGTGACGTTAGGAAAACATTAGGCAGCATGGAGAGATTCTGTATGGGACCACCCAACCCAAACGAGTACTGTGTGACGTGCTATCCGGCAGGTATTCACCGAGGTAGCCGGGTAGCTCAGTC
This sequence comes from Schistocerca gregaria, assembly GCF_023897955.1. Lineage (NCBI taxonomy): Eukaryota > Metazoa > Arthropoda > Insecta > Orthoptera > Acrididae > Schistocerca > Schistocerca gregaria. The sequence continues at coordinate 5,957,427 of NC_064926.1, forward strand.
GGTAGAGCGTCAGGCTCTTAATCCTAGGGTCGTGGGGTCGAGCCACACGCTGGGCGGAACGGAATTTTGTTCCGCTGCAGATGTAAATTACCGTTTTTCTGATTAAGGAGATGTAATGGAAATAGCAACTTTAAACTTTGCCTACGTCTCTGTCAGTCACAAGGAAACTGTATTTGAATGTGAAGGTGATTTTGTAGACATGTGTGGAAGACATGTTCTGAAATGCAAGTGTTGTTGTTTGGAGAGCACATCGGTTACGTGTCAGATGTGTAGCCAAGCAGTAATGGGTCGCCATAGCTGCAAATATTAGCCGGTAATATGAAGTGTTGTCAGCTGAAGTCTGATGATGCAGACGACCGTAAGGACGAAGTACCCAAGAGTACCGCTAGGCCGCGCCTCTTTAGCTCAGTGGTAGAGCACTGCCCTAATAAACCAGGCATCGGACGTTCCATCCACACAGGAGAAAGATGAATTTTGGAAATCAGTTGCGCGTCGTGGCCGTATAGCAAACAGTATCTCTGATGACGAACAATAAGCGACAGGCGTTTTTTTTAAGAATTACTCTCAGATGTGATTAAGGCGAATGGCGCAGATAAAGCATTTGCCAAAGCGGTACACCATAAAGTGGGACGAGGCAGTCTGAATTACATTTTATAGATGTATTTCTCACATATCTCAGAGCCTCTCGCGGTCGTCGTCGTCGTCGTCGTCGTCGCCGCCGCCGCTTCTGCAGAACTAGCAAATGGCCATCGTAGCAAATGCGGCGAGGGACGCCCTGCCTTCGATTCCGAATGCTCAAAGTGTGTGGTCTTGTTTCTCAGTCTATATTTGGTCGGTCACGTAAGAGGTTGAATGTAACGAATGGGTGGGAAAGAGCAAGGGGCAGCGGCTGTGTAGAACGAAAACACAAATCCTCAGTGGTGTGAGCTTTTCGAGGTGAGTCGTATACATGTTATAGTTGGTCGTCAATGACCGTGTGGTCTAATGGATAAGCCTCGGACTTCGGATCTGAAGGTTACAGGTTCGAATGCTGTCACGGTCGTGTTTTTCCAGTTCTGAAAAAGAAACATACCGTTTTAATGTAGCAATTAAGCAGTACGAAACCGTCTGAATGTTGCTGTTGACAATTTTTTGCTTGGAGGTGCTCTTGAGCTTGAAACACACACAGCTAGACCGGTGGTAACTAGCGAAATGGTCGGCAGAGTGCCGACACCGCGAGTTTTCACTGGCACTTGCACATCTAAAACAACGTCGGAAAGTAACTCGTTCGGCTTTTGAGTCACATGGAGTATGTGTGTTAACTTTGACGCCACTAGCTCTGCATGTTGTCATGCAATTTCTTTACCTCTCAGAAATGATTATGACATAAAAGTGAAGTACGTGACGAGTGTGACGTTAGAAAAACATTAGGGAGCATGGAGAGATTCTGTATGGGACCACCCAACCCAAACGAGTACTGTGTGACGTGCTACCCGGCATGTATACAACGTGGTAGCCGGCTAGCTCAGTCGGTAGAGAGTCAGATTCTTAATCCCAGGGCCGTGGGTTGGAGCCACACGCTGGGCGGAACGGAATTTTGTTCCGCTGCAGATGTAAATTACCGTTTTTCTGATTAACGAGATGTAATGGAAATAGCAACTTTAAACTTTGCCTACGTCTCTGTCAGTCGCAAGGAAACTGTATTTGAAGGTGAAGGTGATTTTGTAGACACTTTTGAAAGACATGTTCTGAAATGTAAGTGTTGTTGTTTGGAGAGCACATCGGTTACGTGTCAGATGTGTAGCCAAGCAGCAATGGGTCGCCATAGCTGCAAATATTAGCCGGTAATATGAAGTGTTGTCAGCTGAAGTCTGATGATGCAGACGACCGTAAGGACGAAGTACCCAAGAGTACCGCTAGGCCGCGCCTCTTTAGCTCAGTGGTAGAGTACTGCTGTAATAAACCAGGTGTCGTAAGTTCCATCCTCACAGGAGAATGATGAACTTTGGAAATCAGTTGCGCGTCGTTGCCGTATAGCAAACAGTATCTGTGATGACGAACAATTAGCGACCGGCGTTTTTTTCAGAATTACTCTCAGATGTGATTAAGGCGAATGGCGCAGATAAAGCATTTGCCAAAGCGGTACAGCATAAAGTGGGACGAGGCAGTCTGAATTACATTTTATAGATGTATTTCTCACATATCTCAGAGCCTCTCGCGGTCGTCGACGCCGCCGCCGCTTCTGCAGAAGTAGCAAATGGCCATCGTAGCAAATGCGGCGAGGGACGCCCTGCCTTCGATTCCGAATGCACAAAGTGTGTGGTCTTGTTTCTCAGTCTATATTTGGTCGGTCTCGTAAGAGGTTGAATGTAACGAATGGGTGGGAAAGAGCAAGGGGCAGCGGCTGTGTAGAACGAAAACACAAATCCTCAGTGGTGTGAGCGTTTCGAGGTGAGTCGTATACATGTTATAGTTGGTCGTCAGTGACCATGTGGTCTAATGGATAAGCCTCGGACTTCGGATCTGAAGGTTACAGGTTCGAATGCTGTGACGCTCGTGTTTTTCCAGTTCTGAAAAAGAAACATACCGTTTTAATGTAGCAATTAAGCAGTACCAAACCGTCTGAATGTTGCTGTTGACCATTTTTTGCTTGGAGATGCTCTTGAGCTTGAAACACACACAACAAGACCGGTAGTAACTAGCGAAATGGTCGGCAGAGTGCCGACACCGCGAGTTTTGACTGGCACTTGCACATCTAAAACAACGTCGGGAAGTAACTCGTTCGGCTTTTGAGTCACATGAAGTATGTGTGTTAACTTTGACGCCACTAGCTCTGCATGTTGTCATGCAATTTCTTTACCTCTCAGAAATGATTATGACATAAAAGTGAAGTACGTGACGAGTGTGACGTTAGAAAAACATTAGGGAGCATGGAGAGATTCTGTATGGGACCACCCAACCCAAACGAGTACTGTGTGACGTGCTACCCGGCATGTATACAACGTGGTAGCCGGCTAGCTCAGTCGGTAGAGAGTCAGACTCTTAATCCCAGGGCCGTGGGTTCGAGCCACACGCTGGGCGGAACGGAATTTTGTTCCGCTGCAGATGTAAATTACCGTTTTTCTGATTACGAGATGTAATGGAAATAGCAACTTTAAACTTTGCCTACGTCTCTGTCAGTCGCAAGGAAACTGTATTTGAAGGTGAAGGTGATTTTGTAGACACGTGTGAAAGACATGTTCTGAAATGTAAGTGTTGTTGTTTGGAGAGCACATCGGTTACGTGTCAGATGTGTAGCCAAGCAGCAATGGGTCGCCATAGCTGCAAATATTAGCCGGTAATACGAAGTGTTGTCAGCTGAAGTCTGATGATGCAGACGACCGTAAGGACGAAGTACCCAAGGGTACCGCTAGGCCGCGCCTCTTTAGCTCAGTGGTAGAGTACTGCAGTAATAAACCAGGTGTCGTAAGTTCCATCCTCACAGGAGAAAGATGAATTTTGGAAATCAGTTGCGCGTCGTGGCCGTATAGCAAACAGTATCTGTGATGATGAACAATTAGCGACAGGCGTTTTTTTTTTTTAAGAATTTCTCTCAGATGTGATGAAGGCGAATGGCGCAGATAAAGCATTTGCCAAAGCGGTACAGCATAAAGTGGGACGAATCAGTCTGAATTACATTTTATAGATGTATTTCTCGCATATCTCAGAGCCTCTCGCGGTCGTCGTCGTCGTCGTCGACGTCGTCGTCGTCGCCGCCGCCGCTTCTGCAGAAGTAGCAAATGGCCATCGTAGCAAATGCGGCGAGGGACGCCCTGCCTTCGATTCCGAATGCACAAAGTGTGTGGTCTTGTTTCTCAGTCTATATTTGGTCGGTCTCGTAAGAGGTTGAATGTAACGAATGGGTGGGAAAGAGCATGGGGCAGCGGCTTTGTAAAACGAAAACACAAATCCTCAGGGTGTGAGCGCTTCGAGATGAGTCGTATACATGATGTAGTTGGTCGCCAGTGACCATGTGGCGTAATGGATAAGGCGTCGGACTTCGGATCTAATGTTTACAGGTTCGAATGTTGTCACGCTCGTTTTTTTCCAGTTCTGAAAAAGAAACATACCGTTTTAATGTAGCAATTGAGCAGTACGAAACCGTCTGAGTGTTGCTGTTGACCATTTTTTGCTTCGAAATGCTCTTGAGCTTGAAACTCACACAACAAGACCGGTAGCAACTAGCGAAATGGTCGGCAGAGTGCCGACACCGCGAGTTTTGACTGGCACTTGCACATCTAAAACAACGTCGGAAAGTAACTCGTTCGGCTTTTGAGTCACATGAAGTATGTGTGTTAACTTTGACGCCACTAGCTCTGCATGTTGTCATGCAATTTATTTACCTCTCAGAAATGATTATGACATAAAACTGAAGTACGTGACGAGTGTGACGTTAGAAAAACATTAGGCAGCATGGAGAGATTCTGTATGGGACCACCCAACCCAAACGAGTACTGTGTGACGTGCTACCCGGCATGTATACAACGAGGTAGCCGGCTAGCTCAGTCGGTAGAGAGTCAGACTCTTAATCCCATTGCCGTGGGTTCGAGCCACACTCTGGGCGGAACGGAATTTTGTTCCGCTGCAGATGTAAATTACCGTTTTTCTGATTAACGAGGTGTAATGGAAATAGCAACTTTAAACTTTGCCTACGTCTCTGTCAGTCGCAAGGAAACTGTATTTTAAGGTGAAGGTGATTTTGTAGACACGTGTGAAAGACATGTTCTGAAATGTAAGTGTTGTTGTTTGGAGAGCACATCGGTTACGTGTCAGATGTGTAGCCAAGCAGCAATGGGTCGCCATAGCTGCAAATATTAGCCGGTAATATGAAGTGTTGTAGCTGAAGTCTGATGATGCAGACGACCGTAAGGACGAAGTACCCAAGGGTACCGCTAGGCCGCGCCTCTTTAGCTCAGTGGTAGAGTACTGCTGTAATAAACCAGGTGTCGTAAGTTCCATCCTCACAGGAGAATGATGAACTTTGGAAATCAGTTGCGCGTCGTTGCCGTATAGCAAACAGTATCTGTGATGACGAACAATTAGCGACCAGCGTTTTTTTCAGAATTACTCTCAGATGTGATTAAGGCGAATGGCGCAGATAAAGCATTTGCCAAAGCGGTACAGCATAAAGTGGGACGAGGCAGTCTGAATTACATTTTATAGATGTATTTCTCACATATCTCAGAGCCTCTCGCGGTCGTCGACGCCGCCGCCGCTTCTGCAGAAGTAGCAAATGGCCATCGTAGCAAATGCGGCGAGGGACGCCCTGCCTTCGATTCCGAATGCACAAAGTGTGTGGTCTTGTTTCTCAGTCTATATTTGGTCGGTCTCGTAAGAGGTTGAATGTAACGAATGGGTGGGAAAGAGCAAGGGGCAGCGGCTGTGTAGAACGAAAACACAAATCCTCAGTGGTGTGAGCGTTTCGAGGTGAGACGTATACATGTTATAGTTGGTCGTCAGTGACCATGTGGTTTAATGGATAAGCCTAGGACTTCGGATCTGAAGGTTACAGGTTCGAATGCTGTGACGCTCGTGTTTTTCCAGTTCTGAAAAAGAAACATACCGTTTTAATGTAGCAATTAAGCAGTACCAAACCGTCTGAATGTTGCTGTTGACCATTTTTTGCTTGGAGATGCTCTTGACCTTGAAACACACACAATAAGACCGGTAGTAACTAGCGAAATGGTCGGCAGAGTGCCGACACCGCGAGTTTTGACTGGCACTTGCACATCTAAAACAACGTCGGGAAGTAACTCGTTCGGCTTTTGAGTCACATGAAGTATGTGTGTTAAATTTGACGCCACTAGCTCTGCATGTTGTCATGCAATTTCTTTACCTCTCAGAAATGATTATGACATAAAAGTGAAGTACGTGACGAGTGTGACGTTAGAAAAACATTAGGGAGCATGGAGAGATTCTGTATGGGACCACCCAACCCAAACGAGTACTGTGTGACGTGCTACCCGGCATGTATACAACGTGGTAGCCGGCTAGGTCAGTCGGTAGAGAGTCAGACTCTTAATCCCAGGGCTGTGGGTTCGAGCCACACGCTGGGCGGAACGGAATTTTGTTCCGCTGCAGATGTAAATTACCGTTTTTCTGATTAACGAGATGTAATGGAAATAGCAACTTTAAACTTTGCCTACGTCTCTGTCAGTCGCAAGGAAACTGTATTTGAAGGTGAAGGTGATTTTGTAGACACGTGTGAAAGACATGTTCTGAAATGTAAGTGTTGTTGTTTGGAGAGCACATCGGTTACGTGTCAGATGTGTAGCCAAGCAGCAATGGGTCGCCATAGCTGCAAATATTAGCCGGTAATACGAAGTGTTGTCAGCTGAAGTCTGATGATGCAGACGACCGTAAGGACGAAGTACCCAAGGGTACCGCTAGGCCGCGCCTCTTTAGCTCAGTGGTAGAGTACTGCTGTAATAAACCAGGTGTCGTAAGTTCCATCCTCACAGGAGAAAGATGAATTTTGGAAATCAGTTGCGCGTCGTGGCCGTATAGCAAACAGTATCTGTGATGATGAACAATTAGCGACAGGCGTTTTTTTTTTTTTAAGAATTACTCTCAGATGTGATGAAGGCGAATGGCGCAGATAAAGCATTTGCCAAAGCGGTACAGCATAAAGTGGGACGAATCAGTCTGAATTACATTTTATAGATGTATTTCTCACATATCTCAGAGCCTCTCGCGGTCGTCGTCGTCGTCGTCGACGTCGTCGTCGTCGCCGCCGCCGCTTCTGCAGAAGTAGCAAATGGCCATCGTAGCAAATGCGGCGAGGGACGCCCTGCCTTCGATTCCGAATGCACAAAGTGTGTGGTCTTGTTTCTCAGTCTATATTTGGTCGGTCTCGTAAGAGGTTGAATGTAACGAATGGGTGGGAAAGAGCAAGGGGCAGCGGCTGTGTAGAACGAAAACACAAATCCTCAGGGGTGTGAGCGTTTCGAGATGAGTCGTATACATGTTATAGTTGGTCGCCAGTGACCGTGTGGCCTAATGGATAAGCCTCGGACTTCGGATCTGAAGATTACATTTTCGAATGCTCTCACGCTCGTGTTTTTCCAGTTCTGAAAAAGAAACATACCGTTTAAATGTAGCTATTAAGCAGTACCAAACCGTCTGAATGTTGCTGTTGACCATTTTTTGCTTGGAGATGCTCTTGAGCTTGAAACACACACAACAAGACCGGTAGTAACTAGCGAAATGGTCGGCAGAGTGCCGACACCGCGAGTTTTGACTGGCACTTGCACATCTAAAACAACGTCGGAAAGTAACTCGTACGGCTTTTGAGTCACATGAAGTATGTGTGTTAACTTTGACGCCACTAGCTCTGCATGTTGTCATGCAACTTCTTTGCCTCTCAGAAATGATTATGACATAAAAGTGAAGTACGTGACGAGTGTGACGTTAGAAAAACATTAGGGAGCATGGAGAGATTCTGTATGGGACCACCCAACCCAAACGAGTACTGTGTGACGTGCTACCTGGCATGTATACACCGACGTAGCCGGCTAGCTCAGTCGGTAGAGCGTCAGACTCTTAATCCCAAGGTCGTGGGTTAGAGCCACACGCTGGGCGGAACCGAATTTTGTTCCGCTGCAGATGTAAATTACCGTTTTTCTGATTAACGAGATGTAATGGAAATAGCAACTTTAAACTTTGCCTACGTCTCTGTCAGTCGCAAGGAAACTGTATTTGAAGGTGAAGGTGATTTTGTAGACACGTGTGAAAGACATGTTCTGAAATGCAAGTGTTGTTGTTTGGAGAGCACATCGGTTACGTGTCAGATGTGTAGCCAAGCAGCAATGGGTCGCCATAGCTGCAAATATTAGCCGGTAATATGAAGTGTTGTCAGCTGAAGTCTGATGATGCAGACGATCATAAGGATGAAGTACCCAACAGTACCGCTATGCCGCGCCTCTTTATCTCAGTGGTAGAGTACTGCTCTAATAAACCAGGTGTCGTAAGTTCCATCCTCACAGGAGAATGATGAATTTCGGAAATCAGTTGCGCGTCGTGGCCGTATAGCAAACAGTATCTGTGATGACGAACAATTAGCGACCGGCGTTTTTTTAAGAATTACTCTCAGATGTGATTAAGGCGAATGGCGCAGATAAAGAATTTGCCAAAGCGGTACAGCATAAAGTGGGACGAGGCAGTCTGAATTACATTTTATACATGTATTTCTCACATATCTCAGAGCCTCACGCGGTCGTCGTCGTCGTCGTCGTCGTCGCCGCCGCTTCTGCAGAAGTTGCAAATGGCCATCGTAGGAAATGCGGCGAGGGACGCCCTGCCTTCGATTCCGAATGCACAAAGTGTGTGGTCTTGTTTCTCAGTCTATATTTGGTCGGTCTCGTAAGAGGTTGAATGTAACGAATGGGTGGGAAAGAGCAAGGGGCAGCGGCTGTGTAGAACGAAAACACAAATCCTCAGGGGTGTGAGCGTTTCGAGATGAGTCGTATACATGTTATAGTTGGTCGTCAGTGACCGTGTGGCCTAATGGATAAGCCTCGGACTTCGGATCTGAAGATTACAGGTTCGAATGCTCTCACGCTCGTGTTTTTCCAGTTCTGAAAAAGAAACATACCGTTTTAATGTAGCAATTAAGCAGTACGAAACCTTCTGAATGTTGCTGTTGACCATTTTTTACTTGGAGATGCTCTTGAGCTTGAAACACACACAACAAGACCGGTAGTAACTAGCGAAATGGGCGGCAGAGTGCCGACACCGCGAGTTTTGACTGGCACTTGCACATCTAAAACAACGTCGGAAAGTAACTCGTTCGGCTTTTGAGTCACATGAAGTATGTGTGTTAACTTTGACGCCACTAGCTCTGCATGTTGTCATGCAATTTCTTTACCTCTCAGAAATGATTATGACATAAAAGTGAAGTACGTGACGAGTGTGACGTTAGAAAAACATTAGGGAGCATGGAGAGATTCTGTATGGGACCACCCAACCCAAACGAGTACTGTGTGACGTGCTACCCGGCATGTATACAACGTGGTAGCCGGCTAGCTTAGTCGGTAGAGAGTCAGACTCTTAATCCCAGGGCCGTGGGTTCGAGCCACACGCTGGGCGGAACGGAATTTTGTTCCGCTGCAGATGTAAATTACCGTTTTTCTGATTAACGAGATGTAATGTAAATAGCAACTTTAAACTTTGCCTACGTCTCTGTTAGTCGCAAGGAAACTGTATTTGAAGGTGAAGGTGATTTTGTAGACACGTGTGAAAGACATGTTCTGAAATGTAAGTGTTGTTGTTTGGAGAGCACATCGGTTACGTGTCAGATGTGTAGCCAAGCAGCAATGGGTCGCCATAGCTGCAAATATTAGCCGGTAATATGAAGTGTTGTCGGCTGAAGTCTGATGATGCAGACGACCGTAAGGACGAAGTACCCAAGGGTACCGCTAGGCCGCGCCTCTTTAGCTCAGTGGTAGAGTACTGCTGTAATAAACCAGGTGTCGTAAGTTCCATCCTCACAGGAGAATGATGAATTTTGGAAATCAGTTGCGCGTCGTGGCCGTATAGCAAACAATATCTGTGATGACGAACAATTAGCGACCGGCGTTTTTTTAAGAATTACTCTCAGATGTGATTAAGGCGAATGGCGCAGATAAAGCATTTGCCAAAGCGGTACAGCATAAAGTGGGACGAGGCAGTCTGAATTACATTTTATACATGTATTTCTCACATATCTCAGAGCCTCTCGCGGTCGTCGTCGTCGTCGTCGTCGCCGCCGCCGCTTCTGCAGAAGTAGCAAATGGCCATCGTATCAAATGCGGCGAGGGACGCCCTGCCTTCGATTCCGAATGCACAAAGTGTGTGGTCTTGTTTCTCAGTCTATATTTGGTCGGTCTCGTAAGAGGTTGAATGTAACGAATGGGTGGGAAAGAGCAAGGGGCAGCGGCTGTGTAGAATGAAAACACAAATAGTCAGGGGTGTGAGCGTTTCGAGATGAGTCGTATACATGTTATAGTTGGTCGCCAGTGACCGTGTGGCCTAATGGATAAGCTTCGGACTTCGGATCTGAAGATTACAGGTTCGAATGCTCTCACGCTCGTGTTTTTCCAGTTCTGAAAAAGAAACATACCGTTTAAATGTAGCAATTAAGCAGTACCAAACCGTCTGAATGTTGCTGTTGACCATTTTTTGCTTGGAGATGCTCTTGAGCTTGAAACACACACAACAAGACCGGTAGTAACTAGCGAAATGGTCGGCAGAGTGCCGACACCGCGAGTTTTGACTGGCACTTGCACATCTAAAACAACGTCGGAATGTAACTCGTTCGGCTTTTGAGTCACATTAAGTATGTGTGTTAACTTTGACGTCACTAGCTCTGCATGTTGTCATGCAATTTCTTTACCTCTCAGAAATGATTATGACATAAAAGTGAAGTACGTGACGAGTGTGACGTTAGAATAACATTAGGGAGCATGGAGAGATTCTGTATGGGTCCACCCAACCCAAACGAGTACTGTGTGACGTGCTACCCGGCATGTATACACCGACGTAGCCGGGTAGCTCAGTCGGTACAGCGTCAGACTCTTGATCCCAGGGTCGTGGGTTAGAGCCACACGCTGGGCGGAACCGAATTTTGTTCCGCTGCAGATGTAAATTACCGTTTTTCTGATTAACAAGATGTAATGGAAATAGCAACTTTAAACTTTGCCTACGTCTCTGTCAGTCGCAAGGAAACTGTATTGAAGGTGAAGGTGATTTTGTAGACACGTGTGAAAGACATGTTCTGAAATGCAAGTGTTGTTGTTTGGAGAGCACATCGGTTACGTGTCAGATGTGTAGCCAAGCAGCAATGGGTCGCCATAGCTGCAAATATTAGCCGGTAATATGAAGTGTTGTCAGCTGAAGTCTGATGATGCAGACGATCATAAGGATGAAGTACCCAACAATACCGCCTCTTTAGCTCAGTGGTAGAGTACTGCTCTAATAAACCCGGTGTCGTAAGTTCCATCCTCACAGGAGAATGATGAATTTTGGAAATCAGTTGCGCGTCGTGGCCGTATAGCAAACAGTATCTGTGATGACGAACAATTAGCGACCGGCGTTTTTTTAAGAATTACTCTCAGATGTGATTAAGGCGAATGGCGCAGATAAAGAATTTGCCAAAGCGGTACAGCATAAAGTGGGACGAGGCAGTCTGAATTACATTTTATAGATGTATTTCTCACATATCTCTGAGCCTCTCGCAGTCGTCGACGTCGTCGTCGTCGCCGCCGCCGCTTCTGCAGAAGTAGCAAATGGCCATCGTAGCAAATGCGGCGAGGGACGCCCTGCCTTCGATTCCGAATGCACAAAGTGTGTGGTCTTGTTTCTCAGTCTATATTTGGTCGGTCTCGTAAGAGGTTGAATGTAACGAATGGTTGGGAAAGAGCAAGGGGCAGCGGCTGTGTAGAACGAAAACACAAATCCTCCGGGGTGTGAGCGTTTCGAGATGAGTCGTATACATGTTATAGTTTGTCGTCAGTGACCGTGTGGCCTAATGGATAAGCCTCGGACTTCGGAACTGAAGATTACAGGTTCGAGTGCTGTCACGCTCGTGTTTTTCCAGTTCTGAAAAAGAAACATACCGTTTTAATGTAGCAATTAAGCAGTACGAAACCGTCTGAATGTTGCTGTTGACCATTTTTTCCTTGTAGATGCTCTTGAGCTTGAAACACACACAACAAGACCGGTAGTAACTAACGAAATGGTCGGCAGAGTGCCCCACCGCGAGTTTTGACTGGCACTTGCACATCTCAAACAATGTCGGAAAGTAACTCGTTCGGCTTTTGAGTCACATGAAGTATGTGTGTTAATTTTGACGCCACTAGCTCTGCATGTTGTCATGCAATTTCTTTACCTCTCAGAAATGATTATGACATAAAAGTGAAGTACGTGACGAGTGTGACGTTAGAAAAACATTAGGGAGCATGGAGAGATTCTGTATGGGACCACCCAACCCAAACGAGTACTGTGTGACGTGCTACCCGGCATGTATACAACGCGGTAGCCGGCTATCTCAGTCGGTAGAGCGTCAGACTCCTAATCCCAGGGTCGTGGGTTCGAGCCACACGCTGTGCGGAACCGAATTTTGTTCCGCTGCAGATGTAAATTACCGTTTTTCTGATTAACGAGATGTAATGGAAATAGCAACTTTAAACTTTGCCTACGTCTCTGTCAGTCGCAAAGAAACTGTATTTGAAGGTGAAGGTGATTTTGTAGACACGTGTGAAAGACATGTTCTGAAATGTAAGTGTTCATGTTTGGAGAGCACATCGGTTACGTGTCAGATGTGTAGCCAAGCAGCAATGGGTCGCCATAGCTGCAAATATTAGCCGGTAATATGAAGTGTTGTCAGCTGAAGTCTGATGATGCAGACGATCATAAGGACGAAGTACCCAAGAGTACCGCTAGGCCTCGGCTCTTTAGCTCAGTGGTAGAGTACTGCTCTAATAAACCAGCTGTCGTAAGTTCCATCCTCACAGGAGAATGATGAATTTTGGAAATCAGTTGCGCGTCGTGGCCGTATAGCAAACAGTATCTGAGATGACGAACAATTAGCGACCGGCGTTTTTTTAAGAATTACTCTCAGATGTGATTAAGGCGAATGGCGCAGATAAAGCATTGTTTTTTTTTTTTTTTTTTTAAAAAATCTTTATTTTAACCAATGTTATATTATGATACAGAATAACCCACCACCTGAAGCATTAGTGGGTCTTTGCTTACATACAATAATACAGTTACTACAGCATTCATTACTTAATATTATTACCTACTTTTTAGTGTTAGTTTTTATTTTCGCTATGGGCATTTCTACTTCTAATATTAACCTACTTAATCTAACTGCAACGTTACACACGTGCCAGCGTGAGTATAAACCTACTGTTTGTGGCCGGGCCCACTGGGCTGAGTCCAGTGGGCATGCCCCTGGCACCGGGCTGGCCCAAGACGTTTGAACCGCTGCAGTTTATACTAAGGTATTATCCTAACTTATCCTACTTCTTAACCTATTCCTACACTACTGTCAATTTCGGTGTGTTGGTCAAATCCGGTAGAAATGTGCACCCTCCTCCTGGTCCAGGAGCGTGGCGGATCCCAGCCGTGAAACGGCTGGACAATTCCACGTCCGGCGGAAAGGGACGGGTGCACTTAGGTCTGGTCAGGTGTTTGTCAATTTCGGGTTAACTTTGGATGTTCCTAAGAAAGTCCTTTAATATTTTGCCCGAGATCTCATTCGCAAGATTATTTAAAGTTTGAAAGTGATCCTCGCGCCTGAGTAAGTGGTACGTGTCTTGATTTGGTAGTTGGAGTCTGACTTGTGATGCTACTTCGTCGAAGAGATGGCACTCATACACCACATGGTCTGGGGTGCCCTGTGGGACCCCACAGTCGCACGCTGGTGTAGCCCGTTTCCCGAATCTGCATAAGTATGCTGGATAGGGTCCATGTCCAGTGAGGAAGTGCAGAAGTCCTCTTCATGGCTTGAAGTATCTGAGCTGTAAGCGCTCCTTAATATTTGGCAGCAGCTCATGCGTTCTCCGACCTGTGTCGTCCGCATCCCATTGCTCTTGCCAAAGTTCTTCCCCCCTATTTCTAATTTCCGATTTAGAGCCCGTGTAGATCCCCATTATTTCTATCATTTTATCCCTGTTGCCTTTCTTGGCCCAGTACCATGCCGCCTGTTCTCTTATTTTAATGTCCAGAGGACACAGCCCCATGAGTATTAATAGCGCCCCCCCTGGTGTTGTTCTATATGCTCCTACAGAGCGCAGGAGCATATTCCGCTGCACTCTCCTCACGGCCATGGCAGGCATGACCCTCGTGAGCCTGTGAGCCCAGACTCCTGACGCGTATCCCACAATGGAGGTCAGTATGCTGTTATGATATAGTTTGATTAGGTCTGGTGGTAAGTGAAACCGCTTGTGTCCTATGCCAATGAGTTTATTCAGTGTTTCTAGGGATCTCTGTGTTATTGTGTCAACATGCGATGTGTAGTTCCATCTCTCATCGACGATTACGCCCAAGTACCGGGCCTCACGTCGCCGAAGCACTGGCGAGCCGTCTATTCTCACCGTCGGGTTCCTAACTAGTTGTCCCTTGAGCAACAGATATGTAGACTTACTGGGTGATATAGTCATTTTTGTTCTGTGACACCATGTGGTCAAGATAGAAATTGCTCTCTCAATTTTCGGTTCCAGTTCTTCGCGGCTGCGGCCGCCAACCAACAGAAGGAGGTCGTCTGCATAGGCTATGCCCTCTAGCACATCCTCGCTATTCTGCAGATCTTCTAAGAGTGATTCCATTGTTATGTCCCAAAAGAGTGGCCCAAGGACAGAGCCCTGTGGACACCCCTTTGTAATCTGCTTTCTAACCCTCCCGCTAGGGGACGATAGCCAGACCTCCCTTCCCTCACAGTAGCTCCTAAAACAACCATATAGCGGCCCTGGACACTCTTTCTCTCGCAAGCGAGAGAAGAGCGAGGGCCACCACAGATTGTCGAAGGCGCCGCTGATATCCACCATGATGCCAACAATGTATTTGTGCGGGGCTGAGCCACAGACCTCCGCGGCAAGGGCGATAGCGTCAGACGCTGATCTCCCCGACCGGAAACCGAATTGCCTGTCGCACATCCCACACAACACACGATGTGCAGCCAGTCTGTCTGCCAGCAACCTCTCAAAAAGTTTCCCCAGTATGTCTAGTAGGCAGATAGGCGTGTATGATTTGGCTTCTTTTGGGTCCTTATCTGGGCCTTTCTTAAGTATTACAACATTTGCCTTCTTCCAGGTGTTAGGGAATTTTCTAAGTCTCAAGCACTCATTGTACAACTTGGTGAGAGGTGCCACCAGCTGGGGAGCCAGGAACTGCACCACTTCCGCTGTGATACCGTCTGGTCCAGGAGCCTTCCCCTTTTTGAGGGCTTTTATCTGGGCTTCGACCTCCTCTTCTGAGAAGGGATAGACCATACTGTTGTTTTCATAATCTTGTCGGTCTTCTTCCCTGATCAGCCTTTGTACTTCTGTATCCTCTTCTTCCACATCATCAGGCAGCAGGACCCGGAGAAGGACCTCGGCAGTTTCCTGCCAAGTCTCTGTCATCCGGTCCCCGCTCCTGACGGTGGACAGCACCATGGGCGATCTTATTTTCTCCCGTACAGATAAAGCATTTGCCAAAGCTGTACAGCTTAAAGTGGGACGAGGCAGTCTGAATTACATTTTATAGATGTATTTCTCACATATCTCAGAGCCTCTCGCGGTCGTCGTCGTCGTCGACGTCGTCGTCGTCGCCGCCGCCGCTTCTGCAGAAGTAGCAAATGGCCATCGTAGCAAATGCGGCGAGGGACGCCCTGCCTTCGATTCCGAATGCACAAAGTGTGTGGTCTTGTTTCTCAGTCTATATTTGGTCGGTCTCGTAAGAGGTTGAATGTAACGAATGGGTGGGAAAGAGCAAGGGGCAGCGGCTGTGTAGAACGAAAACACAAATCCTCCGGGGTGTGAGCGTTTCGAGATGAGTCGTATACATGTTATAGTTGGTCGTCAGTGACCATGTGGCCTAATGTATAAGCCTCGGACTTCGGATCTGAAGATTACAGGTTCGAATGCTCTCACGCTCGTGTTTTTCCAGTTCTGAAAAAGAAACATACCGTTTTAATGTAGCAATTAAGCAGTACGAAACCGTCTGAATGTTGCTGTTGACCATTTTTTGCTTGGAGATGCTCTTGAGCTTGAGACACACACAACAAGACCGGTGTTAACTAGCGAAATGGTCGGCAGAATGCCGACACCGCGAGTTTTGACTGGCACTTGCACATATAAAACAACGTCGGAAAGTAACTCGTTCGGCTTTTGAGTCACATGAAGTATGTGTGTTAACTTTGACGCCACTAGCTCTGCATGTTGTCATGCAATTTCTTTACCTCTCAGAAATGATTATGACATAAAAGTGAAGTACGTGACGAGTGTGACGTTAGAAAAACATTAGGGAGCATGGAGAGATTCTTTATGGGCCACCCAACCCAAACGAGTACTGTGTGACGTGCTACCCGGCATGTATCCAACGAGGTAGCCGGCTATCTCAGTCGGTAGAGCGTCAGACTCTCAATCCCAGGGTCGTGGGTTCGAGCCACACGCTGGGCGGAACGGAATTTTGTTCCGCTGCAGATGTAAATTACCGTTTTTCTGATTAAGGAGATGTAATGGAAATAGCAACTTTAAACTTTGCCTACGTCTCTGTCAGTCGCAAGGAAACTGTATTTGAAGGTGAAGGTGATTTTGTAGACACGTGTGAAAGACATGTTCTGAAATGTAAGTATTGTTGTTTGGAGAGCACATCGGTTACGTGTCAGATGTGTAGCCAAGCAGCAATGGGTCGCCATAGCTGCAAATATTAGCCGGTAATATGAAGTGTTGTCAGCTGAAGTCTGATGATGCAGACGATCATAAGGACGAATTACCCAAGAGTACCGCTAGGCCTCGGCTCTTTAGCTCAGTTGTAGAGTACTGCTGTAATAAACCAGGTGTCGTAAGTTCCATCCTCACAGGAGAATGATGAATTTTGGAAATCAGTTGCGCGTCGTGGCCGTATAGCAAACAGTATCTGAGATGACAAACAATTAGCGACCGGGGATTTTTTAAGAATTACTCTCAGATGTGATTAAGGCGAATGGCGCAGATAAAGCATTTGCCAAAGCGGTACAGCATAAAGTGGGACGAGGCAGTCTGAATTACATTTTATACATGTATTTCTCACATATCTCAGAGCCTCTCGCGGTCGTCGTCGTCGTCGCCGCCGCCGCTTCTGCAGAAGTAGCAAATGGCCATCGTAGCAAATGCGGCGAGGGACGCCCTGCCTTCGATTCCGAATGCACAAAGTGTGTGGTCTTGTTTCTCAGTCTATATTTGGTCGGTCTCGTAAGAGGTTGAATGTAACGAATGGGTGGGAAAGAGCAAGGGGCAGCGGCTGTGTAGAACGAAAACACAAATCCTCCGGGGTGTGAGCGTTTCGAGATGAGTCGTATACATGTTATAGTTGGTCGTCAGTGACCGTGTGGCCTAATGGATAAGCTTCGGACTTCGGATCTGAAGATTACAGTTTCGAATGCCGTCACGCTCGTGTTTTTCCAGTTCTGAAAAAGAGACATACCGTTTTAATGTAGCAATTAAGCAGTACGAAACCGTCTGAATGTTGCTGTTGACCATTTTTTGCTTGGAGATGCTCTTGAGCTTGAAACACACACAACAAGACCGGTGTTAACTAGCAAAATAGTCGGCAGAGTGCCGACACCGCGAGTTTTGACTGGCACTTGCACATCTAAAACAACGTCGGAAAGTAACTCGTTCGGCTTTTGAGTCACATGAAGTATGTGTGTTAACTTTGACGCCACTAGCTCTGCATGTTGTCATGCAATTTCTTAACCTCTCAGAAATGATTATGACATAAAAGTGAAGTACGTGACGAGTGTGACGTTAGAAAAACATTAGGGAGCATGGAGTGATTCTGTATGGAACCACCCAACCCAAACGAGTACTGTGTGACGTGCTACCCGGCATGTGTACAACGAGGTAGCCGGCTAGCTCAGTCGGTAGAGCGTCAGACTCTTAATCCCAGGGTCGTGGGTTCGAGCCACACGCTGGGCGGAACGGAATTTGGTTCCGCTGCAGCTGTAAATTACCGTATTTCTGATTAACGAGATGTAATGGAAATAGCAACTTTAAACTTTGCCTACGTCTCTGTCAGTCGCAAGGAAACTGTATTTGAAGGTGAAGGTGATTTTGTAGACACGTGTGAAAGACATGTTCTGAAATGCAAGTGTTGTTGTTTGGAGAGCACATCGGTTACGTGTCAGATGTGTAGCCAAGCAGTAATGGGTCGCCATAGCTGCAAATATTAGCCGGTAATATGAAGTGTTGTCAGCTGATGTCTGATGATGCAGACGACCATAAGGACAAAGTACCCAAGAGTACCGCTAGGCCGCGCCTCTTTAGCTCAGTGGTAGAGTACTGCTCTAATAAACCAGGTGTCGTAAGTTCCATCCTCACAGGAGAATGATGAATTTTGGAAATCAGTTGTGCGTCGTGGCCGTATAGCAAACAGTATCTGTGATGACGAACAATTAGCGACCGGCGTTTTTTTAAGAATTACTCTCAGATATGATTAAGGCGAATGGCGCAGATAAAGCATTTGCCAAAGCGGTACAGCATAAAGTGGGACGAGGCAGTCTGAATTACATTTTATAGATGTATTTCTCACATATCTCAGAGCCTCTCGCGGTCGTCGTCGTCGTCGACGTCGTCGTCGTCGCCGCCGCTTCTGCAGAAGTAGCAAATGGCCATCGTAGCAAATGCGGCGAGGGACGCCCTGCCTTCGATTCCGAATGCACAAAGTGTGTGGTCTTGTTTCTCAGTCTATATTTGGTCGGTCTCGTAAGAGGATGAATGTAACGAATGGGTGGGAAAGAGCAAGGGGCAGCGGCTGTGTAGAACGAAAACACAAATCCTCCGGGGTGTGAGAATTTCGAGATGAGTCGTATACATGTTATAGTTGGTCGTCAGTGAACGTGTGGCCTAATGGATTAGCCTCGGACTTCGGATCTGAAGATTACAGTTTCGAATGCCGTCACGCTCTTGTTTTTCCAGTTCTGAAAAGGAGACATACCGTTTTAATGTAGCAATTAAGCAGTACGAAACCGCCTGAATGTTGCTGTTGACCATTTTTTGCTTGGAGATGCTCTTGAGCTTGAAACAAACACAACAAGACCGGTGTTAACTAGCAAAATGGTCGGCAGAGTGCCGACACCGCGAGTTTTGACCGGCACTTGCACATCTAAAACAACGTCGGAAAGTAACTCGTTCGGCTTTTGAATCACATCAAGTATGTGTGTTAATTTTGACGCCACTAGCTCTGCATGTTGTCATGCAATTCCTTTACCTCTCAGAAATGATTATGAAATAAAAGTGAAGTAGGTGACGAGTGTGACGTTAGGAAAACATTAGGCAGCATGGAGAGATTCTGTATGGGACCACCCAACCCAAACGAGTACTGTGTGACGTGCTACCCGGCATGTATACACCGATTTAGCCGGCTATCTCAGTCGGTAGAGCGTCAGACTTTTAATCCCAGGGTCGTGGGTTCGAGCCACACGCTGGGCGGAACGGAATTTTGTTCCGCTGCAGATGTAAATTACCGTTTTTCTGATTAACGAGATGTAATGGAAATAGCAACTTTAAACTTTGCCTACGTCTCTGTCAGTCGCAAGGAAACTGTATTTGAAGGTGAAGGTGATTTTGTAGACACGAGTGAAAGACATGTTCTGAAATGCAAGTGTTGTTGTTTGGAGAGCACATTGGTTACGTGTCAGATGTGTAGCCAAGCAGCAATGGGTCGCCATAGCTGCAAATATTATCCGGTAATATGAAGTGTTGTCAGCTGAAGTCTGATGATGCAGACGACCATAAGGACGAAGTACCCAAGATTACCACTAGGCCGCGCCTCTTTAGCTCAGTGTTAGAGTACTGCTCTAATAAACCAGGTGCCGTAAGTTCCATTCTCACAGGAGAATGATGAATTTTGGAAATCAGTTGCGCGTCGTGGCCGTATAGCAAACAGTATCTGAGATGACGAACAATTAGCGACCGGCGTTTTTTTAAGAATTACTCTCAGATGTGATTAAGACGAATGGCGCAGATAAAGAATTTCCCAAAGCGGTACAGCATAAAGTGGGACGAGGCAGTCTGAATTACATTTTATAGATGTATTTCTCACATATCTCAGAGCCTCTCGCGGTCGTCGTCGACGTCGTCGTCGTCGTCGCCGCCGCCGCTTCTGCAGAAGTAGCAAATGCCCATCGTAGCAAATGCGGCGAGGGACGCCCTGCCTTCGATTCCGAATGCACAAAGTGTGTGGTCTTGTTTCTCAGTCTATATTTGGTCGGTCTCGTAAGAGGTTGAATGTAACGAATGGGTGGGAAAGAGCAAGGGGCAGCGGCTGTGTAGAACGAAAACACAAATCCTCAGGGGTGTGAGCGTTTCGAGATGAGTCGTATACATGTTATAGTTGGTCGTCAGTGACCGTGTGGCCTAATGGATAAGCCTCGGATTTCGGATCTGAAGATTGCAGGTTCGAATGCTGTCACGGTCGTGTTTTTCCAGTTCTGAGAAAGAAACATACCGTTTTAATGTAGCAATTAAGCAGTACGAAACCGTCTGAATGTTGCTGTTGACCATTTTTTGCTTGGAGATGCTCTTGAGCTTGAAACACACACAACAAGACCGGTGGTAACTAGCGAAATGGTCGGCAGAGTGCCGACACCGCGAGTTTTGACTGGCACTTGCACATCTAAAACAACGTCGGAAAGTAACTCGTTCGGCTTTTGAGTCACATGAAGTATGTGTGTTAACTTTGACGCCACTAGCTCTGCATGTTGTCATGCAATTTCTTTACCTCTCAGAGATGATTATGACATAAAAGAGAAGTACGTGACGAGTGTGACGTTAGAAAAACATTAGGGAGCATGGAGAGATTCTGTATGGGACCACCCAACCCAAACGAGTACAGTGTGACGTGCTACCCGGCATATATACACCGAGGTCGCCGGCTATCTCAGTCAGTAGAGCGTCAGACTTTTAATCCCAGGGTCGTGGGTTCGAGCCACAAGCTGGGCGGAACGGAATTTTGTTCCGCTGCAGATGTAAATTACCGTTTTTCTGATTAACGAGATGTAATGGAAATAGCAACTTTAAACTTTGCCTACGTCTCTGTCAGTCGCAAGGAAACTGTATTTGAAGGTGAAGGTGATTTTGTAGACACGTGTGAAAGACATGTTCTGAAATGAAAGTGTTGTTGTTTGGAGAGCACATCGGTTACGTGTCAGATGTGTAGCCAAGCAGCAATGGGTCGCCATAGCTGCAAATATTAGCCGGTAATATGAAGTGTTGTCAGCTGAAGTCTGATGATGCAGACGACCATAAGGACGAAGTACCCATGAGTACCGCTAGGCCGCGCCTCATTACCTCAGTGGTAGAGTACTGCTCTAATAAACCAGGTGTCGTAAGTTCCATCCTCACAGGAGAATGATTAATTTTGGAAATCAGTTGCGCGTCGTGGCCGTATAGCAAACAGTATCTGTGATGACGAACAATTAGCGACCGGCGTTTTCTAAGAATTACTCTCAGATGTGATTAAGGCGAATGGCGCAGATAAAGAATTTCCCAAAGCGGTACAGCATAAAGTGGGACGAGGCAGTCTGAATTACATTTTATAGATGTATTTCTCACATATCTCAGAGCCTCTCGCGGTCGTCGTCGCCGCCGCAGCCGCTTCTGCAGAAGTAGCAAATGGCCATCGTAGCAAATGCGGCGATGGACGCCTTGCCTTCGATTACGAATGCACAAAGTGTGTGGTCTTGTTTCACAGTCTATATTTGGTCGGTCTCGTAAGAGGTTGAATGTAACGAATGGGTGGGAAAGAGCAAGGGGCAGCGGCTGTGTAGAACGAAAACGCAAATCCTCAGGGGTGTGAGCGTTTCGAGATGAGTCGTATACATGTTATAGTTGGTCGTCAGTGACCGTGTGGCCTAATGGATAAGCCTCGGACTTCGGATCTGAAGATTACAGGTTCGAATGCTGTCACGCTCGTGTTTTTCAGTTCTGAAAAAGAAACATACCGTTTTAATGTAGCAATTAAGCAGTACGAAACCGTCTGAATGTTGCTGTTGACCATTTTTTGCTTGGAGATGCTCTTGAGCTTGAAACACACACAACAAGACTGGTGGTAACTAGCGAAATGGTCGGCAGAGTGCCGACACCGCGAGTTTTGACTGGCACTTGCACATCTAAAACAACGTCGGAAAGTAACTCGTTCGGCTTTTGAGTCACATGAAGTATGTGTGTTAACTTTGACGCCACTAGCTCTGCATGTTGTCATGCAATTTCTTTACCTCTCAGAAATGATTATGACATAAAAGAGAAGTACGTGACGAGTGTGACGTTAGAGAAACATTAGGGAGCATGGAGAGATTCTGTATGGGACCACCCAACCCAAACGAGTACAGTGTGATTTTTTTTTTTTTTTCCTTTATTGTGATTTTAATACCTGTGACAAACAGGTAGGCCGGCAGCGGACCAAGTATGCCGCTCTTCGGCCTCAGAGTATACACAGAACAGAGATGAGTGAGATATAAAAACAATCAAGACGGCGGGGTACAAACAGTAGACAAAACAGAGTGAAAACGGAGTCGGTCACGTGCGTAGCACAATGGATAAAAGCGGAGAAACACGGTGCACAAACGCAGATGGCAGATGGCCACACGTGAACCAGCGGAGCACAAACGACGAAACACAAACACACTGCAGGAGAGTCGAGGCACAAACACATGCGATGGTCTTCGGCGTAGGACGATGAAAGTAACTGATGGAAGACAGCAGAGTCGTGGCCTGCCAAGGGGAAAAGGTGTGGGGAAGAGGGAAGATGCCAGTGGAGGAGAGGGATGGAGGAGAAGGGGGAGGGTAGGGGGAGTGGAAGCCCAAGGAGAAAGGGGAGGGGAGGGAGGGAGAGAAGGGAGAGAGGGTGCCCACAGGAAAAGGAGAGGAGAGGGAAGGGAAGGCTCAAAGTTGGTAGGAGGGGTAGATGGAGGGGAGGAGGGCATCATCAGGGAGGGGGAGTTGACGGAAGCCACCGAGGGAGAGGGTGTGGAGGGTGTGAAGATGGAGAGCAGGTGGGATATAGGAATGCAGGCGCGGCAGCGGGTTGGGGTGGGAGAGGATGGGAGAGACAAGAGGGTGTGGAGGATCAAGCTTGCGGGAGGTGTAGAGGATCCGTAACCGTTCGAGGAAAAGGAGGAGGTGCGGGAAGGGAATCAGGTCATAGAGGATCCGCGTGGGGGAAGGGAGACGGATGCGATAGGCGAGGCGGAGCGCATGGCGTTCTAGGATCTGAATGGACTTGTAGAAGGTAGGAGGGGCAGAGATCCAGGCGGGATGAGCATAGCAAAGGATAGGACGGATGAGGGACTTGTAGGTGTAGAGGATGGTGGAAGGGTCCAGACCCCATGAACGGCCAGAAAGGAGCTTAAGGAGGCGGAGGCGGGAGCGTGCCTTGGCTTGGATCGTCCGGAGATGTGGGTTCCAGGAGAGGCGACGGTCGAGGGTGACACCAAGGTACTTGAGAGTAGGTGTGAGGGTGATGGGACGGCCATAAATAGTAAGATAGAAATCAAGGAGACGGAAGGAACGAGTGGTTTTGCCTACAATGATCGCCTGGGTCTTGGAAGGATTGACCTTGAGCAACCACTGGTTACACCAAGTGGTGAACCGGTCAAGATAGGATTGGAGAAGGTGCTGGGAGCGTTGCAGGGTGGGAGCGAGGGCAAGGAAGGCAGTGTCATCGGCGTACTGGAGAAGGTGTAGGGGAGGTGCAGGTGGAGGCATGTCTGCCGTGTAAAGGAGGTAGAGAAGAGGGGAAAGGACGGAACCTTGGGGCACACCGGCGGAGGGGTAGAAGGTGTAGGAATCAGTGTTGTGGATGGTGACATAGGAAGGACGGTGGGAAAGGAAGGAAGCGACCAGACGGACATAGTTGAGAGGAAGAGCAAAGGTTTGGAGCTTGAAAAGGAGACCGGAATGCCACACACGGTCATATGCGCGTTCGAGGTCGAGGGAAAGGAAGATGGCGGAACGACGGGAATTGAGTTGTTCGGAGAGGAGGTGAGTGAGGTGAAGGAGGAGGTCATCGGCTGAGAAGGACGGCCGAAAGCCACATTGGGTAGGGGGGAGGAGGCGTACAGTGTGACGTGCTACCCGGCATATATACACCGAGGTAGCCGGCTATCTCAGTCGGTAGAGCGTCAGACTTTTAATCCCAGGGTCGTGGGTTCGAGCCACAAGCTGGGCGGAACGGTATTTTGTTCCGCTGCAGATGTAAATTACCGTTTTTCTGATTAACGAGATGTAATGAAAATAGCAACTTTAAACTTTGCCTACGTCTCTGTCAGTCGCAAGGAAACTGTATTTGAAGGTGAAGGTGATTTTGTAGACACGTGTGAAAGACATGTTCTGAAATGCAAGTGTTGTTGTTTGGAGAGCACATCGGTTACGTGTCAGATGTGTAGCCAAGCAGCAATGGGTCGCCATAGCTGCAAATATTAGCCGGTAATATGAAGTGTTGTCAGCTGAAGTCTGATGATGCAGACGACCATAAGGACGAAGTACCCATGAGTACCGCTAGGCCGCGCCTCTTTAGCTCGGTGGTAGAGTACTGCTCTAATAAACCAGGCATCTGACGTTCCATCCTCACAGGAGAATGATGAATTTTGGAAATCAGATGCGCGTCGTGGCCGTATAGCAAACAGTATCTGTGATGACGAACAATTAGCGACCTGCGTTTTCTAAGAATTACTCTCAGATGTGATTAAGGCGAATGGCGCAGATAAAGAATTTGCCAAAGCGGTACAGCATAAAGTGGGACGAGGCAGTCTGAATTACATTTTATAGATGTATTTCTCACATATCTCAGAGCCTCTCGCGGTCGTCGTCGCCGCCGCAGCCGCTTCTGCAGAAGTAGCAAATGGCCATCGTAGCAAATGCGGCGATGGACGCCCTGCCTTCGATTACGAATTCACAAAGTGTGTGGTCTTGTTTCACAGTCTATATTTGGTTGGTCTCGTAAGAGGTTGAATGTAACGAATGGGTGGGAAAGAGCAAGGGGCAGCGGCTGTGTAGAACGAAAACGCAAATCCTCAGGGGTGTGAGCGTTTCGAGATGAGTCGTATACATGTTATAGTTGGTCGTCAGTGAACGTGTGGCCTAATGGATTAGCCTCGGACTTCGGATCTGAAGATTACAGTTTCGAATGCCGTCACGCTCTTGTTTTTCCAGTTCTGAAAAGGAGACATACCGTTTTAATGTAGCAATTAAGCAGTACGAAACCGCCTGAATGTTGCTGTTGACCATTTTTTGCTTGGAGATGCTCTTGAGCTTGAAACAAACACAACAAGACCGGTGTTAACTAGCAAAATGGTCGGCAGAGTGCCGACACCGCGAGTTTTGACTGGCACTTGCACATCTAAAACAACGTCGGAAAGTAACTCGTTCGGCTTTTGAATCACATCAAGTATGTGTGTTAATTTTGACGCCACTAGCTCTGCATGTTGTCATGCAATTCCTTTATCTCTCAGAAATGATTATGAAATAAAAGTGAAGTAGGTGACGAGTGTGACGTTAGGAAAACATTAGGTAGCATGGAGAGATTCTGTATGGGACCACCCAACCCAAACGAGTACTGTGTGACGTGCTACCCGGCATGTATACACCGATTTAGCCGGCTATCTCAGTCGGTAGAGCGTCAGACTTTTAATCCCAGGGTCGTGGGTTCGAGCCACACGCTGGGCGGAACGGAATTTTGTTCCGCTGCAGATGTAAATTACCGTTTTTCTGATTAAGGAGATGTAATGGAAATAGCAACTTTAAACTTTGCCTACGTCTCTGTCAGTCACAAGGAAACTGTATTTGAATGTGAAGGTGATTTTGTAGATATGTGTGGAAGACATGTTCTGAAATGCAAGTGTTGTTGTTTGGAGAGCACATCGCTTACGTGTCAGATGTGTAGCCAAGCAGTAATGGGTCGCCATAGCTGCAAATATTAGCCGGTAATATGAAGTGTTGTCAGCTGAAGTCTGATGATGCAGACGACCGAAAGGACGAAGTACCCAAGACTACCGCTAGGCCGCGCCTCTTTAGCTCAGTAATAGAGCACTGCTCTAATAAACCAGGCATTGGACGTTCCATCCACACAGGAGAAAGATGAATTTTGGAAATCAGTTGCGCGTCGTGGCCGTATAGCAAACAGTATCTGAGATGACGAACAATTAGCGACCGGCGTTTTTTTAAGAATTACTCTCAGATGTGATTAAGACGAATGGCGCAGATAAAGAATTTCCCAAAGCGGTACAGCATAAAGTGGGACGAGGCAGTCTGAATTACATTTTATAGATGTATTTCTCACATATCTCAGAGCCTCTCGCGGTCGTCGTCGTCGTCGTCGTCGTCGTCGTCGTCGACGTCGTCGTCGCCGCATCTGCAGAAGTAGCAAATGCCCATCGTAGCAAGTGCGGCGAGGGACGCCCTGCCTTCGATTCCGAATGCACAAAGTGTGTGGTCTTGTTTCTCAGTCTATATTTGGTCGGTCTCGTAAGAGGTTGAATGTAACGAATGGGTGGGAAAGAGCAAGGGGCAGCGGCTGTGTAGAACGAAAACACAAATCCTCAGGGGTGTGAGCGTTTCGAGATGAGTCGTATACATGTTATAGTTGGTCGTCAGTGACCGTGTGGCCTAATGGATAAGCCTCGGATTTCGGATCTGAAGATTGCAGGTTCGAATGCTGTCACGGTCGTATTTTTCCAGTTCTGAGAAAGAAACATACCGTTTTAATGTAGCAATTAAGCAGTACGAAACCGTCTGAATGTTGCTGTTGACCATTTTTTGCTTGGAGATGCTCTTGAGCTTGAAACACACACAACAAGACCGGTGGTAACTAGCGAAATGGTCGGCAGAGTGCCGACACCGCGAGTTTTGACTGGCACTTGCACATCTAAAACAACGTCGGAAAGTAACTCGTTCGGCTTTTGAGTCACATGAAGTATGTGTGTTAACTTTGACGCCACTAGCTCTGCATGTTGTCATGCAATTTCTTTACCTCTCAGAGATGATTATGACATAAAAGAGAAGTACGTGACGAGTGTGACGTTAGAAAAACATTAGGGAGCATGGAGAGATTCTGTATGGGACCACCCAACCCAAACGAGTACAGTGTGACGTGCTACCCGGCATATATACACCGAGGTCGCCGGCTATCTCAGTCAGTAGAGCGTCAGACTTTTAATCCCAGGGTCGTGGGTTCGAGCCACAAGCTGGGCGGAACGGAATTTTGTTCCGCTGCAGATGTAAATTACCGTTTTTCTGATTAACGAGATGTAATGGAAATAGCAACTTTAAACTTTGCCTACGTCTCTGTCAGTCGCAAGGAAACTGTATTTGAAGGTGAAGGTGATTTTGTAGACACGTGTGAAAGACATGTTCTGAAATGCAAGTGTTGTTGTTTGGAGAGCACATCGGGTACGTGTCAGATGTGTAGCCAAGCAGCAATGGGTCGCCATAGCTGCAAATATTAGCCGGTAATATGAAGTGTTGTCAGCTGAAGTCTGATGATGCAGACGACCATAAGGACGAAGTACCCATGAATACCGCTAGGCCGCGCCTCTTTACCTCAGTGGTAGAGTACTGCTCTAATAAACCAGGTGTCGTAAGTTCCATCCTCACAGGAGAATGATTAATTTTGGAAATCAGTTGCGCGTCGTGGCCGTATAGCAAACAGTATCTGTGATGACGAACAATTAGCGACCGGCGTTTTCTAAGAATTACTCTCAGATGTGATTAAGGCGAATGGCGCAGATAAAGAATTTCCCAAAGCGGTACAGCATAAAGTGGGACGAGGCAGTCTGAATTACATTTTATAGATGTATTTCTCACATATCTCAGAGCCTCTCGCGGTCGTCGTCGCCGCCGCAGCCGCTTCTGCAGAAGTAGCAAATGGCCATCGTAGCAAATGCGGTGATGGACGCCCTGCCTTCGATTACGAATGCACAAAGTGTGTGGTCTTGTTTCACAGTCTATATTTGGTCGGTCTCGTAAGAGGTTGAATGTAACGAATGGGTGGGAAAGAGCAAGGGGCAGCGGCTGTGTAGAACGAAAACACAAATCCTCAGGGGTGTGAGCGTTTCGAGATGAGTCGTATACATGTTATAGTTGGTCGTCAGTGACCGTGTGGCCTAATGGATAAGCCTCGGATTTCGGATCTGAAGATTGCAGGTTCGAATGCTGTCACGGTCGTGTTTTTCCAGTTCTGAGAAAGAAACATACCGTTTTAATGTAGCAATTAAGCAGTACGAAACCGTCTGAATGTTGCTGTTGACCATTTTTTGCTTGGAGATGCTCTTGAGCTTGAAACACACACAACAAGACCGGTGGTAACTAGCGAAATGGTCGGCAGAGTGCCGACACCGCGAGTTTTGACTGGCACTTGCACATCTAAAACAACGTCGGAAAGTAACTCGTTCGGCTTTTG
The DNA here is from genome assembly GCF_023897955.1 of Schistocerca gregaria. Lineage (NCBI taxonomy): Eukaryota > Metazoa > Arthropoda > Insecta > Orthoptera > Acrididae > Schistocerca > Schistocerca gregaria. Next base: position 5,985,564 of record NC_064926.1, read on the forward strand.
AGTCACATGAAGTATGTGTGTTAACTTTGACGCCACTAGCTCTGCATGTTGTCATGCAATTTCTTTACCTCTCAGAGATGATTATGACATAAAAGAGAAGTACGTGACGAGTGTGACGTTAGAAAAACATTAGGGAGCATGGAGAGATTCTGTATGGGACCACCCAACCCAAACGAGTACAGTGTGACGTGCTACCCGGCATATATACACCGAGGTCGCCGGCTATCTCAGTCAGTAGAGCGTCAGACTTTTAATCCCAGGGTCGTGGGTTCGAGCCACAAGCTGGGCGGAACGGAATTTTGTTCCGCTGCAGATGTAAATTACCGTTTTTCTGATTAACGAGATGTAATGGAAATAGCAACTTTAAACTTTGCCTACGTCTCTGTCAGTCGCAAGGAAACTGTATTTGAAGGTGAAGGTGATTTTGTAGACACGTGTGAAAGACATGTTCTGAAATGCAAGTGTTGTTGTTTGGAGAGCACATCGGGTACGTGTCAGATGTGTAGCCAAGCAGCAATGGGTCGCCATAGCTGCAAATATTAGCCGGTAATATGAAGTGTTGTCAGCTGAAGTCTGATGATGCAGACGACCATAAGGACAAAGTACCCATGAGTACCGCTAGGCCGCGCCTCTTTAGCTCAGTGGTAGAGTACTGCTCTAATAAACCAGGTGTCGTAAGTTCCATCCTCACAGGAGAATGATTAATTTTGGAAATCAGTTGCGCGTCGTGGCCGTATAGCAAACAGTATCTGTGATGACGAACAATTAGCGACCGGCGTTTTCTAAGAATTACTCTCAGATGTGATTAAGGCGAATGGCGCAGATAAAGAATTTCCCAAAGCGGTACAGCGGGCTTCGCAGAAGTCGCAGTCGCAGTCGCAGTCGCAGTCGCAGTCGCAGTTCCGGAACCGCCAGCAGCAGCAGCAGCAGCAGCAGCAGTTTCCAGTGCCGCCAGTTTTGCAGTAGCAGTCGTCGCCGGACCCAGCCGCAGCTTCCGGACCCAGCCGCCGCCGCCGCCGCCGCCGCCGCAGCTTCCGGCCCCCGCCGCCGCCGCCGCCGCCGCCGCCGCCGCAGCTTCCGGCCCCCGCCGCCGCCGCCGCCGCCGCCGCCGCCAGGACCCAGTGCTTCGTCTTCCTCTCCTGCTTTCGTTGTCGTCGCTATTCTCGTCTTCGTCTTTGCCTTCATCCTTTCGCTCCTCGACGTCTCTCATCTGTCATCTGTAATCTGTTCCTGACTTTGTCCCTTGTCTGTCCCCATTCTTCTTTTCTGTGTTTCCAGTTTTTCTTACCGCCATCATGACCACCCCCACCACCACCGCCACTACCACCGCCATCGTCTATACGACGCCCTCCCTCGCTGCCACTACTCTTACTTGGTGTGCTCAGTCGCCCCCGTCCTACTATATCCCGCCCCTCCTCACCCTTCCCACCCCAGCTCCCTTTGTCGCCCCATCCCCTGCTCCTTCTCCCCAAGCCTCCACACACGACCCCTTTCCCCCACTCCCCCACACCACTCATGCGGCCCCTGCCAGGGTTGTGTCTCGTCGGGCTACGACCCATGCCGCACCATCGCCGGCGCCAGCACCACCACCTGCAGCAGCGCCACAACCAGCAGCAGCACCAACAGCAGCACCAACAGCAGCACCAGCACCAGCACCGACACCGGGACCTGCCGCTTCCCGTCATCTCCCCGTCACTCCTGTGCCCCACACCTCCTCCCATCCTGTCCCCGCTGTTAAGCGTCCCAGTGGCACCCCCGCCTCCTCCGCACCCAAGAAGTCCCAGCATCTTCCCCCTCCCCCACCCCTAGATGCCATGGATGTCTCCCCTCCAGCCCCCTCTACTTCCTCTTCTACCTCCCCCTCCTACAAGTATCTCCTCTCCCGTCCTGATCCCTCTCTCCTGGAGGCCCGCAACCTGACCTTGCTCCTCCGCCAATACTTCCCTGCAGCCCCCATCTCCCTTCTTACCCCCCGTAGGGACTCTGTCTTGATCACCTCCCCAAGCCCTACCCTACACTCCGACATCCTCTCCCGAATTCCTCTCACCCGATTTGGACCTAATGCCTCCCTTGCCCCTGCTCCTTCCCCTTCCTCCCCCCGTCAACCCCAACCCCCACGTCGCCCGCCGACCCTCACCGCCGTGATCACTCGGCTTAGCCCGACGATCACGGAGGAAGAGGTGCTGGCGGAGTTGAAGGCCCACCCGTACCTGGAGGTGCGAGCTGTTCGCCGCATTTTCAACTCTGCGGGCCCCACTCGCCTTATGCGAGTTTTCTCCGAACACGCTCCCTCCATCGACCATCTCCTTAAGGAGGGTGCCCTCCTCTTCCACCGCCGGTATAAGGTTGACCCCTCCCGCTCCCCACCACAATCCATTCGCTGCCAGAGGTGTCTGCGTTATAACGCACACCCAACATCAGAGTGCCGCGAGGCCCCAGTCTGCCCGCATTGTAAGCAAGCGCACTTCCTCCGGCAGTGCCCCAACCTTCAGTCTCCTCCCTCCTGCAATACCTGCAACCTCCAACACCCTACCTACTCCCAGAAATGCAAGGCTCGACCTCCTCCATCCGCTCCTGAACTCACTGTTCCTCTCCGCCCTTTGGATGACCCCACCCCTCCTGGCAATTCCCTCCGTCCTCCCCCCACCGCAGAGGACATCATCAGGTTCGTCACAATAGTGCTCCAGAACGTCCATCCCTTTCAGCGTCCCCACACCCTCCACCAGATTTCCCTCGCTGCCCGTTCCGTGTTCCACCTCAACACCTACGCCACCTATTCCCACAACCAGGCCCATTTCACCTTCTCCCGTCTCGACACCTTCGTTTAAATTCCCATTATGGCACGACAGCACCGTATCCTGTTCAATAACATCCGCTCCCTTCCCACCAACAAGCACCTCCTTATGCATACCCTTACGACCCACCGTGTGGATGCCTTCCTTCTGAACGAAACCTTTCTTCAGCCCCACCACACCGTCCACACCTCGCCCTACCTCCTTCACCGGTCTGACAATCCACTCCAGATAGCGCGTGGCGGAGTTGCCATTGGCCACCACCGCCAGATCCCTGTCCGGCTCCAACCCCTCCTTCCTGACCCCACAGAACACTTGATCCTTAGTCTCTTCTTCCCCGGCCTTACCCTTACCTGTGCCACCATCTATGTCCGCCCCGCTGCACCTATTCCTTTCGACTTCCTTTCCCACATCGACCGTACCTTCTCCTCCTACGTGATCGCCGCCGACCTTAACATCCATAGTCGTTCTGCCGCCCAGTTACGGCGGTGGCATCGGTTCCTTGCCACCCTCCAAGGCGACGTCCTTCCAATTCCCCAACACACCCGCCCTGAATCCAATACCACTCCCGATGTCGTCCTAGCCTCCCCCACCCTGCTTGGCCGCATAGCGGTGGACGTCCTTGATCCCATTGGCAGTGACCATCTCCCTGTCCTCCTCACTGTATCAGACGGTCGTCGCCCCCGTCCCGACCCGCGCCATGACCCTCCCCCGAAATATGTCCATGACTACTCCCGTGCCAACTGGAATGCCTACCGGGACTCCCTTGCTCTCCAGGTCGATAGCCACCCCCTCACCTACCACCAACCTGACGACGTTACCCGTGCTGCCTCCTTTCTCCAGCAGACCTTGTCTGAGGCCGTGGAGGCCCACGTCCCTACCATTGCCATCCATCCGCACCGCCCCACCTTACCCCCACAGGCCGTCCTTCTCCTGCGTGAATCCCGCCGGCTCTACCGTGCCTTCCTTCACACACGTGACCAGGACACACTACGACGCCACCGGCAACTACAGCGACACATCAGGAACTTACTCACGGCAAAGAAACGCCGGGACTGGCGACAGACATGCACCCGTCTTAATGCCACCTTACCTATCAACTCGTCCAAGTACTGGTCAGCCTTCCGCCGCCTTACCGGATCTAAACCCTCTCCCTACTACCCTCTCCTTCATGATGACCACCCCTTCCCTGATGCCCTTAGTAAGGCCAACCATTTCGCCTCCTACCTCTCCGATATCCTTACCATCCCTGACGATCCCCAGTTCGATTATTCCCTCTTTCCTGATGTCCGTGATCGAACTGATACCTCTGTCCCCCCGCTTGCTCCTGGCTTCCAGTACTTGGACAACATCACACACACAGAACTAAATACCCCAATCACCGCTCAAGATATCATTGCTACACTTCGCCCTAAACGCAACACTGCTCCCGGTCACGATCGTGTTACTTACCGTCACCTCCGTGAAGCTCCTGCCTCCTTCCTCTCCACATTGGCCAGGCTCTACAATGTGGTCCTGTCCACCGGCTACTACCCCGACCTGTGGAAAACCTCCCGGATCCTGATGTTCCTCAAGCCCGACAAACCGCCTTCCGCTGTCTCCTCCTACCGTCCCATCAGCCTTACCTCGGTCTTCAGCAAGGTCCTAGAATCCATTCTTACCCGCCGCCTACACAAGCACCTTCACCAACACCGCCTCCTCCCCCCTACCCAATGTGGCTTTCGGCCGTCCTTCTCAGCCGATGACCTCCTCCTTCACCTCACTCACCTCCTCTCCGAACAACTCAATTCCCGTCGTTCCGCCATCTTCCTTTCCCTCGACCTCGAACGCGCATATGACCGTGTGTGGCATTCCGGTCTCCTTTTCAAGCTCCAAACCTTTGCTCTTCCTCTCAACTATGTCCGTCTGGTCGCTTCCTTCCTTTCCCACCGTCCTTCCTATGTCACCATCCACAACACTGATTCCTACACCTTCTACCCCTCCGCCGGTGTGCCCCAAGGTTCCGTCCTTTCCCCTCTTCTCTACCTCCTTTACACGGCAGACATACCTCCACCTGCACCTCCCCTACACCTTCTCCAGTACGCCGATGACACTGCCTTCCTTGCCCTCGCTCCCACCCTGCAACGCTCCCAGCACCTTCTCCAATCCTATCTTGACCGGTTCACCACTTGGTGTAACCAGTGGTTGCTCAAGGTCAATCCTTCCAAGACCCAGGCGATCATTGTAGGCAAAACCACTCGTTCCTTCCGTCTCCTTGATTTCTATCTTACTATTTATGGCCGTCCCATCACCCTCACACCTACTCTCAAGTACCTTGGTGTCACCCTCGACCGTCGCCTCTCCTGGAACCCACATCTCCGGACGATCCAAGCCAAGGCACGCTCCCGCCTCCGCCTCCTTAAGCTCCTTTCTGGCCGTACATGGGGTCTGGACCCTTCCACCATCCTCTACACCTACAAGTCCCTCATCCGTCCTATCCTTTGCTATGCTCATCCCGCCTGGATCTCTGCCCCTCCTACCTTCTACAAGTCCATTCAGATCCTAGAACGCCATGCGCTCCGCCTCGCCTATCGCATCCGTCTCCCTTCCCCCACGCGGATCCTCTATGACCTGATTCCCTTCCCGCACCTCCTCCTTTTCCTCGAACGGTTACGGATCCTCTACACCTCCCGCAAGCTTGATCCTCCACACCCTCTTGTCTCTCCCATCCTCTCCCACCCCAACCCGCTGCCGCGCCTGCATTCCTATATCCCACCTGCTCTCCATCTTTACACCCTCCACACCCTCTCCCTCGGTGGCTTCCGTCAACTCCCCCTCCCTGATGATGCCCTCCTCCCCTCCATCTACCCCTCCTACCAACTTTGAGCCTTACCTTCCCTCTCCTCTCCTTTTCCTGTGGGCACCCTCTCTCCCTTCTCTCCCTCCCTCCCCTCCCCTTTCTCCTTGGGCTTCCACTCCCCCTACCCTCCCCCTTCTCCTCCATCCCTCTCCTCCACTGGCATCTTCCCCTCCCCCTCTCTCTCCTCTTCCCCACACCTTTTCCCCTTGGCAGGCCACGACTCTGCTGTCTTCCATCAGTTACTTTCATCGTCCTACGCCGAAGACCATCGCATGTGTTTGTGCCTCGACTCTCCTGCAGTGTGTTTGTGTTTCGTCGTTTGTGCTCCGCTGGTTCACGTGTGGCCATCTGCCATCTGCGTTTGTGCACCGTGTTTCTCCGCTTTTATCCATTGTGCTACGCACGTGACCGACTCCGTTTTAACTCTGTTTTGTCTACTGTTTGTACCCCGCCGTCTTGATTGTTTTTATATCTCACTCATCTCTGTTCTGTGTATACTCTGAGGCCGAAGAGCGGCATACTTGGTCCGCTGCCGGCCTACCTGTTTGTCACAGGTATTAAAATCACAATAAAGGAAAAAAAAAAAGGAAAAGCGGTACAGCATAAAGTGGGACGAGGCAGTCTGAATTACATTTTATAGATGTATTTCTCACATATCTCAGAGCCTCTCGCGGTCGTCGTCGCCGCCGCAGCCGCTTCTGCAGAAGTAGCAAATGGCCATCGTAGCAAATGCGGTGATGGACGCCCTGCCTTCGATTACGAATGCACAAAGTGTGTGGTCTTGTTTCACAGTCTATATTTGGTCGGTCTCGTAAGAGGTTGAATGTAACGAATGGGTGGGAAAGAGCAAGGGGCAGCGGCTGTGTAGAACGAAAACACAAATCCTCAGGGGTGTGAGCGTTTCGAGATGAGTCGTATACATGTTATAGTTGGTCGTCAGTGACCGTGTGGCCTAATGGATAAGCCTCGGATTTCGGATCTGAAGATTGCAGGTTCGAATGCTGTCACGGTCGTGTTTTTCCAGTTCTGAGAAAGAAACATACCGTTTTAATGTAGCAATTAAGCAGTACGAAACCGTCTGAATGTTGCTGTTGACCATTTTTTGCTTGGAGATGCTCTTGAGCTTGAAACACACACAACAAGACCGGTGGTAACTAGCGAAATGGTCGGCAGAGTGCCGACACCGCGAGTTTTGACTGGCACTTGCACATCTAAAACAACGTCGGAAAGTAACTCGTTCGGCTTTTGAGTCACATGAAGTATGTGTGTTAACTTTGACGCCACTAGCTCTGCATGTTGTCATGCAATTTCTTTACCTCTCAGAGATGATTATGACATAAAAGAGAAGTACGTGACGAGTGTGACGTTAGAAAAACATTAGGGAGCATGGAGAGATTCTGTATGGGACCACCCAACCCAAACGAGTACAGTGTGACGTGCTACCCGGCATATATACACCGAGGTCGCCGGCTATCTCAGTCAGTAGAGCGTCAGACTTTTAATCCCAGGGTCGTGGGTTCGAGCCACAAGCTGGGCGGAACGGAATTTTGTTCCGCTGCAGATGTAAATTACCGTTTTTCTGATTAACGAGATGTAATGGAAATAGCAACTTTAAACTTTGCCTACGTCTCTGTCAGTCGCAAGGAAACTGTATTTGAAGGTGAAGGTGATTTTGTAGACACGTGTGAAAGACATGTTCTGAAATGCAAGTGTTGTTGTTTGGAGAGCACATCGGGTACGTGTCAGATGTGTAGCCAAGCAGCAATGGGTCGCCATAGCTGCAAATATTAGCCGGTAATATGAAGTGTTGTCAGCTGAAGTCTGATGATGCAGACGACCATAAGGACGAAGTACCCATGAATACCGCTAGGCCGCGCCTCTTTACCTCAGTGGTAGAGTACTGCTCTAATAAACCAGGTGTCGTAAGTTCCATCCTCACAGGAGAATGATTAATTTTGGAAATCAGTTGCGCGTCGTGGCCGTATAGCAAACAGTATCTGTGATGACGAACAATTAGCGACCGGCGTTTTCTAAGAATTACTCTCAGATGTGATTAAGGCGAATGGCGCAGATAAAGAATTTCCCAAAGCGGTACAGCATAAAGTGGGACGAGGCAGTCTGAATTACATTTTATAGATGTATTTCTCACATATCTCAGAGCCTCTCGCGGTCGTCGTCGCCGCCGCAGCCGCTTCTGCAGAAGTAGCAAATGGCCATCGTAGCAAATGCGGTGATGGACGCCCTGCCTTCGATTACGAATGCACAAAGTGTGTGGTCTTGTTTCACAGTCTATATTTGGTCGGTCTCGTAAGAGGTTGAATGTAACGAATGGGTGGGAAAGAGCAAGGGGCAGCGGCTGTGTAGAACGAAAACACAAATCCTCAGGGGTGTGAGCGTTTCGAGATGAGTCGTATACATGTTATAGTTGGTCGTCAGTGACCGTGTGGCCTAATGGATAAGCCTCGGATTTCGGATCTGAAGATTGCAGGTTCGAATGCTGTCACGGTCGTGTTTTTCCAGTTCTGAGAAAGAAACATACCGTTTTAATGTAGCAATTAAGCAGTACGAAACCGTCTGAATGTTGCTGTTGACCATTTTTTGCTTGGAGATGCTCTTGAGCTTGAAACACACACAACAAGACCGGTGGTAACTAGCGAAATGGTCGGCAGAGTGCCGACACCGCGAGTTTTGACTGGCACTTGCACATCTAAAACAACGTCGGAAAGTAACTCGTTCGGCTTTTGAGTCACATGAAGTATGTGTGTTAACTTTGACGCCACTAGCTCTGCATGTTGTCATGCAATTTCTTTACCTCTCAGAGATGATTATGACATAAAAGAGAAGTACGTGACGAGTGTGACGTTAGAAAAACATTAGGGAGCATGGAGAGATTCTGTATGGGACCACCCAACCCAAACGAGTACAGTGTGACGTGCTACCCGGCATATATACACCGAGGTCGCCGGCTATCTCAGTCAGTAGAGCGTCAGACTTTTAATCCCAGGGTCGTGGGTTCGAGCCACAAGCTGGGCGGAACGGAATTTTGTTCCGCTGCAGATGTAAATTACCGTTTTTCTGATTAACGAGATGTAATGGAAATAGCAACTTTAAACTTTGCCTACGTCTCTGTCAGTCGCAAGGAAACTGTATTTGAAGGTGAAGGTGATTTTGTAGACACGTGTGAAAGACATGTTCTGAAATGCAAGTGTTGTTGTTTGGAGAGCACATCGGGTACGTGTCAGATGTGTAGCCAAGCAGCAATGGGTCGCCATAGCTGCAAATATTAGCCGGTAATATGAAGTGTTGTCAGCTGAAGTCTGATGATGCAGACGACCATAAGGACAAAGTACCCATGAGTACCGCTAGGCCGCGCCTCTTTAGCTCAGTGGTAGAGTACTGCTCTAATAAACCAGGTGTCGTAAGTTCCATCCTCACAGGAGAATGATTAATTTTGGAAATCAGTTGCGCGTCGTGGCCGTATAGCAAACAGTATCTGTGATGACGAACAATTAGCGACCGGCGTTTTCTAAGAATTACTCTCAGATGTGATTAAGGCGAATGGCGCAGATAAAGAATTTCCCAAAGCGGTACAGCATAAAGTGGGACGAGGCAGTCTGAATTACATTTTATAGATGTATTTCTCACATATCTCAGAGCCTCTCGCGGTCGTCGTCGCCGCCGCAGCCGCTTCTGCAGAAGTAGCAAATGGCCATCGTAGCAAATGCGGTGATGGACGCCCTGCCTTCGATTACGAATGCACAAAGTGTGTGGTCTTGTTTCACAGTCTATATTTGGTCGGTCTCGTAAGAGGTTGAATGTAACGAATGGGTGGGAAAGAGCAAGGGGCAGCGGCTGTGTAGAACGAAAACGCAAATCCTCAGGGGTGTGAGCGTTTCGAGATGAGTCGTATACATGTTATAGTTGGTCGTCAGTGACTGTGTGGCCTAATGGATAAGCCTCGGACTTCGGATCTGAAGATTACAGGTTCGAATGCTGTCACGCTCGTGTTTTTCCAGTTCTGAAAAAGAAACATACCGTTTTAATGTAGCAATTAAGCAGTACGAAACCGTCTGAATGTTGCTGTTGACCATTTTTTGCTTGGAGATGCTCTTGAGCTTGAAACACACACAACAAGACTGGTGGTAACTAGCGAAATGGTCGGCAGAGTGCCGACACCGCGAGTTTTGACTGCCACTTGCACATCTAAAACAACGTCGGAAAGTAACTCGTTCGGCTTTTGAGTCACATGAAGTATGTGTGTTAACTTTGACGCCACTAGCTCTGCATGTTGTCATGCAATTTCTTTACCTCTCAGAAATGATTATGACATAAAAGAGAAGTACGTGACGAGTGTGACGTTAGAGAAACATTAGGGAGCATGGAGAGATTCTGTATGGGACCACCCAACCCAAACGAGTACAGTGTGACGTGCTACCCGGCATATATACACCGAGGTAGCCGGCTATCTCAGTCGGTAGAGCGTCAGACTTTTAATCCCAGGGTCGTGGGTTCGAGCCACAAGCTGGGCGGAACGGAATTTTGTTCCGCTGCAGATGTAAATTACCGTTTTTCTGATTAACGAGATGTAATGGAAATAGCAACTTTAAACTTTGCCTACGTCTCTGTCAGTCGCAAGGAAACTGTATTTGAAGGTGAAGGTGATTTTGTAGACACGTGTGAAAGACATGTTCTGAAATGCAAGTGTTGTTGTTTGGAGAGCACATCGGTTACGTGTCAGATGTGTAGCCAAGCAGCAATGGGTCGCCATAGCTGCAAATATTAGCCGGTAATATGAAGTGTTGTCAGCTGAAGTCTGATGATGCAGACGACCATAAGGACGAAGTACCCATGAGTACCGCTAGGCCGCGCCTCTTTAGCTCGGTGGTAGAGTACTGCTCTAATAAACCAGGCATCTGACGTTCCATCCTCACAGGAGAATGATGAATTTTGGAAATCAGATGCGCGTCGTGGCCGTATAGCAAACAGTATCTGTGATGACGAACAATTAGCGACCTGCGTTTTCTAAGAATTACTCTCAGATGTGATTAAGGCGAATGGCGCTGATAAAGAATTTGCCAAAGCGGTACAGCGTAAAGTGGGAAGAGGTAGTCTGAATTACATTTTATAGATGTATTTCTCACATATCTCAGCGCCTCTCGAGGTCGTCGCCGTCGTCGTCGCCGTCGCCGCTTCTGCAGAAGTAGCAAATGGCCATCGTAGCAAATGCGGCGAGGGACGCCCTGCCTTCGATTCCGAATGCACAAAGTGTGTGGTCTCGTTTCTGAGTCTATATTTGGTCGGTCTCGAAAGAGGTTGAATGTAACGAATGGGTGGGAAAGAGCAACTGGCAGCGGCTGTGTAGAACGAAAACACAAATCCTCAGGGGTGTGAGCGTTTCGAGATGAGTCGTATACATGTTATAGTTGATCGTCAGTGACCGTGTGGCCTAATGGATAAGCCTCGGACTTCGGATGTGAAGATTATAGGTTCGAATGCTTTCACGCTCGTGTTTTTCCAGTTCTGAAAAAGAAACATACCGTTTTAATGTAGCAATTAAGCAGTACGAAACCGTCTGAATGTTGCTGTTGACCATTTTTTGCTTGGAGATGCTCTTGAGCTTGAAACACACACAACAAGACCGGTGGTAACTAGCGAAATGGTCGGCAGAGTGCCGACACCGCGAGTTTTGACTGGCACTTGCACATCTAAAACAACGTCGGAAAGTAACTCGTTCGGCTTTTGAGTCACATGAATTATGTGTGTTAACTGTGACGCCACTAGCTCTGCATGTTGTCATGCAATTTCTTTACCTCTCAGAAATGATTATGACATAAAAGTGAAGTACGTGACGAGTGTGACGTTAGAAAAACATTAGGGAGCATGGAGAGATTCTGTATGGGACCACCCAACCCAAACGAGTACTGTGTGACATGCTACCCGTTATGTATACACCGAGTTAGCCGGCTAGCTCAGTCGGTAGAGCGTAAGACTCTTAATCTCAGGGTCGTGGGTTCGAACCACACGCTGGGCGGAACGGAATTTTGTTCCGCTGCAGATGTAAATTACCGTTTTTCTGATTAACGAGATGTAATGGAAATAGCAACTTTAAACTTTGTCTACGTCTCTGTCAGTCGCAAGGAAACTGTATTTGAGGGTGAAGGTGATTTTGTAGACATGTGTGAAAGACATGTTCTGAAATGCAAGTGTTGTTGTTTGGAGAGCACATCGGTTACGTGCCAGATGGTTAGCCAAGCAGCAATGGGTCGCCATAGCTGCAAATATTAGCCGGTAATATGAAATGTTGTCAGCTGAAGTCTGATGATGCAGACGACCATAAGGACGAGGTACCCAAGAGTACCGCTAGGCCGCGCCTCTTTAGCTCAGTGGTAGACTACTGCTGTAATAAACCAGGTGTCGTAAGTTCCATCCTCACAGGAGAGTGAAGAATTTCGGAAATCAGTTGCGCGTCGTGGCCGTATAGCAAACAGTATCTGTGATGACGAACAATTAGCGACCGGCGTTTTTTTAAGAATTACTCTCAGATGTGATTAAGGCGAATGGCGCTGATAAAGCATTTGCCAAAGCGGTACAGCATACAAACTTAGTAAGGCCAACCATTTTGCCTCCTACCTCACCGATGTCTTTACCATCCCTGACGATCCCCAGTTCGATTATTCCCTCGTCCCCGATGTCCGCGATCGAACTGACACCTCTATCCCTCCACTAGCTCCTGGCTTCCAGTACTTGGACAACATTACACACACTGAACTCAATAACCCTATAACTACTCAAGACATCATCGATATACTCCGCACCAAACGCAACACTGCTCCTGGTCACGACCGTGTTACTTACCGTCACCTCCGTGAAGCTCCCGCCCCCTTCCTCTCCACCCTGGCCAGGCTGTACAATGTGGTCTTGTCCACCGGCTTCTACCCCGACCTGTGGAAAACCTCCCGGATCCTGATGTTCCTCAAACCCGATAAACCACCTTCCGCTGTCTCCTCCTACCGTCCTATAAGCCTTACCTCGGTCTTCAGCAAGGTCCTGGAATCCATTCTAACCCGCCGCATCCACCAGCATCTCCACCGGCACCGCTTCCTTCCCTCCACCCAATGTGGCTTTCGACCATCCTTCTCTGCCGATGACCTTCTCCTTCACCTCACTCACCTCCTCTCCGAACAACTCAACTCCCGTCGCTCCGCCATATTCCTCTCCCTTGACCTTGAACGCGCCTATGACCGTGTGTGGCATTCTGGTCTCCTCTTCAAGCTCCAAACCTTTGCTCTTCCTATTAACTACATCCGTCTGATCGCCTCCTTCATTTCCCACCGCCCTTCCTATGTCACTATCCACAACACTGATTCCTACACCTTCTACCCCTCTGCCGGTGTGCCCCAAGGTTCCGTCCTTTCCCCTCTTCTTTACCTTCTTTATACGGCGGACTTGCCTCCACCTGAGCCCCCCCTTCACCTTCTCCAGTACGCCGATGACACCGCCTTCCTTGCCCTTGCCCCCACCCTGCAACGCTCCCAACACCTTCTCCAATCCCATCTTGACCGGTTCACCTCTTGGTGTAACCAGTGGTTGCTCAAGGTCAATCCTTCCAAGACCCAGGCAATCATCGTAGGCAAAACCACCCCTTCCTTCCGTCTCCTTGATTTCTATCTTACCATTTATGGCCGTCCTATTAACCTCACACCCACCCTCAAGTACCTTGGCGTCACCCTTGACCGTCGCCTCTCCTGGACCCCTCATCTCCGGACAATCCAAGCCAAGGCATGCTCCCGACTCCACCTCCTGAAGCTCCTTTCTGGCCGCACATGGGGTCTGGACCCCTCCACCGTCCTCCACACCTATAAATCTCTCATCCGCCCTATCCTCTGTTATGCCCATCCCGCCTGGATCTCTGCCCCGCCTACCTTTTACAAATCCCTTCAAATCCTTGAACGGCATGCACTCCGCCTCGCCTATCGCATCCGCCTCCCTTCCCCCACGCGGCTCCTCTATGACCTCATCCCCTTCCCACACCTCCTCCTCTTCCTCCATCGGATACGGATCCTCTACACCTCCTGCAAGCTTGATCCTCCCCACCCGCTTGTCTCTTCCATCCTCTCCCACCCCAACCCACTGCCGCGCCTGTACTCCTGTATCCCACCTGCTCTCCATCTTCACACTTTCCACACCCTCTCCCAAGGTGGCTTCCGCCGACTCCCCCTCCCGGATGATGCCCTCCTCCCCTCCATCTACCCCTCCTACCAACTTTGAGCCTTGCCTTCCCCTCTCCTCTCATTTTCCTGTGGGCACCCTCTCTCCCTTCTCTCCCTCCCTCTCTCCCTCCTTCCATCCTTACCTCCCCTCCCCCTCTCCCTGGGCTTCCACCCCCCTCTTTTCGTTTTCTCCCCTCCTCCTCCCTGGCATCCTATCTCCCCCTCCCTCCTTCCCTCCCCCTGTTTTTTCCCTTGGCAGGCCCCCAGCTTTTCGGTGTGGACAGTGCCCCTGCAAGCGCCGAGGCCCATCTCCACAGTGTCCGTGTCTTTCGTCCCGTCTGTGCCTCGAGTGTTTCTTCGTTTTCTGCTCCACCGTTCACCTGTGCTAGTGTTCTCTGTTCCGTGCTGTGCTGCCCGTCTTTTTTAAAACTGAAACAGTGCTGCGTCGGTGAACGACTTCAATTCTTTTTATTCTCTGTTGTCTTCTGATTTTTGTCCTCCATGTCTGTATTTTGAGATTATGTCTTCCTGTTTTTATCTCTTGTATGTTTCTTGTGGCCGAAGAGCGGCATATTAGGCCGCTGCCGGCCTACCTT